>NC_135858.1:11315882-12705882 GCF_031162955.1 Sander vitreus | reverse complement strand
AAGTAAAAAATGAGGATGAGGGTACTTTACAAGTGGATTCTTCCTCTCCCGGAAGTCCAGATTCCTCCTCCAGCATGTCAGACAACAGCGGAGACTCAAGGGTGAGAGGCAAGGTACAACGCGTTGCCACAATCTGTGCTTATGTGTGGCTTGCAAGACTTGACTGAAGGCCTTTTTACAGTTGCCGCAGCCGACCTGTCGTGCGCCAATGTGACGTCAAAATGACGTAGATCCTGCTGTCGCGCCAGGATTTTAAGCACCACTCTATTTTTTTCAGCAGCGCACGACAAAGCGGAAACGGGAAGCATGGACGAGTTCGAGGGCAAGCAGATGCCAGGACTCTCAGAGTGACTGCAAGTCTCTCTTGTAAACTTACTGGTTAAGATGAGTTATTTTATGGTGAATGAAAGGCTTGATCCGACGAAGTAGGTCATCGACTCAAATCTAAACATTGACGTCAATGCTGCTGCCAGTTCTGCCATTGTTTACCTTTTTCTTCTTCTTCTAGTCTGTAGAAATAGCAAAGTCGGTAGCCTTTCCTCATTAGCAACACCTCTGTTCAGGAGAAGACTGCAACTATTGTTGCGACCACCACGCGCAAGTATAAAAAGTTACGGCGCTCCCATGACGTCACATTGGCGCGTGACAGGTCGGCTGCGGCGAGTATACCGGACGCTTAAGACTTGCCACTTAAACATCAATTATTGGTTCCCTTTTTAAGCAGACAGAATGCATTATTTATGGGAAATATATGGTACTGTTTGATTTGTCAACAGGAGATTGTGACAAAGCCTGTGCCAAGCTCTGCCCCCACTCCAACCATCGTGCGTCCAGGTTCTCTTCCCCTTCACCTGAGCAATGACGCACTACACCCAACTCTGCCATCTCCAACATCTGTCATCACGCAAGCCCCGCCCTCCAACAGACAGCTTGGGTAAACTACAGTGTGTTCCTGTTGTCTACATTTCTTGAGGCCTGGGGCGCTATTTGTAAAACATCTTAAAACTGAAGTAGTTCCGGGGAAAATGTACATAGAAAATGTCGGTGTTGGGGAGTTGTTTGATATTAGCTTGGTGGGAAAATGAAGCTCTGAATAAGTGGAAAGATTTATTGGCTATGAGATTATTGGCTATCTTATTGTCAAAAAGTTTTAGATCTGGTATAAGGTCATGGCCATCACTGGGCTCCTGGGTAGTTGGTGATATTGGTGCCACACACCTTGGCAAAATAAAATAATTTGTGAACCTGACTCTCAATCTGTATTTTATCAATAGGCACAGAAGGAAGGAGCAGCCATTAACAAGTATCTGATTATGTCAACAGCTCCCCAACAAGCGCGTATCCACTGGTGAGGCACCTCCCCAATGGGCAGACAATCCCTCTCCTGCCCAGTCCTGTGCAGATGACCTCAGTTATATCTGTAAGTCATTTTCAAAACTTGGAACAAATCTATAACAAATTATACTTTTTAATGATTTTTCTTTATATTTACCATATTCTGTCTGTTTCTCTCTCGCTCTTGTGTATTTTTTGTAATGTGGAGCTCGCGAGGCCAGTGAACTCTGTGCCTAACATCCCTGGGATTCCAGGACCTCCAGTTGGCGGGGCCAGCAGTGGCTCATCCTCCCCGTCTGGGTATAGTCTGCACTCTGAGACCAAGATGGTGAGATGGTTATTCATATTTACGTAATTTCGTAGCCTGCTGGCTCTGAAAATCTGTTAATTTATATTATTATATAACTCATTTTTTACATTTTGTTAAATGGTGATGCAAATTTCTAGCCTGGTTGACACCAGACCCTTCTTAGTTGTAACTGAGAGTGGGTTTGGGCAAGCTTCATCCACAGCCCATTTCCAAAAGGGCGTCACCAACGGACGCCGCTCAAATGCCTCTGGGCGCAATTGGATAGTCCTTCAACCAATCAGACCAACGATCCGGGTGACGTAGCAGCTACGGCGGCATCAACGTGTTGCTGCGCTTCAGTGGGTCACGTTGAATGTAAACAAAAAGCTGCTTGCCCTCGCTGCGCTATCGTCATCGTGTAAAGCCCGCCTCAGCGGTTGTGATTGGTGCCTCGATTTGGAAAAATTGGGAATGGACTCTTGGCCATACTGACTTGCAGAGCAAATCTCAAATTTGCCGGAAGTTTGTCAGCGTTTTCCCAGGCTAGCAAATTTCATCACATGTAATACAGCACATTTTTAGTGAGCTTAAAGTCAAATGACCTACATGGAGTGTCGTCTGTGTGTCTTTGTAGCGGCTGAAGGCGGCTCTAAGTCACCAGGGCCCAGGAGCACAAGATGGGGCTGGTGGGGGGGCAGGATCCATCCCTGCTGTCCCCCAGAGACAGGAACACGGCCAACAGCCCACTCAAAACTCTGATGCACCATCACCTGCCCAACCTCAGGTAATACATATGCTGCATAAATGCCTACAGTGTCCAGGGAACCTTTTATTGACATGAATGTATACAATGACATGGGTACCAGTCTCACCCCCTTAGCCTAAATAAGTATTTGGAACATATTGATCAAATATTGTAGATGGAGTGCAGAGAGGCAGTTTATGCTGCAGAAGTGGTTTTGATCATTTCACTTGATAATACTGGGCTGCACTGTCTTGAAAGTGGTTGCCTGTTGGTTACTGGTAAAGTTGCATGTTTGGATTCACCTGGGTTATTTATTGGTCTTTGTTTCAAGTGTAGTTTTCAGACACAGAAGCTTTATTTCATTTATTTTATTCCTAACGGCAACTAGGGCTGCACAATATATCGTTTTTTTTTATTGGCACCGCAATATTAACTGGCGCAATAAACACATCGCGAAAGGCTGCAACATATCGCGGAAGACACTGAGAGATTTTTTGTTAGTTAAAAGAGAATATCAGTATAGAATAAGAATAACTATCATTCTTTTTTTAGTGCTGCCTTTTATATTCAAGTCAATGTTCAATTTGTTCAATAAAAGAATGTTGGAAATGATTTCCTTTCGTTTATTTCAAATTCAACAAGGAATTTGTTGTTCTCCGCCAAAAACTCAAAGAAAAACAGAAAAACCCCGCCAAAACCTTCCCCAGCAGGCTGAGCTGTGCTCCCTGCTTCCACCGCCAGGGCCACAGCGCCATAGACAATGTTGTATTACTTCTGAATGAAAGCTCACCTTTCAGCCCCTGCATAGTGTCTCTGGGTCTGCTGTTAGCCCATAGCACTCATTTTTGTTCTTAAAACTACAAATGGCACGGTTGCACTTATTTAAAACTTTGTATGCCTCATTGTGTAATGCTTGTTCCTTTTTTGAGGAAAAGCAAAACAATCATCAACATGTGCAAAACTTAGGTCATGCATGTAACCTAAAGGAATTCACTGCACTGCCTCCACCTTCTCATTCCCCAGGTGTCCCCTGCTCAGCCAACAGGAGGCCGGCGGCGGCGAGCTTCAGAGATGGACCCTGACGAGAGGAGGGAGCGCTTCCTGGAGAGAAACCGGGCCGCTGCCTCCCGCTGCAGGCAAAAACGAAAGCTGTGGGTAAACTCTTTAGAGAAGAAGGCAGATGATCTTGCCAACATGAATGTGTCTTTGACGGTGAGTCTTCCATTTCCCCGTCACTCCATGGTTGTGTCTATAATTTGAACGTGAACACAGATTGGATCGTGCTGGGAATGATTTTGCGTGCTGTGTGTTCTGTGTTTCCATCAGAATGAAGTAAGCCTACTGAGGAACGAGGTGGCTCAGCTGAAGCAGCTCCTCCTGGCCCACAAAGACTGCCCGGTCACTGTTATGCAAAAGAAGGCAGCTTTCTTAGGTAACCATGGAGCTTACCAGCGAGCTTCCCACACTGTATCACTACTTTTGTCAGGATCCATCTATCATCTCATCCATCTAATACATTCTTTTTACTCGCTCACCTCTCTTAAGGGTGAATGTTTCTTTCTCTGTCTCTAGCTGCAGGAGGAGAGGAAACCTCCAGGGATACTTCCAGTGAATCCATCGGCTCCCCAGCGGCAGTTATCCAGCACGGGCCGTCACCCCCCGCCTCGGCCTCCAGTCCAGGGGCCACCATCAACGGGCTGAGCGTCCGCGCTGCAGAGGCGGTGGCAATGTCGGTCTTGGCCGGCATGGGATCGGGCCAGCCGGGAGGGGTCGTCATGGCGATGCAGTCGCAGTCGGACTCAGCCCCAAGATGATGTGCTGACGCAGGTAGCCAGTATAAACTCGAGTGGCGGCCGGACTGGTGCAAAGCATTTGAAAAGATGGACCCGCCCTTAAACCCCACCCCAGACTAAGATATTCTCGTCCTCTCACAGCCAATGATAATCACACAAAGACACGGCACAGTGCCTCCGTCAACCCTCCAGTCCCAACAAGGCTCCCTGTTAAGAGACGCTTTGTCACTCTCTGTATATAAATATGAATAACACGCCGGACGCTCACTCTGCAGGGTTTGGGGTCATTTCTTGTTCAGTCGTGACAGTTGGAAAAGGTTTTAGATTGGAATGAAAAGTATGAATGACAACTTTTTAATGTCAAAAAGTTTATTTTCATTTATCTTACAAAATGCAGCTTTAGTCCAACTTCAGTCCCACACGTTGGCTGTGATACGGTTGGTTGCTTTCCAGGCTGACAATTTTAATTGTATTTTTCATTTGTATGAAGAGATTTTTATGCCTGATACTGGTCTTCGACATAATGTTTGATGCAGTGAAAGTACGGTGAGAGATTGGCTGGCTGATTTCAGGAAATGGCAGCCTGGAAAGTTTTTCTTTATGCTCTTTTCATGTTTATGTTTTAGTCTGTCCTTTTAGTTCTCTGTCTGTGTTTCCCTTTTGAGTTCATTCTCCGTAAATACACAAACCAACCATAACAAACCAAATGTGTACACAGTTTACCCTGTGAGAGTGTGCCTGACTTTGTACCATCAGTTTTAACCTATTTGGAATGGATGTCATTACATTAGTTGTGTATGTATCAAACCCTTTTGACTGCATGGAAGGCTGAAGAATACCACTTTGTTTGTTTGTGCTTCATCATAATGTCACTGTTTATTGATCTGCTTTTCTTCTGTTTTAAAACATCAAATTACTGATGCAAAAACGGTCCTTGTTATGGAAGGATTCCATCCTCTGTCCTAATGTAACACTCTTGAAATAGTTAGCTTTGGAAGGCCTTTAAATGATAATCAAATATAATAGATTTTAAATCATTTACCCTGGCATTTCAGTTGAGGAAAAGAGAGCAGTGCAATATATTTTTCTATTGAATATCAATGTTCTTGCATTTATTTGTCGTGTGTAGCCCAGCCACGGAGAGGGGTTTGGTCCATTTCGGTTGAAAGCTAAAGTTATGAGGTGAGTGAGAGAAAATGTGAAGATGAGTATTCTTGAATGAATGTTGATTAGTGCACATCTGTAGAGAATTACAGATGTTCTAGTCTTGGGTGCTTTCCTACATTTGAAAAGCTGTCCTGTATCATGAAGTCAACTTCACTAGTTGTGCAAGGTGCTTCAGATTATTTTATACCGCAGTGTACTTCCACAGCTATCATGTTTATTTCCCTTGTCACTCTGTTGTTGTTTTTTTTTAAATAACATGTCATTGTTTTAACATGTTTATTTTTTTTTTGTGGGCATGTCAGGCTTTTTTTTCCATCATGATTAGTTTGTCCCTTTTTTATTTTGTTAAAGAGCTTAGATGTTTTTATGCGTTTAACACAGGTTGAACCACATGAAAAAAATTTCTTTGATATCTGTATGGGGAGAGTTTGTCAAATACTCAGGCTTTAGGATGGGAAAAATACTTGTGTATAGTCTCAACTAATGAATAAGTTGTCTCGGGCAAATAATAAAATAAATTAATGAAAAAGAAATGCTCATCAGCATGTTTATTCCCAGTTTGCGCCTCTCGCGTATTTTCCGCTTTTCCAAGAAAAAGAAAATTAACCAGAGGGTTGTTTAACAAAATGTACCACTGTCCTAAATCCAAAATCCTTAAAACTGCTTAAATTAATTCTTTTTCATACAAAAAATATATATAATTTAACTACTTACTTAACTACAACTACTACACCCTGTAACGCCCTGCAGTGCCCTGCTACGCCATTAACTACTACAACTACTATTTTTAGTCATAGTTCCGTTATCTTTATTGTGACTATTATTGCCACTGTTCATCACACCCCCAACCGGCACCGCCAGACACCACCTACCAAGAGCCTGGGTCTGTCTGAGGTTTCTCCCCAGGGGAGTTTTTCCTCGCCACTGTCGCACTAAATGCTTGCTCTCGGGGGAATTACTGGTATTGTTGGGTCTTTGTAAGTTATAGTGTGGTCTAGACCTACTCTATCTGTGAATTGTCTTGAGATAACTCTTGTTATGATTTGATACTATAAATGGAATTGAATTACTACTACTTACTTAACGTGATTAACTCTTATCACTAACTCTGCACTTTCTCTCAGCTTGGTGAAGTGTTTTACATGTAGCATCTTCCCGCTCATAACTCTCTCATAGTTTTACGTCCACAACTTAACTGTTCAGATTCAGTCTCACACCACTCTCATGGTGTCGTTTGGCCTAAGCAGGCAGCTGTTTTCTGCATAAAAGCTCTTAAAAACCCATCGTACACTTGCTGCCCAGCACCAAACGGCAAACAGACAGTAACAACATGTTTGTGAACATAGTGGAGCATTTAGCAACTTAAGAGCCAGATATTTCTCTCAGGAGTTGGCAAAGAGCAAAAACAGAACTAAAAGGCCAGAAATGTGACTGCAAATGAATGATGATGTTGCTCTCTATCTGTTGTACACATCCAGCAGATACAGAGCATGCTGGATGTGTAAATAAGCAACTGCATGCTAACAGGTTTGCTATTTAAATTTTAAGTTGATAAAATGAGTTGTGTTTACAGCTTCTTTCTGCTGTCTCCTTGTGGCCACAAATGCAGTTTTTATTTAAGGATTAACAGTTTTTTAATTTATTTTTTAAACCAAACACAAAACCTACAGCTCACAACATAAACACATCCCCATGCTTGTAAATAACATGTTATTATATCAAACAACTGTGTTTTTCCTACCTCAGAGTCAAAATGTATGCAGGGCGAAAGGTCTATTTTTAATCCGTTTACCAAATATTCTTGCTTTTTTCCTACAACACAGAAAAATATTAACATTATTTTATATAGCAATACTGTATATGTTTTATATAAAAAAAATATAAAATAATAGCCAGCAATGTAGCCTAACATCATTATAGCCTACCAGATACTCAGTTTACAGTGCAAGATAGGGTCCCAGTGACCTGGCGACCATTTTCTAATTAAAAATGAAAATAAATTGATTCCCACTGGAGTTTATTGAATGCAAAAAAAGCATAAAAATATATATATATATATATATATATATATATATATATATATATATATATATATATATATATATATATATATATATATATATATATATATTTTTGCACTCAATAAATTCCAGTGAATCAATTTATTTTCATATGAAAAAGTGCCAAGGGAGGATCCCCTGGGCAAGTGAGTGACTCACTGTGAGTCCGTACAGAAAGCCCGAAATGTCCTGAAATCCTAAAAAACGCCCTTGCATACACCTGAACTGTGCAGGACTTCCTGCTGCTGCAGGTTGTTTTTATCTAATAATATTTATTAACTGCCCCCTGACTTCCTGTCATTTTCCAAAAGTGCCCCCTGGCAAAGCAAGTTGAGTGTCCCTGATGGTTTGGATAATAGAACTTTTTAATTTTATTTCAAGTTGTAGGCTACAAATTTAGCGCTGACATTTCTGGCTGCCATATTTGTTTGGTTGGGCAACAGTACCGTTAAATATATTATTTTGTCTTTTATTGTGCAGCAGACTAACTCTTTTAAATCCAGGTGGTTGTAAAGGTCTTTTTATTTTTTTTAATTGTGAAAATACATCCAGAACAGCAGTGAGGGTTGTTAAAAGACTTTTAGGGATTTTTCAACGCTCACACTAAGGTTATCTTTCGGAAAATCGGAACTGTCAACGTTAGCTCTGTGATTCCGGTCGTTAATGGTAGCCTAATTCATGAGAGGCACAGACTGGGGCTAGTTTCCACCTGAGGGGAGGGAGGCAGGTGAGGTATCTGGAGGAATGCAGCTGTAAAAACGCAACAGCAGAGGGAGCAGAGAGTCTGCTTTTTATCCACCGTCCTGTCATGTGACTGACTCCTCTGGCGAGTTGTTCATCTCCACAGTCATGGCGGTGTCGGGGAGTCGCGAAGATGGAGTAAACACCACCACTTGATTTTGTGTTCTTAGCTTCATGAATGCTGAACTGTACTTTCCGTCAACCGAGATATCGCAAACATCCCGCAGGCTCTTGTGCTTCCAACGATGGCCGACCGCCGCGTTGATCTGTCGGCTCTGCCTAAAGAGGTCAGGGACCAGCTGGCGGAGTTGGATCTGGAGCTATCCGAAGGTAAGGTATCCATACAGTGCGCTTAATAGTTTGAGCCGCGGCGGTAAGCAATGCAAAACTGGGATCTTGAGCATGTTTACAGCATGTTTACAAAACAGTCGCTCTGTGTCAGCTGGGTGAGACTCGGTGCTGCTGCAGCGGATCCGGACACGACTACAACAAATGATTTAAAAAAAACAAACAAACACTGACCTCCTTTTTTTTTTAAGCTGTCATTTCTCCATCAACTATCCTTGTTGCTTTTATTGTACATTGACGCATTTATTTGAGTAGTTTGCGACACACTTTAGGAAGAAATGTGTGTTTATGTTAGTAATCTGGCATGTTTAGTCTTTTTTTAAATCCCCTCCATGTTCTTATTTTGATTCACATTATCTGCCTGCATATACTCATCACAGCTATTTAAGCATATAGCCTACACTCCTGAGGAAAATGGGTCAAGTTTGTCATCCCAGAGGGTGGGTGGGTGGGTGTGTGTGTGTGTGTGTGTGTGTGTGTGTGTGTGTGTGTGTGTTTTTATGTGCAGCCTCAGACATCAGTGGACACTAAATGATGCTTTGGCCCCTCCAATACTCCGCTGCTCTCAGAGCCTGAACCCTGAAACTGCAGCAGATATGGGAGGGTTATTTGTTTTATACGAATTACTGTGGGGAATGGGAAATATGGCTGTTGTGCAAGTCTCCTCCTCACACTGTGAATCAGAGTGCAGCAGCTTGATTATTGCTGTGCAGCTCTCAGGTGCCCGGGGGTGGATGAGTAATGTTATGTTTCACTTGGAGAGCCAAGCGGGGGGGGGGGGGGGCATGGGCCACTAATAATGCCTCCGTCTCCTCTTGCACCACAGACACACACAGATACCTGGCACTGTCCTGCCCATGTAAAAGAACAGGTGAAACTAAACATCACATGAGAACACCCAGGTGGAAACAGCCATCATTACTGTGCACTTGTTCAGCCTATTTTATTCATTTTAGTTATAGTAACTAATAATAATAGTAACAGAGCCTAGTGTCTGGAATATTTTTCTCTCATTCATGAAAAGGCAACAAATCTTTCAGGACATGTTTAAAGATTTGAACAGACAAACTGTCAGTGCTACCTGCACAACTGGCTGTGGATCTCAATGATTGTTCCACCTGTCACTTTTTCCACTTCAGTATCTTACAGTACAACCAAGCTCAGGCCTCTAATGTAAACCACAATATGTGAACACTTGTTGTTAAATGAAGCAATAGGCTACCTATTGTTTGAATGTATCAGTTTACTTTGACTGCATGTCATTCATTATACAGAGTGGGGCCATGCTATGCTTTGACCTGAGCTACTGCAGAGTTGAGCGTGTGTTGTGGTTATTAATAGACACCAATTAACTGTGTGATAATGAGGCTGGATAATGGAGGAGGGGATGTTCACCCTGTGTTTAACCCTGTGCAGTGGATGACGGGAAATCACTGCGTAATCAAGTGTACAATATGGAATACGGTAATTGTAGATTAATAACAATATTTACCCTACGCATTACTCAGTCATTTGTCAGGGATGTAAGGCAGTTACAGTAACCGATTAATTTACCTGATGTGGATTATTGTTTGAGCACTGTGGTATTATTGCAAAAGCCCTTGTTTTGTTAGGTTTAACGTAATTTTAAAAATGTGTTTAATGTAAACGTCATAGAGTGCAAATAATGAGCTTTTGAATGTGAAATGGTGAGTTTTTGAATCAAGTCTGTAGTGAAAATATATTATAACAGTCTAGAGCCAATTTAGTATCTGTAATAAAACGAGTAGATACAGTCAATTGAAGATTTAAGACTGAAAACTAATTTCAGTTTTATCTTTTATTCACTTTGTAAAACACACAGGTTTATAACTGGATATTAGGGCTGCAACTTATGATTATTTTCATTAGCAATAATTATTTCTGAAGAAAATTGTCAAAAAGGTCCATTACATGTTCAATGCCCCGAAGGTTCCATCGTCAAATTGCTTGTTGTGAAAACGGAGATGATTACTGATGAAGATTTAATTTTCTGTCGAAAATCAGAAAATTGGAGTAATCGTTTCAACACTACTGGTTATTTTTTGCAAAGTAAGAGTAAATGTGAAATCTGTCATCTAATCCAAGTCAGGTTTCAAAGTAATTCCCATCATATGTCTTATCAGGTCTCAAGGTAATACAATTGACTCGAGTCAGGATTGAGTTCAAGTCTCTTTATAGTCTAAAGTGTTTCTGCTGTTTAACAGCTTGGAGACAGCTGCTGCTTTCCTCTGGTCAGATGGTCTCACTGGAGCAGCGGAAGCCTATTGACAGAACAATCAGACATGAGGACAGTCAGATTCACCTGTGATAGTCTTAGTGTTTTTGAGTCTAAAGTGTGAGTGTTAAGGTGACACCCCCAGAGTGACTGAACCTCTCCTGGGGACTCGGCTTCTGAGGACGACGGCTCCATCATTTGTAACTTTAGATCACAGACAACTTTTTTGCTAATAAAAAAGGCCCGGTGGTGGATGCCCTGCTCCTGTATCCACGTCTTCTACCCTAATGATGTGTGTTCGCCGTCTGCTCAACGCTGACGGGACAAGGCGAGCAGCATCTGGCTGCCCAATAAGTTTGAAACCTTCTCATGGATATCTTTTACATAGCAACAATCACCCCATTGTTGTCCCGATACATGGGATGCATCAGCAGTTTTTTCCAGAGCTCTGTGTGTGTGTGTGTGTGTGTGTGTGTGTGTGTGTGTGTGTGTGTGTGTCTTTGTCTGTCTGTCCAAGTGTGTGTGTATTTGTCTGTCTGTGCAAGTGTGTGTATGTGAGAGAGAGAAAGAGCAACTCCACCTACTACTACTCTCCCTGACTGTAAGGGCACTAAGAAAGCCATTGAGGGGATCTTGGTGATTGAGCTGGACTGGAATTTAGAGCACTGAACCACAACGGTTTAAGCTGCTCAGCTTGGAAGTGTGTCGGCATCGTAGTGTCTGCAGCTCCTGTGTTTACATTGAGTGTGTGACAATGACTACAGATGATCATTTTTCCAAATGTGGACTGTATTTTATTCTGGCAAAGTTATTGTATGGCTGCTTGTGTTTAGACAGCATTTAACATTTGAGAAGTTTGGCTTCTTTTGTTAAATGAAAAAAAAAAAAAACATCTTGTAGATATTCTTTAAAGTAGGGTTTCTCCAAGATTAAGACTGCGTTCAGACCGATTTGAGCACACAGCCCTCTCATTCATTTCAATGGAGCCAGTACGTCAGTGCAGCAATGCTACATACTGATGTTTAGCAGGTATTGTGTTTACCATGTTCATCTTGGTTTAGCGTGTTAGCATGCTAACATTTGCTAATTAGCAGATACAGCTGAGGCTGATGGGAATGTCATTATTTAGCAGATATTTGGTCATAAAGCAAAGCATTGGACACATCTAAATTCTGCCCTGATGGTGGCGCTAGAGAGCAACTCAGCGTATCACCGACGTTGAAATTCCATTTTGAGGGGAACATGAACGTCTGCACCAAATGGCACGGCAATCCATCCAACACTAGTTGACAGACCAACAGGCCGTCACTGCTGTCCCTAGAGCCGCTAGCATGGCTAAAACCATATTGGTGTTGAAACTCGGATGTCGTATTGACACCAATATCGACATTTCAGATGATACATAGCCATACTCATAACCTATGATTCATGCCATTTGCACAGTCCCTGTCAATGACTATAACTGTATCACATGTTCAGTCAAGTCAACAGCTCTTCACAGATTGCACAGCTAGCCTACATGTAGTCATTTTCTGTACTCTATAACTGCCCTGGCTGATAAGTGGATGTGTGGATATTCTAGACTAACATCCATCCTGCTGCCTGTCTGCTTCTGCTGCTGCTGTGGAGAGGCAGGTTTTCCATACTAAAAGAGAGGGAGGGAAATGAGAGATTACGGTCCTGCCTGCGTCTCTCAATCTAGGTCAGAGTATCAGGGGGCAACACGCCTGGCTCATTTAGCCTGTGAGTCACTCTAGGCCAGGACTGCTGCTGGGGATCTCTCTCTCTCTCTCTCCCACCCACCTGACACCACCACTGCCTTCTCTCTATCTGTCAGGCTGCCGTTATTCAACACTTTACTTATTAACAAGTCCATGAAAAAAAACCAACAATGCATTAGTCCGACTTTCAATGCATTTCAGCTTTACAACCTCGTCTGTGGCACTCATCCTCAAGCCCATTTGTTCAGATGTTCATTTTTTAAAATGGTTCACAAATATATTGTTTCTTTTTTTTATTTCCTAAAACAGCTGGGCACTGACGTTTCTAGCAACCATTTCTTAAAGAGGAGTAAGTACTGCAGCCTTGGATTAATATACAGTTAGTGCACTAGTGAGTATTTATGGAAGCTGGATGATGCATGTGGGATCTAGAGCTGAAACAATTAGTCGATCGACAGAAAATAAATCAGAAACTGATTTGATACATTTGTTGTCATTTAGCAAAAATACCAAACATTTGCCATGTGAGGATTTGATGCTTTTATTTGTCATAAATGATAGCAAAAACAATGAATTGAGAAAATAGTCTGCAGATGAATCGATAATGAAAATAATTGTTAGTTGCAGCATTATTGGGAAATGAACTGCAGTGCTTATAACAAAGGAACATGTCACCCAGTAAAAAGATTTGGCCCACTGATTTTTTTGGATAACAGTGGAGGTCTATGGGACAGAGTAATACACTGGATACACAGACATACTGGATAATGTTAGTAGGATCACTTCATTGCTAGTTTTCATCTTTCCATGGGATTTTTTGACAATTAAAAAAAAGAACAATATCACCAAATGTATCCTTAAGGGCTGCTGGGCTCTGGAAAACATTGGCTGTGTGTGTGCCATGCTTACGTAAGCAGTTATTCATGCATGTGTTTGCACGCAGCACTGACAGGGACAGGAAGCATGCTGATTTAGCCTATCTATTTAGAAGCTCATTAACTGTTGCAGAGGAGCTGATCTCCAGTCAGTGCTTCAGGCCACAGACTTGGTTTTACATCACAAAAAGAGGGACTCTTCTGTAGGGCTGGGTATCGTTAAAAAAATGTACGATACTGGTACGGGTTCATGAACAATACTTTTTTTCGATACCAATTTTTATAAAAGAAATAAATAAGAAATAACATTACGGTACAAACCTTTTTTATTTATTTTTTAAATAACATTTTTAACACCTATGTGACACACACTGTAGTCAAGCCTCTCAAAAAACAACAACTCACACACGTGAGCCCCGTCTCTGTGCGTAACGTAGAGTTTTTCCTGCATGCCTCAACAACGTGTAGACATCCAATCACCAGCATAATTAGATCTTGGTAGAAGCATGCTGCATGCTTATTGGCTCACTGATGCTGATGAGATTTACTTCTCAGGTATTGAAATTTGGTGATACTCAATACAATGGAGGCAATTCGGTTGGTGCCTAAAAGTATCGAAGTTCGATACCCAGCCCTGCTCCTCTGCCACCCGTGTCACACAGAAACAATACAACAGGATGCAATTGTTCTCTTCTTATATTTTTGGAAATGAATTGGTAGTATTATATAACACCATGTGTGTCTAATTTCACCACGCACACACAAACACTGGGGATGCATTGAAGCCTTGTATACAAAAAAAGACTAAATAATTTAGATGAGACTCAAGCGCACACCTCCGCACAGACACGCACTGGGTCAGCTGGGTAGATGAACCACCTCACCTCCAAGTCCACAGTGACCTGCATGTGGGCTGTCAACCTCTTCTTGCTTTAAAGCTGTGCTTTACTAAACCTTCTGGTATTCAAATCAACCTTCCTCTGATCCATTTGTTCTCTTACATCTACAGCTTAGCTAGCGTAGCTAAAAGGATGGAAAGAAATGACAGTGCAGGAATAAGTAGTGGTCAGGTCACTGTTCACTGAATTATTTATTATTAAAAAATGCAAAGTGGAAGTAGCATGTACTTCTGACTGCACCAGTGAGTCCTCTGCCATTTCATCAAAGTTTATCTCTAGCTTACATGTTAACAGACCGCGCTCACTTGTACGTGAGTTGTGAGTGCTAATGAACAAGGGTCGGCTGAATTAGTTGATTGACAAAAAATACATTGGCTATTAACTATTTTGATCACAGTTAAAATCTTTTCATCAAATGAAAATGTCAAACAAATTGAGGATGTGCCTTTTTTTGTTTTGGTATCGTAAATTGAATAATTTGGGGTTTTAGATTGTTGGTCGACACAAAAGATGAGGGACATCTTCCACTTCTGTCTGATTTGATTACTTAAATAAATGACAGAATAATGGCAGATTTGTCAGTGATAATTATATAATTGTTTGTTGCAGCCCTAATCAAAATGTTCCTGCAGCCCAAGGTGACATCTTCATATTGATTTTTTGTTTTGTCTGATCAACAGTCCCAAACCCAAATATATTCAGTTAACAATGGGAAAAGAAGTGAATTCTCACATATGAGAAGCTGAAACCAGTGAATGTTTAGCATTGTTGCTTGATAAACAACTTTAATGATTTGTTGTCGATTAATTATCTGTAAATTGAATGAACAGGCTTCCTTTTGTAAATGTAATATAATCTCACTCTTCATTTCTTAGTTGCTTCGTATTGCATTCCATGTGACCGCCCTCATCGTAAGGCGCTGTCCTGTATCGTCACCATGGTTTTACATCTCATGTTCCCTCATGCAGCACCACATGGGTCTGGTTTCTATGGATACAGACCATGTGGTGCCCCCACACCCTCCCCCCCTCCCCGCGTACACAAACACTTTCACTTTGTAAATTCTCCATAAACCCTTTCCAGATTACAACAGCCATATGTTGGAGCTGCACATACAGTTACACAATTGAATGCTGCTAAGCTGTTAAAACCATTACAGAGGAAACATGAGGTCTCTGTCAAAACTTGTCGACAAGCTGTTCAAAGGCTGCTCCAAATGTGGTGGAGAAATGTAGCTGTTTCTTGCCTGAAAGTACAAATGTACAACCTGTGTGTATCCTTTGCAGACCTCAGTATCCCATAAAGCATAGCATGCAGGTCGAGGCGTCCAGGCGATCCTCATCAACTCAAAGTCAGAAAATATGTGACCATGTTGTATTTTCCAGGTATCTCAGCTCAGGTAGTCATTAATTTAACTAATAAAAGCCACTGAAAGTATCCATCCTGGTAATAAACCTGGACATCCTGTGATTTTATGAGTTGATGAGGGGGACCTCATCAACCTCACCAATATTTGATGTTGTTTTTCTATTTACTGTAAAAGCTTTACATTCATTTGTGTAAATGTCTTTTCATCCACCTATTGCTTCTGTTGCAGTTAGTGGTTTTGAGGAGTAGGGATTCCCTCTTTAAATGTCATCTCTTGATGTTTCGTCCATTTTTCCCCCCTTATGTGCTGTGGTGTTTTTTAAATATTGTTTTTCTTGTTGTTCTAGAGTGGTTGGGCAGGAACCATTGCTATTGTGGGCCTGTGAAGCACACTGAGACATTGCAGGTGGAAGTGGGCTATACAAATACAAAAAGTTGACTTGACTGCGGAATCTGAGATCACCTTAAGTGACAGAGACAACGAATAAGTCTCTCGAACTTTACAGGCAGCATTTTTCACCTTTTTCTCCATCACTTGATAGTTTTATTTGAAAGTAATAAAAAAAACAATACATACCACATAATGTTTCTGTGCTTCAGAGATATCCATATCACTTGGTTTACATATCCCACAGGAAAATATGCTCTTGTAGGTGTCATGTTGCCAACGTAACAGCTTTGCTACTAAGTGTGTGTGTGTGTGTGTGTGTGTGTGTGTGTGTGTGTGTGTGTGTGTGTGTGTGTGTGTGTGTGTGTGTGTGTGTGTGTGTGTAGTAGGTGTGTCAGCCACCCCCTCCTCTTTCATTTTGTCTACTGTGCACAGAGAAGAAAAAAACAGAAGGTGGAAGGGAGGCACTGCCTGAGTCACTTCTTCTTTTCAGTTAACTGGATGCACTTCTTTGCTCTTATGCTTTGTAACCCCTGTCATTACTTCTACTGGCCCTGAAGGTGTGTGTGTGTGTGTGTGTGTGTGTGTGTGTGTGTGTGTGTGTGTGTGTGTGTGTGTGTGTGTGTGTGTGTGTGTGTGTGTGTGTGTGTGTGTCTCTCTCGTCACTCCCTGTTGGAGTTGAGTTTAAGTGTGTGGAGTGAAACATTAATCATTCAGTTACCTGAGTTGGGCACACCCTGCCTGGTACACCAGAAGGAGAGAATCACTTGAGACCTGCAGAGAAATTACGTGTGTGTGTGTGTGTGTGTGTGTGTGTGTGTGTGTGTGTGTGTGTGTGTGTGTGTGTGTGTGTGTGTGTGTGTGTGTTAGATCTTCAGGCTTTTTTAAAGCACTTCTTTCACTCACCAATACCTGTAATACCAGTTTTATTGTCTGAGTCAATATATGTACATGTATATCTTTTTCTTATGAACTATAATGCATGGTGAAAGAGTACTGGCACTAAAACAATGAAATGCAGTTTAGCACCTAACCAGAAGTTCAAGAAACAGTAGTATTATACATAATGTCTAGTTGTAATATACATAATAAATAATATAGACAGTAAGGGGTGGATATGAATATGCTGGATATATACTGTACAGTATTAGCAGTAAATCGACAGTATCGACAGTGTGTAATGAATACGTTAAGATATATACGGTATAAACAGCAGAGCATGTGCAGCAGTATCAGTAGGCAGTGTAAGTATTAAGTATAAAATATAAAGTGCAGATTGTACTGTAAGTACAAGTTATGCTAATTATAGACATTATATACAGAATAAACAGCTGGAAGAAATTATATGAGTATGGTGCATACACAGTCCTGGTGAAATTGTTCAGTGGTTGGGGGTAGGTACAGTATGTCTTGGTCAGGGTTGGAAAAAAATGTTCTGTCACTGAGGAAGATGTGTGTTGGGGGTGTCCTGAAGGCTGGTCCAAGGGGTGGTGAACTGAGGGCAGCCCCCCACGAACAACACTCAACTCTACTGCTGATTTTGTCCAGTGGCCACTGCAACGAAAAATCCCTCTGTAAAACTGCTGCCAGGACACCTCCAACTGCAAACAAGGTCAGTTGTAACCATTTCTATTCTGAATTTTTAATCCATGGACTTTTTATATTTGAAAAACTCCCCTCATGCCGACAAAAGCGATTTAAAAACCTGTAACGTCATCACAATGTACAGTACTGCGCATAGTCAGTGGTCACATATCATGGAAGTAAACCCAGAGGCTTAGAAACTTTTTTGGCGGATGCGCCACTGAGAAACTCTCATAGGAATGAACGGTGCTCTGCCATAATGTTGCATCAAGGTCTAATAATACATGGCTGAGGGGAAGAAGCTGCTCCAAGGCTGCTGGTCCTGGAACAGAGAGTCTTGTAGCGCCAGCCAGAGGGCAGGAGGGCAAACAGTGTGTTGCTGGGCTGAGAGGTGTCCCTGGCGATGCTGTGCGCCGTTCGCAGACACGGCTTGCGCTGGACAGCCTAGATGGCAGGAGGTGGAGAATCGGTGATGCGTTGGTCAGTTTTCACCACCCTCTGCAGTGCTTTCTGGTCCGAGACGGTGCAGCTGCCATCCCAATTACTTTGATGCAGTTGGTGGGGATGTTCTCGGTGGTGCAGCGGTAGAAGTTTACCAGAATCTGAGGAGACAGGTGGACATTCTTTAGTCTCCTCAGAAAGAGAAAAGAGCCGTAGAAAAATAGACACTGGTGAGCCTTATTACCCCTCAGTCACATTAGCTACAAGAGACAGGGACAAAGTGACAGGCTGCCATTCATTTCAATGGGACTTGCTGTTTGTCAGCGACAAGTGACGAGCTTGCCGCTGCCACGAGCAAGGCGGGGCCAAAATAGACAAGAAGTCTATTTTATGCAAATGCTGAGCGATGCGACAAAGCGACTGCCGAATCGGAGTGAATTCAGCGTGAGGGGAGCGTGACGTATGTACGTTGGTTCCTCAAGTCCAGCTCGAGTCGAAGAAAATCATTCAAGATGAAGTGACTTGTAAGACCTCTTGCAGATACTAAGCAATAGCATGCTACTGCTACTGGGACGTGCTTGAAGGTAGCACCAGAGAATTTCTGTTTACTTTTGCCAAGCAACCAGGAGTAGGCTAGGCACGCCCAAGAACGCCCATCAAGTGAGTGCGTGTCACTGACTTTTGTAGCTAATGTGACAGTAGGGTTAGTCTCGCATTGCAGTTACACAGCGCTGTGGAGTATGGTCTGGCTACACCACAAAGAAATCTCTCTGGGTTGTTTGCATTTCTTTAAACCAATCACAATTGTCTTGGGTGGCGCTAAGTTCCAGATGCAGCGATGGTGGCTCTGCAAAATGGTCTCGGGAAGGAACTTGTTTTAATTTAACATTTGCACCCCGCTAAAGAAAGCTGCACGTAAAATATTAAATGAAGTTAACTGTTCATAGAATACAGTAACAAGCTGTTTAAATTAGCTGGATACATGGTTAAACGTAATTTGCTCTTACCAGTGTATCGCCGTGTGTACTTCGTCCACATCAATCCCGCCAAAACATCTCAGTTACATATATAATGGCGTAAACATATTCTTTGTAAATCTTTACAATCGTGCATCGAAAAAAACAAGCAGGCCTGCCTTATTGCACAATTTAATATTTTATTCAAAACAGAGTGTGGCTTGCAAGCTCGAAATTTGTTGTTTTCGTTTGTTGAGTTTGAGAACAGCAACAAACAGAGAGTGGAAGGTAAGGGACAAAGCCGGACATCTGGCGAGTGAGCCACGCCCCTGATGTACTGCCATTGATCCAGACTAGCCTTCTTGACCAGTGTTGAGGGTCCAAGAGAGGTCCTCAAAAATATGGACACCAACAATTTTATTATCATACTGACACCATTCCCTGTCAACTGTCTTGACCTAAGCAATGAGAATGAATTTTGGAGCACTTTGTAAGACTCTTTGTGGTAAGTCCAAAAATACCAAATAATATGTTTTTGGGAAAATATGTATAAAATGATGCACAGAATATTTCTATTTGATGCAATGATGCAACCACGAAAATGCATAGAGGGTTTGAATGTTTCACACAGCCTAAACATTAGAGCTTGAATGAAGAGCTGGAACAAAAGTGTGACATAAGATGATTTTTTTCAACTATATAGCTACCTAAAGGGAAATAAGAGTAGAATGGTGGATGCTTAGGGCATTAATAAATATTTAATACGTTTTGAATGTGATCTATGCTAGCACCCTAAAAGTCAATCACACATTAACCTGCGTGTTCTTGTTAACACGCTTGGAGTCCCGTTTCGACATGCTCAGTGAACGGTCGGCTCCTCCCCTGAGATTTGTGCTCGTTCTCAAGCACACAGCAAGTATACACATGCATTGACACACACCTGACATGCCACATTATGTAGATGATCCCAAATGTAATTGTCAAATCACTTTTTATTTTGACTTTATGCTACACAATGACCTTAATTGTGAGAACGGTTTGTTAGATGGCAGTTGACTCCCTTATTTTATTTATATATATATATATATATATAATTTTTATTTCTTTTTTATAAAAAAAAGAAAAAAAGCTGGATTTGGTAGCAGGAAAACTGTCTGAGGACGTAAGATTGAATACTGGAGAACATGACATCCTCCCTTATAGGCAATGTGTGTGTGTGTGTGTGTGTGTGTGTGTGTGTGTAAATATCAAAACCCCCCTCATAAAAATAACACAATTGTAATAATTCACAACAAATGCAGAGATGGCACAGTACCACACAGAGGGGGCCCATATGTCATTCTTTGTTCTGGAAAATGTTAGCCTTTTGCCTGACACATAACTAAAGTCTTATAACATTTGAAAGATCTGTCTTGGAGCCTAACATGGTGTTGTGTGACATCTTATCGTCAAATCTTGCTGAAATTGTCTGTTTTCTGTGAGATAAAATCTGGAAGTTCTGTTTTCCCCGTAATAATTTAACTTGTTTGGATCATTTTCACCGAGCAGGTGTGTTTAAGCTGTTATCCTGAAAAAGCAACTGAATGAGATGCGATGAGGGGGAGGAGGAAAAAAGCAGGGAAAGAGAATAGAGGTCGGTAGCTAATTACTATTCAGACAAAGTGCCTGTGGGGTAGAAGGAGAGAGCAGTCTCGCTGCAATTCAAATAATCTGAGGCTAGCGAGTGTGAGAGTGTACGGGGCTGGGAGAAGGCACAGCTTTGATGTGTCTCTCTGCACATGGTGGAAAAATCAAACATACGCTCCGAGGTGAATGAGACTTTTTCTTTTGTCAAACCGAGACGAAAGAGGAGAACTGTGGCAGCTTCGTGCAAAGCCGGACTGTTGCACTCGTCACTGAAATGGTTTGATTGTGACCTCCACCATCAGACAGACACGACTGGGTCACTGTGAGAGAGTGAGTTAACAAGTGAGGCCCTCATCACCTCAGCGGAGCTGTGCTTTGCCTCATAAGCAGATCTCTTTGAATGTTTATTTGACTGTAAATTGTTAGCAGACAGGAACAGATTCTCGCCTGAAATAAGTTACTGCAAAAGAATAAGATTTATTTGAAAAGCACTTTTCATACACTAGATACAGCTCGGGCTTCTCAAAGTGCTCTGAATAAAAAGAAAGATATTATAAAGGCTTCTTTAATTTTGCTCATATTCCAGTTGCCAGTTTCGTCACATTTTCATTTCCTGTATGATATTGTGCAGCTCTGTTCACCCGTAGTTCACTGATCGGATGCACCCCTTTAAAGAGTTTTAACTCTTCAGTTCCCACTGCTGGAATCTGCTTGGATACAGATGGATTTCAAATCATCCAGATGGAAGAGTGATTACATTGAGATTCATTTAATGCCACGTCAGCCCCTCCCCCATCACCGACTCCATAAACCTAACCCTCCCATATCTCTCTCCCTGTGTGTCTTTCTGCAGAGAAACTGCCTGTTCACATGAACTAAAAATAAATCATGTGACTGAGCGAGGCCAACTGTACCGTTCATGCATTACTTATGGAAGTGTTTGCTTTTTCTCCCTTTTTTCCTCAGAAGTCCCCGAGTAGATATTGTGTTGAAGTGGGCTCTCAGGCGATATCCTCTAAACATGAGCACTCTCATTTTTGTCAGCTCGTCTGTGCAATTTGCTGACATATTGTTGGGTGCTAAAGAACTGTTATGGATGTAAAGATGTTATAATTAAAGCTTAGATGACCAATCAGTGTTTGAATGTAGAGTTGGATCTGTGTTGTGTCTTTCGTGGAGTTGTATCAAGATGATACGATCATATGTTATTTTACTATTTATTACTGTCCACAAGTAAAGATTCCAAGCAAATTGTGTTTAAAAACTACCACAATTAGTTTTTGTTTTTAAAGTTTTTTGTTTGACTTGTGTGAAGACACAAGACACAATTTGTTGGTA
Source organism: Sander vitreus (assembly GCF_031162955.1). Classification (NCBI taxonomy): domain Eukaryota; kingdom Metazoa; phylum Chordata; class Actinopteri; order Perciformes; family Percidae; genus Sander; species Sander vitreus. The sequence goes on along the minus strand of NC_135858.1, from coordinate 12,683,972 downwards.
TATATTTGCCATCTGGTGATATTTGTACATATAATAAAGGATCAATTAAGGCAACTGACCATCAATCCTATTAACAATAAAAATGTTCTCAGATCTGGGAACACAAGATTTCTATAAAACAGACTTACGACTGGGTAAGAAACACAAGTGGAAGGACAGTCAGGCAGGTTTTAAACAAAGTCCATGGTTAGCGGAACTTATTTCAAAGACCAAAAAAGGTGACTAAAAAATGATTACCCAACTGTCTGTTCATCAACATCCATCACAGTTTACAGACTGAATTACTGGTTAAAAGTTGCCGCATATTGTACATTGAGATATTACAGACATAGTGTGCATGTTTAGATTTGGTTTTATGGCCATATAAAGTGGTTTAGATAATCTGGCAACTGTTGAGATTGAAAGCCCATTTTTGACCTGAAACAGCAGTTGACTCAATCTCATTACAAGGTCCATTTAATAGCTTTCAATCATAGCACATTATCTTCCTCTGTAGATAGTTTGCCCAGTTGTTGTGGAATTGTAGATCAAATTTAAAAAGTTCATTCTTGTCTAAACTGTAATCTCTTTACAAATTGTCCGACTGTGGGACAACAATTAGACCGAAGTCGTAGTAAAGCAGAGCTGTCCTTTCTATAATGATATATTTTTATTAATATTGGATAAACCTATATCGCCCAGCTCCCAGGGCTGTGCTGTATGCAGTTGTTCACCTGTGTCAGTGTGCCAAGAACATCCTCATCTAATCTCTATTGTCCTCTGTGGTGTAACTGGGAAGACACCAGACACTGTATGCCACCAGTGGCATACAGCTTTAAGCTTTCATCACTGTGTCTAAGCAGCATAATTTTTTAATCCGGGATTAACTGTCAGAGCTCCAGGAGATGATACAACTGCAAAAGAGTCACAGCTGGTCACAAAATGGGAGCACCTGTCACACAGGCCAATAATCACACTGAGTGGAAAGAAGCCAGGGTTACTACATAAACAGTGGCAGGCTTTTATTAGTTTTCTGTTTTGACTTTTTTTATACAGGACTTTTTCCACTTATACATACTTTAAGTTACTGTGTTATCGAGCCGTTCTTAATGATGAAGAGTGGACGGGGCAGCCATTGGTGGACATACTGAATGAAGTGCAGGCTCTCCAGATGGATTTTTAGTCTGAAAATCTGACAGCTTTGCCCACAGAGGAATTTGGCAGAGTAACTGCATAGCTTTAGGCCCAGCGGAGAACCTCAGTCGGCCTCTAGTGGGGTGGAGGAAGATGCAGACGGGCTGTCGGCAGGGGGGACATTTTTCTCTACCACTTGTGAGTGGAGATTCCTTCTCTTCTGTCCTCTGGATGCACTCACCCCTGTCAGTTCCTCCTCTGTGCTCTCGTCCTTTTCCCATTTTCTCTGTGTGTCTCACACCTTTCCTATCCTCAGCTTTCACGCCTCTATTTTCTCTCTGCGTTTCTGAATCATCCCATCTCTTGCCCACACTTCCGTACTTTTCCAAACTTAGTCCTGCCTTGTTTTTCCCCCATTTCATGGCGTACTCGAGGCTGGAACCGAGCCACAGCTGTTACGCCCTCAGCTATCTCTGGAGATTACTGCAACAACTGTGTGCATCCATCTGTGTTTCCACCTTCTCGTTTCCAACATTTTGTTTTACCTGTCTCTCCCCTCTCTGTTGCACTATCACCATTGTAGTGTTTGAAGATGTGGTGATAGAGCACATTGAGACACAGAGAACGTAGATCAGTCAGAAGTGTTCAGTGTATTAGATTGGTCTTTTACTCTTAAAAAAAAATCACACATTTTATCAAGAATATAGAAATCTGTTATGCAACACAATAGAAAAAAAAAAAAAAGATGCTGAATATTAGTGCTGTTGACAATAAATTAACTGATGACTTTATTCTAATCCTTTCAAATATAACTTTATTCGCCTTATCATGCCCTGTCTGTAAGTGAAGTCACTATTCTGTGATCTTTTACAGGTGACATTACACAGAAGGGCTATGAGAAGAAAAGGACCAAACTCTTGGCTCCATACATCATCCAAACTCCAGGTAAAAACCAATTACCTCTTCCCCCCTCCATGGGCAAGCATAACCATTTCCCCTCTTTTTATCTTCTGTGGTTATGCACATAAGAAAAGCCATGCTTTAACTTACCAGAGAAATGTGATAGTAGTATGACTCTGATTTGAATTTTATCAGTGTCTTTTTGCCATGATGACTCAGTTACACAAAACCAATGCATTGCTTACAGTCAGTTAAAATGGTCTTGCACATTTTATTTTCACATGCATATTTTTTTTTTAAACCTGTTATTTAAAACCACTGACATTTTTTTTTGTAATCGTTGCATTGAAAAATAATTGCAAAAAATATTATTTAGATGTAGATTTCAGTAAAGGTTACATACATTGAGGTTTCTAAATGACACTGATTTTATACATTAAGACCTTACCGTGCTCACTGCTGCCCCACCTAGTGGTACCATCTCGCTGCTAATCTCCCCTCGTCCCACTGATGGTGGAGCACAAATGACAACTTGTTAGCTGTGTGCAGAATGTATCTACTTGCTAAAGACAATCTGGTGGTTGCTTAAACAGGTAGCTGGTGGAATTTACCAAAAAAGTTGGCTGCTGGATGAAAAGAAAACCTTTGCTGATCAAAACTACTTGATTGAGTAGACTGGAATGGGACAGTGTCGTGATACATTTCGTCTACTAGTCTAGTGCTTTTGTTTATTGGGATTGATTTGCATCACCCTCAGCTGTGACCTGATGAAGCAGGTGTGTTTACTGTGACTACAGTATACACACCTGCTATATCATCTTTATTGCCATTTCAAAAAATATTACAGTAAATCACTCCTTGGTCCCTGAGAAAAATATGGGAAAGATAAGAAATTATAAACAAAACTATAGTAATAAAATAAAAGGTAGAAAGAAAAATACCTGCAGCACAGCCTAAATTTGTCAGGAAAGCGAGGCTCGGATCCAAAAATGCAGAGTAGAGGATTTATTTAACAAAAGACTTACAAATGAAGGTGTCCTGAGGAAGGCAGGCAGTCAAAACCAAGACAAACCAAAATCAAAAACCACAAAGCAGAAGACATGAAAGGGGAAAAACAACCAGGAAGACACGACGCAGGGAATGACAGGGAGGGAAGACAATGTACCGACAAAAGACAAACGCAGCACAGAGACTAAATACACAAAGTAACGAGGGTAAAACAAGGAACAGGTGACATGAGGGCTGAAGAACAGGTGGAACACATCAGGGTGAGGCAGACAATCACAAGGGTGGGAACGTATACCAAGGAAACTAAGCATGAAACATACATGGCAAAACACAGATAACAGAACACATGAGACAGTAAACCAGGAAACAGGGAAACATTAAACACAATAAAACAGGAAAAAGTACAACCAAAACCACAACAATGACAAAATTACAATCAAAAGTTAATCTTATTCCATAATAATAAAAGCATTATCCACTCCTCGATACAATATCAGATATCCTGTAAAAGCTAAGTACATTACTGTTCTCCAAAAAATTGCAGAAAGTATGCAACATTTTTCAAAATAAAAATAAAAAAATAAAAAAATAAAAAAACTTTTAGTAACTGGGCAATTCCACAGCCTTCTTCTATATTTTGCCGTGAACAGCCTATCAGTTGACAGAAACGGTTGATCCCGTTAGGGCAGCGTGAGAGATTACACTGTCGGAAAAGCAAGATTATCATATGTTAATAATACAATTAATTAATACATGTTTGTTGTGTTTATTTGACAGTGGAGCCCCCCAGTCAGAATGACGTTCAGCCCCCCGCTCCCAGTTCCTCCTCCAGCCACGGCCCTCCCCCCTCCAGCTCATCCCGTTATCGAGAACGTCGCTCCCGCAGAACACATCGCAGTGGAGGAACCAGAGATGACCGCTATAGATCAGGTTTGAACTCCCAACATCAAAAAACTGCATCCAGCTTCCCTTTATCCCCCAAATAACCCTCTGATGAACTGAGTACATATGGTTTCCTCTGATAACCGATAACAAGCTTCACTTGTTGAGCCAACCTGGTTTTAAGCTCAAACACTGGGCTGTTTCAAAGGGACCAATTAAAAGTGTGTGTGTTGTGTGTGTTGTGTGTGTGTGTGAGAGAGAGAGAGAGAGAGAGAGAGAGAGAGAGAGAGAGATGGCAGTGCAGTGGCAGCTGGGAAGCCCCTCAGTGAGCCCCTGTCTGTGATGTCAGAGTGATGTCACTGCCCGACTATGTGGGAGGAGGCTGTGAGGAGAACAGGGGGGACACAGATCTCGAGGGGAAAACCTGACACTGACGAGGATAAATGAAAACGGAGCAGTAGAGTAGAGGTGAAAGAGCACTGGGCAAGTGAGGAGGATGTTAGAGTGTCTGTTAGCTGAGGTTCAGACTGTAAAAGCATCCTCCCTACAGGCTGGCTAATACCCTGCCTACTTTTTTCTTAACTCTCTCTTCCTGCTTGACTCTCATGTAAAACACCCTCACACTCCAGCATGACAAATACGAGGTTGACAAATCTAAAGTCTGGTAGGCTGGAGTTCGGTGGATGCAGATAGAGTTAGGGCTGAGAAATAAATAAAAATAAAGGGAAAATTGAGATTGGTGCAATATATCAAGTCTAGACTGTGGGAAAGTAGTGCAGCATTGTCTTGGGCTTTAAAAGTGCGGCATAGAAGTGAAGTTTTGTCGGGCTGACGGGTTGAAAGAGAAGGCCTAGAGGAGAAGATCATAGACCAAGGATGAGATGGATGATGAGCCTTTTGCCATATAATGAACCATCCATGTTAAATGTACTCTCATACAGCACCATTTCAACTAAGCTGCTTTCACATGAAGTGTCTGAAATCCCTCCCTTACTTACTTATTTACTACTTTCGATACAATCAATAGTTTACTCTGTAGTGAGCAGTAAGCTAATATTTCAGACACATATGAATAATAATCATTTTGCTACATCACTTACAAGTGTAGTAAATTGACTGAATTAATGCAGCTCTACCTCCTGAACCACAGCCGGCTGCTTGTGTGTTGCGTACCTGTATTTTTCCCTTTGTTTAAAAGTTGATGGTTTTCATTACAGTATTTTTCATCACAAAGTAGTTTACATGTCATTAACGCTACATTTTTTACTTTTTGAGGGCACTTTTTAAACACTTTGAAAAAAAAATGTTTGCGTTCAGTTTATTAGGTAGACGGAGAGGTATTTCAATTATTTAGCCTACCCTAATGGATATAAATGGGCTGGACAAAATAATAGAAACACTTGTCAGTATAACAGCAATACGGTTCAGCAGCACCACAAGCTACATCCTCCAAAAGGATCATGAAGTTGAATCAACACCTTCCCTCGAGCCGAGAAAAACGGTTTAAAAACCTGTGGCGCCACGGTGAATCCATGGCTGAAAAATGGAAAGTTTTAAAAGAGACCCATCATAAACACATAATAGGAAGAAATGACTAAACACTACAATAATGAGAAACTAAAGAAATTAAAGCGTAGAGCTATTCTCTGGGCTGCAGAGAAACCTTAATTTAATTACTTCTCATTTCATCGGGCTTCCTCCAGTTATTAAACAAACTGTCAGTACTGCGGTCACCAAAATACAATATCGACTGGTTTGAGGCTGCTGCCTCTATAGTTACACGTTTGAATGATTCCAGTGGTGTAGTCTAAAGTATAGTGTGTAAGTATAATGGGTATACTGTACTGTGTGTATATATGTGTGTATATATATATATATATATATATATATATATATATATATATATATATATATATATATATATGTATATGTGTGTGTGTGTATTGGCCAGAATCTGCCTTTGGGATAGGGGGGGCATAACATAGTGGGGGGGTCTGGGTGTCCTCCCCCAAGGAAGTTTTGAGCATCAACGACTTCATTTCCTGTATTCAGATACACTTTTATGCACCAATTTACGGTGGAAATACATTTATTTAGCCTATGCGAAGAAGAAAATAACAGATGACAATTCAAAATATATCAAAAGTATAATGGAAAGTATGTTGTTGCGTGTCATTGGGTATTTTTAAGTGGGTATATGGAAATCCTGGAGCTTTCTTAGTGGGTATACTGTGTATACCTGCGTATCAGGTAGACTACACCACTGAATGATTCCACTAATTCAAATGTGTAATAGTAAACCAAAGCGGTACATACGTATAAAAGATAATACCAGATTAAGGCCTTCAGCTGCCTATACATCTCAGTGTTGGAGCTTGTGTAAAACACACCCCACCGAGCTTATCACCACAGAGACAGCACTCATCCTCCCAGACATGTGTAAGGAGTCAGCCTCTCCTGACGCCCCTGTGTGAGGGTGGATGATGGCACATTATGAAGATGATTTAGTCCCAAGCAATCAGATCAGATCAGATGTTTAGCAGAATGCCAGTTATGTAATTATGGCCCCCCACTGCTGCTGTGGGATGAGCTGTGCTTGATGATTTGTTTAAATGTGTTGAATGGAAATTGTGTCCCCTGAGTTAACAGACATGATTCGTCAGTGAGTGGGCTTTTGTTGCACGTGTTTTGTTACGTAGTCTGAATGTGTGTCTGTTCACGTGGTCAGGTTTTTAATGTGCCTGTGGGTGTCATCAAGTGAATGTATCTCTGCATTTATTACTGTGTGTAGGCAAGTGTGTGGGCTAAAATACAGCATTGCTCTCTGTCTTCCCGCCATGGTTTCTTGTTTCAGTGGGAAAACACAATCACCCTCCTAAGATTCTCTCCTGATATTTTAATTAGCTGTTTCTTCGTCAGCAAAGTCTCACTGAAACAAACCAGACATGTTGCTGGCAAAAGAAATGACGCAGTGGTTACAACACATTTGATCTTCATGATCATTTACAACAAAGTGATGTTTCCGTTCACGTTGTCGCAGGTTGAATGTATCTATGAGCTGAAAGCAGAGTAACCAGTGATTTTTCCTTCTCTCACAACCGTTCAAATTTATCTCGCCACTGGTTCTGTGGCGAGATAAATCAAATCAGAATTTAAATAGTTCACATGACGGCATTAACTATTATTCCGGCTATTGTTGGCACCAGGAATGCAGGATTATTTACCTGCCTTTAGACTTGAGGAACCAGGGTCTGAACTGTGGTTTCTGTCCCTATCTTATTTTGGAGCAGAGGCTTTTGGGTTGGCACATCCCCTTAGTTGGGACCCACTGATCTAGAGGACTCACAGCACAATTAAAATATAAATAATAACACTATTCAAGCAGCAGCTAGGAACTTTTTTCATTTTTAAAAGTCACCTAAGCCATTATACAAAGAAAGAAGAGGTTTTGTAAGGAAAACAGAGTGGGACTATGTGTTGCGGGCAAACTGGCTCTTGATGAGTCTGTTTTAAAAGCTGTTTTCATTGTTTCCTTCATTGTTTCTTTGCTTTGAATCAGATCCAAAGTTGCCATTCCTAACTCAACATGTGTATTGTTTTCTGTGTATGCAGATATCCATAGTGAGGCAGTACAAGCTGCCCTGGCTAAACATAAGGAGGAGAAGATGGCACTGCCCATGCCTACCAAACGACGCTCCACTTATGTCCAGTCTCCTGTGGTAACCCGCACACCACCAGGTAGGACAGGAAGAAGGACAGTCCTCTTAGTATTTCATAAAAATAGTTGACCTTTAGCCAAGAGGATACAATGCTGGATATTTATACTTTGTGCTCTCTCTTTCACTCAGACTCCTCATCAGGTTCTGAAGATGAGACATCTGTGCGCAGGCAGTCATCAGTGGTCCCTCCTCCACCTACGGTTAATCCCAACCTGCAGAGCCCGGACTCCTGGATCAACAGCACTGTTCAGGGCTCCTCCACCTCTTCCTCGGCCTCCTCCACCTTGTCCCATGGAGAGGCGAGGCCGCAGCCTCAGAGCCAGCCTAAGCCCCAGCCTCAGCCCCAGTACAAGCCGCAGTACCAACCTCTGTATCAGCCTCCCTACCAACCGCAGCACCAGCCTCAGTCCTCAGCCCACACTGCAGCTGTGACGGACATGCTGGCTCACAGTCACATTGGTGAGACACTCAGCTAATTTATAACTTAAATATATTCATGGCCACCACTACCGTTATTAGTATACATGGAGCCGCTGTTTCACTGAAAGGATTTAGATAAAAAAGAACATTATCTTAAAATTTTGACTGAGTTTAGATTAAGCCTAGCGTATGTTAGATACTGGTCTCTATTATGCTCAAACAATAATTAGAAAGCAAGGTGAAACTTTAGGATGCCTTCGTTCAGACTGTCCTCCCCACTTCACCTGCAGCCCCCTCAGAGAACAGCACCCCACCTCCAGATGTGACAGCTGTGGCCCCTCCATCCAGAGGTCCACGGGTCGACCTGACCTCCAATCCTGTGGTCCGAGGAATGAGCCGCGGGCAGAGCCGCTCAAGCATGATGGAGACTGCGGACGGTAACGACTACACCACATACATTGTTTTATTTGCGGTAGCTCGTGTCTGACTCCACTCACAGATCTCTTCTTTCTTTGAAATAAGTGTTGACTTCCAACCACGACGTATCATTAATCAGACTTTACTGCTCTCTTTTCTTCTTGATCTTTCTTTACCCTGTCACATGTTTATTTGACTGGCTGACAGGAAGAGGTAATATCCAGAGTAAGGAAATCCCTCAGTGTATAATGTCCGTAGCCTTCTGTGTTTGCTGTCGTACCCTTACTCTCCCTCCTGTTTTAAATGAATGATTATAAAAATAAAAGCCACAAAAACGACACCCACGCACAGAATGAATCCTCACGTGTGATCCCAAACAAAACAACCTTTACCCCAGTTCTCACTGTTTTCCTTGTGTTGCCACCTACACATATGCTGCTTTTCATTTCCAAGAAATATGAAAAGATGTTATTATCAATCTTACCTAGAGAATACAGTCTATTGTGTTGTGGGATGAAGAGCAGCAGACTATGAGATGGTAACAAGTTTAGACATGTAGTGTTTTGTCACTGGATGTTAAAGCCACTGTGTGTGTGACTGTGTGTTTGAACTGCTGCTGCCCCTCTCCACCTTCATCGACCTTATAGGAGTTCCTGTGAACAGCAGAGTGTCCACTAAGATCCAGCAGCTGCTCAACACCCTGAAAAGGCCTAAAAGGCCCCCGCTCAGCGAGTTCTTCACCGACGACGCAGAGGAGATCGTAGAAGGTACGCGGCTTCTTGAAACACTTTGACCACCGTGGTGTTCCCAATTGGCTCTTTAAATTTTCTACTTAAGTGGCTTTGAAGGTTTCTTTTTTTCCAAATTGTACTTCATCATATACAGTATTACAATCTCAGTTTGATTGACTTGTGCAGACTTTACACATTTATCTATATTTAACAACTAAATATTGGGTAACACTGATAAGCCACCATGTATTAAGTGTTTATAAATTGTAACTAATGGCTTCATTAGTGGTTAAAGAGGAAGCCAATTGAAAGGCTGAATCAGTGAAACTGATGTACAGTATAGGTCAACCACTGATGTGTGGACTGCATTTTATCCGGGTGGTCTCCATAATCAATCTCATTCATCTGTAACATACCCAAAAGTGTTCTATTGTCTCTCTCACAGTGCCCCAGCCAGACCCCAACGTACCCAAGCCTGAGGGCCGTCAGATCATCCCGGTGAAAGGGGAGCCTTTGGGAGTGGTCAGTAACTGGCCCCCAGCCCTGCAGGCAGCGTTGGCCCGTTGGGGGGCCACTCAGGGAAAAAGCCCCGCCCTCACTGCTCTTGACATTACAGGCAAACCGCTCTGTACACTGACTTATGGTGAGACACAACACTGTTAATATACTAATGTACTATGCTATGTTGAGAGCTATTTTTAACAAGTTCCTGTTAAGAGACATATGTGAGATTTCTTTTGGCAGACCCCTACCCCCCCTTACTAACCTCCTCCCCGCTCCACCTTCTGTCTGTTAGGGAAGCTGTGGAGTCGCAGTGTAAAGCTGGCATACACCCTCCTGAACAAGCTGGGCACCAAGAACGAGCAAATCCTCAAACCTGGCGACAAGGTGACAGAACTGACACACAATACACACAACAAACGTATAACAAAGGTAGTGTCATACTGACAAAATAATTTAGCACAGAGGACACAACGTTTTGAAGTGTTTGCAACAATAGGTACTGAATTAAAAGTTGAATGTCTTGGTAGGTGGCGCTGGTGTACCCCAACAGTGACCCTGGTATGTTCTGGGTGGCCTTCTACGGCTGCCTCCTAGCTGAAGTTATACCTGTACCTATTGAAGTACCACTCTCTCGCAAAGTAAGAAAACCATCAAACATGTCCATTTCGTGAGTACAGAATCAGAATTAATTTTCTTTCTGTTCAACTATGAATGTTTAATTGTGTGTGTGTGTGTGTGTGTGTGTGTGTGTGTGTGTGTGTGTGTGTGTGTGTGTGTGTGTGTGTGTGTGTGTGTGTGTGTGTGCGTGTGGTGATTTTAGGATGTAGGTATCAGCCAGGTGGGGTTTCTGCTCGGTAGCTGTGGTGTTGGTCTGGCTCTGACCAGTGAGATCTGTCTGAAGGGTTTACCCAAAACACCCACTGGCGAAATACTGCAGTTTAAAGGTCAATATACTTGTACACTCTTTCTGAGATTATTGAAGTTTGTTAAATAATTAGACATTATCTCAGGTCACCTTCAGATGTGTTTGGGATACATTGTACTCTGTGTTTAATGAATGAAGAAGTCACAATGAATTTCACGCATCAGTGTTCTTAAAATTCTTGTATAACATTTGGAAATAAATGCCTTTTTTATATTCTGAAGTATAATGTAAGCCCCCTTGATTTTACTTCACTTTACTGATGCCTTTCTCTGATAGGCTGGCCTCGACTAAAGTGGGTGGTGACAGATTCAAAATACCTGACCAAGCCTTCCAAAGACTGGCAGCCACACATCCCCACTGCCAACACTGACCCTGCATATATAGAGGTAACAGAGCTGCTTACTGGTGTGTCAGCTGATTGCATTAACCAGTTACTGCTTTTATATTTTATTGTATAACTGGCTGTCTTTTGGATCACAATTAAAACAAAATGTAGTTTTTTGGAACCTTATCACTTAGTCTCGCTTTGCCAGAACTTCCTCTACAGCACTGCGGAGGAGGGTCTGGCTACTCCATACAGCATTACGGGATGGGAGAAAAACGTGCTCTGGTGTATTGGCATTTCTTTAAACCAATCACAATCGTCATGGGCGGCGCTAAGCTCTGGGAAAAGCCACGGTGCTGCTGCAAAATAGCCTTGGGAAGGAACTTATTTTGGTTAAACGTGTACGTTCGAATGTTGTTTTAGGGGTGCCTGGGTAGCTCACCTGGTAGAGCGCACGCCCATATAAAGAGGCTTAGTCCTCTAACCTCAAATCTAACCTGGCAGTTAACCATAGTCCTCATAAATCGACCGGAGTATAACATTCCAACACAAACTAATTGGAACGGACATCCGGCTGAAAAGAGTGAAATCCGGTGGAATTTTCGACGGCAACGGAGCAATCCCGGAAGTGGAACGTCGTGGATATAGACTAATAAACACCTGACCTGCATGCTTACTGATCAAGGTATTATAAAAAGAAAAGCGTGTTGCGGTTGGCACAAGTATTCACATGTTCCTCTCCTGTTTCTATGTAGTACAAGGCGAGTAAAGATGGCACAGTGGTGGGTGTGGCTGTGTCTAAAGTCGCCATGTTGACCCACTGCCAAGCACTGACCCAGGCCTGCAACTACTGTGAGGGTGAGTGAAGCCGCGGCGTATCGTCAGCATCCATCATCTGAGGGTTTCTTCATCAACACAGTTGTTATGAGTCTGAAGTCTCTTGTGTATCTCTTCAATTTAAGGGGAAACTTTAGTGAATGTCCTGGACTTTAAAAAGGATATAGGCCTGTGGCATGGAGTTCTCACGGTAAGTGTGTGTGGACCTTTTATTATATTTTTACATTTTCTGTAATTTAAGAACAAAATTTAGTAGAATGTACCAATGTGGGGGTTTTGTCATGATGGGAAAAATCAGGTATTATACTGTATTAAGATTAAGATAATCAGCCACAATATTTTGTGCTTAATCAGGTTTTGTTTGTTTCCAGGCTGTGATGAACAGGATACACACTATCAGTGTTCCCTATGCAGTAATGAAGGCGTGTCCTCTCTCCTGGGTACAGAGGGTCCACAACCACAAAGGTAACACTTGTCTCTCAGCTTGAGTAATGCCAAATAAAAGTATGATATAATAAATGTGTGACATGTCACTGTTTTTCTCGTGCAGCTCGTATAGCTTTGGTGAAGTGCCGTGATTTACACTGGGCCATGATGGCTCATCGGGACCAGAGAGACACCAGTTTGGCTTCATTACGTATGCTGATTGTTGCTGATGGTGCTAACCCCTGTGAGTACTTCGTGCCCCCAGCCTTGTAAAACTAGGTATTTTCAAACGGCACAAATTAGATGTAATATGTTGAATCCCCTATCTCTTGGTAAAGGGTCGGTGTCTTCCTGTGATGCCTTCCTGAACGTGTTTCAGTCCCATGGGCTAAAACCTGAGGTCATCTGTCCCTGTGCCACCTCCCCTGAGGCTATGACAGTAGCTATACGCAGGTATGTCACTGACCCATATTTCCTTTTTGTATTGGGTTGTTTTAGCATTATATAAGAGGAAAAAGACAAACACAAAAGAAGATTGAAATACCTTCCTACCTACCTCCCATTTCTTCCTTCTTTCCACCCTTACGCCTTCCATTTCAATCCAAGGCCCAGGAAAGGACATTATAATTTATAAAAGGCAAAGATAAAACATGACACACTTCTTCACTCAAGGTTGATTTTTGTTTTTACTGGCCTAACAGGGTGGATGAAGACATAGTCAGTTGTATGTGGTGGCGAACATGGGTGGGTGGGCAGATGGCTAACAGTAAGAACAGATGGGATGGATGGAGATGCTCATGTTTGATCAAACTCTCCCCTGTGTAGACCGGGAGTACCAGGCACACCCCTCCCTGCCCGCGCCATTCTTTCCATGGGCGGCCTGAGTCACGGTGTCATCAGGGTCAACACAGAGGACAAGAACTCCGCCCTGACTGTACAAGATGTGGGGCATGTCATGCCTGGAGGTGAGAATAGAAGGAATGCTAAATGAGGTGAAAGGAAAGCATGAAAAACCGATGACAGATAGGTGCTTGTGGAAGAGCTATAGTATGTCAGAAATGTAAGCCCAATGATCAAGTATGAATGTTATGGAAAAAATGTATTTGAAATGTGTTGGTTCTTACACGGGAAAGAGGTTTGTGTTGCAGCCAACGCTCAAATCTTGAACACACCAACAAGAAAATGCTCTCCACTGCATTAACACATAACGATGAGATAACTTTCTCAAAAAAATTAAAAAAGGCAAAATGTTCCCTGGGATGGATTAGTTACAGTTTCACAAGCAATCGTTTGAGTTAGATTTTTTTTTCATACTGGCATGGACGTAAACCATGTGCTACATAGCAGGAATAATTATGGTATGCTTTGTAAAATATTCAAAATGACCATAAAGTTTTACATGATGGTGATGATGTATTTTTATTACTGTTTTAATACACTGTGTGTTTATTTCTGTGTGTGTCATGCAAACCATTTCATGAAATATACAAAACAAAAAGAAAATGGGCCTCCCTATCTACCTCTTTAAAGTTACACAGCTCAGACAACATATGCTCCTCTTGAATACTTTTTAAATGTGCAACTAAAGATATTTGGCTTCTAGGAAAAGCAAGAAGTCAATGTAAACTTTATCATCCAGAAGGAAAAAGTAATTTGGTCAAAAGAAAAACTGGGGTGAAATGTGGAATGTCATTGTTTTAAGACTTAAGTTGTCTGAATGTTGCCTTTGTGTGTATCCAGCTCTGATGTGCATTGTTAAGCCAGACGGGCCTCCTCAGTTGTGTAAAACAGATGAGATAGGTGAGATAATAATCAACTCTCGTGCTGGAGGCAACATGTACTACGGCCTGCCTGGAGTCACCAAAAACACCTTTGAGGTATGAAAGTAGAATTACACCACAACCCGCCTGTGCTGATACAGTCAGACAATGAATTAGTCATATTTTATATTTTCGCCCGTTCTGTGTGGTTGTGTTTAGGTAATACCTGTTAACGCTAATGGAGTTCCCATTGGAGAGATTCCATTTGTGCGGTCAGGACTCCTGGGGTTCGTTGGCCCAGTAAGTAGGACTGTTTCATTACAGTACAACATCTGTGGTAACTTGAGCCATCCTGGAAACCATCCTCATCTCTCTGTCTTTGAATGGGTCTGTGTACTATATACAGTATAATGACTCGGCTGTGTATCCTCCCGCTCCGTGCAGGGCAGTCTGATCTTTGTGGTGGGAAAGATCGAAGGTCTGCTGATGGTGAGCGGGCGGAGACACAACGCTGACGACCTGGTGGCAACTGCTCTTGCTGTGGAGCCAGTCAAGACCGTGTACCGTGGGAGGTGAGGAGACCACTAAATTCTTCTTCATACAAAGTGTGTGTGGAAAGATGCTGAGCACTTCTGTTTGTAAAGTGTGAAGTTTAATTTATTACTACTGACATCTGGTGGTACAAAAGAAGCATAGCAGGCCCAAAACAGGACTTCCATACCCTCTGAATAATGATCTTTAACATATGTGTGTGTGTGTTTGTGTGTGTCAGGATCGCTGTGTTTTCAATCACAGTGTTTTATGATGAGAGGGTAGCGATTGTGGCAGAGCAGAGGCCAGACGCCAGCGAAGAGGACAGCTTCCAGTGGATGAGCCGAGTGCTTCAGGTATATCACCTCATCATCTTCTATTTCTATTGTGATATGTATTGTGAAGCAGCTTTTTGCACAAGTAACAGGAAATAATATACAGATATAAACATGAAAAAGGGCGACGTTTTCAATCACAGTAAATCACTTATTAGTGATAGTGTTCTTATCTGATTATTTCCTGTCATCCTGTGTGTCTGTAATATGGAGACAGAAGCACCATTCTGTCATCCAAGTTCTTGAGTCACCTTCAGTCTTTTAAAAACTAATTTCTTGTAAGTAGTTTTTTTGTAAGAAACGTCACTGTTGCTGTCGTTTCTTCCGCAGGCTATCGACAGCATCCACCAGGTGGGCCTCTACTGTCTGGCTCTGGTCCCAGCCAACACCTTACCTAAAACACCCCTGGGTGGCATCCACATCTCTGACACCAAGCAGTTCTTCTTAGATGGCAACCTGCACCCCTGCAACATCCTAATGTGTCCCCACACGTGTGTCACCAACCTGCCCAAGCCCCGCCAGAAGCAGCCCGGTAAGCGACACTTATCCGCTGAAAGTATCCCCAAAGATGAGAGAAATTTGTGATTGTCCTGCGTGTGAGAGTCAGTCGGGGTTATAAAGTGTTTTGTAAAATAGGAGCAGTAGTCGGTAGTGTTACATAATGCACACATAACCGTTTCTGAATTTAGGAAGGCAATGTTTCTGCCACGTGGGCCCTTGGCTGTGGCAAATGTCACGCAATCGGCATACTCGAACACACAGCCATCGTCTAACATCGTGTTTCCCAAAATAAAATAGTAATGCAGTCTAGAATGTTTACCTTGCAGTCAAGTAAAAATGAAAGCTATTATAATTACAGATATTAAGATATTCTTGGGTGCTTTATTGCAAAAATGTGCTGTCACTGGTCTCTCTCTCTCTCTCTCTCTCTCTCTCTCTCTCTCTCTCTCTGTCTCTCTCTCCCTCTCTGTCTCTCTCTCACTTAATCTGTTGCTCCTTTCCTCCTATTTTTTTCTATTTGTTTCTCCCTGCCCTTCCCTTCGCTTTCTCTGTCTCTGTCTCACACTTTCCCTTTCTCCTGTAGTTGGTGTAGGTCCTGCGTCTGTGATGGTGGGCAACCTGGTGGCGGGGAAGAGGATTGCCCAGGCAGCAGGCAGGGACCTCGGCATGATCGAAGACCAGGATCTTGTCCGGAAGGTAACATGACTATGAACACTGTAGCTCTCACTTTCAACAAGCCGCTAACTTTGTATCTGGCAACTTTTTAACCACATTACCATTTTCAAAAGAGCCGCATACATGTCCTTCCAAATCAGCAAGAAACACATGATCAGCATCAATGATCCACTGTGTTAAAATGGTAAATAGTTAGGTTTGAAGACTTTCCACTGCCAGTGAAACAATGGCCCAGGCTCAGCCATAGCTCAGTTTTATAGATGTAAGAAAAAATCTGGACTCTTTCTGCTCTCGTTTTTCTCTCTCTCTCTCTCTCTCTCTCTCTCTCTCTCTCTCTCTCTCTCTCTCTGGATGTAGCTCTGTATGTGGCCCACTGTGATGGTAAGAATTATGGCCCCCTTCTGGCATCTTCCCCACACCTTTGTTTATTCTTGTTATGCTCTGATCTATATTGTATTGTGGTTTTCTTTTGTGTGCTTGTGTTAAAATGTCTCATAAGCAACAATTTGCATGTTCATTTTTTTTATCTGTTACCAGGTATGTATATCCTTTTGTAGCTTTCCCTTGTTTTACTGCAAACGTTCCTTTCACATCCTAAGTTATAGTTTATTATTTTAAGAGCTGGATTGGCTCAGAGTATGTGGTGTAAATTGTTTGCACGTTGACAGTTGTGTACTGAGGTATGCCGTCTCTGAGCACCACCTATTTTTGTTTTACTTGGGTGAATTAAATTAAGTTCTTCCATCAGCACAGAACTCCTCCCTGTATAAAACCTCCATGTTTGTATTAATGTATGAAGATTATTAAAGCACACCCTCAGATATACACTACATACATCTAATTATTTTTTATTTTTATTTCAGCATCAGTATTTGACGGAAGCCCTACAGTGGAGGGCACAGACAGACGCAGACCACGTCCTCTTTGTTCTTCTTAATGCCAAGGTATCAAACTGATCCTTTCATATGCTGAGCAAAACAGTCTGTATACTTTTACTGTTATGCACAACATTAATAATATTGCATGGTGACCTTGTATCACTTTGTGTGCATTACTCCTGTCTTTCAGGGTGTACCAGTGAGCACAGCAACCTGCGTCCAGCTTCACAAGCGAGCGGAGAAGATAGCTGCAGCGCTCACTGAGAAAGGCAGCATCAACACCGGAGAGAACGTAGTTCTGCTTTATCCTCCTGGTGGGTTCTGTCTCTGGCTTCCTGTCTGTGGCTATGTATTACTCCCATTGATATTTATTATCGTAAGTTTTCTCTTTTATTTTTTTACTTTGTTCTCCATCTTTCTCTCAGGCATTGATTTGATCGCCGCCTTCTACGGCTGTCTTTACGCTGGATGTGTTCCTGTAAACGTCAGACCTCCGCACCCTCAGAACCTGGCAGCCACGCTGCCTACTGTCCGCATGATTATTGATGTAAGTGTGTGCTCTCATTGCATGCAAATTGGTTTGTGTGTACATACATGTGTATTCATTAATTTAATCCTAATATCAGGGTCTTTTTTAGTGATGGCCTATATATAGATATTTATTATTAATAAGCTGGAGACATTGGACATTGAGCCACCTGTGATGACCCTGCTACCTAAAAGAACTTGACTGTTCTGACTCGTTTTGTAATTGAGCAACATGGTTTCTACTAGGTTAGACCTAACAAAGAAAATGCAGTTCACCAAAGACCTGATAACTTAACCGCAAAATAAGGTCATCCAGTTTGCCTGAAATGTTTTCCATCTTTAATCGCATTATTTTTAAAGGCAATCTTGCATACACTGTAGGTGTTCTAACTGAGAAATGTCCCACTCAGCACAAAATCTTGGTCACAAGTCTTAAAAAATGTGAAATTATTGGATACTTTTCAGAAATGTTTGTTCATATTCTTTGTTTATGTAAAAGATGAAAAAGTCAGCTGATACTTTGTTATTGGATTTTATTTTAATTCTCAAAAATCAATATCTTATTAGCCTCAAAACTCCAGTATCAGTTGGGCTATAAGAAGATAGATCATGTTGTGTGCATGCGCTTATTTGTGCTTATGCCTGTTTTTGTCACTTTATATTTCACGTTTAATTTTTGACTATTTGTAGCAGCTTCTCCTATTCAAATGAATCATGCTTGTGTTTTGTTACCAGGTCAGTAAAGCTGCATGTATCCTTACCACTCAAAACCTCATGAGGACTCTGCGCTCCAAAGAGGCTGCTGCTTCTGTAAACATTAAAACGTGGCCAACAATCATTGACACAGGTAAGATACCAAAAGATAGGCTTTTTGTCCAGCAGACATTCTGATTTGTCATAGCAGAAAAAGCACAGGGGTTACTAATAACATTAACGATGGCTCTGTTATATAATTGTTCCCGTGAGAGTGACAGTGAGAAGCACCATGACTGAAGCAGCTACATGGAATTCACTCATCATTAGTTTTTATAATTTATACCTGTGCTTTTCCTACTGTGACATGTCAAAATGGGTTGTGAAAAAGGCCTATTCTCATGCTCAGGCACAACTTCACCATATGTGAATACCTCTTATCATGAGGTCATGTATCAACAATTGCAAAATGTTACAAACAAAATTCCTCTGGTGTCACCATCAGTCTTAAGTTCAACTTTAACACATATTTTAATCCTGAATCCACATTAGCTATGCAAAATCTAATGACAGCTGTTTTGTGAGCCATTTTTGCTAAGTATTTGTAATAAGAAATGACGGTACTCCTAAATTAAGAATACATGTTTACAGTAGATGAATTTCTCATGCGTCAAACTCAAGATTGTAAAAAGGCTTATCAATTGCGGGTAATAGTCGTCTTAGTGAGTGTAAAGTTAGTAGTGTATAAAGTGCACAGTTCTGTCAGAAGCGCTCGTATCAGTTAGTGTGGACCGTTTGCAGCATTAAGACAAACAGGAAGTGGAGCATTTCTCTGCAGTGCCTTCACCTGTTATTACAAACAATGCTCAGTGGGAAGACAAACTTGTGAGTAGATAAGTGCTTGGTGCATTCTGTGTGTCTACTTTGTTTTCCTTTTTTAGTATGTGGGTATTATGTTCTGTCAAGCTCTTCCTAACAACATTGAGAGCAATGATTGACAGCGTAAGGTGTATCTGATTATGGTTAATGTTTGTTGTGTCATTATTGCTCAATATAATTTAATATTTACTGTTCTCTGTGAAACATGCACTGTTGTTTTTTTCAGATGACCTTCCTCGCCGCCGGCCTCCACAGATCTATAAGCCGCCCACAGCAGAGATGATTGCTTATCTGGACTTCAGTGTGTCCACTACAGGCATGCTCACTGGGGTCAAGGTGAGTCAGATGAGCTTCACTTTTAAATACTGCAGTGTTTGCTCTTGATCCCAATCCAATACCCTAATGCTATTACATATATACTGCTGAGCTCCTACAAGTCTTTCTCCCTCATTCGTTGGGTCTCCACCGCTTAAATTGGCTATCATTAATATTCTTATCATAACAATGTATTATAGTGATAATGTGAAGACAATCTGAGAAGCATCGCTCATAGTGATGAACCTACAGTGATATATCACCTGAATCTGCAGCCCCCTAGGCTTTACAGAGCGTTATAGTGAGTTGCAGCTCATTGTTAGCTGTCCGGCCCTCAAATTTACTGTTTTGGTTTACTTTCATACATAGCGTCGTTTTCGGCAGCGGCAGTAGCTGTCTTCAGTGAAAAAGCTCTAAAAACCCACCGTACACTACCTGCTCAGCACCAAACAGACTGACAGAGACATTTAGAGACAAGCTGTTGAACATAGTGGAGCACTTATCAGCTACAGAGCCAGATATTTCCCTCAGGAGTTGGTATAGACCAAAAACAGAACTAAAAGAGAGTGAATATTAGACTTAAATAAATCAGGATGCCAGAAACACAACAAATGAATATTAATGTTGCTCCAGTAACTGCTGGATGTGTAAAATGTTTAACAATCTAAAACATTAGCAGAGATAATTGGTTGTTTTTTCAGTCTAATTTTGTGTAGAGATATACAATTAAACATAATTCTGCAGCTGGATGTCCTGTGAGAAAATGTTTAAGTAGTGATGAGAAGTGAGAAGAAATTGAATCCTGAATGTCTTCAGCCACCATGTTTTTACAAATTGTGTGATTGTTCAGTTAGGAGAAGGAAAGGTTCTCATTGAGCGACAGAGAGACCAGTCAGTCATCTATTGTACAACCTTCCTGAAATGACCTCTGTCCCAAACTAATGCCTATTGACCGTTGCCAGACCACAATGAGTGGAGTGAAAATTGTGGACTGACAACAGAGTAACAGACTCAAGTCAATGGCATCTGTATAAAGCTGCCATTCTACACTGATGTTCAAAACATACAGCAAGAAATCCATCATAGAAGAGATACAAATGCTTAATTTACATATATTGACCTGAATTGAATATAAAACAATGCAGCCACAAGCAATGTTGCATTGCCAAAAGGTAGTCCACTGTAGGATGTAAAAGGCATCACAAAGTAGGAGTAGGCAAGACTGGTTAGAAAATTAGAAAATAATTCCTGGATATGCAGCAGTGTCAGTGTGACATTTTCCTTTTGAGTTTCTAATGTCTAATGTCTTCTTGTTTGTTGCAGGTGTCTCATGCAGCAGTCAGTGCACTTTGTCGCTCTATAAAGCTGCAGTGTGAACTGTACTCCTCTCGCCAAATAGCCATCTGCCTGGATCCTTACTGTGGGCTGGGCTTCGTCTTGTGGTGCCTCGCCAGGTGCAGTAAACCTACAAATACATACATGCTGTGTAGCATGGTTTTCTCTGTTTTGTTGTTCCTCCTCCATTCATTCACTTTTTCTCCCTCATGTCTTGTCTTTTAGTGTTTACTCAGGTCACCAGTCCGTCCTGATTCCTCCCTTTGAGTTAGAGAGCTGCTTGTCTCTGTGGCTGAGCACGCTCAGTCAGTACCGTATAAGAGACACCTTCTGCTCCTACTCCGTCATGGAGCTCTGCACTAAAGGACTGGGTACTCAGACTGAGTTACTCAAGGTGAGGACTACACACACACACACACACACACACACACACATATATATATATATATATATATATATATATAGATATAGATATAGATAGAGAGAGAGAGAGAGAATTACAGATATTTTATATTTCTGAAGGATTTGATAATTCAGTGTGTGTGTGTGTGTGTGTGTGTGTTAGGGCTGTGCAATTAATCGGGATAACAATTTCAGCTCCTAATGATCACAAAAACAGAATAATCGAGAAAAATCATTATTTTGCACATTATGTTTTGCAATTAAACTCTTACTTTGTCTTGTGTTCAGTGTTCAAACTGGTAAGGTATTAAGGGAAATTCACAGTTCTAGGTGTTTTCACTGTTGATTTGTTAAACTTTTTCACTGTTTTTTTTAAGTTCAATATTTGCAACATCTTTCCAAAAGTCAATGAGTAATCGTGTTAAATAATCGGGATTTCAGTATTGACCAAAATAATTGATTATGACTTTTTTTTCCATAATCGAGCAGCCCTAGTGTATGTGTGTGTGTATGTGTTTTAGGCCCGTGGTGTGAGCCTGTCGTGTGTGCGGAGCTGCGTGGTGATAGCAGAGGAACGCCCTCGACTCTCCCTCTCACACTCCTTCTCCAAGCTGTTTAAGGACATCGGGCTGTCGTCCAGAGCTGTCAGCACTGCTTTTGGTTCCAGGGTTAACCTGGCCATCTGCCTGCAGGTACGCCAACCAACTGAACCTGGCTTCACACAGAAGTACACTATAAATGATACCTAGACGAGAACCAGTGGGACATGTATGTACCTGCTCCTTGTGTGTTACAGGGCACCACTGGTCCTGATCCCTGTACAGTTTATGTGGACATGAAGTCCCTCCGCCATGACAGGTAAGAACACATGGATCACTGTAACCAGGATGAAACAAACATTTGAAAAGTCTTTAGTGTCCTAAACTGAGCATCTAAATGTAGGCCTACTGTATACAGTATATGGAGTGTAGGTGTTAGCTGATATTTCAGAGACGGAGTGAATTGTAGATTGATTGTACTGTATATGCTGCTTATGTATGTGAATTTTGCAGAGTGAGGGTTGTGGAGAGAGGAGCCCCTCAGAGTCTTCCTCTAATGGAGTCTGGCAAGGTGAGATGCAAAGATGTTAAGATTGTGGTGCATGTTGACAGTGTATATGACTCATTTTTTTTCATCTAAAGATACTGCCAGGTGTTCGGGTGATAATCGTAAATCCAGAGACCAGAGGTCCACTTGGTGATTCTCATCTAGGAGAGGTGAGATGTATATACTGTACAACATGACAGTATGATGAAAAAGCCTTTTTCCTTCTGAAACCAAGCTGTGACCCAGTGCGTGCTTCTCTCTCTTAGATCTGGGTGAACAGCCCTCACAATGCCAGTGGCTACTACACCATCTATGGAGAGGAGAGTCTTCAGGCCAACCACTTTAACACCAAGCTCAGCTTTGGAGACCCAAAGACCTTATGGGCCAGGACGGGATACTTGGGTTTTGTGAAAAGGACTGAGCTATTGGAAGCCACCGGAGGTAATTAGACCCTGACGGAGCTAAAGTCTAGATTTAAAACAAAATAGATTGGACTCAGTCAGTCGATGATGATGAGTTTATTATGAGATAGATTCTGAACACTTTTAAACAGAAAGCACACTCCTAGCCGCTTACACATTTTCTTTTGTTTTGTCTGCATTCTCTTCTGGGTGTTTTATGTTGCATGTATTTGTGTGCTCAGATCGGCACGACGCTCTCTTCGTGGTGGGATCACTGGATGAGACCTTGGAGCTAAGAGGGCTGCGCTATCACCCAATTGACATTGAAACCTCAGTGTCCCGGGCTCACCGCAGTATAGCTGAGAGGTGAGAATGGTCTTGATTTACATACCTTCCTGACTACGGCTGGGTACTGAATTCAATACTTTTAAGGCACTGACCGAACTGCATTTAAAGTATTGAGTATCGAAAAATGCCTCGTCATTCAATACCCAATTTCAATACCTAAGTAGTAAATCTCATCAGCGTCAGTGAGCCAATAAGCATGAAGCATGCTTCTACCAAGATCTAACAATGCTTGTGATTGGCTCTCTAACATTACACGTTGTAGAGGCACGCAGGGAAAACTCTACGTTACGCACAGAGATGGGGCTCACGTAGTAGGAGCTGAAAAATAAATAAAAAGATTTGAGCTGTAATGTGTAATGTTGTAATTTCTTTTTGTTTTATACAGTTGGCAATATCCACTTCTAAAATGCAATCTGCTCCTATGGCAAAAGAAAGCATATTGTGATACATTTAATTACACTGTGAAGAAAGCTAAGCGTATTTCCCAAAAGGTCCAACTATTCCTTTAAACATTGCTTTTGGGTTCTCGCTCCTCACAGTGCTGTGTTTACGTGGACCAACCTGCTGGTGGTGGTGTCAGAGCTGTGTGGTTCAGAGCAGGATGCGCTGGACCTGGTGCCTCTGATAACCAACGTGGTCCTGGAGGAACACCACCTCATCGTGGGTGTGGTGGTTATAGTGGACCCTGGGGTTATACCCATCAACTCACGGGGAGAGAAGCAACGCATGCACCTTCGTGACTCTTTCCTCGCTGACCAGCTGGATCCCATCTATGTTGCTTACAATATGTAAAGGTTTTTTGGTGGTCTGGTCTTATTCAGCCATCATCCACAGTCTGGATGCGTCTGCACCATCATCTTCACTTCACAGCTTTGGCCGAGGGTGAAAAGGAGAGCATGAACTACATGTACTGCCACCCAGCTCTGTGTGACACCAGCATATCTTGGCCACTGCATGTCTGTGATTGGACCTGCCATGTTTGGAGTTCTTCACTGTGTTTCATTAATAGAATTTTGCAAATGGGACAGAAGCAACGTGTACTACATATGGCAATGGAAAAAAAGCCCCCCTGTTGCATTTTTTTAGGGAAAGGGCGAGAAAACACATACAACAGACCACTTTTGAATTTAATTATATATTAATGTCTTTGTGAAAATCCACTGTCTTATTCTGTACCTACCACAAACCTCTTAAAGCAATTTCCCTTCTGTGTCTACACAGATTCCAAGAGCTACTAAACTTAGATCAACAACTTGAAATATTTTTTACATGCAGCTTTCAAACAAACGCACACAAACCCATGCACTGAGCCCTTGTCATTTCTCGCTGACATGGGTGAATAAAAGAGGGCAGATGAAAGCAAACCATTAGTAAACACGTAGCCAGTCTCGGTCTGTGTGCATTATTTAGAAAGTTTATTTTGACCCATGATAATGAAGCCAAATACATTTTCACAACTTTCTTGCCCTAATATATTTCCTGCCTTATTAAAAATGTCAGCCATACATTCCTATCTTAATTTTTAATGAATCTGTTACTAATAGCTGTTTTATTGTCCTTTGGTTTTGACTAGTAATGGAAATCCTGACAGATATCCAAAGGGATCAAAAAAGAGGAAAGAGGCCATATTCTGTACTGTACCTATAAAGACCTGTTGTATTTTAGATACTGTATCTAACTGTATAGATATTTTCAATTGTATAAATGTACAAATGCTTGACTAGTCACTCTCAGTTGCTGGTTTATGGATAGTTAACCCAGCTGAGGGATGATAATTGTAGCAGAGAGAGGATTGTAAATAAGATTTAACAGTTTTGACAGTACTTTTGAAATGGAATATTAGTTGTAAAATGGAGAGTTAAGATAATTAACTTTAAAGCATTGTTAGTCAGGATAGATATAACATTGCACTTTCTCAAAAATTGTCTATTTTATTATAACAATGAGGCATTATAATTAATGGTTCAGGAGCATATATTATTCTGAGGATTCTTGCTTGAGGAGCTTTGAGAGTTTACTGGGAGGGCTATCACTGTTAAAGTCAGGGAACTTTCCTGTCGGCCATTGAAAAAAAGAAGAAGGAAAATAAATGGCTGTTCTCAGGCTACCAGGTTATTTGGTAATTTTTTTTTTAATTAGGCCCACAACCGTTCATCTAATATCCATTGCCATTGTACTTTGTATTGCTAAACAGCCATACCCCTCTTAGTTTTGTATTGCATAATAGAGCAAGTGTTTGAGAGTTTGGCCCTTTCCTTTTCATCTTCACACTCAAAGTTCATTCAAACTGTGTTTTGTCTTTGTACAACTTTGTAAAGAATTACTTTGAATTCCAACAGGATTGTTGTTGGTACTTTAAATCTGTAGTCAATAGAGGCAAGTCATCATGTATCTGGATTAATTTATGTGTTCAGTCACTGGATTTAAAAGCACTTGTAAATGCAGTTGCAAAGCTGAGCCACATCTGAAATATCCTTGATTGGCAAGTAAAGTAATTGTATAAAAAGGGTAAAAAGAAAAAAATATATATTTGCAAAGTGTATTTGGTTTTCTGTAATCTTGTGCTTTCCTTGTGCTCCTTGCCATTATTTATAGGCTCTTTGTACTGGATTTTACTGTATTTCAGTGATGAACACTTAATGTCAACATGTAAATAGCTTTCCTTGTTATTTTTGGACTTTTACAATTGTGTCATTATAACATTCAATCAAGCCAAACAACATTAGAAAGATGTTAAATCATTTTTAAGTTAAAAAGGAATATGATCCATTAAATTACTGCACTTTGCACTTGTGGTACTTACAGTAGGTGTCTCCTAACTATGCCTATTTCATGTCACATTAAACATGTTACTAATTTTAGAAATATAATGCTTCACATTTGCTTTTGCCCAGTATAAGTCCACCTAGAGAAAAGACTAATAGCACTTCATCTTAGCTTTAACATTGCATCCTTCGTTTGCAGTAGAATGTTTGCATGACTCAGCCAAGCACAAGAAGAAATCAGCTTGAGGCACAAGTGGAGGAGATATGTATGAAATTGTATATTCAGGGAACAAAGCTCATAACACAGGGATGGACCAGGTGGTCCCTTGGTGCAATCTGTGAATAATACCCATAAAATGTAGATTTTTTTTTGTCAAAACAAATCTCCTTGTGATTAAGGCAGATTTAATGTTTAAAAAGAAGGGTTACTTACTGACGACCAGAGTCCATCGACCATATACCTGCTTCGCTGGGAAGTCTACAAGGGCTTCCTTTGGTTTCCGCTCTTTTTCTCTATCAGAGTTCTTACACACTATGCAATCCCAATGACAGTGCAATTTAATTGCAAAGGTTGCACAGTCTGGTGAAATAAACATAATGCTTAAACATTTTGTAATAACTAAGAGCAGAGGACTGATGACATTTAACCAGTAGTGACTGTATTAATCTCTCTTGAGTTGTTTTGTGTATGCACTCTTGGTATGTTGTATATTAATTATTTTGTGAATTCTGAACTGCTCTGTGAGAGAGTGATCCACCTGATGAATCTTTAATGTTAGGGAGGTGTTTTAACTCATATAGTTAAGAAATCAAGGTGGTACACCCCTTCCCATTTCTCTCACTTATTTTCTATTTTGGTTTGTTGTACTGTGTTTTATACTTTATGTAAGGTTATACAGAATAAACAAAGGCATTTAATCATTTCAAATGTCCTGATATATTCATGAGTTTAGTAATGATGTAACAGTGATTGAAATTGAACTTAAAGAATAGACTCTATTATTGTATCCATGTTTGAGAATTTATCATAAAGGATATTTTCGGTCACAAAACCTGTGAATGGCTTGCTGAAAATGCCAAAGGGAGGAAGCCCAACTTCAGAGTGCCAAATGTTTTCAAAATCTCTGCAAATGAATTTTCATAATATACAGAAATGAATAGAAAACCAACAGCTACCTGGAAGATGGGAAACAT
The DNA here is from genome assembly GCF_031162955.1 of Sander vitreus. Taxonomy (NCBI): domain Eukaryota; kingdom Metazoa; phylum Chordata; class Actinopteri; order Perciformes; family Percidae; genus Sander; species Sander vitreus. The sequence continues at coordinate 12,657,139 of NC_135858.1, read as the reverse complement.
GAGTCTGAATTTTAAAACAATCACACCATGATTTGTTAAAGGATTGGCATTGTACTGGTTTAAAAAAGAGATGACCGAACACAAGAGGGCACAATCCATGATCCAAGAATCAGTGGAAATACTACTATCTCAATGTGAAAATACTGCAAGTAAAATGATTCATACTTTTAATTACATAGATGTACTATCAGTAAATGTAGGTCTACTTATAGTATTAAAGTACAAGTATTTGCTATTGCAGAATGTTCCCTGTCAGTGTTATATTATTGCTGATGCATCACTGTGTAAGCAGCAGCATTTTAATGTTCTAGCGGGTTGTTGCAAGAATACTTGAGCAAAGCACTCTGTATTGTATGTAACAAACACAGATATCATATAAAGGATAACAAATTGGACTTTTGTTATTTTGTATGTGCCAGTTGCTCAAACTCTTTTCACCAATCACAAGGCCTAAAGAAACTATTACGTAATGCGTCTTTGCCAAACAGCACCGCCCATTTCCTTTGGGAAAAAAGTGGTCTGCTATTTTTTTTTAGCTGACATCTTTGTATTTTTAGCTGTTAGCCATTGCTGCTAAGTAACTTTTCAAGGTATTTCTTGTGTCAAAGTATATACACGAATTGCACGAAGTCCACGCTGTGAACAAGAACAGTTACGCGGCCCTTGAAAAGGTAAATTTTGGCTGGCTGAGCGGTAGTTTTGTGCTCGTGTCGCTGTCTGCTCCGCTGTGACAGTAATGGCGGCTGTTGCTTCGTCAACTCCTCGCCGTTCTACGAAAAGGGAAGGTGTAGTTAGCTTAATGGCTCCCCGTATCGCTGACGTCTATTGACGCGGTAACTTGCGTGTCAGTGACAGAGTTACACATATTTGCTCATTGAGACAAAAGCTCATCCATCCTGGGAACCAGAGTAACAAAACTTGCCCCGCGTGTAGCTCTAAAACTGTTGTTTTTAAACGTTTAAATTGGTTAACGTCCGTTTAACTGAACGTTAGCTACCGTTAACTAGCAACGGTAACGTTGGTGAGGTCGAACATTCTAGCAGTAATGACAGAAAGGATAACTTTAGATTTCGGCTTTAGCTAACGTTAGACGTTTGCTTAGGATTAACATTTGCATTTAAATAATTAGGGTAATAAGTTAACAGAGTTGACTGTTGGGCCTAGCTATGTTCCGTAACTCCATGTTAACGATAGTTGCATTGGCTAACACGATTGTTGCAAAGAGGAAGTCGTTTTTTAGTTCGCTTAACCTCACCTGTTTAACTTTAGAAGAAATGGTTAGCCAAAGTATGAAACTGTGGTTTGATATCGCTATGATCTGTTTCACATTTGTCGGGAAGAGTTGTTTATTAATTTCAGTCAACAAATAGGCCACAGCGGAGTACAGCATACAGGCTGATACCCCGCCAGACAATTGTGTTACATTAGCGTCATTGTAAAACAGTAATATTGATTTATTTGTTCCCAGTTACTATGGAAGAAGTACAGCATGGCAGCAATGGCACTGAGTTACAGACTGCCACCATCACACCCTCTCAGTTCTCACAGATAGCCCAACAGGTAACTAATAGATCCCTTTCAAAATACCATTAAAAACTCATATTACTGACATTTTATATTGCCACCTTAGCTCTTGCACTGCTAGCTAATACCATTAGTCCGCTTTGTTGATGAATGCCATGCTGAAAGCACACTATAAGGTCTTAAGATTGGTGTATATTAATGTGTGAAATGGATCCAAGAGGATGGTCATTTTGATTATGGACTAAAAAGCTTCCACATAGCTCTTTTTTTTCAGCCTTTAACAGCAAAGTTAGAGAAAGAACATTGGAATTGAAACCATATCTTAAAAAATGCCATTGTATAAAGTAATCTTATAAAGAAATTGACACAATTTGAAGTTGTTATAGTGCTTATTCTCACTATCCAGTATAAATTAAGTCTTTAACAAAACTACTTATCTGCACAGTCTATCTGTCAATTTTGTAATAAAGGTAGGGAGTATTAAATCCAGGATTTAGTGTGACTAGTCTGCTTGATGGAGTCTTAAGTTCCTGTCTGAGTTCATAGCATCTGATAAGACAGTTGTATAAGCACAAGCATAAATCCTCACAACGGCATAGGCCACGTAGGCTCTGCATAGAGCCTACGTACAACCATAAATCCACCTTTAGAATAATAATCTGAGCATGTCGGTGGCAAAAACAGCACTTTTAGTGGACGAAATTGACGATGGACATTTGCCCTATATGATTATGTTACATCTCGTTTTGCGGCTGCCGGTTACAGCGTTTTCACTCAAAACTGGACCAGTTTTAAAGATTTTTGTTCACATTAGTCATATTGCGACGAGACCCAATATGTGTTCTTTTAGACTAGATGAAATGATATAGTGAGTAGGTTTCTTAAAGTAGATTTTAAATGATCACCCAAATTACACATTTTCCATAGATCCCTTTGTGATATCTAGTCATGCAGATAGTTTTGGTTTTATGAGATATCCATCTTCAAGATTTCAGCCCACAAAAAAAACTATTAACGTTACTCAAGATAACTGACAGCCGTCACTGACCGTTTTCATAGAGACTATTGCTTCAGTAGAACATAGATCCCGCAGAAACCATTCACAGTGAGGTCTAATCCACAGTAACAAGGGCATCTCTTAGGAACATGAGCGAAATTCCTTTCACCTTCATTATATTATGGTCAGTGGTAGATATCTCAACCAAAACCGTCTCCACCGCTTGATGCCAAAACGTGTTTTGTGTAATTTGGGTGAAATGATGACCTTTTTAAGTAATTCTTTTGATACAAATGTCTTAATGAGCTTCTGAACTCACTTTTTTTGCACAATTGCCATGATAAATATGTTGTTTTTTGTGAATATAAAATTGTGTTTGGGTTTTTGTAGATGTCACTGGGTGGTGGCTCTGTGGCGGTTTTACAGCTGCCAGGGGGTCAGTTTCAGGTTCAAGGAGTGATCCAGTCTGCACAGTCGTCAGTCATTCAGTCCCCTCAGATGCAGACTGCACAGGTGAGACTACCCGGTTTTGTGACACTGTAATCATTGTTTCTAAATGACAGCCTACGTTAAATGAATCTCTTTAGTTTCTTTTTACAAACCTTCAATATGCCATTTTATACAATTGCTCATTGTGCACTTTTGTTAATCCACCTTCCTCTTTCAAGGCCCTGGATTCAGATAGTGACGATTCACAAGACTCATCAGACAGTGGAGCTGCAGCCCATAAGACCAGAGAAATACTGGCGAGACGGCCTTCATACAGGTAAAAAAACCCCCAAAAAAACAAGCAAAGCTCATCACCCAAACAGTCCTATGAGATGAATACATGTGACCCTCCTCATCTCACCTTGTAGAAAAATCCTGAATGAACTTTCATCTGAGGAGGTGACACACATTGAGGGAAAGGATAACAGCCTGGTATCCACAGGAGTGACTGGAGTTACAGTACCCACCACCCAAATCTACCAGACCAGCACCGGCCAGTACAGTACGAACTTCTCCCTTCAATAGTACTTGCATGAAAAAGAGTGGGCCAATTGGCCTGTGAAATTGAGAATTTGTTTTTCAAATGTTATGAATTTGTAGGAATTAATAAAAAATAAAAAAACATGTTGGATTTCTGCAAAAGAAAATGTGGGATAAATACAATTATTTAATATTACTGTATGTTTTTGTGTTAGTATGCTTACCAGACAGAGCTGTATACCACAAAGATAATAAGTGAAAATTCCCAAAAAGTTTTTACTGGTTTAAAACAAAAAAAAAAGAGTGCTCTGCAGTATCTAGAATGTCAGCCTATCCAGCTGAAATGTGATTTTTACGATTCTGATGCCATCTGTGTGATTATCTAGTTACCATAGCAGCTAATGGCACAATCCAGCTGGCAACTTCGGGGTCTGAAGCCATTCAGGGGCTCCAGGCTGTCACCATGGCCAACTCTGGCGGAGCCCAGCAAGGCACCACCATCCTTCAGTATGCGCAGACATCTGACGGCCAGCAGATACTGGTGCCTAGCAACCAGGTTGTTGTACAAGGTGAGCAAAACATGGAATATTCGAAGAAAATGCATCTGAATTTCTAGGAGAAAATGTATCTGAATTTCTAAGTTTTCTATGCCAATTTGACCTGCTAATGTAGTCGCTTTTCATAAGGAGATTCCAGCAGGGGGCCAAAATGTGTAAGGCGTTCAGACAGACGATAGCACGGAGTCAAAAAATACAGTTGTAAAATCACGCAGTATCATGCACTGTTGTGTGTTGTCTTTGTGCCTTTTATAGGCCTTTGAATTGGACTTCATATTTAATCTGCTCACTGGTTTTTAAGTTGCCCACATCAACACAGCTCCTTAATAGTTATGACACAGTGCTATTGCAGTTGGAATGTGGTTTACATTAGGTGCCTTTCTTCCAAAAGGGATAATTTGATTAGAGTGTAATTAATATCAAAGTTTAGCATTTTTAAAAGCCTGTCCTTAGGTGAACTAGTTAATGGATTTTCATTCACACAGGATAACACATTTTTCAGTATTTATGACACCAGAAAAGTAGTAATAAGTATGAATCACAAAATAACGTCTCTGAGTGGGGATACGGCTCTTCCGGTTAGCTTTTTACAATGGCGGAGCCCGATAGATACTGCTGGACCAAGTCTCTCCGCAACCTGCCTGAAGTCACCTACGATGATGTGGTTCGGATTATAAATGAACACTCTCAAAGTAAATAACATTTTGAAAACGGCAAAAAAAGGCAAAAGGTACAAGACCACGTACAGAAACTATCGTAGACTTCAATGGTAGGAGCTCGCTCTAGCCGTTTGCAGTTTCGCGGGTAAGGTAAATGTTTCTATGGTAACAGCGAGTTGGACCAATCGAAGATGTTGCTGTTACTCGTAGTATTGTGGGTAGTGTAGTTTTTCTCCATAAGATCGTGGGTAAAACATGTTTTTCTTAAAACAAGGTTGATTTCATACAGACTTCTAGCTTCTACAGGAGCAAAAACTTTTGTTTCACAACCACGTTGCTCGGGGTCAGTCTACCTCTGATGGTTTACACATTATGGCTGATAATCTAAATCCTTATGGAGAAAGGGACTGTTGACCAAAAGTTTTGATTCCCTACTCGGCGTTCTGGAAGCAGGAAGTGTGACATAGGCCTATTGCTAACAAATGACACATTACTGTCTAAACTTCACAAGTGAGATCTCTCAAGTGGTGCATGCTGTGTGGCAGAGCTGTCGTGACCCCTGCTGTCATCTTTTGACAGGTGCAGGAGGAGAGGTGCAAACATACCAGATCCGCACTGCGCCCACATCCAGCTCCATGCCTCAAACTGTAGTTATGACCTCCCCTATGGGAATATCTCAGGGCAAGAGTGATGACCCAACAATGAAGAGGGAAATAAGGCTTGCAAAAAACAGGTACGTGTACAGTGTATTTCTGGGTTTTGTATAGAAAAGTGAAAGTCAGAAAAAGGCCAAATCTTCCAGATATTCTGGACAAAGACAGTCAAACCGTATTTGTCTACATTGAAACTATCAACGGCAAATAAAATAATATATAAAATAAACATAGATGGATACACTAAAAGAAAGAACTGTCTTGACTAATTGATGCTCTCATTACTGTAGTAATGAAAGATGCATGTTCTGCTGTCCACGTGATAAGTAAATTATTTTATCATAGAAATATAGAACACTGCTCTGCCTTGTGCGTTTCGTCTGAGGTGTGTTTGACAGGTCATTCATTAGCTTGTGAGAGTTGAAAGAATGGCAACATGCCGACCTATCTTATGTAGTGAACCATGCATAGGATAATAGTAACAGGAGAAAAACAGAAGAAAAGGTTTTGTGATGATGCAGTAGTGCCATTACTGGAATTGTGTAGAGCTTAAAAACAGGAAAACTTTTCCTAATTAATAGTTAAGTATCTTGTTGTAGTACATGTGTTACTTGCACATATTTCCCTGATACAGCTGTAGCTTGGATATTTCATATGTAATTTTATGTTAAAGTAGTGACAACGCTGTACATTGTGATGCACTGTATGTGCAGTCGTTTTAGTTGGACTAACTGCACATTTGTGTCCCTCTTGTAGAGAGGCAGCCCGTGAATGTCGACGGAAGAAAAAGGAATATGTTAAATGCCTCGAAAACCGTGTAGCTGTTCTTGAAAACCAAAACAAGACCCTGATTGAAGAACTCAAAACATTAAAGGACCTTTATTGTGTTAAAACAGGATAACCTGTTTGAATAGAAGTTGAGGATTGGGACATAATGTGGGAGCAGCGCAGCTCAGCCATTTGGACATAAACGGGGTTTCTGGGAACACTTCATTTCAGGCTGAGATTCTCCATTTTTTTTACTCTGTTTGATATAAAACTGACTTGTAATGGCAGTAAGGTATACTGGACTAACAAAAATAAATTGGCCATTTTACCACCTGCTGTTTTTTTTTTTTTTTTTTTAAATTTGCTAATGCTATAACATTTATAGTTGTGTACATTTTTAATACTGGGAGGTTTGAAATTTTGAGCTTTAACTTTGAGTCTCAGTTTATAAATGTATCCCTTTCCTTTTTTCTTGTCTTTTTAAAAATGTTGCTGTTGGAATTTTATTTAATCTAACAGCATCAGCAGAATTTTGACTGTATAAAAACCACACAGACATATTTCCTGTTTATATTGTGAACCAGCAATTCCCCTCATTCCCCTATAAGGAGATGTTACAATTGTCATTCCTTATTTTTTGAGTGTGGTCTGTTTAGTTGTTTCTTGGCAGTTACTTAGACAATCAGGGAAAAAAAGCACAATGTCCAGGTAATATTTATTATGTACATCTTGGGAGGGGTGGGGAAGAAGAACAGTGTATGGAATGTTGCTGATTCTGTAAGTAAATAAATATATTTTCATTCAATAAATGCAGTGTGGCAAGTATTTTTGTTCATTGGAAATGAAAATGTACAGATTGATTGCGTTTGGGAATATGAAACCTGCAGACTCAATTGTTGGTGGTGGACCAATAAATATATACACACATATATATATATATATATATATATATATATATATATATATAAATTGTCAGGATAAAATTATAGGTTAATAGTGAATAAAAATATTGAATAAAGACTGGACTTAGAGTGAAAATACTATAAAAGTTTCTGAAGCTCAAAAGAGGCACACTAAAGTCTGCTCATTCTCCCCTGCATTCATTTAATGGAATATCCCATGATATGTGGTCTTATCATTAGAGTAACCTCAGGAGCCTGAATATGTCTTAGGTGAAGTTCAGAAAAACCAGCTGCCTCTAGATCTTTCCATGTTGCTCTGGTAACCATGCATCCATCTCCAAGATAGTACCACAGAGGCTCAAACACATGCTGAAAGAAGTATGTCCAGGAGGAGGGATCTGAGACAACATGCTCCAAAAAGTAGAAGGCGCCACCCTGTAGGAGAGCCAACAAAAACAGATGATTGCATGTTTAATCAAATCAGATTATGTAACTTTGCAACTATAGTGCCTGCAATTTGTTTCCTGGCTTTTGTTAGTTAGGACTGTGAAGCAGAAAGAGAGGCAGATTTATGGGGATTCAGAAGTCAACAATATATGTGAATTGACCATTCTGAACTGACTGTGACGATCATTCAAATGTCTTACAGTAAAAACGAACATTGTGCAGCCTGCCATTTGAATGTGTGAAATTTAAAAATAGGACAGTTCCTATAAACTAATACAAATATCTCCTACAGCATTTGAAGGCAGCATACGGAGACTCACTGTTTTGAGGATGCGTCGGACCTCCTGCAACACCTGCTGCACGTTGCCGACAGAACAGAGAACCAAGGTGCAGACAACAACATCCAATGACTCATCCTTTACCTCTTCCATGTCCTCCCCAGAGGTAACTATAAACGTGTTATAAGTCAAATGCTTGTTTGCGTCCATGCTCATCCGTAGGTACTTCTCGAAGTGTGGGTTGGGGTCGGTGCAGATCACTGTGCAGCCGTGGGGGTAAAACTTGAAGTTAGCCCCGCTGCCACAGCCTATCTCCAGCAGGCGAAGAGTACCGTCGGTGTTTGCAAATTTACCCACGTTTCGGAAAAGGTCCCTCTTCGTTTCGTGCATTTTATCGTTGTATGAAAATGTTATATTGTAGGCAAGCAAGGGAAACACGCGTTTGTACATACCGTACAGGCCTGTGATCTTCATTACGTGTAAGGGTAAAGTCAACAAAAAACAAAACAGTCTGCATAATTTCATGGGACAAGACTTCATTTTCTTCTGAGATAAACAACGCCTTGCTGAGGGTATCTTAAGACAGGTGACTTTACAAGATCAAAAGATTACACTCTAAACCTGAGAGACAATGTCTGTGTTGCACTTTCACCACACGATGGCGCAAATACACTACTGTGCATGAGTGGCAAATGTGAGACCAAGTCCATGTCCCCCCAAATCTTTGGCTTTCCTGTCTATATCATACAATACTCGTTTAATAAGAAAACACTAATCATGCAGCAGAATTAAACTCGTTTCTCACCAACATTAAGAAAAAACTCAAAAATCAAAATCAGCTTAATAATATATTTTTTTAGTAACAACTGTCATGTCAATGAAATGAATTTAGCAGCAGCACACATAAACACTGACGGCAGAGATTCCCTATGGCAGTATCATATTGATTTATCAGCAAAAACTTGGAGATGGGAAATGACGAATAGAAGATTAAACATGTTTTTCACTTAAACTGCATACAAAGTGGTTATTGTGTGCTGTCTATGTCATGGTTTTAATCAAGGTGTCAATGTGGTTTTACAAAACACAAAGATCAACGTTTTTTTAATACAAAAATAAAATTAGTGTTAAATTGACTGGCAATCACTGGTGTTCAATCATATTACAAGGCATTAACTGCTTGCCATATTCATGCACTGGTTGTGAGGCAAGCTTACGACAAAGCTAATGAGACATAATCTATTTTACAGCATAACCCATGATGTGTGGTTTGATTATGAACATAAGTGGCGCTTCGATGTGTCTCAGTTTGAGATCAGAGAATCCAGCTGCCTCCACATGTTTCCATGTTTCCCGGGTGACCTCACATCCATCACCAAAATAGTACCATGGAGGCTGCAGAACATGCTGGAAGAAGTATGCCCAAGTTGATGGATCTGCAACAACATGCTCTAGGAAAAAGAAGGCTCCACCCTGCAAAGCAAAGATTTGTTATAGATATACTTTGTATCAACCTGATGCATACTTTTCTCCCTGGAAGAATTGGGTTTCCATTCTTTCCGCATGTTAGATAATGAATACATTTTTGTTACATTATGTTTCCTGTAAGGCCAACGGTTTGAAACTCAGGATCATTTTATCGAATAGTCAAATACAAAAACTGACTTAAGTTGAATGTTGAATGAAACTTGACATGGAGTAAGTGTCTAGCCTATATTATACCTAAAGAGGGCACCATATCTTGTTTCAGATATGTAATGTTGGCACACAGGTCAAAGGTATATGGTTGATAAAAGTAGAGATGTTCCGATACCGATAGCTCCGATACTGCCTAAAACGCTGGTATTGGTATCAGGAAGTACTGGAGTTTATGCACCGATCCGATACCACGTAATAAAGCCCTAAAGAAAAAATACATTAAAGTAGTTTATTTATGTTCTTTTTCCATTATAACTGACTGTCAAACTGCAGAATAAAAGATCTTCTGTGGCATTCATGTTTCATAGAGTTTAACCTGAGCCAAACCGACAACAAAGATAGAAATAATATCCCATCCATACAGGGATAGTAGTATACAGTTGTTAAAACATAATAAAATATATGACACACTGGTATCGGATCGGTCCTCGGTATCGGGAAGCAAAAAATGGTATCGGACCATCCCTAGATAAAAGATAATGCGAAAATTTTGTGGCAACAATCTAAAGATATAATAATTAGTACTTTGGCTGGTGCATGTGTGGGGGGGATCATTTCTCTGCTTTGCATGTTTTGCATCAGTATGTCAAGCAAGTCAATGAAAAATATTTTTTTTTAATTTAGTGAGTTAGTCATTAATGTCCACTGGTAAATGATTGATCCAGTAGTTGCACTTTATTCGAACAGTAGCATCAATAGCAATGCAGGACATGGCTGCAAATCAGCGTTTTATTGGGAATAAATTTTTATTTCAGCAGTCACACAACTTACTGGTCTCAGTATGCGACGTGCCTCTCGCAGAGTTTGGGTTATGTTGTTGACAGAGCAGAGCACCAGGGTGCAGACAACAACGTCTACCGATTCGCTCTCAATTGACCCCATGTCCTCCCCCGATGCCACCACAAATCTCTCAAAGGTGAGGTGGTCATTCTCGCCGATATTTTTCTTCAGATATTTCTGAAAATGAGGGTTCGGGTCAGTGCAGATCACCTTGCAACCAGGCGGATAAAACTCAAAATTTGCGCCTGTGCCGCAGCCGATCTCCAAAATTGTGAGCTGCCCGCCAGGCTTGTTGAACTCGGGGAGACTGCGAAACAGCTCCTTCTTCTTGTCGTACATTTTCTTGTTGTACGTTTTAGAAATCCGGTATACACAAAATGGGAAGACACGTTTGTATATTTCATACAGACCGACCGCTTCGATCAGATGAAGGGGCAAGCATAACACATTGACGATTAATGTACAAAATTTCATTAGGAAAGCCATTTTTTCAACCGCAAACTGAACTAACTACCAAAGATACAGAGACAGTTTATGGTTTAACCGAGACGTCCCAACTCGGAGTAACGTCCTGTAACTGTGTCACGTGGGCTCCGCCACTGCCACGCCTCTTTAGGCAGGTCCATGTGTATTGAGTCCAATGGGAGAAGTGAACGTGAACACAGATTATGAGCGATTCTTTCGCCCCATAGTCACTAGAGTAAATATTGGACCTATATTTCACAAGCCACATATCTCCAAAACATTCTGACACCAACATGGCATTTTTCAGACGGATACATCAGGAGAAATTTAACTTTGTACTATGAAATTGAATCCTACCGGTGCCCCAAAACGCTAGATGCCGATTCGCATGGGACTAATGTCACCTGACCTCTGTGGTAATTTGCGGTGACATTTTTAATTGACAAATGACGGCCATGGCAGATTCTCAAGGGATAAAGACCACTGACAACCTCCGCAATTATTAAAATTTTTTAGAGGAGAGAAGCGGTTGTCGAGTGAGCTAGAGAGTTAATGAACAGAGGGACCAGCGGTAGCGAAAACAAAGCCGTGAATCAGAGGAATAAAATGTTATTTTCTGATTGTTTTATGGTGGTTACGTTCAAAAGCACAAATAAACCCACACCTCAGCACAACCCTACAGGAAGGTGCCTCATTGCATTGAATTCCAGGTATTGGGTCAAAAATTGAACTGTACCCAACCCTATGGCTATAGTCTCACTTCAAGTCTGATGTCTGTCTCTTTGTAATTACCAAGGGGGTAAGCTTCTCCTCACAACGAGTAGCCCCTATGGCGCCATTTTGATGTTAACAAGCACTCACCCCCCGTTAGCATCCCATTGACTGCCATTCATTTTGACGTTACTTTGACAGTGAATAACTTTACATCTTTGGTTGTAGGTTGTAGCTCATGAGAAGTGTTTAAAGAATCTATTTGTCCATTGTTTATTTCTAAAGAAACACAACAATGTATAAAAAGCTCCATTACATTGTATCTCACGTTATGGCTCCGTAGTAGACGTTTTTATAAAAATAGGCTAACGATTGTGTCATAACCACGGAACTTACTGTCGCATAGTAGAGGAATTACCGGATAGTACACAAGACGCTCACAGGCAGTTTCGACTTACATTAGCCGTTTACGTTTAATTACTAATGTTAACTAGCATTTTAGTTAGCAATAATTAGCCTGTGCCTATGTTATCTCCTTTACATATACCTACGTTCTCCGTCTCTGCAAGTTTGGGAATGATTGAGATTTCTCTTGGCACAGCTACCAGAAGACTTACAACTTTCAGACAGGTTGCTCACGTCACATCTACATCATCTCTCTCAGTTGGAGGCTGCGCAGTAACGCTCAGGGCAAACTGGAAAAGTGCTACTAATAGCCTTCACTGGTTGCCGTCCAGAGCAACGGGATCTGTTGGTCCATTATATATACTGTCTATTGTAATTACCAGTACAATGCCCGTTCAAAAGAGTTTGGAACGGGCTGACTGCTTGGCCTCCTGTATTGCTGCTTGCAGCTTTCTCCAGAACAATTGCACCCTGAAATAACTTACAGAAGGCCCTCAGCGGACTTAATATGCAACTTAACTGTATACTAATGACTTACTTTATTTTGTACTTCTACTTCATAGGAAAACATTGTACAACTACATTTACCTGACAGAGAATGTTGCAGATTCAGATTTTACTCACAAAATCACAATTAAAATATGATGCATTATTATTAAACTATCCAGCATTATAGTAGAGTTTAAATTTCCACCTTGAACAGACGTTATTAAATTGAAGTACATTGTGCTGATGCTTCTCTTTTTACCTTAAGTAAACATTTGAAAGCAGAACTTACACTGTGCGATCACAGGCGGTTTTACCATATGGCATAGGTAAAGGGCCTTGTGAATTTGTGTGTTTTTTTTATAATTTATTTTTATATAACTCAACCTGTAACACATGTTGATTGCAGTTCAATAAGGCGGCGTTCGGCTGCGGCTCATAGAGAGATTCGGCGTGACCCTTTTTTTTTTTCTTTTCGTATAGCCGTCACACATCCACATAGTAGGCAGTGGTGGCTCCTGAAAAAAATGTCTGGGGGGCAGTTTTTCTGATAATGATTAAGGTGACCCATTCAATGGGTACATTAAGAAATAGAAAGATTTCCCCTGTAGCTACATAAGTTACAGGTGGAAAGCTATGTAAGAAATTAGCATCCAGGAACCTTCATAAGCAAAAATGACATGGCTCCACAATTAATTATTCCACTTATTCATTACTTACATTAATCCAATGTAATCCAGTGATGTAAAATAGCTAAATAGGACACATTTTTAAAAAGATATGTCCAGCAACAACATAAAGAAGGGGGCAGCATATAAGTCAATACCAGAAGCGTTTATTGACTGATCTCAAAGTATTGGCTTACAAAAGCAAAATAAGTTATCACAGTACAAATAATCAAGGGTGTTCTTTCACATTCCTCAACACTGCATAAACAATCTGCATTTCCATAAACAAATGAAATATCAGCTGAAAATACAGCATCTTGGCATTTGTTCAGATTGCAGGATCAGCAAGAGCTTTTACCACATTTACAACATTTCAAAGGTAGTGCAGCCTAATAATCTTTTAGAGTAAAGGGAAGTGCACACTTTAAACAATAAATAGTAACAGCATGGCAATAACAAGTAGACCAATTGTTGAGAGAAGTGGATCTTTAGAACTACATTTTCTGGAATGTAGGATATCACCAAAGTGCTACTTAATAAAAGCAAAGTAATGTCCCAAATAAGTGAATGAACAAGTGAGGCTTGACCTAGTGTGGTCTGTGCATCTTGGCTTTACACATTGAAGACCAAACCAGAATGGTGAGGTGCTGCTAAGTTTAACTAAAGAATTCTGATATACACATTAATTACTTACTTCAAAAAGGCCTCATGGTTGTATTGGAAATATGTGCACCAGAGCATAATTCACAACAAGCGAGCAGGAGCTTTTGATAGAGTCCGCTGAAAACATTGATGCAAGTTATTGGTAATAAGCAATTTGTATAGACTTCCATATTCTGCCCTCTTGTATAGATTTGTGAAAATGAACATGAACAGTGATAGACATTTTGTCTGAAAACAGCATTTGAAAATAATTTCTAGAAAGGTAAACACAGCTGTTTGTACGGCTTTGTGAAAATGAACAACCATATTCTGGCCAATTGTATAGATTTGTAAGCAGATTTTTTTTGAAATCTTTTTTTTGAAAGAATGAAAAATGACTATTTAAAACAACATCAACTGTGAACTGATTTGGTGTGTGTGTTAAAGAGATGCAGCAAAGCGGTCAATGACTTTCTCATTGAAATCAGGCATGTTGAGGACTAGTTCCCTCTCCATGGAAAGCATGGCCAGTGCATTCAAACGTTCCTGGCCCATTGAATTTCGCAGGAATGTTGTAACTTGTGTCAAAGTTGAGAAACATCTCTCAGCTTCAGCTCTTGTCATAGGAGTACTTATGAGGATGTTTAACAGAGTCACAGTCTCAGAGAATTTCTCCTGGAGGTTGTAGCTCATGAGAACCTGGTACAGTGCCAGTGCACCACAGCAGCCCTTGAATTCAGGATTCTCATGGATCAGAGAGAGTTCTGTCTTGAGCTTTGCCTTGTTCAGCATGGGGTATGCGTTCACAGTGGCATTCTGAGCCTCATCAGGAAATGAATGGCAGTACCTTTCAAACATATCTGATTGCAGTAAGGTAGCACTCACAAGGTGGCCAGTGAAAGAGAACCTTGCTTTGGTGTGATCCAGGATGGTGTCGCAGACCTCTTCAGACAGCCTCTGCCTCTCCTCTTCTCTCAAAGCCGTTCTGGGTCTTTTGGCTCATGTTGCTAGCTTGCAGCTGCTGTTGAGAGGAGTCCCTGAAGGCAAACAGACCAATGTCTTTGTTAGGCTATGTACAGTACTGTAGTCTATGTGATACACAGGTATATGCAATTTATCCACGTATAGTACAAAGATTTCAGTTCCACTTAAAATGGGCAAGGATGCATAAAGTCTTTAGTGTTTAAGTTAGCCTTTGTGTCTCACCTAGCCTGGATGTTCAGTACAGTATACAGTATACACAGTATATAAAGTAAGCTAGATTACACCACTAGCCATATATAATGAGAATAATGTAATTTCTAACACAATTCCTTTCATGCATACATTTTCAAATGACAAAGCTCTGTTTTGAGAACGATCAAATGATATTGTTTAATCTTACCTTATGGCCTGCACACTGCTTGTGAAGCTGTCGAGTCGCATGATTTTGTAAAAAAGCCACAGGAAAAAAAATTTAATCTTCATCATGTAGCATCATCACGTAGCCAGATGCCTCTCTCACGATGGGCTGGTCAAATGAACCCGTCCTGATGGCTTCAAAACATTGTATGAGGTCGTCTCGATTCTCGTAGACAGTGTTCACGACTCTGGGCAGTCTTCATTCAACAGTCTGGTCAAGAATGCTGGGTTTGGGTGACCGGGAAAGAAACATGGACAGCTAGCCTGTATCCCTCATCCAGTTGAGTGGCAATGTCCACTCTCCCCAAAGCAGACAATCTCAAACAGCTATCCATGTGGATCTTTGACAGCTCATGTTTCTTTATCTTTTCTGAAAGATGGTGCATGTCTGTCGCTGTCCAAGCAGTGCTGTCTGCCGTGCCGCCTTCAGGGTGAAGGAATAGGCAGGGGTAGCAGAAGACTGCATTGGCTACGTCACAGCCTGCTAGTCAGGTTTTTCGTTCGTACCAATTTTTGGAAAATCCTCGGGTGTAGAAACCTGTTGAATGATTATTTGGTCTGGGAGGTCCTAATTGTTTCGTTGCCAATTTATCTTGATTCGTTAGCAGACTAAAAGGAACTTCTTTCAAAGAGACAATCGAGTTGCACTGAACGCTAGCCATCTTAACAGTAGTATGTGAATTAATTGATTGATGCTGCTACCCGCTCTTTTCTTAGTTACGTTCATGGTTACGTTACGTATGACGAAAGCGCGTACAAGTACAAGTACAAGCCCTCCCAGAACCCATAGAGATTGTATTGAAAGCTCTGATATTTGAAAAACAATGGATTTTACATGAGAGTCTATAGAGACTTCTGGGGCGATTTTCAACCTGACTGAAATCGCCCCAAAAGGGATGGGGCCATTTGAAGCACGACTTTAGCCTGATTGGACATTTAGTGGCAGATCAGACGTCTACATTAGAACACTGATAACAACTGTTGCCGTGATAGAATTGGTTAGAAAAAGTTAGTTTGGCATTGCGTTGCCCATATCGCCCTAATGAACACACCGCCCCTGGTTGTAAGCGATGTGGACTGGGCGGGGGAAGAAGGGAGCCCGGCTCTGTCTGCTGGGAAAGCCGCTCATAAATAGCGCACAGAGCGGCTGGAGAAAAAAGTGGAAACG
The DNA here is from genome assembly GCF_031162955.1 of Sander vitreus. NCBI lineage: Eukaryota > Metazoa > Chordata > Actinopteri > Perciformes > Percidae > Sander > Sander vitreus. Next base: position 12,640,961 of record NC_135858.1, on the reverse strand, counting down.
TTTTCTTTTTTTCCTCAACCTTTATTGTGCAGTCGTTTAGTTTTATCACAGTTTATTAATATCCAATATTTAACGTCCAAATTGCTCCAATTTCCAAAAAACAAATTCATTGGGGAAGTCAAGTGTGAAGCAGATCGGATGAGCGGTTCCTCGAGATATTATACGACAACGGACACACACACACACACACACACACACACACACACACACACACACACACACACACACATACAGAATTTCCTTGATTTATAGTTCAATTAGATTTCCATTGCTCACTATATTGAAATGCACTGAAACGCTGAAATGCAAAGTAGCTGAATGAATAAAAATGTGTGCCAGCCTTTTGATTTCCTGTAGACTTGAAGCTGCAGTTCTTAAAAATTCCACCAGATAGAGACATTGTTGGGTCAAATTCAAAACAGCTCCTTTAAAAATCCTCCAACCCTGTATTTTGAAGGGTGAAGGCTTTAGATAAAGGGTCATAATATATTGAAAGTGATTTCTTTCATTGACTGAATGTGAGCAGTATGTACATGTGTTTGTACTCTCAAAACTGAAAACAAACAAAAAGCTGTCTCCTGCTACACACAGACAGTATTATAGAACATTTATGGTACAACAAGAAGAAATTGCATACAGTTACACACCCAGCCTGCTGAACGACAAATATACAATTATTTATTGTCTGTTTAAGACAGCATTGTCCAGAGTGAACTGTATTAATTAAAGCAAAGTCATGTAGAAGATGCATTTATGGGACTGGGAAATACCAGAATATGGATCTTGATATGATTTAGGGCTCTTTCACACTGCACCTTTAGTTCGGTAGACTTGATTCGTGGGTGAAGTTGCAACATTGTCGCATTTTAGATTTGGTTACTTCTGATTTTTGTCCACATGAGTACCATTACTTCTTACTGAGTACCGCTACCTCCTGCAGTAAGTAGGTACGCACCCCTAAACACCTGCGTAACTGCGTCTCTCACATAGCATTTCTTAACGCTGAGAAAACAGTGCTGAAAATGTCCTCGTTAACATGGATAATTGTACTGGATAAACATATTATTGAAACCCTGATGGCTGGAGTAGGCTGCTGTGCCACTGCCCAACACAGGAGAACACCTGATCCAGTGCACAGCCCACGGCCGGAGCATAATTCTGTTTACATGGCGGTCACCAAGTCACGCACACCAGGCCACCAAGCCGCAGCGTTATATGGCAAGTGCAGCCAAGGCAACGTTTGCGACAGCAGACTTTTGCACTGCGCGCTCCGCTTCTCGTCACCCGGGGCACGTGCCAGCTGCTGACTGCTCACTAGGGCTGGGTTTGGCTGGATCGTTCAATCGTTCTGATACTGGTACCGATACCAATACCGTGACTTTGACACCGGTTCCTAAACGATACTTTTTTCGATGGCAATTTTATGAAACAAAAAGAAATGACATTACACATTATGGCACACATCTTTTTATTTATTTTTCAGCTCCTACTACGCGAGCCCCGTCTCTGAGCGTAACGTAGACTTTTTCCTGCATGCCTCTACAACGTCTAACACTAAATAGCCAATCACAAGCATTATTAGATATCGGTAGAAGCACGATGCATCCTATTGGCTCACTGACGCTGATGAGATTGACTCCTTAGGTATTGAAATTGGGTATTGAAGGACAAGGCATTTTTTGATACTCGATACTTTTCAGTTCGGTTGGTGCCTAAAAAGGATTGAATTCGATACCTAGCCCTATACTTGAGTGAGCGCGCACTCCAAACCACTTTCAATTAATCTTCTACACCCCTGAAGCACTTATGCAATAAGAAGCTACTCTTTTGATGTCTGTTTCTTAATTGGTTGTATGTTTTTACACAAAAGGAACTCTACACACAACCATATCACAGCTGAACATTTCATTACTGGAGTGTTAGAGCCTACATTTTATGTAGGTCTAGTCTTGATTTGGGTGTTCACTTACATTTAAAAAGATTGTAAATCTAGTTCCTCGAGTAAATTGTAACACACCACAGTCAACTTTAATCAAATAAAACTATAATAATAATAATAATAATAATAATAATAATGTCATTTCCCACATCATAGTGGCTAATGAAAATGAAATGCATACAAAAACAAGACAACAAGACATGCGTATATATAAATATATCAAAGACGCATGTGATGATCATGTCATGCATATGCTGAATTAGTACTGGCACCTTTTTTGGTCCAATTCAGGCACTGGTCTTGGGTTTTATGGTTTTGGACTATCCAACGAAATGCTCCAGGGTTCGGTTAGGACGGACCAAACTGCTAGGTGTGAAAGCAACCTTAGTCTAGGGATGCCCTGATTGATCGCCTGCCGATCATTATTGGCCGATATTCAAAATTGGACGTTGATTACCATGGTAAGGGTCGAAGCTTCGAAGCATTTGGGGCAGCCTAAACGTCACGCGTAAGTGATTGATTTGGAGGTCCATTTAACTAGGCTGGTTTTAATCAAGAATTAACAATGCAGCTTGACTGAACTGCCTCACTGGTCTGTATGATAAATAAAACGTAATCAGGTGAAGTTATAAAACTAACTTTAAATTCATTATTTTTGGTCATACACCTAGAGCGACGTCAGAAGTGTATTGTGTATCGTGAACTTTGTATCAAACTTTAATTTCAAGAATGGGTCAAGATGTTTAGGTACCATTGCCTTGGTTACATAAAGTCTCATTATTTGCTCAGAGTTGTCTCTTTAATGTGTCTTATAGGCTAATTTCCAGGTATGATTCTAAAAATAATATGCAATCACAGAGTTATTTTCAGATCAAGATGAAAAGAAATATGTTGCCAGTCGCAATGCTAATCCCAACCAGAATATCAATGACTTGTTACATGAACAGTGTGTTTTTTTCTGCTTGCGATGCTGCGGTCTCTTGTCCATTATTGAAGCTAAAGGCATTTACCGACACTCCCTAACAATTTGCTGAGAGTCATCAATTATGCAGGGCAGCCGCACGCACTGGGAAGGAAGATAGCAGCAACAATATGGCGACAGCCGCAGTTACTCTCGACTCTTTTCTACATCTGCAGTTCAGTGACAGCTGTCTGGATTTCTGTTAATGCGAAAAAAGTAAGTGGACAATCTGTTTTATGCTTTGTCTGGTATTTCGTGTCGTGGGATGGATCGCAGTTCTACTTTGTCGACTGACTGCATCCCAGTGCCGCAGAGCGGTCCCTCTATCAGCATCTTTTCCTAGCGTCTGTGGAGGGCTCTTTGCCAGTACATGGACAAATATGTATGCGAGGTAGCCTATTAGTTAGAAGAAGGGAAGATATGATTTTTGAAAGGGAAAACACGGATTTCTAACGCGACGCGGTAAAAAACAGGGAGACAGCAGGTTATTTGGGGTGTTGGCCTGCCGCTGGATGGAATGACATTTAACTGTGTCAGAATGTGAAACATACGCATATGGGATGTAGCTATTAGGTGAGATCACGTCAAACTTCTGAGTGGCGACAATAACTAGCCTGCATGCTCCAAGTGCACGAATAATGCGTCGCTTGCTAAATCATTTTAGGTAGAAATTTCCTCGCTACCATTATTTTATTAACTATGATAGTTTTTTTCCCACCCCCACACTCCACCTCTGCGCCCCCTCCCTCTTGCAATCTCGTTGAAGACTATTGCGTGAGGAGGTAGCCTATAGGTGCGTCTTTAGTTTGGCAGTCCTCAAAGGGACCGCGGCACCCTTTCGCAGTCTCAGCCATTAAAAACACATTTCTCCGTCATGGTATTACTCTATAAACCTGCACCATACGGAGTCTCTGGCTCTCTGTCGCCTTTACTAGCAATACGGGTGTGGTAGCCTTAAGGCCGTTTTAGTTTCTCTTTTTTTGTTTGTTGTTGCTGTAAATAATTTCACCCTTTTGGTGTGAAATTGGGGTTATGCTGATATGCTATGCTGCTTCGAGTTGAGGCCAGGATTGTGTTGTCCGGACATGGCTTGTGCATTCAACTGACCTGCTATGAGTTTGTAGGTTTGAGCCTGTAGCAGCAATAAACCACACTGCAGTATTTTAGGCTTTGGCCCTATAGCGCGGCTCGGTTTTAAACAGTGGACTTTCCTGGGGACTACATAGGTTACAAATCATTCTCAGGACATTTATGACACGATACACAGCGGGGAGCGGGTGGTCTTCATCCCACACGGGAAGAAAGTTCTCCTAGAAATGAAGAGGTTGTCTTTATTTGTGTTTATCTACAGTGGCCCAATGTCCCATGCTTCATAATGTCCGCCTTTCCTCCGAATCCCTCGGCTGTCCTTTGAGGAAAAACGTGTTCAACTGAATTATCATAACTTATCATCATTTCCAGTCAGAACACCATAACTTTACCTGAAATTGACTCGACTCAGGCATTAAGTATCTAGCACCCACCCGTAAGGGGCCTCTTTAATAGAGGCCTATAGCTGCCAAGTTATAATGTTGGACTTGGGACTGTTGGGCTCACCTATTCTTGGTGATACTGTGGATTTGGACTGAGGTGACATCTTACATTTAGTGGCAGGCTACATTAAGACAGCACTGAAATGAAGGATGAAGGCGAAGTTCTTTACAGGCCCATTTGACTCAGATGCGAGTGCCCTATAGCCTATAGCCTACACCTCCTCCTCCTCCTCGCCCCCCCCCCCTCCTCACTAGCACTGTGTCGCCGCGGTGTCCGGTTAGCTCCACCAGACATCAGGTCATCATCACAGTGCATAGAGCACAATAGAAGATTTTTTCAGGTGACGGGACGGGGGCCGTGGTGCATTTGGATGTCTTTCCTCCGCACAGAGGACGAAGCATAGGCGCTGCTGCTGAACGCTGCTGAATCGGACGGCGACAATTGGCTTGTCTTTTCCTTGCGAGGCAAACGAGGCTGCCGGAGTTTTTAGTTTTCACTGTCATCCATCAGTTTGTATTTCTGAACTCATTTGACTCATAACGGATTTAACGGAACCGAGAGCGGTTATGGGCTGCGCGCATTTGGTGCCGATTAGCCTACGTGCGCTAATATCAATGTAATTGATTTAAGAGTGAACCGAGCAGTATTTTCAAACCAAAATGTGTTAGTCAGATTGTTGCGTTTTATGCCGTGATTCTCAAATGACCTAGTGAGTTAGTGGACATCGAAAGCATTGAGCAACATCTGCAACATTTTCGGGCTGTTTCCCCTGCTCGCTTGGCAGTTTTGCTGCCTGTGTTTAGGATTGTCCCAGCCTTAAGTGTAAAGTGTACATGCACTGCTATTGCATCCTGGTTTGAATCACCTTGACGGTAGATCAATTGATGTAGCATTGGTGGAAGGAGACTTGGAGGTTGTGCTGAGGTTGGGTTACTTGAATCAGACTTCAATTCAGACTCTCTTTTGGTTGGCTGTGCTTTTTCTCGAAGATACTGGGCTGTTGGATCTATGTCTGCCTGTGGATTTCTTCTGATTTCTTTCCAGGTCTGTGCCCTTGTCATTTTCTCCATGAATTTTGGACACACTGTCTAATTTTTGATTGTGTGAACTGTGACTTGACTGTCAAATACAGTATGTTGTATTAAACAGCATGGTCATCAAATAACTGGGGAGATACATTCATATGTTGGAGGAGCCTGGAGAGATGCAGTTGATTATTTTATTACAACTTTACTGTTACAACAATGAGTCTGAGCCCCATAGGTTGAATAATTTCCAGTCTGGCAATCATTTGTGGATTATCTTTTGACACACAACAACAGTTTATAATGTTTAATTATCCGTCTAAAGTAGGATGTAAGACACCAGAATGCATAATGTGGCCTGTGTTGGGTGCACTGTTACATAATGATAATCATGGGCCAGCAAAAAAGGAGCAAGTTGATGGATTTGTCACAGAGAACAAAAACAACACAACAAATGTTTATAATGTATTAAAAGTCATCTCAGCATATTGTGCTTTGACAATTTAACTGTCAACATTTGAATTATTGTCATGCAATAAACCCCACCCATTCTTTTCTTTACCACACATCCCAGTTACATTCATTTATATACTTCATCTGTATTTAGATCAATGGGTATGATAAGTAGATGTCGGAAGTAAAACAAATTCACAGCAAGGGGCCTTGATACAATATTAACTCATTAAATTCTTATCGTGAACATGTAACACTAGACTCTTCGCTAGTCTCGCATTGCCAGACCTACCGCCACATGGCTGCGGAAGAAGGTCTCGCTAGTCCAAACAGCACTCAGTGATGGGAGAAAAATGTGCTCTGTTTATTAGCATTTATTGAAACCAATCACAATAGTCTGTGTTGGCGCTAAGCACCGGACGCAATAACGGTGCCTCTATAAAACAGCCTCGGGAAGGTTCAAAGGTTGTTTTAGTCGTGCAACAGAAAACTCAGATTGGACAGATAGTCTAGCTAGCTGTCTGGATTTACCCTGCAGAGATCTGAGGAGCAGTTAATCATAGTCCTAATAAATCCACCGGAGTTTAGAATGCCAACACAAAGAAAGCGGAAGGTGAGAGACAACCGGCCGAAAATGAGGGACGTCGGGCGGATCTTTCAGCGGCACCAGAGCAATCGCCTAAATAAATAGTAATCGATGTAGACTACTCATCGCTAATTTATAAATCTAGCACTAATATCTGTCTGTTTTACTTGATTAGCTTAAGGTTGTTTGGCTCTTTGTCATTTTGCACAGGACAGATGTGTGCTGGGAGTCACTTTCATACTTTTATACTTTTTATATCTATCGTCAGTAAGAGCTGTTTGGACTCAACCAGAGAGACATCCAAGCTAGAGCTGCAAACCTGGATGTCTATAGAGACGATGTGCATTTAAGTCCCACCCACACCGAAGGGAAAAACATCGCTCTCCATTGTATTGCATGAAGGTGCCTCCTTTGCAATTCCGTCTGCTAGCAAACAACAGATACATGTCTAAAAGCTGCTGTGTGGTGGGATGCACGACCAACAGGGTTAATAACTCATAACTAAGTTTTTATAAGATGCCTACCCGAAAAACCGAGCTTCTAGGAAGACAAAAGTGGATACAGGCAATAAAACAAATGGGAAAACTGTGGGATCCTGACACTCAATGTCAACGACATTTGTTTTAGGCTAACAATGTTTCTGTAAGTTAAGCTAAAGCATTTTGACAGTATACAACTTGTGTTATAGTGGAATGTGGATAAATCAGAAAGCTATGCAGTATTATGTTTGCAATTGCCTTAGCTTGCTAACACAGAGCTAACTTTAGCTTACTAACACCTAACATGTAGACAGGTTGCTAAAATAATCATTTGACATGTTTAAATATTTGTTTTTTTGCTAGCTAAAGGCATTTTGTTAGTGTTGAGACCTTAGTTGCATATTGTTGCCGATTGTTTTCCCCTCCGGTGGGCGTGGCTTTTAGACCATGATGCTCTATTCTCAGTGAGACCAGCAGTGCTACCAACACACCAACACCATGAAAGTTTAAGGATAAACATAACTCTAAACGATGCATTTTGGCATAGTTAGATACAAGAAAATGTCCTGAGAAAGAAACTTGTGAAGGAGAGAGTCAGACAAATGAGTTCCTGGTCGGATAAAGAGCCCATCATTTGTGAGCATAAACACAAGAAGAATTACCTTGACATGTCTCCAGGGTTTTCCATACCATTATAAGGCTTAGGTGCAGCACCCAAGCCTTTTTGGGCACCACCTAAGCCGAATAAATGTAACCAAAATTCTTTTCTAACATCTAATGATTGTAGTTGGTCCCCAGTGGACTTCTTTAGAAAGTTTTGTCTTTAAGCTTTTTGAGTGTTAATTTGTATTAACTGCTCTAGCTTTTCCACCGTTTTAGACACAGATATGGTAATAATAATGGTCCAAAATTATGTGAAATTGCATTTTTTTTAAATACAAAAATTTTAAATTTTCTTGAGGTAGGACCCCTAAACCCCTTCCCAAAAGAGTACACCTGACTCTTCACAAACCTAGGGAAAACACAAAGATGATAGCAAAAGGGAATTCAGTGTTGCCTACTGTATGTGCTGGGTACCTGAGTTTAGCTTTTGGGAATACAGGATCAGTCCTTTAGTCATTAAGGTTGATGGAGAGAGTAGAAATAGTTCCAACTGGCTCATGTTCCAAATGTTTGCACTTTTTCAGCTTTATTTTTGCTTTGTTTGCATTCCCTGGTAGAACTAGAAAATTCTATCTGCGAGGCTTTGAGCAATACTGGAACTGAAAAGGAATGCAAAACAACTGGTCTAACATATAGATATGTCAACCAATTAAATCATAAACTTTGTTTTCCAGTCAGTGTTATTAATAAAAAGACACTGACAATAAAAAAAAAAAACTAGATGACATTATTTTAAAGCATGATTTTCTTTTCTCTTTGATCAGCACCCTATGCTAACACTTTCTCACTCTGTGTCCCTCTCTTCTTCTCAGAGCTGGATGTCTGGGATGAAAAACAAATAAAGAGGAAATAGCTGCAGGATGAAAAAATGGCCGCACCCCTTATGTCACCCCCAGGACCTGACAGCTTCAAGAAATTCACCCCGGAATCGCTTGCTAACATCGAGAAGCGCATCAAAGAAGAGAAGAACAAGAAGCCACCCAAGCCCAGATCGGACAGTAGTCACCGTGACACGTCTGACGACAATGAACCCAAGCCCAACAGTGACCTGGAGGCTGGGAAGAGCCTGCCGTTCATCTACGGCGATGTTCCTCCTGGAATGTCGGGCGTACCGCTGGAGGATTTGGACCCATACTATCAGAACCTGAACATGAAAGTGAGTTGTCACACAGGCCAAATGCACCACAGAGTTCTCCCCAAACACTCAAATGAAGAAGCATTAACTTAATGTGTTGAGAGGTTTATAGATAGTGAGAACTTTTACAGATGTATTATTTAGCTGTTGGGCGTAACCTTCAAATGGGCTTAGTCTTTACTTTTTTCTCATGTGAAATTGCAAGCATTGTAAACTTACCACGCCATACACATAGGTAAGATGAAATTCACTGTCCTAACAGATTCAGGTTTCATATCAATTCACTAAAAATAGAAGTTAATGTATTTACTACAGAGATAAGAATATAATAACAGCAAAGATGACCTTGAGACATTTTATAGTTTTTAGTCACTGCTTGAGGGGCTTAGAGACAGTCACTGCATTATTCGATCATACAAGGCATGTGAGTTTTTTAGTATACCTGTACAATCAAAGCAGAGGCAGAGGGACGTAGTGGCTCTGCTCCTGCAACACTGCAGAGTTGCTGTGGAATGCAATTCTCGGGCAGTGATAATTCTCATAAAGGTTTCTTCAGTGTTGATTAATTATTCGTGTTAATGCATGGTAAAGATGATGCAACAGCTGGAGGGGGTGACAAATTCGCCTTTGTGTTTATATGCCATCAATACTATAGCTAATGGCATTCTTTTGTGACAAAACACACTTACAGATGACAAGTGCTCTGTCCAAAACTAGGCGTGTCTGATGGCCTCCCAGCATGCACTGGGGCAGTGGAATTATCATTGTTATCAACAACAATTTTATCTGTATTGCTGCGCTGTTACTGGTGTCATTGTGATCTACAGTATGTTCTGCAATGTTTCCGCTGTTGTTCACATTTCCGCATTGTTCTACACTTAGTCATTATGAGTAAATGTGATTACGTCGCGAGTGATGTTGTATGCCCAGTTATTTAGATTTTCATCCTTGACTGAATTCACTGAGGAAGCACGTTAAGTGAGAAACTGTCACCCTGCTAATATGGGACAAATATACAATACATTTATGACTTATTGCTTCTTGACTTATACATTCCTGGCAAATTGACCACACGTCCTCCTTGCAGGCACTAGGCTTGTGGTGGTGCATTATCAACAGCTGTTATGTTTATCAGGTGTTCAGTAACCCTGTGTCTGGTATCAGAACTGAAATGAGGAAGAAGTGACACCTTTTAATTGTAATTACACAATTGTATAAGTTTGCCACTTGTTATAGTGTTGCCTTCAAAAGAAAGTAAATCGTAAAAGATTTGAAATTGCAGTGATGGGCAAAATCGTTCTTTTCAGTGTAATGAATCACTTCAATCAGTTCGGACAAAAGATTTGTTCACCACAATCGGTTTGTGCTCGACTGGAGCTCCGACTGCACATAGTCCCACACACTGAACTGAAACATGCCTGAACCTCTTTATGAACAGTCTATGGTCTAAAGGTTCAGTTCAGCCCGCTAGTGAACTGAGGACAGAGAGTTAGTCATGTACTGTTTGCAAACAGAAAGCTGAAGTCCTACCCTATTATGTACAGCATGTATATTTTTATGACCTAATTATTAAATAAAATATGTAGGAATTGGTACTACTTCCTACTTCGAGAGACATGAGAGAGTCTAAAACACAAAATAGTTGTTTGACGTCCAATACTCTGTTAATATTTCAGAATTGCGGCCATATAAAACATTAGGCTAATGGACATAAGTTTAAAATAGCCATATATTAGCCTACATTTACAGCAATAAAACACAAGTGCTATTTTCGCTAATTCTGATAAATTTACGCTATTATCAAGCGTATAGATTATACATTAATGACATGGAGATAAAAGATGACCACAGACACCGGCCGTGCGCCAAACTTCCGCTGCACAATTATGAGCGCCACACAATCATTAATATCCTCTGATCTTGTGTTTCACCATAAAAGTTATAAATATAAGATTTTGTTTGTAGAGCAGATCTCCACGACACATACTATGGCAGTTTATTTATTTTTTAATGTTTGGATGCTGCTTTACCCCGCCTTGTCAAACTATAATAAATGAAACTAAAACTGAATGTTGCATCAAACATCTGGTCGCTTTTAGTATTTTTTTTAGTCAGTTTTCTCTTTTCTTTCTATCTTTCTTCGCAAAATGAAGCTGCCTTCAAGTGTGGTCAGATCTATACGATCTAATGGAAATCAATACTTGTGAAATATAAAGTCTACTTGTGCTTCTTTGCTTGGGTGAGTCCCAACAAAGATCCCAAGGCTAGAAACGAACTGGGACGTTGTGGTAATGTGGCATGAGCTGTAACCACTCAGCTCCGTATGGTTTAAGTTAAACCTCAAATACAGGGACCGGCACAGGAGTTTAGATTATTTCTACACGACACAACAACCGTGTTCAGACTAATCTCGTATAGCCAGACCTATCTCCACACCACTTATCATTCTGGGTGTATGGTAAATAACTCTCTGGCTTGTTTGTATTTACTTAAACCAATCACAATGGTCTTGGGGGGGTGCTTAACTGCAGCAACAGTGCCCTTGCAAAATAGAAAGTAGAGGGGAGGTACATCCGGCATGTGAGAGATTGCCTTTATACTGCATCTTCTATTTTTTCCATATTTTTTTTCCTATTTTTTTTAATATGCATACATACAGATCCAGAAGGACTTTTTTGAGTACTTTGGGAGATTTAGAACACATAAGAACATCCACACACAAGAACATCCAAAAATCACATTACATAACAGCATTGAAGGTCGTATTAGTGTTACTATTATTCAAGATCGTTTGCCAAACAGTCAAATAATTTCTTTGTCTAAGGAAAATCAACTTGATTAACTGAATTAATGTGATACAGGTGCAGATGACAAAAAAAAACAATATCCCCATTTTCTCTCGAAATTATGTACTTTATACATTAAAGTATAATTTTGTTAAAGAAAACCCATTGTTAAAGCAGAATATCAGAGCAATTTACATTCTTTTATGAAACCTGTCTGTATCTGACCTATTTTTCTATTTCTTTTTTTCCCGTCTTATGGCGACGGGTGGCAACCAGCGTTGTGGTGCATTACCACCACCTAGGCTGAGGTCGCTGATCTGCTTGGTAGCTTTTAAGGAAGCCCATTGACAGGAAACAAGGAAACCCTGTAAAAATTCTCAAGTTCTTAGATCACCTCATTTAGGAATATGTTCTCCACAGCTGCGAAGAAAACAAAAGGTTTTAGTAATTGTGTAAAAAATATATATACATTGTTGTTGAAGATGTGCTAAGTTAAGCGTCCCCTGATGACTTAGAAGAGCGTGCCTATATGCTCAGCCCTGGCACATTTTAACCCCTGGCTGTGCCCTTACTGTAGCTCTGCACTAGCGAAAGAGGAATGAGGAGTAAAGGCAGAAGATGGCAGGAGAGGACAGGAAATGGAGATAAAAAGGGCAGGAGTATGCTGTAGTGCCTTCAGCTGTGTAGACGTGTGGGGTAGCCAGTCTCCTGTGTGGTGACAATAATAATGTGTAAGAGAATCTGCAGCCTATATAGCAGCAAAGCAGCCCAGTCAGCAGGACTGGCAATCTTAGCCAGCAGCATTCCCTTGTAGGGCGGATGAAACTATGAAGTGTATGTGCCTGTGATCTATTGATCCACAGCCCTAGTTCAGTGGTAGCCACAGAAGTGTTGCATTCTTGCCTTTTATCCTTCCCCACTTTGCTTATTGCCCAGTGCATACTTCTTTACGTCTCCTTAGTTTCCTCTGTGGCGTCTTACCTTGGCGACTGAAGGAAAGTGGCTACAGAGTTGTTTATCATCACATTCCTTCTCTATCTGCAGCAGGAAACCTTTTTGTCTAAGCTAAATGTGGGAGGGTGCTAGGGCTGGGCGATAAATCGACTTTTTAAGGTATATCAATATATATTTTGAAATGAGATATGGGATGCAACAATACAGTTTATATCACTATAGTTTGATTTCTTCTGTAAAGCCGTGCAATGTTTTCATCTCTGCTGTCAAACTCTCCAGGCAACCCCGCCCCCACTCGCTCACAGGCTCTACTGCAACATGGAGGGAGAAATAGCACCGGTCCAAACTATTGACATTTGCCGACATTTTAATTGTTATTTGCACAGCTGTATATTTTGTTAAGCAGGAGAGGAAAACCTGTACTTGTACCAGTGTTTCCGCTGGTAATGCTCTGTTGTGGTGGCCGCCACGGCGAAAAACACAGAAGAACAGTACTTACGTAGTCAGTGTGTAACATTAACTTCAGTTATATGAGTAAGAGATGGCGCCTGGACGCAGGCGAGAGATGTGACCCATGACCAGATTATTATAGTTCATAAAAATGCAGCGCGGTGGCAATACAGACATTTCACACACAAGACGTATGTAACGCCGACGACTTTGCCGTTGCACATTCAACCTGAGCCGAACCCGTTCATATGAGTCAGCCGTCACTCTGTGAGTAGAGAATCTAGTCTGAGGTGTGGTTCATACACTTCACTGATAAACCAGTGAATTATACAGTAACAACACAAGAAAGTTTTTGTATCATACACTTAGTCCATTGTATGCTTGCTCTTTCTCTTTCTAAAAACAGCTGAAGGAGCATTTCTAGAGATAGGCCTTTTTTATTTAAATAGGCTATTTATTTAAGATACATTTTCATTTGCATGTGTTGCAGGTGTATATGTTCAAACAGCGTAGAAAACCCTGTCTTTGCATTTTATTTTGACCACAGTCTGTTTTAATTAAAGTGCTTGTGACATCTCACATCTGGATTTGACTTGTGACTGAACATTTTGACCACTTTGTAGAAAATACTGAGATATACATTTGTTTTTAAAATAGTCAGTCATATATATAAATTCGTATGCCTAGCTAGCCTAGCTTTCCATTCCAGAAAATACATGGCAAATAGTTATTGGCAAATATGATAACACCTACATTTTCTGTATGACAGGGTTGCATTTCAAAATAAGAGATAGCTCATCTACAAAATGAACGTTATTTCCAAATGTTTTTGGTGTCATTAGAAACTATAGTGAATACTCCTTGGCATTTGACCATTGACTCAATAATTGTCAGCATTTTGTTAATGTTTAATTAATAAATTCATGACCTGGTAAGGTAGTTGCAGTATACACCCATCACAGCCACAGCCTTTTATTTTCTGGCTTCAGAGCAGCTCCACTGGTGCAGTCATGGCTATGGTGCTTTGCTAAAGGGCACGCTTCTAGAGAATTTCAAAAGGGAGGGATGGAGTAGTTAGTTAGTTTATCTAACTGGGCTACTGCCTACCCCATATGTGTATTAGTACAGGTTCTGACTTATCTTCATTCCGCTTAGTCAAGATCTGCTGACCTCATCATACCCATCCATGTGTTGTGTCAGCAAGTTTAATAGGAGTCCCAGGTTAAGACCTCATATTCCCCCTTCATATCAATCAATTTCCTTATCCACTAATGTATTTGTCCTTTATCATACCTGAGGAAGTGCCTCTATGTTTATTAACGGCTAGCGTCCATTCTTCCTTGGCTGTTCCTGTTCTCACCTTTCCAGGCTGCTTGTCTCCTCTACTCGACCGTCATTCATCCTATCACTCACCATTGCACTGTATGTCAATGATTGTGTGTGTGTGTGTGTGTGTGTGTGTGTGTGTGTGTGTGTGTGTGTGTGTGTGTGCGTGCGTGTGTTACCGTCAGCTGCAGGAAACCTGATCACAGCACTCATGCATCAAAGAGAGGAAGAGGGGGCAGTGGTGAGGAAGAGAAATGCAGCGTTGCAGTTCTTGTTTTCCCCTGTGATGGGGAGAGGACTGCCTGGGCTTTTCAAATGTCTGATGGGATTAGGCAATGTTAAAGCTGCTGTGGTCATACAAGAAGAGCAGGACGGGATGGATGGAGGGCATTGTGGAGATTTCAATATAAATGAAAAAAACAGTTAAGCAGTTCGAACAGCAATCAGGTTTTGTTGTTTCAGAGGTTTCATTCTCCTCCCGAATATAGCATGTTGGTCTCATAACGGGAGTGTGCAGCAGACCAGTAATTTCGGTGCAGACTTCTGCAGGGAAGCAGCTACTAGTGAGAGCACAAAGGCAGCTCATGGCTAAAGCAGCAGCTGCCTCTGAAACTCGGCATGTAGCACTGTACACACCATTACATTATGTTCCTGTCCCATCATCTCTGTCTTTGTGTGTGTCTCTGTCCATTACTCTCCTTTTCCCTCTCCCTCCGCTGCCTCCTCTCTGGCGTTCTTCTTTCAGGGTGTAGTAAATTAGAGGGAGGGCCAGGCTTTAGTGCTCTGTCTGAGTCCACAGTCTCTGATGACACAGCATCCTCCTGTACTGGGCTGAGTGAGGAAGGGATGGGGTGGGGGAGGGGGTGTTAAGTGTGCTTCCACTGCTAGCCAGGTTGGTATAAAGGAGGGCGTGGTAAGGAGGGGAAATGGGGTTTTGCAGCACAGCATACAGGTAAATAAGTGGGATGACGCATTTTTTGATATGGTATAATATGCAGGGAAATTAGTTTGCATTCATACATATTTTGAGACGTTACTGGCTGAGTGTTCACTGCAGTGGGCTCAATCAGAAGTACATGAGTTATATTTCAGGCTATAATGCTAATAGATATTAAAGTTCCCCATGAGAGCTCTGCTGTTTTATCACAAAGCATCAAAGTGTCATGGTGAACAATGTGGAAGCTGACATACTGTTGATATTTTTGCTTCTCTGTAAAATGATTTAAGATGCACTTTGTCAATACCAGGTGCTCATTACAGAATGGGCTAAAATCCAGCTATTAATACACGTGTGTCATGTTTTCTCTTTCCAGTCTTCAAAGAGGCTTGTGAATACATACATATGTTCTAACAAAAAACTAAGTACTGATGGGTATGTTACTATTTATGAAAAGTCATTTAGGGCTCCAATTAATGATTATTTCTATTTATTTTTGCAATCAATTGATGAATTATTAAATATTTTATAATACCAGTAATTAATACAGTTTCTCTGAGCCCTAGATGATGTTTTGAATTGAAAAAACCCCAAGACACATGATTTGCCAATGGTATTAAACATGGAAAAGAATCAAATCCACAAAGGAGAAACAGCAAATGTTTGGCCCTTTTTGTTTGATAAATGACTTAAATGATTGATAGATTATCAAAATTGTTGGCGGTTACACGTTTAATCAATTAATTCTTTTTAATAATCATTTTGGCGCCGAGTTTTTTGCCATCTTCTTTTAGGTCTACAGTCCAAATCTGCAGTCAGTTTTGTGACATAATAGACCAGTCTGTGTCAGGCTGGGGTCCTGGGATGATTAAGAGAAGTACAACACTCCCTCCTCGTGATTTAGTCTCTATTGTTTCCCTGCTTAGATCTCACTCAGCTCTCTCTGTCTCCCCCTCCTCGTCTCATTCTCAGTTTCTCTCTCTGCTGCATGCCTACCCAGTCCTCCTCCTCCCTCTGTCTACCCATCCATCTCAGGTTTGGCTTTCTCCCCGCTGCAGCTTTCTGTTCTGCATCACTCCCCCGCCACCTCCTCATCTCTCTCTCTCTCTCTCTCTCTCTCTCTCTCTCTCTCTCTCTCTCTCTCTCTCTCTCTCTCTCTCTCTCTGACTCTCTTTGCTGCTGTCCCATACCCCTGCACATCCCTCTCCATAGCCCTGCTCCACTATTCCTCCTCCTCCACACACACACACACACACACACACACACACACACACACACACACTCTGTCCTTGCAGCTGCATTCTGCCTCCTGATTCTTGCATATGTGCCTTTTTTTAACACTCTGTGGAGAATTAAGAACATTTCACCAGCCTAGCAGCAAATAAGTCTTTTTCCTTACAGTGAATCTTGCTCTGCTGAGTTGTGTATTTATGCATGTGTGTATGCCCAAGTATGTATGTATGTACGTGTGTGTGTGTGTACGTGTGTGTGTGTGTGTGTGTGTGTGTGTGTGTGTGTGTGTGTGTGTGTGTGTGGGAGGGGGGGGGGACTTCAACATGCATAGTGTTACAAAGACAGAGTTTTGTGATCCATGGTGCCTGTCCACTGCCTTAGTCACTCTATGTTAATCCATGTATAGATACAATCAATCCTCAGTTTCCTAAGTGTACTAGTGCACTACATGGTTGATATGTGGATCCCATTTAAATGTGTTGTGGAAAGCAAAACCTTCGAACCAATGAAGATGAATTCAGTGTCTCCACAGAGTTTGTCTTGGAAATACACTAAACTGAGTGAAATGAGTGAGTGTTTAATTAATCAATGAATCACTGTTAATTATATATCAACCAACAGTATGATGTATGCATTCTGGGACATTGTTTTTAGTGGTTGGTCTACATGCACATACAAATGGGATAACTGCACCATTTGTACCACAATTAACTGTGATCAGAGCTCATGATGCGTGCACAGAGTGGTTTTCTTTACAATAGGAACAGCACAGTAAAGGTCCTGTGCCTATTGCCTATATATATATTTTTATCACCAGTGATTTCCAGGTAATAGATTGCCCACACAATTCATCTCTGACCGCATCATTTTGCTCATATTCTTAAATTGAAATAGGTAAGATGTAAGTCTGTTGTCAGGTGATCAGAGCGGCATATTTTATTTTTCTGCTTGATACAGGCATTAGTAAGCTACAGCCCTTTTTATTGACACAATCATTTTTTGTCTTTGTTTTGTGCGCTGCATGTATTCGTCTTATATAGCCTTTCTTTTACACAGAATTATTCTTTTGTCTCATTACATTTCAGTCCATTTATGATTCAGATACTTAACTTGTGTTTATATTTAGTTTATGATTTAAATTGTGCTGTGAAAATAGCCCATCACAATACAGCTTTCAATAAGAAAAATCATATATTTAGTATTTTATAACCTTCAATGATTGATCAGTTATCGATTAATGTTGCACGATGAATTAAAGAAATTGCCTGACATTTGCACCCCTTGTTGTATTTGAGGTTGCCAAGTTTGTATCAACAGCATATTTTTCTGTCTCCAAATGGACACAGTTCATTGAGTAACTGAAGCCTCTTTGTAGTTGAATTGTGATTTTTATTTTTTTTATTTATTTTTTTATGAACATTTCTGAATTTCCATATGATGTAGAGGATGACCTACATTGAAACTCAGACTCAATAAGGACAAAGCAGACGTTTTTTCTATAAGATACTTACGTCTTCAAATCTGAAGTTAAAAAAAAAAAAACTTTACAAATCCACAGGATTTATCCATGGCATTATTCTTCACATTGATTAACATACGGGACATAGTTATGCATGCTGGGCATCTGTAAAGCGCTAATGAGATATTGCTCATTTTACAACCTCCCCCTCCATCCATAGATTTGCTTGGTCAGCAAAACACTTGACCTTTAAGAGAAAGATTTACCCTTTGAACATTACTGTAAATCCCGTGTTCCTGTTAGTATTGTGTTGATTAAGTATAGATCATTATTTTATTCATCTGACCGGAAACATTGTGAGAGGATATTTTAAGTAGTGCAGATGCTCTATAGGCAAAAAAGAACAGGCGAGGGGAAGGGAGGGAGAGAGGAGTCTTCTGATGCAGAGAACACATTTTGTCTTTCCCCAGACTGCGGACGCTATTTTTAATTTAATTAGATTTCAGGACACCACTTGTCTCAGGACACTTCTGGTCGCCTCCCTATTTCTTTCTAGTGTTTCCCGTGGTGTGAACCACAAACTGTGTATTTTTCTATGCTGGTGCCAGATGAATACTAAAGACTAATTGCTTCTATTATACGTGTATGCTCTCCACCAGTGGGTTATCGTCATATTATTATCATTTCATTTTGAGTGCAGTGATTATTATATCATAACATAAAGGGCAAGTAATATAGAGTTAATTTCATGATCTGCTGTTTTTGAATGCATGTACTCTGGTGCACAGTATTTTGACAACTTCATTATTTGTAAATTGAAGTATAGTTTGGCCAATTTTAAAATCTTTTAAAATGGTTACAGAAGTTGTAAGAAAAACAACACAAGAATTATCACTTAAAGTTGAATACGACGGACATTCACATCTAAAATTCAAAGTGATATAAATTTGGATATAATTTGATATTTCCATTATTCTTCAGTACTGGTTACTTACAGGACGTGCTGTGTCTGTATGTAACCTGTAAATACTGGCAGGCAACATGTCAGTGGTATCATAAATACACATGAGGGGATGTGGTGAAGAAGGAAAAACACCCAAGCAGTTTACACATTCATAGGATTCTCAACCAAACCACACATTTGTAAAGTATCCCAGTAGTCCATTTGTTTGTAAAGAATGCTCATACTTCTCACTCAGACCCCAAAATTGGGCATACACATCCACAAATAAACACATATTGCTCAAACACACACTGCTGCCTCACCCCGTTGCACAGCCCCACTTGGCCCAGTGCTGTTTATGAGTGGGGAGTGGTTGTTGAGAGCCTAGAGTCAGCAGATCTGCCCCTGATCGATGACAGCATTTGCGGTTCTCTTCCAGTAAGAGCTTTAAAGTTGGGGCAAAGACAGTCATTTGGCCATGAAATGGGGAGAGCTTCCCATGCACCTGTCTGCTGCTCACAGAGCTACTGTCACGGGGAAAAGTTTGCCAGGACAGATACGCGGTTTGATGCAACCCACACAGAGGTGTTAACTGTACTCTCGGGTGACTGGCCACAGAGGGAGTGATGTCAGCGGAGTAAAACACAGCCCTGTGTCCTTGTCCTACTGACTGCCCTTTTCTATTCCTTTATCTTTTTACTATACTGTTTTTATCCCCTGCGCTTTGTTTAGTGTAAGGCCATTACAACCTGATGCTAAAGTGCTCACCATTGTCTCACGGCTAGTAGGGCAATGATTTCAAATGGGTAAAGCAACAACACAGTGAGCACTCTCATCAAAATGCTATGTCCAAATGAATTAAGGTATCACCTGCATTGTGAGAATCAGCCCTGTAGGTAGATTGAAAACCAATGCAGTGGTGCCCCATGACTTAGAGGTAATCTCAGGATACACATCAGCTACTCAGTCAAGCTACAGTCATATCTTCCTTTAAAAAAATAAAAACATAGTAAAAAGGTTTGCTGACCATGTGCTGAATTGTATGTGCCGTATAATTACTGGAAATGTTCTAACTGTCTTGTTATCTCTTTCTCTGTCCCTCTCTCTCCACAGACATTTATAGTCCTCAACAAAGGGAAAACAATCTTCCGCTTCAGTGCCACGCCCTCCTTGTACATCATAAGCCCGTTTAATCTACTAAGGCGAATAGCTATTAAGATTTTGATACATGCATATCCTTTCAAGTGATTCATTTCCTATGCTTTACAGTGACTAAAAACAGATGTTTTAGTATTTTCAACATGTTTGGATTTTCTGCTTATGTCACAAGTTGTCTGTAAATAGATATGAAAGCTAATGCACTGTAAGCTCTAAATCACTTTAGTTTTCTCCCTACTTTGCCATCTTCCTTAAGCTTACTTCATTGCTAAAGTTTGATTTTAGTCGCTCATGTATAGGGTGTCATGGGTAGTACTGTTCAAACTTTCCTTAACTTTTGTCCTCTCACGTTATTCAGCATGATCATCATGTGTACGATTTTGACCAACTGTATATTTATGACATTTAGTGACCCCCCAGAATGGTCCAAACAAGTAGAGTAAGTACACATCCATACTTCTCATCAGCAATCATATCCTTGTTTAGTGTGCCTGTCACCGTTTTACTCTCTTCTTTCTTTGTTTTCAAGGTATACCTTCACAGGTATCTATACGTTTGAATCACTCACAAAAATTGTTGCCCGAGGCTTCGCTATAGATGGGTTTACCTTTCTCAGAGACCCATGGAACTGGCTGGATTTCATGGTCATCTCAATGGCGTAAGTATTTTAACTCATAAGAATTTAAATAATTGGAAGCTACATATAACAATGGTCTAATGTAAGAAAAGAAAAAGCACTGCAATCAAAGCATAAAACCAAAAACAGGATTTTAACATGACTAATAAAAATATTAGCATTTTAGCATGTGAATAGGAGAAAGTTGTGAGACATGATTTCTTTATAAGACATACTTAGTTACAAGATAACAGCAAGTATATGCCAAATGGCAACAGAACTTTCTCGCTGCAGACAGTCGGGCTACTTAAACACAGGTGTAACTAGTCACATTAATAACGACTGCTTTCAATTCAGGCATGATAATACCAGGATAAAATTGCACATGGCTTTTAAGACATTAACGTTATTGGTGATGCCTGTGCTTTGACTTTGACTTGTCAAATGTTTTCTGTCAGAAATGTCTTGAGTCATTTAAAATTTCTAATAAACATTTTAGTATGAGTTATAGAAAATTGACTTACAGATTCCATTATTGTGTGGGCATCATAGACACGTCCATTAAACATTTAATCTTTTAACAACAAACTTCTGGTTTTTAAAATGAACAATATAGTGGTTATCTAATATAATAATTAATTTAATAAAATATTTAACCCTGATCCTACCAATATATTTAACATACAAGGACTACCGACTGGGGACCCCAAGAATAAACTACTGTAAAAAACAACCATCTTTGCAAAATGTTAACTTATTTCTTCTCAAAACATTATCCGCAATGTAATTTATGTCATCCGAAGAAAAGAAACATCAGATCATTATCATTATTATTTTAGGAAAGTTACACTTTATCAGCATAATCTGTAAAATAAAAAATAGCCACAGCACATGAGGAAATCTGTGCTTTCTCCTTCAGAATTACTGACAGAGTGCCCCTACCACATGATAGTGTGTGATACTTTAAATTAGGACCCATGGCAAACATTTTATTTTATCTGTGTATTGAAATTGCATGGGCTGCAATTGGGTGCTTTTGACTGGGGTCCCCTAGAAACCCAATACATTGGTATTTTTTAAAAAGCACAAATTAAAACCGAAAATGATATAAAGTATTTGAGAACAAGTTGATTGACAAAGTCATGAACAATTGGAATAATAAAATAAAACACGTGCGATAAAAAGTATACCTCTGGGATCTGCCTGTACCCCAGATGAGGGTTGAAGATGGACAAATATAGTACTCCCCAATCTGAAAGCTGCTGTGGGCAACTTTGGAGAAACAATGAAGAATCAGTATGAACGAAAACCTGAAAAACTAATTTTGGTCAACACATTTAGCCATTGCAACAACAAACGCACACTGTGATGTTGCAACTTTCTGTTTAAGCTTTACTCTAGAGTAGAGGGCAAACACCTTTATAAATGTCATACTTTTTACACTTGGTGTAACATTTTGAGCACAGTAGATGCTATTAAACCTATCACCCCCAAATGTTTGATATATATAGATTACCACAGTTGCAAAGCTGTAGTTACCCAATACTTACTCTGAGTTTGGGTCTTACCAAACTTATCAACCAAAATGATTTCAGGGCCAGTATTTTGGTTCACATCACCTCCACTGTGGACATAGATTTGTTTCCTTGCTGCTGTTTCCAGGCTTCTAAAGACTAGACTAACTTCTGCTAGGCATGTTCTCCTGCTTGGTTATTAAGACTTGCAGTGGCTGAAAACTGTTCTTTATAAATTTTTTTGTGTGTGTTTTTAAATAATATGTGCTCGGATATAAGATGGATTTAGCTAAATATTGCAAAACAGGTTCTAAAGACAATTGCCCACAGCACCTCCAATCAACATCAGCCCATCATACCACATTGATAATGCTTATTAAAATATTGTGTAACAATCTATTGTTTTTTTCCTCTGTTTGGGATGGCTGCTGAATAATTGTATCTGATCCACCTTGCAGGTATATAACAGAGTTTGTAAACCTAGGCAATGTGTCAGCTCTGCGTACGTTCAGGGTTCTGAGGGCTTTGAAAACAATTTCAGTTATCCCAGGTAAGACAGTCCAGGTGTTTGTTTGCGGGTGGGCGAGTCACGGGGTTGATGTTAGGTGTGGTTTTGTTTCAGTCCCTCTCCTCTTCTTCCTTCGTTCTCTTCCCACTGGTCGGACAGGCGTTCTCTCTCTCACCGTGGTGTCCCCTCCTGGTCTTCGATGGTGGTGCTGGTGTCGTGCTCTTGCGCGTACATGCGTGCGTGCGTGCGTGCGTGTGTGTGTGTGTGTGTGTGTTGTGTGTCATGGGGTTCTGTTCTGTGTGTCATCCTACCTTGTTACAGATATATAACAGAGTTTGTGGACCTTGGGAATGTCTCGGCGCTGAGAACGTTCAGGGTTCTCCGAGCATTGAAAACAATTTCTGTCATTCCAGGTGAGACTCCCATTTAAACACTAAGGCTGAGCTTACGTTATCTATTATCTATTACCTGTCTTTATTTCTATTACTTTATTTTTTTTTTAAAGAAGATGTTTTAGAATTCTTCATTTTTTTGTTTTACTTGTTTTACTCTTTTTACTTTTTACAATCAAAAATGGTAGCAATACATTTTTGATAGGCTTAGCAGTCTACTGGCAGTCTTGTGGGCTCACATGTCCCATGTGGACAGCTGGGCTTATGCAGCACATCAGGATATACAACACCTATCTGTCTTGTATATTTCTACCTCAAGTTAAAAAGAAATTCATGTCTAAACAAAGTGATAATATAGTGGAAGAGTTTAGATATTGTTTCCAAGGAGTTGACTTTCAGGATGTCAGTATGAGGGGTTAAATGAACAAACTAATTTGGGGGAAAAAACATGATCATGAGTAGTTTTAAATATGTCATCTCTTTGCATATCTGGTTTGTTTGTTGTTTATTTCATACATTGATCCAAATTTTCACAATCTATGACACTGACTTCTTGTTTCCAAAGACTATTTGATTCGCTAAGACTGCCAAGCCTAATTTGACAACACATCAGCGCTGCATGAAGCTTTGAGACACATGCTTTTACGAGTTTGGCTTTACGGGGCTTTTCTTTTGGATTTTATTATCTCTTATTATAAGAGTTATTTGATTCAGGCTTCAGATTTATTTATTTTTTCCTTTGAAGATCTTTGTCCATCCTGGGAGTGAAAGGGGAATAAAAATAATAAATAAATAAGCAAAATCCATGTATATGTGTCAGATTCAGTGGGATTTATTTTCCTCCGCAGTAACACAAGTTTATACATTTGCTTATATATGATGTCCACTCAAAATGCTTGTAAAATAATATGACACTGAAGTTACTGTATTTCAGAAGATGTACATACACACACACACACACACACACACACACACACACACACACACACACACACACACACACACACACACACACACACACACACTCAGTACAGTACAATAGACTCAGCCTCCAGCATATAGAACTCAGTTGTGCTCTGGGCTAAAGCAGCCTGAGGGCTCGCCCAGCACTGCAAGAGTGGGAGAAAGAGGGGTCTGGGATGGCAACAGTTCTTCAGTTAAGGCAAGGTCCCCATCACGGTTTTCAGACAGGTGATGACACCGAGTCAATTCCTTCAGCCTTGGCGTTTAAATGACCTGCATGCCACCTCTCATTGCCCATCCCCCTCAGCCACCAACTCTTCCTCGCCTGTCCTTTCTTTCTCCTCTTCACTTCCTGCTTCCTTGACTGAGCCTGATTCTGTGCGCTGTTTGTGGTGCTGCTGCGTTCAGTTGATTTTTTGGATGCAGTATAACAATTAACTGCAGCTAGTCAGGAATGTTCCCATAGATGGACACAAGTAGTGAAGGAAAATATAAATAATACAATGTCTCCTCTCCAGATAAAGATCCTAAATCCAGTTGTAGTGCTGTCTGTTCTTGCTCAGTGGAAAATGCATCAGACAGCTTGTCTATAGAACACTTACATGGGGTAGTTACCGGTAAAGTGTGAAAATGAAAATGTGTCTTTCTGATGGAAACATCCCATACAGCTGCAGTGTTTGTTGTGGTGTTATGTGTTTATGAAAAAAAAAAAAAAAATGAATATGACCTCTATATCTGAGATCTGTTACATACTAGATAGTCATGTCTTTGATTTTATTGAATGTTTCTAGAGGTATCTCTTTTTGATAACCATAGCTAGGAATCTGCACTAAAAACATCAATCCACCGAAAGTTTAAATTTGAGAGAGAATGCAAAAGTAGTGACATAATACGCACATCTGCTCAGATGATAACAAGCTGCCAGTTAGAGTTTGGATAACATTTCTTACTGAGTTTTAATAGAGAAGCTATACCACAGTATTTTTCCCAAACACGACTGTTAGGAAATTAGGTTTTTCTAAAATATAATGCTCAGATGTTTGTAGTTGGGACATAAAGTGCTGTAGGCACAAGTGTTTTGTGTTTTTTAATGCCTCTGAAAACTTGGCAGATTTAAGCTGATGACTTATCATGACAAAATAAGTATAAATCAAATTTTAGGATAGGAAAAAAACATCCTTAGGTATAATTTATTTAGAGAGTTCAACAGTGTGGTTTGATCACCTTTGATTGACAGTGGCCCTGCAACATGAGTTAGCTACCCAAAAACATCATCAGATTCCGATAACAAATGTTGGTAAAACCTGATTGGTGCATAAAGAAAGTGCTGATAAGTGTGTTGCAAATAAGCATTTCAGCCTATAATGATACTGAAAATGGCCAAGTGGTGTTTTAAAAGGAAGTAAGTGAGAAAAAAGTAGAACAGTAGAAAAGTGAATGGAATTTTGTAGGTTCTAAAAGCTACTAATAAACCACATATCCTATTTATCCTTTTTAATAAATTAATACACTTTATTTGTATTCACAGGGAGATTATTGACTTTCTAAAGACACAAACATACAGCCACATTTCTTAAGTTATATCACACTGCTTATTAAGACTTTAAAACAGATGACATCCAGTTACATGATATGGAGCTGAATTAGGTAGTACTCATAATAAGTAATAGTAGCCTGAAGCCTATCACAATGAGCAAGAAAAGAAACTAGCAAGACAAATTAGCACAGGAAATGAGACAGGTTTTCTCCTCCCAGGAGACGTGGAGATGCAGGACAACATGTTTTTCTACCTTTGAGCTGAAGAGCTGTGCCCGCAGATAATGACTGGAGCTACATTTTTGTAATTACCTTATGGGAATACCTGTGTCATTACAGCACTATGCTTACATTATTTATTTTTGGATATCAGAGAATTCCAATTTCTGCGCTAAATATCTTTCACACCAAAACTTGGTTCTCAGCTTTCTTCTCTGAACTCACTGCTGTAGGTTTGATTGTGTTGTTACTGCACAGTAGTACATTATGTAGCAATTAAACAATTCTGTAGCAATTACCTTGTTACACTTAATAATATGATAGACTTATTATTACATTTATACATGATTTAAGTCCTCAGATATCCTGACTGAGTGCAAAAAAGATCCTCAGGTAAAGCTACAAAATAAAGAGCTACTTTTAACAGTTGAACAATTAATTTCTCATCCCTGTGGATACCGCAACCATTTTACTTACTATAATTGTATTGATTTATTTATTTATTTTTGCATATCCGCAAATATGACCATATCTATTATATCATTTTAGGCTGAACTACAGATTTCCAACTAGGCAGGAATGACTGTAAGAACAACAACAAGCACTGTCTACACACTGGTTTTATACTCGGAATGCACAGCAGTTCATTTCTGGTGTTGAGGCTTGGCAATGTGGGCGTAGGTGCTTGAGAAATAATTTTGATGCCTGCCAATGTTAGATTTATGTAAGAGGCTGCCCAGCACAGGGTTAATACAGGATTAGATATCAGTTACCTAACTTAACTTTTTCCGTGCTTGACTTCAGTCAGCTCTGAATTGCAGCTATAAAACCAAACTCAGCGTGTGCACTCTTGCAGTGCCAGAATTTGCAATTCTTTTTATTTGTGTCTATCTATGTGTTTGTTTGTGTGTGTGTGTGTGTGTGTGCATTTGAATTTGTATGCTGGTGTGTGTGTATGCGAGTTTGTCTGTTTTCATGTACGTGCATTTCTGCACATTTGTGTTTGTGGCTGTGTATGTGTATGTGTGTGTATGTGTGTGTGTGTGTGTGTGTGTTTATTGTATATTAATTGACAGGCCTGAAGACCATTGTGGGTGCTCTGATCCAGTCTGTGAAGAAGCTGTCGGATGTGATGATCCTGACCGTCTTCTGTCTCAGCGTCTTTGCTCTTATTGGACTGCAGCTCTTTATGGGGAACCTAAGGCAGAAGTGTGTAATCTGGCCAATCAACATGACTGAGCAGTACCTGGCAAATGGCAGCAGGGGCTTTGACTGGAAGGAATACATCATGAATGACTGTGAGTGATTACATTGACACTTGATTAAGTTGGGCATGATTACGGTACATTAATGTGACTTAACAAAAAGTGTGTGCATCCTGGTAACTTTCTTTTTCCTTTGTATTTCTTTTGTTTTATTTTTACCTTGCTGATATAAAAAGTAACATACACAATGACTAATCTAACACACATCTTTGCCCAGTGGCTAATACAAGTGACTGTTTCTTTTTTTTTCTTTTTTTTATAGCTAATTTCTACTTCCTTCCTGGTCAGCTTGATGCTCTGCTATGTGGAAATAGTTCTGACTCAGGGTAAGTTAGTGCTTCACTCACTAAATGCATGCCTCCATATTCATACTGCAATGTTTTCAGCAGCTGTCTTACATTTTTCTGTTGTTCTTTCGCACATCTTGTGTTCGACACATCATCAGTAATCTAACAGGGCCCTCGCGCCTCCTCAAGCTACTTTTTTTGGCCTGATGGATCTTCAGGCCACATAGGTTTTTGCACACACAAGAGAATGTTACTAGCATTTAACCAAGAAATTGGTACAAAAAGTACACATACTTTTTAGACAGTCTAAGCAATCAAACATGTATTCATAATTCATGAGTCAGACTTGCTTATGTCATAAAATATTTAGGTTAATTATATCAATATCCTTCTGTGATGTCACAGTGTACGTGTAAGCATGCATGCACAAGCAAAAAAAAAACACATTAACTTATGACATAAGACTTTTTTCAGGCCCATTTTCATGGTCATGTTGTATCTTAAACTGTCAATGGTGCCTGTATCTATATTTCCAAATGTGTCAATGCTGTTTTCAGTCATTTGTTAAGTTACAATTTTTTGTCTTCCTGTGTGTTTTAGACGATGTCCAGAGGGCTTTATGTGTATGAAAGCCGGAAGGAACCCCAACTACGGTTACACCAGCTTTGACAGCTTTGGATGGGCTTTCCTCACCCTTTTTCGCCTCATGACCCAAGACTTCTGGGAAAATCTCTACATGCTGGTAAAGCAGTGTTTTCGTAAATGATTCTGTCTGTCATCCTTAGTCTCAAATTGACACATTCATGTTCAAAGGAAGCAAAAAGCAGGACTGCACATTTTGTCACAATATGACCTATGAAGTCCTTGACCCTTCTTGCACCTGCTTGAGAGACCTATATTAAAGCCTCTCTAGTCCTACCCAGAAGAGAAAAACACCCCCTAAGCCAGCCATCATCAACTGGCGGCCCGCGGGCCAGATCCGGCCCACCAAAGCTTTTAGTCTGGCCCGCAGAATAATCACGAATTCAGAAAATGTAAAGAGGAAAAAATGCGTTCTGTTATTTAGCATTTCAAGCATTTACAGCAGGTAACATTACACAGGTAGAGCACAAACCCAGCCCCCTGTATTTGCATCTCTATTCACATGCCGGGATTCTGTCTAGCGATGCCTGCGCTCCACACACACAGCTGAGCCGAGATGTGTGTGCGTTAAAACACACAGTATCTGATTGGGAACGATACAAAGAGGATAACCAATGGCCGCTGGGGCAGATGAACTCACGCTAGTCTCGTTACTGTAAGAAGGCTACAATAAAACCTTTGTGAGTAAAAAGTCAATACTTATCAATGCACTCACCTGTGTAGACCTGCATAAACATGTAGAAAACATATTTCAATCTGCTCTGTCCGCTCAGTCCACTCTTGTCCACCGCGCTGTTTTACGCAAACACAGCTCTAGCCTACTCTGCAAATAGAGAATTTTTACAAACAAGCTAAAACAAAAGCTGTTTCTTAGTTTGCCTGGAATCTTGAAATTTGGACAAATTCTTATGAACTTAACTGCTGGCTGAGCGAACCATCCTCTCCGCTGGAGCGGTAAATCTATGGATGTATTAAGACCAAAACATATACATGTGGCTACTTAATATGCACGTGAATGACGCGACCATTATGTTTGCGTTCTTCATTCTTGATGATGATGGTTGTATTATTTTTCAACTACATCGTTTCATTGCAAATGAGGCAAACATGACGAATGCATAGCCTGCTTATCTGTCCATTCATCATTAAAGCTGGGCTTTTCCACGTCAACTTTTCGCTTCAGCCTCTTTGACAGTGACATTCTTACCTGACAACAGCCGTTTCTTTCTGCAAGCATTTTCCACCAATCAGGACGCTGCATACTACAACCATGTTTCCTAATCACAGACTTTAACCATCACTCCTCAGTGAACTGCCTCCTAGTCTGAGATCGTTTTCTTCTTATGGAGTTTCCATGTTTTTTAGGAGTTTGCTCACACTAATACATGTAAAAAAAAAGCATTAATTCAGCAAGAAAGTGAACATTTCGAACAAGAATAGGCGTATTAGGTATAAATTCATTTTATTTTCTTTATTTGAAAGTCCGGCCCCCGGAGTGTCTGCTTAGAACAATTCTGGCCCTTGGAAAAATGTAGTTGATGACCCCTGCCCTAAGCAGTACTAATGCTTTTGTCCTTACTTCATCATAAAAAAATATATCATCATCCTAATACCTGAATGAATCCGCAAAGGTGTCTCTCAGCAACTCTCCCCCATCAGTTAATTTGCTCTCTGAATAAAAAAGGAAGGTGATCAGCTGATCAGAACTACTGTGACTAGCCGATAATTGTGTTTGTCTTTCATGCAGGAAAAGAATACTTTTGTTATTTGCAGTTGTAATAAAGCAATGAACAAATTTGGATTGTTTTTGTTAAATGACCTTTAGAACAGTCATGTTCTTTGCCAATCTTTTTAAGAGAACACTGAACCAGTATTGCATATCTGCCTTTTTAGTGCTATAACATGCACAGATAGCTTCAATGTTAAACTGCACTACCATGACCCTTCACTAGCTTTTCTTTCCTCTTCCTCCTCCAGGCAGCCATAATAGATTCACTTCATTTGGCAAATAGGCCAGTCACTGTGTGTGTGTGTGTGTGTGTGTGTGTGTGTGTGTGTGTGTGTGTGTGTGTGTGTGTGTGTGTGTGTGTGTGTGTGTGTGTGTGTGTGTGTGTGTGTGTGTGTGTGTGTGTGTGTGTAAGTAAAATTGGGAATTCCTGCACTCTGATTCATCCTGTGTGGAGGTTTAACTGAAGAAGGCCTTGGACCAGATATATTTGATCAATCTGACAATATGTCTGTAATTTCCATGTTAAATAATTCTAAATCTCTGATTTGTTCTCTGCTTTATCTGTGTGTAGACTCTGCGAGCAGCAGGGAAAACATACATGATCTTCTTTGTGCTGGTCATCTTTGTGGGCTCTTTCTACCTGGTGAATCTCATCTTGGCTGTGGTGGCCATGGCTTATGAGGAACAGAACCAGGCCACTATTGAGGAGGCAGAGCAGAAAGAGGCAGAATTCAAGGCCATGCTGGAACAGCTTAAGAGGCAGCAGGATGAAACACAGGTTGGTCTTACTTTCTCCAACTCACATACACCTTTACCTGTTTTTCATAGTTTATAGTTATCATGTGTCTTTTTTCTTCTTCTCAGGCTGCCGCCATGGCGACATCTGCAGGCACGGTGTCAGAGGCTGCGTTAGAGGATGAAGGAGGAGGGCACTTGTCCCGCAGCTCCTCTGAGGTGTCCAAGCTGAGCTCCAAGAGTGCCAAGGAGCGTCGCAATCGCAAGAAGAAATGGCGTCAGAAAGAGCAGGAGAAAGAGAAGGGAGACAGCGAGAAGGTTGTTAAGTCTGAGTCAGACGATGGCAGCAAGAAAAGCACCATTCGTTTCCCAGGAAGCCGGCTGGGGAGGAAGACGTCCATTATGAACCAGGTAAAGATAGCATCTGCTTTGCCCCATGTGTGGCTGTTTGATTGATTAGAAATCACATCAGACACTGCCTGGGCAAAAAAACTTGATAAGGGGCGCCTGGGTGGCTCACCTGGTAGAGCGGGCGCCCATATGCAGAGACTCAGTCCGACCTGTGGCCATTTGCTGCATGTCTTCCCCCTCTCTCTCCCCTTTTCCTGTCTACAATTGTCCTGTCTATAAGGTAAAATTCCCAACAAAATATTTAAAAAACAGTGGGTTTTGGCCTTCCACAGCTTAACCCAGGTCACCTTTCTCTCCAGAGCATTATTCCATCTTGACCAGGCCCCATGTTGTTTCATTGCCACTATTCTGCATGTTCTCTCTTCCTCCACTGCTGCCCTCACCTCCCCCTGGACTAGAGATGCTTCCCTGTTGTTGACATTGGAGGTTGGGAAGGATCCAAGTCTGGCTCTGCTTTGGGTAACCGCTCTTACCAGCCTTGATTCTGCTGGCTGGACCACCTTCTCTACTTGCCACTTTCTTCAGTCTTCACCTCAATGTCAGCTTTGCCACCTTCGGGTCTGTTGACTCCTGGTACTGCTGTGGTTCTCTGGTCCTTGCCACCATGAATTCCTCATTCAGAGATTTGAGCGGTAGCTGCAACTTGTTGCTTTGCCTGTAGACTTCAACGCTGCTTAGACTCCGAGATAGCTCTCCAAGGCTTCAATGGTTTAGTTTGGCACTTTGCACACCAGGAGTTGCCACATGATTCTAGATAGAATTCCTTGTTGGTACAGGCACGGATTGATCAGTCCATGGATTTTAGATAGCCCTCCGGTTCAGTGCAGGTTGATTGGATGGATGTTGGATCCCTCAGGGTGCTGTCAGACACCTTGCCTATGCATTTCACTGGCTTCTCTGTGCTGGTTGCAACCATGGTGCCTGCGATGGTGAAGAACGTCAGCCTTGTCTTTCTTCAACACCAGAGATCTGGACTTGACTGGTTTGAATCTCACCTGGGCCCACCTTATTAGCTTCTCAAATCCCTGCAGAATCCATCGACAGCCTAGTATGAGATGTGTTTTGACTGTCAGGTCCTTCATAAGAGCTTTTATTGGTTGTTGGCAATGGCCAGATTTGGTCTTGGGCCTTCTACACTCTGGCTCCGCTGACTTTGCAATCATGTTCATCGCCAGAGAAAACAAGATGACACAATGTAGATGCCAGACACTTCATTCTTGTCTGGTGGATCTTCATTACCTTGCTTGGCAGCTGGATTCTTGCGATTTCACGAGACCAGATGAGAATTGCGGGATCACATATCACCCGGAAATATATCTTGCCAGGCTTCAAGTAAAGGCCCTGACACACCAAGCAAACGGCCAGGAACTAGTGGCGACGAAGACCGACTGTGGCGTCGACTCACACTCCTACATCGCCTTTGTCTTGGCCAAAAATTAGCACTGGAAAACACTGCCGAGACTACAGCCGACGGCCAAGCACCCAGTACGTTCTGCACCTGCGTGAGAGGAAATAACTCTCCATACCAGCAGGAGGCAGTAATCTATTCCTCATTCAACAAGGGAAACCTGACACAAACGTTGCTATGATACTAGTCTATATCCACGACGTTCCACTTACGGGATTGCTCCGGTGGCCAACCGTGGCCAAAAAAAGGCTGACGCATGGCGATGGTGCGGGACACACCGCACAAACTAGGGCCATGGTCACTCACTGTCGGCCCAACTTGGTCTGACGGTCTGACGGTCAGGGCCTTAATGCTGTTTGTGTACAATTATATAATGGTTGTCAACCAGTCTTTCCTGGTCACTGGCTCAATGGAGATACATTGCTGGGATAAAGCCTGACACGCCAGATGCGGAGGCGTTTTCTATGCTCTGGCTAGAGATTGCGTTGACCAGGGAACTAGGGACTAGACTAGGGAACAATGGCACACAAAGGAACTTAAAAAAAAGTTAATTTTGTAGGTATGTTGCCTGCCCCAGTGTCATAATTATTTGCTGAACTTTGGAGACAAGTTATGTGATAAAAACAGCTTTCATTGAATGCTTTCTGTGGAACCAAATAGGACTAAACTAAACTGCACAGTAATATTACTCTGAGCATAGAACAAAACTGACTGTGTTCCAGATCAAAACATCTCCAAGGCATGCATTGTACTGCAATTGTGTCCTCTTCTTTCATTTATGATTTAACTATATGCTAGAATACTAAGCCTAAACAAGGAGAAAATCTTCTCAAGTGTTTGTCTTATAGATCATGGTCAGTTTATTGGTTAAATTGTGTGATGTTCCCACAAGTATAATTACTGGAGTCTTGTGGTCTTCTTTACAGAACAAAGAGAAAAATACAATAAATTTATGAAAGCATCTGAACTATAGTTTTGTATAATTTCATTCCCACCTTACAGTATATTACATTAATGCGGCTATCATGTTATAACAGTGATTGAGCATGATTAAGACAAAAGCTATTCATTCTTCTTTATTATTGTTGTGTTACTCATTGTGATAAACACACGGAAGGAAACTCCTGTGATATCCTTGGTATCTGTATGTAACATTAAAGCCAGCAATCTGTTTGGTGTGCCTGTATCCTTTATTTTCCTTTTATTTTGCTCTGTCCTCTGGTTTATTTATTGTTAACTACAGTATGTGCCCCACTTACCCTCTTAACCTTGTCTGTCCGTTTTATTTATACATCGAGTAACTCCTGCTGTTTTTAATAACTCCTCAACTCTTCCTCTCTGCATCTTTCTCTCCCTCTTCAGTCACTACTTAGCATCCCAGGTTCTCCCTTCATGTCGCGCCACAACAGCCGCAGCAGCATCTTCAGCTTCAAAGGCCGTTCCAAGGACATGGGCTCAGAAAACGAGTTTGCCGACGATGAGCACAGTACAGTAGAGGAGAGCGAAGACCGCCGAGGCTCCCTGTTTATCCCTTACCGCCGCAACAGCTACAGTGGCTACAGCCAAGGCTCATCACGCATCCACCCGCTGGCACCCCACTCTGGAGGGAAGAGGAACAGCACAGTGGACTGCAATGGCGTGGTGTCTCTCACCGGCCCTGGGCCCGGCAGACGGCTTCTGCCTGAGGTGAAAATAGATAAGGCAGCCACTGATGACAGTGTAAGGACGTCCATGGGACACCAATACAGTTTAGGCATGATGGTGGTGGCCCTGGCCTCTGCAGCTTCACAACCTCTTTCCCTTGGCTCTTGATCGTCTTTTCCCTAAACTCAGTCGATCCTTTTTCCTCCCCTGAATATCTGGATTCTGTTATTGTTTCATGTTATGCTGACATTTAGATTTCCACTCTGATCTAATGCCCTTTTTCCGCTGCACCTTTTTTAACAGCTCCAAAAGGCACTAACCAGCTGAAACAGTATCCACGAACCCAATGCCTTACCAGCATCATGATGATCATTTCATTGATTAATATCTAACAATAATGCAACATGATATCAGCCCCCCGTAGTTACCCTAACAATTCTTTCACCAAACCTAAGCATATACAGTCATTGTCATTCATTGAAAACAAAACTATCAAAACATTTTACAGGAAGAAAAAAACAACTTCTGCTTCTTTCATTCTTAGGGGCTTTCCACATCCATGCCCACACTGTTTTTTATTCCTGCTTTTATCTAACCCTCTATTTCTTTCTTTCTTTCACTGTCTTTCTGCCTCCCTCTTTCCTTCCTGTCCTCATTCCTGAGCCACTGGATGGTGCAAGATCAAATCAGAAACTTTTTTCTATAATAATAATTAATAATAATCATTCCAGCTAGCATGGTGGATTCCTCTTTTATTCTCAATCTACCTGCTTTCACATTTTTTCTTTCTTAAAATGTAGCATGGTGTAGCAGCAAATTATGTCTTGAATTCCCCCCTGTTCTTGACATGCATGTCATTGCATGCAGTTTAATGTTGGTTACTTAGGGTTGTAGCTATGTTATGTACAGTTAGCGATGAATGGTTTAGAAACTGTACGGTAAATTCTCAAATAAAAGCCAGTACATCAATAATGGTTGCTTACTAAAATGTAATGCCTAGAAAGCAGGGGAAATAAAATATAAAGTCCTATTTCAAATAATAGTTTTGTTGCATTAAAGTCCTAGTTCTCTCCTTAGTTATGGTGAATTAAGGCAACTATTTGAGAATTGACAGTATGAATTTGAAGTGTGTTGTATGATATGTTGCAGGAAATTCTTAAATTTAATAAATCGGGTATTTTGGGGAATCATACATTGTAAAAAAGATTTAATGATCTGAAGTGAAAAGCTGCATTCATCACATTAGTTATTTTTCATCTTCTGGCATAATTCATCGTTTAGATAGCTTAAGAGCATGAGTTTTAATATGTAATGTTTGTTGGTATACTACCTCTCACTGACATTGTGTCTTTCTTTGAGTACAGACTACTGACGTGGAGATTAAGAAGAAGCACTCTGGCTCTCTCATGGTATCTGTGGATCAGCTCAACTCCTCCTTCAAAGGAAAGGACCGTGCCAACAGTCAGATGAGCGTAGTCACCAACACACTCTTAGAGGGTACCTTTGACTTTTCGAATTTAGACCTTGTCCCAAAATATGATTTGTATTATTCAGACTAAAACATTTAATGAGCCTTGCATTTATACCTGTAGTTAAATATTTGTTACTGTTATACATATGCATACTGTCATTAGATCTGGATATGGAAATTGCAAGTAAGAAGGTAGTCTAATGTAAAAAAAAGTCAGCATTTGTGACTAAGAATTGTGTGAGTTGCATTTCGTTTTCACCTAAATGAGATATGATACCAATTCAAGCCAGCTATGGTCTAAATGTTGCACTAGATAGGCTACTGCTTACGGCAATTAAACCTCATATTGACATTTTCCTGACACAGACAAGGCATCCAGATACAGATGGTGTCTGTTACCCACTAGGAAGTTTATGGAAGACACAATACAATTGAAAAATAAATATTTTACTTGGGTGACATAAGGCTCATTTATACTCATTGGTAGATACGTATATAGACTATGAATGCTCCCTGTTAAGGAGGGTTCAGTTTTAGAGGTTGATTGCCATCGTCATGGGGCATCGGTCAGAATGCATGATTAAGCCACAGAGAAGTTCAGTCCATTCAATGAAGATTTATTCAACAAAAGGTGGTAAGGCAAATGATAATGGATAACAGAACAGAACAGACAGACACAGACACACATGGGTTGGAGAATCTGGGAAGAAATAAATAGAAATTAGAACTTAACAAAGTCAATATTCTAACATGTTCATCATAAAGTAACTAGATAAGTAAAGCTATCATTCAAACATCAAACATGTTATCAAGAAATAATGTGCAAAGTAAAACTCATCTTACCAGCTGCCGCCCCATGTGACTGACTGAGAGGGAGTGCAGTCTTTAAATAAGGAGTGACCAAGTGAACTCAATCAGGTAATTAGGGTGGAAACAAAAGCCAATCAGTTGTGAAGCCAGGGGAGGAAAGGAAGTGAGGTACAGGAAGTGAGGTACAGGAAGTGAGGTAGGTGTGGAAAGCAAGTGTTAAAATAAGATTAAAAATAGGAATCTTTAGTACACCCCCTCTTAGTCGATAGTCGACTAATAGATTGTTGTGGTCTTAGTCAACTAAGCCCTAATATGGACAGAGCCTTAGGTCCATATCAGGGAGGGAGCGTACTTTGCGTTCATATCGTCCATATTGCTGTACGTTTTCTGAAGGCTTAGGAATACAGGCAAAACAGAGCCGTACCACTGGAAACCACAGGGGCAATGTAGACAATGTAGCCAGTAGTTCAAGCGAGACACAACTATATAACACAAAGAAGAAATGTAAAAAAAATGGTGGAGCTATCTGAGTTAGACATTTTTAAACATCTATACTTACTTCGCTGGGCAAAGGGACAAATGGTTGCTATAGAACAGCTGGGAGGAGATTGGAAGGGAATTAAATGTGAGTTGGCCCGGTAGCGGTGGAAAAGTGAAGGTCTGACTTATTATTATTGAGCCCCCTCTTGTGAATGCAATGCTTAACAACCATGCCAATGTAATGCATGCATGAAAGTATGTGGGCAGTAATGGTTACATTGTTTGAAATGGACATGTTTTTTTCGTATGTAAAGGGAGAGTAAATGAGACCTTTTTCGTTTCTGTCTTCTTCATCTCTTTCTACAGAGTTGGAGGAGTCTCAGAGGAAGTGTCCTCCCTGTTGGTACAAGTTTGCCAACATCTTCCTCATCTGGGAGTGCTTTCCTTTGTGGCTGAAGATTAAGCACATTACCTACTTGATTGTCATGGACCCATTTGTTGACCTGGCTATCACCATCTGTATTGTCCTCAACACCCTCTTCATGGCCATGGAGCACTACCCCATGACTGATGAATTTGAGGGGGTCCTTTCAGTTGGCAACCTGGTGAGAAACTGCAGCTCTTCTTTTGTCCTTTTTTGTACCACTGTCATTTGTCTTTGTAACAGTTTAGGCCTGCATGAACCTCATTTTCTCTTTCAGGAGTAACAGAAGCATTGCAGGTTCAGTTTGCCACACCCCACCCCCTACATAACCTCAAACCAATACATCAGTGCATCATTTTGTATGTGCACTTGAGAATACACACACAATAGTGTTTATAGGACCCCACTCAGGTCACTCTCCTGCTTCCGTTGCATCATGCTTACCTCACCTTTACCGAACACACACACACACACACACACACACACACACACACACACACACACACACACACACACACAAAAATAGCAGCCACCTATCGGTCCAGGAGTCATTTGGCAGAGTACATATTAACCAAATGTACGGCAGGAATTTTGATTTGTTTGTGCTCTGCCCTTGCTGTCAGACATCTCCATAGCACAGCTGTCTGAGGGCAGCAGTATTGGCATGGTGTCAGTACTAAGACAGGAAATGAGGTCATAGGGATTGGCATGCTGTCAGGAGTGAAACAGGAACTGAAGTCAAAGAAATCAGCATGATGGTTGGTGCAGTATGAATCATTGGGTGTTCTCTGCAGCACTGAATGGGCACATGATTAGCTGTTGGGTGGATGATATGGGACAGGCTAAAATACTACAGCTCCTTACAAGTTTTGCTGAAACACGGTGCCACAGCTCTATGACTTTGCCCTGTCAGAAGAGTCCTTACTCGAAGCAAATCCCAATCCATTTTTAATCAGCACTACATCAAATCAAATGTAATCACAGTCAGTTTCCCTTGTCTTCTAGAATGAGGAAAGGATTTTAAATGTTTTTTACGTTTGCCATTAGTGCCATTATGGCATTATTGTTGGAGCTTTTTACAGTAATTTGAAAGATAAAAAAAAAAAATCTTAAATTTTAAAGTCAGATTTTACAACGTCACAGTCTAATGAAACAAAACCGCAATCATCTGTAACTGCTATAGTTTCTTTCTGGAAAGTGTATCTCCCAGTGTATCTTCAATGGTAACGTCATGCTGCATCAATACGGTAGGTGTAGCTCAAATGTCCAACAAATAAAGCAGTCTTAAATCCCACGGAAATCCCATTGGTTTAAATTTAAGAATCATTGTTCACTGTGTACACCCTTATTATCCTGTTTCACCATGAAATACATCACATTTCATGGAACCTACTTATATTTGATTTTGTGGGGTTAGATAAGTTAAATTCAATCCCACATTTATAGCGCAACTGTGATGTTCATCCTGTCATTAACTTTATGCTGTATTTTGTGTGGATCCACAGGTTTTCACAGGCATCTTTGCTGGGGAGATGTTTGCCAAGCTGATTGCCATGGATCCCTACTACTACTTCCAGGAAGGCTGGAACTGCTTTGATGGCTTCATTGTGACTCTGAGTTTAGTTGAGCTGGGACTGGCTGATGTGGAAGGTCTGTCAGTGCTCAGGTCATTCCGATTGGTAAGTGGAAGAGAGTAGAGACAGGGATTTCAGCATTTGTTTATCTCTTCTGGTTGTACAGGCTGAAAGGATTAACTTTACACATATTCATCTTTTAACTGTCATACTTTGCATAGTGCTGATTTCTCTTTATTATCATCATCATCATCATCATCATCATCATCATCATCAAACTTTGTCTCTTTAAAGCTCCAAATCAAGGCTGACTTTAAATCTCGAAAGAGCTTTTATAACTAGTAAACCATCATTATTTTGTGCAAAACTGTTCACCCTCCTAATGTCTATATCTTGTGCTTGTTGCCAGACCAAATGGCAAACACATGTTGGCAGTCAGTGACATTTTAAAATCAAATGAAAAACATGAGTCAGTTCAAATCCAACCACTTTTAGATCATTGTCCTAATATGAATAACTGTGGAATAATCCTGTGTCCTGTTTCTCTTGTAGTTAAGAGTGTTCAAACTAGCAAAATCGTGGCCCACCCTCAACATGCTGATCAAGATCATTGGTAACTCAGTGGGGGCTCTGGG
Source organism: Sander vitreus (assembly GCF_031162955.1). Classification (NCBI taxonomy): domain Eukaryota; kingdom Metazoa; phylum Chordata; class Actinopteri; order Perciformes; family Percidae; genus Sander; species Sander vitreus. The sequence goes on along the minus strand of NC_135858.1, from coordinate 12,601,678 downwards.
TAATCTGACCCTGGTGTTGGCCATCATCGTCTTCATCTTTGCCGTGGTGGGCATGCAGCTCTTTGGCAAAAACTACAAGGACTGTGTGTGTAAGATCGCCCTGACCTGTGAACTGCCTCGCTGGCACATGCATGACTTCTTCCACTCCTTCCTGATTGTGTTCAGAGTGTTGTGTGGGGAGTGGATTGAAACCATGTGGGACTGTATGGAGGTGGCAGGACAGACCATGTGCCTCACCGTCTTCATGATGGTCATGGTCATCGGAAACCTGGTGGTAAGAAAAAACAAAGATAACATAGTGTAGATGCTATTGGATGATAGTAGTCCGCTGTAGTTTTCCAGTTGTGAACCATCCATTTACTGTGAGGGCATGGGTTCCAGCTTTTATGGTGTTTGTTTCTGAGGTGCTGAACCTGTTCCTGGCCTTGCTGCTGAGCTCATTCAGTGCAGACAACCTCGCTGCCACAGATGACGATGGTGAACCCAACAACCTCCAGCTTGCAGTTGCCCGCATTAAGATAGGGATTGCCTGGTTCAAGGTTAACATGCGGATCGTAGTAGCCACAGTGCTGAAAAAGGTACCATATAATCAAACATCTATATGCATGACCAAGTTTTTGTTATTGAATAACTTGAACTATACCTTTTATATAAATGTGTACTTTAGTCAGAGTTCTATGATGGCATTCTTGTTTTCCAGTAACCTTTTTTGTTTATTGTATTTTCTCACTCTGCGAGCAGCCTATAGAGGATGAACAGAAGCCTCTGGATGAAATGTACGAGAAGAAGCTCAACTGCATTGCAAACCACACAGTGGACATCAACCGTGAACTGGACTATGCTAAAAATGGCAATGGCACCACCAGCGGGATTGGGAGCAGTGTGGGAAAGTATATGATTGACGAGGACTACATGTCTTTCATCCACAACCCCAACCTCACTGTCTGTGTTCCCATCGCTGTTGGCGAGTCAGACTTCGAAAACCTTAACACGGAAGACTTTAGCAGTGAATCGGATGTGGAGAACAGTAAAGATGTGAGTAGGAAGGACTGGTAAGAGTATGAGAAGGAGGAGAGATGTTAGAGGGATGGCAGTGGTGATGCCCTTTACTGTAAGAGTTTAATGATAGTTCGGTTAAATTATTGCTTGATGGAGGGAAATTATGTGGTGGTTTTACTTTGGACACTGATCTGGGCCAATTCAGAGATATACCATAGCTGTAAGATTCCTTGAGTTTAAATAATTTTGTGTCAATTTTAGTAATTATCTTCTTATTTGGATTTTAACACGGTCTAAACAAATGCTACAATACAGTTATGTTTACCTAAAGGTGACTTAATCATTATGTAATATAAGGTTTCAAGGGGATGTAATAAGTCTAAGTGAATGTGTGTTTTTTTTTTTGGGTTTGTGCCCGTGTGGCATCTTTTGATCCATTAAGCAGAACTGGTCTGAGCTGCCACACTGAAGACATTTAGTTCACTTGACATTTTAGAACATCCATTTAGACATGAGAGCTGTAACACTGAGCCTGAGTGCTGACCCAGCAGACCTGCAGGCAGTCCAGACAAGACAACAGACAGAGAAACATACTGTCTACTGTATAATATGAATGTTGGAGAAGGGTAAGCCAGACCCAAAGCTTGTAGAGAAGTCTGACGCGTGGGTCACCTTGACCTGGTTTGTAGTAGGAAGAAAGATGATAATGCGGCAGCATCACTACTGTACCTGCACCAGGTTCATATTCCACAGGGCTCCCTCAACCAACCACACAACAATATTGTGGGGGAGGGAGTAGAAACAGACTGAGCTGAGTTTGGTAAACTGGAGAGAAATATAAAAGAGAGGGAGTGTGAATGTGGTCCTTTGCTGATGATTTAAGATTATAAAGTGCAGTATCATCTTCTACTGAATTGAATTGGCTGCATGTGCGCAAGTGTGTGTATACTTAATCGCAATACCGCTGCTGGTGTTTCACTAGTTTGCCCTGCCTCACCTTGACCTATTGTTGAGATATGACATGATTTATTGGTACAGGTGAACTTTATCAAGCCATGGTTTTAATGACTAAAAATAAGAGATTTCACATTGTTCTTTACTCTACCTAACATAAATCTGAAATTCATATTCAGAGCAATTCTTATTCTACCATATTAGTAAAACAGTTATAGGAATCCAAAAATATACTACTTATAAATTGTATACACTGATTGTATTTTTCATCACAACAGATTTCTTTTTGGTGTATTGAACTGACTCTTTTGTTTGACTGTGCTTGTACAAGCATTTGTTTAATTCTTTCATCACAAATGAATGAATCCTTTCATCACTGAAGAATCTACTGTATATTCATGCATGTATAACAATGACCATCGTTGCCAGCGCAATCAATTACGGGTCCAGTTTAATTACTTCCTTGTGAATCTGTTAATAACTGCAAAATAGGCGGTGGCAGAAGGAGACCTAGCTACACTACATGGCTACAACATGTATACCTCTTGCAATAAATCATGCCATGCATATAAACCCAAAGGGGCTTTATCGTAATGGCTGTTCTGGCACTGTGCCGTATCCATATGCTTTCAGCATCTCACTGCTGAGCCTGTAATGTTCAGAGAGAAAGTCAGAGGTTGAACTGATCTCTTTGGTCCTCTGTTTGTCCTAGCTGGATGACACCAGTTCGTCTGAGGGCAGCACAATAGACATCAAGCCTGATGTGGAGGATGTTGCAGTGGTGGAGGTAGTGGAGGAGTATGTTGACCCAGAAGCCTGCTGGACAGATGGTAGGTGGTATTTATTATCTGACTTTGTTGTAAATTACACCAATGACCAGACAGGAATTATTATGATTAACATTGTACATACTATATTAATGGCATGTGATATATTTTGCATTGTGTCCTTGGTAGTATTATGCATCCGTCTTTTCTATGTATATCAGCAGTTGTGGGTTTTTTTGTCATACAGAGTGTGTGGCCAAATACAAGTGCTGTGATGTTCCCATCACTCACGGCTGGGGAAAACACTGGTGGTTCCTGAGGAAGACCTGCTACCTGATTGTAGAACACAACTGGTTTGAAACCCTCATCATCTTCATGATCCTGCTCAGCAGTGGAGCCCTGGTAAGAGCACACATGCACACACACACACACACACACAGTATGGGTGTTCCCACTTTTGTATACACTCACAAACATACTAATGAATGCAACTATCCGTGCTTCTACTTATTATTATTATGAAGCACATATCAAAACAAATGTACTCAGTGCTTTACAACATTATGATACATGTAGGAAATAACGTGAACAAAGAAGATACATTCACAAAATAAATGAAACAAGAATGTGGCATTCATTTAAAGAAAGTGAATCCATGAAGATGTACACAAGCAAGATCATCTGCTGCTTTTCTTCTGCAACTGCTCTTGATATAATTGTTGCTAATGGACAGCAAAGTGCTGTAATGCACCAACCGTTCAACCGGCAGAATCCAGCTTAGGTTTGCAGCTTTCTTATGTGCAAAAGAATGAATACAGGCAATCGAGAATGGAAGAGCTGTGGAAGTGATGAGTCTAATTTTTAATAAAAGATTATTTTTTGGGGCTTTTTCCACCTTTAATGGACAGGACAGGTGAGAAAGGGGAGAGAGAGGGGGAAGACATGCAGGAAATCGTCACAGGTCGGAGTCGATCCTTGGACCCCTGCGTCGAGGCATAAACCTCTAAATATATGTTCGCCTGCTCTACCCACTGAGCCAACCCGGCTACTGATGAGTCTAATTTGACTTGGCGGAAAACTTCCTTTATCAACTACTTTTCCGTGACTGTACAAAAAATAAGATGGGAAGATGTTTTAGAACAATAAAAATCCAGGTCTGCCATTCTTCAGTGAAATTCAGAAACACCCTTTAGAGACAAAAGTATTGGTTGATTAGGATTTCTTGCCATTTTTTTAATCAGTTTTGTAGAAATCAAATATTAAACAAAATGCCATAAGGTGAGGCTTACCTCACAGTTTACTCATTTTTAACATCAACATGTGTAATGTATCAATGGTTAATGATGAAAGAGATCAGTTAAGCCATTGTCCATGTGATGATGCTCTGCTACTCTTTAGGCCTTTGAGGATGTGTACATTGAGCAGAGGAAGACAATCCGCATCATTCTGGAGTATGCTGATCGGGTTTTCACCTATATCTTCATCCTGGAGATGTTGCTGAAATGGGTGGCCTACGGCTTTGTCAAGTACTTCACTAATGCCTGGTGTTGGTTAGACTTCTTCATTGTGGATGTAAGTACATTTGCATACCATTTTGTTGTATATTTATGTGCAACAATGCAATTTATACTAGTCATGATGATATATAATGATTGCAACGTCAAAGGAATGCATGGATTTGAGAGATTGGCTCACTGGTCAATGTAACTGTTAAGGCTGACCGTACATGACCATTTTTAGGAGTTAGAATTAGTGGTAGAAAGTCAAACGCAGATTTTTTAATTTAAATTTTTTAAATAGACCACCATTTCAAAAGGCCTCTTTGTTTTTGTAAAAAAAACAAGTTCCTTGACTAAACCTTGGAGTTCTAAGCAGTTCTGATAACCTAATGTGTACTTTTCTGAGTAAGTTTTGAGTCAATATTAGGTTAATGTATCTTACGTAATAAAGGATTATTGGGTCACAGCTTGAGAGACACATTTTATTTTCCTATGTGATATCCAGGCTTTGCTGCAGTGCTTTGTGGGCCACATTTGCAGGCAGCAAAATGCTGCAACTTTAAATGTTACTGTTAAAAATGGTGGGCATTGGTATGGAGTGAGTATGGTGTATATATGTCAGTGTTCACAGAAATGTAGACATAAAATGTGATGTTTATGTGTAATTACTGGTAAGTTGATAAGAGTGCAATGTTTTTCTCCCAGGGCTCTGTATCAGTGTCATAGCCTTTTTGGGCCTCATGACAGCAGCACAACAGCAGCCCCGACACAGTAAATATCTATAAACCCTGGTTTCAGAGCTATTGTATAGCTCTGGACTGCTCAGTCATTCAGTGGTTTCCCACCTGACTGTTATTATTGAGCACATATGGTTTCCCCCCTTTTTTTCCTTTCAAGATTTTTTGTGGCATTTTAGGCCTTTATTTGTGATGGGACAGCTTAGACATGAAAGGGGGGAGAGAGGGGGAATGACATGCAGCAAAGTGCCGCAGGTCGGAACCGAACCCGAGCTGCTGCGTCGAGGACTGAGGCTCTGCATATGGGCGTACGCTCTACCAGCTGAGCTACCCAGGTGCCCTGGTTTGTCCTTTTCTGTTAGTTGTGTATGATTAGTTTCTCACTTGAATTTCTTCCTGTGTCTGTATTTGAAAAAGGAAAATATACAATACATGGTATGCTTAAAGGCCACATGAAATGAGGTCCCTTCTTCCTTAAAATACAGCCAGACTGAACATGGCATGCTTGGCAAATTACAGGAAATTGCATGTGTGAAGCACAACAGGATAACAGAAAGCGAACGATAGGCAGGCAATATGGCAGACTAAGTTCTTAAAAATGACCTGGGACCTGGAAGGGGTTGGAAATACCACGATGTGGCAACCAATCACGTGTGACGTTCATTATATACAGCTGCTGACATAAAACTCATTTAGGACGTAGCTTCTGTGCTGATTTGTGTCATTTGTGAAACTAAACTGTAACAACTACAGTAGCAAGCAGTCACTGAACTACATTTGGATTGACAGCATGATTGATCTTTCCACAAGTAGCTGTTTGTCGGAGGTGCTAGTGGTGCCTGCTAGCTTCGCAATGGTTTTTTTTTATTGACAAAATGCAGTATACAGAGAATTAGGTAAACAATAATAGCATGTGAGCAGTAAGTGTACAAACTTATGAAAATAAAAATATAAAAACATATGAAGCAATACAAATGAAGAAATAACAGAATCATTACATAGACAAAAAAGGGTACAAGAAGACTTTTACAATTAGTCTGAGGTTTCAGGGAAAAAAAGCTCTACAGTTGCCACAATTGTAATACATTTTTTGTTATCCAAAATTCTAAATGACTTCAGTAGAGATTTAAATTCTATGAGAAAAGGTACAATATTAGGAGATGAGTTAGAAAATGTTTGCTTGTGAATATAAAATTTGGCATACAGAATAATGAAATGAATTAGATACTCAAGAGCACCATTACCTAACGTAGAAGCAGATTATATCTTTAAGGTTAAAGGAGTGGACAAAGTTGGTGGGTTCAAAAAAGTAAGACTCCAAATCTGTCCAAAATCTGAAAATCTGGATATTTCACAATCATAAGAAAAGGTGAGATATTGTTTCAATATTCTGTTTACAAAATGTACAGGAAGAGTCAATGTCAGCAAATCTAGCAACAAGGTGATTAGGCTAGCTTCGCAATGTTCTGCCTGGCTGTACCCTTAATGTGATGTATTTCCTGTTGAAACAGGAAGTTAAGGAGGGGCATAAAACAGCGTAAGATAATTGTTACCACAGGCCAAGGGATATCGGTTAAGAAGAGAAATGCAGTTGATGAGCACCTACCTACCAGTGCACAATGAGGTCATTGTGAAATATTCGGTGCTTTCCAGTCACAATTTTCCGGGAATTTCAAGGCAATGTTTTATGTTGTCTTTAAAAGTTGTGTATTGTCAGAGACTGAAAAAGAATAGGACAATGTAAACAATTATTTAAGTTCAAAGACCTATCTCAGAATTCTGAAAAAAAGTCAGAATTTGAAGTTAAGAGTCTTGTCATAAATGGTTGACTATTGATTATACAGCATAGTCATACATACATTGTGTGTTGTCTGAATTCCCAAAGGAAAATAATTGTGCACTACTATATATTGGACTCAAATTATACAATTTTCATATCTATATGCAATTTCCAGATACAGTTTAAGCGATTAGTGAACAATTTTAAATACAGCCTCTGACTTTTTTCTTATAACTCATATTGTTTCCTTTACATGTATTTGATGATGTGTTCTATGTTGTGCTAAGTCATGTATCGGTTGGTAAGTCCTCCATTATCGCTAGACCACCAATTTTTCACCGACCTTGACTGTGAGGCGCCAACCTGTCCGTGATTCAGTATTAACATCCTTTGTCACTTGATAAGGATGCACTAATGGATGTTGTGTTTCCTGTTCTGAACTTGTCTTTGGGTCTGCCCCAATACCCACAGTTGCGGTATTTGAAGTAGTCGACTCAAGTGCCTACTTGTGTGATGTGTTTCCGGTGACTCCCACTGTGCCACAGTGCCTGTTAAGATCACAAGCTTGTGGGAGTTTATCAGAGCTCACCAGGATACACTTGATTAATAAAGATATCCTTTAGAGAAAAGAGACATAACATGATATTATTTTGAATAGTTTATGTCTGATAACAGTTTTACATTTCTCAAAAATATATTGATGAAAGGATATGATAGCCTATTTAATATTTATTTTCAAATTTCAGTTATTCAATATTATTTTTATCAGACTCATTATGAACAATAGATTGTTCATTCTAAATGATAAGCGGTGATAAACTTCTATGGAGTTTCTGCCATAATTGTGCAGTATTTGAGTACATATAATAATGTCCAGCATGTCACAAACTTCTACTTCTTCACGTTTTCATGCTGATTATTGTCTGTCCTGAAACAATCTTATAGGCGCATTACCGCCAACAACTGGACTGGTATTGCGCAGTAAACCATGATGAATTGTGTATTTGTTATGAACAAGTGACAACTATGGCTTGCTATAAGCACTAGAGGAATGGTCAGGCTGTCTCAAAAACATCTGGATTCATCTTCAGGGGACCATGAATATTATGAATGAATATAAACGTTCATGGGAATCTGGCCATTAGTTTTCCAGATACCTTTCATGGCCAAGTGTACATTTTCACCTGATAGGGGTGCTAAACAACAAGGTCAGGTGATCAACACAAATTGTTTGGATTTATTGTTTGGGACTGGATATTGATGGATGCCAAATTTCAGAGCAGTCTGGCCAATAGAAGATTTCGAGATATCCTGTTCTTGATCAAGGTTTTGGACGGACAGGGGGGCTGATCCTGATGCCTCAGACCCTGGCACTAGCAGGTTGAAAATGTATGTGTGTATTTGTCCCTGTTTCATCAGTTGTAGTTCATTAAGAAGATTGGACAATGAGCCAGATCCTAGAGAGTTACCGTTTCTGTTCCATCCAATTTCCGGTAGAAGCTAAAGGTGTCCACTGTTACTACAGCTTGACTGATAAGTTGTATTGATTCTTGGTGATGACTTGGACAGAACATAAAAAGAGAAATATAATGCAATTCAATACAATAACCCTCCAATACATACGACACATACATAAGATAAGAGACTTAGATTTTAGTCTATGGTTTTGTCGTATTGGAATGCATTATATTGTATTGTGTTTCTGTTGATTTGTCCACCCACCCATTGTATATAAAATGTAATACTGGCCTATATATTTTCATCATAATTATTTATTCCCAAATATCTGTATTGGCCCAAAAAAGTCAATTATTTTCTGACTCCAATTGTCATCAAAAGAAGTGTGAAGGACGTCAAATAATTATCCTTATACCTGTGTGAGATGGCTTCATCTCTTCTGAAATAGAAATTAAGACAGAATTGTACTTCTCCCATTTATTGTTAGGAGCGTAACGTATGGATATAGCTTGTGATACAGGAGAGACAAGTCAAGTTCTCCAGGTTATGTGGTGGGATCCGGTGCTTGTCAAACCTCTTACTGATTCTTCAATTGTAAACCTCAAATATGCAGAAATCTCAATATATTCTAAATCGGCCGATGTGTTGTGTAGATAACTTATCCTGACTTTCATGCAAATCTCTATCCTTATATTGACCTGTCCTCTCTCTCACAGCAGGTGCCTATAACTGTGTCTCTCTTTAGGTTAAGAGAGACAATGTGCAGCTGTCGAGAGGGACTGAGGGGTCGGTGTTTGAGGGTTCAGGGTAAGGTTTGTGTGCTGTGTTGGGACTCGTACTTTCACAGGTTATCCTCTCTCTTCTAACCCTGAAAGTTGTCCTCAACCTTCTGCGTTTTTCTCTCCCCCTCTTTAAAGATGCTCTCTGGTGTGGAAACTGTACTGTTTTGTACTGTGTACTGTGTGTATATTATTGTGTCACATTGATTTAGTGTTTGTGAATACATCTTTCCTCTAATTTTTTCCCTTTGTTTGACTCTTTATCTTCTCTCCCTCTCACTGTGTCAACCACAAGTTTCTTTCCAGGTGTGCTTACTGTGCTGTTAAGCTGATTATCACGCTAGACTGGCTTGCCAAACTAAACCAAACACAAGCAAACAAACACATAAAAAAGAAAACTTGGGTCATGTGCACTTTATTGACCTTTGTCTATTGTAATAACCCCTGTTTAACCTTATGTTATATAGATACATATACTTACACATATAGAAACTATATATGTACTTATATATATCTGTATATAACCATTCAGCCAACCTTTCAGTACATATATAGGGCCCACCTTTCTTTCTATTTCCCCTCTAACTATGTGGGTCCTCTCTTCCTGTGCCTCTGTCTTTCCCTCTCCTTCTGTCCCTATCTGTGTAGGTGTCTATAGTCAGCCTTATAGCTAATGCGTTGGGCTACTCCGATCTAGGCCCGATTAAATCACTCAGGACACTGAGGGCCTTGAGACCCCTCAGGGCCCTGTCACGTTTTGAAGGGATGAGGGTAAGACCTAAGATACCAGACAGCTGGTCCTTCTGCATGCCGATTAAATAAAAGCATCAACGCATGCTAGCGATGGCAATATAGAAATTAAATTTTTTTTGCTAAGGGACATTTTTTAGGTAAAAGCTTTTATCAATGAGAAGCTTTTTGCATGGATGCAGATCATCTCAGATGGCCATAATACATCTGATTTGATTTATCATATTTCATTTCATATATTATAAATTTAAAGCTATGTTAAGGCAATTAGCAGTGATTTGTGCATTAAAGATATTAACAAAACACCTTAAAAATCTGTCCCATGCCTAATGGAAAAACTAGAACATAACAGGGATTTTGACCTGAATGATGCAACACGTTATAATAATTACTCAGCTCTGAAGTGTTCAGTACCAGCTGAGAGAACAACTAGAGGTTAGTATGAACCATCACACAAAACCTGTTTTAACTTAGTCATAGGACAGGGTTAATGTAGACTGAAGTTGTACAATCTGAGCAAGCTAACTGATGTCTGTTCAAGTGTTTTTGAGCTACAGAGACCCCCAGTTGTCATGAGATGGACAAACAAATTGATATAGAAATGGGTGCAGATGATCAATTAAACTGTGTGTGTGCATGTTTATTTTAAAGTTTTACAGTATGCACACAGTTGATTAACAATTGACCTTAAAGTGTACAGTTTCCATGTCAATCATTTTGATTCCATGCGACCCCTGGAGAGCTCTGTACTGAGCTTTGCCTGAGAAAAACATATTTTCTTTGTACAATGATAATTAGCATTTTAATTATTTCGATGTGCGATTGGTTGGATCAGCCTCTGGTTGTTGCTGGGCAGAACAAATAAATCTTGTCAGATCAGCATCCTCTGACTGTTGCTCTGCCTCAAGTGTCCTGTTATCTGATCTTATCACAATTTGGCTTTGGCATTGTCACACTGGAAGATCAACAAACTTCTGGTTGCATATCCCCTCCCTCCCCCTGCCATCCTTGCTCACCACTCCTCAGTGAATGTCATTACCATGATTTTCATGATCACCATTTTGCAGTAGTAATATTAACTGATCATATGGATGTGTTGTCTCTATATTATTAGGCAGAACTCTAAAATGAAAAAAAAAGTTTTGATGTTTGCCTGTATAGTTTTGGTTTATTTGGCTTTCTGTTACCATGGCACCTCTGTGTTTGGAAATGCACATTCATATGGTGTCCTCCCCAGGCTAATAGCTAATAGTTAATAGCTTTATCTCCTCCAATATGCTCACACTGCTTCAGTGCAGCAGTTACACACTGTTTTATGTCATTGTTTGGGAATACTCAGCAATATGTTTTCTTTACATTAAATGAAAATTCACTTGTCATCAAGTGCATTATTAGTCACAGATTTGCAGATCTAACTGAGCAAAGAATCATTCTTTGCTACAGTTAGTTGACATGATTGTGTTGGATTCATACATCCATACAATCCTAGGTACAACATTTTGATATGTAGGTAAACAATAATTGTATTTTATAGGGGTGTAACAATATGTCGTGGCAGAATACATTGCGAACAAAAATGGGAGAAGGGATGTGGAGCTGAAAATGTATTTCATTGTAATCAGTTATAACTGAATGCCACTGAGTGCAATTTAAGTATCAGACATGTGCTCTTTATCTGCATGAGCACACTGTTAACTAGATATTTGTCCTTTTCAGTTTCGTTTTGTGTAGATAAACATCTTGTTTTAAAAAAGCAACCTTTTTTTATTTAGATTCTATTATATTTTATATATATATATGAAATTCTGCCGGATGACACTCGGATGTCCGTCACCTTCCACTTTCTTTGTGTTGGCATTTTAAACTCCGGTGGTTAACTGCTCCTCAGATAAATCCAGATCTAGAACTCAGAATCTGAGTTTTCTGTTGCACTAGTCAAACAACCTTTGAATGTACACATTCCACCAAAACAAGTTCCTTCCAAAGACCTTTTTGCAGAGGCGCCGTTGCTCCTCCTGGCGCTAAACGCCGCCCAAGACAATTGTGATTGGTTTAAAGAAATGCCAATAAACCAGAGCACGTTTTCTTCCTATCCCGAAATGCTGTGTGGACTCGCCAGACCAGAAGGTCTGGCAATGCGAGACTATATAGGGAGTAATACAAAAATAGTCATTTAGTTTACACTACAACTTTCTTAAACATATCATGGGGGAATCAAACCATGACTCTGAATTGTCTCGTGCCGAACCATGAACTGATAGTTTTGCTACAACCATAGTATTTTTTTGTGTTGATGTGCTTGATCTTGTGTCAAGATATCAGATTAAACACCTTGAGCCTCTAATGGAGGGAAAGAATGTGCATTTCTGTGCATGTGTGTGTTGATGTTCTTATTTGTGAACATCTCCATGCAGTTGGTGTGTGATTGCTAAGTTATTTCGGGCTCTGTTTCCTTGCTGTTCTCTTCAGGTTGTGGTAAACGCCTTGGTGGGTGCAATTCCCTCCATCATGAATGTGCTGCTGGTGTGTCTCATCTTCTGGCTCATCTTCAGCATCATGGGGGTCAACCTGTTTGCTGGAAAGTATTACTACTGTTACAATGAGACCGCTGAGGAGAACTTCCTCCCTGATGTCGTCAACAACAAAACAGAGTGTTTTGCACTCATTAATGCAAACTACACTGAAGTCAGATGGAAAAACGTCAAGATCAATTTTGACAATGTCGGTGCAGGATACCTGGCACTTCTGCAAGTGGTGAGAAATCTTCGCTGTTGCTTCGCATTTGTTTCTCTCCTCTGATATCATGTGTTTAACATGTTTTCTCATGCAATGTGTGTGCCCAATTAACAGGCAACATTCAAAGGTTGGATGGACATTATGTATGCAGCAATAGATTCTCGAAAGGTACGCTTTTAGCAGTTTTCGGACTTCCAGCTCAACGTGTAGTAGTGCAGTTTTGTGCGATTATTTTCACTTTTGCCACTTTACAGGTGGAGGACCAGCCTATCTACGAGGACAACTTATACATGTACATCTACTTTGTCATCTTCATCATCTTCGGCTCGTTCTTCACTCTAAACCTCTTCATTGGTGTCATCATTGATAACTTCAATCAACAAAAGAAAAAGATAAGATTTATTTTCCTCACTTTAAGTTTTCTGAGAACAAGCTACTTTGAAGATTAATGAAAGGAAATGACTCTAATTTTTGTCCATTGAATAGGAAGTCACTGCCAGCAGCAAGGTAGCTTAGCTTAGTATAAAGACTGGAAACAAGGGGAAGTGTTCATTAATGAGCTTTTTTCTTCTTATAATTCTAGATAAGCTGGTAAGAGGATTTTGTAACTTTTAGACAGAGCCAGGCTAGCTATTTCCCTTTTTCCAGTCTTTGTGCTAAGCTAAGCTACCTGGCTGCTGGTGAAAGCTTCACATTTTCTGTACAGACATGAGAGTGGTGAATGGTCTAACTATCAGCAAAAAAGCGATCAAGCATATTTTAGCATGAATTAGTACTTTAAGCTAAGAATCTGAACATTGTAAACAAATATAAGAAGCCTTTTTGTATGGCACTTGTCAACACAGTCAAATTAAATGTACTATATTTGGATTAGTACTGGAATGAGAGGCCTAAATCTTTGCAAATTGTAACCAAATTGTTTTTGTCCCTTCACTTTGGAGGTCAGGATATCTTCATGACGGAGGAACAGAAGAAATACTACAATGCCATGAAGAAACTAGGGTCAAAGAAGCCACAAAAACCAATACCCAGGCCGCAGGTAAATATTGTTTTGCACTCTTCATCTTAACTGCTAAGCAGGTTTGTATTTGTAAATTTCTAAAGATTAAGAAAATGACTCCAAATAACCCTCCTTCCATTCCCTCCCTTTCTCCTTAGAACCAGATCCAGGGCATGGTGTTTGACTTTGTGACGCAGCAGGTGTTTGACATCTCCATCATGATCCTAATCTGCCTCAACATGGTCACCATGATGGTGGAGACAGACGATCAGACAGAGGACACCGAGGTTGTGCTTTACTGGGTCAACTTCATCTTCATTGTGGTCTTCACTTGCGAGTTTGTATTGAAGCTCTTTGCGCTGCGCCACTACTACTTCACCAACGGCTGGAACATCTTCGATGTGGTTGTGGTCATCCTTTCAATTGTAGGCAAGTATTCAAAAAGGGTTATTTATGAACGGTAAAAGAAGTGGGAAGCTGCTTACTTGGAGATAGCTCAGATATTGCCCATATAAATGGGGTTTAAAGGCCCAGCACACACGGGTGGTTTGAAGGGTCACTTCCCCAAAAATAAAAAAATATATTGTGTCACTTTCCGAAGCCGTTCAATTCATTTTGGTTTTGAGATATCTTACTTTAAGTTTCTGCTGGTCCCCCTTTTGACTTGTCTGATAACTTTATTTACTGCTTGATTGTTTATCCTCCATTATTCTGAATAATCCACACTCCACAGACTTTACTGTGAATAGTTTTTATTACAACTACTTTACAGATATGAACTATTATTTATAGAAACTATTGATAGTGTGTCTTTTGGTTCACCTGATTTCCTCCACAATTTGCATGAAACTATGAATGTGCTGTTCTTGCTTGTGTATTGTGTATTAAGTAAATCAGTCAGTGTTTCAGTAATAAAATTCCCTGTATTTTGACCAAGTGTATGTTGTGTCTCTATTTGCTCCCTTTCTACTTTAGGAATGTTTCTGGCTGACCTGATTGAGAAGTACTTTGTGTCACCAACACTCTTCAGGGTGATTCGTCTGGCTCGTATCGGCAGGATCCTGCGTCTCATCAAGGGGGCCAAAGGAATCAGAACTCTACTGTTTGCCCTAATGATGTCACTTCCTGCCTTGTTCAACATTGGCTTACTACTTTTCCTGGTTATGTTCATTTTCTCCATCTTCGGCATGTCCAACTTTGGCTATGTGAAACACGGGGCTGGAATTGATGATATGTACAACTTTGAGACCTTCGGCAACAGCATGATCATCCTGTTTATGATCACCACATCAGCTGGCTGGGACGGCCTGCTGCTGCCCATTCTTAACTACGCTCCAGACTGTGACCCCTTACTGGAGAATCCTGGCACCCCCGCCACAGGAGACTGTGGCAACCCTTCTGTGGGCATCTTCTTCTTTGTTATGTACATCATAATTTCTTTCCTTATTGTGGTCAACATGTACATTGCCATCATCTTGGAGAACTTCAGTGTGGCCACAGAGGAGAGTGCCGACCCACTCAGTGAGGATGACTTTGAGACCTTTTATGAGATTTGGGAGAAGTTTGACCCTGATGCGTGCCAGTTCATCACCTATGCCAAGCTTTCGGACTTTGCTGATTCACTTGAACACCCGCTCCGAGTCCCCAAGCCCAACACCATTGAACTGATCGCCATGGACATGCCTATGGTGAGTGGTGACCGTATCCACTGCCTGGACATCCTTTTTGCCTTCACTAAGCGTGTGCTGGGTGACAGTGGCGAGTTGGACATGTTGAGGCAACAAATGGAGGAGCGTTTTGTGGCTGCCAATCCCTCCAAGGTCTCTTACGAGCCAATCACCACCACTCTGAGGCGCAAGCAGGAGGATGTGTCATCCAGAATAATTCAAAGGGCCTACCGTTCCTACCTGGCTAGGCGGGGTTTTGTCTGTAAGCGCAAACCAGCCAATAACAAAGTGGAGAATGGCGGGAACAATCAGGAACAAGAAAAGAAGGAGGGCACTCCCTCAACTGCCTCCCTGCCCTCTTATGACAGTGTAACCAAACCTGACAAGGAGAAACAGGATGACAACAATGAGGGCAAGGGAGGGAGGAAAGAGAAAGGAAGAAACCAAAAAGACATCAGGGAATCTAAATGTTAGAGCGTTGGAATAATAATCACAGTAATAACAATAAAAATTATAATAGTGTAACTTCAAGCAAAGCGAGAGGAAACTCACCCACACAGATGTACAGATTATTTCATTTGCAAGTCAGAAAAAAAGATAATACTCAATAATTTTGTTTACAGACTTCATTCTTATATTGATGCAGAGGGAAGCAGCTTGGTCTGTTACAGCTTGAAGACTCTTGAACTTCAGTCAAACCAAACATAATCAGCATACTGTGTGACATTGTTGTATCTAGACTACTGATCTTAACAAAAGGGAATGAAAAACAGACAAGGAAATGTCTGTTACTGCTGAAAGGCAGCTTGGTCTACAGATAAGACAAGTAACTCTACACCAAGAGATAGAACAAAAAAACACTAAAGGAATTCAACGCCTGGACGAAAGTAATGGATTCCTATGGAAGACAGTGTTGTGAAGGAAAAACAAGGATGCTGCTTGATGCTGAAGAATTGTCCTCTAAAAGCAGCCAATGAGTGCTTCTGTGTCATTTAATACTGAAATGTATAGAGGAGAAAAATGACCCACTCACTCTATAAGAGCAAACAGAAGGATGACTGGTGAATGAAAGACACAAATGACAGAGAGCGTTGGAAGTACTTTTCCGTTTTATTAAAGCTAGAAATTGTTCATTTGAGCAGCAAAAATGCAAACAGACAAAAAAAAGAACAATATTCAAGATTTTGCCCATGTCACTTAACTCTTCTACTCATTTTATCTTTGTTATACCCACATCAAAACGCTTTTTTTACATGGGCTTTCACACCAATTGGTTAAGGGTCTGTTTATTATGGGGCCAACTCGGGCCAAGGGCTTACATTTACTCAGAAAGATTTCCAAACAAATACATAAATAATTGTGCTTGTTCAATGCATAGAAATGACTTGCATGATGGCATGTTTTGATCAGAAATCTTGCATGAATTATCATAGTCCACAAGACACTAATACTCAGACCACAACAGTGGCTCGACTGTAAGATTGAGACATTGTCAAAATTTGAAAGCTCAGAGTTCAGAGTAATTTGTTTAACAAAGATAAGTGATATTGGGGATGATAATCTAAAATGGATCTGCATTTTTATCTCATTATTCAACACATTTTAAATGTTTAAATTGTTGCCCCTATAGACAGGAGAATGGAATATGTTGGTGAATAAAACCACCATAGTGGATCAGTGGGGAAATCCAAACAATTTATTTGCTGCTCTGGAGATTTGAGTGTGTAAGATGTGAAAAAGGATGTCTGTGTGTTTCATGGGACTGACATGTTTGTTAATTTGGATTGAAATGTTTTCAAGGGGCTCAACACTTTTAAACTAAAATGCTTAGATTTATTATTTGTATGCACCTATGTAATGTTCCATACCATCTGCCTTTAGTTTTGTGTGAGCGGGCAATGAGGGTAGTCCTACTGTCGGTTATAAGTGATTTCTGGGGATTTCACAGGTATGGCAAACTCCTTTCTATTCTGATGTTTCTCTGTGGGTGGTTAGACCTTTCTGGAAGAGCTGAGAAGAGTTGTGATCATTTTCAGTTTAAATCATTTGATGTCATGTAGCTTATTCACATGCGAGTCTTTTTATTTTTTTTATTTTACACACTTTTATAAGCCACATCTAAGATGATATTGAGGGAAACAGTCTTGTGCTGGAACGTATTTGTCAGGTGTAAGTAGTATCCTATCTTAATGAGATAAGAAAATGATGAACAAGTGATGAGAACATTGTGTGTGGAGAAGCCAAAGAGATCTGCCTTGTTATCCCTTGTTGCCCTTTGTCCGTGGAGTTGGGTGAAGTATGCCCTGCCCATTCAGTTTTTTCACTGTCATTATTAGACAGAGAGACCCTAGAAATGTATGCAATGCTTGAAAAATCCATCCCTTTTTCTCAGGAGATATTATAGATGTACTATTATGAGCTCTGCAACAAAATGCAAGTGAATGTGATGGGAGTATTTATGAAATCATGTTTTACTCTTTTGTTTTATGCCATGTTGATGGACAATGATCTCGGCTGGCTGCCTTAACTCGGCAGCAGCCCAGTCAGGGGCCAATTTGTCGCTTCCTGCTTATAACTAATAATTATAGGGCTAGAAGCATCTCAGTGGAACAGCAACATTTCGCTTGCTTGTAATGGCGGCGTTTATATTGATAGCAGATTACATTTGTGGTTAAGTCATGAACTGTAGTCTGGTGTCAATTAATTTAGATAAACAAAATAATAATGTTAACCCCCGATAGCAATCACAGATATAGGAAACACTGTGAGGAGATGTCATGAGAGTGAATTGGGATATGGTAGTTTGAGCAGCACTTAATTTTTTCGGAAGAAAAAGTGGCATGCTCGGAGGATAGGCCCCAGATTTCAGTATTTAACAAGTGCTCTAAACCTGTCATTTGCCATTTTTTCGTCATTTTGCTCTATTGCATAACAAATACCAAATAACCAACACTGGATGCATTCTAATGGTACTGTGAGCCTAAGCACCACACCACAGCTTTTGCACTTCCTGTTGTGCAGTGATGTCACTTCCTGTTTATGAATAACTCCCTCATCCGTTCTCAAGTTCTATGGTCCAGTTGCTGCATGAGATCTCCAAAATCAGTGTGGGTGTTACCTTGAACCAAATAAAACTCTGAATGATAAGCATAAAAGCAACCGCCGTCCATTTTCTCCAAGATCACCATGGAAATACAGACGCGTATTACAGAAAGAAACCTAAAAAATAGACACACATACATCCATTCGAGAAGAAAATAAAATAAATACAGTTCAAGCTATGTTCTATAGGGCACAAACTGCAAAAGCTAAGGATGGACTTTTTAAGAAACTATAAATAATGTAATATATTTTACTTTAACGGCATGTGTAGTTTTTTGTAAATACAGGATTACTTAAAAAACTACAGCTATTAATCTAACACTAAATATTAATAACCGTAAATAGAATGGCTTCCAGCTGACACCCCTTGTCACACTTGTTAGGCTGTGACACATTTGTTAGATGGAGTAGATTTTTTTGAGTCACTTTTCACAAAAAAGAGGGCAGTAAGTTAAAATAATCTATATTAAAAAGCAGAAATTGTATTTACAACTGTATAAATCAATACATACATATACAAAGCTATATAACATATATATTATATATACACTGTATATATATATACTGTGTATATATAGTATATATACTGTATATATATATTATATATATATAGTATGTATGTATGTATATATATTATATATATATATATATATATATATATATATATATATATATATAGTATATATACTCTCCTGTCCACTCCTTGCATTGAGGTGATACCAGAACCACAGAGTGTTTTGAATTGATCATGCTTCTTTCTTTGCGTGGTATGTTCAGAGAATAACCAAAACTCTGGCCTGCCCAGGATGTCTGTATACTGGGAACCAGCGTGCAATGCATGGTGTTGTACTGGCTGCTTGCTGAAAATTGTGGAGCCTGCCTTGGTGAGAGGATTGCACTACCAGCATACCCTTTTGTACATGTGTGAAGATGTCTTGCCCCTAGTTTCCTATATTGTACACAAAGATAATACAAACAGTCACACACACTTACACGCACACACTCAGCCTTTTACAGGCAACCGCTGGTTAACCAGTTTGCCCCAGTATGAGCCACAGCTCACTTTGTGTGACAATTTTTTGCTCGTTTCAGCTCTAACCCATATCCATGTTTCCCCTTAACACACTGCTGCAGTTTGGAGTTGGTCTTTAATTTTGCTGTCACTTTCAATATGATATATCTAATGATTTAAGGGTTAGTTGTCTTAACTGTCTGTGTGTTTGTTTATGGTGCAATATCTCTTAACGGCACGTGCCTTTTTAGCTTCCTATTTAGTCTGTCAATAAAATCAGCAATGAGGATCTCAAAACTCATGGGAGTGAATCAAAACGGAGCACGATAGAAACGATGTATTGAGTTCAAAATTAACTTGTAAACTGAAAACTCACCACCTAGATTAGACTGTCTGGACTAACATCTTGTAGAGTCATGTAGTACAAGTGCTCTCTCTGTGTGTTCTGTTTACCGGCTCTTGGGCTAGTAAAGGGAACAGCTGTTTTACACTTCTGTTCATTTCCAAATGTTGGTTTACCAATCGGTATATGAGGCCATTCTTTTGTAGCATGACTGAGATAATTTTATTTTCTTTCCTGAAAATAGGCTAACTGAAAAAAAAAAAATCTTTTGACTGTCATTATCTCTTGCCACTAATACAGTCAGAGAGAGGACGTGTGTTGCACAACCACATGGGACGATTAAACGAGAATCAACGAAAGAATATCTTCATTTGAGCACGAATCTATTTCCAAACAATAAAGCAGCCTTCCAGTTACACCTCTGGCTGGTGTCATTTTTGGATATAACATTAATGACACTTTATCATGAAGAATATGTTCCATCATGCCTGCCAATGGATGTTTTTGTTGCTGTCTAATCACCTCATTTACTGTGATAACTGTTGGAATTTAAAGGTTTAAGATTATTAAGCAATATGGTACACAGTGACGCTCTAACGAAGGTGATTTTTTTTCCTTCTTCTAATATTCACTAAAACTGATTGTATACAATGCAAACATGGCAGAGAAAATGTTTGAATGCTATACAGAACAGGGAGGGACTGAGACAGACCAGCAAGAGAAAGCTACAGTCTGTTTAGGTTTGGAAACAACACAATACACTTCAGAAATGCCTAACTCACATCGTCTTTTGTTCGTGTTTTAACAAGACTTGAATATGATTATTGCTTGGGTTGATGTGGTTGGGTGTGTCATGGTGCAGTAGCACCGAATTGACTATAAAAGCAGGTGTGTGTGTGCATGCATGTTTCTTTCCTTCCTTCCCCCTCCTCTGTGTGTGTGTGTGTGTGGTGCCGCACTGAATGAGGGAAGGAGCAGGGAAGGGAGGGTGGAGTAAGCAGAGACAGCACTGCAGTGCAGATAGATGAATGCAGTGGCCTGGGCTGAGTCAGCAGCATGTTCCCAATAGGCTCAGACTGTGCAGTGCACTGTATAGCACCTCCTTACCCACAGCAAGCAAGTAGAGGGAGAGCAAGCTACAGCAGGAAGATGAAAAGTACATGAGAACAATGAACAGAGGCACACACGGTGAAGAGCTAGTTTGTTGCTATGGATTTACCCTTCAACTTCTACCTGCAGTGCTGCATGCGTTTGGAGTGCATCACATTGCTTTGTACAGTTTAATGCTGTATCTTACACTGGGTTATTGGAAAACATAGGAGTCTAAAATATTGATGAGTGCCCAACTGTTCATCACTAGTGTTTTAAAAATATCCATTTTAGGTGATTATGAAACATTTAACTGATTATTTTACATTATTTATGTGTAGGAATTGTTGATTTCTATACTCTATTTCTAGATGTGTGGCTCTCCTCTATAGACACCATTTAAATGTCACGTACTGTATATCATATATGCTGCTCTATACACAGCTTTGTCTTGCTGTTTTCCCTTTAGGTTTCTGTCCCCCTTGCCTCTATCTGAACAGCAGGACTTGGTTGCAGAGGTGGGACATGGATTAAGTAAGACGTTAGCATGATCTGCCGGGCTGTCTGAGCAAGTCTGTGTGAAGGAGGGAGGGAGGGAGACAGAGGGAAGGAAGTGTGTGTAAGGGATACACAGAGAAGGAGGTTGTATATGTCTGAAATCAATAACATATAATCTGCAGTATTGCCGTGATCAAGTTTCTGGTTGAGGTAGTGGTTGTTCACTTATAGTTTTTCTTTTTCTGTGTCAGGTCTACTCCACCATGCAGAAGATGAGTGGAAAGGCAGAGGGTGCATAGATCTATCTATCTATCATATATACATGTATGTATATAGTATATAAATCCCCCCCACACACACACACACACGCACACATACATCGACCCAGTTTCACTCAGTTCAATCACTGTGCAGAGGAGGTGCCTGACATTATTGTCTTGAATTCAACAGTTTTCACATAGTTTAGATTACCCAGCTGAGAAAGGAATTTAAATTAATTCTGTTTAGCCAAAAATGGAATAAAAGATGTGATAGATGTATGCTGATTTATCCCTGGTTTGGCCCTCTACCGCTGCCCCATCCATCATAGATCATAGCCCTCTCTACCCCTGTTGGATTGGGATTTATGTTTTTCATCCTTGCCCCTGAAAGTGTCTACAGAGATCACAGCCTTTATCTACTGTGTTTATTGCTGTAACCCCTCCAGTCAAATGACTTCTTACAGCTATCTACCACCCTCTAGTGGGACTTGAAGGAAATAACTCAAGACAACTGCTGTGTCACTTCCAAAGATTAAAGGGATAGTTTTTGTTTGTAGACATATGGTAGTATGAGTTACTCGCTGGTGTGGTGGTGGTGGCATGGTATTTAGATATTTGCTCCTGTCTGTTAATCCTGTGGTCGGAAATAACAGCAAGCCGGCAGCTTGTCAGCAAATGGGGCCTATTTCACACACAAAAATCCAAATGCAACACTTTTATTTTTATTATTATTAAAGCTTTAGTGTGTAACTTTTTGATATTACTGAATGTCTGTTACATTCAAGCCATTGCCAAATGAGTTGATACCAAGCTAATTAAGACTATCAGCTCCACACAACTCTCTGTATTTCTCAATATGGCTATGTTCAGATTGAACTCGAGTGAAGATAATTACCTCTTCTGAAGAGTCCATCATGTTTTTTTAATCCTCCGTGTCCTCCTTGGCTACTACCAACTGTGTGGAGGAGGGTGGGGGCTGTGCGCAATCACGGAAGGCTTGTATCATGTGGACGCACCAACAGTGTTGTTGTCGTCATTACTTAGAATTGCTCATGGGGTAGACAGAAACTACGCACTATAGCTTTAAACTAGCATAGAAATCTAGACACACCCTAGCGGCGGCAAATGTAATTTGCAGCCAGGGTCAGTCTAGCAACTAGCAGCTTGCAAGCTGGAAAAACCAAATTCTGGTCAGGCCAATCACATCGTGTATAGAGTCGGTGGGCGGGCTTAACATAAGGATGGCAGAGTTGCGACGGTTCCGCATGAATTCCCTGCTACTTGAAAACAAAGAAGATGGTTGCTGTTGCTGGCGAACAGCAGTCTTTCCGGCAAAAGTTTAATCTATCAACTAGCATTTCTCTGGTTGGCTATGAATGCAGAGGGAATTTGAAAGACAACCGTTTATCTCGCCCCTCGGATTGGGTCTGGCTTGTCAGGCTAGCTTTAAGCCTGAACATGGACACAATCCTGGGGCCTTTCCCAATTCCTTAATTTGCACCTCCTCGACTCCTCAATCCTCGATACCCCGGCTTGTGACCTGGAAATCGTTCTCAGTGCGTCATGTTGAAGGACGTCCCAATTCCTAAAATGCACATCGAGGAGTGAGAATTGAGCATCGAGGAGGCTCCTCCGAGGAGTTAAAATCGAGGATACACTGATGTATCCTCGCAAAAGACTTTTCACCTGCCACATTTAAACATAGAGGCGTACCAGAGCGAGAGGAGAGAGAGAGAGAGAGAGAGAGAGAGAATCTAACGTGTCTAACGTTACGGATCGATCAGATCTTACAAATTATTATTCTGATTAATAGCGGGTGGGTGAAATAATACACATCAACGAGGAAAATATTATTAACGTTCTCTAAAAGGTGAACATTGCAGAGCTGCTGTCGGACAGACAGCTTCATTTGTAAGATCGTTTGAGAGACGCTCGAGAAAAAGCAATTAAACAGGATTATTTCAGAATCTAAAGGTCTTGTTCTGTTTACTCTGTCCAGTTTATAACTACAGTTAGTATTCTGCATAAATATCCAACGATATCAGCTGCAGTGGCATTTCTGTGCACATGGAAACTTTTACAAACAGCATTTGTAATCATTAAAGTAAATTGTTATAGAAAACACTTATATATTAATAGCCTACAATACATCATTTAAAAAGCAACGGTGCCTGCAGGGACAGCCGAGGGCCAGTTAGTTAGTTAGTTCAGGTGGGTGGAAGGTCTATGGCCTATGTATGTGTGTGTGTGTATTAAAGACAACAAATAAAAATATACGAACCCCGTACATTCTTATCCAAGTTGTGAATTGAATTCAAAGTAAATATATAGTTATAGTTATATAAGTTGTCATGAGCACTTCTGCTCCTCTGACATAGATCATAAAATTCAGCGTATGACAAAATGATAGACAGCTGATGCAGTGGTGCTGCTCGTCATATTTAATTGACGTTGCTTTTAATGACGGCTCGGAGGCAGAGGTCATGGACAAAGCGACGCCGTAGACTTCCACGGAGACAGACTGGGTAAACCCAGCCTGATCTGCTGGTGATTTGATTTCGCCCTGCAGCTCAGGCTGGAAACCTGTACGTTTATCTATCATGCTTCCATTACAATTTTGCGCGCTATTGGCGGGTTTAACACGATGACGATAGAGAAGCGACCAAGCAGCTTCTTGTTTGCATTCGGCCAGCAACCCGTCGATGCTGCTGTCGCTGCTACGTGAGGCAGATCGTTTGTCTGACTGGTTGAAGGACTAGAAATCAACTATCCCTGTTGATCACGCCTCTTGTGCAGTAGAAAATACAGAGCAGACTCCCCAGACTAATGTTCAATCTTAAAAGATTGAGGTTGGTCTGGTGATAGCCAGACTACGGCGACCAGTGAAGTCTATTAGAAGCACTTTTCCGGTGATGGCTGAGCATTACTGCGCAGCCTCAAACTGAGCTTGCCGACGTGGATGTGATGTGAGCAACCTGTCTGAAAGTTGTAAGTCTTCTGGTAGCTGTGCCAAGAGAAATCTCAATCATTCCCAATCTTGCAGAGACGGAGAGCGTTGGTAGCCTATATGTAAGGAGATAACATAGGCACAGGCTAATTATTGCTAACTAAAATGCTAGTTAACATTAGTAATTAAACTTAAACAGCTAATGTAAGTCAAAACTGCCTGCAAGCTTCTCCTGACTATACGGTAATTTGTCTACTATGCGAAAGAAAGTTGCGTGGTTATGACACAATTGTTAGCCTATTTTTACAAAAATGGCTGCTACGGAGCCATAACGTGAGATACAAGGTAATGGATTTCATGAATTCCCTGCTACTTGAAAACAAAGAAGATGGCTGCTGCTGCTGGCAAACAGCGGTCTTTCAAATCGGCTTTGGCTGCGACTCTGGAAGATTTGGAGTTAAGCACTGAAGTCATTCTTAAAAAAGGAAGATGTGTTCGGAGTTTTGCCGACCGTATACGGCCATACGGCAAAAGTTTAATCTATCAACTAGCGTTGCTCTGGTTGGCTATGAGTGCAGAGGGAATTTGAAAGACAACCGTTTATCCCGCCGCTCGGATTGAGCCCTGCCAGTGGTGCGTTCCCCAGACCCAACATCTTGATGTGGGTCTGGCTTGTCAGGCTACTTAATTGTTGTATCTTTAAAAGTATAATGACAGAGGTTCAGAGCAGGGCTTTGTAGCCTCCAACTAGCCAACACATTATACATACAGTTATATTTTAAAATAATGTATTTACATTTTTTTTTTTAAATGTGTTCATTACAATTAAAAACATAACCTATGGTATATGTAAAAAAAAAATTAAAGCAACACCAAAGATTCTTTTGTAGCTTACCTTAAAATAATGTTTCCAAAATCGTTTCAGTGGTTCTTCAACTCGTAACAGGGTGAACGGCATTCGCTTTGCGGCCCTCGCTCTATCGGCTATAACTGCACTATGCAAGTTTGCCAGTCGGGTGAGTCGGGTAGCGGATCCTAGTACGAATGAGACATAAGAAACTACAATGGACAATTCCGCTTCCAACCTGTAGGGGGACCGAAGAGGAAAAGTGCTTTGGTGTTGCTTTAACAGAAGGTGAAACCTTCTTTACTTGTTAGCCTGTAAGACAAATTTAAGGGCTCACAACACCCGGTATGTTATTAAAGTAGTCGGCTCTGTTGCTGCTTGCTTTCTGTTCTGGTTTCAGTAAAAAGCTCTGTTATATTTCATTAACAGTAGTTTTATATTACAAATAGGCTAACTTTAAATGGACATACGTCGATTTTCATTACTTTACCCTCAAAGCTCACCTGCTGGTCGGTTTCTGAGGCACATTCGCGGGCCACCGCCGTCTCCCGGTCCTCAAGTACCCGATGTAACAGAGCCCAACACTGGCCTCGAGTGGTTTGAAATGACCGCGTCAAGTTCAGACCGTGAAGTGCCCAGGTCGCCTCTGGTGTTAGCTAACATCCAGAGCTCCCCTCTCTACAGTAAGTCGGTTGCCCGATGTGGTAACGTTAGCCTAGGTACCATAAATGTGTGCATTATGATTACTGTAACTGGGAGTAATGAAGATTGAGTATTGGTCAGATACAGTGAGGAATAATTGTACCCCAAGTCTAGTCAAGAGGAGCATTTCAGCTAGTGCAAATGTGACCGTAACATTAAAAAGTTAATACTTGCAACTAAAGCCAACCACAAAATGAAGGCTAAGTTCCTGCTGTTAACTGTTTCTAAAATGCATAGCCAACAAATGTGAAATGAAGGAGTTGGCAATTTGGTTCAAGCACATTTTTCTGACAATACTTTAATTCAGGTTTTCACTTGAGTAAAATGTTGAATGGAAAACACGTTTTTTGGTAATGGAGTATTTTTCACAGCATTTGTTTTTATACGTATTTGACATGTCATTTAGCTGACACTTTTATCCAAAGCGACTTACAATTGCTATATATGTCAGAGGTTGCACACCTCTGGAGCAACCAGGGGTTAAGTATCTTGATCAGGGACACATTGGTTGATATATCGCAGTGGGAATCAAACCCAGGTCTCCCACACCAAAGGCATGTGTCACATCCACTGCACCATCACCACCTTAATTGATGATTTAATTAAAGGATCTGAATACTTCTTCTTAATTACTTAAAGGATCTGAATACTTCTTCCACCACTACATCTCTCCCTCAGTAAGTGTGTCCATATTTGACTCAAGAACACATGGAAACAAATACTACTGCATTTTACAGACTTTGCAGTCCCATCCAGCCCAGTGCAGGACAAACTGACGTTTCCTCTCAGCCTGAAGGAGGAGTTCTGGAGACCAGACAGTAACAGTACGGTATCACCACTGGGTAAGATTCTGAAACATGAGGGTGACAGCGTTGAGTGCAAAGTCCACAGTATATTTACTGGTGTACAATAGTGTTATGCCTTTTTATTCTTTTTTTGTACAAACCTTTGGAGAGAAAGAGCCTTTTTGGGAAAGACATCACTCTTTTAAAAGTGGACCTAAAGCCAGCCGAGAAATGACAAAGAGAAAACGGAGTAGAGGAGCGAAAGACAGCGTCTTGAAACTGCAAAGTAAAGACACAAACTGAGCCTAGAAGCCTGAAAGCTGTGAGTCACATTTCGTTCATTTGCTTAGGCCTATGTCTTTTAACCAGCATCAATGCAGACCGTTTGTAAAATGTATTTGTACTCCATCAGTAAGTCCTTAAATATTTGTTTATGTGTTCATATTTATTTACATCTTCACTATGTTTTGTGAATGACTTTGCATCACTGTTTTTGTTAGATGTATATCAATAATCACAATTATTTTATCAGTTATTTAATACAATGAGGTACTTCTTAATAAGACCCTGTAGGTGTCACTGTTATACTTGTTATCTGGCACTGGGGAGCCGCTGTAGCTGCTATTGTTTGTGTAAGTTGGAGAAGAAATTGATATCATTGTTAGGCAGACCGAGGCGCTGCATTTTGGCAAAGGGACCACGTACATTTCACAGGTCAAATAAATGTGATTTAAAGATGAACTTTTAAACCAGTTACTTTTTGATGGTTGCTCAGAATGAGAAGTGAGCCTGGGTCTGCGAGGCTGCGGAGCTGAGGTTAAGGGATGGGACTAGAGGCTTAGCGAAAGGTGGCTGGTTGAATGCCTGCAGCCAGTCCCATGAATGTGGTTTGAGGTTTGTTTAAGATGCAGGGACTTTAGGTGGTTGATGATAATGACCATTATAGTAAAATATAAGTTTTATGTAAAACAAAGAGGGTTTTGCTGTGAAATACTTTGACATTGCAGCAGGGTTAGATTCACTGTGGATGAAAGGACAAAAGTTTCGGACATCTGTCACACGTCAGCGCATGCCCTCCTCCAGACAATAAAGCTGTGGATATGGGTGGTGTCCAAGGGAAGAGGGTCAGGATCTTCTCCACTTTTCCTGTCCTTTTATTCTATGCTCTCTTGAGCTTCTTATGGGATCTTCACATAACACAAATGGCCCTGTGATTCCTCACCATTTTTACAACTTGAACTATGTAATATAGTACAAATTATAGGGGAAACGGGACAATGTTCTGAGACTGGTAGTTACCTAGTTGAGTTTAAAAGCAGTTGTTTTTTTTTCCAAAAGAATGTCTTTGAAACAATGGCTTTTTAAATCCATGTAAAAATGTATAATCTTTTATTTATTATAGGAAACTCTACTCCTCTTATATGTTGAATTGTATTATTGCCTGTGGACACAGCTGATCTGCTGTCTACTGACTAAAATACTCTAGATTAATTAATCAAAATTAATTGTACCATCTGAATAAGTAAAACGCCATGTCGGGCAAGTAAATATAACAACCCACCGGCCCTTTCGGGCATCATCGTATCATAATCATTTGATTTGAATGTGCCGTTGGACAATCAGGAATTGCGTTGGCGCTTGGTGCTTTTGACGGGGTTTTTTTCAACATTTCTTTACACTTTTAAAGGTGCTGTAGGTAGGATTGCGAAGATCCAGGACATAGCCAAAAATGTGAACATCGACAACTTCTCAGTCTCTCCCCCCTTTCTGCTAAAGCCCAAAACAGTCTCCTAAGCCCCTCCCCCCACAAGGGAGAATGAATGTGTGTGCGTGAGCAGTGATTGACACGCAGTTAGACCCCCCGGCCATGATTGCTGCATCTGAACAGGGAGCTGTGGATTTTTGCAAATCGCACTACAGGCTGTAGGTGGTGTCAGAGGAGCTGGATTTTTTTTTTAAATGACATGCTTCATGTAGTTCTACTGGAACATAGGGTCAGTTTCAGCAAATATGACAGAAAGTTAGTTTTATAAGGCTTACCTACTGCACCTTTAATGCTTTCAACTCTTTACGTTTTTGATGCTTTTTTAGGTGTTTTTTCAAACTTTTTTGGCGTTTTTCCTCGAGGAAAAAAAGAAGTGTATAGGGGCCAGTAAAAATTTACTTCGGGTAAGTAGAATTTTTTTTACCTGCCCGTGGACAAGTGAAAAAAAATCTTAGCGTTGAACCCTGGACATGGTCAGTATATTTGTAAAGATAAATCATTAGTATATTTAAGTGAATGATAAACCTTGAACAGTCACGGACAAAAAGACAAAATCAAGATTTTTTTTTGGTGTGATATCTTCATTTTCATGACATAACAGTCTTTAGTGAGGTAGACTATAACAGGTCAAGAATTAGAAACATTGCTCCTTAAACTGGCATGTGAAACGACATGAAATAAATATTTCCATGTACAATGTCTTCAAAATGAGGTAGAAATGGTTACAGAAAATGTACACGATACAACAAAAGTACAACTGAATTACAAAGATAACACTGAAATGCCATTTTCCATCAGTTGGACCAATTCAGCTCCACGTACTTCAATGAATCAGAGTAACATCAAAAAACAGCACATTCTGTTGTTTGTTGCAGTGTGTAGGTAACGTAGAACAAATTTGTTGTGTGGCATTGAAGAGCATTCAATTGTTGTAGCTAAGCGCTTAAATACTTTTAAAATCTGGTGGTAAGAATACATTGTTATTTGCATGACACCTTTTTATTTATCTATATTTTGAAGCTAAATATTTGTGTGATGAGTTTTTTGTTCAGGAAGTTCAATTTTATAAATGTGCTTATATTTCCAAATTTAAATACTTTTTCATCACATTGAATTTCAGACCAAATCTGAAGCTGCATTTCAGTCTAAATCTTACTATTAAAGGGGATCCACTCTCTGGCCATGCTTTTAGGTAAGTGTTCGGCTTTATTTGATTTTGCAGCAAAAAAAATATTAGTATGGCACAACTTATAAAGGGATGGCATAGTGGAGCAACACTCGGTTGTAAAAAGATTTACAGTTGTAACTGTACATATTTTCTGACAGTGCACATACTTGGTAAATATTTAACTTCTCCCTTCTTCATGGTGTCAATTCATGTTAAAGCTCAAATCAAGCTGATTGACTTGTGACACTGTCAAGCTGTTTTCAAAATACTGATATAGGAAAATTGAGATTGGACACTTTGTTAAGACATTTAATAAACATACCTATTATAGAGCATATACTGTAATATGTGTACGTCTTGATATGTTAAAAGTTGTTTATCAGGAGTGCTTTATTTTGACAGTTTGTCCACAAAAACACGTTTCCCCACTGCTAACTACACTAACACTTAACATCTCATTCATTTCTCCACCAAAACCTATAAGAGAATTACGTCTATACATGAAGAAAATATGTTTTATATATCTAAAAACATCATCGATGTACAATATGGCATGTATTGTCCATTTAAAAAAAATATCTGAATTACATTCAACATTTCAGGCCTTGGTACAAAAACCTCAAGTTTAATTTTCCCAGAGCTAAGAAGCTGTGTGTGTGTGTGTGTGTGTGTGTGTGTGTGTGTGTGTGTGTGTGTGTGTGTGTGTGTGTGTGTGTGTGTGCGCACGTTTTCTACTGTTAGTATCAAAGGCCTTGTAAGTTCATTGTTTCCCTGAAGTGTTCAGAGTATGTTTTGCTCTTAATAAAGGCCATGGCTCCGTTTTCATCTTGCTCCATAAAGCTCCCTACAAACAACCTAGACAATAACATACATTCTTATTTTATCATTCTGAGGTAACAATATTCTTCCTGAGTATTCATTAACACGACTATAAATCATCCTTTTGAGAGCCAAAAGTGAAGAGTATGCATATATATATATATATTTATATATATATATATATATATATATATATATATATATATATATATATATATATATATATATATATATATAAAATACAAGTAAATCCTATAGCACACAAGTGGGTAGATCTTTAAGAATGTCACATTGAGCAAAAGTTGTTTGAGGCAGTCACTCAGAAGCATTTATCCTCCACTGAGACCTGCATGCCTCTCAGTTTGGGCTGTGCATCCAAACAGAAGTAACAAACAGGCGTATGCGACTTTAAACTGTCTGCTGTAAATGACTTGTAGCAGTATGCAGACCTAAGCTTGGTTGTTTGTTTTTTGGTTGTTTTGTAGATCTGTATCTATTATTTATTGTAATAGTTTGACTATTATAGGCGTAAGCTGCACCATTATTCGCAGATTCTTGAGAAAATATACCTGTTAGTTTCAGGATCTGCAAAAATCTGCAAGTAAACCACATGCTTTGAAGATGATCTGCAAATACTCAAATGCTGTCATTGTGTGAATGCTAAATACATTTTTAAATTAACCTTAAATCTTAGATTATTTTCCCAATCTTGCTCAAAACTATTTTAAAGGGCGGCTTCATGTATAATGTAATGTAGTCATTTGGTAAGCAGCTTGTTATGTATAAACTGGACAAAAACAAAAGTTGTTGCAGCAATGAAAAAGGTTGAGAACAAGAAGCAGGACACCGGGATAGAATAAGATAAAGAACATGAAAAGAAGGGGTAAAGTAAACAGTAAAAAAGTCAAGAATGAGTAAAGGTTGGGGAAAGCGAGGGATGAGCAGGGAAACATTCATTTCTCGAGGCCACACCGAGCCGGAGAGTAAGCTGTGTAAAGTAGCAGTGATTGTGCTGAAGTAGTATGGCAATCTCACCATTTCAGTTATTGCTCTCCTTACTTTTTGGTCAGTAATGATTTTTATGGTGTGGTAGAACATATTGCAGTCAAAGGCCTTTTACATACATAATGGCCAAAAATAATTACACCAACTTCTAAAACAGCAACGTTGCAGTGCTGCTGCTGCAGTAGCAGAAAAGAAATAAATAGGATCCTGAGAGAAACAGACACTCATACGTTTAGACTGTCTTAACACTATCTATGTAGATAATTATTTAACCTCACCCCTAAGACTTACCTCAACCTTACAGGGCAAAATGCCCCTTTAAATCTTTGGAAAAACATGAATAATGAAAATGTTAGGATTTACAAGAAATACCAGTCTTGTGCCCTCTTTTTGTTCACTACTGAAATTAAACCTTTTTTCCCCTTAATCTGTCTGGATTCAGAACCTTGGTTGGTTTCAAAGAGTGAAAGAATCCTCTTAAATGCCAACCAGTGTTGTCAGCGGCCTGCAGTGGGGTCTTCAGATCCTGTGTGCGATGCAGGTATCTTCATAGACATTCTTTGTTGCTGAGGAAAGTTGTGCTCCCCTGACACACTCTCTCCTGCTTGGCCTGATGGTGGGCTGTAGTCCCCTGCCCCGCCATAAGGGGGTGACATCATGGGCTTTCCAGGTTTGTAGGCCTGTGGGTCTGAGGTCGAGCCGCTCATATCGTAGCCATTGCCGTGACCTTTGCTGTGACTGTTTCCATGGCCGTTGCCATACTTTCTGTAGCGCGATCCGTCCACCTCTCCTCCCTCCTGTCCTTCCTCTGCCATCTCAAAGGCCTTGCGTTTTAGTGGCACTCCTCCCTCGGAGCTCCCTCCAAGGCTGTGAGATGGGTAGCTGTAATTGCCCCCCACCATGGTGGGCCTAGGGGCCAGAGGAGTGGGGGCGCTAATCCCAGCGGGCAGGTAGGAGGCACTGGGGTGGCTGTATCCAGAAGACAGGCTTGTTTGGGGGTAGCACCCTGGAGGGTAGTTGTAGACAGGAGTGCTGGCGCTGTAGCTGGGCACCAGAGTGGGTGCGGCCTGCAAAGAGTGTAGATGGGCAGGGGGAAGTGCTGCGCTGGGCTGAGGGCAGTATCCTGAGGACAGGTAGGTGCTGTTGTAGGCAGGAGGGTATTCCTGAGATGACGGGGCACTGCAGGAGCCAGCGCCACTGTAGCTTGGCTCAGAGGCCAAGTTACTGCTCACTACTGTCACACTTCCTGTGGTTGGGATGCCCACAGATGCAGAGCCCACCTTGGTGCCAGTTAATGCCTCCAGTCCAGGATAACACTCCATGCCCTGACCCAGTGCCCATGGCTCAGATTCAGTTTTCAGGAAAGATCCAGGCTCTGAGTAGGCCCCTGTAGGAGGGCGTTCATAGGACAGCTCCAAGCCTGAGTACTTTTCAGCGTAGCGTTTGAGCAGAGAAGAAGCAGTAAGGGCTGATATGTCATCACTTGCCCAAGGGTAACCTGCAGGGGCATAGCTACGGCGACCAGCCGTAGCATAGGGGTCGTGTTTGTGGGCAGACGGCGGTGAGGTAGTAGAGGTGACATCTAGGTGCTGCTCAGGCCACTGAGATAAGGGGGCGGCGTGCTCCGGGGACCAGTGCATCTTCAACAGACCTGACAGAAACAAGAACAAAGCTGAATGAGTCCACAAAGTCGTGAAGGGATGTATCAGATGTATTAAATTAGGAGTAGGCCCAAATATATGCAACATTTTGTCTTGACCAGATATTTGAGGTATTTTGCCTCCTGTGTCTTTCGGAACTCACAAGCATGCTAAGAGTCCTGCAGCTTCATGAATATCTGCCCTCTTAATCACATTGGCTAGCTGACCCATTTGCAGAATCTTCAATGCTTAGCCTGTGCTCTTCTACACAGTTTCATCCAGGCAGGGGACAACTGTTCTAATCTTTATGTGAAGCCGGCAACATAGACCCAGCCTGGTCTCCACGGCGATAAGCCTCTATCAGCCCACAAGCTGCCCTCTGCCTTTGCCTCTCTCACATTAGGGCCATTGTTGTCTCTCTGTGACTCTCTTAGTGCACAAAGCCACCCCCACTGAGCATGTGATCTAATTCGGCCTGAACCTCAGGGGTCTGTTGGACAGGGGGAATAGGAGAGGTAGGAGGGGTTCAGTGTGTGGAGGGGGAATCAGAATAGTTTTTCATCATACTACATAGAGAGACTGGACCAGTATATCTATGAACACTGTTACAAGCGCACCGATTGATTGAGCAGTCAAAAAAATCTGATTTTCATGTCCCATGTGTGATTTATACACGCACATTTACACTAAGAGAGTAATCCGCTGGTTTAGTGGTCGTGGGCTTGATTGGCTTTTGCGGGCCTTGTCTTTTTGAATGGGCATTAGGCTGACATTCCAGGCATTGCAGAGTATTATTAAACTGTCCTGACCCCAGGCCTTAGCCAGAGGGGCTTCCCTACAACAGCACTGGACAGATGAAGTAGTTACTGCCTCAGTTTCACAAACAAGGGGGGACAAGTAATTCCTATGTCAGTTATCAATTAATTGGCACCAATATCATGATATGTTCTCTTGCCATATTAGGGCATAAATGTATCTTTATAGTAGTAACTGTTCTGATTTCTGTCATTTTGCCTTCAATGGATCAGATTGTGCAGTTATTAACAAACTGTCGTCTTAGTGGTGCATAATAAAAATGACTTTTAAATAAATTGGGTATATTCAATCTTTCTTTTCGAAAATAATCTTTAGTTTAACAGATAGCATCATGTACCATAGATTATGTCTTGCAACCATGTGCAACGTGTTGTGATTGTTTCGTGAGTTACAGTTTAATTTAAGACTAGGGTTGCATCTAACAATTATTTTCATTGAAAATTCAAAATATATTCAATTTACAATTATATATGTGGAACCAGATAGGGATGTAACGGTACAGAAAAGTCACGGTTTGGTTTATACCCCGCTTTAGGAGTCACGGTTCGATGTGATTCCTGTATAGTGGAAAAATAAAAACAAATGCATAAGGATACATTTCTTTTAATTTATTATTATTATTATATTATATATTATTTTACAGTCAGGGCAAGTATCAAAGACAAAATCCTCTTGCTGGGGACTGAGGCATTTTTGGTATACTATTATTATAATAAAAATGAGGAACATTTCAAACATTTCTGTATTACACTGTACCAACTTTATCACTGAACAAACACTTTTAAAACTTGTGCATAAGGAGGAGTGTTTCAGTTAGTTCCACCTTGGCTATAGGGGCTTTCCGACCGGAGGGATTTTTGCAGTTCTTAGAACTCAACGTTCCTAGAATTTTTTTTGTTGTGTTCCGACAGGAAGAATTTGGGGATTTTTAAGTTCCTCTGGCGGCTGTAGCGTACTTTTTTAGCTCCTACTTCAGAGCAGGGTCTTTTCCCTTTTCCCTTTTCCTAGGTGTACTTGATTGGTCAAACTTATAAGTCACGCCCACTGCCAACTCGGAACTTGCAGGCAGAGCAACAACCAACAACGGGACATTTTTAACAATTTTCACCATCTTATTCATCATAAAATTCACTTCGCTGTGAGCTGGAGGTCTCTCAGACCGCTCTCGTAAATAAGAGGCTTTTATTTCGCCGTTGACGGTTTGTTTGTTTAAATATCACAACACATGTCCATCATAAGATTAACGGGAACCTGTGGTTAACTTTCTTTTCGGAGTTAAACTCCACAAGCATGTCCTGCGGCTCGCTGGCCGTCACACACACACACACACACACACACACACACACACACACACACACACACACACACACACACACACGTCCACAGCGCAGCAGGCAGAGGCAGGGTCTGTTCCGAATATAATAAAGCCCCGTCTGTGTTGAGCAAAACAGTACGTGAATTACTACGAGAATGGACGTGCATTATATATAGGAAAAGTGCACAAGTATTAGCATCATTTGTTGTTGTTGTATGTGGTGCTAAAGTCTAGTGACGACGCTATAAAGACCGTTGCCGTGCTTGCGTCACTCCCTTACCCCTCCTACCAGTCACTATGGCCACTTGGCCAGTGGGAATGCAAACGGAAAAAAAGATTTTGGGGGAGAGTAGTTCTTAGAACTGCTTAGAAGTGTACTTTTCTTCTAAAAAGTACAAGTACTATCCGGACGGAAAGCACCTTATATTTACACATTCAAAGTACCAAAACATTTACCATCCCAGTGATCAGCACATCTGGCTGATGCCATCGAATATGCGTTAGCATGTGTTTCCATCACATAACCAACAGTGGAGCAACACTGACACACACTGTCCTCATCTTTTACACAACTCTCTCTCTCTGTTGCCATTGTACTTGACCTGGAAACCGCAGCGTGGTCTTCCAGCTCCTGCGTTTCATTTACACCTGCCATAGTGTGACTGACTTGCACTCCACTTGTTGTGCTAACCTTACAATTTGTTGCGAATGGCATATAACTAAAGGTTACCAAGTGGAACTTGCACTTGGGCAATTAGAGCCAAGCGTGACCCCCATATCGTGACGAATCGGAACGAATAAATGAACTGTTTAAGCTCTGGAACCAGAAAATGTTTGTTATTTTTGCTTAAAAAATGAGAATGTTAAAAATAATTGCTGATTAATTGTCTGCCCATCTAGTAATCGACTCATTGTTTCAGCTCTATTGAAGCCCCTTTTCATCTAGATGTTCTACGTTTTGGGCTAACCCTGTTTTTGGAGATTTTATTAGGAGAAATGCAGAGAATCAGGAAATAATTGCAGCAGTGGTAGGTGTTTACACATACACACTTACTCACTCACACGTCTGGTCTGAAACTGTCTACATGTGGAATATGGCAGGTTGTGTCACATGTCCACCAGGACCACCAGATGGGCCTCAAACGGTCCACATGTTGATCCCTAAATCAAATGATCCTTTAGCCCAATAATCCCTCTCATCCAATCCAGGGATTTTAGCGCTCTCGACCAGCACAAGCTCCACTCCGGATTAGAGAAATCCCTATGCTCCTGGGTATTCTGACATGGTGCTTATCCCGGGAACAAAAACATTATTGGCACAGAGCAAAAAAAATGGCTTATATTCCCACCAACACACATTCATACCTGGCTAAACACAGCGCCACAAAAATGCTCAACAGGAAGGAATATGAGAGATACTACTGTACACTGAGGTTAGAATCAAAATGGCTGATGACCCAGTAAAACACTTAACCCTGACTAGTGGCTGTTGATTCATTGTATTTCATAGTGATCTACAGGTCATGGCTGGATTAGCAAATGGGTCTACTGGGCACTGTCTTGAGGGAGCCCGTAAGTCCCCTAAACACAGTGCCTGCTGTAAAGTGACTGTTATTAACATTTCTTATTACAGACCCAAAGGGTTCAGTCATTTATGTCAAATCAGAGGCCAAAAAAGTACTTCTGAAAAACCTGAAGCAATAAACTAAATGTTCACAAGTAAAAGGCCATCACATCTTCAGAGGGAGTGTTTATCCCCTCATGTTTTCTGTAGATATTAAGATTAAATTTTTCTCTCTATTGATACCAACATCACTTCCTGAAAGTGGAGTTGAGTTTGTTGTTCCTCCTTCCCCGTATTGAGGGACTATAAGGATAGAGGGTGTCGTATGTTGAAGAGATTGAAAGCTCTTTGAGGCAAAATTGTGATTTGTGATAGATATATATATATATATATATAAAAAATTTTTGTGTGTTTTCCCTTGCATGGAATGGTAGATGAGAGACTGAAAACAATTATGTGCAGAAAACATCAGACTGATACTGGTCATGCCGCTTTGCCTTTAACCTACCCCTCTTGCCCTGTCTCCACCCGATGGTCTATAATCTATCTGAGACATCAGAGACGTGCAGTCTGGGTAGGCAAGCTAGGCACTGCCTACCCTGCCAAAATTCAAACATGAAAATGTATTTGTATTTTTACTGTTTATTCTTGTTTTTTATATATGCAATATGTGTGTTATTCCAATTGTTTAGACGTTACGATGAGAAATGTAGCAGTTACACATAATCAAATACAAAATAAATGGTAGAATAAGCAGTGCTTTTACTGTTTTCATTGCGGACGAAAACCTCGTGAAAAACCCATGTTGCACATGCGCACTTCGATCCTGTATTCTTCAACATGTACGGCAAAAAGCACAACTCTGCTGTGCCTTTGCACGTAAATGTGTTATGCCAGTAATCATCTCCATTACATGTCAAACATGGACCAATTAAAATCGAGATATTACTGGAGATTTGCGCAGCTAACGTCATTACACCAGCCAGTCCTTCCAGAAAAATGCTGAGTTTTTTGTGATTGTTGCGGGCAAAAATTCTTGATTATGCGGCACGTTTTCTTAAAAAATGGATGGAATATGCGGGATATTTATGCAATTTTATGCGATGAAATTGCGGGAACTTGCAAAAACTGCGGGAACTTGCAAAAACTGCGGTTTCATCATGGCTTCATCGTGGGGTTTGCAGCTTTTCAATGATGTATTGAAGGATCTGATAAATGCGACCTGCTTCCTTGCAAAGCAAGAACTTGCTTTTCGTGGCAATGATGAAAGCGCTAGCTCTAGCAATAGGGACAATTACATCGAGTTGCTGGATGTGCTAGCTGAGAAAGACGAGAGGTTGGCTAGACATCTACGTACATCTACCGTATATATGTATGTGACGAGTTTTACAACGCTGTGATCGATGTCTTCATGAGGAAAGAGCAGCAGATGGATTTTATGTACAAATTGGTGAGTCAGAAACTATTTGGAACTTAGTATTGAATTGATAAGTGTGGTTGAATTAATGCCGACTGCAAGACATTTGCCTTCATATTCAATTGAGCAGTGTGTGTTTTCACTGTTGCTGACTGACAAACATAATTGGCCAGCCGCAATAATTAAGGATAAAGATGGTTGCATTCTGATGCTGTGTGTGTGTGTGTGTGTGTGTGTGTGTGTGTGTGTGTGTGAGAGAGAGAGAGAGAGAGAGAGAGAGAGAGAGAGAGAGAGAGAGAGAGATTGTCAGAGTAGTACACGATATGTCATCCTGATTGGAAATTTCTTGATATCGACCGTGCGTGCGTGTGCCGAGCTTGTGCGTAACGTTTACTGTTTTGACGTATTAGCCTAAACAATAATCTGGCTTTCATAACTCAGTGCCTAGCCTCTTACTGACATCACTGCACGTCACTGCGAGACATGTGAGACCGCAGTCATCTAATGTGTCTGGAATGGAATCCTCGTCAAAATGCAGAGGAGGAATGTGAAAACTGAAGATCACTCTGAGATCAAATGATGGAAGAGTGAACTGGAGGGTCCGGATGGATTAAAGGGTAACTACCATTTTTTTTCAACCTGGACCCTATTTTCCTATATTTTTGTGTCTAAGTGACTGATGGGAACAACAATCTTAAGCAAGATCGTTGCAGTTGGCAGCGGCAAAACAAATATTCTAAGTTCCCTTCAGAGATAGACCTTTAAAACCTCTTTGAGACCTTTCTGTTTGACCAGAAACAGCTCTGAAGTCGCTAGCGCTAAACCCACCAGACTCCCTTTAAAAAAGCAATACTTATGGCATGTATAGAGACAACATATTAATATATATTAACATTTAATTTAACCAAAACTAGAGTTGTGATGGTTTGAAAAGTGGAAAGAAACCCAAAACGGCTTTTCATAGTTTTATTTTGTTTCTGTCGACTTTGAATGAAGTGTATTTTACGATGCTAAAATTACTGTTTATTTAGCTATTTAGCTTACCTCCTTAGAAATTGTTTCCATAATGTTGTCAGACACTTAGAAGATTAATCTGAGCCTGCCAGTGGCAAAACGACCACTTTTGTGAAGGTAAATACAAGCTGGACAATTGCCCTTTTAACTTACATTGTAGAATGTTTTGCCGCTGTCGACTGCAGCGATCTTGCTTAATACTGGACTAATTTCAAAGATTGTTGTTCCCATCAGTCACTTAGACACAAAAACATAGGAAAATAGGGTTAAAAAAGGTTGAAAAAAACTGTAGTTACCCGGAACAGACTGAGTAAACCAGAATAATGAAAGATTGAGCACACAAGGCTTATGGGAGTGTCACTGCTCTGTGACAATCTGAAAGTTGTGTACAAGAATTAAAGAAGCATCACTACTGGTGAGCTTACTCCTTATGTTTAAGCCTGTAACTTTGATGAGGGCTTAATTCCAAGGCGATGTAACAACCAATGCAGAGCAGGTTACTGCAAACGTGGCTGAACAACTTCACCCTTACTCATCAGCTTCCTCTCTTAGGTCAAACATGCTAAATTTGCTGTCTGCCCCACGCACCCACCTTAAGACCCGTGGTGGTCGAGCTTTTTGGCTGTAGCACCTACATTTGCTTGCATTTGATGTATTATTGGTAATTTCATTATGTACTGTATTCTTAGTTTTACACTTCATAAACACATGGCTCGGGTGGTCACTTCACCTTCTATGATTTATTTCTTGTATGTTGTTTTATGCCCTTTGTAAAGCACTTTGTGACTTATGTCTGTGAAAAGAGCTATACAAATATATTTTACGTACTTACTTACTTGATCAATATTGTGTGCAATAACACAAAATTATGATGATTTTATATAGTATATAAATATATGGCTACAAAATAGTGACTTGTGCATTAATGCGGGTAATGATTCTAGTGTCAAATTTCCACCAATTTCCATTTTATGGACAAAACTGTTAATTCTTACATATAGGCAGAATCGGCCGATCCTCGGCAGAAAAGGCAGTTGGACAGATCAGTGTCCCCGAGTTGGTCAAAAAAGTGCCTCGGAACACACCAAAGTGACGAGACGTAATACGTCTCCATAAAAGCAGGCGGCGCTAATCTGTATTGTCTTCCAAAAATGAAAACTGGCAGCTGATTGGATGAACGCATCACGTGGGTCTGGTTTCTCCGGAAATTCAAAGACAGACTGTCATGGCGGCTTGTTCAGAATACGATCTCATATTGTACTAAAATAGTTCACCGAAACATGTTTCTAAAAACATTTTAAGTGAGAAATAGGCCATGTTACTCCAAGTCATTTGTAATTCTGTGGACTTCAAAATGGCTTTGCTAGATGAAAAATAACCAATTTGTTGAGAAGAGCGAGATAACATCAGAAGAGGAGATGGCCTGTTAGAGCACGGGATGTGTTGAGGCAAGAGTGGATGTGTTAACATCCCAAGCAGACCAATCCTGCAGACACTACATGTAGTTATATACACCTGGTTAGAGGCATATGTAAGCTGCAGCAAAATTTCTGTGAATGAAAAGAAACATCACAGTCACCTATCTCTTCTCCTCATCAAGACCTATACATGGAGGCTACATGGCCCAAGGGTTTACCGAACAGCAAGTGTATGTGTGTGTGTGTGTGTGTGTGTGTGTGTGTGTGTGTGTGTGTGTGTGTGTGTGTGTGTGTGTGTGTGTGTGTAAATCAGGGAGTAGGGTGCTTGTAAACAGGAGCCTGATCCATCCAATAAAGAGATGCGCTCTTTCAACCCTCTATTGAGGTGTCAACAACCTCCACTGAAATCAGTTTTAGTGCACTAACCATTACTTCTTAATGAGATAGGTCAATTACAACAAAACAAATTCATCAAATGATTTTCTCTTTCAATTATGCAAGTTATGGGTGTTTTCTATGTGTCAGTGAAGGCTAGCCTGACTCGTGGTCCACTGCATGGTCCCGATGAGTAATTAGGGCTTAATTAGATGAAAGTATGTGTGGGGGAGGTGTTGACTGGAATGGGGATTTGGGGGTTGTGAGGCATTAGAGGAGGTTTTGCTGGCCGGCTGGTTGTCTAGTTGAGGAGTGCTTTTACTCCACTTACAATAAACAAAGACTGACATTTCCTGAGGTTGGACAGACACCTAGAAATACACACACCAAGCTGCACACACAGACTCAAGCAAACTTCTAGTGTGCTTTGGGTGCTGTGTTTAGCTTCAGCTGGCCAACAGGCAGAGGAGCTCTTGGTCTTGGTCTATGGGATGAGTCAGGCTGCTGGAATGTCAGGAATCTAACCTGAGATCTATTTACAAAGCACATATCCTCTCTATTCGCTTAACACACACTGTCCACTCTAAGGCTAAAAGAAGGGAGGGAGAGAACATGCACGTACAGTGCTGATGAATGACCCTATCAGCTGTTTGCACATTATTGGGCAATTTGTATTAGTTAGAGTTAATTTACACCACTGCTTGTAAGATCAATATAGAACACATCAGAAGAAAAATTGAATATTAATATACATGGAGAATGTCAGGATTATAGTTGCAATGGACAATGGACTTCACACATGACACAGCTATCTCTGTCTGCCTTCCTTACAAAGTAAATTAGGGTTAGATTGTTATGTAAGCAATGACCATAGTCTAAAACACTAAAGCCAGTGTGAAGGACGATCTGCTGAGGAGAAAACCCTCCCTTCTCCCTCCTCTTTCCCCTTCCCCCTTTTCTCCAGGCCCACATAGTCCACCAAGCCACACTGCTGTCAGCCAATCAACTACTGTACCATCTCTGATTCAAGTTTTACACATCTCTAACCTACAAGTCATTTCTAACTACAAATCACATGACAATTTAAGTCAGAATATGGCTTTTCCTGGTCAAACAGACACATCCAATCACACAGATTTATCTTGAAGCACGACTGAGAAACTGGTTTAGTTGAATTTATTTTTATCCTCCTTTTCTGCTCATTTTATTTTTCAATCAGATTTTTCCCAACAAGACTCTCTTTCTGGAGCCTCCCTCCTTCTCTCTATGCTGAAGCAAAGACAGGGCTGTGTGTCCGAGCCTGTGTGGTCAGTTTCCCCCTCCCCCACTCCTTTAGCTCACACACATGTGGCAGAAGCTGGTCTGGCCCCTCTTTGCTTATTGTGTCCACTCATATATCAGGCTGCAGCTGACCAGTCCCTCCTCACATCCCCTCCATCTGCCCTTCACTTAGCTCTTTCTCTGTCATTTTACTGCCGTCAGCATGGGTCTTTACTATAACACATAATGAGGATCTAAGGTGTGCTACAATTTACTTAACAAGCCTTCATGATTACTATGGAGGACTAATGTTAGAGGGCTAAAAAGAGCTAAAACTTCTAATAATCATTATGGTCAGAGCACGTAATGAGATGTGGGTGATTGTGATTGTATGTTTACGTGTGTGTGTGTGTGTGTGTGTGTGTGTGTGTGTGTGTGTGTGGAGGCGAAGGGTAATGTTTATTTGTCCCTCTATACAGGACTAATGAGAAGCTGGTGACACTAGGTTACTAACGACCTGGCTTTCATTCACATAATCGCTTTACCCTGGTAACTGGCAGCTAAAAAGGGCTAAAACATCTAATAATCATTACGGTCAGAGCCCGTAATGAGGTGTGGGTGATTGTGATTGTATGTTCATTGTTTGTTTGTTTGTTTGTGTGTGTGTGTGTGTGTGTGTGTGTGTGTGTGTGTGTGTGTGTGTGTGTGTGTGTGTGTGTGTGTGTGTGTGTGTGTGTGTGTGTAGATGGACAAGAAATGTGTAAGCCTGTGATATTTGATTAAAGTAGTTGTGGTTGTAAAAAATAAATGCCATCACAGGATTGTGTGTAGTTGAAGTTTCTGTGGGAAGAAATCTAACGAGACGCTGTGAGTCTTTTTTAGGGAGGAATGTGACAGACGTATGTTACTAAAACTTCTGTCTGCTCATAAAACTCCCTCCGTCTCCCTAGAAGTTTTCCGTTGTTTATCAATGTGCATCTGTGTAGCTCTTTAGAATATTATAACCTAGAAGTCCCTGTTGCATTATTCCAATCAGGTTAGCCTTGTAATCCTTTTAAGCTTGGCCTAATCAATAGCCCATTCAATCAATATAAGCATATTCATCAGCCTGGATAGCAACCTCTCATGATTAGCACATATACAAGTGAGGCCTGTACTGTGATGCGTCACAGAGATTTATGCGATTTAATCAGCTTTTACATACTAATGTTGCACATATAGAAACAGATCTGTCCAATCTAGTAACACTGGAAACAAAATGTTGCTAAGTCGGTTTTTATGCATGTTTCAGCACAAAACACCACCATCATAGTTTGATATACAGGCTTATACATTGAAACATAAATGTAAATTGAATTAAATAAAGATACAGTAAGGGTGTTTCCAGAATCTCACGATGTGATGGTGCTATCATTGTTTAAAAATAAGTATAACTAACGTTTTATGTATCTTCCTTTTTTATTAAAAAAAAAAAAACTTCTCCGCTGCACTCCTTTGCCATGTTCATGCTGCTCCTTAGAAGAAACAGACAGTGGCGCTTAAGCTGCTGTCTGTCTAAACAAGTTGTTACTATACTATATTCACATGGAGTGGCTGAAAAAACAGCGACTGAACACTTTCTGTGAAATTCCTCAATGCAAGCCTGGAGACTCAGCTGTTAAAACCATTAGCATATCTTCCTTCTCAAAATGACTTCTCAGAGACCCCCCACCCCCTCTACTGAGCCACAGGAGATGAGTCCTGGACAAAAGAGGAGCCAAAAGAAGACGTACAGAAAAACAGATTCAAATTAATATTAGGTCACATTGTTCACGTACAATATGCGAACAGACCCATCATTAGACATGACCGTACAACATTAATCACACACATTTAAAAAATAAATAAAAGTAGTGCAGACTTACTGTATGGGGTGACAGGACTGAGCATTCTGCAGCCCTGGCCCCAGGTAAAGAGGAGAGGACCGGGTCCACTTGGTGCTAGTGAGGGCCCTGATGCATGCTGCGGGGCTTCCCCGGGCTACTGCTTCTCTTGCTGCTGGTGGTTGTGTGGCTGTTGGCTCGGCTAGTGACTGGCCTGATGGACCCCTCCATGGTTCATTTCACAGTTCAACACTGCTCCGACACACTGCCACCTGAATAGCAAACACATGCCAGTGTCAGAGCCAGAAGACACAGTGAATAAGAAGAGGATGTTTATTTTGATTGCAGCCACTAACATTGTA
Source organism: Sander vitreus (assembly GCF_031162955.1). NCBI lineage: Eukaryota > Metazoa > Chordata > Actinopteri > Perciformes > Percidae > Sander > Sander vitreus. The sequence continues at coordinate 12,557,167 of NC_135858.1, read as the reverse complement.
GGGATATGTTGTATATGTATAAAGTACAAATAATAATAATTGCTTGCATGTGTCATATTTTGAATTCAGTATTCCTATTATCTACCTACTATCGTGAAAATGACTTTTGGGAAATACTTGCAGAAAGCAACTGATATTGACTCATAATGAGTTTCTCATGCGTTTACTTTTGCTTTCCTCAGTTTTTCTGTGGTTATGTGCATGCATGTGAATGAGCGACCGATCAAGACAGAGTTTGAATGCTTAATGCCCTGACAGAGAGGGGGCTTTTACTATCAGACCACAGCACCGCATGGCCAAGCAGAGACAGGTTTCTAATTCTTTGAAGCCACCCACATTTCAACACAAACACTGCAATCTACAACAGCAAAAGTAACTTTGTACTCTCTGCAGAGCAAGGAAGCTATCATGTCTCCCATGGAATACATGAGGGAGAAAACTGAAGAATGAGTGTAGAATAGGGGAGTGCTGTGTGACATGTAACCTGGTTTGACACATAGAGGACAAACTATTGAAAATGTCATACAAATGTATGAAGAGGATTAAACTATAACAGTACAATGGAGTGAGCAGCACATAAAAGAGGGCATCTCACACAGAAAGAGAATAGAGAGAATTGAAAATGACAGGAATGTGCAAGAAGCAGCAGAAACATTGTCATTACTGCTGAAAGGAGATAAAAGCTAAATCTTTTTCAACAAGTAAGTATATAGTTACTGACCTGATCATGCCTGGATTTGCTCGATGAGTGGTTCAGTTAGGAAAGTAATCCACTATTCCACAAAGTACAACAGAGGAGCCAACGCAAATGTTTATGTGTGAGTGTCTGTGTTTGTGTGTGTGATAGGCTTGTGCTCTCTTCTGGGACCCTATCCTCTCCTACACTCCTTGCTCGCCCTCCAGCTTCCCTCTCCCTCCCCCCTCTGGCTCTTCCTCGCCCAGTGACAACAGAGCAGCACATACATCCCCTCCCCCAACCACGCCACCCTTCCCCCTCCTCCTTCTCCCTCTCTTTTGTTAAAACTATTTCAGCAGGAAGAGAGAGAGGGAAAAAAGTGACCAATCATGCAGTGTCAGAAAAGACAGAGAAAGAAAAGACTGTTTCCCCCTGTTGCTGTGTGTGTGTGTATATATATATATATATATATATATATATATATATATATATATATATATATATATATATATATATATAGTTTGTGTGTGTGTGTGTGTGTGTGTGTGTGTGTGCATGAATTTCTGCATGTATGCAAGTGTAAATGCATGTTTTTTATTTATTTATTGTAGACCTTCAGTGTGATGAATGAGCATGTGGGACACATGCTACTGAAAAATAGTGAATTTTCTCCTTCACTGATCACATGAGAAGTTCAGTTATTGTCAATGACTTTTATTGATCTGGTACATTGATCTTAGTGGTGTTGGGAGGGTGGAGTTGAAACAACCATGTCAATATTACCTAATTCTTATGTCCTGTGGTACCCCACCCCCCCTTACACACATACACGTACACACACACACACACACACACACACACACACACACACACACACACACACATACATACACACACAGCCTGCACACATGCATGGGCAGCAGTAAATGACCTCCATATTGGCCTCAAATCTTTGACTAAGAAGTGGGTACACTTGTTTTACCTGTAATGTATCAAGATCTGATATTCTAATATATACACACCTCTTCTATATTGTTTTCTTTCCAGGAGCTCATTTAACTCTTTCCCTTAAAACCCTGTTTTGCTCCCCAGTCCCTCATACATAGAAACACAGCTGTGGCTCTGCATTTAGAGTTATGGAGGAGGCGGGATAAGCTGGTCCACTCCTCATGTTACTCTGCTGTAAACATTCAAGGCCCTGCAGGACACACTCCTTCTGCTTTGGGCCCTGTACCAAACACACACACACACAGGCACATTTGACATGTGTGAGCCATGTTTCAGAAGGTGGTCATTCACAGCTCAAACTGTAACTTTCCTATGCAATTTCATTTTATTGGACCGTAATCACTATTGATTGACTATGATTACAAAGCAGTTTTAACGAAAAAGAGGACTTTGATCACCACCAACATCGTTACACCAACCTTACAATAGTTGTCCTTATTTATGGAGACAAAGTGGCCATAAGTGGACTATCATCTGAGAGAACCATGAGTTAGATTTTTGCCAATAATAGCAGTAGAGCTGGAGGCTTGTTACAAGACCTTTCATCAGGTGAGGAGTAATGGCTAGTGCAGTGCTCAGCTCTTTCTCCCTTACCTGCTTTGCTGACCGACTGTGAAAAAAAAGCCACGCTGTTATTTTGCAGGCTAGGAAACAATACATCTAAACAATCCCAAATGTGCTGCGGGGGATTTTCTTTTCATCATAGATAAGGTAGGCTGTTTGATACATTCTCACTGCCGAGTCGAAGCCCCCAGATGTGGTCTCTTGTTACGTCAGGAACATGCGGCCCTAAGCAGGTCACTGAGACAAGCAGCAGGACAAAGGACAGAGTGGGTGCTAATGACAGGCGAACAAAAAGGTGCGGCTCTCAGCAGGTTGGAGAGCAAGTTTACTGGCAGAGAAAGAGGAAAGAAATTTCCCTTTACAACTCAACTTCTTGAACAGATATAACACACAGGAAGACAGATTTACACACACACACACACACAGCTATGCTGGATATTGGACATGGTAACTCTAAACGTGGGTCCCTTTGGCCCTGTGGGTGGGATAGGTCACATAATAGCGACCCAGAGAAGCTCAGCTGTTTGCCACTCTAATTCTGTCTCAAGCAGCTGAGCACTGACCCACTGCTCCACTGAACTGTCCCCGTAATGATAATTGTGTGTGTGTGTGTGTGTGTGTGTGTGTGTGTGTGTGTGTGTGTGTGTGTGTGTGTGTGTGTGTGTGTGTGTGTGTGTGTGTGTGTGTGTGTGTGTGTAAAACCAGACCATTGTAGTAGTAACAGTTTAAAGTTAAATAGTTGGAAATACAACTTGCATAAGCATGTTCACATGTACAAAATAGCAAAATAGGAACAGGAAAATCTTTGGAAACAGGAAATGTGTGTATTGTCTCCCACAGGCAATGTCACTGTCAGCAAAGTACTGGGCTTGTACTTAATGGATAATGTCTGGTGATATTTTATATTTTTCTGACTATCAACAAATCCAATGACAAATAGAGAATGTGTGACATGCACATACAACACCAAAACAAATTCCTTGTATGTGTAAAAAACGTACTTGGCAATAAAGTTTTCTGATTCTGATTCTGAAAATCAATGCATTAGTAGTGCACTAGTAGAGGTATTTCATGTGTCTTTTTCCTCTGTGTCATAGAGCTCCACTGTTCAAAAATTACCAGTGAGTTACACTGTTACTGGGTGACATGTTCTTTCATTACGACGAACATGGGTACTGTAGTTTATTTTTATCAATATATACACATTTGCCATATATACTTACTAGAGCACCAAATGTGCGTTAATCCGCGGGTGAAAATAGTCCCCAACAAATGATAGAGTGCTCAGCTGTTTTTAGGAAATTACTGAGCCTTTCATGAAAAATTAAACTACATATGTGTGAGCTAATTTTAAAGTTTTAGATCTTCAGTAGGAACAAATGGGCTTGGATATGAGTGCAACAGGGTAGGAAGGTCAGAGTATTGAGAGACAGACTCATTGTTGGTTTTAAATTCATTAATGTGCTGTATAAAATCACTTCTAGACAGAAACTGGAGACAAGCACATGCGGTAAATGCAAAGAGTACAGTCATTATGCTAATAATATTACTAATGCTGATGTTTTTGTTGACTTTTTATTCTCATGGTTGCCTTGTCTGGGAAACATGATATTGACTCTAATCCACATCCTTAAGAAAATCAATAAGACATACCTGAAAAACACATTGGTATACACACACACACACACACACACACACACACACACACACACACACACACACACACAGGTCTGGTTACACCACAGATACATTCAAGGATAGAAGCAAAAAAATGCTCTGGGTTGTTTGCATTCTTTAAACCAATCCCAATCATCTTGGGCAGCACTAAGTTCTGGACACAGAGACTCTGCAAAATGGTCTCGGGAAGGAACTTGTTTTGGTGGAACATTTGCACCCTGCAAAAGAAAACACCACATCAAATATTAAATGAAGTTATCTGTTCACGCAATACAGTAACGTGAGCTATTTAAATTAGCTGGATACATAGTTAAACATCATGTGCTCTTATCAGTGTATGACCATGAGTACTTCGACCACAGCAATTCCACCAATCATTCTCAAAACGCGCCACTTAGATAGTAAATGCGTAAATCTTTATAATCTTTCACCAAAAGAACCAAGCAGGCCTGCGTTGTTGCACGGTCTAAATTTACTTGAAAATTTGCCATTTTCAGAGTGTAGTTTGCCAGCTCGAAGTTGTTTCCTCTAGCGAAGGGATTTTGAGATCGGCAACACACAGAGAGCCCAAGGTAAGGGACAAAGTCACGTTAGTGCACGTGCTTCATGTTAGAGTGGATTATTGTTCTCTGGTATAGAGAACACAATATCCAAGTCTAGTAATAGAGGTTAGATTAATTGCTGACAAATCTGTATTCAGCAGTTCCCTTTCTCTCCGCTTGACAGATTTATGACAGAGATTGATGGAGGGGAGGGACGAGCCGAGAGCCCCCTCTGTTCAGTGAGAAAAGAGGACAACAGCTCAGTGAGCCAAATAGAAACGAGGGAAAAAAAAAAAAGACAAACAGGATTGCTTTGGTTGGATCTTACACATGACCAACACATTTTGTCTTGGAGTTTGTAAGAGGCATACACTGTCAGATTTTAGGCTGTTGTAACCAGAAAAGTTAATTCCAAAAAATATTGTTTATTATTGTATTCCTCACACTCAATATGTTGAATGTTAGAGTAAAAGTCTAAAGTCATACCTATAAATTACTGTTTACGGAGCACCAAGAGATATAGGTCTTTTTCACAGCACACAGGGGCGGCTGTGGCTCAGGAGGTTGAGTGGTTGTCCACCAAATCGGAGTGCCAGTGGTTCGATCCCTGGCCCCTGCATGTCTTCATGTCAAAGTGTCCTTGAGCAAGACACTGAACCCCAAATTAACCCCCAAAACAATGGATGATGGCTGAATGAATATCTGATGATCAGGTGACACTTTACCACTTCCACTTTCCATACTTTGTATGGTATCCTCAGTGTATGAAGTTCTGTGATGGAGCGCTTTGAATGTTCACTAAGACTAGAAATGCAGTTTATTTACATTTAACTGGTCATTATAGTAAAAACACACATTAGTAATAGTGGCTCTGTTCTATTCAAGTTTTCCAGTAAGTCATGACAGTGTGACAGTGAGCCAGCATGCACAATGCCAGGACCCTAAAACTGAAGCACTTAAATGGAATTCAGCCACAATTATTTTATTATTTACACCTGTTCTTGTCAAAATATCTTCTGTGAAAAAAGGTAAATCTGGAAAGCATAATTTTTGGCATCTGTTACATAAAAGAAAACATTCAAAACTGACATAATGCTAAACAATTGGAAACCATGAAGATGTATACCTTTCTTAAAGGAACAGTTCCACATTGTGGGGAATGCACGTATTGGTTTACTTTCTAGGAGTATAATAAGAAGATCAATACCACTCTCAGATATGAGTGGTATCAACCTTCTCGTCTAACTCTCGGCAAGAAAGCAAATAGCTTTTGTTCCTCACTTGCTCTTTAGAAACTACTCACAATTTTGTAACCTGTATTGTAAAGTGTTACCAAGCTAATATGCATATTTTCCAAAATGTCAAAAACATATCTTTAAGACAGACATTTTTATTGTCAAACGGAGCTGTAACTATAACAAAGGCCGCCTTCCATTCAGGTGCGTCATTTTACGATATTATGCATGAGGCTCACTTTCATGGCTTAGTGGCAACCTACATGGAACAGAACATATCATTAATATAAGTTTGCAGAGAAGATTGCCACTACACACACATGGTAAAGACATCGCAAACTATTTAATATTTAAATGACTGCTGATCATTCAGCATTTTGTGGCAGTCTCGCATAAAAGAAACATGCATTCCTCTCTGCATTTCAGCTCCAGTTGGCTCTTCAGCTTTCCTCCAAAAAAACCACAGGGCCTTCACATGAGCACAAAGGATGTCTTTGTATACTTAAGTCTTAGAACAGAGACATTAGGGCCAGGGTACCGTCTCAGCTGATTGGTCCTGTGTTGGCTATGAGCTATGATGATGCTGGACCCACATGATAATAATCAATACACAAACAGACACGCTGAAAGTACATAGAGGGTAAATATGATGTGCATCTTGACCAGCTGGCAACATTCAAGCGCGATGTGGGGGATCCAACACAGCTTAATGGATCAGCCCGATGTTGCCGATTGAAAAAAAAACAAAACTAAAATATCCTGTGCACCTCCCTCCTTCCACTTGATGTCACAGCCAACAGCTGCTCTGATTGGTCAGGCAACAGCCCGCCAGCTGTTTGTAATCAGGAGCATTTGGGAATCTGGATCACATGACACCCTGAAGGCACACATGGACACATAGATATACATACAGGGTGCAGTGCATCTTTAACTTCATACCCCTTCTCACAGGCTACTCCTTTGCAGTCAGGATCACCTCCAGATGTGCACACTGTGTACTCACATCAGGATAAAAAACCAAGGAAAGGGTGGGGAACAAGAAGGGAGGGCACAGTCCAGTGAAAATGAAAACATCCGTAAGAGATTAGGAAGAAGGTATAAAAAAAAAAAAGAAAAAAAAAAAAGAGGATGGATCCATATCTGGGACCAGTGTTAGTCTCTCTTAAAATGATGTAACGGTCTTGAATTTATATAAATAACTGGGAGAGCAAAGTCCTCACAGGGATAATCTAGTTGAAAGGATTGTGACGCTGGTGCCACCTAGGGGGACAAGTCATTGAATACATCAAGCAACAGGAACACGAGTTCATTTCAACTGTGATTATTTATTTTTCATTTTTCCATAATCAAAAATTAAATTACACATATAAAACATGTAGAATTATTTTGCTCAAGACTAATCATTCAGTGGTTGAAGAGACAAGGCATCGCTCTTTCTATGGCTCCAAGACTAAAAGATTAAGGTTACTGCAGTACAGGTGCCCTTCTTCTTCTGTCACCCTGACTTTGTCCTCGAAACAGACACCACTTTTGTCTCATATTCATTAGAAGGACAAAGCCTCACACAGTGCACAGTTTTTCCTTTTATATACACATAAAAAATAAAGTAAGGATTCTGACAGGAGAGAATTTGAAACTCGAGTCTCTTGCTGTGTGACAAAGAAATTGTACAAAATAGGACACATTGATGATGACGTTTTCTGAACAGCCTGTGCCTCATTAATCACTTTTAAAAGGTCTGTTTTTGGTCAAAAAAGTAAAATGACAGCACAACAGGAAGTGGTTATGTAGTATTCTATGACAGGCACACACGTACTGCACGTATATTTATACTCACGACCATCAAAAATGTATGACCCCTCTCGGTCACATGTATATGCAGTAAACCTACAGTATACTAAAGGCATTTAACTGTATGCTTACCATACATTCACATATACATTCATGATTTGAAAATAACATTTAAGACACATGATGCTCCTTAAAATTACTTTAACAATTGCTAAATAATTACATTTTCTTGTTAAAGCACTTCTACAGTCATTGCACTCTGGATGTGTATAAGTGTTTTTACAATTTGGTCTTGTCTTTTCTCAATTTACACATTTGTTTGCACTCGTGTGATTTAGAATATATGTATTTATACAATGAATAATATTTAGTCATGCCATTCGTTATGGGTCCTCGTACACACAAAGACTATTCACATTCAAAAGTTAAAAGCAGAAGTACATGACAGAAAAGACAATGTTTTTACTTCCATACGCATCTTGGAGGAGGTATTACTGCATGTGATGTTACAATGATAGATTACTGTATTTGTGCACTTTGCTTTAAAGTAACTTGAATAGGAATTATGGAGACTATGGAGGAAGCAGCCTCGAAAGTGGTAATAAAAGAACTCATACATTTATATTTAACTGGACAGTAAAACAAGGAGTTTATAGATTTTAAACATACATTAAAACTACAGAGAATATTATTCATTCTCTGATATTTAACTTTAAAGATCCATCTTCAAATATTGAGTCCGGCTCTTTGTTGCATGCTCCCCTCACCCCACCCCACCGTGCTGTCAATAATAAAGCCCAAAATGACTGAAAAATAAAACATAAATAAAATTATGAATCTGTTATTAGTCCTTACTTTTATTATCCAATCAAGTATAAACCAATAAATGATTTATAAGCAGTTTCAAGTCTCTCCAGGTCCTCCACCTAGACCAAAAGGTCCGTGACAATCGCGGTTTATTTGACAAACTCCTGATGTCTCCCATCAGAGCACTTTGCTCTCTTTGTAGTAACCTTTGAACGTATTGTATTGAATTCATTCATATAAGTATATTATTCATCAGCCTTTTTCTTAGCTCACCACGCTTATTGCAGTATGTACAGAAAGTAAATCAAAAAATAAATAACTAATAAATTATTGTAAAATCATTGAATTGCTTAATAGACTTCTTCAAAATAAAATATATCACAAATTCTTTATCTACAGAAAGTGCAACTACAAATAAAGTATAACCGAAGGTCATTCTCTCTGCTCCCTTTGGCTCTCCCAGCTTTGAGGTGACACTGGTGTGCAAGTCCTATTCTAAATTAATTGAAGACAACCACCAGATTTGACTCATAAATAAAAATGAGGGGGAGCACATTACACCTGAACCTTGTTTATCCAAACTGGCATTGCTCGGGAATCCACATAATGAAGGAAAGTGTGACAATGTCAAAACGTGTTTCATTTTGGCACATGTAAAGAGTTTTAGGCTTCAAGTGTTATGTTTTCCTGAACGCCTCTATTTCGCATTGATGGATAAAAAAAGTTTGCACTGGTACAAAGGGACCCTGATAAATAGAAATAGAATATAAATAGATAAAGAGTTCTAGTAAGGTAAATTTGGGTTGAATCACAGGTTAAATTATTGCTTAAAAGAAAGGGCTGCAGCACCCCCATCAAATAATGGAAAAATTATTATTTTCCTGAAACTCAAAGGGACACACACACACACACACACACACACACACACACACACACACACACACACACACACACACACACACACACTTTCTCTGCTCTGGTATGCCCTTACCTGACATCATCCAAAGTGCCTTTCAGGAGCATTCATGAACTTGTCTGAGGTAAAGAAATAAGACACTGTACTACTAACACATGACAAATATTCTGTAGAACAACCTCCATCACACACAATCAATAGTTTAAAGACAAACGTCCATAAAGGGAAAAAGATTACACCTCAAAAAACACGTTATTGATGCCGCTGCTTCAACTGACGTGGGTCTTCTAACATTTACAGTTTTCAGTTTACATCATCACACAAAACTGACAAAACGTTTTATGCACCAATAAAAGGATTTATGTATTACTGAACCTGCAATGTATTTTAAGAAATCTACTAAATAATTGACCATATCATCACTATTAGAAAAAGAACAGACTCATGGTATTAAATATTATTACAAAAAAAATTAAATAAAAAGCCGCTTTAGTAGATTTACGGAATGAGGACTGACGGACCTATTTAGATTAATAAAAAGAACCTGGTTTGTGTTTAAAGGAGCGTTTACTCTCCAATCATATAGCCCAGCTAAGTGTACAGTGGAGGGGTGGAACCTGGGTTTCTGATGAAAGGGTGAAAAGGGGGAGTAGAGAGGTTGTTGTGTGTTTGTGTTCTATCTTTGTGAGGACCAAATGTCTTTAAAGCTGCTAATATTTTTATATTACCAGTGGATCACATGACTGGTAATTGTAAGCAGGCGCTTGTAGTGATGAACAATAAATTATCATCCAACTCTGCCATTCCCCTCAGCTCTACGGCTTATTTTAGCTCATTGTTTGTATTTTCTGGCCCATACTTTTACTGTTTTATTTCACTCTCACCGCTCTCATAACGTCGTTTTTAGCTGCAACAGCTGTTTTCAGCGAAACAGCTCTTAAAACCCACTGTTCACTACCTGCTGAGCACCAAACAGTGACAAAGTTAGCAACTAGCTGGGGAATATGGTGCAGCATTCAGCAGATAAGGAACCAGATCATTTTCTCATCAGTATGTTCAATATCGATTGATCAACACTTTTCTTAAACAGTTTCAACAAAAACATTGAGCAATCCAACACATGAACATTATAACCTTTATGAAGGTGGGATTTATTGCAGGACTGTTGTATTAGTTTTAGATAGTTGTACCTAATACAATGGCAACGGGTCATATTTCTGGTTTATAACTGTGTGTGTTATAGCTATGGCTAGTTTTAGTAGATCTATGGGACATATGTATTAGCAGTGTGTTATGTACCAACGTGTAGTATATTGAGAGGGGACCCCTATTAACTGTTACACCACGGAACGGCATGCTGGGTAAAGCTTGCTCTCCGTCACTCGCTACAGTACCTCCATGAGAGGCCGGAGATGTTACGTTGTAACAAACTGAACTGAAATGATCTGGCCTGATCCCAAATAGCTAGCTGTTAGCAAAAACATATTTGCTAATGACGCGTGTACTCTAGCATTGCTATGTGATGCAACTATGTCATGGCAGGTGTATTAGTCAGGACCCAAGGAAACGCAGTGTCAAGTGTGAAGTTAATGAGATGAGAAAGCTGCAAGCAGCAATACTGGAGGACAAACAATCCGCCCGTTCCCAACACGCACATTTTGAACAGAATTTACAATGGGCTATTTCAATGACGTTGGGCAGTAAAGTCGCTATTTATAGACAAACAGCAGCTGTTTTCCCATGAACTAAAAACAAACCATCCAGACCTTTTGGCTGAAATTTTTGGAGACAGACCAGTGACACTGAATTACAGCCTCACAACATGCCCGCCAGTGTTGTGAGGCTGTTTGAGGTGTAACATCCGATTGAGTTTTAAGTATATGCATGGGTTTCAGGTGTGAATTAGCAAATGTCCCCATAACTCAGTGAAATCACCATGGCTGCCAGCAGCTGTCACAGTGTCCTTCATTATTTACTGTCACTGTGGATGCTCCAGGATGTGTCTCTAGATCACATTATCAGACACAAATTAATTGAAACTGAGCTATTGGATACTATTGAATTTTCACAGATGAATGCTGCTGTAGAAGTCTTAACGTTTCATCCTTTAACCTCACAACTAAGCCGGGAAGCCGAAGGCAGTGTACAGGCCAGAACTGATCACTCAGGGCTTTCATCACTGTGTGGTTTAATAGAAAGCTGAAAGTAGAAGATGGTGATGGTTGAGATCAGGGGTTTCTACTGGTTAACTGGTTAAGATGGTTAACGTTGCTGAGGTTGGTTCTAGTTTCGAGTCAAGGGGTTAGAGTTAGGATTAGGTTAACACTGTCTTTAAAGTTAGGTAAATAAGATTTTAAAGATATTTCTAATTCTCACAAAGATTGAAGTGCATGTGTATGTCTTATCTGTGTGTACTGTACTACCTTCTCTGTGTCTGTATGTTTGTGGACAGTATTATGTGTTGCAGGTAGCTGGTAGAAATCTTCGAGACTTGTTTGTCTAAGCACTGAAGTGGCTGAAATCAGCCAAATCGCAGTATCCTGTGGTCCAGAACTACAGCCTGTCAGGACTGTGGACATCCTTTCACTCGTCTATGAATGTGATCCCTTCAATCCTGCAGAGTAAAACAAACAAAGCCTGAATTAACAAAGCACAGAGCACAGTTTGGCTACCCTAAATTTGCGATTATCAGTTGGATTAACAATTGCAAAACACAAAAGAAGTGAGTGAGCACTATGTGCAGCAGAAATATTTGGGGTGAGGAAAAAGAGGGAATGGCCTTGCCTTCTTAGAAGCCACAGGACAAGTGTCCCTTTGATTGGAGTTAATGGAATTCCACACAGTGGTTTTAGACATTTCATCAGATATATTAATGTCAGAAGGGTCACACCTGAGGAGAGGAAGAGGAGGGTGAGAACAGAAAGAGGACAGGGTTGGGTGTGAGTTGGGGGATTAGGGAGAGGTCTCAGTGTGTTACAGTAGTATTCACAGGGTGCACTTGAGAGCAGAACACCAAACAAGACAAGCGTGCATATAGATAGACAGGAAGGTGAAGCATTTCTCTCATAATCTTACCACTCCGATCATCTGATGTCCATCCTGTTCATTTGAGAGTGTGTGTGTACAGTAGGTGTGTATGTGTGTGCTCACCTGGGGTCGTGTGCTTTGGGGGTCTGAACAGGCTCGCTGGCCTCCATGGGAATCTGAACAGCAGTTGCATCTTTCTTCTCTGTGCTGAGCATAACCTGTGATTCCTACGAGACGCATCCATGCCACAAACATGTCCAGTCAATACGTGCATCTTTATTTATTTTCATTATTTATTTCCATCTGTATATTTCAATGTAGACTACCTCTTCTATCGTTTTAGATGCATCATCAAGGTTTTTTTTCTTCCACTCAGGCATCAAGTCATCCAGGTAACTTAGCTCTCGCTTTGAGAAACACCAGTCCAGCAGTTTGCGAATGAAAACCAGAGCCAGCACCTTCAGGAAAAAAAACACGTTATTTTTTTTTTTTTTTAAACAACAGGAGACATGGAGAGGCTAGCGAAGAGAGAGTGGGGATGTTGGCGGAGGCAAACTCACCATCATGGGAAAGACGATGGCGGCAGGTGAGTGCTTGATGACCCAGAGCAGCACCAGACAGGTGAGCTGCGTGAGAGTGAACAAGTGCACCTTCCTCAAGGGGACGTGGCGCAGGTAGATGAAGTCTGGCTGGTGCTTCGCCGGCATACAGAACAACTTTACACGGTCAAAGAACTGAGAAGTGAATGCAGGTGGCGGGGGAGTTAGAGACAGATAGAGTGAGGAAGAGATATGAATTAATGAGAACAGAGCCGGGAGACAGATGGTGAATATGGCAAAAGAGGGAAAGTAATTATGAATGACGGATTTAGTTGGATTAGTCTGACAATTAACTGTCAGGCCTCATTGAATTGGGATGGAATTAATTAGATCAGGAGAGGGCACCACAGGAACAGCTGCATTAATAAGAGTTTGGGACAGAGAGGGCAAAAGAACAACTTTTCAAATACAATTCCTGCCAGTAATAAGTAATAGTGAAGTAATAAGTATGAAAACACATCTGTTTATAGCATCTTGCAAATTATTAATAAATTCCGGATTGTAAAAAATGGACACTCCCATTGACACTACCACTACTGTGCCATAGTCAGAAACTTTCAGATTGCACTCATAGTGGCCTTACTGTAAATCAGCTTTACCATAGGATAATATTCCTTTGTCACATTTCACATTACCTGGATTCCTTTTAATGAGGAGACTCCCATGTAAAGGAAAACACCATATAGCACTGGCATAGGAATGAACTGGAGAAAAAACAACAACATATATCAATAAGCTTTGATGAGTATCATATTACATATACACACCTATATTTATTGTATAGGCCCAAATCTGTATGTATTATTCTTATCCTTGTATATTTTTTTTAGGGTGACCTCTTACCACCAGTCCAGAGACAGCAGATGTAAATGTATTTATAATTAGTGTGCTTTGTCCCTAATAAATAAACCTGAAATAAATAAATAAATAAATAATAAAAAATATCCCAGCCAGAGGGGTGCAGCTATGTGTAGTTCGTCTTACTGACCTGCAGGGCTCCAGTCATGAATACAGAGCAGCCCATGAGCAGGAAGATTAGCAGGCCAGTTAACCTCTGTTCTCTGATGCCCAGGAAGCGAGGCTGTTCTCCTGGAGCCGAGCTCTCTGACTCCAGCTTCAGGCTGTTGACATGAGAGATTGACAGCACCGTGGCTGCTACGAACCAGGGCAAGCCCATGATGGAGCACACCGCCAGCATCACCCCAACCATGAGCAGGTCCAAGTGGTACCCACAGCCCTTCTGCAGAACAGAAAAGGAGGACACATAGGTACATGTATAACTGGGCTACAGTCTGCAGCTGCAAGCAACAGTGCATAGATTTATAGGTCAGCTGTATTTTTTCTCACCAGTAGTTTGTGCTCTTTGCGGTTGATGATGACGGCAGTTATCTGTTGGTCCATAAAGATGAGGATGGTGCAGAGAAGAGCAGGAATAGTTGCAGCCAGGACTGTCCACCATGGGTTGCGTCCTATTGGATTGATCAGCCAACCTCTGTCGTCTCTGGTAGGCTGGAGGATCACATTAAAGAGGAGTGAGGCCATGATTCAACCATGATCATGTGGCGTTTTATATTAAAGTCGACATTATAATTAGTAATTTTTCTATACCTGGAATTTGCTTGGCACCTTTAACTTCTGGGAGGGCACTCCCATGACATAATCAAGCAGAACCATGACAGCAATAGTAAGGAACACTGCAAAGTCACTGATCACGGACCGCACCTGGGCGTGGGAGATAACAACACTCAGAGATCAGTGGTTACTAACTGTGGCATGTCACGTTTCCCAAAAGGTAACCACTTTGCTTAGTGAGCAGGTATATCGGTTGATTACCTTGGTGGGGAAATAACGACTTGTCTTGAATTGTTTGAGGAAGGCAGACATTAAGAAGGTCGAGAAGAACAAGATGGTAGACCAGAAGAGAACATCTGGGGTGTAGGGGCCATGGTGGCCACATGCTGTCCCAACAAAGTGGCCCTGCAGGCTGACACACTCCTGTAGGTTACATAAGAACAGATGGACTCAGGAGAACTCAAGAGAAAATAGATTCAATTCAATTCAATTCAATTTCAATTTATTTATAAAAGGGACAATGTGCAATTAAAACATAAATGTGACCATTTGATGCATTGCACCAGAGTTAGCCTTTGGCTAATTTACATCTGCAGTCCCTCGAAAAACACAAATACAAATACAACATTTTAAAAGTTGAAACATCACTTAATGAGTAAAAAAAACATGTAACAAATAACAATATTTTACATTTCATATCACTCGCACACACACACACACACACACACACACACACACACACACACACACACACACACACACACACCGTCAGCCCCGTTCGAGAGTAGAGTAAGTAAGTAAGACCAACAGTTGTGAGGAATGATTAACTAACAGTGTGCGTGCATTGCTGAGTCATTCTTAGGTGATTTTTTAAATTAGCTTTAAAGCTACTAAACAAACCACAGCTTTTTACATTGTCCGGGATAGTATTCCATTGGTTAAGGGCTTTGAAAGAGAAAGCTGCCTGCCCAAAGGCTGAAGAGCAAAAGGGTACAGTGCAGTTATGTATGGAAGCTATTCTAGTAGACCTTACAGAACCAGCGGCACGGTAAGTGACAAATTTGCACAAACAGGTAGGAGCCAAGCCATTTAGGATTTTGTACACTGTACACAAATGTGAAAACACTCTAAAATTTTCAAAAGTAAGTAGATTGTGTTTGTATAGTATCCCACAATGGTGATACCTTAATGGCTTTTTGTCGAATACTTTCAAAGCCTGTTTGTACAAGGATTCTAAGCGCTTTATTGTTGTTGGACTTGCCTGCCCCCAACAGGTAATACAGTATGAAATGTGCGAGAAAATGAGAGCATGGAGAAATGTCTTTGCAGCCTCTGTAGAAAGAGAAGATCTAATCTGTCTAAAATTTGCCATGTTGTATTTAATAATATTAGTCATTTTCTTAATATGTTTTTTGAAATTGAGATTTGAGTCCAGTACAACACTTAGATATTTAAATTCAGTGACAGTCTCAATTTGTTCACCCTTAATACAGATGTTTACATCTGGGGTGTGAAACTTGGTTTTAGAAAAGAACATGCCTTTTGTTTTGCTTACATTTAAGGTGAGGCAAGATTGATCTAGCCATTCGATCACTCCATCCAGGGCACTAGCTAGTTTCTCAGCTGCCAGCTGAGCTGATTTAGCATGTGTATATAGAACAGTGTCGTCGGCGTATAGTTGTACCTCTACTCCATGACAGTATTGTGGAAGGTCGTTGAAGTAAAGACTAAAAAGTAGTGGGCCTAATACAGATCCTTGAGATACACCCATTGTGCACTTCAAATTACTAGAGCACACACCTTTGATTTTCACACACTGTGTTCTGTTGGATAGGTATGACGATATCCAAGCAAGTGTATTAGATGAAAAATCGAAATTGGCGAGTTTAGATATAAGGACGTTGTGGTTAACGGTGTCAAAAGCTTTACACAAATCTAAGAATACAGCTCCAACAACTCCGCCTTTGTCAAGATGTAATCTAATTTGCTCTGTTAGGTGTAAGATAGCTGTGTCTGTAGAGTAGTGTTTTCTAAAGCCAAACTGGGCAGGGTTTAACCCAGGATTACAGCTGTTAATGTGGTCAGTTAGTTGTTTTATGACCACTTTCTCTGCAACCTTAGAGACTACTGGCAATATGCGTATGGGTCTATAGTTACTGACTACATGGCGGTCTCCAGATTTAAAAATGGGAGTCACAATAGCATGTTTCCAGTTGTTGGGAAAATAACTGTGTGCAATGGTGAGGTTTACTAAATGAGCAATAGAGGGAGTTAGACTAGCTGAATGTCTTTTAATAAACACTGTGTTCTGATGGAGAGGATCTCTGCTTTTCGAGTTCCTCATGGAGCAGATCACTTTCCTTACTTCTTCTTCACTGACTATATCTAAGTTGAAGCCCTGCCCCACAACAATCAAATTGCTATTTTGTACCTTAAATCTGAAACTGTTTCCCAACTCCTGGACAGATTCAATAAAAAAAGAATTAAATGTAGAGGCAATTGTAGCACTATCATCTATTGTCTTGCCCTGAACGGTGAGCTGGATATCATGTGAGTGATGTTGAGCTCTCCCTGTCAAGCTGTTAATACTTTTCCAAATGTCTTTGCTATTACCTTTAGCCTCGTTCATAAACTGAAGAAAAAAATGTGATTTAGCTAATCTCAGTTCCTTAATCACTTTGTTCCTTAAACCTTTATAAGATAAAATATCGGTGTCTCTTTTGGTCTTAATGGTCCTTTTTAAGGCAGTATCTATTTTTCATCAGTTGCCATAGGTTTTCATTAAACCAAGGCAGATTGACTTTTTTTCAGTTTTTTCTCTGGATTTTCACAGTGAATTTATCTCTGACAGCATTGATCTTTGATGTAAATACCTGACAACTAAGCTCTAAATTTTCAGAGGATAATAAGTCACTCCAGTCCATATTGTTTATCTCATTGTCAAATATGTCTTGTTTACTTTTAGGTATACAGAGAACCTTTGTGTGGTGTGGTGTTGGTACAATGTTCTGAAATCTTTTTTTGGTTAATTTCCTTGCCACCAGAGTTAAATTATGATCTGACAGACCGGTGATCAGATTATAACTTCTTGTTATCCTTTCACATTTATAGAGAAAAATAGGTCAAGTTGTGTACTTGAGCATTTTGTGATTCTAGTTGGGCCTTTTATCAACTGTTCTAGATGGTATTTGTCTGTAATGGCTTTTAAATTTTTCCTTTTAGTCTTGTCTTCTCAGTTACGATTGAAATCCCCCATGCCATGAGAATAATTTCTTTGTTATGATTACATTCTTTTAAAATACCGGTAAATTGTTCATAAAAAGTGTTGTTGGCAGTCAGGGGTCTATAAAATCCTATAATGGTGAAAGACATTTGCTGAGACAAGACAACTTTCAGTGCTATATATTCCAGTGTAGTTGCTGCCTTAAAAAACATGCGTTCGCATTTGATACCATCTTTCACATACATTAATACCCCGCCCCCTTTCCACACAGTTGTCTCGTCTGAAACACTGGTACCCAGTCATTGAAAAAACGCTGATGGGAGTGGTGTGTTGTAACCACGTTTCAGATAGGCACAAAAAAAATCCAAATTTGAGTTCCCCAGTAGATGAGTCAACTGTTCAGTCTTTGAGACAATACTTCTGATGTTGAGGTGACCACCCCTCGGTAAAAGTCCCCTCGGTTTTAGCTTCGGGTCCCAGATGACCTTTGCGTGATTAACTGTTTGAAATGTTTTGAATGAGCCCTGTTTTTTAGAAGTGGGATTAATACACCTCACAACGTCAGGCTGAGAGTCCCCTGTTTGCGCCGGCGTTGCACTAGCCAACTGTTTCAGTTGCCAACTGAAAGAGATCTGTCCGACGGGACTCGCAGCACTGTTGGGTCTGTACTCTCTTGTGAGAGTGAAGCAGACAGTGTTTGGAACTCACCGCTTCCAGGTGTACATGGACGTGGACAGGAGTGTGCCACCAGAGGAAAGCGCCACATCAGGGACGCCGCTCCCCAGACAGAACGAGGCAGCCAGGACACCCCGCTCGCCACCGCCGTCCCCCCGCCTAAACGGGTGGCCACCGTGGGCACCTCCACAAACTGACGAGTGTATTGTCAGAGCAGGGTGAGAATCCAAAACACCTAAATAAGGCAATGAATCGCCAGTGGAGACCAGATGAGACCCAGGATTTGGTTGGATATCACCAGCCAGCAGGAGGACTGCCATCAGGTAGATAATTTTTCTGTGCGGTTGTTTTAAGTTTTCAGTTCTTCGGGAGTTTGTCCAAGTTGTTGGTTGGGTAGCACGGCCGTTGTTTAGGATTTTGGCGTAGATTACATGTTGGCTCCATGGATTGACGATAAAGTCGCGACTACCGTCGCGTTCACAGCCGGGTTGTTGTTGACAGTGTTGGGAGTAACACGTTACAAAAGTAACGCAATTACAGTAATGTATTCCTTTTTGCTGTAACGCAGTAATATAACGCAATACTAATTAAATTTAACGCAACATTTTGTGGTGCATTGTTTTTTTAAGAATTCATCAACACTGCGACACATTTCTTCACAGGAAAAAAAAACGTCTATTATTTCCTGTCGCTGTATTCGGTGGTTGAGA
Organism: Sander vitreus; assembly: GCF_031162955.1. Lineage (NCBI taxonomy): Eukaryota > Metazoa > Chordata > Actinopteri > Perciformes > Percidae > Sander > Sander vitreus. The sequence continues at coordinate 12,538,145 of NC_135858.1, read as the reverse complement.
TGACTGCAGAGACAAATACATTTGCGAGATAGATATTATTTTCAGGAGTTAATACGCTGCGTTGAAGTGAGCTGTCCTGTTTCTGTTCCCGTGGTCAGAGCCAGAACCAGAGACGGTACGGACAACATGTCCAACAGGTGACGGTATGTCAGCGGCTGACAGATATAAACATGTCGGGAATTAATGTTGAGGCTTGCTACACGTAAATATCATTGCATTTTATCAGCCGTGGAGAGTAACTATGACTGTAGTGGAATGGCTTCGAATGACGACCAAAAACGCTTGTCTTTTACTGTGACCATTTACTGTTCAATATGTTACAGTTTTACAAACAAGAAGTGAACAACTTGAGCCTGACGGACATGTTGCATCTCAGTAAGCTAGCAAGAGTAGGCTACACAACAGACAAGTTCCGTGTAGCCTACTTCAAAATAAAAGCACTTCCTGTGACGGTTCGCAGTAAAACTAAATTACTGTTAAATAAGGTTGTGTAGGCTACCTTTTCACAAATCAGCTGTAAAGGAAAATGTTCAATTATAGTGTGATTACTCACTATTTACATTATTTACAGTAGGCCTACTTGATTTACAGCTATTTGTGAAAAGGTAGTCACAAATCAGCTGTAAATCAAGTAGGCCTACTGTAAATAATGTAAATAGTGAGTAATCACACTATAATTGAACATTTTCCTTTAAACTAAACAACATCAATTTCTTATTCAAGTGCTATAAACTAAAACATTTTACAACAATGCCGTACTTTTAATTGAGTATTTTCATTTTCTCCTACTTTTTATTATACGTTTTACTTATCATTATACGTAGTACAAAATATGAATAATCTATGATGTATTAAAGTGGATAAAGAGGAGACTTTATTGATCCGGTGTTGAAATTCACAAGCTAGCTGCCAAATCAAACATCCCCTGTTATTTTGGTGAAAGTAACTCAAAAGTAATGCAAAAGTAGTGTAACACATTACAATTCAGAGACAGTAATATTGTAATATAACTAATTACTCTCAAATGACAGTAACTAGTAATCTATAATGTATTACATTTTGGAAGTAACTTGCCCAACATTGGTTGTTGATATAAGTGGCAGTTTCGCATAGGTAGTAGCAATATTGCAAACACATAGCTCAAAACAAGTAGTCTTTGAACTATGTCGGTCAGTCCATGCTGTTTTTGAGTATATTTAGAACACAAACCGGTTTCTAGATCAAAATATTGTTTTATCAAAATGATCTGACTGTCAGGAAGGAGTCTACAAAGCTTAAAGGAAAAAAATACAGAAATACAGAAAACCAAGACAAGCCTTTGCTCAGTTATACACACAGCAGTGAAAGGTTAATCCATTAAATGTCCTTGTCAGTGTTTGCAAAGGTCCTTACAGTAAGAGAGGTTAGCTGCTCCAGGGAAGGTGAGCGGATTAGATGAATGTTAACAAACAAACACGTTGGAGCAAAAGCAGTGTGTGCTATCATGTGGAAGTTACATTGAGATTAGGCATCAAAGTGTGTGTGAGTGTGTGTGTGTGTGTGTGTGTGTGTGTGTGTGTGTGTGTGTGTGTGTGTGTGTGTGTGTGTGTTTGTGTGTGTGTGTGTGTGTGTGTGTTTCCACATAGTTACGTTACCTTGACAGTAAGGTTGGTCCATGGTACAACAGAGGCTGTGATGTTTCTCTCACTCCACAGTTCTAAGGTTTTATTACTGGGGTTATCAGGCTCTGTACACCTACAGCTATAGAGAGAGAGAGAGAGAGAGAGAGAGAGAGATGGACAACACAAGGAAAATCAGATTTTCTTTCTGACAGAAAATGGGCTTGCATGCTTGCTATTCTTTAATTAGGCCAGACAAAAAGGGAACTGCATGAAAGGATGTGATCTGAAGGCTTGTAGAGGAGAGCAGGAATGACAACCAGAGCGAAGCCACAAAGTGAGGGGATGGTTGCAGAGAGAGAATGACAGCTTTGTATTCTTTGAGAAGAACAATGCACATGAAAAAACAATGAAAAGTCTACCAGGTGAGCCAGCAGAGTGAACATTTCGTTACTCACTACGCCAGTGTGAGTTTGTCCAGATCGCTGTGTGCATTGAAGGGGTAGACTTCTCCCAAGTAGAAGAGCTTCTCCAAGGCCTCATAGATGAAGATGAGGCAGATGAGGGCGGCAAAGGCCTCCTCTGTGAACCGAGTGATGTAGCACACCAGAGAGCTAGCATCAGTGGCAACCAACACCAAACACAGCAGGGCCGTCCACAGGCCGATGCAAGTCCTCAGCGACAGATAGGACAGGTTGTAGTCCCTGATGTAAAAAGGAGAAAAGGAGTTTGTAGGGGATGACAGGGAATATATAATCAGTTAGAAAAGGACTGCACCAGTGATAATAAAAATGTCACAAACAGGTTGTTGTAATACATACTTGCAGAACTTGAAGAGGATTTTCTCAAAAACCAGCACAGGACCTGTGCTGCCTAGAATGGTGAGAGGCTGACCAGCAAACACAGAGTAGGCTACTCCAGTCATAGACGCACCGAGTAAGGACTCTATGGCACTCTGTAACAAATGTGGAAATAGAGAGTGTTTGTCTCATACTCAGTAACATGTACACTGTCTATAATATTCTAATCACACTGCAGTGTTTCCCATACATAGGTTCTACTTGGGTGCACCGCCCAGGTAGATTGAGACCCGCCCAGGTAGATCAAATCCGAATGAAAGCAACACCAAAGCACTTTTCCTCTTCGGTCCCCCTACAGGTTGGAAGCAGAATTGTCCATTACCGTTCTCATTTGAACTACAGAGCCGCTACCCGATCTGGCAAACTTGCATAGTGCGGTTTTAGCCGGTAGAGGGCCGCAAAGCGAATGCAGAAGTACCATTCACCCTGTTACAAGTTGATGAACCACTGAAACGATTTTGGAAACATTATTTTAAGGTATTAAGGAATCTTTGGTGTTGCTTTACATTTTTTTCCCAATCAACAATGTATTTTTTACAGCGCGCACAGACCAGTGGTCTCCAGACCCGACCCCTTGTGAAGTCGCACTCTGCGTGCATGACACACAGCGTCAGTTCTTCACTTCAGGCTAGTAGCATGCTGCTGGTGGTCTTGCCATTGGATTAACTGTATTAAACCGTAGAAATGCCGCGGCCACACCGCTGTGAAAGCACCCTGTACGTAATTTATCAGAGTTTGGTTGTTACACCTGTCAGCGGCAGTGTCCTCCACTCCATATCTTTATAATGGCACTAACTGGAGCTAACCACTGACGGAGCTAAACAGTGAACAGTGTGTTTACAATCCTCAAAACACGGAATAAAACACTTTAGAAAACGAACAAAGAACTAAGGGAGGCACCCTTAGTTCCAGGCACGTCCAGCTGGGAGGAGGCCTCGGGGAAGACCCAGGACTAGGTGGAGGGATTATATCTCCAACCTGGCCTGGGAACGCCTCGGGATCCCCCAGTCGGAGCTGGTTAATGTGGCTCGGGAAAGGGAAGTTTGGGGTCCCCTGCTGGAACTGCTACCCCCACGACCCGATACCGGATAAGCGGACGAAGATGGATGGATGGATGTATGGACAAAGAACTAAAAAAAAATATTTAGTCTTATGTGATTTAATAGGAATTAGGAGGAGACAGTGTTGAGATTTTTAATAACATGTAACTATGGATCGTAGTATTAAAGTGCTGATATTATGCTTTTTGGCTTTCCCCCTTTCCTTTATTGTGTTATATATCTTTTTGTGCACGTTATAGGTTTACAAAGTGAAAAAGCCCAAAGTCCACCCCAAAAGGACTTACCATCTTCCAGAGAAAACATTGTTCACAAACTGCTCCAAACAGCTCTGTTGTAGTCCAGCCTTTACTTCCGTGACGAACGTGCGTCACTTTGTAACACACGTTATAATGCTCGCCTAGCTGCTAGCATGGCACTCCCTCATACTCTGCAACTGACAAGCTAGCAGTACTTACTGCACATGTGCGACTCCAAACAAAGATGGTACAGAAGTGTGATATCTCACTCTGTAGCTAAAACAGAGAGCTCAACACACAGGGTGAAAAGAGGAGCTGCAGCAATGTGCAGTACAACAAATATATGGTGTTTTCTGAAAATTAAACCACATAAACCTATTCTGGTACAACCTCTAAATACAATTATGAACCTGAAAATGAGCATAATATGAGCACTTTAAAGTTAAGTTACATATAGCCTATTTGGGCTCTGGGTAATCAGGTATTTTATCTGCTGAACCATAACATTTGACAAACCAACCAGATTTAATTGACAAAGCACATCATGGCTACACTTATCTGTATCATCTTTTAGTCTGAGGTGTTTAATATGTAAATAGTTATTTATTTGGAAAGTATCTGAAGTTATGTAGTGTAGTCATTGTTTTCAATAAATAGTTCATAAACCTTTGTTTGACTAGGTTTTACTGAACCCAGCCATCACGCGCTGCGCCACCCACCACCACAAGTAAATTCGCAACCTGTGGGAAACACTGCACTGCAGTATGTGTCTGAGCGTGTTTGTGCTCTTACAATGCGTCCCTCTGTCGCCTCCCCCAGCAGTCCTCCAAAGGTGATGACAGGAGACATGCAGGCACAGTAGAGGAAGAGGAAAGAGGCCACACACTGGAGGCTCAGACCGTCCTTAAAGTCACTCAGATAGAACGGAGCTTTCCTCTTGATGTCCAGTATCAGACCACCAAACAACCTAATCATGGCATGCAACAAAAGAAGAGAGGTGCTCAAGAGATGTAAGAGAGGTAATGTCAAGCTAAAACACCCAAAACCTCCGATGGGTCTCGTTGGTGGTAGTGTTCTGTGTTGCACCTGTAACCACACTTATCAGTGACGTCACAGTATCCTAGAGTACACTTACTGCATCAAGATGAGAAGTTAAACCACTGAAGGTCAACAAAACGAGATTTAACAGGAAGAATGTTTTTGTGCATGTTTGTCTTTCAGACTATCACACTTGGGTTGTCACTTGCTTGTCCAACCTCAGCTCCTCACAACTTCACATTTAGATTTGGTGTATCTAGCAACTGCCAAACATGATGGAGAGTGCTAACTCAGCCCCAGGCTTCCATACAGAAAACACAACAGAGGCCATGTTTTCCACAGTCTTTATGAAAACGTCTCCCGATATTCACCAATTGCGTTGTATAACATCTTTCTTTTTTTGACACCTGAATTTAGCTTCTATATTTACCATGATAGATATTACAGCAGCCATTACTAAAGCAAATGACAGCTTACCTTCCAGTTCTCTGTAGCTCTGGTCCGTGGTGCTCAGCATGTAGTTCTTCCTCTACCTGGAAGGCTCCGCCATTAGAGACTCCTGGCGTCTTTCTCTTCTCCTGCAGGCACCCAGTCCATGAACAGACAAATTAAAAAATAGCTCTTTATTTATTTATTTTACCTTTCATTTAACCAGGAAAAGACTCATTGAGATTAAAAATCTCTTTTTCAAGAGTGTCCTGGCCAAGACAGGCAGCAGTACAACCACACATACACACAAAATACACAAAAACATTCAAAACATAAAACAACTGAATAAGCACTTTTTTCAAAGTCAACCACAATCCTAAATACATCAGGCAAATCATCTACAGCCAGATGTGCTGATTCCAAGTCAATTAGCATCCTCTTAAAAGCGACCAATGAGACCAGCTCATTAAGTTTCATGGATTTCTGTAACTTGTTCCAGGTAGAGGGAACAGCAAACTTAAATGCCTTTTTCCCCAATTCAGTTCTAACCTTTGGAACAGACAGAAGGAGAAGATCCTGGGAATGAAGATTCTAAGTCCCGGTACTACACTTACACTTTCGTATGTATACACCCACCCTTGGTTTTATTGCACCCGTAACAAAGTTGTAAAATGAATCTTTGTCAATGTCATAGCTGTGTACCTGAGAGGGGACACTCTTTGGTGGCTCGATGCGGATGGAGGGGTCCCACTCTCCTGGTGGCAGGACCGTCACCTGGTCCAGAAATTCATCTATCCCAGCCAGCAGGTCACTTCTGTCCTTTGCCTTGTAGGCTACATCATGGAAGATCTGGTTCCAGACAAAAGGACAAAGGAAAATAAACTGACTGCCTTTGCAAGACAGATGTTGATATTTAATTTGTTCTGTGAAGGTTTCTGAAGTTAGATATTAATTGACAACATTTTCTTACTTCATCTGTCATGATGGTCGCCATGGAGCGTCCAATTTCATGGTATTGCTGAGCTTTTCCATCGGGGCCCAGCAGAATGAAGAGGAACCTGATATTTGTCAGCAGATTATTTAGACTATGTAAAGCATTCCTGGATTATTGACTTGACACATCATTTAAATGTATGACTAAACAACTGTTTATGTGGCAGTCTACCTGGTAGGTATGGGGACCTCAGTGAGTCCAGTGAGCAGCACAGCAGGGGAGAGGCGAACAAAGGCCACAATGGGCCTCTCCAGGAAGTCCAGTTCTCCCACCAGTACATTGGAGGCCTCTGCACCCTCTGGGATCTTCTTCATGAAGTGCATGTCCACCTGGTGAGACAAGGCAGAAATGACTTAATACCTAAGAGTTGTACATAAAGCTCTCCCACCACAGGTGCAGTATAATGTCAGATGAGCTAGATAGAATTGCAGTGCTAGGGGTGTTAAACTATACAGATATGCACTACAAAATCCCAGGTGGAAATTACTGGCTAAATGGAAGCTTGTATCTTTGTCCTATGTGGCTGTACTTAACAGTCTTGCAGTGATGGGCTGCTGCTGCTGTGGGATACACTTTGACCAAATGTAGTTCTCCTGTTGTTTCATAGGGGGCACTATGTGACCTATCTGATGAAAGCACACCAAACATTGATTACAGATCTTAGCAGTGTGCAAGCTCCAGCACATGCATAAAGCTGATGATCCTACATTGCTGTAGTCAGAAGTGTTAATTATATCTACCACTTTCTATATTCTAGTGTGGTCTTCACAGCATCCATGCAAAGCCATGAACAGTGTGCACGGAGAAACGGCACACATTTATGAGAAAGAAAACTTGCTTGTTTACCTTGCTAAGGTCCACTGGGGCGCTGTCTTGTCCCCCACCGTTCTTAGCAGGTTCTGTAGTTGGCGGAAGCTGGGGAGATGTGGCTGACCCTGCTATACGGTAAGGTGTAGGTGTGTATGTGCACATAAGTGTGTATGTGTGTTTGAGAGAGAGAGAGAAAGAGGATCAGAGTTAGTACATATATAATACAAACAAAAACTATGAGGGAAGGTTAGTAGTAGTATTAGCTGCCATATCGCCCATTTGCTCAGTAACATGTTTTGGCAGTCTGTCCCTAAAAGCATTAGTGACAGCATAAGTGATTAGCACAAGTGTTACTGTTTAGAGATCATGCTTTCCTATGTGTCTGTTACTTAGTCTTGTTGCTTTAAGTCTCCTCATGTTTACTCGTATTCCATAGTTTTTCTCCATCCATCATTCTGATATAAAAAGTCTTATGTAATCTTATTATAGCAAACAGCTGTCTCTGACTAGTAATTATAGTAAGTAATTATAAGTCAACTCATATTTCTAAGACTGCACTAATTCTGATGTGCAAAAGCAATTATAATTTAAATCCATAAGAGTAGATTTCTACATTTGATTCATACCAAGAAATTGAAATGATCCGTGATAACTCAATGTAATATGTGTGTGCATATGATGCACAGTGTGAAACCCACCTGTCAGATGGAGCTCTGACTGTTTGCGGGTTCCTTCAGCGATGGAGCGCACCATGGGCATCAGGTTCTTCTTCTTCTCGTTCTGGTGGTGGTGTCTCTTCAGCAGAGCCTCACGCACCTTCACTCTCACAGAGTCGTCCAGCTCATTGGACGCCTCCTGGTGGTCCAGCACCATGTCTTCAACACAAGGACAAAGAAATCAGACTTTGGACTTTTTCAAATCAATGGCATCAGACAGCTTTTATTTGTACAGTATGCATTTATTTGTGCTATTTTGACCAGAACTGTAATCCATTTATAATCAATAAGCTCTACACACAAAATAATACTAATAGGCCTTTCCATCCAAACGTGGTTAGCGCTGCGTTAGCTTTTTCCTTTAATTTCTGTAGTTAAAATGTAATAATCTGTCAACATGTAAAGCCACAGTGCTGAGCAGAAAGTGTGTGTGTTGGAAGTGGTACTGCAGAGAATAATCACCATCTCTTTATCTCTCTCACCCCTTCTGCTCTCCTCCCTCTCCCAGTCTTTTCTTTTTCATACTGACTTGCTGAGTCAGTACTGGATCTTTCCTTCCTTTCCTTCCCTCCTCCACAGTCAATCAAAGTGTCTGCCTGACACACACACACACATACGTGAACACTGCAGTGCCAGCAATCATTCTGAGCACACTTCAAGGACAGCGCTAATATGTCGAGCTCAGCTCAGTATAATCAGCCATGTTACAGTAATAAGGACAGTGACAAGTGAACCGCCTGAAACAAAATGTACCTAATGTAGCCTCCACCCACACTTCATAGACTTGAGATATTGCTTCTAATTTAAAACCACAGCAACAGCTCTGCCTCCTCTGGTGTCTCACTAAACAGGTGACCATCAGTTATTCATATGCAACATACATTCAATAATATCTGTCGTGTTAAAAACAGTGTATAGATTAGAATATGCAATTTATGCAACGTCAAGCTTGTTCTATTACTTTGTCTTGGCCTCAGTTTGCCACACCAAAATAAGCAAAAATAACTTTTTTTGTCTTTATCTCTTCTACCATCTTAGCTACTGTTTGGAGTCCAGGTGCTGCTGGCAGGAGTCATGTGGAGAAGAGAGGGACTTAAGAAGAGTAGTGGAAATCTGGAGAAGAGGAATGATTGCAGGCAACAAGGTCATTCAGGGTGTAAACCTCTCATATATTTGAGGAAGACTTAGAGTGTGTGTGTGTGTGTGTGTGTGTGTGTGTGTGTGTGTGGGGGGGGGGGTGTTTGCATGGAATTCACTGCCAGACCACATCAGACACTGTGACTCAGTTACTGACTTTAAAAACAGACTTAAAACATATCTCTTCAAGACGGCTTATGGACTGACTGACTTTTATTTTTATTTTTATGAGATGACTATAGTTTTGACGACCTATTTTTTGAAATGTAAAATGTATTATTATTATTATTATTTGTACTGTATATAAAATCATCGGGTTTAGAACTGTGGTAATTTTCTTACACATTGGACGTAGATGGGCAGTGCTTATCCAATCGTGTGCTTGCATGCAAATTACAGGTGCAACGAAATTGCATACTTGTATGCAAATGAGCTTGAACTGTGGCAGCAGCTTTAGGAAATTGTAGATGAAATGCAAATCAGGTTCAACAGAAGTTCAGCTGCAATATTCCAGGAAAACAACCTTAGAGCAACCGTACAGTTTGTTCAGCTTAATTGAGACAAACTGAGGCTTCACAGCCACTGGTACAGGGTTGCAACATGTAATGACACTGGACAGTGCTTGTGTATGTTTACATCTCTATGATTGACAACTTGTGTGTCTTTATGTGTTTATGCATCCAGCACGGTGATAATGCTGCTCGCAGGCCTGTACTGCATGTGTGTCTCCTCTCTTATGAGGATAAATTGATTTGTAGCAGACATCCAGCGAACATCTCGGTTGAGATATGGAGTCTGTTTTATATCAATAAATGTAATGTATTTGACAGGAGCAAGAAGTGACTTTAGAGAGCAGGAAAGGGAAAGACAGGAAAACAAATTGTGGAATCATATATCCATTTGAAGAAGCAACACCTGTCACTAACACCAATGACAAAAACTGATTTCTTACAATGTCCTTATGAAAAATTGTTCAAACAGCTCTTCTTTTTCTCTCGTAATAGATAGCGCTCTGGTACTGAGATATTAATATATGTCTCACCTGCAATCTCTTCGATGCTGTCAGCATGCATGTCAAGCAACACGCTGCCATTGATGATGCAACTGCGGAGCTCAAACAGGCTGTGGAGGGAGAGAGTAGCGACATAGGGCTTGCTCCACCTCTCCCCGCCATCCTCCACGTCTTCCTCAAACTTCAGCCACCTGTAAGGTAAAACAGGCGAGACGTTTGCAAGTAGAAGTAAGTGCGAAGTGTTGTTACTTTATTCATCAAATTTCGTTACAACTTAAAAATGCTCTTAAATTCAGGAGAGTTCATGAGGTTTCTTAAGTCAGTTGAGAGTAGATCCCAGATGATTGCAGTACAAAGACACAACACACATCTTTTGAGACATCTGGAGTGATTGTATAAAATATCATTGGTCATGATGAAGGCTATCTAAAGCAATATATATCATTCAGCAGCGAGGTAGATTGATCATATTATTTGCAATTCATTTGAACATTTCAAACACCATTTTCTGCCAGCAACAAGAATAACGCTGACATTGATTTTGATTGCTTTTCTTTTTGTTTCCATTTTAGCCATTTTTCCCATTATTCAATCCCTATTTATGAATTTTTATTTTATATTAGAAATATATAAGATATATTAAATTCTAGTGAGGATACTAAGGAGTTAACATAAACAAAATAAACTTTTTGAAAATAATTTAAATTAGGTTTTTGCAGACACATCACTGAGTAAATCAAAGGATAAAAACAAATAAAAAATATGGCAGATGTAGCATTAAATCCTTGCCTCTGACTGGCTATTCCTACATGGTTAATCATGTGTTGTTCTTAACATGTTACTAATCCTACACTTTGCTGTAAGTAGGTGTGAGTTGCTTGATTGATTTGTGTTAAGAACTTCATACCCCCATGATGGGTCTTCAGAGCATTCTTAAGTTTAATACTTAGAGCTTTGATCAATACAGGCCCAGATCAACTCAGTGCAGACAGGGAGAAAGGAGCATTAGAGCTTAAAGGGGTGATAGAATGGTTATATAGGGTATTTCACACTGTTCCTTAAGGTCTCCTAACATTGGTTAGGCTGAAAATGGCCCGGGTGCTGTTTTATGCGCCCTAATGCAACACTGTGGAATAGCACTAGAAAGAAACAAGAGGTTTTCTCCCTTATATGGTATGCTCATGAATATTTAGATGAGCTGCACGCTGATTGGATGGTTTACAATGACGCATGCTGCTGCAACATGAGAAGAGAGGGGAGGGGCTGCTCCTCTCAGCATACGGTGCTGCCGGCTCCTCTGCTCCTCACAGAACAGAAGAGAGAGACCGTGACTGTTTTGGCAGCCACAGGAAAGAATTACCTCGCATGCTCGACAATACTGGCGTCTTTTCTACAGAAAGTTGCCAGATTTGTCACTAGTCGCTTTTGTAAAAAGGTCCCTAACTCATCAACTAATGTTACTGTACAAAGCACGAGAGACACAGTTTAGTAACAGTTTAGTCATCCTCCAGTGTGTTGCGCACACACACACACACACACCAATGTTTCGACAACTAGTGTTGTCGTAACATTACCCTTGGGAAATAAAAAAGTTCCACTAGTTCAGTGTCTCAGCACAGGGACATTTAGCGGAGACTGAAGCCCACAGGCACACAGACCGAGAACAGCACAACAGCTGCAGCAGCAGTAGCTCCAGCAGTGCACCGCCCATTGCAAGTCCTCTGCGCCGCCGCGTTAGATCCACAACTCCCGCTCCATTGCCTGCGGCCGTTGCCCGTGTTGTAAATTAATTTATTAATATCAGGGAACATGCCTGCCACACTCGCAGTTACGCGGTAACTAGACCACCAACTACCACAGACCTGACGGAGCTCCACGACCGGCAGCATGGTGCTCTGTACCCAGCGCACAGTCATCTTTTCTGGGGTAACTTAACCACTAACTACCGCTTACCTAGAGCACCATGACTGACGGCAGCACGCGATGAAATGTGAAAAGTATCAGCATTCCCTGTAGACCCTGGAACACTGCATTTATGACCGTGGTTCATTTTCAATATCCTTGAAAAACTTCCAAACTTTCTTCTTTGTAATTCCACTGGAAGTGTAAAGCTCGCAGCTAAACTAGTGTCTGACATCTACTTGACCTACATTTAGAAGAGCAGCTGGTCTCAGACCAGTGGTCTGTAGCTATGTAAATTTGCAAGTAGAAGTAAGTACTGACAAAGGTAGAGACCAGAGCCAAATAAGGTACAGCCACCGAGTTGACGTCAACTATTAGCTTCGTTGGGATTTGCCCGTTTTCAGCGGCAGTTTCAAATTATGAGATTTGCATAGGAAAGGGATTTTGAGGTTCTATGTATGTCCTATTTACCCACCGAACTGTCGTTATTCAACTATGACAAGGTAAACTCGGTTTTGCATTCTATCAACCCTTTAAAAAGAAAGATGTTTTTCTTTCCTCCCAGAAAAAATGCTGTTGACATAAATATTAACCACACAATTGGAGAGAAAGGTTTGACATCAGCATGTGAAACTGAGCTTTGGCATTTGACCAGAATGAATTAGATCACAGCAGTGTTTTTTTTGTCACTCCTCTCTTTGGAGCTTTGAGCAAACTGACCAAAATATTATCCACTGAGCTTTAAATGTAACTACACGTCTCTCTTCGTAACAATACAGCTGTAGAGCTGCTGGGCTGTCACAAGAGCTATTGCCAAGCATTGTTGCCAACAGCTCCCAGAGGAGCTCCTGACCTGGCTGTTTCCTTCCACTCAGCATCCTTGCCATCCCTCACACAGATCTCATCCAGCTCAGTGAACAGCTCGTGGGCCACATGTTCAGCATCCTCCTCTGTGCCCAGAATGAACTGGACCCGCTGGGACGGTGTGTCTGTTGAAGCAAGAGGATGCGACGGAGCAACAAGAGGTGAAATGTGGTTCTCAAAAAAACTTTCACAAGCACACACTGCTTACTTTGTCATTATATGTATTTAAAAATGACTACTGGGTCCACACACACACACACACACACACACACACACACACACACACACAGAAATATACCAAAGCACATGCACACACACATGCAACATGCTGACTAGTTCCTGCTCTTTTTTTTAGCCTGGGGTGCTGTATGTGTGTGCCCACACTATTGACAGGCTTTGCTTAACAACTACTTCCTCTCTGGGAAGTGGATGTGAAAGTAGGCCATGCATGCACGCTCTACACTGGATCATCTATTTTGTCATCTCTCTGACTGATAAATGACTAGATGAGCCAAAAGAAATACTGGATCAGCATAGCCTAAGAAGAGGTTTGGTGTGTTACCATGACTGGAGGTGGCCGTCTCACTATCCTCGCTCTGTTGAGTTGCGATGCTTCCTGCCCTTCTGTCTCTCTTGCGGTGCCGAGAGCCGTGGGCCTTGTGGTGACGATGGCTCTGCCTGGGCATCCGGACCCCCACAAACAGAGTCCTGTGGCCTGACGTAGAGGCAAGACACACAGTTTCAGGATTTACTTTAAAATAAATATGTAGACATGTGAGTCATTTAAGTGCAACTAAAGTATAAATACTGCTCAACAGAGCATTGAAAAAAAAACATAAAACACCATCATGGAGATATTAATGGCCATAAAGATTCTGGGGAGTTCAGTAATTGCAAATTCAGGGGAGGTCAAAATAAAAAAAAGTAATTGGGCGCCTGGTTAGCTCATCTGGTAGAGCAGGCGCCCATATATAGAGGCTTATTCCTCGACGTAGCAACCGTAGGTTTGACTCCGGCCTGTGGCCCTTTGGTGTCTGTCATTCCCCCTCTCTCTCCCCTATCATGTCTAAGCTAGAAATAAAGACCTAAAATGCCCAAAAAATAATCTTTAAAAAAAGTAATTTATTATATATGAATAAGGCAATCTGTTATCTTTAGATAAGCTTCAGGACTTCCTGAACTGTGTATATGTACATATACTTAAAGAAGTCTCACAATGAACCTCTTGGCAAGTTATCTGATGAAGGTTGCGATTTAGGCATCATGCCTGTCATTTGGCTATGTTTACCTCCTGTTAATTCGGCAACATGTGACTGCAGCTTGTCCAATTTACTTTCAAAGACGTTTGTCTGATTATCAGACCTCTTTTAAAGATGATACATACTGTAGAACTCATTGGGAATTTGTTTACACCCAGCCTACATGACTCTCCTGTCGTTGGGTCGTGGTGTTTGTGTAATCTTGTCCACTTTCCATAAATACATACATAAGTAGGCCTACATTTCATTTTAGGCTTTCTGATGAGATAATATAAAATCCTAATTAGATGAGGATAAAACTGGCATATTTCTGTATTCCAGATGGAACAACTGCTAAAGGGGAAAGCAGAGTTGATTAAGGTGTACTGTGGTCTCTCAGCTCAGTAGGTCAAAGTGACTGAAAGTAAAAGAGGGTTAGGTGTTGGCCCAAAGCTCCACAGGGAGAATCAGGGAACAACACTCTGCCTTCTGTCCCACACTGGTCTCAATTTGCGCCAATTATCATCAGTGCATTCAGTGTTCAATGCAACCTGTTGTGATAACAAGAGACTGAATGGCAAAAATACTTCACTGCAGGGCACAAAGGAGGTCTGCATAGGTTTCAATCTAACGCTGCCTTGAAAGAAGAAATATTTATTTTGGAACCGTGTGCAGACCTGATTTTGTGGAAAGAAATCATTCTTCATTAATAATAATAATTATTATAAACCAGTTTGTTACTTAGTTTTCCACCTGCACATGTTACTCACCTTCTAGTTCCTCCTTTTCATAGTGGATGTTCAGTACTGAGCTGGTCCCTCCCTGGTCTACCACCACCTCCTCATCTGGCCTCTGATGGACACACACAAGGACACACAAAACACATGTAAGTATAATGTTTCTGTTCTTTTTAGTGATATTCAGTGTAGATGACAAGTTTTTTTTTAACAATGCCCTTTGTCTCCAGTGGCCATATTTTTTTCATGGAAAACACCTTCAGCCCTTCAAGTCTGTCAAAAGAAACCTGAAAGGGTCATTATGTTCAGAAGTGTCATGTTAAATACAAACTTCTTACAATGTAACAGAGCCACTAATTGGCCAAACCAGCAACAGCTTCTTTTTTTTGCATCAAATTCCAGACTGTCTATTCTCAGACTGTCTGGCACAGACGCACAGAGAAGGACAGGCAGGCATGCACACACATCGATATTACACACACACACACACACACACACACACACACACACACACACACACACAGTTTGTGTCCGTTGGAGAATGTGCTAGGCTCTACTGTTGAAGAGAAATCAAATCAAATTAGCAGAGATTCACATGTATCAGGATTGCTGCTGTGTGCAGAGTGCTGCAGGATGTTGCAGATTTAATATCCCAGTAAAGAGGCGTTCTCAGAAATAGTGCTCCAGTGTTGTAGTCACTCTTGCAAAAATGATACACTAATTTACATATAAAAAAACATATTTTGTTACCATATGAAACACACACGTTTCATATGACTTCATTCAGTTTGAACCAGTTACACACTGCTGTTGCTAACCTAAAGCACTTTTAGCAATTCTACTTGTTAGTGATTAGAGTAATGTACAGTTTTTTTCTCAATTGCTAAAACACAATTACTGAAAATTGCTCCATTATCTGAAAACATTAAACACAAAACCTCATATTCAAGCACTATTTACAAAACCTCTGACTCCTCTTGCAAAATGAAACTTTCACCTCAAAACCGTTTTACCTGTGTTCAAAATCAAACACTGCTCTCAAATCATAAACAAAGTGATCAAAATACACCAAAAAATAGAAAACACATTGTTCAAAACATATAGTTCTCAGGGAGAAGTACATTTTTAATCTCAAAACAAATTTCATATTTTTCCATCATTGTCTTTAGATGAACAAGTCAATGGGTTTCAGTGTTTTAGCAATTGAGAAAAACTGTCAATGAAGTACACAGAGAAAGTGCAAATATACAATAAGTTCACCAAACACCACACAAAACCAATGCTTCAGACTGAGGAAAATATAATGTATTTCTCTCCATATACCCAAATCAGTCAACATGTCAACATGGAGAATCACAACAAAACAATGTCCCAGTTTTCATGCTACTACAGAAGTGTGCATAACAATGTTAGCTCAGCAAACAACAGACAAACATGATATACTGTATTCAGTACAGGTTACAATTACAGTAAAAAAACAATAAACAAAAAGAAAGATCTGAAAAAAACTGAAAATACAGTACAGAAAATACTAGACTTACCTGCTGCATTTTTATAGTGCTTAAACCTGATTGGTGTGTCTACAAGTAAGCAATCATGTGTTTGCGCACCTGATGGCTGTGTTTCACAGATTGGCTCATAGGTGTGGTAATTTGACAGTCAGTGCTTTGGAATTGCAAGGACGTGACATCATGATATACTTCTGTGTCTAATGTATACAAGTGTGTTTATTGTTTTGCAAATCACTGTGTGTATTGTACTGCAAAAAAGTGTGAGGCTAACATTGTGCTTATAGTGGTACACATCTGGGCCAGTGTTTTGCTCCTTGAGTGTAAGGTTTTGATACTTGTGTAATACTTTTGATTTCAGTGTGTAAGCAATCGGCAAAAACTGTAATGTGTCTTCCTTGGCTACTAGTAACTGTGTGGAGGAGGGGTGGGGGCGCTTGCGCGATGACGTGAGGCTTGTATCATGTGGATGCGCCTACAGTTTTGTTGTCATTACAGAAACTACGCACTATAGCTTTAACACATAAATCAGACGATACACAGGCAATTTAGTGATATCCCTGCAGTTGTGGTCTTGACCGGTCATGAAATAAAATCCTGAGTCGTCTTCATCCGAGATCGAGACAAGACCGAGTACAAATGTGGTCGATTCCGAGACGAGACAGAGACCTTGAAAAAGTGGTCTTGAGACAAAGACCGGTCTCGAGTACTACAACACTGCAGTGCTGTTTGCTCAAGTGCAGTGGTGAGTGTTGTCCGTGGTTATCCTATGATAATGATTAAACGAATAGATACAGAGAAATGTCATGGAAGAGTAGTACATAAGATAGTTATTGATCCACAATGAAGCTCACAATTAGCTCACAGCACTGTGTGTGTGTGTGTGTGTGTGTGTGTGTGTGTGTGTGTGTGTGTGTGTGTGTGTTTGGGTGTTCCAAGATGGATGTGTGAATCATGACAGCCCTATTCAATAAGTCTCCCTTTCGGGGTAAAAACTGAGGGGCAAACACTAAAGATCTACAGTCTATTAGTCTACCGTATTAGTGCAATGGAAATAAAAATATCTTAGTCTGTCAGAGCAGCATGTAAGAGCAGCATCCCCATTTATTCTGGCTTATGAGAAATATAAAACCATATGTCCTGTGAGAGTGATTGGTCCCTTTATTTAAACTTCCCAGGACATGGAACTACATTGCACTACCCTGTGCATATATAACTGTGTGTATTGTTGTAAGTGTGTGTATGGAGCAAGATCAAGCAGTGATTTTTAGTTATCCTGCGGTTTGGCTGATAAAACACCCCTCGCAGTTTATTGACAAAAAAGCACTCTAGAATTTTGCTGGTTTCCGCCTACAGTTATGAAAGGTGATAGATGGGGATGGTGCTGTGTGCGTGAGTGTATCCGTATTATCTCTATTATTCAGTATTTCTTTTTTACACGCACAACGAAGCTGTTTTTTTAACTTCTGTCTCATTTCTTCAGCCTCTCATATGCTGCTAAAAACTGAGCTAATATTACCACAAAATTGTGAAAAAAAGAATTAACATGCAGATAAATGTCTTACCTTATTAGAAGCAAAAAAACTCAGATCCAAAAAGCTTTCTGTGATGCTTTTTTTTAACCAACTGCTCTAATATTTGTGCAGACAGCCGCTTATAAGTCACAACAGTTTAAAACAGCTTAAGGATCACAAGACATCCACTTAATTCACAGGTGTGGGTGGCCTGGTGCTGCCTTCTGGCCTCCTTTCACACCCTCTCCACCATATCAGTGCTGTGGGATTTCTTTCTCTTTCCATGACTGAGCACTTCTTTATCCCAAGACAATTCTGTCCTTGTAAAAGAATAAGGGCACTTAATAAGGAAGTCATGCTTGGGCAAAACACCAAATGTGACTCATGGTTTTCTAATTATTTTTATGCAAGGGATGGAAGAGGAAAGTACTGTTAAATGTGTATTTACATGTTCCTGTCAAAGTGTCCGTAAGCAAGGCATTAAACAGCACTTGGTTTAGAGGAGATGCTCGTTCACTAACAGTGGCTACAATAGAGCATGTACTGAGCACTGGGATGCTCCTAGAAGTGAAAATATAAATAATACTATAAAACATAAACCTGTCTTCATCTTTGTAAATAAGCATGATCATCCATTCAGCCTGCCTGGTTAAAATACTTTTGAGTAAAGTTAGTTGACACCATATAAAAAATAAATAAATAAATATATATATATATTTATTCTTTCTTTCTTTCAATTTTAAAAATGTTTTTTGCCACTTGGAAGCAGAGTTGTGAACACAACATTGACATGATCTCATCACCTTTTAAGTTGATATGGTATGCGTGTTAGCAAACAGTTGCGCATTTACACATCCAGCAGTTACGGAGCAACATTAGCATTCATTTGGAGTTGTGTTTGTTTTTCACCTGAATGAATGTAAGTCCAATATTTACTCTCTGATTTCAGTCTCCACCAACTGCTGAGGGAAATATCTGTCTCTTTAGCTGCTAAATGCTTCACTATGTTCACCAGCTAGCTAACTGTGTCTGTCAGCCAATTGGTGCTGAGCTAGTATGTACGGTGGGTTTTTAAAACCTCCTTGCGGAAAACAGCTGCCTGCTGCTGCTGCAGTAAATGAGGCTATGAGAGCGGTGAGAGTGAAACAAAACAGTGAAGTTGCTATAAACAATCTTAAAAAAATTAAAAAATCTTTAAAGTGGCTTTAATCAATAACAATGTGAGAGGAACTCATAGTGATGAACCTGCAGAGAATGATCAGCTGACTCGACTTTACAGAGCTTTTGCGAGTTTCAGCTGAACATTCTCTGCAGGTTCATCACTACGAGTTCCTCTCACATTGTCATTTTTTTTCTAAAAATATTGATTATACCGCTTTAAAGAAAAACAATCCTGTGCACTGGGTGAATCACCCCCTACTCTTACATGACACACACACACACACACACACACACACACACACACACACACACACACACACACTGTTATCAGTCAGTGCAGCTGTGGCTGGTGAATTAGGGCTGTGTGGGTTTGGGCTCAGGCTGGAGGCAGTCGGCTCCATTAGGACTGGAGCTTTACCAAACATATAGACACACAACAAGAAAGAATGGATGAGAGAGTGAGAGAGACTCCCAGAAAGGACGGTAGACCATCGGATCATCAATTTGGATCCATTTGGTGTATATACACACACACACACACACACACACACACACACACACACACACACACACACACACCTCAATAACGATAACTACAGACTGAGTGAAATTGTTTTTCTGAGAACGATATGATAGGAAAAACATCATTTTTTTATCAGTGTATGTGCTTCAGCTAATTAAAAGCTCACATGGTACCAAAGTTGTCACTCAAAGCAGGCATGTGTGTGTGATGTTCCACTGACAGGGCACATCATTTGTGTTTTGCTGCCTGTTTCTATCTCCTGGCAACCCTTTTTTCTCCACACTTGTCCTCTAGCTTCGGATCAGTCACAGTATTTGGGAGGGTTTATGACTCAAAATTAATTTTCCACACAGATTACTGCCACTGCACCATAGAGTCGGTCCACAGCTAGCCCCAAAATGGCTGCCTGTCCTTGAGTTTCCGTCCTTCATAAGCATATCAGTGTGACCACCACACATGGGAAACACACACTAGAGCTGCCTTGTGGCTGGATATGAGAAAAGAAGCACATAAACAGTGGTTGGCGTGTTTTCTGGACATAGTTATGCTTGAGCTCTCTACAGCAAGGATTAACAAAGCCAAATCATCGACTATAGACCTATGGAAAAACCCTAATGACCTCGGCATCACTAGAATTAGAGGAGAGTGACTAGGCAAGGTGTGATTTCTGTTTTTGTTTGTTTGTTTTAGTTTTCCTCGAGACCGCAGAGGGTGGGGGGTGGGAGAGGGTTGTTGTTCTTGTTCAGTTGTATTTGTCTGTTCTGTATGTTCAAACAAATATAAAAACAATAAAAAGTTGATCTTAAAAAAAAAAGAAAAGAAGCACATGATAGTGCCAAATCTATGACCGGGATGACTACTGCCAGTCAAAGAGAATAAATGTTGCCTGAGAGTTCAGGATTCAGCAGTGCAGGAAAGCTATTGAGGCTGTGTTGGCAGTGAACAGCTCTTTTGAAAAGCTCCTTTGCAATTGTTACATTTAAAAAAAAATGACAACAACTTCAAGCTAAATCACAAGGTATTGTCAAAGTGCATTACAGTGAAACACATTGAACTAATCATCACACTGAACAAATAGAGCAGCAATGATTTGCATCCCAGTCTCCGGACTGAAAGGGGCAATCAATGTGCTGTGCCAAAATGGCCTTTCACTCCATCAGGACTGTGAGGGAACTATGAGAGGAGCTTCAGCGAAATGAGGCCAGCTGGTTTCTACAAAGAGGCTTGAAATTCAGAGTGATAACTGACAAGACAAATCACAGACTCTGGCTAGTTTCACATTAGAAAAAAAAGCAATAATTATTCTTGTGTGAGCACATATTGTTGTAAGAGCAAGTTTATCAAGGAAGTTTTTCACTCTGTATGAATAAAATAACTACATCAGCTGTGAGTGTTGCAAGACAGTGAATGTAGATTCATAAAAGCGCAGCCATGATTCAGCAGCACAATGTGAGCTTCAGAGTCCTTTGAGGTGTCTGTCACTGCTGACTCAACTGACCGTTACGGCGATCTCTTTCCCTCTAACATAACACTCGCTGAACATTTCTCTTGAGACAACATCCGCTACTACTCTTGATTGTGTTTCTGTCCAAGCCAACACCAGCCAGCCCCCTCTCTTTGGAAGCAGACCCCTCTCTCATCCCTACCCAGAAGCACCCTGAACTGACAGGAGGGACACATATCCTGACTCAAACAATTGGGCCTGTCACTTCCAGACCAGGCTTTGTGTCTAAAAGCCAGGGTTGGCGCTCAGTGCCAAAGCCGAAGGCTACAGCCGCCCCTTCATGGCATTGCACCGTCACTAATCTGCTGTAGAGACACATGTGACAGTGTTTCACATTTAGAGAAGGGGTTAACATGAATGAATGGATGACAGGAAGAGCTAAAGTGAGTGGAGAGGAGAAAGCTGCAGGAGAAAGGATGAAAGGGGCGGTTGTTTTGACTGCTTCAGCCCACGGATAGCATGAGTCACACACCTTTTTTCAATGACACAAATCTGCCTCTCCTCCCTCTAATTGTTTTCTTTACAGAAAGATTAATGCAACCTTAGTTGGTTGTGTGGGTGAACGACGGTAACATGCAGAATAAATAAAACGGCAGATTTTAGAGTTTCAATTGCAAAATCAAATTGAGACCGTAAAGAGTAAAATATGCTCAATCATAAACAAAGATTAAAGGGACTAAATTCTTAAATGTACGTGAATGGATGATTCTTTGGTCATATAATAACTAAAGGTAGTCATGTGAAATGCAACTGGACCTGCTGTTTGAAGACTTTTTCCACTCACATCAGCTCCACTGAGTGATGGGGAGTTTAAACCTGTGTATCTTTCACTCTAATGAGTGTTCTCTAAATTAATCCCATTAAATGGTGGCTTTGGGCAAATGGGCTGCATTAATGTAATAGTTTTCAAACATCATGTGGTGTATTGAGTACTTTTAAACATTCAACTGACAGATGGAAAACTGGAAATTGGAACATTGATTACATTAGATTGACTTTTCCTTCAGAGATCTGTACAAAACTAGTGTTGCTTTTAAAAAATTCATCAGCTAGGCAACTATGAATCACTCTCACAAAATGGACTCCAAACTAATTAAAATGAAAGCTTTGGAGGGATGCCAAATAGCAACTGTAAAAAGACTAAAAAGGGGAATGGTTACTATTTTGTGTTGTGGGGGACAAATTTATGATGTGGAGTGTCATAAATTATTACAAAACTGGAGTTTTGTCAAAGTCTTACAGTATCGGGGCTGGTAGTGACTAAACACTAGTATTTTGATGGTGTCTCTCAGATGTACAACAATGAAAACAAAACATGCAATGACCCTCACATCTGTCATTCTGCACTCATCACACTGGTTTAGTTTTGGCTCAGTTATAGTACAATATTGTGTTGTTGTTGCGCTGTAGTATGGCCTGTGATTGTGTCTCTTTGCTTGGTTTTGTAGTTTGTTCTACTTATTGATTTCCAAGCATCTCAGTATGGTTATAAAAACACAGAGACTCAGTAGTATTACTGAAGAAGTCATCTTCTATCTATCCATTGCTCTGTGGTGAAGGTATACGTTATTTTTTATTTAGTTTTGCATCAATGGCACTGAAAAGTACTCAATACAAACTCAACATAAAGAGGTTGATGCAACTGTACACCTGCTCTAGAGAGAATACACACGATCAGTCAGATAATCACATTGTGAGGGGTCTCGCTCATTTAACAGTGAATATTAATAATCAGTGAACAGTATCCAACATTTCCAGAATAATTACATCCAAAGAGAAATATTGACTGTCACATTGGCAGTTAAGAAGCAGCTGTATTAGCTGGCATTAGATTTGCATAAACATTACTTTTCTTGGGTTTGCTTTAAATACTTGCTCCTCTTTTACCTCTTCAGTAGCCTATGATGTACCACTTCACTTGAGGGTGCACAAAAGGGATGGTAATGTAACGTGCAGGTAATCATTAAGTAATGAGGGATTATTTCATAACTACTTAGTATGATGTATGCACAAAAAGACTAACTAATGATAATTAATGAGCCGTTACTAGTTTTGAGCCGCTCAGTGGCTAATTCATAGCTAATCAGGAACAACTCATGAAGAGAGTGGTTGTTGTATATTTAGTTGCAGCACTGCGTTGCCGATGTGTGGAGAAGGAACTTCGTTGACAGTTGTTCTTGATTATAAAAAGGTTTATTACATCAGAGATTTCAGCATCAATTTACAGACTCCATGGACATCTGGAGAGATGACCGACCCAATCTTCAAAATTTGTCGCTCTCCCGTTCTGCTGTTATAACATGGTATTTATCTGTGCATTTTGTAACCTAAAGTGTGGGTGTGAGTATATGCTTGGAGTAGGGAACTGACCATTTAAGGCCCCATACATGGTATAGCTCCAACAAAATATCTTCTGTCTTAGGGGGCCCCTTCTAATGTTAATAGTTTCCAAATGTTTCAGCAACAGTAGGGTAAAGTTCCCTTATATGGCAAACCTTAAGTCAAAGTTGTAAATCTTCAGACACCACATGGTCAGCATGTCAATTCACAGATATTCATAAACTAATCATTACCTAATGATTCATTAATATAGTATCTCACAATCTCTACTAAGTCATCATTATCTGCTATAGGGGCTTTCTGACCGGAGGGATTTTTGCAGTTCTTAGAACTAAACGTTCCTAGAACACTTGTTTCGTCGTGTTCCGACAGGAAAAATTTGGGGATTTTTAAGTTCCTCTGGCCGCAGTAGCGTACTTTTTTAGCTCCTACTTCAGAGCAGGGTTTTTTCCCTTTTCCCTTTTCCTAGGTGTACTTGATTGGTCGAACTTATAAGTCACGCCCACTGCCAACTCAGACCTTGCAGACAGAGCAACAACAGGACATTTTTAACAATTTTCACCATCTTATTCATCATTAAATTCACTTCTGACAACGTTTTAGGCGAGAAATTAACTGTTTAGATTTCGAATATGGTCTTGCGAAAATTTATACCGAATTGACAATTTGCTTCAAAGTTTTCGGAGTTGAGAAGCTCGATGAAGTGAGGCGACAGCCAGCAAGCGCCTACCCCGGCTTCTAGCTCGTCGCTCAGCCAGTCATGCTCAGACACCTCGCTGTGAGCTGGAGGTCTCTCAGACCGCTCTCGTAAATAAGAGGCTTTTATTTCGCCGTTGACAGTTTGTTTGTTTAAATATCACAACACATGTCCATCATAAGATTAACGGGAACCTGTGGTTAACTGTCTTTTCGGAGTTAAACTCCACAAGCGTGTCCTGCGGCTGGCCGGCCGGCCGTCAGTCACACACACACACACACACACACACACACACACACACACACACACACACACACACACACACACACACACACACACACAGCGCAGCAGGCAGAGGCAGGGTCTGTTCCGAGTATAATAAAGCCCCGTCTGTGTTGAGCAAAACATTACGTGAATTACTACGAGAATGGACGGAATGCTGCTTTGTTGTTGTTGTATGTGGTGCTAAAGTCTAGTGACGATGCTATAAAGACCGTTGCCGTGCTTGCGTCACTCCCTTACCCCTCCTACCAGTCACTATGGCCACTTGGCCAGTGGGAATGCAAACGGAAAAAAAGATTTTGGGAGAGTAGTTCTTAGAAGTGTACTTTTCCTCTAAAAAGTACAAGTACTATCCGGTCGGAAAGCACCTATAGTCTTCGATTCACAGAACTTTTTATATTATTATTCCCGAACTATTTATTAACGATTCATTAATAGCGTAGGGCCACTTGTATCACCTGCAACAATAATGCTGCAAAGTAGGCTACTGCTTAGAAATTAACAATAATATAACACTTTGGTATGTTAGGAGTCCTTCTGCAATGATCCCCAGGTAACGTATCAAAAGCACTACTTCTGCTAATATTTCAATCACTTTTATTAAAGTGGATTTTACAACACAGTTTTTAGAACTTTTACCCTAATGCTTGAAAAGTGAGGCCCTTCAGCCGTTTAATCATATAAGAGACTTCCCAGCTCACCTCTGGTCTTTCTCCATCTGTCTCCAGCCCTCAGACTGGATGTTATTATAAACCATGATGACATGACTCTGTTGTGGTAGGCTACATCCAGTCCTTTAATCTGTGATCATGCATGGTAGTTATAATGAAGCTCTACAAACATTACTGCATGTCAGTTGAAATAGTGGTGCGTTCAATGGTCCATTTGTCCTACTTCTTAGCTGACCCAGGATCTGATAATAGATCACACATCAACAAGACATTAAGGACCATGCAATTTCCCCTTCAAACCTCACTTGACCACAGACTGACCACCCTGCTGCCAGGATTGGCTAACAACGCACATGTATGACAGTAGACGCTCAGCACTGGATACCGTGTTAGGATGGCGTCAAGGTCATTTAAGGGTAAGTGAGAAAATAACAGGCCGTGTAAGCAAAGAGCCATCTGAAAACCCAGCAAACTGTCCCGTTTTTTGTTATTCCTCACACACGCGACTGTCAAGACGAGCAGTTGACATTTTAATGTGTTTAAAATGCATCCGTATATAATCAATAATCTGCTGCAATCTCACATCAATGTAGCCAGAACATATATGTGTGCATGAGGAACAGTAAAAAAATAACTCCGGTGTCTCAGTGCATCGCAATGTGATTCCCGTATGATTGCACGTGTTCGCACCTCAGAATAACAATACCAACAACACCCTCCGCATACAGCATCATTCTGCAGTGTACGAAACCCAATACAACTTAGCTTCTTGGGAAGAACATGTATTGAGTCCGCTTAAACATAAAATGTTTAAAAAAACGGAAACATTTAAAACAGTGGATTTAAATGGGGAAATACAACAGCGTCAAGGAAAACAGGTGTTATCATATCTGTCATTACCCTAAATAGTTCCTGAAAATGACACAGTCCATCATTCCAGCTGCAAATGAGGAATTTCAATTGGATCGTTTCAAACTGAGGGTTACAGTTGTTGGGGCTTCTGTACAGCCTGGTCTGTACCATCCCATAGTATCAAAGCAACGCGCCATGCATTAGACATTTAAAAAGGGCACTTTACCTGGTAGCTCAGCATGCTCTCGGGGTCGTCGCCGGGCATGCTCGTGGACTTTGGGTTAACCTGCTCAGTGTTTCTGGGTGTTCAGGTGAGTTCCACCAGTTCCGGGGGGCTAATCAGCCTCTCAGCGCTGTCTTAGGACGTAAAGAAGCAGTCACGAGTTGGTAACAGCAGCTGCTTCTGATTCCGCAGACATGGTGAGTGTAGAGATCTCTTCCAGATGAGGAAAAAGGTGAAAAAGATAATTTTGTCCCCCCCTGCCCCCCCCCCCGGTGTTGTGATGATTTCCCGGCCGCGCTTCCAGCTCCCCTCCCTCTTGTCCTGGCTGTGGGGGCCGGATGTAGAGAGCATCGCTGCAGCCTTAGCCAATCACAGCGCAGAGGCACACAACGAGCTACGACGCACTGCTGCTACCCAACATAATAAAGCAAAGACTATTATAGATCTTATAGAGCTACGTCACTCTACACAGTGTGCAGTTTGGCAGCATCTCACATTTCAGCTGCTAAGTGCTGGACTGTGCCCACTGTGCACAGCAAATGTTCTTTTTACTATTGCACTCCACGCAGCAATTAAAAATCATTAGAACGACTAAATATATGCTGGCAGAACTACAGTATGTTTACCTATGCTTATTCCCCTGACTTATTTATTTTCTTTGGTGGAAAAAAGAAGTGGGGGAAGAAGTGCTATACATTGTAACAGTCCTCCTGCATTAAACGTTCACGGCAGCAACATAGCCTACTTCAGCTTTGAATTAATATAGTGTTATGCTGTTGTATTATATTAGTATGATCAAATGGAATTACGAGTAGGCTTAAAGCAGACCTAGTCTACCTCAAAATTTAGCCTACAGTATTTATTTTATGTTCTACCACAGAAAAAGTCTGTAGCCTACGTAACTGTGTAGATGATATTGTAAATGAGCTGATAAGACATGGAATGGCGATATATATTAATCAGTAGTAAAATATGAATGCAAAAATGATCAGTGAGCACATTAAATGAACCAGAGAACAACACATTATTGACCCTGTAACACACACCAGAACATACTAGAAAGCCTTGGATGCCACCTTGTGGGAAGATGAAATATTGCGCAAATTAGGATAGGTCCATATGTTTGCTCTATGTTTGCTATAATCCATGTTGGCCTACATGTCACAAAGCTTGTATGTGCTTTGCACATGTCTGGCAGAGTGACGTCAATACAGGCGTAGCCTATTATTTAAAATGCAGGACAAATAGTTCCTCTGATGTTCGCCTATTGATAAGAATGCAAAACATATTAAACTGAGCAACATCCACATTGGCCTCAGCATTAACTCTCTTTGGATCAGAACAAATGAAAGTAGTGACTGTTCTACTGCCGCATTGACAAAAAAAAAGGTCCTCAGCCCCTCTGAGTTCCGAATTGCAATATGTCTACACAAATGTGTATCGCGTCTGGTCTAACTGATCTGGGCTGGGGCATGTCGCCTACACGTGTGAGCTACACCGTTAAACTGATAGCGTCAGATACAGTGATCCATTTTATTCAACGCATGGCTAGAGGTGGTAGATTTTTCATCGACCTGCTCGGCGTCCCATTTCTCCTGTCCTGGGTACGGTTGTTGTGGCAACAGTAAACATTCTGTGGGAGCATGCACGGTTGTTATGGGAACGGTCTGTGTGAGCATGAAGGAAGACAACATTAGGTTCGTATATTATATGTTCAAAGTAAAATATCTCCTGTTTTTGTTTGAGGAGTATTTTAGAAACATTTGGTATGTCTAAAAGCTATCATGCAGAGCTTCGTAAATCCACGGTCGTTCATCGTGGATATAGCTTATTGTAAATGTGTTTCCTACTGGCTTTTATATTTGTGCATGGCTATGAACTGGATGTCTGCCCGTGTGTCTGCCCGTGTGTGTGTGTGTGTGTGTGTGTGTGTGTGTGTGTGTGTGTGTGTGTGTGCGTCTTTTTGCGCATGGGTATCAGCGAGAAGATGTGACAGCCAGTCAGCTTTATCCAGATTTAGATGCCTGCTTGACCCAATTTACATCCTTCTTCAGTAGCTACAGGTCAACATAGGTGCCATGTAGTTCATATCATGTTTTTTCTGTTTATTCTAGGGCTGCACAATATCTTATCTTATTGCAAAAGGCTGCGACATATTGTCTATCTAAATTATATTATCTGAGAAGCTGCCTAGGCCAAAATTGAATACTTCACTTGCGCATACATATACTTCACTTGGACAAGCATGCATAACATGTGTGAGCATATATGTATGTGTGCATACATATGTAAGTATGTACGTACGCAGGGTTGGTTGGTGGTTGGGTGAATGGTGAAGTGTGTTATCACAGGACTTTCACTCAGGAGGTCAGAGCTCAAGTCTGGTCTGAAACCATAGGTCAGTTTATTAACCTAGTTAGTGACTTATTTATTGATTACTTAACTTATATAACAAACATACTTATTTTAACCCAAACCATGATCTTTTCCTAAAACTAACCAAGTATTTTTGCTTGGATTCTGTTACAGACTGAGCTACGAGGCTTGGACCCAAATGCAGAGAGCAGGCAAAGTGAATAGAGCTTGATAATTTATTAACAAAACAAAGTACAAACAAACAAAAAGTGTCCTGGAAGCAGCAGGTAAAAACTACAACAAAAGTAATCCAGGCAGGAAACAAAACCACAGGGAACACAAGACAAAAATATAAAGACACGACAAGACAAGACAAGACCTTGAACCCACCAAACAGAAACATAATGCTCCCACACAAGACAAAGACAACACAGAGACTAAATACACAGGTTAACAAGGACTAACAAGAAACAGGTGACACAACAGGTGAAACAAATCAGGGCAGAACAAACAAACAGGCGGGAAAACAAAACACAGGAAGTAAACTAGACAGGACAAGGGAGACAAGACAGACTCCAAAATAAAACAGGAAACAGAACAGAACTAACAATTGTGACAGATTCACAACGGTATCCATTTGTAACGTTAACTTGAAGTTGCTACAACAAGGTGGCACACCAATGGCCAATAACATAAAAGAAGTCGCGAAACTCCAAAAATAACAAGTCAGCTTAATGTAAAAGCAGGTTTCTCATGGGATACAAACCCCAGTTTGACCTATTCATCCAATGAGCTATCTGATTTACATAGCCAGGGGGTGGGGGCTGGGTGTAAATAGCTGTTAGAGACACACTGGATGTCAGAATTTATCCCAACTTCATCCCAGACCTATAAATCTGGCAATTCTGATACTTAGACTAGCTACTATTGTTTTCCACAGCTGTTGCAATGGATTGATCACACAAGGAGTTATAAGCAAGCAATATGATGTTGAAATAATGCTGTTGAACATATTTCTGCTCCCACAGAACTGAGCACTGTACGTTGATCAGCTAAAGAGAGAACTATATAAACATAACATGCAACAAATGCCAGGTAACTGAATAGAAATCGGCATATACAAATACATGCACATGCATGCACAGCTACTTTCTACTGAAATTTGACCAAGCAGTTTATCTCAGTGTTACAATCCACAGTAGCTCCAGTGGAGGGGAGGTTACGTCGCAGTGTGCCAAGCCTGCCAGCAATCAAGCCAGATAGGCTAAAAACAGCTAAAACACTGGTGGAGAAAGCAGTGAAGGTGATTATATGTCCAAGCCAGACATCACTGAAACACCTCCTCATTTTAACCCACTATCCTCTTATGTGCTATGTGTCCTATTTGACTCTTTCTATATCTCTTTCACTCATTCTCAGCTGAGGAAAGTGTTTTCAGTGCAGGGACCCTACCCTGTGATCCGTGCTGCCTTATGGGCCAGAGGGTGGGTGGAACGTCGTTTATCCCATCCTGTCCAGAGAGGCCCTCATTGCCATGGCAATGAAGAGGATGGTGATGATGGTGATGTCGTTGCTGATGCTACTGGTAAGGCTATGGAGGACAAAGTCCTAAGAGCTACGAAATGAGACATTTATTATTAGAAACAAGATGCAGTGTTCATGCCAATAACACACTAAAATCTCAGTGGTCTCAGCTGTATATAAGCAACTGAGATACGTGGAAAAGAATGGATGTGTATTATAAGACCCTGCACACAGTAATACAAATAAAGTATTATCAATCTGTCTTTTTTGTCTGTCAGTTTAGTTTGGTCTAAAAGAGAGATCAGTAATATTCTCTCTTAACTGTCAAAGCTGAAAGTGCAGGAGGGGTTAGCGTATATGTAATTGGAGCACTAGTTTAGATGGATACATGGATACCCCTACACCTGATAAATTATACATTTGCATTACATTACAGACACCAACCTATAACAAAGACCCCTACCCTCTTAAACACCCCTGTACACAAATATAAGCCTGCGTGCACGCACACACTCAGTCTTCACTTATCTTTTTACAGAGAGAGTGGATGAAAGCGAGAAAGAGGAGAACCTTGATGACATGTATGACCTCATGGTAAGATAACATTCAAGTGAACCAACATCATACTGGATATACTGCATTACTTCATGTGTCTTTTTTCATCATGCTGTGCATTCTAGTTCAGTCAGATCGCTAACTTAATTTGTTGTTAACTTCTTCTAGTCTCGCCTGGTTCGAAATGAAACAACATATTTCCATTGGACAACACGTCGGGATTACATAGACTGTCGCTTCTTACGGAATGACCAAATGACCAATCACTATGCAAATTCTGGGTCGTTTACTACCAAGGTCTCATCTCTTATACAAAAAATTAAAATACAAGTTTTGACTTTGGCCAAAAGTCAACTAGTACTCTATCTCCTATGTATGTACTGTATGTCTGTTTCTTTCAGGTCGGGCTCTGTGTGAACCTGCGTAATCTTCAGTGGTTTGATACAGGAGATCCTGACACCTTCTTCCCAAGATGCTACAGACTTGGGGCAGAGGATGAAAAGCATGCATTCATAGGTCTGTCTGCTGTATGGCTTTATTAACACATATCCAAAATTGTGCTCTATCAAAGATTCCAAGATGTGTCCAGGTGTTAATGGAACATGGAAAAATAAATGCACAAAGTTACAAGTGGACTAATCACACCAGCAGTCTTAGTTTTATTAGTGCTACAGTATCATCTTTAACAAAACTGTATGTCCTTGCTCTCTTTCTTGTGCTCTTATCATCTCCCTGTTTTCTGTCACAATGAAGATGATTTTAAGAGGACAGCATGCACCAGCCTGCTGCAGCATGTGGTAGAGACAAGCAGATGGAGGAGAGACGGAGCAGAGGGTGGGGAACAAAAAGTCAAAAACAGTGTCTCTGATGGTAATTGATGGCCATGATTCTATGACGCCAATCTTGTTTGTCTCTACAGAGTTGAATAATGTGGAGCATCGATTTGTTGGTCCAGCAATGATTGACATGGCTTTGCACGTGTGTCAAGAGTTTCTCAGTGTTTTAGAGCACGGTGACATTGATGTAACTGTAGAAACACCACCCTCGGCGGAGGAACAGCAGTGGGCAGAGTTTCTGCAAGACTACTACATGGTTGTGCAGTGAGTATGTTTTCTTAGACTAGCTTCTTGGGTTTGCTAGAATGATCCTTTCTTAGGTCACACAGAACTGACAGCCCAAGTTAGCTTATCAAATGAATATAGGTCATTAAAAAATGTAGAAATCATCCTAAAATGTATCTTAAAGAACAATATATACATACTTTGTTCTTTTTAGGTGAGGTTCAGAAGAGAGTTACACATACAGTACATATGTATATGGTAGTTAGGTTTAGGGTTTGCATTAAAGTAGACAGCATTGTGTCACTGTGTATGTAAAATAAGCCGCATGCTAATATTTATAGCGCACTATTTTGACAGTTGGTATACAGGAAATTGATGCAGACCTGCTGTATATACATGTATGCAAACAGACGTCATTGAGCTACACCCTCAGAACACTACTGTCTATTTAAAATCTAAAAGATCTGTGAGTAGCTCCTCCAATTCCCTTGTGTGTGTATTGGACAATAATGTCCATTAACACAACACTCAAAAATGAAGGGTTTTAATATTCATTGGTATTGTTATTGGTCATGTTTTCTGCTGCAAATATACAGTATGCCTACTTACATAATCACTGTACAGTATGCAAGCACATTAAGTAAAGCATGACAGTAAGATTTAGTAAATCTGCACATTAATAAACTCAATCTGTGAGTCTAATGTTTGTCTGTAGTGAAGGTGTATTGATCAGGGGTAGCAGTGTGTTTGTGGAGCGCTGCCAGGCCATGTTGATCAGACTGCAGGAGGTTTGCCCTCAGCTGGATACAGATGGACTAAATAACATCTGGATCATCAAACCAGGTGCTAAGTCAAGAGGACGAGGTGAGTTTAAAAATAAATGAAAACAAAAATAGTTACATGGTGATCTTATATATTAATCTTTGACTTCCCCTATACTTGATACTGAAATAAACCATACCGTGTTGATTTGTCTTGTGAATATTATGGTTGCAACAAGAACTGGGACATTCTTTTACTATGTTAATTAGAAAAAATAAAATGATAATGCCCACAATTCCCCTCACTTTCAGTATGATAAAGGAATGTTAGCCTGCTATTTGTTTAGAAGGTCATCAGAAACACAATGCCCTCTTAGTTTAATGCAGTTTTGATTTAAATCAGTTTTGATGCTTTTTTTCTTTTCCATGTCCCCTCAACCACCCAGGTATTATTTGTATGAATCGCCTGGATGAGATTTTGGCACTTGTGGATAGTGACAGAGCCCTGCCTAAGGAGAGTAAGTGGGTGGTTCAGAAATACCTGGAACATCCTCTGTTGGTCCATGGCACTAAGTTTGACATCCGCCAGTGGTTCCTCGTCACCGACTGGAACCCTCTGACTGTCTGGTTCTACAGAGAGTGCTACCTGCGGTTCTCTACTCAGCCCTACTCGACAAAAACTCTGGACAGGTCAGACAAAAGAGGGATACAAATTTAATATATTAACTATAAGATTTGTACTTGACCTACTTTATTTTGTATCTAGAGTGCTTTGTGGAGGTATTAATTTAACAATGCAAGTAGGACCAAATTTCATTCAAAGCACATTTTACTTACGCATACCTTCATGGCCTTACCTACTTGGTTATTTTCCTTAGCTCAGTCCACCTGTGCAACAACTCCATCCAAAAGCACTTTCAGCCATCCTGTGAGCGTCATCCAGAAGTGCCTGAGGACAATATGTGGTCCTGCTCTCAGTTTAGGGCTTTTCTGCAGCGGCAGGGCCGTGGGGCAGAGTGGGAGTCAGTGGTGATTCCAGGCATGCAGCAAGCGGTGGTTTGCGCCCTGCAGACAGCCCAGGATCTGGTCGAGCCCCGCAAGGCGAGCTTTGAGCTCTACGGAGCCGACTTTATATTGGGCAGAGATCTGAGGCCTTGGCTTCTGGAGATCAATGCCAGTCCGACTATGGCCTGCTCTACTGCTGTGACCGCTCGCCTCTGCCCTGCTGTGCAGCTGGACACACTGAGGGTTGTGCTCGACCGACGGACTGATCCTAGTGCTTACACAGGAGGCTTCCAGCTAATCTTCAAACAGGTTGGAATATCTTTAAACGTCATGCTAGATCCAATAGGTGTTCATTTCCAGGTGAACTATAGATGCTACACCAAATGCATTTATTTGTCTTACTTTAACACCCTCCTAGGCTGCAGTTGAAGTTCCTCAGTATGTGGGAGTGAACCTGCTGGTGGAAGGAGCCCCCATTAGGCGATCCAGACCTCCACTTCATAGACAAACTTTTATTTCTAAGCCACCTCTCCCCATCCAGTTTCCTCCAGACCAGTCATCTTCAGAAGAGGTTGAAATGACGCATAAACCATCAGGTCAGAAATCCTATGCAGTCTCTGCTTTTCGCCACTCAGGCAAGGAAAACCGAGCTGTTGGAGAGAAAAAGAGGCAGCTGAAATCAACATCTTCTAAGAGGGAATGTCATGGGAGAACAGCAATTCAGAATACCTCCTGTGTTCGCAGGTTCTGTCGCAATCTGGCATGGGAACAGCCTCTGGTGGTACACACTGAACCTCAGAGGAAAGCGCCTCGTTTAGGTTTGAGTCTCGGTGCCAACGGGGCAACTCTGGTCCCACGGAGCCTTTCCTTTTCCCTCTGCCCCCCTCACAGCATGTCAGATTGCACATCTCAAGCCAACCCAGGCCATGGATCACATATCTCTAGATCCTTCCTTCCCCAGACAGCTTTTAAACCCCAACACAGGACACCTACACGGGTCTTTCCTTCACTTCAGGGTCCCCTTCCTACCCTGGAGGTCTTTAGCTTGCGACCAAACATTGTGGCTGGAAGCACTGCCTGTTGTAATCCAAACATGTCCTCTCATCCCAGCCACTACAGGCATCAGTTATTCCTCTGCTCTCAATGGCATAGCATGGCCAAATATAAAGGAGAATTCACAGGAGAACATAAATACTAGAGGTATTATGTGTTGAAAAGATGGAAAGCAATCAGTAGCAAGTGATAAAGAGGTTTTGTTAGCAACAATATTGTTATCAATTTATATTTTAATAGGCTGGAGCCTAATGAACAACAAATTACATATTATAATCACAACACAGTATGTGATTGTAGTACCATTAAAATTATTATCAGATTTTTGTTGATTCGGTCAAGTGAGATTTTCAAATCATTCACGTAGGGCTTTACATTTACAAGGCAAATACAAGTACTTTTACCTTCTTGTATTAGGAGTAAAGTGTCAAACATACCATATATGTCACTGGTAAATTGTAATTAGGTCTTAGTTTGGCTGACTGGAATCTAAACCCTGGTATATGTTTTACGATTCTGTTATGAATGTAACACCAATCAATATTGTGTTGACGTTAATTGGCATTGAAACAAACAAAAAAGTTAAAAGAGTTAATTAAAGTGTCTCCATGCGGCAAATAGTCCAATGTAACAGGGCAGAAAATAATATAATGAAATGATTACTGGAAAAATAATGAGTTTTATATTAGCAGATTGTAGGTGTTTTAAACGCCCAGTAGGTGGGAATCTAGGCTCAATGATTTAACTGCATGTGTATGCCAAGCCTTTCAATGAGAGGGTATTAACAAGGAAGGAATTGGCAGTTGTTATCCAGATGTTGGTACATCTTCAACAACACCTGGTTTATGTTGTCTTTCAGCCTCTTTAAAAAAAAGAGTAAACTTGGAGAGCTACAGCAGTGTCGTTGCTCATGAAACGTTTGACCACTACTTGATTAATAGACCATTCCTGAATGACATCAATACACATTTACTTGCCATATATTTGACCACATAAATTGAATTTATTGTCAACAAGATACCATCTTGCGATGTGATCACATCAACCTTGATGCCAAATCAACTACACCCATTTTTGAACTCAGCTTTTATTGTGTCAACTACACACCTGTAAAGTTTCATGACTGCATCTTGCACGGTTGCAGACAGACAGACATATATAAACACCTGGCAAAGTGATCAAAACTGCCTGTGTGGTAGTTCACACACACACACACACACACACACACACACACACACACACACACACACACACACACACACAGGGTGTTTGCCTGAATTACATGACTAAAATAATAAACTACTAAAATTTGCAAACTGAAATATATATATTTTTTTCTTTGGTGGCAATTTTGCCCTTAATTGAACAGATAGACAGAAATAGAAACAGACAGGAAACAATGAGGGAGGGTGAGATAGGTATGACGTGCAACGAAGGTCAAACCGGAGATTTTGTGGTTATGTGGTATGTGTCTTAACCCCTAGGCTTCCAGCACCAACTACTGGCATAAGTGTTAAAAGCATTATTTAACTAGGCCCATAGAAAATGGTTAAACTGGCTGAAATAGTGAATTCACTAAAGCTCTAAAATCAGCTTGAAAATGATATCTCATGACAGCAATAACACATGGAAGTCCTACTGAAACAAATGACTGAAAATTAACTTTAAGAGAATAGGTTTAGGGGGCGGCCTCTAGCTCACTCAGTAAGAGCGTGCGCCCCATGTAGGCTGAGGGTTTGACTCAGACCTGCGGCCCTTTGCTGCGTGTCATCCCCCATCTCCCTCCCACCTTTCTTGTCACTGTCACTATCAAATAAAGGGAAAAGCCCACACAAAAATAATCTTTAAAACAAAAAAGAGAATGGGTTTAGAAGGAACTGATGACATGGCCTTTGACTTCAGTTTGAATGAACAAACTAGATATGGAATGAAACAATACTCATACAGCTCAGAAATGATAGTGGAAACAATAATATGTGGTTGAAGAGTTTGTGATTGACATTGGATACGCTGGGCCTGTGTAGAATGTAGAATGTAGAAATCTGCTTCACAAGATAAGCCTTGTTGACTGTAAGTGCAATCGCATAGCTGAAATATGCAAAGCAGTAAAATGTGATTACACAATATATGTTGTAGTGATAAGTAGTATTTGTTTCGGTTTATGCGTTTATAGTGCTGGGAGTGTAAATATAGAGAGAGATGTCGCAACTCTGGGATAATAATTTAGTATTGAATCATACAAAATCATAGAAAATGTCTCTCTGTCCAGACTGTTGACAAGATGTAGATGGATCCTGATTATTGCCTCAGGAGATTAACTGAAACTGTTTACACTCACGTCCATTGACTTGTTGTTGTATTAGTGGGCACAGACGGTTAACCAGCAGGAGAGAAGAGGCTACAGCTCTGCCATTATATAAATGTTCCCGGTGACATGAATGCTGTGGTGCTGTAAAAGAACAGATTGCGTTTCATTGTTTGATGTTTTCACACACGCACGCATGCACGCACACACACCCGTCTCTTTTATATACATACAGTCAAAGCGATTTTCCACGGGAAAGAAAAATACTTTAATACACTTATATAATGTATACCAACATTTATAGACAAAATATGTACATCAAACATCTTTCATGTAGGTCCTAAAATATAAAATCTCAAGTACCTCTTTCTATAGAAAACTAGTCTTCGGGTAAAACTTTTACATTCTGCTTCTCTCGTCCTCACTCCTTTGACTCCAGTATTCATACATAGTACAGAGAATAAACATCTGAGATTTATCATCTTTTCACAAGTAAAAGGCAACAGCAAGAACAAACACCAGGTTTGACTTGAGCAGAAACAGATGTTGAGTATGCAGGTCCAGCACAGTGCTACAGTATGTACACAGTTTCTGAGTACACAACATACAATTGTCCACACTCTGCCCACTTTCTATCCTTCCGGAGAGGCAGAGTGCGAGAACAGGTATCAAAAATAGAAATGTACAAGAAGTCTATGAACAATAATTACAGAAAAGCCTTCTTAACTGTCTGTTTGTCAATGAAAAACAAGACCTCTCATTCAGTGTGTTCATGTGGTGGCCCATTCCTTCATCTGTGCATAGGGTGTACCCTTGCTTTTGTCTGTACACACTTAAGGAACCCCTTGTATCTTATGGTGCCAGTCATCGTGACCTAAGGGACATAGGCAACAAACTTTGGGAATATTACCGCTAACATTTGGTGCAACACTTTCTAAAGTACAAAGATGGCGAACAGCTACAAGTGAGATGCATCAGTGTGATCAGCGTTTATACTTTATCAGCAGCGTCTAAAAAGTATCTTTCTTTACATTCAACCAAGTGTGTGTGTGTGTGTGTGTGTGTGTGTGTGCAGAGCAGGTCCAGTTTATATGATACATTTGTAATACCAGCATTTAACATTCAACCAGAGCTTTGCATCCTCCGAGTGTGGACAGATGTTGCCTCTCTTCCATCTCCTCTTGATTATTTCTACAAGTCCTCTAGTTTTCGGTTTGACCTCCAGGCTGAGGAACAGAGGACAGGAATGAGGATGGATTATGGAAAGGCTCAGTCATGTTCTCATTCCTACTACTGTCTTTACTCCTGGGTACTAGAACAGGATAATCTCTTCACCCCTGTTCTCTTATCTCTCAGTCTTTGGTTTCCAGGTTGAGGGGTGGTACCTGCTTTAGTGCCTGAAGGAGGGCAGGGGAGTCCATGGGGGTCTGAGATATGGCTGGGGCTGGTGAGCCTCCCCTGGGAGACAACACTAGCTGAGGTGGAGATGGTCTTTCGCTGGACATGGTGGTTGCAGAGACTCCCAAGCCAGAGTAAATCATGGGCACGGCCCCGGGGTACCAGCATTTCTCAAGCATTGGCAGGTAGGCTGCAGCAGAAGGTGGAATTAGGTAGAAAGGCATGCAGAGGGGATGTGGAGGAGTTGGATGGTTGGGGGATATGCTCATGTAATTGCCATAACCGCTAGAGGACGATGATGTTGATGATTCTCCACCTGAGAGAAGCTCATCCTCAGACGACTCTCCCCGGGGTCGTTTGTAGCATGGCTCATCATCCTCCTGCTTGATGCTGGAGCTCTGCTTCTCGCCCAGCACTCGCTTCAGATGGCTCTCCTGACCGTAGTAATCTGGACACCTCTGTGGTGCCCCAGATTCGGTCTTCTCCAGCTCTCCCCCATAGCCGCTGTCTGTATCCGTATCACTGCCACTCTGCTCACTGCTCAGTGGAGCGTACGCCCGCTGGATGACAGGCACACAGTTCCTCCCATAGCCCTCCCTGGGTTTCGGAGGTAAGCTGGCGGGCATCTCCTTGTGAGGTTGGTGCTGGTGGTAGGCAGGGATTTCCTCAGGTTGAGGGCTGAGAGGAGTGTGGGGTCGGACCGGACTTTGCAGCACCTCTGCAGCTAACTTGTGAAGGTGATTGATCACATGGGATGGTGTGAAGTCTCCATCAGTCTCATGATTGCCCAGATACTGAAGCATCTCATTGGCACACATGTGGAAGCCAGAGCAGAACAGCTCCTCTGACTTATCCTGGTTGACAGAAGACTGCTCTGTAAAGACAACAAGAAACCACACAGTCAGAAATTCTGCAGTTTGACACATATATCTCTTTTCCAACAAATATATAACCAATAAAACCATCCTGCTGCATGCGTGTGTGTGTGTGTGTGTGTGTGTGTGTGTGTGTGTGCATTTGAGTGATCTGCAGCTCACCAATTTGCATGCCATTCTGCAGAGCGAGGATCTTCTGCTGCTGTTGCTCCAGAAGAGAGGTGAGGGCTTTCACATGCTTGAGCGTAAGCTCTAAAACCACAGCCTTCTCCAGATGGCCCAGAGTCTGTAGGAAACACACACAGTCAGCACATCCTCACCTCTTATATAACACATGGAGACTACGTTTTACTGCTCATGTACACATGAGTTTGGCTGTCTGGTCATCAGAACACTACAGCAGCAACCATAAAGGCAAAAATAGTCAATAGGAAATATTCAATATATCATACTCAATATTTATAAATAATGTTCAGTCTAGAATATGAATTATATTGCAATTACTTTTACTGGGTATTGTATTTTATTTTTTTAAATCCCCAGTTTAAACAATGATACATAACAGAAGACACATCCTCTTTAGTGTGAGCTGCCATTCACTATCTGCTGACGCACTCAGCACAGAGAATGCAATACCACTGAATAGCCACTCGATGGTGCATGTTACTACAATGAACCCCATCATCCCTCCCATCCACAGCATGAACTTACAGTGAGTTTCAGGTGCTCTGGTAATAAATCTTTCAACTGAGCGATGCACTCGTTTATCCGGTCACGTCTTTTCTTCTCAATAAGTCTGTGAGGCAGCTTGTAGGTGTCCTGCAAGAATAAACGGCATTGTTGGTTAAATTCAGCTGATCTGAAAGCACACAGCTATAGTTGTTTATGATAAGAGGCAGTCACTCCGATAGGGAGGACTCCAGGAGTTATGTCATAACAGAAATTAGCACAACCATTTATGGGACTACTGGGCTACTGCCAGCCTAGTTCCTCCCTTGTAGTTCACACCCATTAATAACATATTTGTGGTTATAACTTAACATGTTGGCAACAAGCAAAATAATAACGGACCTTGCTTTCCTCTCCTCTCTTCATTCCTCGTCTGGGTTTATAAACATACATCGGGAAATCCATCCTAAAGAAATACAAAGAGAGTGAGGGATGTGGTAATGGTTTGGTGAAGTACGATATAGACAGGCTACAGAAGTTTGAGGAAAGCATTTTGTCAAAGTATAAAGGTCTTCCTTACCCCTGACCGTCTGACAGATCAGCCTGGTGTTTGGACAGAGGAGGCGGTTGCGCGCTTGGAATTCGCTCCATTGTTTTTTTTTTCTCCAATTACGCAGTAAAGTCGAGGTACTTTTCCAATGCGGTCACAAATAAAAAAGCATCTATTTACTCGTGATGAAACAAGTTGGCAAAAGCAAGCTAGTGAAATGCACTAAAATGCTTCCAAAAAAACCGGTAACGATTAGTATTAATTTCTCATTATATTTAATACTTGTCGTACTAACGTAAAGATTATTTTGCGTGTGAAAATGTTTTCAAGTTAGTCCATGCGATTTCCAGGCGCCGCGATCGTGCCGCAGAAAGAAGGCAGCCCTGTTGGTGGCGCGTTGGGAAAGTGGGGGAGGACAGAGCGACGAGTTAAATAAACCCTCTGACTCTCCGCTTCGCCTGACCTACCTCTGTCACATGAGGCTCACGTGTTAAACGGTGCTGTATCCTCGGCGGAGGGACGGCCCTCTTTCTACTGATAAGGAGCCAGTGGGCGGACGGCGGGGGACGTCAGAGCGGAGGGCGGCGCATGTCCGATCTCGTGTACCACCATGCTGAAGTGGATGGAAACAAGGCTGTGTGTAGCACGGCGCGGGGAACGTGCTGGCAGCGAACCAGTGCACAGGAGATGGTGCCTGCTACTGCCAATGAAGATATACAATACATAGCCTACTAGTAGTTACTATACTAATAATATACAGCAGGATTATTATAAAGCAGTAATGCTACAAAATGTCATCAAGTTAAATTAAGTCTTTTTTTTTAACTGTGCTTATGAGTGTTTATGATGCATCGATGTTTTTTTATATATAGTTTTATACTCAACATTTCATTAATTATGAAAGAATAATAGCAGATCCACGTGCACCTGTGCGTGGATGAGTGTGTGGAGTGAGTGAGTGTTTGTTGTCATGAGGCAGTGTCGGCTGTCACGTTGATCTCCTCATGGCCCAGGGAGCCTGCAGGCCACATCCAGGCACCCAGCACACGGCGGCTGCACCTGTCTGCTGCAGGCTGTAAGGACAGATCCCTCTTGTTTACACCATTTTTTAAATGCTGACTTTCATTAAGTAATTTTCTCTTGCAAATAAAAAGGCGTATAAAGACAGGGTTGTTGACATATACAACATGATCATTATTCCTCAATAACCCCAAAGTAATGTTCAAGCTAAAATAAGAGCTTAACAGCCTTTAAACTCGCCACTGAGTACCACATATTCATTAACATATTTTTTTTCTACAAGAATAGGATATGTTGATGTTAGAATACAATAGGGTTTGATTATGTCCTAACAAATGTAATAAACAAGCACAGTTCCAGACTCAATTAGACTATTACAGCACCTATAGTCAAGGACAATCAACAGTTTGTTGATGTCACATGGAAACAGGGAGTGTGGCTTCACTTTTGGGTCACAATAATCAAGGTGCAAGACCTTTTCTTAATCTTATTACAATTAAAACTAATGGGGAAAGCATCCGCATACTTAAGTCTGTGCCAAATGTGAGTGTGCGGATGCTTTCCCCCATTAGTTTTATTGTCTTTAGCTCCAGCACCTCAGCCAAGCCCGAACAGCTCTTTTTTCTTTTTAATAATCCAATTAAAATCCATAATTTGTTCTTCTGCTAGTTCAAATCAATGTTGATTAATGTCCTCCTATTGAAGCTAGAATGATGGATGTTTGTGAAGCTGTAAACAAATATCTATCACAGGAATTATGATGTGATTGGAGAAAAGCTGCAACATTTTCTCCTCCCTCAAGTTTTGTTTTCTTCCATTTGGCCACATGTCTCTCAGGATTTTTTGCCTGGAAATCATATTAAGCTAAATCCCTGCAGTAACTGAATCCTATGAACTCCTGCTTATGGTCGTTTGGGGACAATTAATTGTTTTTTCAAGAAAGGAACACAAAATCTAGTCTCTCAAGCCAGATGAGACTCAGGAGGCTATACAAACCTCCCTGACACAGGAAACCTTGGCAGCATATATTTATTTTTAATAAATTGGTAGGGGTTATTGTATGTATTTCAAATCACAATTACATTTTCATAATCATCAGATCCATCAGCCTCCAAACTTTGGCTTTCATGATATAACATAATAGGAGACTGAGGAGCAAATAAACAGATCCTATTATTATTTTTCCAATCTATCATACAAAGTGTAATGCAGAATGGAATCGGTGCATGGTACAGTTGTCTCTCTGTTCAGCCAGGCTGCTATGGATCTGCTCAAAGATTGTGGATCAAACCAGACCCCTCTCACATTTTATTTGAAGAATATGAGCTTTTGCCATCACACAGATGAGTTCCACAAATGCGATTGAACAGGTTTAGGAATTATTTTGTTCCTCAGTCTTTCAAACTACTAAATCAGAGTTTGTGTTCTAAGTAGGCCTCAGTGTACCTGGATTGACTGTAAAAGGGAGCAATTCAATTGTTTGCACTGCATCCACTTTTCGTAATGTCTGATGTTATATTTAGTGTTTGTAGTATGGTTTTGTTGTTTGGTTAAATGTCGTGTTTTGTATTTATGTGAAACAGTGTACGTCTATTTATGTGAACCAATTAAATGAGGAAACTACTTTCCTTAAACTATTCGTAGAAACAGTGTGTTTCTACGAATAGTAGTTTCTTTCCCAGCAACAAGTGAGGGTCTTCATTCAACTGGTTCAAGCTGAGTCTGTTAGAAAATTCCTTGAGTGTAGTGAATTAAATAGAAATGGGGTGGGCTACAGGACTCAGTAATTACAAAATGGCCATAACACACATCACAGTGATGCAGCTGTAATTAAATAACAATGATGGAAAGCCCCTTGAAGACAGTCTGGGCAAATCTAAAACAATTTAAGACTGAATTTAATTTAAAAAAAAATCCCGATAATGGCACCTTTGTTTTAGTTCACTTGTATCTTGTAACATTCTTGGAGAATATTGTGGAAAATACCTTTTACCCTTAATTGTTTTCAGCATAAAGC
This sequence comes from Sander vitreus, assembly GCF_031162955.1. Lineage (NCBI taxonomy): Eukaryota > Metazoa > Chordata > Actinopteri > Perciformes > Percidae > Sander > Sander vitreus. Next base: position 12,495,090 of record NC_135858.1, on the reverse strand, counting down.
CAAAACGTATTTATTCTGTTTGACAAAATGTTTTTCATAAAGTTGAGATGTACTGTATGCTGATAAAATGTATAACTGGACACAAGCTGCTAAAAATATTGTATTTACAGTACTCATGTGATAAATAAGCCCACTGACAAATGGCAAGATGTTTGAATGGTAATGTTGTCAAAAGTGTTACAATAGGCTATTCAAAAAACTAACATTTTAAAGTAAAATTCTCTTCCGGTGCAAAGTGTATGCTTAATAAAAACTATATTTATAATATAGTGTCAGTCTTCGGAAAAAAAAGGCAGTTTTACAATTTAAAAATTCTATACATGGTCCATCTGTGCTGTGATGAAATCCAAAAAGGTCAAATTAAAAGTAAAAATGTGCAAGCCTTGTTTAACTCAACATGCTAACATATTTCCTCATAACAAGATAAGTGCACTTCCTCATTTGTAGAGGACCACACAAAAGATTTAATCTGCCGGCAAATCCCAAATTTACTTCTGTGAGGCTCTTCATTCATCTGCAGCTCTTTTTCAAAATGATACCACTCAAGTTGTCAACCAATAATCAGTTAGACAGATAATAAAATGCCAACGCCCTCATTAACTTTAGTCTCGCATTTCTGGTCATGCCTCGACTTCCACACTGATGCGGATAACGTTTAACACTCACCTACAGTTTATTTCACCCACAGATTATTTTACACACTTACTTTATTTAAATAGACTCCAAGCATGGAATGTACAATTCAGACACAAACCATATATTAGTATAAAAGTTTAGTTTGGTCAAGCAGCACTCCAAATGACATCTATTAGTCTTCTTTTTTCCCCTCACATACCGTCAAACACTCAAACAGTCATTATCGAGTGGGTCTTTTACAAAGTGACGTAACGTTCATTTGTGTGCTACAGAAAATATCAGTGCTTAAGGACTAAATTAATGAAAGGGTGATTACATAATTTAGTGCAGATAAGAATACATCTAATTTAACTAACATTCTAACATTTCTCCCCAAATCCTATACATTTAGTTTTACAGTGTGCTTCCAATGTGACTACATATCACTATTATTGAGCACAACATGGAACCAGCCTCAGAGCGAAGCAGTGACGTGGTTCGCTCCTTCTCCATAGTAGGTCCATATGGTTTGTTATCAAAAATAATAGTTATAGAGAAGGTACTAACAGGTCAGTATTATTTCTCTTTATCAGTAATGTCCCCTCAAAAGCCTTTGTAATCTAAAGTGACCTGGAATGAGCAGAACCTTCATTTGAGATTGCAAAATAATGTGAAAGTGATGAATCAAAATCAGAACACTGTATAGGTTTTATAACAGCATTAAGAAACTTTGTAAAAGTATGGTGACCTCTTCAGGATTGCTTACAGGAGTAGTTTGTCTCCATATTTTTAATATAAAATCAAATACCAGTTCCCAAAAATAGTTAATTATTTTTCAGACATACTGTATCATTAAGCACTCCTATTACTGTCAGACAAAAGCAAAATGGCTTCATACGAACCTTCAAATCCACATGACCTGAGTTTGCTGATGCAACACTGAGCATTAAAGGCTCGATACAAGGCCACTTGAAAGGAATACCTCCTCATGAACAATGGCTAAACTTTGGCATGCTGTCAATGCGGTAAAATGCAGAAGGCATTTGGGGCAGTAAAGCTGAAGTCAGTGTTTTCATCTCTTAAACCCACAGGACTGGATTGAGGCACTTGGTGCACACTCCACCCACACAAACACATCCACACTACAGACCGCGAGTAACATACTCCGATAACTCTCACTTCACACAGACACTCAGAAGCACGCATGTTGTAGGTGTTTCTGGTGAAGTATACAGTCAGACATCAACTTAAATACATACTGGAGACGGACATGATTTGGCATTCTCCTGTCTAACGTGGTGCACTGACAGGAGTGCTTAGGCACTGGTGAAACTGGCCCCACGGGCCCTCAGGCAGGCTGCTGGGGATTAATGTTCATGTGAGGGGGATGACCAAGAAGACCAATTCGTTGCTTCTGCTTCCTCTGCTCTGTCATCTTCACAGGGAAACAAAAACAGTAGTTTAATGAAGACGGCAAGCTAGCAAACATGGATGAAAACAATGGAGGATTTAAGATGCACAAAAACTGAAGATTAAAAATGGACATATTGTAGTTTTACGGGGGTTAATTAGCGAGCTTTAGGGGTGCTGGTAGGCATGTTGTTTTACCTTGGGACAGAGCAAGGCTAATTGTTTCCCTCGGTTTCCAGTCTTTATGCTAGGCTTAGCTAAATGGCTGGTATCAGTAGCCTCCTATTTATTGTGCAGACACGAGTGGTATCGATTGCTCATCTAACTGTATTAAAGTGTATTTCTCAAAGTGTCAAACTTAGTCTTTTAAGACTCAGAGGCAAAATGTGTGTGCCTTAACAATAAAATAATATTTTTAATTTTGTTAACCTATTGAAAAGACAGCTGTCGTTGCATAGTGTGACGAAGTACGGTGCATTTTTAATTTCTGCATAAAAAAATCAATCAAGGCAGAAAGAGAACAGCAGAAATTGTTTTGGAATTTTTTTTTTCTGAAAATAAACTAATTTAGATATTTGCCTAGGTTGTCTGAGTCAATCCCCAAAAACTCTTCCTATGTTATTGTTCATTAAAACGTGGTTGCCTACTAATTACAGTACTAGGGTGCAGGTTGTCAATAACTTCCGAATGGCTGGACATTTATAAAAATGTCTCAGAAAAGGTAGCTGATTCAAATGTAGGTAAAAAAAATTAATCATGGATGATATACTCGAAAATGAGGTAGGGCATGATTTACTGTCACCTGCTCCTTGAGCTCAGTCAGCTGTCCAGACAGGTTCACCACCAGCCTCATGGTCGACTCCAGCTTCTCCTGCAGGTTCCTGATTTCATTCTGTTCCCCCTCTGCATCGCTGCTGACCAGTGACATGGCGCGCATCCGTGGGAACCAGTCCAGGTTGTGCTCCTGTGGTAGAGCACGCATATCAGCCACAACATTTTGTACATTTACTACTAAGTGAATAAGGCTAAGTTATGTCACATACAGTATTGTTAATTTTAAAAGGAAGGTGCTAGTGTTTGGCAATCAAGTGCATACATCTTTTTTTCGTGATCAATTTTTTTATTGGCACCTTCAGACATGACACAAATGACATAACGTGTGACAGGTAATAGCAGACGGTGCACAGAACAGATAAACACAAATTGAACAAGAACAAAAACCCTCTCCCAACCCCCACCCTCTGCGGTCTCGAGGGAAACAAAACAAACAATGAGCATGCGCTGAGCTATCATTTTCTTGGTTGCAGTTAAGCCGGCTAGCCACATTTTCCTCTGTCTGCCAAGCAGGTGTAATTTAGAGTCATCATTAAGTAACAATCAATCGGGTCAGTAGGAATTCAACATCCTATCACATCAGATATTATTGATTTTGTTTTATTCCAAAACTCATGCACCTGTTCACACTCCCAGACCATATGTAGGAAAGTTCCAGTTTGTTCAGGTTGACAGAACGTGCAATAGGGAGTGGGAATGACTTTAGAGACGTATCTCTTCTGAGGAGTCCAATATGTCCTATGACATTTGTTGAAGTGGATCTGTTGGTGATTTGGGTTCTTGGAACAGTGGGAAATGTCCCAAACTGTCTCCCAATTAATTGCGTTCCCCTCAGGGCTCAGTTCTCGCTCCCATTTCCTCACTATTGGGAGTTCTCCTATGGATACTTGCATCAGTTTAGCATAAATCCTGGACACTAATCCGCTCACAGGAAAATCACCAAACCATTTAATGACTGGGTGCGCCTCAAGACTATTTCCCCATGGTATTCCATAACATTTTAGGACTGATCTTAAGCGAAGATAAAAACTAGCTCTCAGATGTTCAAAACTCAACATACCTTTCTAATTGAATAGCTGGTCTAAAGTATAAATACCTCACGTCACTCCACTGCTTACAAGCAAAGGGTTTGTTACCAGTACATTAAGTGTGCATTGTGCCATATTGGGGTATTCAAATGCCACTTATTGGTGTAGCGTAGTTGTTCCTCCACCTGTTTAAAGTTGGTCAATGTGTTGGTGATAATAGGGCCATAGGTTAGCATACACTTTTTTGGACACATCCCTGCAAAGGCAAGGTCTTGCAGTCTTAGACTTCCAGTTAGGTTTTGCTCTATTTCTCTGAGGGCCCGTAGCTGAAAGGCTCTGTGATACATTTTAAGGTTGGGGAGGGCCAAGCCTCCCGTGTTTGTGGTACGTTGCAGGGTAGATTATTTTAGCCTAGGTTGTTTATTATTCCAAATATACTGCCGGATTAAAGTATCAAGTTTCTTCCAGAAATGTATTGGTGGGGGTAAGGGGATCATTGTACTTTGTACATTGTACTCATTGTACTAAGAAATTCACACGAGGAGTTCATTTTAACAACAGCAATCCTGGACTGCATTGATGCCGGCAGCGCAGACCAGTTGGCCAGATCCCTTTGAATCTTACTTAATATAGTTTCATAGTCAGGGCTCTCAAGTGTCATGCATTGAGCGTGACAGTCACTCATTTCGGTCTTTTGTCACGCACTCCCACCACACATTGTATTTCTTACACGGAAAAACTATTTATAATATATTTAATATGCCACAGCGCCCAAAATTTCTCTGGCGCGCCGCTCTCACTATGGATCCGGCAGGAATCAAGCGCGTCTCCCCTGGAGTTCTTAGTTTAGCCTGCCACTTATCAGCCAATCAAAAAAAAGAAAGGGGCTACACAATAGCCAATCAGAAAATAGCACTATTGTATCTGGGTAAGATTTAACACAACAACCAATGAAAAAAAAAAGCATAGAGCAGGGTACAGACACTTCCCTAAACGTTCGCTCATTCAGAGATCAGAGTCTCAAATGGGGCTCTGTGTCTGTCAGACGGTCTGAGATCTACCTTATCAACAGAGCAATCACGTAACGCACAGCAGACTATGGTGCACGTAGATTATTTTCTGAAATATAGTCACTATTATAACTTTATTTTTCTCAAAATATCACGACTCCTCCAAATCTCAGAGAACACAGATATATTTTGAATGTGCACAACATTGAACATGAGCAGAAATCTTGCTCAAACTTAACAATATTACAGTCCAGGGGTTTATTAATAAATTAAAATGAATTAATGTATCATTGAGGTGAATAATTGTCATATGCACATTTAAGGAGGTTACTTCCTCAACAAAAGATGCAAAAGAGAAGGGAAGAGTAAATGATGCCTAGGCTACATGTGATATACAGACTACACAGATATAATTAGAAAAGTCGATCTACAGGAGAATAAATAGATGAAAGCAATACAGAATGCCTGAGAGCCTTATTGCAATATATTCCATTATGTTTTTATATTTGGATTATAATCTATGTTTCCCTTTACATAAAGATATTTCCAGCATAAATTGATTCAGAAAAAGGTAGAAATAGGTGCATAGAATGTCACTCTTGCCTGTCTTCAAAACTTGAGAGCCCTGCATAGTTGTCCTGGACAACTCGCTGTAGCGATGCGTGTATGATGATGCCCAAATATGTAATTTTGCTTTGGGTTGGTATTGTAACACTAATGGCTGATGTCACATGCCTGTTGTTCAATAAAAAAGATTATATTTATTACAGTTAATTTTATAGCTGGAGATTGAGCCAAATTTGTTGAAGATCTTAAGGATTTTTGGAATAGAGTCCTCAAGATCAGAGATGTAGAACAAAATAGTATCTGCAAATAATGATATTGAGCTGCTATTGGATTTAATCTGTACATTACAGATTATATTTTGCCTTATGGCTTGGGCTAGCGGTTCAAGAGAGATTGCAAACAGCATGGGGGAAAGCCAGGGGCGCAGTATAGGGGGATAAGTTAGGACAATTCCAAGGGCCCAGGACTGACAGGGGCCCCAAAAAATAGGTAAAAACTAATATAAAATTATTAAACCATCATCATTCAGTATACATATTTCAAATATAATAATACAATTAATGATCTCTTTGTTTTTACTTGTTTTTGGCAGTAAAAGTTAAATATCCCCATTGACCAAAAAGTAAACATCCTGACCGACCACCCCCCTGTATCTGCATGAAATGGTTTGGTCCTGCCTTAGTGCACTCAGTGACGGTGTTTAGTTGCAGTCAGTAGATGCACCAGAACTACAGTGACCACAATGTTACCAAGTAATGTTAAATCAATAAAGCGTTCTAAGCGGAGTGCCAAGCCTTTGGAATAGAGCTTAATATCAGTCCCAATGAGGCTGATGGGCCTGTAATTTCAGCACTCCGTAAGATCTTTGCCCTTTTTGGGTATAACGGAAATCAATGCAGTGTTGGTTTGTTGATGAAAAGTACCCATCTCTATGGCCAAGGTTAAAGTTTGTAAAATGATAGGTCCTAATATGTCAAAGTACTGTAGAAGAAGTTCTGATGGAATTCCATCCAACCCCGGCATTTTCCCTTTTTTAACTGTTTTTAATGCTGATTTAAGTTTCTCTAACGTTATAGGTTGACCCAGTTCTTCTGCCTCTTCTGGGTCAAGAAAAGGTAGGTTTAGTTCTTTTAGGAACTCCTGGCACTGTGTTGGATCTGGGTTGCAGGAGGACTCATACAGCTTTGAATAGAAGGATTGAAACGTGGCGCTGATATCTTTAGGATTTGTTGAGATACCTCGGTCTGTGCGGATACTGTTGATAGTAGCTCTGGATTAGCTTTGTTGCTTTCAGAGCAAGCAACTTGCTTGGTTTACAGCCATTAAAATAATAATTTTGCCTCACTCTGTGCATTATGAACTCAGCTCTCCTTCTTAGCAGATCATTCAGCTCTGTTTGACTTGTGACCAAAAGAGTGTGTAGATTTAGAAAAACACGCCATTAAAGACTGCTCTAGAGATCTACAACGTTCTTCCAACTCCGCAATCCTTGCCTCTCTTTTTCTCTTCAAATTGACCACAAAGGAAGATGTGAAATCTTTAATAAATTCTTTACTTGCTTGCCAAATGAATGCCGGGTCTGAAACTGAGTCAGTATTGATTGATATAAACTCAGCTATTTTGGCTCTAAACTCTGCATCAAAAGCTGTGTTCTGGAGAAGGGAGTTATTAAATTGCCACCTTCTAGATCTTTCTCCTAACATATCACAGTGGAATGTGGTTATCAGCGCATTGTGATCAGACAGAATTGCTGGTTCTATTGCTATTGTGTGGAACATTGCCTTAAGCTCACTAGAACACAAAATATAATCACTGTGGGAGTGGGTGTGTTGATGTGCGGGAAAAAAAGGTGTAATCCTTGCTAGTAGGATTGTGCATCCTCCAGACATCTGTAAAATGGTGGGATTCCACAACTGCTCTAAACATGTCTGATGTGTGTATTTAGGCTTTTGTGTGGTTGCCTGATCTATCCTGATTTAAATCTAGCACTGTATTCATGTCTCCCCCTATAATTAGTGAATATTCATTAAGAGAGAGCAATTCATTGGTTAGACGTGGGAAAAAGCTTACGTCTTATGTAGACGGTGCATATACCGAAACAAAGGCTATTTTCCTACTCCTTATTGTGGTGCATATATAAGATATCCTGCCTGATAAATCTTTACTACTTTTGTCTACGGTGAGTGTGCATTTCCGCGACAGTAACACAATGGAGCCCTTGGTTTTGGTGTCGTCACTAGATGAAGCAGCAATCTTGTAGTATTTATTTTGTAGGCGATTTACATCCCTTTTACGTAAATGTGACTCTTGTATAAGCGCTACATCTATATTCTTTCTTCTTAAGTAGTCCAGGAATTTAGCTTGTTTGATCGGCCCGTTTAGCCCCCTGATGTTAACTGAAAGTATTGAAAGTTCAGCCATCTTCAAAATATACACGCATACATGTCTCGTGTACCCTACTGGAATTCGCTGATACATTTGTAGCAAAGGGCAAACTGTTAGATCTAAGCAAAGTGTGGTAAAAACATAACAAATAAAATAAATCCCCTAACCCTCTGAGACCGCAGACCCCCTCCCCTATTTGTAAGATACGTGGCCACATCAAACTCAGTTGGTAGATCAGGCGCCCATATATAGAGGTTTACTCCTCGATGCAGTGGGCCCGGGTTCGACCTCCACCGCCGGTACTGGGTCCAGCCGCGGAGCGGCCCATGTGGACGTTGCGTCGTCCTCATTATCCAACTCCCGACAGAAAACGTTCGCATCCTTGGCTGTAGTGAAGGTTAGCACTCTCCCTTTGTGTGTCACTCTCAGGGTGGCGGATAAATAAGGAAGTTTGAGACGCCTTTAGCATGTAGCTTACGCTGTGCTCCTATAAATCCTTGGCGCTGCTGGACAGTGAGTGCACTGTAATCAGGCTTAAAGCGTAGTGTTGCTTTGGAATCACAAATCGGGCCTTTCTGCTGTATTTGTCTCGCCCCCTGAAGGATTACTTGGCGGTCCTGATATCTCAAACACCTGAAAATCAGAATACGTGTCATTGTACCCTTGCCGTAGATTTTGTGTGCGCTGTCAATTTCGATGATAGCCCTGTTCTGTAAGGAGGGGATCCACGTCAGTAACTGATTTTGCAGGAACCCAACTGGGTCATCCTTTTCATTGCCCTCTTTTAGGCCAATGATGCGTACATTGTTGCGTCGGGATCGGTCTTCCATTTCGGCTAGCTTATACTCAAATTTCTTCTGGTCATCAACACAGGCACTCACCATGTTTCTCATCTGCTTGTTCTCTCTCTGTGTCTTGTCCATTCGTTGCACCAGATCACGTATAGCTCCCTGCCTCTCAAGCTCTGTTCTGATATGTTGCAGCGAGGTATCAATTCCTGCTAACGCATCCTTCACTGCGCTGCGGACCACTGATTCAAGCATCTCTTGTTGCCCTTCCAAGACCCTGGCTATAACATTTTCCACGTTTAGGTCCGCGCTAGCATCAGTAGCCTTGTTAGCCACCGCCATGGTAGACGACAATGAGACCTACTTTTTTGCGCCTGCAGGCATTTCACTGAGTCACTGTGGCTACCAATAAAATGATTGACGTGATGAGAAGAAGGAATAGACCTGGTTTTTCAATGAAAATACAGAGATGGATGAGGAGCCTTAGCCTTGAGTGACCATTGCAATCGTTGATCACGTGACCTCCCTCATGTGCATACATCTGAACTCCAGATGAGTTCCAACGATTCCTTATCATGATTTGATCAGTTTTAGGGTTAGACCGCAACTCATGTACCATATCTTGTTGACTTCCTGTTTGTCTGCACAGTCTGTGTCATTAAATGTGACAGGCATTTCTGTCAGTTGAGATTAGAAAAGAGGAACACATTACTGTACTAAGGTGTGGGAGATGGGCCTGTACAGGTTTACAAGTCTGACTCAGTAGCATAGTCTATTCGATCATAGATACTGTACAAAAAATGTGACACAAAGGTAAACGCCCATCTTACTACTCTTTCGATCAGGTTTGCTGCACCAGACTGTAATCTACTCCAAGACAGCATGGTCTAATACTTAATGTAACCCATTTACAAAAAAATAAAAAAGTAGGCCTGCACTGAGATGGTGGATGTGTGTTTTAGGGTGTCTGTGCTTTTCATTTACCTTGATCATCTCAGCCACGTAGCTCTCAGGGCCTGTGTATTCGGTAGAGTCTTTAACTTTTACCAGCACAATAAAGAATAGGTAGTGCCACATGTTGTGCTCCTCTTTGATGTGGCCCTCAAAAGTCACTGTCTTGTTGTCAAACTTGTCCCGCTCCAGGCCTGGAATGTGACGAGAAAATAGTAAGTTAGGTAAAAATATGCAGTCAGTAAGTCTCATTGGTGTAAAGGTCGGGAGAACAAATAACATAAATTAACCAATACGAAAAATGACAGTCTCACGCTGAACAAAACATTAGACATAAAACATAAGATTGTGCATAACATCCACAATAATGACTCTTTAAGAATGACGTACAACATAAAAAACATGGCAACAAAATGGCGTAAGAAAGACAAGCAGACAAGACAGTATTTGTAAGAAATAGCAAAATACAGAAGTATAACAACTATAAAGCAGTATTTATAGATGAGTGGAACTATTGTTATGTCCTTGAATGAGATGAAACCTTATTTGTAACATTATTGTTTTACAGTGCATTGCAGGCAGTATTGAAAAGAGGACATCAGGGATGTATTTGATTTTTAGGTGGATTTGACAAGCAAAACATATGATAAATATGGTCTATATACTATGGTTATCAGCAGTAGTTCAGAAACTTAAGAGCATATTTTGCTCTACACCTTCAAAGTGAACACAAATGAAATTGTGGATTAGAGCAACTCCAGAGTCTTACAACCCATCAATGCTAATTTCAGTCTTTGTTCTCTGCGTTTAAAAAAATATTTCTCTCTTTTACAACACAGATTCGACTGAGTCTTCTGAAGAAGAGCAGAACAGAAGTAAAACTCACTGGCTGTTTTTGTCCCTAAAAGTACATATATTTTGATTGTATATAAATAGTAAAGGGAGCTTACAGCTGTGCAGTAATGATAGTGGTGTAAACGAATGATAACAGACAGGGATAAAACCTTGGGGGTCTAGATTTAAACATGCAGGGGCTGTCTCTATACTGAGCTTATATTTAGACCCATGTTATAGGACAGTGGCGGACTCAGGCTGTCTGAGGGGCAGGGGAGGAAAAATAAAGTGGGCACCAGCACATAAAAACTTTTCTAGCATGTAGGCCAGGCCACTGTATTTTCTTTTCTCTAGAGGGCACATCATGTTTTATCTCGCATAGGGGCATCCAAGAGGACACTTTGGGAAGATCTTGAGAGATATTTAGTCAGTTGTTAACAGTTAACCAGTTCCTCTTTCCGATTTTTCTAAACAAGACAGAGAGTGAGGTTGAGCCCGATTCTTTAAACAGAAATGATTCAAGATTAAAAAAAAAAAAAAAATCAAACCTGCACAAAAAGTCCATGACATAAACCAGTCATTGGATACAGACCCACAGGCCTAAAAACAAATACAAGATTGAGAAAAAGATCAATGGCTTATAAAACCAAGCTGGAGAGCCACTTAAGCCTGCGGAGGTCGGCTCCTAATCTCTGCATCTCCTGTTCCCTTGTGGTTCATCTGGAAACCATAGAGACGGCAGCTCCCCTTGTGGCCTGGCCTTCTTTAACATGAGTGAGTCAGAGCTGATGGCTGGCTGGGTGACATGATACTGTTCTTGTTTCATATGCTTACCACTTACCGTCCTGACTGCCTGACCCAACATATGCACGCACACACATGCTCATGTCCATGTACTGCTGGGCTCACACATACGTACTGAACAGTCCCACACACACTCAGCAGCATGTACTTTTTTTTTTTTAGACACTCACAAATATAATGTACATATGAGGAAATGCAGATGCTGCGACACAGAGGGTCAGAGTATGGGTAATCAGTGAAGTTGCACAAAACATATGGTGTGAAAATGAGTGTGTGTGTGTGAGTGAGTAGGAGATGTCTGTGCGTGTGAGACAGACATGAATTATGGAGGCGAGCAGAGCAGTGGCAGGAAGCACTCATGACTCAGCCTTCTTTGGAACAGCTAAGTAAAAAGGGGGAGGAAGAGAGGATGGGGGACTGCAACAAACAACATGCACCTTAACAAACATACCAGAAACCACAAAAACACCAAGAAATCAAACGTTCGAAGAGGGGAATTAGGGAATTGACCGAGTGACATGAGCTGGATTGTGATCCTGGCACTGGGAAACTATTGGTTTGATTCCCATTATAATATCGTTAGGAAAATATTTCAGCAAAGACTGCTTAATGCTTGGCAGAGAGAGCCATGCCACATAAGATAAAAACTCGAAGTGACACATAACCAATAAATATGTATGTCTGAGGTAACGAGCAATGTTGTCAACTTTAGGGCTGCAAAAATATATTTACATTAATCAATTTATTCAAGTTATTTTTCAATTAACTTAAGATTAACCTATACTGTATAGTGTCAGGAAATAAAGACATATATTCAGTGCTAGTTTCCAAAGCCCAAAGTATTGTCTTAGAATTGCTTATTTTGTCTGAACAATATAAAACATAAATGTTTGGTAACAAACAAAGACATTAGGGAGCCTATGACTTATCAACAGATCAGGTGAGCAGTCTCACCGCAGATAAAGCAGGTAGTCTTCAGGACTTCTTCTTTCTTTTGTTTTTCACTCCTCAGGTCAGCAAAGGTGTCGATGATAACACCAAAGATGAGGTTGAGGACAATGATGATAACCATAAAGAAGAACAGCAGGTCGTATATCACTCTAGCTGCAAACAGTGGCTCCTGTAGTAAGGAACAGGAAACAGAGTTAAATCTAAAGGCGCATAACAGTAGCTTATGGGAAGTGTTCTGAGGTAGAAAATAACAGATTTGTTGTTGTTGTTATGAGTTTAAAAACGAAGTTAACCTTCATCATCATGGATGTTAATGGAAACACAAGACCACAGGTGCAAACTGCCAGATGCTACAGTTTAGTAACAAAGACAGCAGAAAGCCGAGCAACCTGATGCAGCCTGTTGCTGTCTATGTAGGACACAGTTTTAAAAGCTCCTAGAAAAAAAAAAAGGTTTATTTATTTGACATCATTAGCCAATCGAGCTACAATGGACTTCAATGCCTACATACTGTGCTGTAAATACATTTACCAGTTTCATTCACTTATTTTCCATTTTTAAATTCCTCTTTAAAGTAATGGTCACCAGCCTAATGCAGTCATACACACACATATATTTAGGACAAGCTTGTTCTGAAGCAACAATGTACTGAGCCACTCTGTCACCCATGTATGACTGCCACCATTCTATGCCTGTTTCTATTTTACTTAAGTAATTTACCTCAGCAGCCAGCAAAGACTTGTTTTACCCCGAGTTGCATTGTGTTGTGAATGCGTGAGGCAGATTTACACATCCTCTTTTGACGTTATTAGTGGTTGAGCTGGAATTCGTCGGAAATCTATTTTTGAAGTTTAATTCTCAGACAAGGCGGAGGCAGTACAGCTGTAAAGAAACATTGTGAAACCTCAAGTTCAGCACATAGTTGGCTTGCAGCCAACTCACATGACATGCACACATGACCCACCCTCTTAGCCCGCATGTGTGGACGTACGCACGCACTGAGTATTGTCAGGGCAGGGGCCTAATCAGAATTACTGTGTTAGTATACCTCTTTGGAAGGCTTGCGGAGAACATCCCCGACACCCCCTCCACTCCTCAAGCCATGACTCAGCACGGTGACAATACACATAAGTAGAGAGTCGCACGTCCGCTCCATGTCGCTCTCCTCCTCACTGTCATTCCCAAAATCTGAGGAAGCAGAAAGAAAAGCTTTATTATAATCATTTACAAGGCTGTTAAAAGTACAATTTATATATCTTTAGCAGGTGTGTATTCGTTTACCGACCTTAAAAAAACTACACAGCACCAGAAAACATCATTTAGTGCTTTATAAACTGGTATAACTGAGAAATCAGGACCACTAGGACCTATACTTTTTAGTTTATGTACCATCAAAAGCATCAAACTGTGGCTCATAATATGTATTAAACTAACTCATGTGACCCAAAGAGATTATGCAGGGACATCTACATGTAAAACAAAATTAATACAAAAAGTTATGACGTACTGCAATTTATTACATTTATTTACACTATAAGTTATAGAATATAGAATAATTGTTCTGTATCGTCATCATCATCATATACACTAGGAAAAAGATGGAGGTAGTGTGAGTGTCACACTAGTGTCATTTTTAATCAGATATAATGATGATTGCATATAAGAGTGTGACACACTACATTTTACATTCTATGAAAATATCATAAGAATCTCAAGCCATACTCATGATGCATTGAGTGTATTATGGTATTTGATGATTATATTGTGCTTATAATATTAATACACTGTATTTACTCAATTGACTGATAACAAAAAATCCAAGAGAGCATTAGCTTGTTTTGAAATGTTTTCTCTGATTATAAATAACTTATTAATCTGTGTTACAGTAGAATTTGATAGCCTTGTAGTGAGTTGCAGAATGTGATATCTGTTTAAACCTTGTTTGCATGTTTTGGTAAGGTGGTAAGTCAAAGCAAAAGTGTTGTTCTGAGTCAGACAGAAAAACAGACCTCAACATTTCTGAAAGATTTATCCAAGTCGATAAAATTTGTGGGCCATCGTGCCCTCTGACCCAGTTAAAGTGTAACTCTCGCCAAAATGCAACCTAGGGTCTTTTTGTGAATGTACCCGAGTCAAAGTTTTGTTTAAAAGCATATTTAGGACGGAATCGCCACATTTAAGATTTACCGTATTTTCGTTTTTCGGTCAAATGGCCTTTTGAATGGGAGCGCTAGGGGCACTTTTATGCTAGCCTCAAAATAGCTATTTTTAAAACACTAAGAAGGCTCGACGCAACATGAAACTTTTCTCGAAGTATCACCAGGGGCTTTACACCTTACAGAAGCATTGACAACATTGTTTGTGTACCCAGGGTTTACTAAAAAAGGTTTTGAACAACTCATCGTAGTTCTTGTTGTTTCCGGCTGCAGCCATTTTATCAGTCAAAAACAATTGATTTCCGAATGCAACATAACAGGCAGGAGAGTAAAGATGGAAAGCTCCTAAAGCTTAGTTCCATATAAATGCACGGATTATTTCTTGTTTTGTCGTTGAAAAACAATATTGACCTCGTAGTTGAAAAAGGAGCCTCATATGGAGTCCGTTCATTTGCATTCGGATATCGACTCGTTTTGACTGCCGAGGTGGTAGCAGCCTGAAACAACAAGAGCTACGGTGAGTTGTTCAAAACCTTTTTTAGTAAACTCTGGGTACACAAACAATGTTGTCAATGCTTTTGTTAAGGTGTAGAGCCCCTGGTGATACTTCGAGCAAAGTTTCATGTTGTGTCGAGCCTTCTTAGTGTTTTAAAAATAGCTATTTTGAGGCTAGCATAAAAGTGCACCTAGCACTCCCATTCAAAAGGCCATTTGACCGAAAAACGAAAATACGGTAAATCTTAAAAGTGGCGATTCCATCCTAAATGTGCTAAATATGCTTTTAAATGAAAGTTTGACTCGGGTACATTCACAAAAAGACCCTAGGTTGCATTCCGGCGAGAGTTGCACTTTAAATGATGGACAGGATAGAAGATATCATGATCCCCCTGCTAACTGTTTATTATTGGCCAAATAATTTTACAGTTTTTATGCCTAGGCTGAGGGAATAAAACTGACATGTTGATGTTACATGAGGGCCGATGAAATCAAATGTAAATGGTACTTGACATGCGGACAGAAGGAACCAGCGATTGAACTGCCAAACTTGTGATTAAAGGCTGACCCGCTCTACCTCCTGAGCCACAGGGGGAATACTTATTTTCGTAACAATCGAGTATCAAAAACTGAGGAGGACACGCTGTTGGATGCTGTCCTCCTCTCCTACTCTGCCTAACGAATCTCTCTCTTTCTTCTTGAGCAGCACTGGTTGAAGCCTGAAAATATTGTAAACAAATTAATAACATAACTAATTACACTGGTCTGACTGTTCAGCTCTGTTTCAGACTGATACCTCTGGTTCAGGCTGGTTCTCATCCTCAACAGGTGCCTTTTTCAGTCGCGGAAAATACTTTTCAATACTCATCTGGATTGAAGCAGCAAACATTCAGTGTAAAAACATGACATAACATTATTTATAATAACTTTATTTGATTTACAGCTGCAACATATAGTGTTTTGACCTCAACAACCCAACTGCATTTTACCGCAAACTTGCGACTAGTTAACTTTCTAAAGCAGGCTTGTTTGCAATTGCTTGTTTGCTAAGAGTCGGGTCGGGACTCCAGCATTAACACACTGACAACATTGTATTCAGAATATAAAATATTTTTATAGCACTTTTTAATGTGTGATTGTGTAAAGGTGTTCATGAGATACCAACCTTTTGTGAACTTGTGAATTTCGCCAGCAGTCTTCTCCATAGACAGTGTTTTCATGGAGACAGACGCTGAGTGCATGGGGGGATGATCGAGGGGCTTTGTGTGTGTGTGTGTGAGTGAGAGAGAGAGATGCGTGAGTAGGAAAAGGATATGCAGCTGAATGAATGCTGCATGTTTTAAATATTTTTTTAATAACGAAACGCAATGTGGGGCGGCAGGTGTTGATTGTGCAGCGCACCGCCACAATATAGTCTATGTTAGGGAAACACTGCTTCAAGAACAACTCTGACCCCTGACGCATGTGGCAAGGCATCCAGGCCATCACAGATTACAAAGCTACCGACTCCACCCCTCCTGTCACCGACACCTCCTTGCTTGATGAGCTGAACCACTTCTATGGCAGCTTCGATAGGGACAACAAGGAAGTGGCCATCAAGGCTGTGGTCTCTGCAGATCTCCATCCCCTCACACTCTCCACAACCGATGTGTGTGTGGCACTGAGCAGGATTAATGCAAGCAAAGCTGCTGGTCCTGATGGTATCCCCGGACATGTACTCAGGGCCTGTGCTGTGCAGCTGACTGAGGTTTGGACTGACATATTTAATCTGTCACTAGCCCAGGCAGCTGTCCCCGCGTGCTTAAAAACCACCTCCATCGTGCCAGTGCCAAAACACTCCACTGCAACAAGCCTTAATGACTTCCGTCCAGTTGCACTCACCCCCATCATTATGAAGTGCTTCGAGAGGCTGGTCCTGGCCCATCTCAAGACCTGCTTACCACCCTCACTGGACCCCTTCCAATTTGCCTACCGTCAGAACAGGAGCACAGAGGATGCCATCTCTACGGCAATTCACTCTGCCCTGTCCCACCTTGACAATAGCAACACCTATGTGAGGATGCTGTTCATTGACTTTAGTTCAGCATTCTCCACCATCATCCCCTCCAAACTGATCACCAAACTCAGTGAACTGGGCATCAATACCTCCCTCTGTAACTGGATTCTGGATTTCCTAACCAACAGACCTCAGTCTGTTAGGTTAGATAATCACACCTCCTCAACCATGAACTTGAACACCAGCGTACCACAGGGATGTGTGCTGAGACCTCTCCTTTACTCCCTCTTCATCTACGACTGCACACCTGTACATGGCTCTAACACTATTGTCAAGTTTGTAGACGACACTACAGTGATTGGTCTCATCAGCAACAACGATGAGACGGCCTACAGGGAGGAGATCCAGCACCTATCATTGTGGTGCAATGACAACAACCTGGCTCTCAACACCAAGAAGACCAAAGAGCTCATTGTGGACTTCAGGAAGTCTAAAGCTAGCACACACACCCATTCTCACCAACGGGACTGAGGTGGAGCATGTCACCAGTTTCAAGTTTCTGGGTGTCCACATCTCTGAGGACCTCTCTTGGACCTTCAACACCTCTACCCTGATCAAGAAGGCTCACCACCATCTCCTCTTTCTGAGGAGACTCAAGAAGGTCCACCTGTCTCCTCAGATCCTGGTGAACTTCTACCACTGCGCCATCGAGAGCATCCTCACCAACTGTGTCACAGTTTGGTATGGCAACTGCTCTGCCTGTGACCAGAAAGCACTGCATAGGGTGGTGAAAACTGCCCAACGCATCACCGGTTCCTCACTCCCCTCCATTGAAGCCATCCAGGGCAAGCGATGCTTGCGTAAGGCACGCAGCATGATCAAAGACTGTTTTCACCCCAACCACAGCCTGTTCACCCCACTCCCCTCTGGGAGGAGTTTCAGGTCTCTCTGCACCCGTACCAGCAGGTTCAAAGGAAGCTTCTTTCCTGTGACTGTCACCCTACTGAACTCTTGCTCTGCATCCCGGTGACAATTAACCTACTAAGCCCCCCCCCCCCCCCGCTCTTCATACTATTCATCCTGCACATACACTTTTTCTTACTACTCTTATGTTACCACACTGCACATAGCTGTACTATACTGTACATATCTGTCTATATGGTTCATACAGAATATCCGGATTTACTCTGTTTTTCTCATTATATATTCTGCTAATACACTGCATATATCTATATTATTCTTACTACTATTATAATGTCACTGCTACTACATTGCACATATCTGTTCATATTACAAAGCCATATTTATTCTGCTCTTATAACACTGCAATATATTTCCTGTCCTGCCTATGCACCTGTCTATACTTTGTATATCACATTGCACTTTTCTGCTTTTTTTGCACTTCTGATTAGACGCAAACTGCATTTCGTTGTCTTTGCACAATGACAATAAAGTTGAATCTAATCTAAAAAAAGAAGAAAAAAAAGGCCAAGGGTATTTTAAGGAGACCCTTTAATAGATGATTGCCAGTTTTCCACTTGTCTTTTTTTGTCTTCCAATTTTCAAATATGTTGGCAGTATACTTTAACCCCAGGCTTTTTTTAACCTTGCAACCAAATTTAACCACATTATAAACTGAGCTCATTGTTACTACGTTTTGATAAGTTTAATTCATGACGTGAAATCCACACAAGAACACAGAACATTCAAATATTATTATTTATAGACGGATTGTTTTAATAAATTAAATATTTAGCTAAAGATACATTTCTCAAGCTAAACCCATGTAAAACCCAGTGTTGCAGTATACATTACCTTCCGGCAGGGCTTCTGTGGCGCAGTTCTCATCAATCCCTCCCTGACACATTCCTGTTGACAGAAAATCACTGGCCAGACTGGCTCCATTTTCTAAAAAGTAGGAAGGGATAGTGCATAAGTTTTCTGGTCTTTTAAAATGAACACCAACAATCAGGCTTTTTGTAAAAATGATAAAATGACAAGAATCTATCCTCACTTAGAGTCGCGTTGGGGATACGATCCACCTCCAGGATGAAGTCGTCTTTGAAGAAAATGTAGCCAACGATGGAGAACAGGTAGACCAAGATGAGAGCCAGGACAGCGGTGAGCACGATGGAGCGTCCATTACGAGTCACACTCTTGATTACATTCAGCAAGGTCTCTTCTCTGTATACCAGGTCGAACAGCTAGAGGCAAAGCCCACATTACAAAACAAAAGGCTAAATATGCGGCAATAGATTTGTTGTAAAGTGTATTAACGTTTCTCAGAAGGCAAAATCTGAAATTACCAGTATGAATGACCAGTATTTGTTGCAAGGTTAACATGAGGTTACACAAGAATGCACAAGTGGCAAGAAACAAGTGTGTCCAATTAGATTTTCATTATGTGGCTTTTATACTTTTTTCTCTTGTGCTGAACCCAGTTTTCTCAGTCTGACATGGTTTTCAGCATCTTGTTTTTCAAGAAATATGGAAATATGTTGCGCCGCATCTGCAGAGGAGCTGCTTGGTTCTGTGTGAATGGAAAACATCTCGAAATACTGGCATATTCATTCTGACACGTTATAAAGCAGACCTGAGGCCCAGGCATACAGCACTTAACACCACAAAAACAAGAAAAAACAACAACAGAAAAACCATTACAGGACCAAATAAGGAAACTTCTGGCTTGCAAGTAGGATATGTCCTTGAATGCACCATGATGGAAAGCTAACGCTACATTCAGAGAGAGAAGTCATATTTTACACATGGTTATACTCAAAACCTGCTGCTCTTCACCTACCTCTTAGTAGGTCTCTGTATGTGTGTTTGTAAAGGTGTTAAATTCTTAGTATGTGTGTATTCACAGGGTGTATTGTTTCTCTCACCAGCAGACTGTAGAAAAAGACGTGGACAAACACCCCCAGGGAGCAAATGATGAGGTAAAGGAGGTGGTAGAGGAACTCAAAATCCAACACCATGGCTTTGTAGCCTCGCGTGAAAGTTCCTCGGTTTCCCACAAAACTTATCAGGAAGATGATTTTATTGCACACCTGAAAGATAGAAAGTCAACCTCTCTTTAATAATTAGAATGAAGGACGATTAACCAATCATTATTTTTATATTGAACTAGAGACCCTTTTGCAAAGGGATCCCACCAGTTGTGACACCAAATTGGGCCAGGGGGGACCACACTCATTTTCAAAGTCGGCCTTCATTTTCATGTCAACTACACACCTGTAAAGTTTTGTGACTGCATCTTGCACAGTTGCAACGCTATCGCAGTGACAAAATCTGGCCGCAGACATATAAACAACTGGCAACGTACTGAAAACCGTCTCTGCGGTTGTTAGGAGCTAAAGTAGGAGTCTCCAGGACCACATTTTGCCATGATCACACAGACACACACACAGACACACACACAAACACATACACACAAACCCACACACACAAACCCACACACAGGCCAGTGCAACATGGTGGGTGTGAAACGAAAGGTCATCATCAGTGCATCCTTTTAATAATGTAATCTATTTCTGACTAAGAATGAAACTAACACTATTGGAGGCTATTTGAAAAATCCACACAGCTGCAAAGAAACGCAATACTTGGTTCAAAAATGTCAGGGAGACATTTTGACTACTGATAAGCTGCATGTAAACTAGATTTTAGTGACCAGATTACTGCAGTCCATGCAATGTGTTCTCTAATTTTCCTGCATTAACCTGATCTCTCTCCATAACCCCGTTTCTTGTGTACATGTAAACGTAGCGATTGAAGGGATAGATGATATAGGTGTGTGCAAGACTTTATTTTGTGTGTGTACGTGTTTGTGTTTAAGAACACATCTAGAAAATCCCTATGGGCCGATCCAGTGACGCACTTCACACCCCAGCCAGACGCTGCCAAGGAGAACTGTAGGGCCATGGGGTGACACCACAGGCAGACAGGGCACTGGCCTGCCAATTGGGCATGAGTGTGAGTGAGAGTTAAAAGAAGAACTGGAACTAGTGTGGTGGAGGTTTCTCAGTATGTGAAAGTACATTTGGTAGTGCGTGTGAATGGGAAAATAGGAATGGTATGTTTTTAGCATTTCTCTTTAAGAGTTTTAGAAACATTACCAACAAACCACACAAACACACAAGAAACAAACACAGGAGAGATAAGAAATGTTTAAAGGGTCAGTTCACCCAATATAAAAGAAAAACATTTTACTTGCCCTCAGTGGAACCTAGCCACGCAGATAGTTTTGACTTAATTTGTCCAGGTTTTGAGATATTCTGAGATTTCTGCCTCTAGCCCAATACAATGGAGGTAAATTCATTTCATTAGAGGTGCTCACACACTGTCAACAGTTTTCATAGGGACTAACTCCTCTGTAGTAATACTTCCAATACAAACTGTCCATAACTAAGTCTTTGAAGTATCCAGAGACATTGTTTCTGGAAAAAAACGTCTTTACGGTTAAATTTTTTTTAATCTAATTTTTAAATGCAATTATTATCATTGTCAATTAATCTGTCTATTTTCACAATTATTTGTTGAGTCCATGACATGTCAAAAAATAGTAAGAACAAGCTAATCACAATTTCTCAGAGCCCAAGGTGACATCTTCAAGTTGCTTGTACCAACAATCCCAAAATATTTAGTTGACAGTGATATTAAAAATTGAAAAAGCACCAAATCCTCACATGTCAGAAGCTGGAACTAGCTAATGATAGTCATTTGTGCTTGAAAAATGACTGAAACAATCAAATCGATTATAAAAATAGTTATAATTGATTAATTGATTAATCAACTAATTATTTCATCTTACAAAACTCAATTTCCTTTCACTGCATTGGGGTGGCAACACAAATTTCAGAATTAGATATCTTAAAAGTCGGGCAATTAAAACCCAAACTAACTGCATGACTGGATACCACCACTGAGTGAACTGACTCTTTAAGGCAGACTACTCACATTGAAAGCACCCAGAAGGAAGAGGGTGGGCTCAAGGCCAACAGAGAAGATGAGACGGAGGATGGCGATAATGACGAGGGCACGTATGCCCAGCGGTTGGGGCATGATGATAACGATGACCAGTGTTGCCAAGACTCCCATCCACAGCAGCGCAGACAGGTGGGGATCCAGCATACCTGCGGACCATAAATGTACTATTAATGCACATTCAAGCTATAAAGGATACCTGCTAAAAAAATGCTATATTTGAAAACCCTGTTATATAGTGAATTTGCCATATGTGTAATATGACTGTGTCATGTTGCAAAGATGACAGTGCAGTTTGCAGCTTAAACGAGGCCTTGTCTGGATCAACAGATCTTTAACTGGTTTCTACTAAGTTCTGCTACGGGCCTTTATTAGTGAAACTCTGAACTAAAAGAGAGCCAGTTGCAGAATATTTAAAAGTATACAACGTACTTTTTTGTGTATGTGCGCGTTAAGCTTTGGTAAGAGCCTACCTGATGGTACACTTGATCCCAGGGTCAATCCAGGATTAGTGTCCTAGTCAGGGGTTTAATGTGGCAATGTATCAGTCAAACTAAACCTTGCACCAGGATTGATCACCCTGAAAACAAGGCCACACCCAAGCTGCTGCCTCTGTTACTGATCCCCTTTTCTTAAAACACAGAGATAACATGTGTGCAAGTGTATATGTTTGTTGGCGCTCTATAAGTACTGGTCACATATCAACCTCACAGAACATGGAAAAGGAAAAATGGATGCATGTGTTGATGTTATAAAAAGGTAGAAAAAGATCAAGGGAAAATAAGAAAAATGGTGCAAAACCGCAAGTATTAAAAAAACAGAGAGAGAGCGAGAGAGAGTGAGAGAGAAAGAGAGAGAGCGAGACAGTGAGAGCAAGAGAGAGAGAGAGAGAGAGTTGTATTGGATGAGAAAGCAGAAGGGGAATAATGCGGGTAAGGGAGCCCTCCTTTCCTTTTCTCCCACCTTGCCTACTGTATCTCTCTCCTTCCCTTCCTCTCCCTCCCAATCCCTGTGGAGATCACATGACAGGTGCCACTTACATAACAGCCACCTCTAAAAATACCTCAGCTGAAAGATTCATGAGGAACGAGCAAGGAGCAGCACACAGCTCCAGTGATGTGGCAGACTGAAACGTGACCTCACAAACTCTGTAGCTACCTTGCACTTGGGTTTAATGTGCAGGCAGATGATTGTGCGCAAACATCTGTAAAATCAACAGTTGAGAAGGCTGCAAGCATGCACTGTCTGTGTATGCGCATGTGTTGAGTTGAAAAAGCAGCAGTCATGCAGGCAGATACCACTGACCTAGATCTCCTGCTCTTATAAACCTCATTCTAAAGCCCCAAGCAAAGTAGAGTAGAATTGGAGAGCAAGCACAGTGTGTGTGTGTGTGTGTGTGTGTGTGTGTGTATGTATGTGTGTGTGTGTGTGTGTGTGAGTGAGAGAGATAATAGTATATATATATATATATATATATATATATATATATATATATATATATATATATATATATATATATAGAGAGAGAGAGAGAGAGAGAGAGAGAGAGAGAGAGAAGGCAGGGGCCCAGAGCTATAGAAGAGCCTGTTAAAGCAGGCCAAAGTTATGCTGGAGTCTCACGTGATGATGTCCTGCACACAGAAAGAGTTCCAGTGCAGAGGAGAAATACAGTCAGACTTTACTCATGTTTTGCACTCAGATTTGTATTACAATAACTACAGACAGCATGAAATTTTAGTTCTGTCACAAAGTTAAAACTATAGTTGCATGACTTATTGCGCTGTTGTTTTTGGTTTTAATTGTTCTGCTCTGTTAGCAATTTTTTTTGTAATTCACTACAAAATTAATAAAACAGTATTTTTTGTAACCTAGCATAATTCACAATTCCACCAGATAATTTGGCAAGTTGTAAAACAACTGTAAAAAGATGTATGCAAACTTGTTCACAAGTTTATTTTGATCGTGATTATTATTTGAGGGTGTAAAACAACTCATATGAGATGTACGGAGATATTGGATGTTGAAGATTTATTATTTGATGTCTTTAATTTGCATTCTGATTCTCATATTCTTTGTCAATCTCTGAATATCAGTTCATAGAATAGGTAATTAAAATTTGTAAAATGTTTTGATAAAAACACAAAAAACCACAACATTCATATGAACCCAGTTAGCATGGAAGAGATTTAGATGGAAAACTGAACCCACTGACAGAAAAGACAAATATCACAGGAGGAGGATTTGGTCAAGTACAAAACATGATTAAGACTTTTTGTTTTAAGACTTTTTTTATTTTTTTACTTTTTTTTTTATTACCTGATACGTTTGTGTATGACTTTGTCCTAAGCTTTGTTTATGAGACAGGTCGCTCTTGTGTTTATTGTAGTTTGTTATGCGTTTGTGTCCATTGAGCCAGTTCAACAATGTTCTATGGGCCTAGTTAAATAATGCTTTTAACACTTATCTCAGTAGTTGGGTGCTGGAAGCCTAGAGGTTGAGACGCATACCATATAACCACAAAGTCTCTGGTTTGACCTTCGTTGCACGTCATACCTATCTCACCCTCCTCATTGTTTCCTGTCAGTTTTCTATTTCTGTCAACCTGTTCAATGAAGGGCAAAAATGCCACCAAAGAAAAAAAAAAAAAATCTTTCAGTGCACATTTTTTTGTTGTATAATTCAGGCAAACACCCTGTGTGTGTGTGTGTGTGTGTGTGTGTGTGTGTGTGTGTGTGTGTGTGTGTGTGTGTGTGTGGGGGGGGGGTCTATGTCGGAGGATTGATGCATTAGTATTATTATTACTATTACATCAGCATGAGAAAACATTGAAACTCCCAAATCTACAATTGGGTACAAGCCAGTCTATGGTACAAGCGTGGGTTGCAAAACATGGCAATAAGTTGGGTTTTTGGCTTCTACCTAATCTCTGCTTGTATATTGAGGCTTTATTGCTGGCTGTAGAAATGAGTGCTACAAATTCAACATAGCCCATCAATGTATAGGAGATCCCCTCCATCTATTCTTTTCTTCTCTTCTCCATAAGCCATAAACACAACATTAAAATGTAATAGGCTGTTTGTAGCATAACAACCTGTCAGCAAGCCCCTGTTCTTCCTGTTTTGAATTGTTGAGCGCATAACCTTTGTTTGACCCTTGTTTCAAAAATAGTCTAAATGCAAAAACAGTGCAATACATACAAATAAGCCTCTCGAATGCTGCATCAATACAACAGTAACATGCATGAAATAATTTACTGCAGAAACGGTAAATGTTTCATATGCATGAAAGAGGACCAGGACTATGCAGATATCTACTTCACAGTAAAAAGCGTACAAATTATTCTAACGTAAGTGAGATCATACAGCAAAATTAGTAATAGGATGTAAGCAGTATCAGGGTTGACTTTTGAAAAGCTTGTTCTTACACTCATATGCAACTGACCTGCATGTACCCCCTCCAGGGGGTAAAAGAAGCAGACTAGCAGGTTCATGAGCACAGCCAGGTTGAAGGAAACGTTACTCCACACGGACATGTTTCTGGAGCACCAGTACAGCACGGGTTGGGCTAAAGAGGAGACACAGTGACACATTAGACATGTTTTTCAAATGTGATCACATACAATATGATTTAGGTAGATTGTGTCTATAAAATGAAGAAAAATTGTAAAAATCGTGTGTAAATTCAATGATCCCGAACTCATCAGAATGCTTTTTTGTCCGACCGTCAGTCCCAAAGTCAAAGATGTTCCACTCAAATGATACTCAGAAAAGAAGCAAATCCCCACATTCAAGAAGCTAAGACCAATATTTGAGAAATTATGATGAAAAAGTAATAAAACCATAAACCTATGATCAGAACATTTAAAAAAACAACAACTGTTTAATCAACTAATTGTTTCAGCACTAAATTGACTATCACATAAAACCAACGTGTGAACATGCTGTAGGGTGAATTTGAGCAAAACTGGCTTAATTCTCCCTTGCTATAAAGCAAATAAAAAAAATAACAGATAACCATAGAAAAAAAAAACAATATGTTGAAATGTTGACACTGAAAATAAAGTTTTGAAAGATAAATATAATAAAACATGCCACTTTGACCTTTGACACAATCTGTCTTTTAATAGATTATGTTGTGCTGTGTGGAAAAGAGAAACAGATGCAGGGACTTTTCTCTGTCCATCCCCTTTTCTGAGTAAGAGACATAATATGGCTTTGTGTGGGTATGCTGTCTCGTACGTGGATTCGAGTGTGGGTGCGGGTCTGTTGTGTGTGTATGTTTGTGAGCATGAGCAAGCACACTCTCAGTTGTGATTCATAAGGTTACTGTACAAATGTTTCAGGGCTCAAAGAATGTGGAAAGCCCCTGTCTGCTTTTAGAGAGTGGAAACATGCATACACATAACACGAACACACACAGGATGACATTGTTAGCCCTGCTGTCGAATTGAGGATACGCATCCATCCATCCATCCATCATTTTCCATACCCGTTTATCCTGTTCATGCTTGTAGGGATTGAGGTCTATCCCAGCATGCATTGGTCAACTGGCAGGCTACACCCCAGACATGTCCCCAGTCTATCACTGGGACACCTGGTCACAAAACCACATTCTGAGTTTCTGATTGACCTAACCTGCATTTCTTGCATTTTTTTCTTAAGTTTCTCAGAACAACAATCTCCTCTTCTCTGAAATGGTATGACAACTCCATCGGCATTATCAAAAAAGCCCACCAAAGACTATTTTTCCCGTGTCCAGAGTGGGGATGCTGCAGTTCTACAGATCTGTGATAGAAAGTGTTTTCACATTTACTATATGTGTGTGGTATGGAAAGTCCACAGCTCAAAAGAGGAAGCAGCTGGACAGAATTGTTCACTTTCTCTTGACTGTTATGCTGTGATTGCCTGTAATCACACAGAAGTAAGTACACCATACCTAGAGATTGGCATGGGGTACTTTCCATAAAATCATCTCTCAATGCAAATCAAACCAGCTATTAGCCTATCTGAAATAAAACCATGCCAATCTCTAGGTATGGTGAAGGGTATGTGATGATGTGGGGCTATTTAATTCCAAAGGCCAAGGGAACTTTATCAGGATGCATAGTATCCTGGATCCATGAAATAACTGGCCTTTAAAAATAAAAATCTGCCTGCCTCTATGGGAATTTAACATATGGGTGTACTTACTTATGCCCCCTGTATTTTAAGGAAAAACATTTATTTATTTACGATACATTATTCATTCACAAAGAAAATTGGTGTCCTTAAAGATTGGATTTTTCCTCATTTTTTTTAATTAAGGCATTAAGGTCAATTTCCAAAAGAAGATTTTTTTATTCCTCTTTTTAGTCAACTTCAGCATGGGTGTCCTAACTTTTTCACATGCCTGTACATCCATTCAATACTTTATTGCCATACTACTTACATTTGTAGTTGTTAGGAATTTGCCTCAGTGTACTCATGACAGAACAACAGGCAATCACAGCATAACAATCAAGAGAAAGTGAACAATTCTGTCCAGCTGCTTCCTCTTTTGAGCTGTGGACTTTCCATACCACACACATATAGTAAAGGTGAAAACACTTTCTATCACAGATCTGTAGAACTGCAGCATCCCCACTCTGGACAGCCCAAACTTTTTAAGCTGGCACGGGAAAAATAGTCTTTGGTGGGCTTTTTTGATAATGCCGATGGAGTTGTCATACCATTTCAGAGAAGAGGAGATTGTTGTTCTGAGAAACTTAAGAAAAAAATGCAAGAAATGCAGGTTAGGTCAATCAGAAACTCAGAATGTGGTTTTGTGACCAGGTGTCCCAGTGATAGACTGGGGACATGTCTGGGGTGTAGCCCGCCAGTTGACCAATGCATGCTGGGATAGACCTCAATCCCTACAAGCCTGAACAATTTTAGTCAACTTTAGCATGGGTGTCCTAATTTGTTCACATGACTGTAGAAGGAAACACGTACACAGGCAGAACATGCAAATTCCACACAGAAAGGCCCGGCTGGCTGACAAATCATTAAGCCACCATTCCTCTAAAAAGTTGGGAATATTCATCACATGAATTAAGCTTCAAGTTAATTTCTGGGGGGAAAAGTCAGGGAAGTTGTGCACACTAAAATCTGATTAACATCAGAAGACTCTTAAAAATAAACAGTCACATTTATGAAGAGAATAAAGCAGTCATGATAAACCAACAAGCTCACTAAATTATAACGCCGTTGCTACTTGCTGCTGCACCAGCTGTGTGCACTGCACAGACTTCTCCCACCAACCCTGTCATCTCCTATTAAGATACTTGTCAATGGCATCTCTTGTCTGAAGCATTATTTGCAGTGTTGAAATAATTAGACAACTGATCCATGAGTTTTTTAACAGAAAATGAATCAGCAACAGTTTCAACAATGGACCAATTGTTTGAATAACATATCAAGCAAAAATGCATTTGCCTCCACATTTTCAAAGAATAAGAATTTTTAAAGTTTTAGTTGGTCAAACTAAACAAACAATCTAAAGACATCACACTGGGTTGAGTTTTGTGATGGGTATCCTATCCCTATTTTGTGATTACTGAATGATTAATGATTAATGGGTTTCCTCAGGAGGGTAGCTGGCGTCTCCCTTAGAGATAGGGTGAGAAGCTCAGTTATCCGTGAGGAGCTCGGAGTAGAGCCGCTGCTCCTTTGCGTCGAAAGGAGCCAGTTGAGGTGGTTCGGGCATCTGGTAAGGATGCCCCCTGGGCGCCTCCCTAGGGAGGTGTTCCAGGCATGTCCAGCTGGGAGGAGGCCTCGGGGGAGACCCAGGACTAGGTGGAGGGATTATATCTCTAACCTGGCCTTGGAATGCCTCGGGATCCCCCAGTCGGAGCTGGTTAATGTGGCTCGGGAAAGGGAAGTTTGGGGTCCCCTGCTGGAGCTGCTACCCCCGCGACCCGACCCCGGATAAGCGGATGAAGATGGATGGATGAATGATTAATCTGTTATTAACACTAATTAACAATGAACATAGTTCATTTAATCATGTGTATCCCATATGTCAGCGGGGAGCATTGGAGCGTTCTGGAGCACTTCTCACTGGATCCTGTGCTTCAATCAATTGCTGTGAATGATGAAAACTCAAGTGAATAATCTTTTTACAAAAGTGGTCCTGTATCATCTGACCTAACTGAGCACTACATGCACCACACATGCTACATCTTGACTCCCACCTCTGAGTTTCTTCTGCCAGTTCATCTCATTGAAGAGGTCCTCCGCTCGCAGGAAGAAGTCGTTGATCTTGCTGCCCTGCTCGTCTCTCTCTGTGGTGTAGTAGACTCGCAGCTTTGACTCGGAGGTCAGGAACTCACAGATGTTGGGCACGGGAAACACTATCTCCTCCATGGTGCGGTCCTGGCGCACAATCTGAAAAGAGAGACACAGTCACCTTGGCCTCTGTAGGTCCACATTATTGTATATTTGCAAAGAAACTGCTACTACAGAGGGCTTCAACTAGTGACAAGAGTTGCGAGTTATGACCTCTATCTGAGCAGTGTGTTTGGCGTAGAACTCCAAGGCCTCATCTCCCTCTCCATTGGCCCCTCCTGGCTTTAACATCATGGACAGCTCCTTATTATGACGCGCCAACTGTACAGAGGACACACGGCCAAGAAGTGAGCTTGTCACAAAAAACCGGACACATGGATAACGTGTGTGTCTCATCACATTCCTGCATGAATGTAGAGATTCATTCTCATCTTTTTAATAATTGTAAAATATTGTGTGTCATACTATGCCTTAAAACATGGTATTCTAAAAGACATGTTGCAGAGATGAACGGCAGACCTGGTGAGCTAAAATGTAGATGTTGTGTCCAACATTTCGGGGGGAAGCGGCATCGTGTTCCTCCTCTTCCCCATTATCCTCCTCCTCCCTTGTGTCCTCTTCAAACTCTACCTCTCCCTGCAGGTAGGCCTTCTTTATCACCTCCACCTACACACACACACACACACACACACACACACACACACACACACACACACACACACACACACACACACACACACACACACACACACACACACACACACACACACACACCTCTGTGCTCTGTGATACTGAACAGCCAACAGCAGCTGTTGTATTTGAGATGTAAAAAGCAGCTGTGATGCACAAAATCATTTCCTCACCAGCTCTTTGGGCCTCATATTGTACAGGATCCTCTCTGCGTTCTCACTGTCATGGCGGCTCTCCATGATGGCGAGCAGCAGCTTGGATGCATTATTCTGATAGTAAAAAAAAGAGAGAGAAAGCAGGCAGGAGAGCTGCAAGATAAGAACTTCAGCTCTGTCAGTTTCTACATCCAAGGAAAACGGACAGAAACCCTGGTGCTCTAGGGAAATGCATTCTGCAGCTATTTGTCTTGGCAGGCAAGCACAAAAGCTAGTTCAGCTCAGACAAATGAATGCCCAGCTCTTATACTAGAAGCCTGTTAGTGATATTCCATCCTGCTGTGAAAGGAAACTTATGGACAGTTTTCCCCCCTAATTTTTGTCCCAAGACTCAAACTTACACCATTCCCCTTGTTTTAAACAAAGGTGTAGATCCTTCCTCCACTTCACAAACTCCAACCCCGCCAACTCACCTTAAGCTCCAACACCAAGTCCATCCGCTTTTTCCCAAGTGGGTTGATGTCATTAAGGATCAGGGCGATTATGATATCAATTCCATTGGATTCGTGTGTGGCAATGCAATTCTGGAGGAAATAGAAAAACATTTATGAAAATGACAGATCTCGGACAGCCCCAGACCTCAGATCAGATCTGTCGTAGTCTCTTTATGTACCTGGTTTTCATGACAGGGGCCTTGGCAGTACTCTGTGAGACTCTCCAGAGTTTGGTTGATGAGGGCAACGTTCTTCTCATTGATGTACAGTCCCAGTAGACCGAGACCCCCTGTGGTGCTTCCGCAGATACAGTCCAAGAACTGCAGAGTCTCACACACAAGGTTGTAGTTGTTCTTATTGTTTTGACAGCGAAGGAAGTTCTGAGGAGATAAAAGTGGTTGGGTTTGTGTGACTGGGATAGGGCTGTGTGGACTGAACTGGATACAAACCAATCAAAAACCGTTGAAAACCAACTGGAAAAACAAAACAGTAAAAGGTTTAGCTAAGAATTAGTGCTATTGAAAACCCACTCCTCTGTAAGTCAAAGCTCAGTGGAAGTTTCAAGAAGACCAAAGACGGAGCGAGTTAGCACCCATATTTCTGTTTTAGCCCTCGTCTGTACTGTTGAGCTCGACTGTCCCATCAGAAGCGTGCCACTGTGTCAGCAGTCACTGCCCACAAAACGTATCCTTTGTGTGCTGCAAATCTTACCAATAAGGTTTGTGCAATGACAGGAACAAAACTTTTTACATTTTGAACAAAGCAACGGTGCTAAAAAAGTCAGAGATAATAACAAGACCCACAGTATAACAATTTCTGCAAAGT
This sequence comes from Sander vitreus, assembly GCF_031162955.1. Classification (NCBI taxonomy): domain Eukaryota; kingdom Metazoa; phylum Chordata; class Actinopteri; order Perciformes; family Percidae; genus Sander; species Sander vitreus. The sequence continues at coordinate 12,463,812 of NC_135858.1, read as the reverse complement.
ACAAAAGAGGTCAACCTGCTCTCTCTTTATAAAAAGTTTGTGTGAAGTACTTCTTTCAGAGAGAGCTATTCCTGAATGGAGGTAAATAAGGAATCATATTACATTACATACACAACATTTGCTGCCATTAAATTAGCTTTGCCAAGAGAGAGGCCAACTGAGGTGGTACATACTGAATGACACAAGAGGAAATAATATTTTAAAGACATTGTAAGACACAAATTGCACAATTACTTTAATTATCAAGTGATAAATCTGCAGGCATCACTCTTAGGTTTGCATAATGCTCTAAACCTAATGAAGTTCTCCAGCTGCCTTCTTTCTGGAAGTGACAGTAAGACTAAGAAGTAACTGAAAGCCACCATTTCCAGGCTCAGTGAAAGAGAGAGGCACATACAAAAGGAGCATGCTCACTGAACACAAACTGAAATGAAGTAGGGAGGTTTCCTTTCATACGTCTATGAATAAAGATTTGCCAGAGAAGCCCACTTCATAACCTAAAGAAGTCAGGCCTGACCTTTCATACAAATGACAATGATGATTAAGGGATGTAGAATTGCTAATAAAACCATTCAACCCGTGTTTAAAATCTGCAGCAAAGAAGAAAAAGCATGCATGGATAAGACGGCACAACCACGGTTTGGAGCAAGAAAGGTACTGTAGCCAAGTGTGATCCAGTCTAATGGATATCTGTGAAGGATATCAGTCTGTCCCACCTGTAGGTCACGGTTGTGATTCTCACAAAGCAGCTGGAGGAAGCGAAGGATGGGCTGCATGATGACGATTACAAAACTCATTTCTCCCTCGTCCTGGTTCTTGTCCCCAGTGCTGGGCTGGCCGTCGGCTGAGTTGAAGTGGTCCTCAGGGTCCGCTTCACGCCGGTAGGAGTTAAAAGCCTTCTTAGTGGCAGACGAGGCCTCTAATAGCTGTTCTTTCACATCCTCTGTCATGACCACCGCTGAGTCTCTGGCTAAACAGAAACAGGCACCAAACAGGGACTAAGGATGTAGTCAAAACCCACATAAATCCTCTTTCTACTATGGATTTGCAAATACGTTTTAATTATCTGGGATATAAATTGTAGCTTGTCTTAGCATATTTTGTTGACATAACAACACAACCTGACATTCATTAATACTTCAGATCATAGTGCGTGACCGCCGACCTTTTTTGCGAACAGGGACGTCTTTGTCCTGGCTGTCATCATCTCTCTTCCTGTTTCCCAGGTCGCTGGTATTAACTGTCACCGTGGCTTTGATTTCCAGCTGGGCCAGCTTCATACGGTCATAGAAGACCCGGAAGAACTTTTCGTATTTCTTGTCTTCTGTCAGACGGCAAAAAAACGATCGCTGGACACAAAGGAGAAGAACAGAAAAAAGGGATTACGGATCTTATTGTCTGCTAAATGTCATGCCAATCATTCGTCATGCAAAAACACAAGTTCATCTGGTTCCAGCTTCTCAAATGTGATGACGGACAAAACAAGTAATTTGAAGATGTTACCTTGGAATTTCTGGGAAATTATAATGAAAAATTTTCACCGTTTTCTGACATTTCATAGATATAAATATAAATTATTACATGCATTACATAGTCAATACTTTATTTCCCCCTCCAAGTTTGTATTATGCAACTGATAAGTTATTTAGAGTGCAGTGAACTAAGGTCAAAACCAGTGAACGTGATGTTGGAACAGGGAATATAGACTTTAAGATCTAGTTTAGTTTAAAATTCTTTGTTTGTCTGTGCACACATTTTCTATCACAATTTTATACTAAATCATCACTTAATAGAAGGACCGGGCCTTCACAAAACATCATATAGCTATAGTAAAGCAAGTATGGCTTTACTGCGATGGGAGAGTTTAAACGCTGTCATTATTGCTCTGGAATGGGGTCATGCAAAAGCCTGCAAGCTCAATGCACACACCGTGTCCCAACCCACAGGGCTGTTGTTTTGCTGCCTATAGAAAGGCTTCGAGTGGTAGAAGCAACCTCACCACTCTATCATGGTGAAAAATGACACAAGAGAGAGAAGCCTGGCCTACTTACTGTACACAGATAGAGAAACAGAGATAGTAGGGAGCGGGAAGAAAGAGAGCTAGAAGCGAAAGACGGACACCAAAGAGGGAATAAGCGAGGAAAAATGAGATGATTGAGAGAGGGGCAACGAGAGCAAGAGATAGGCAGGGAATATAATCAAACAGTATCTAGGCCAATTCTTAAAGTTGTTACATAACCATCTGTCTTTCCAGGTTAGATGTAAAACAGGGCCACTGGAGGAAACAAATAAATGATAGTCACAAGGAAAAGAGTAAGCAAAACAGAAAAAAACAAGCCTTGTTTCTTCTAACACTGACACTGTGAAGGTGTTTATACTAGGTTTATCTGCATTGGAATTTAATATGAAACACACTACTAAATGTTTTGATTCAAAATTGAAAATAGTGATCAACCAATTGGGTAGCCAAACAAGAGAGTGTATGCAGCTTATTAACAAGAACACAGAGCAGAGTTAACAGTTTTGCAGCCAAATTTCTTCCAAAGAATCAATAACATAACCATGTGCCCAACCCCGGCCCTCCACCACTGAGCAGCAGCCCTCCTGCACGTACACACTCTTCCAACACTCCGCGACAAGAAGATGGCAGATTTTTCTTTTCTTTTTTTTCTTTTTTTTTGGGGGGGGAGGGCTGCCGAGCAAGGCCGTCACTCAAACAACGTCATGACAGAGTGGAGAGCGCAGAGAAGCTCACAACTCACAACATGCCTAAGAAGGGAGGTGTGGACAGGGGGAGGGGGGTGAGGGTAGGGCACTGATGGCCATTCCTGCCTCACATTACAGTGTCCTCCAACAGGCAGCTAAAGCGTGGGGCCTGCAGGGGGGTGGGAAAGGTGAGGCATGAGGCCCAGGTTAACACATCGATTCCCCCACCCATTTACCATTACATAACTCGTACAGACACATACACTTGTACTGTACAAGCACATGCAAGCTGGAGAGCGCATACGCTAATACGCCCACTGGCTTTTACACTCACAAAATAAGGTCAGCTGTCTGCACATGCCAATTTTGAGAGGACACGCCCACATATCATACATGCACCATACTACAGTATTCTCCTTAAAACTCTGCGACTGCCAACTTCATTCTTATGTAATCACATTTATTTTCCACTGCCTATCATTTTATTAATGTCACAGCCACATCATTGGCATATCCCAGGTTAGAGACACTGCATTCAGTCAAACTCACAGTGCAGGGTTGTTGGGACTAGCACCATACTGGCAGCCGAGGTATTTCATCTTATGGATCAGGGTTAGCTGAGATATTATGTTTCACTGCAGTAGAGGTGAGTTTGTTTGATTGATGGTGAATGGGAGGTGAATGTATTGGTCATGTAAGAGTTATTCATTATTGTGTTCAGCAGTGAAAGTCTTCACCTGCAGCAGCAGACTTAAAGAGTCATTTTTTAAACAGCCTGTTTATAAGAACTGAGCTGAGTTTAGTGGATTGAGTGAGTCACTGAAACAAAGACAAAGCCTTGTACATAAAGCTGTAACACCACAGTGAAGAAAAACACCACAGCAAACTTTCGTTTTTTGGTTTCTTTAGAATTGTATGTGAGATTGCGTTTCAGAATGAATCAGAAATGAAAAACCTAACCTTTCATGTCTAACCACATTGCTGCCTCTGTAATGTTTCGATGCTGGTCCTTACAAACCCGGTGACAAAATCTGTGCTGCCGCATCAAGACACCATCTGTGTTTTGATATCACTTTAAAAGCAAGGACAAGAGTGGCGTGATGGAGGGATGACGTTATGGATGAAGTAACACATGGTGGTCAAGGAGAGAATGGAGTGGTAGTAACAGAGGAGATTGAAGGAGAGAGACAGAGGAGCATCTCAGGGGCCCCCTGCAATGTTGGGTAAACACAGTGCCTGTCTGTATCCATAGAGACAAATCCTGAGTGGAATGAGACGGAGAGGAGTGGGGAGAGGTGGGGGCGGACAACACTGAAAAACAAGGTCACAGCGCTTTCCCTTCTCTCCTTCCGTTCTGCAACTTGGCATCAACAAAAGGATGTTATGTAACAGCTATTTATACCCGCGCTCCCTTTCCCTCTCACCCTCCCTCTCATGTCAGGCAGCAGCACATGCATACCAAATGCAGCTCTGCTCTCCTCCATGTCCTTTTCTTCCTTTCTTTGCCTCTTCCTACTTTCCTCAAACCAGTCACCTCTCTCATTATTTTTCCACCTGAAAGAGAGTTTGTCTAATGCATTGTTTTGTTTTTGCAATATCAGTTAAATGCACCTGCAATGCAAAAGTTCTGGAAGGAAACAGAACAGCATGCCGTGTGGTTAGATGGCAGACGGCTGACGAGTGAAATGTCACAAGTCGCCATCCCACAACACAATTTACAGCTGTTTGAGCTCTCTCATAGCTGTCACAGAAGAGCTGCAACGCATCAGTGACAGACATTAAGAGAGGAGCAGTGAGGAGCCAACAAGTCTAGAAAGCACTAAATGCACTGACTGTAAAATATCCACGACTTCCAAGGACATCTGTGCAATAGCTTTGCACGACAGCAGAACAAGAGGGTATGTGTACATTTGTGGTTTATTTCTGTGCGCTATGTAGGTCATGAGTAAATAGTTAACAGGATATCCAAGACCCAACAGGTGCTCAGCTCAGCATGCCAGATGAAGACACTGACAAAAAACCAACCCCTATCCTTGGAGTGCTTTCTTGAAGAGAGCAGAGAGCAAATGTTTTCTCTCATGGTGTAAAGCCCCTTTTCCACCGCAGGAACTTTCCCCAGGGACTAGGACCCTTTTGAGGAACTCATTGCAACTGCAGAGACCAGGGTCTAAATTAAGTTCTGGGGCCATTTTACCCCCCCAAAAGTAGCTGCTCGGGGGTAGTACTTTCTGAAAGTACAGAAACCTTGTACTGGAAATTGCAAAGATGACCGTCACTGATTGGTCAAGCACACACAGTGCTGCTGCTTCAACTCGCCTACTGCTTCATTCATAAAAAAAGGAAATACACAGTATACAACCTTTTTCCTTGTTTGATAACATTAAAAGTAAAGTTAAGATTTGCTGTCGGCTTCCCAACTCATTTTAAAAAAGACAGAGAGAAAAAGAGTGAGAGAGAATGCTGTGAATGAGATAAATTGTTAAATTGTAAAAACAATTTCACGTTATTTTTTCACAGTGGTTACTTTTTAAAGCACAAATAATAATGTGGAAACGGATGATTTGTTTTATTTTCCTCCTCTGCATTTTATTCATTACATCCAACATGCAGCAGTAAATATCGTCTCAGTGAGACAAAACATAAGTATGTTTTCCTTTTTTTTTTTTTTTTTCAGTTTTTTTTAGATGAAACAGACGGCCTCACTGAACTGCAGGCTGCGGAGTGTGTTCACCCCCGAGACCACCAGTAGCCTTCGTCCCGTCACGTTACTTTCATGTATGTCAGAGGACTCATTTGTCAATATTCACGAATCTTTAGACCGCGGTGGAAAAGCAGATAACAATTGGCTGAAGAAACGTTTTACTTCCTTAAAAAGTTGTTCCAGGGACTAACAGTCCCAAGAACTTTGGGTGGAAAAGCAGCTTGTGGAAAAGGTATGTCTGATTTATGAATTTGAGCTTCAATCTGTCAGTGACAAGTATCTCACACTTCTGTTTTACTTTCTTTTTTTTTCAAAAAAAATTTAGGAAATTATCCAGTAACTCAAAGAACACAAGTATTTGTACTATGTGGCAAAATTCTAGCAATGCATACAGAGTAGTTCCCCCCAAAAGAAACCTTCCTTTTCAGAAAAAAAACGTAAGAATGCAAGGGGTAGAGGAGCTTCAGTTTCTCTTCAATCCCCTCTGTGTTCCCCCGTCCCTCCGCCCTCTCTCCCCACTGCCCCAGTTCCGGAGGCCCAGCATGACCCAGTTTGGGCCGGCAAGAGAGCGTGAGGGAGCAGGAGAGAGGCTGGAATGTTTTGAGGGCTGAGACATTCCTCATTGTTCATTCACACAGGCCTTATGTAACGCAGACGGATCACGTGACGTAGCTCTGCAGCAGTCGTGGGAAGCCAAAGCATTATCTCCACCACAGTGGCTTCCTCGCTCTGAACTGATTATGCAAGCCCCATGCTTACACAACAACAACAACAACAACAACAACACACAGACAGACGATGTTGGGGATTAACAACAGCAACAGACAGAGAGACATGAAAAAGAGAGAAAGATAGAGATAGATGGGTTAGGAGTGGCTCAGGTTAAAGCTAACAGGTAAAGAACATAAAGGGCCCTATTTTAACGATCTAAGCGCACGGCGGGAAGTGCATGGCGCAGGTGCGTTTAGGGCGTGTCCAAATCCACTTTTGCTAGTTTGACAGCAGAAAAAAGGGTCAGTGCACCGGTGTGCCAGTTTAGCTGGTGATCATGTTAACTGGTGATATTTGCATAAAAATCAGTGAATATTCAACAAGGCCCTGCCTACTTTTTAAGAGCGTTCTGCTCTGCCTCCGCCCCTCGGGTGCCAGAGTTTCACATTTTCACGAAGTGTTTGCAAGTGAGACAAAATAATGATATCGCTGAAAACATCACCAGTTCATGTGTAATACATGTCCGTTTAAGCATTATCCACACAAATACGACACATACTGTATGAACGGAAAAAAATAAAACGAAACAACGCACTAGAGATCTAGCTGGGATTTGAGCCTTGGATGTCATAGACAAAGAAGTTGACAGACTAGCTTCTACATCACCTATACCACTACACTATGCACTGCTGACATTTGGTGATTTCTATCTATATATTGGACTTTTAGTCTAAGTTAACACAGGTTAATATCAACAAAATGGCATGACCCCACTTAACACTTTATTCCGTTTTGGGAGTATGAATGAAACACGTCAGTCATGCGCAAACGTAATCATTTATCATCGTTATTGTGGGCCATCATACGAAGAATGTGTAGGCCTATCTCTTTCAACCTGTGCCACAAGTCAACTAATTATAGTTGTGTTTAATTTCATTACACTCATATTAGGGTATGGCTGTGTCGACCCAGAATTGTGATTTTTGTCTTATGGTAGCCTATACACTATTGTTATGACCATATGGCCATTGAATGTTTTGCAAGGTGCTGATCCTCGTTTTCTCTTGGGCGACTTAGTGTTATCTTAGTCTCGGTTAAGTTATGAAGTGAGTTGCAGCAAAAGTCTAGTGATTTGAAGTGAAGAACATATGAAGCTTATTTTCTCTGAGTTTGACTTTTATTTATCCCACACATAATTTGTTGGCCTACTTTGATGACACAAAATGGTCATTATGGTATATGATTACAAAACTTTGATGTACTGAGAGAGTTTGATAACATTCAGATGTTGCCGTTTCAGATTCCTAATAGAGGTCTAATGAAATTAAAGACAACTATAATCAGTTGACTTGTGGCACAGGTTGAAAGAAATTTCTGCTGAGATAGACCTACACATTCTTCGTATGAGATGGCCCACAATAACAATGATAAATGATCACGTTTGCGCATGACTGACGTGTTTCATTTTTACCCCCAAAACGGAATAAAGTGTTAAGTGGGGTCATGCCAGTTTGTTGTACATCAGTTAGGTTTTGGTATGTGAGGCAAAGATGAACCTACTTTACTGTTCCGAGGCTTGCATTTGCCCATGTTAAATTGTGAGATCACCAGTTAACATGGGCGTATATTTCTCTCATATGTTAACCTGTGTTAACTTAGACTAAAAGTCCAATACATAGATAGAAATCACAAAATCATTTCAGCGGTGCATAGTGTAGTGGTATAGATGATGTAGAAGCTAGCCTGTCAACTTCTTTGTCCATGACATCCAAGGTTCGAATCCCAGCTAGATCTCTAGTGCGTCGTTTTGTTTTATTTTTTTCCGTTCATACAGTATGTGTCGTATTTGTGTGTATAATGCTTAAACGGACATGTATTACACATAAACTGGTGATGGGTGATGTTTTCAGCAATATCCATTATTTTGTCTCACTTACAAACACTTCGTGAAAATGTGAAACTCTGGCACCCGAGGGGCGAAGGCTGAGCAGAACGTTCTTAAAAAGTAGGCAGGGCCTTGTTGAATATTCACTGATTTTATGCAAATATCACCAGTTAACATGATCACCAGCTAAACTGGCACACTGGGCGCATGGTTCAAAAAGGTTGTACTTTGTGTCTTCATTAATTCATAGGTGTGTTTTGGGCGTAACATGTAATAAACCAATCAGAATGTCATCTCCCATTCCCTTTATAAGCCAGGCGTGTTTGTACCTTGGCGCATTGCTATTATGCTATTTTTATTATTACTAATTTGCTGTTAAAATAACAATGAAATGCTGCGCTATTGACTTTAGACCTGGTTTTTGTTGGTCAATGGCACGATCACTTCCCGCTGCCTCAAGATAGCAATACGCCAATAATTCACTTGAACACACCTCCCTGTAAGACCAGTACGCCCATGGGCGCAAAGATGGGCGCAGGTGCATTTGCCATTTAAACGACGCGGGCATTGGACGGGAAATTGACAACTGTGTCGGTCTTAAACTAGCAAACACGCTTGCGTCGGGTTTTGCGCTGCGCATAGTACAAGATAGGACCCTAATTGTTGATCGCCTAATGTACACATCAGCCCAAAGAAAATCCAGAATATTTTTTAATATACTAATCTACAAACTACTGACATGATTAGCAGCTGGTCTGGCCTTTTAGCCAAATGATGTGTGCTAGATATAAGGGGGAGAAGAGCCATGGTCATGTATATGTGCAGCTATAGTGGCCCAGTGACCCACATACTGTAGATCATCTTGTAATGAAAACCATCCAAGGCACATTGTGTTCTTGTCACTGACCGAATTGTAGCAGATCATCTACAGATGCAGGGCGGGATAAACTGAGCCTTTACATAGATAACAGCCCATGAACTTAAAACACTGCAGATCAGTTACACTAAGTGAAATAGGTAAGTGTGTCATTTGTATTATTTTACAATAATCTAGATTCAGACATGTTATAACAAATATACCAAGTAGACAGTGGACACAAGGATGTCACTTCAGTTTCCACTTTCCCTTATTGTATGGTAAGAGATTCGGGGGTTAACTGACCTGGATGGTGGTGTTTCCACCTTCCAGCAAAGCAATAGCCAGCAGGATGCTTTCTTGAAAGACGCGGTCACTAGTGGTGTTCATGATGAGGTCAATGACCAGGTCAGAGGCTCCCTCTTTGTCCAGGTGACACTGTACCTCTGACAGGCTCATTTCCCCACGACTCAGGCCCCCAGGACCCCCTAATGCTGCAAGACAGAGACAGAGTGACAGGCCAGATCAGAATCAGATGTATCTGACAAGATTAATACCTTCCAAGGTCCATTCAGACTATATATCAAATCGGTACAATGAAGGAAAAAAAAACAAAAACATACTACATTACTTTAGTAATACAGTAGCATCTTATATTACAATATTTGCAAATGCAGAAGCCTGATACATTTTGTATTCATCTACATATTTTATAATTGTTCTCATTTTAGCCTGGCCCTTGAACGTAGGGCTTTTTTTTTTTTTTATACTAAAGATAACTAAAATAACTATATAATTCTGTAAGCAAAAATTTGTTTCATTTCATTTTTTTGCAAAACTTGATATTGACACAATGATTAGACACAATATTGCACAGAGAAACCTAAATTTAAAAGTAGGAAAAATATATGATTCCTTTAAATCATACAGGGCAAGACATTTTTTGATCCAGGACAGATCTTGTTACATATGGGATTCTCTGCCTGGCTCGTTTCTGCAACACGTGCAAAGGCTGTTTTCATGGGAAGTAGCAGCCGGTCACCTAGCAACAGCGAAAGGTGGATCACACGGGGGGGGGGAGGCATATACTTCCTGTAGTCTTGGTGCGCATGGGAAAGATGGTGAACCTGGAACCCGGGTGACTTTCTCTGCGTCTTTGAGTTCAGTCAAAAATAAAATATCAACATTTGGCTCTTTCATCAGAAATTACTTTATGGCGTCACACCCATGTTACACTGAATGTTAAAATACTACCTTTCGTGCCACAGCAGACAACAAGCCATTTTGGTTACTAGGTCAATATGGCAGCACTGAATTTATATATAAAAAAACAAACACTCACAGCGACTTCCGGTTATGGCGGCTTGGTGCTCTGTTGCTAATCCTAAAATAAATACTACTTAGACAATCCCAATTAGAGTAAAAGCAACACAACTTGAAGCAATACAGGTGGTGATTATGCGGGGAAAAGTAACCAAGGACAAATATAAAACAGCTGATGAAGAAAACGAGGCGGTGGATTCCGACAAAGAAAGAGGTGCTGGCCTACGCGTTGGGTACTGACCGCGCTGAAATCATGGACAACCCCTGCACATTGGACATCATGAAAGCTTTACAGTCATTCAAACAAGATTTTCACTATGAGATGGATGGTGTACGGACAGCAATTAAAAATGTTCAAGCCATGTTCAATATTGTAGGGTTAACAATTGGTGCTTTCACAAAATATTTACACTATGACATTTTTTAATAATCATCAATAATGTGGATATAGTGGCCAGGTGGTTAAAGACAAATAATAGAACAGCTAGAACAGTCTTGTAATTATGTCACGTTACTGTAATGCAGCCATTAAAACCAGGAAAAGACAACACTTATGCCATATTACGATATCCAAAATCTAAGACGATATCTAATCTCATATATCGATATCGATATATTGCTCAGCACTAACCTTAAGGTCTTCTTGCTTTATTCTCCATGGCAGTCTCAAAACACGATAAAACAATTAAAAGAGGGTGTATGAGGAAATCTGGAAACCATTTCACCAATTTATAAAAAAAAAGGAGACATAGGGGAGCTTCTACAGAGGGATAATGTGGGACAGGATACCTAGTATTCAAATAGGTGGTGAACCCCAGAAGGGAAAGGGACTGAGGCATGTCATGGAGGGTGATAGCAAAGGTGCAATTCTTATTTATTTTTGTATTTATGCATATGGTAACTTTGCTAGTGGTGCCATTGTTCTGTGCATGTGATACTGTCATATACCTGTAGTTTTCATTTTCTTTTTTGGCTCTTGTGGTACAGCAGATGTTGGGAGAGAGATTTTGTTATGGGCTGGGACGGGGGGGTTGTTAAAAATGTACTAATGAAAAATCTATAAAAAACATTGTAAAAAAAAAACTAAACAAAAAAAAAAACACTCAGCTTATATCATTGGCACCAATATGTCCTCCAAAATCTATGTGCAGATACAATGTTACATCATACATGTTACATATCAGAGCCAATAACAAAAAAGTAGTTGGAGAAATTCAGTACTCAGTATTTTGACTGCAGATACTAACACAATGACCGCACTATCAGGTAGTGATAAGAGTGTTGTGCTCTGCGTGCTCAAAGGGCACACAGCACAACTCTGGAGCTGATAACCGGCTCAGGGCCAGACAGAGTCCCATCCTTATATAACATTATTGAGAGAGAAAAAACGGGCTTTACTATGACTTTGAGGGCAAAAAACATTTTGGCCAACAAAAAGAAAAAAGTTTATCTAGACTTTGACCCCTGATGGTAGTTGTAGTCATTACTGGCAGCAAAGTCATGCTTCTCTTTAGCAGAGGGTTTTGGTTAATGCTTCACAGAAACAGATCAATTAGAGATGTTGAAATCAGTGTTTTTGTGGCTTTGTGTGCGCCAACTAAACTACATGACGTCCTGCTGTAAAGATTTAACAACAATCCTCTGTGTTTGGTGTCGAAAATGAGCGATGGTGTTTTACGACCCCCCAACGTCTCCCTCCAGGCAGTGCTGCAACCGTTGACTTCAAGGCACCTAACCCTATCCTTAACCCTAACCCTAACCATAGCCTAATCCTATTCCAATTGAACGTTGGGGGCTTAAAACACCGATAAACAAAATGAGCAACAGCTGTCCCACCTGATTGGATTTTGCTGGATCCTACCGGACTGAGGGGGCCATTGGTAAATGACGTCAGGCTGTCCCTCCGCCCACCACTTCGATGGAAGTTGCCATAGTAACGGTTCACCAGAATCTGTCTCAGTGCCTCGCCCTATGAGAGGAAAAGAAAGGGAAGGATGTAATGATGTCATGTTAGCAACAGGGAGTGAGGAGATGTATAACAGGGACAGCATGCATCACCAATTATATATTGTGCATTTTAGATGCACATTAAGACACCAGAACACACCCACTAACCTTTAAGAAAATAAATAAGACCACGCTCTGTAATACATAGTTTTGGAGAAACTCCATATCAACTTTTCATTTTAAACACTGAATTTAAAGAATTCCTAAATTTCTATGCAAGAAAAACTTGCAGACATACATTAACCTAAAGTTGATTTCATTCACCACCCACATTAGGTTTATCAGCAGCAGTAGTGACCCTGTGTAGTGACAATGTGAGGTCCCGGTGTTCACTTAGACAGACCTGGGGCCAGCCCTCCTACACTGTGACTCATCCAATGTTGAGCAGTCGGCAGCACAATGTTGCTGTTGTCATGGCAACCACAGGCCATAGCTACCTACAGACCTCCCATGGGATAAATTGAAGAGAATGAAAGAGTTTTTTGTGTGTTCGTGCATGATTATGTGCAAATCATTGTCAACTGGGGGTGGTCCATGATAGACGACAGCGACATTATGTAAGCTCCACTCTGGAGGTCAACATTAATTTACGTAGGAGGTGTGAAGAACACTATTCTCATCTTTTATTGGCAGGAGGTTAGTCAACTGTATGTACTGTGTGTACCAGCACGGTATGATCAGTTGCAGTCAGAAGATGATTCCGTGGGGTCTCATTTATAAATCTGTGCGTAGGATCCTTACTAAAAGTGTACGTACGCCCAAAAGTCAAAAATGGCGTACGCCAAAACAAATTCAGATTTATAAAACCGTGCGTATGCACATCTACAAGCAATGTTCCCTTTATAAATCACAGATTACACACAAGTATGCGTACGTGAATCAGCGTCTGTCCGAGCCCGGCCCGCGTCCGACAGAGCAGTAACCGAACCCGGCCCGAGTCCAACAGGCATTAAGATATTTATGTCCGAGCCCAACACAGTTAAAATCTCATTTTTTTCCTCATACTAATGACACATGTATGTTTGTTTGTGTGGACTGCCCGCTTTTATTAAGCAACTGTAGGAAGGCATTTGGAAATGTCAACAGATGAGCGCATCAGCGCACACGGGGCAAGAAGCGCACGTTAACACAGGCGCGCACCTACATAATAAGTTTTTTTACATTTAAAATGTTCAATACCTTATCTGATGTGACCGAACCCGAACATCATTTCTAAATATTTGTCCGAACCCGGCCCGGCCCATTGGGTACCGTCGGGTCCTGACGGGCTCGGTTCGGGTATCCATCCTCTAGTACACGCCCATTTTTAACCATAAATAGTCAATGTAAAGCACCTTGTGAATGCTGATCAGTATGTTAATGACCCTGGCAGTTGTTCTTTCGTTATGACGAATCATGACGACTGGCGGGGAAAAAGCAAAACATTTCTCAGACGCTGGTGAATTGCTGCAAATTGAATTATAAATTTGGCCTGTTCTCGCACAGTGTAGGGAAACCTGATCTATAGACTACCTATATTAATAATACCTTCCAAAACAGCAGCCATTTCGGCACTCGGGGACATCTTCGATATACCAGATCTATATGATAAGATTTAACATAACTATATATTATAGGCTATCCAAACAAGCCTTAGTGATAAAGTTGAAGATTATATATAATATTTATATAAAATACTTAGCTGTCTGACATTTCCCTCTGGAAACAGCCGGTTGCCCCCAGAGTGGCAAGGACCTGTATTTGGACCGGGATGGTACGTTTCTGGCGCGTTGCCCTCTCTACTGGCCCCAATTCAGTACATAGATCCAAAAGCACAGCTTTAGGGAATTTAAATCGGCATATTAGCCAGTCATCATCATGGTCCCTGAAGTCTATTTCTCTCCTGTTTCTTCCATTGGCGTAGTCCTCCTGCAGGGCCAGCAGTGCCATCATGCAGCATTACGCACGGGTTCACCGCAGTACATGTTTACAACCATTTGCGATTGTTAACACATTGCCAAAATCACAGCATCAACTAGTGGTATCCCCAACCCTGAGATACAATTTGAAGACAAAAGTGTAATAGGCAAACACACTTTTCTTCATGCAGGTTTTGTCACAAACAGTATTAAAGTTAGGACTGATAACAAAGAGATTAAGTGTATCGATTGCGCGAGAGCTTAACGGCTGTATTTCCAAACTTTGACATTTGATGATATATGCACAGTATTAAAGACAGATATTTAGTTATTTACACTGTGTTCTGCAGTTATCTAATGCTAGGGTATTTAAATGCTATCCTGTATTCCATGCAGTCGGGCGCACTCCTCCTCCTGCGCGCCGTAGCGGACAATGTGACGATGAGACAGCGCCAATTAAACGTTAAGAACGAATTTTTATTAAAGATTTGAGTTGGATTTTACAAGGTGTTTATGGAACAAGAATCACTCAGTACAAGCGCAAATAGCACTGCTGGATTTAATCTTCACGGTGACGTGGATGATATGGAGTGAAAAAATGTGCGTGAGGCATCAATACTTTAACATATCGTTATTCCCACATTTACTTTCTGCAGTCTGACTTCAGTTCACCACCTCACCATCTGCGTCGCCAATTCCCTTGTCTCCAAAATGTGCGTACGCATGGGTCAGAGTTTGCGTGGAGGCCCGCACATTCTCCCGTCAGGTTTGTTTTTTATAAATCACAACCTTTGCATGGGAAGTGGCGTACGCACATTTTCAGCCCCGTTTTGTACGTACGCCACGTTTATAAATGAGACCCCTGCTTGCTAAATAATGTTCATCTCTTGGAGACGATAATTCTATATTGATGAACTGAAATTTCAACAATCAATATTGTTATTCTGGAATATCAATACTAGAGCTTGACTGTTTAATGGAAACACCTGAGGCTCTGTAAAGTCCCTGCATTTTCATAAACACCATTAGAGAAAGGAGGCAGAGGGAAATATGGTGTAAAAGTTATTACAATGGTTTTCTTTTTTCCCTTCAGTTAAAGATTAGTTAGCTTAGCTGTGACTGGGTGGTTAGGTGTTACTAAAGCAGTGAAGGGAAGTGAGCAGAAACACAAAAAGCTGGAAAAAGACACAAAAAAAAGGGAATTTTTCATTCAAGATGCACAACCGCTGATATCTCACTCTGAATCTCTGAAGTATTGACGTTTTGAGTTAAGCTGCCCTGCTGTTTCAAGTACCTACCCTCTTCTGGTCCTCCAACAGCTTCTCAGGCTGGTTCTGATCCAGCTGCTGGGTGCATTGAGGAGTGTGAGCATAGTGGTCCAACAGATACAAACACAGGGTTAGTATTCATGCAGGCCATTATCAAGTTAATAACCACATTGTGCACCAGTTCAAGTGTTTTAAGCGGCCATGCAAAGGTTTGCTCGGTATGAATTGCCATGCATGTACTGCTATGTTAGAAACCAGGGAAGCATTATGGTTGTGGAGGGTTTAGAGAGCTGAGACAGGAGATGTGTACAGTGTTGACTATTAATACCGTTTATCAAATGTTAAAAGACATGCCCAGTGTGAATTTTCCAAATTCCCTTAACATCATTGTAAATTATGTTTCTTATGTTTTGACCACCTTAAGAGACATTTGCTTTTTATCTTCACTAACCCCGATTTAAAATGTTCAAGTTGCTGTCTAAGGGTAAGTTAGGCATTTTGGGATATATACCGAAATATACTCATTCGCTTTCTTCCCCAGAGTTAGATGGGAAGATCAATACCACTTTCATGTCCATATGGTAAATATGAAGCTGGAGCTACAGCAATAGCAGCCGCTAAGCTTAGCAAAAAGACTGGAAACGGGGGAAACAGCTAGCCTGACTCTGCTCAAAGGCAAAACAGCATTTCTAAAGCTCACTGATTAACATATGATCTCTTACAAGAACCGAAGTGTAAAAATAATAAATGTGGTTTTATGTTGGTATTTCTTGGGCGCAGTTGCTTCCTGGAGTCTGTGCTATTCACGGTGACGATAAGACTCAAGCAAGTCAAGAACTTGAATAAGCGTATTTTCCGAAACGTCAAACTGTTCTTTTAACATTTAAGTCAAACTGAGTAAAAATCTGAAATTGATCCCATTTATTTTGGTTTTGTTTGTTATGTAAATTAATTAGTTATCGTAAAAAAAATCAAACAAAAGGTTGAACGAACACAGGTCTCCTAGGTGAAAGTTACGCGTTTGTTTGACCCAACAATCCACCCTGACATCCATCCATCCATCCATCCATCCACCCTGACATCCATCCATCCATCCATCCATCCACCCTGACATCCATCCATCCATCCATCCACCCTGACATCCATCCACCCACCCATACATCCGGTCACAGTTTGGGGTCACTTAGAAATTTCCATTCCACTCCATTACAGACAGAATACCAGCTGAGATCAGTTGCATTGTTTTTTTAGGTACCTTTTTCAGGCCCTGGTTAAAAAAACAATGCAACTGATCTCAGCTGGTATTCTGTCTATAATGTAGTAGAATGGAAATTCCTTGACCGGGTGTGTGTGTGTGTGTGTGTGTGTGTGTGTGTGTGTGTGTGTGTGTGTGTGTGTGTGTGTGTATATATATATATATATATATATATATATATATATATATATATATATATATATATATACACACACACACACACCACATACATACATGATATGTATGTATGTATGTATGTATGTATGTATGTATGTATGTATGTATGTATGTATGTATGTATGTATGTATGAATGAGAGTATGCATGTACTGTATGTGGAAGTGCTTACTACTGGTATATATATGCATGTTGAAGTCAATTATTCCATTTTGGCCTGGGCGGCTTCTCATAGCAGATGACAGATTCTCAATTTAAGCCATGTTCTGAGCAATATGAAACACACAATACTCAAATGTAGACCACTGAGATTTGTTGTCTGTTGCATAATGGTTCACACAAACAATGGGAATTCAGATTAGACACCATTTGGCAAAAAGATAAAAAAAGGCAATGTTCCACATAATTTGTTATATGTAAAAGGACACAAGGGAGGCAGGCGAGAGGGTTAGAGTCCTCCAAAAGGAACCAGGCCACTAAACCAATGACACAGTGCTGTTTACAGTGGCCATCTGTCACCAAAAATATAGAGGGCAAGAGGCAGAGCCAGTGAAAGACAAGAGGGTGAGGGAGAGAATAACAAACACACAAGGATTAAAGGCGGAATCTGCAATTCTGAAGAAACATTGTTGATATTTGAACTTAACACCCAAACATATTCCCCTCCTGTCAGTGCTCCTTCAGAACGTATAGCATACGCCAGATTTACCGTCCCTCTCGCTCCCACTGCCTGCCTTTCTCTTTATACATCCATGGCCTTTCCCCTGTCCTGTGCATGAATAGTGTTCTGTGGCTTGGTCCAAGTCACTTTGTTTGTTTCCCATTTACAGAGCCAGGGCTGTGCATAAATAGCGCAAACACAGAACAGACAGCTAGTGGACCGTGAACAGATAAAAAAAAAAAAAAAAATAAAGTTACCAGTGTTTATCTATATAATGGAATGACTTTGGTGTGTACTTTTTGGAGGTTTGGACTTGAGCCACGTCAGTCAGACTCAAGTCATATATCTGATGTCTTTTTCGATCGACCAAAAATTCCCATGTAATTTAACCTTATCACTTTACCTGACATGTTAACTTCCCTGTTAGAAAGAAAGCATATGTCTCCCCTCAATTGGTGTCTAAAAATACCTCTCACTCGAACAACTGACAATCATGCTTGAGAGAAATAAGATATTTAGCTAGGTAACAACAAGGAAAACAAGGAATATGGTGCCATTAAAATACAACATGCTGTGTGTTGGAAGCCGCACACCATGCTAGTAAGTTACTTTGTGAACTACTAATGCGGATTTAAGGAAAAACCAACTTAAAGTGTCTAAACAAGACAAAAAATGCCACATACAGGTTTCTTAAACAGTACAGTACAAGCTGCAGTACACTCTAGATCCATAATTACACTGTATAGCTGCTCTGACAAAACACATCTCTGCAGAATCCCCTGCTCAAAAGCAACGGCTTCTACAGGCCCCAGCCCGACACAGAACATCTTGACCCCACAAATGAAATGCTCCCCAAACTCTAAAGCTCACTGTCCTTTGAAAACCATGTGTCAAGAGTTAATAAAAACAGGACCATTTCCAGCTTTGTGACAATGCATTTTTACCTCAGCCAAGGCGGTATTGTTTAGTTTGTCTGGCAGCAGGATTACTGAAAAACTACTGGCCTAGTTTTTTATGAAACTTGGTTGATGGGTGTAGTACAGGCCAAGGAAGAACCCATTAAGTTTTGGAGTGGATCTGCATCAGGGGGGCAGAATTTTTTCAATTTCATTAAAATTGCTAGATAGGGCATTTGTGATGCATTCATGTGGTGTTGGAATAATCGCAAAAAAATTAGTTGACAACTGTGAAAATTCACACTGCATTAACATTGTGAGATAGATAGATAGATAGATAGATAGAGAGAGAGAGAGAGAGATGGAGTTTGTCGGTCGATGAGTGGGTGGGGGGGCAAAAGCATAGTGAGGCAGAGAGAGAATGTGATATAGAAAGTGTGAAAAAAGAAAGGGAAAACACAGAAAATACTCGCCTAAATGCTTTGGAATACACAAAACACAATTAATGACATTTCATCACATATTATTTAGAAGCTACACTATTAAGTTGACCATGGATTTTTTTTCCCATGTTTATTACTTTTACTCAATTTACTAATAATATTTCCAGAACGTTCGTTGTCAAGCAAAAATTAAAGCTTATGACTTGTACTCGGCTTTGCACTCGTCTTGACTTCAGGCATGATTTTTTTTTTTTTGTGTCTTTAAACTCACTTTAGACAAGCACAACAACTGGTCTGATCTCGCCTAAAGACAACTTAGTGGAGCAGAGTTCAGTAGCAGTTCAGGGGGCCACACACTGGAGGAGCAACATCTTCTGTCTGTGGACATGGCCTCACTGTCACCACATCAAACCACAAAGCAATATGCTGATCAGAGTAAATATGTGTAGCTAATCTTCCCCGGTCTGACCATAGACACCACAGGGTAACCCCTCACAGCTGCCACATCCGCCCTGACTACAGTGCATTCCACCAAACTGGAAACTCCCCGGGGCAAACCCCTAATCAGTCTCACACCTCTCACTTCAACAATATGTGCACACACGCACAAAGAGTGCATTCTACATTATGTTTAGTTGTTTTTTCTGAAAGTGCATAAATAAACATGTGTTTGCGTCTTTGCAGGTTGAGACATGAGTCATGTTTAAACCAGTGGTGAATGACAAACGCTTGGGTTTACCACTCGGCTGCTGGTTATGTGCAGACAGAAAAGCAGACTAAATTAATTTAGTCTGTGCTTTGTCATTTTCATTGCAGCTGACCTACATCTATACAGGCACTGTAAAATGAATTGCTGTGAGTGTGGGAGAAAATGTGTCGAGTGGATAAAAAAGCGAGCCAGATGCCATTTTAAAATCTAAAAGTCGAAGAGAAAACATTTCTTCTAAATCCATCCACCGTTAAGCTTGCCATGGGACAAGTCAGGGAGGTGAAAGGGATGAAACATAACTTACTTACAACATGGAGGGCTTGCATAACTGCTTTGACTAGACCACACACACACACACACACACACACACACACACACACACACAAGGCCAGGTGAAGAGGGGAACCGGAGAGTAAAAGCCCAACACAAACTCCTCTCCTCTTATATAACTCTAACAGGCAAAGAGCAACACATTTAGCTGATAATCACCTCCCTGACATTTACATTGGGAGGCCAAAAATACATCTCATGCTATTATTTAAAAAAAGTGCATTGACACTAACTTCTTATGCAGGATACTACTGTGTAAACCTCCTTCATGTGACCCATTTAAGACAGGTTTCTTGTTAAACAAGTTCACACATTCACCCTGTTCCACTTTAAATCATTACTATGCTATCCCGCTTTACTCAAAGGGCGAAAGAGGAGACAAGAGCCAACTACGCACTTTCATATCACACCTACATTATCACTCACAGCCAACTTT
The DNA here is from genome assembly GCF_031162955.1 of Sander vitreus. Classification (NCBI taxonomy): domain Eukaryota; kingdom Metazoa; phylum Chordata; class Actinopteri; order Perciformes; family Percidae; genus Sander; species Sander vitreus. The sequence continues at coordinate 12,443,551 of NC_135858.1, read as the reverse complement.
ATTAAGTTTACACAGCGTGGGTTTGCATCCATTTGAGAAAGCGTGAGTAGAAACGGGAGTATTTGGAGTAGTTGAGGAACTGTGTCACAATGATTTAGCGGGGCCATGAGGGGGAAAAGTGGAAGACTGGCACATGACAGCAGAGCTGCTTTTCATGTGTAGACAGATGGAGACAACATTTAACAGGTGTGTGTAGGGATCATCTCTCTCTCTCACAACGCCCCTCCACCCCCACCCTATTCCACCCCCAATATTTGACACACACACACACACACACACACACACACACACACACACACACACACACACACACACACAACCGTGCTAATTGTTACAACAATTAAAGTGTGGGGAAACAGCTCCTCCACACTTTCATTGGCAATTACTGCTGAAGGTCACATCAGTGGAGGGGCTGAGTTCCAGGAAAAAGAAAAAAAGCAAAAAGGTTATGCAACCTCAGCCCAGAGTTGGCAGGGGCCCAGGAATCGTGCAGCTCTCAGACAAGGAAAACTAGGACACAGCCTCAATGACTGCCACAGCCCCTCATATTCATCACACACACATACAGGGCACATACAGTCACAGTGCCCCCTATTGGCGCCTAAAGGAGATCCAGGGGAAACACCCTTCAAAAAGCTAAACATTGACAGACAATAAAATGATGAAAAGAAAAAGAGAGGGAAGGTGATGGGGCTTTTATGGATTTACTATCTTCAACTTTCTTTTCGTAAAACCAGACATGGCCAGTCTTCCCTGAAATCTTGGAAAGATGATGTATATGGAATGCCCGCTATCATTATAGTCTTGTAGTTTAATTTTGGTCAAGTTATTATGTCTCTTATTTTTCTTTATTTGTGTCTTTTTTATTTCTAATTATTATTAGCATATTTCTTTTTATATCTGTTATCTGTTTTCATGCTGTGTATACTGTAAGTGCAAAATAAAATGTGACATCAGTATTTGAAGGCAGGGTTGGTAATGTTGAAAAGCTAGCAAGATTTGAAAGTAGCATCTCCTTGGGGCTCGGTCTAACCCCTGCCCTCGGGGCTCCGACCCACAGACGCACACGAGCACCGCTGGGTTGCCGCTTCAGAGCAGAGCGGAGAAAGGAGCTCTAACAGAAAACACCGTTCACAAACTGCTCTAAGCAGCTCTGTTGTAGTCCAGCCTTTACTTCCGTGACGAACGTGCGTCACTTTGTAACACACGTTATAATGCTCGCCAATGTGCTAGCATGGCACTCCCTCATACTCTGCCTCTGACTGGCTGGTTGTCCTTACCTAGGTACTGCACATGTGCGACTCCCAACAAAGATGGAACAGAAGTGAGATGCCTCACTCTGTAGCTAAAACAGAGAGCTCAACACACAGGGTGAAAAGAGGAGCTGCAGCAATGTGCAATACAACAAAAATATGGTGTTTTTTGAAAATTAAACCATGTAAACCTATTCTGGTACAACCTCTAAATACAATTATGAACCTAAAGATGAGCATAATATGAGCACTTTAAAACAAACATGACTACTGTAAGCAATGTGGCGACGATGCGCATTGAGCTCAGGCTCGTACACGAGAGGGGTAAAGTACGCGCAGCGGCAAGGATGGATTTTTATTGGTTCATTCCAAGGCAGGCAGTGATTGGTGGACGTTTTTACAGGATTACAGCAGCTACAGATGACAGACCTTTTCGCTCCTTTTTCAGAGCCCAAAAGTTATTTATTGTTGTCGGGGAGTAAAGACCATTTCAAACAATATATAAAAAGGTTTATATTGGAAATAGTTACCAACCCCACCTTTAACTGGAATTGATGTTAAAATATACAGTAAGTATGTCCCAAAATGACTTTTACTTGATATGGTGCTTACATTGGGAGAAGGTAGAGCATATTCAGTAAATGCAGCACTGGCAGTTTGCCCAGCCAGCAAGTGAAACTTGGAATAACACAACTCTGTTGAGCAACACGCAGTCAGCTACAGCACTCATATCTCTCTCTTTTTTTTTTTTAAAGATTTTTTGGGGCTTTCCTGACTTTAATTTTGACAGGACAGCTAGGTGAGAAGGGGGAGAGAGAGGGGAAAGACATGCAGCAAATCATCACTTGTCAGATTTAAACCCTGGACCTCTGCGTCGAGGCATAAACCTCTCAGTATATGTGCACCTGCTCTACCCACTGAGCCAACCCGGCCACCTCTCTCATCATTTTCAGTTGATCTACACAGCAGTTTATGGCAGGAATCAGCCTACCACTGGTTGTTACCAGCTGTGGCTAAAGCCTCTGCTACTTACAACACACAGCCACAGCAGCTGCTACAGGACAGTTACAGAACAACTACTAGTGTTACACAGACATAACAGACAGCAGCTCAGGGAAAAAAGGGAATGAGTAGAAGAAAAAGTGAAACAACCTTAGGCATATCCATCTCATCATCAAAGGCCCTGAGCTGAAAGAGAACAGAGGGTTCAAGGGGTTAGATAACAACGCAGGGAGAGGAAGCTAAAGCAGAGGTCAATGATACAGCATGACATGTAAGTTACGTGAGTTAAGACTGTGGAGATACTTATCATCTTCAGCCGCACAGAAGAAATTGTATTTATGAAAGGGTATTAAGCCACGGTGAGCAGAATTAGTGCAGTGTCATACAGTGGCAAGTGTTGCTAAAACCATGTCTAAGTAAGTGACCAGTCTTGCCTTACTGACTGCAGAGGTAAATGTGACAGGAGGAACAAGCCAATTCCCTTCAAAATAAGGGTACTCTTGGTGGTTAGTGTGTCAAAAGTGTGTGATGTAGTGATGATGTAAATGTATATACAACTACACCTACATGGATACATAATAATCAAATGAAATAACATATTGCACATCATATTGTTGTTTCTGTGTGCAGACACAATTTTCACTCAGTTTCACTCACTCATGTTCTTTCAATAGTTGCAAAGATAATTTCTTTCTCTGAATAGAAATCCTACATATGTATGCACCAGCGTCAAAATACATTTGGAAAAAGAAAATCAATTGACCAACTTTCAATATATTTTCTGCAACTGTATTTATGCATTATATACAGTACAATAAACAGTATATGCACAGTCATACCATACTCATGAGTTACATCGCCCCATCATGTCTGTGCCTTGCAGCTTCTCCTACCTTCTCTCCATAACCACGGTCTTTTGTCATCATCTCTCGTAGAGTTTGAAGAACTTTGATGCACAGTCTTTCCTCATTTTCCTCTAGCAGCTGCTTGGTATGTTTGATCAGCCTGCACATGTACAGTACATTTGTTCGTAAGTCTCATTTATAATGAATACACATACTTTCACGCCAATTTAATATATTTAGCTGAAGATGATATTTTCAGTTCTTACTTGCATATAAAACCTCCGCTCTCACACTTCTTCCGCGAGTCTGTGTTTTCGGGGAAGAGCAGCTCGGGCCGATGCAGGACGTCCACCAGAACTGACAACTCAGCCTGGACCAACGGGCGCAGACGGTCCTCAAGAGCTGACACAATGTCCTACAGTCCAGACAAAGAAACATCCTTACCGCCTAAACAATTTCACACACATAAGTAAGCGGAAAAATGCTCACAAATAACGTACCTGCAGCCTCTCGATGATGTTCCTGTAGTCCCGTGAAGCGGTCACCACAGAGTCTCTGCGGGCAGCGTTGCGAGCAGAAAGTCTCCAGCTCATGGCTGTCTTCTGGACAATGTTGTTGGATTTCACAAACAGGTTGTTCACCTGGTTGTCCAGGTCCACAGGAATGGCTATTGCTCTGCCTTTGGCTGGCAGGTACACACAGAAACACACACAAGCAGTGTGTGAAGATAAATCAGCTCCAGTAACTCTTTAACCAACTGTACATGATGGACTGATTTAGAATTTAAAAGTAAGGTCTCGTGAGACAGGCGCTGATGTGAGGATCTTGTTCTTACCGACATCAGAAAGCACCTTGATACAGTTCTCAATGGAGCCCTTCTGGACTGGGACCAACCAGTTACAATGGTAGACCCTAAACACTGCCTGCAACAGCTGCACAAAGACTGGCTGCCTGGTCTGAGAAGAAGATGATGGAAAGAAGGCTGTAGATTATCATATTTATCTAACTCTAGATGAAAAGTACAGTACAGCACCAACAAGCTGGACCATAGACTTTGACACACACACACACACACACACACACACACACACACACACACACACACACACACGGTTTGTTACTTTTACAGGAGACCCATCAATCCCCAAACCTAGCCCAGCATCAGTTCCCTCTCAGAATACTCACACATATATAAATAACAAGGTGGAGGCTTTTCTCTTTCTATCTTAAACACCCAACTCTGTGTTTTCCCCACTGAATTGAACAAATACCTTCAATATTTTCCCCAACAGAGAGGCCTGCAGTAGAGGATACAATCAATGAAGACAAAAAAAACAGCACGGCTGCATCACAGACATACTTGCAAATACATTACTATACATATACTAGACATGTTAAGTGCTCTATGTTGCAAAGCTTGAATTTGTACATGTGACCTTATTTGTAAATAGTGTGAGATGATAGTCCCAAAGTGTTTCTTTTGTGATTGCATCAGAGTTGACAGAAAGTAGTATTATTTGACTTGTCACAAAGTTATTAATAGGAGCACTGAAAATATATATTTTGTGAATAAAAGACTATTTCTATGAAATTCTAACAGTTCGCTGGTAAAAAAAAGGGGAATTCTGTATATATCAGCACAACAGGATGCCAGCAATCACATTCCCGACTAACTGGTCTTAACTTTGTTATGTCCGATTAGCTCTAAAAGGACCATGACTAACATTACTCTGATTAACACAAACAAATGGAACGAGAAGGGGAACATTTATTCTCTTTCACCACTCGCAATGATGTTAATCAGAAGAAATTAATTCTGAGAATCCACGGAAGCACTGACGTGACCAATTAAGGACCACTGCAGTGGATGGTTGGGTTGTAATCTAAAAGTCCGGCTCTTGCATAATGGGTCTCAGATGATCTCAACAGTTTAATGGTAGGGGTATGGTCCAGAAAGATGACTTTTCAACAAGAGAGTGCACTGGACATTTCAGACATACTGTATGAGTCAAGGAAAGTTTATAGCAACAGGTTTACATTACACCTGTTTTTGTCAACATTCCCACAGTGGCTGTTTAACCTGCTTTAATCAAATAACAGAAAATCATTTAAAAAAATCTTATTATCCTTGTCTCACTGAAAAATATTTTCTTTAGGACTGGTTTTCACATTCCCTCAGCACTTTAAAACTACCGTATATGCTTTTCATCTTGACTGCTTTTTTTGTTGCATAGTGTTTCCTAACTCTTAAGACAGTGGGTGGGTACATACCTGCAGGCTGGTGGTCTGGTCAGAGAAAGGCGAGCTGAAGAAAGTCGTTACGATGCTCATGACCGTCTCCGTCACATACCGCTCTAGAATGTTGTCTGCGTGCTTACGGTCGCTTGTATTGTTGCACACCTGTAAGCACAAAATCATCAAAAAAACTGCTTGTATTTTAACAATCCTCATTTTCTAAGTGAAGTTACAAAGTTGCCATAGAGCCTTTTGGTATTTCTTACTCTACAAATGTCAACCAGGAAGTTCTCAAAGAGTTTCCACATGTGGTTAGAGGTGTAGATCTCCTTCATTTCCACCTCAGTGTCCACATAGCAGTGGTTCAGGAAGTTGATATAGGCGATCTTCACCTGAAAGATTATGATTATGATTAGGGTTAATGTAAACTTGTGGTGCCAGTCAAGGGTGGTTGACAGTCAAATACAACAAAATAATACTAGTGGAGAAATCATCACACAATTCAACATTGATGCACAAAACCTTAAACACAGGTCACAGAATCATTCAAAAGCATGGGATTTAGATGCAATGAGAATTGTTCTGTAAGCTTTTCCCTGTATTTACATAGTCTATATCCACAACTTTCCACTTCTGGGATTGCTCTGTTGCCTACAGAAAAGTCTGTTACCTTCCGCCTTCATTGTGTTGGAATTTTAAACTCCATCGATTTATGAGGACTATGGTTAACTGCTCCTCAGATCTCTACAGGGTAAATCCAGACAGCTAGCTAGACTATCTGTCCAATCTGAGTTTTCTGTTGCACGACTAAAACACCTCTTGAATGAACACATGTTCCACCAAAACAATTTCCTTCCCGAGGCTGTTTTGCAGCGGCACCAGGGCTCTGTCCGATGCTTAGCGCCGCCCATGGCGATTGTGATTGGTTTAAAAGAAATAAACCAATAAACCAGAGCACGTTTTTCTCCCATTCCGGAATGTTGTGCGGACTAGCCAGACCCTCCTCTGCAGCGCTGTGAGGAGGGTCTGGCAAAGCGAGACTAGTATTTACAGAGTGCTGCCTGAATCTGCTCCATAACTGGCTTATTGTTTACTTGTACGGTTGCTGTAAAATCCTCAGCATGGCTCAGTCTGAGGCTTATCTCACCTCAGGGATGCAGTCCTCATGGATCACCACCCGCACTATGTCATCCAGTGGTAACAGGGAGTTACACTTGATCTCTGTGTAGACGTTCTTGCCCTCAGTGCAGACGGCCAAGAGCTCCACCAAGTGTATGTGGTACATCAGAGGACTATTCTCATCCATGCGGTCTCGCTCTGATCGCATCATCTGGACCAGTGTCTGGAAGGAGGCGCGGTCATTATAGAAGACCAGAACATCTTCGCCAGCATTCACCAGCTGTAGGAAGAAACAAATATACACATCAGGACATACAAAGAGAGAGTGTAGCATAATTCAAACATTAGAAAGGTGGAAACAAGGCATGACCTCTGCCATGACGATGTCCTGACACTTCTTGATGAATTTATTCTCTGCTTTGACGATAGTCTGAAGGAACTTGAGGTACTGGACATTGCGTCCGTGTGTTTCGATGCAGTGGACAAAGTGCTGAACAACACGCTCATTGATCTCACTGCACAGCTGGAAGTTGTTCATGAAGATGTGCTGCATGGTAATAGCTTCTAAAATCTGAACAAAAGAAGAAAAAGAAAAAAAGAGTACCAGAACAAAATGAGGTTGTTTGCATAGTAACACTGTGGGTATCTTTTAGTGCGTCGTCTGGCAGGACTGCTCACCCCTGGGTTGAGGAAAAGATTGATGTGCTTGTGCAGCAGGGCTTGGTTCTGCTGGTTTCCTGCACAGAAATTCTGTAGAAACTGGTGGGCTAGCTTCATGATATTCTGCATTCGCAAATCTTCTCCCTGGAGGGGAAAATGGCAGATGTGAAGGTTTTTCCACTTTTACACACGCACAAAAAGCATGCCATTGAACATTTCACTAAAAGTGATTGATTGATACCTTCTCGTAAGGGATCTGGAGGAGCTCAAGGACGACAGCATGAGCCCCCATGTTCCTCAGCAGCCTCTGTTGCTGTTTCTTGCTCTTCCTACCTGACAGACCTTCTTGGACACACAGCCTGCTGAGCCGCAGCAAGATCTGATAAAGAAGGAATGAAAATGTGAGGGGGTGAGGTATGTATTATAAAAAAAAAAAAAAGAAAAAAAAGGTCTCTGGGGCTTTGCCACAACATTTGCAACATAGGCAGATAAGAACTTGTTAACTTAGAAGTGAGAGAGTTACCTCCTTTACCACCCTGTAGTTGTAACTGCTGGTGCTTTCAGCTTTCTTTGGTTTGTCTGCACCCCCTGAATCACCCTACAAGGTACACCAGAGACCATGCATCAGAGAAAAATGCCTTACTCTAGTAAAGACACTTAGTAGCAACTGGCTTTTCACTGTTTCAACTGTTACAATATACTGTACCTTTTTATGTTCTGGCTCAGTGGAGAGCCCCTCTCCTGCATCCATGCCCTCGTCTGGCCCCTGCCTCTTGTACACCCAGAGCTCAGACTTCTCTACAATAGAGCGCAGCTGGTCCAGGTCTGACTTTATTTGCTTATAATTTTCCACATCTTGGCTGGTGACCAGCAGCTGGACCTGCCCACAGAGCAAAAGAATCGCAAGATGATGCTGATCCAACATTCACATGTTATTGTAAATGCATTTCTGTTTGTGTGCTTGCATGTGTCAAAACGGTAAAAAGAATCAAATGCACAACAAACTTTAGTTAAAGTGGTATGACTTTGATTGCTTCAGTTGTTAGCTGTAGCTGTAAGCTGACATACAGTACCTGCTTAAAAGCCTGCAAAACGTCCTGCCTTTGGCTGAAGTGCCTAAAGAGCAAGTGGAGGGCTCTGGACACCAGAGGAGGATAGTCATGCATGGTTAAGTGGAGAAGGACCCTCAAGAAGGTACGGCCACCATGATCGTCCAGGTCCAATGGGGTGTTCTCTTCACTAGACACAAACAGAACACGCACACTCAAATAAAAACGCACCCTCTTTCATGTATTTTGTGACTTTTCCTTGATTTAAACTGGGATTACCTTCCACCAAATATCCCCTCTGCCTGCTCTTCTATGTGCTCAAAGTCCAAAGCCCCTGCAATGAAAAAAGATATTTGCAACCAATAAAGTCTATTTCATTGGCCCCACTTTTTTTGTTAAATGCAGCCATGAATGGTACCCTGACCTGGCATGTTGTTCGGTCCTTCCACTACTCCAGTTATAGATAATTCACTCTGGGAGTTACTCTCATCAAACTCCCTCTTAAATATAGACAGCAGACAGGAGATCCTGTAGTCCAGGCGGACATTCAAGATGAACTACAGGGCAAGACAGAAAGTGTGTGAAGTTTCATGTGAATATTTTTAGAGGATGTATGTGTACAGTATCTACTGTACTGTATACATGTACATGTATTATTGCAGGTCCTTCACCTGCAGGATCTCAATGATCTTGAGCTTGGTGTCCATGACCAGTATGTCCTGTTTCTCAGGTTCAGTCTGGGTCTTGACTGTGTCTCCATTGGAGCTGGTGTTTGAAGCCGTGGGGAGGAAGCCCCCTCCTCTCAGGACCACTTGAGACATCAGCTCTCCTACGCCATGAATGGATCTCATCACATTACTTCCTGGAAACAAGCACACACATGCACATATACAGACATCAACTTCATGTCCATGAGATATTTGGTCCTCCACTGACCAACCATGGTGTTCACACCTTTACTCTCATCTTCTTTGTCCAGCTTGTTGAAAGGAAAAACTGTGTTCACATGTACACAGTCTAAAATAGCCAGCAGGATCTTGGTTAGTCTCAGCAGGTCACTGAAGTTGTAGAAGCCAAAATATATCAGGTTCCTGGCCAGATTCACCACCTAAACATGGAAGATACAGTAGATTAATTAAATAGGTTTGCGGGGTTTGCCATCAAAACCTGACTACTATGAGTTGAGTGTGGTTAGATATCAAAAATGTGCCAGACATGTGACCTCAAAGGTGAGCTTGTTCTTCTCTTTATCTGCAAAAGGGAAGCTCTGACACACCACGTCTCTCAGGTAGTTCTCAACAAACTCCATAGTCAGACAGAATCGCTCCTTAATTTCATCTTTAGATGTTCCATCATTGTCATAACTACAAGACAACAACAAAAACGCACAAATTAATCTATAACATAGAACATATTCTACAACGAACATTCCATTACATTTGTCCATGTACTCACTCGTCAATTGCGATCTCAGAGGGGATCTCGGACCAGAGTCGAGCGTATTTCACAGGTGTAACCTGCTCCTGAGGATCACGATCCACATGCATGTGCAGCATCATGCGGCAGAAGGAGGCCCGCAGATCATAGGGCAGGTCTTCATCTGACATGCATCGCAAGATCAGGTCCACATCCAGCTGGCCAGAGATCTTATTGATTGCCAGGTACTGGCGGTCCAAACACATCCTGGCAAACAGGTTCAGCTGGTATCTGTAACAGCAAAATGCTTTTTTTGTGTTGTTTGTTTTACCTTCACATATGACCCATTCTAGGGCTGGGCGATATGGAGAAAATCAAATATCACGATATTTTTAACCAAATACCTCAATATCAATACCGCAACGATATTGTAGTGTTGACTATTGGTGCTTTCACAAAATATTTACACAATGAGATTTTTGATAAATAATCATCAGTAATGTGGACATAATGACCAAGTGGGTAAAGAACAGTTACAACATTTTGGTAAATTCAGAAAATGACACAACTTTACTGTAATGCAGCCTTTCAAACCAGGAAAAGACGACACTTATGCCATATCACGATATTACAATATCCAAAATCTAAGATGATATCTAGTCTCATATCACGATATCGATATATTGCCCAGCTCTAACCCATTCTGCATAAACACTAACAGTCATGGGCTCCATATTGTTGCCTCTGCTCCGGCTCGATTTTAAGTCTGATAGGGTACTAGCATTGTCTGCTTTCTTCCAGACAACCACATGGAAAATAAAGCCCAGTAAATACCTGTAATAACTGATCACCTCCTGGTCCTCCTTCTGGGCCTCCTTGGCATCCTGGGCAAGCTCCCTGATGCTTTTACTGCGGATCTCTTTGTTGCTGTCTTTCCAGAACAGCCACACCTCCTCCTCATCCTCCTCTGACTCCACAGAGTTCTCCCCGAGCGACGCTCCCTCGATCTCAAATCTCGACAGCACGAGTCTGCAGGAAGATTGGACTGTTTTGATTTTTTGATTTCAATAAAAACATTTGGATTAGAATACAATGACTCCCAATGGCATTACTGTTACCCTCAGAAGCCGTAAAAAAATAATGGATGGGACAAGCATAGTAAACACATCTGTACTGCCCTAATTTTATACAGTCGATAGTACTGCTATAAAGATTGGATCAGTTAATAATATATCCAACTAGGGCCTATCTTCTAGAGCTCAAAGTGATGCCTTCAAATTAGTGCACATTGTCATGAGGAGCATAAGACAGAAAGAGGTGAAAGCAGAGGGGGGAGTACTCACTTAGTTTCTATGAGGATGTCTGCATTAGCTGGATCCAGCACTGCGTTACAGATGAGCTCCTGTGTCACAGGGATGGACTTATTCATTGACACACACAAGTCTGATAGGTAGTCCAGGAACCTGGACACACAAACAAAAAACACACACACACACACACACACAAAAACCACAACAACTCAAGATCAACTCAAGCACCAGCGATGTAAAAGCATAACATCCTTGTAGAGTAAATAATGTACCAATGTACCCTGACCACAAGTTCCAGCACACTTTAATTTGATTACTTTAAGTACGCTAGTATCGTAACAGTAAAGGGACATTACAACGCATCTTAAAGTTGTATGTTAAAATAAAATGTCCAATGTCTTTAGCTGCTGGCTGTATGAGTTTACCCGGTTGTATGAACACTGTGTGTGGGGTTTAGGTGAACTCATTGTGTGCATACATGTATAGAGGATACAGTATGATCAGGAAATGCAGATTATAATCAGAATATAAAAATAGGCCTATTAACACATTATCTTTCACATTATTTTATCTTTGATTCTGCCTTTTTACACAAATCACTGTGTGATGTGGTGTGCATACTATACAGACAGACGCATACACAAACCTGGGCTCACGGTTCTTGCGGACCAGGCTAACAAACGTGTCAATCTCTGCAGCAGTGATGTGTTTTTCCAGCAGCTTGCGGTTGTTATGGAGCAGAGCTGTGATTGTGTCCTCAGCTAGAACATCATAGCCAATCTGTTTCTGCATGAAGCGAAACTGTTTGGCGATATACTCCTGCGGGACAGACAGGCAGTCTGAGCATACACGAACCAAAACAAGATGGCACACACTCACTGTGACAAACCTAGTTCCTTTATCTTTATCTCTTTACATTCTCCAGAGGGACTATATAAGGCATAATCTTGTTATGTCTATATCCATTACCTTATCTGTGTGCAGGAAAACAAAGCACGTTCGCAAGAACCAGACTGCCTCCTCATACAACCTAATTAAATGACCCATCTAACAATTACACTGAAATATGTTTAAGATAAATTGATTATTCTTGGGAAATAGGAATGTTGTATTCCTCATTATCAAGCATTTGTTATTTGAGCTCGTATCACTGTGTGGCTCTATACTATTTGTATTAGCAGACAATTTGCTAAAGGGGCTCGACGGGTGAACCTTGCAAAATGCACAGGGTATTCAGTTACAAATCATCATATCAGAGCAAAGGCCTCTTTCACTTGCCATTAGACTTAATCAAGGGAATTTGGAATGCACCTTTACAGCAGCACATAGACCTGTGTCATATAGTGCCGTTGCACATAAAGCAGGCTGTACCTGGTTCTTGCGGTAGTCCTGCTGAGAGTGACGCAAAACCCGGTAACATAGGCGGCAGATGTGTCTGAAGGGGGCATGCCGCTGGTCAGCCAGCTCCTCCAGTCGCAGCATGGGACCGTCCCCACTGTCTGTGAATGGAGCCTGCAGCAGCTTGAAGATCTGAATACAGGGATAAGATTGTGACCGTACTGAAGTTAAAGCCAAAATAACATGTTGATACAGACAGCAGGCCTGAGAGCTGTGCCACTTTTAGTTATGATTAAGATTTGAGGTTATGGGTTCAATGGAAAACGTAATTTCAAGAATGTGTTCATAATGTTACATTAACTGTATTAAGGCATTACCTGTTTGAGAATATTCTGTTCTCTCATGAGTTTCTGTCGTTCCCTGTTGGGTTTGTTGACCATGATCTCTAGAACATCCTGTCCGTTATTGGGAATATCCACCACAAAGAACACCAGATCCTCCAGAAGCTTGGTTACTGCTCTGATTGTACATAGAAAAGAGAGAAACAAAGCAATAACAAACAACTACCTTGTTTCCTGTTAGAAATTGACAATCTGGCACCGCTATGACTTTTATACCTCCTCTCATTCTGTGTGATGGTTCCTTTTTCCAGCTTTCCAGCAATAGAGGCCAGCACTTTACTGGCATCGTTGGCAAAGTCAAGGTCTCTCACTTCAGCCGGGGAGACGGGCACAATTGCAAAAGCCTCTTTGTCCTCTTTCAGGGACGAGGTGCCGATCTTGAATGAGAAAAGAAACGTACATCTCTTTCATCAATCAGAGCAATAGGAGATATTTTTGAGTACTTTGAATTGGTCTCTGGGCCCAGTTCGATTCTTTCCCCAAATACTCTAGAAACCCATAATGAAAACTACAATTGTACCTTTATTGTGAAAAAACATATACAGCGCACTTAATTCAATTCTGAAACACTTGCATAACTTCAAAGCAGGGGAGGAGTGGGTTACACAGAAGGTATTACAGCTGACAACAGTTGATTTAGATTTTTATTTACAAAAATCTCATAAACCCAGACAGAATTTAAATTCAGCATCATGTACAGTCATGTTAGAGTCGTGCCAGTATTAGTGCAAATATACTGTCACTCACACGCAGCATGACAGGCTTTTCCTCCTCCTTGTCAATTGGTTGGTTGGTGCTGTGAACCCATGTGTTTGTGCACAGGTGCCTGAGGCGCACATAGGAGTTTCTGAAAACACATTTTACCATTTTTAATTGATGACTGCATTATTGTTGGAGCACAAATACTAGATAGTAAATACTGATACTTGAAAAGGTAATGTATGAAATTACACACGGCAACCAAAGAGAAGTTTAGGTATTCCTGAAATGTGTGCCCTCTTGGATGCCCCTATGGTAGATAAAAACGAGAAAGTGCCCTTGGAGGGGGCCCGTCCAGTGGAGAAAACTTGATGCAGTGCACTAATGGGTGCCCCTGCCACTCAGACAGCCTGCACAACACACTGTCTGCTGCACTCAGAACCATGTTGCAAGACAGGAACACACACTCATACATTTTTCTGATTAAAGAGAGCACATTAGCTTGCTTTCATTGGTTAGAATAGAAGAGAATTTGTTAGGATATTGTTTGTTCTTTGACTAGTGTTGGGAGCACTGTATAGCATAAGTTCATTTCTGAAGAAAAGGTAGAACTAGATTGATAGATCAGTCCATCAGTGAGTGTGTGTGTACACACACACACACACACACACACACACGAGCAATTTATACTGAATACAAGCTAGATATGCTTGTATTTTTGTACTAAGTCATGTTTGACACTCTTTGGCTTAAATGTAAGTATTTATTTAATTTGTGATTTGATCCCCTTAAAAAGTAACTGTGTCAAAGACAAAATAGGATGCTTGCAGTGTCAACCTGTCAAGATTTGTATGTATTGGAGTCAAGCATGGTTGATGGTATTCCTGTCGAATATCTGCAGGTAATGATGGAGACCACCAATCCTTCAATGATCAAATGAAGAGTTTTTATACAAATGATAATATACTGGATGGTAAAAATGAAATAAGCAAAACATTTTTTGTGTCAAGCTCTAGCAGGACCTACATGTTCACGTGAACACATCACACCTGTGTACGAACAACAGCTTCCTTCTTCCTTCAATTATTCTAGTGAAATTCACAGTAATTCCAGTAAAATAATGTGAGTCAAACAAACACATTGCTGCATCACCGACTCGAAAGAAATCCATCTTCCCCACAAACAAACACAAACACATCTGCTCACACAAAAACAAGGATCATGCCAGAAAATCTGTAGGCTGCAGTTTATTAGCGTTGATGTCCTTTCTGTGTTACCACTACAAAGAATAACTCTACCTTTACTGTTTATTGTGAGCAATTCACAGCAAGTCACACACACACTCTAACATTAACAGATATTCACACACATGCACTCTTTCCATGGTTTATTGTTCTGCAAACATATTAAGATAACTTAATATACAGTGGAAGTCCCCGGCTTGTAATGTGCCTACTGTTCGGGTTTCAGTGTGAAGAGTGACACCAGGGAAAGGACCATGTTGTTCTCTGTAACACCGGTCTATGCAGGTTAAAAACTCTTTACCACTTTAATCTTACGGCCTTCCTACCTGGGTACCAGTGAGTCTCCCCCTCTTAATGTGGTAGGGTCCAGCTCAAATATGGAAGAGATGTCATTTCCATCAGGTACGGACACAAGGGTGTACATGACTTTGTCCTGGACATTTCTCAAACGGGCCCGTAGGGCTTCATGCTCCGAGTCCAGCTGGAGGGAAAAGTCAAAACAGAGTATGATTTAGAAAGAGCCAGCATCAAAAAACACAAAGATTTCCATTTTCAGCAACTGAGATGATCTGCCACATCTGTGTCAAGATCATTAAGAATTAGTGACAGGGTAACTGTCTATTACTGTGGAAAGATTTCTAGGAAAAAGAAATGCAGTGGATACATTCAAAGACCTTTTTCTCAAAAGAGAGCAAACTTTTTTTCTTTTGTAAATTTAATTTTCCCAGATAAACGTCACAGTCTTAACGTAATAACCAAATACAGGAATAGACTTACCAACAAAAACATCATCAAATCAGTCAGAGCTTTAAATTAATTTCCAGACTAGGCGCAATTAGTAAATATCTTGGTTTACTTAGTTCCTGTCCTGTTTTTTTTTCTATGATGAAAATAGTCATCAGAATAAATTCTATTCTAAATAAAATCTTTTGCCTGTGACCTCAGCCATTCTTCAGCTCCTTTGGGTACAGTTTTTAAGTTTTTTGTTTTGTTTTCCTGTAGAAGCGAGGCAATAGATGAAGTCAAGAGTAGACTGACTGTGAGCTGGTTGACTTGAGACTGCCTGGTCAGCAGATCAGCCAGCTCAGTGAGCTTGGCAAAGATTTAAAGCACCAACCAGAAAAATGCATTCACAGTGAAAGGGTGCCATCTGCTGGTGACTGAGATGAAATACCACCTCACGCTGCAAATAATTTAGCCATCTACTGCTGGAAAAAGAAATTACTACAGTAGTTGTACAGCAACAGCATTAATATTTCAAGGGACATTTACCCTACTTAGCTACACCACCCTTACAACCTGGCAAAAAAGAGAGGTTGTTAAAACATTTTGTCCAAATTCTTTTGTTTGTAGGACGTTTAAGTCAGGTGAGTTTCACCAATGAGGAAACTGGTAACATAGTGTAAAGAATACATATAGTTACTATAGTTACTTGCAGTTCACGGACACCTTGGCTTTTCAACGGCTGTTAAACATTGTCTGGAACTGGGCTTAAGGTATCCTGATATACAATTTTATCCCTGCCAGCCATAAGAAACAAGTATTTCTTCATAGTATTACATCAACAAGTTAGGTTGGGTAAAGATTAGACAATAATGGACACATTTCAAACACTGACATTGTATTAGTGGTTGTTGACATATGAACGCTATCCACTATAAACAAACTTTCAGCATGGCTCACTTACTGAGGAGCGGGACTCCAGGCACTCCTCTTCATACTCTGGATTCACCTGCAAAAACATAATATAACATAACATAAATAAATCTGCTTAATTCATATTGTTTTCTGCAATTTCAATATAGCTTTAATTTGTATTTCTCTGGTCTTCCAGGCTGCTTTACAGTTAAGTGAATTTTCGGAGTAAATACCTAAAAATAATCAAAATATATCAACAGTATTTGATTTTGTCAATGTTGCCTTGTTCTAATCACAGTTACAGTGTCTGTGCTGCACTCACCTCTGCAGCCAGGTAGTGTCCAGTGGCCAGGTGTTTGAACCTGAACAGGCTGTTCCAGTAGCCTGCCCCCCCTCGACATGGATCATGCTGCACAACCTGATACCAGAGCACACAGCAGTTGCATCTTACATCAATGCATGCGGATTACAATATTTATGTTTACTGCTGGCATACAGAGCACTGCTACACCTTAACACCATACAGTACGCTACATACCACAATCAGCAAAACCAACTCTAAAAATATTCTTCCTCACCTCTATCTCCCATAGGGCTTTGCTGCTGGTTGCCGAGGTAGCTGACTGCCGCCCAGTAGTGCGGAGAAAAACATATTGTTTTTTTCTGTGATCATCACAGGTGAGGAATTTCTCCTGCTCGGCATGAAATAACCGTACCACGTCGCCCTGGAGAGAGGGAGACCATAATTACTCAAATTAAATATATAATCTGTGTGTCCGTAGCTATGTACTATGTAAGATCTCTGTAGACCTTGCTTACGATCGATGTAGACTCACACCAGTTTCACTCCTCTATTATGTTCCAGAAGTGCCCCAAGATCAAAAGTGCCGTAGGTAGGATTGTGAAGATCCAGGACTTAGCCAAAAAATTTGAACATCAATAACTTCTCAGTCCCTCCCCCCTTTCCACTAAAGCCCAAAACGTCTCCTAAGCACCTCCCCCCACAAGGGAGAATGAACGCATGTGCATGAGCAGTGATTGACACGCAGTTAGACACCCCCCCTGGCCCTGATTGGTGCATCTGAACAGGGAGCTGTGGATTTTTGCAAATCGCACTACAGGCTGTAGGTGGTGTCAGAGGAGCTGGATCTTTTTGTTAAATGACATGCTTCATGTAGCTCTACTCAAACATAGGGTCAGTTTCAGCAAATATGACAGAAAGTTAGTTTTATAAGTCTTACCTACTGCACCTTTAATTTGATACATTAACACATTAGTCAAATATTTTAAAGAGGCCATTTGGCTAGACCTACTATAGTCCTGGCTATATTTGCTGTTAAAGCCCCTAATGTAGAGCTGTTGAATAACCAGTGAAACAAATTCTCATCTGTAAGCACATGCTGTACACTGATAATACTGAACTGAAAAGAAACAGAGCCAGCAGCCCACTCAGCTCTGATGAGGGACATTATATAACCCTTCTTGAGAAGAATATAAGCGAGTTTTATACACGTTTGGAAGAAACTTGCAGACTGCTGCTATTGTGATATCCTTCTTGTTATCTCTATTGTCTTACTTGACTTTTCATGTATTGTATGTGTGTTTATATAGCCATTGTTTGTATTAGATATAAATGTGTTTTGTACCAAAATTCCTATAAAAAAAAGAGTTTGTTAAAACATAATAAAAATCTGTTTTTTTCCTGGTAGCTACTGTGAGACAAACCCCTTTTAAGATGATCTCCTGATTGTCGCCCCATTTCATAAACAAGACGATCTTCCAGCTGGTGTTACAGTTGACCGAGTTCACCTGGAAAACAAACAATCAGACAGAGTTCGACGTGACTGTAGGTATAATCTCCTGCACAGTCGGAGCACTGCAACAACACTGCAAATGTTAAAGGGATAGTTTAGAGTTTGTGGAGTTTTATTTTTTCCTCAATACCCGGAGCGAGGCAAAATCATGGATGCATTTTTTTAAGGGAGGGATAACACCTTAAAATGTCTCTAAAGATCGATATGTTGTCTAAATAAACAATAATTTCATTATATTAAACATTAAGTCCACTTCCTGTTTACATGTGCCGCAGCCAAGGCAGCAAAAACAGTAGCTTAATAAATTAAATGTTTGTCTATTGCATGTACTTGTAGAGACAAATCCACAATCCAACATTGAAAAATGTGCAACTTCCTTGATTTGTTGTTTGTAAAAAATGTGTTTTTAAATAGGTCAGAGCAGTCTCGTGTTATGATAGAGAAACTGGATGACCTTCCAAATGCAGTGTCAGCTGTAGCCCAGTCCTTAACTGTTCTAAATGTGGAGGACATGAAAACAATGACAGTGTTTCACATCAGGCAGCTAATAACCAAGCAGCAGTTATAAGCTATAATTAAATTTAGCCACAGAAACATCTGAGCGGTGAAGATAATTTGCAGCGACTCAGCCAAACCTCATTGCATCCTGGATTATCCACAAGCTGGTGTGTGCTGGCATGGAGCGGCTGACCAGCATTCACTGGGTTCAGGACCACTTTGTCCCCGATCACCACCTGCAATCACACGCAAAGCAGAAACAATAAAATACAAAAATGTAAAAGATAGAGGAACAAAGGTTATGCAATGTAATCCTAGCACAAGCAGAGTTAGGCTGGAGTTATTTAAGAGAAAATGGAAAGCTATCAGGCTCCACAATGTACATACTGAACTCACTGGGTCTGGGCTCCGCAAATAACAAGGACTTGCACTGTATTTGTTTTTATTTTATTGAGTTTTACCTATATTAATAGGGAAACAAAAAAATAATACAATGTACTGTATTTA
The DNA here is from genome assembly GCF_031162955.1 of Sander vitreus. Taxonomy (NCBI): domain Eukaryota; kingdom Metazoa; phylum Chordata; class Actinopteri; order Perciformes; family Percidae; genus Sander; species Sander vitreus. The sequence goes on along the minus strand of NC_135858.1, from coordinate 12,424,523 downwards.
GCAATATCTACTCTATAAGAGCACAATGTAATAATCTACCCTGAGTACAGTGCAACACAATTGCAATGATTTGCAGTGTGTCAGAGAGCATCGGTAAACATTTGCACGTCACTGTCTTCTCTCTATTCTCAGCAGCTATGGAGTGACTCCAGTTTTTTGTTTCTGTCCAAGGCCTGCTGCTTACGCCTTGTGCTATACCTAATTTTAAGGAGCTTAGCAGAGAAGCCCCATCTCTGCAGTGATTCATTTAGTCCTTGGGCAGTGGGCAACAGCCCACTACTCCCTGCTGCAGGGAAGACAATCTGCTGCCAACAAGAGCTTTGTGATCAGGTAAACACCAATTGGGCACTGGCACAGGTCCATCCAGGGATAGATGTGATTAGAGAGATGACTCACTTAGGTAAAGAAGACTTGTATAACCTTATAATACTGATTTACTGCTGTGCATGCAAACGAGCAACTACATTTTAAAGACAGAGAAGTGGAAAACTGCTACTGTATTTAAAGAAGGACACATATTATAAAATCTAATAATACGTATCATCCCGGACATGATTCAGTCCTTTGCTTTGCCTCATGTTGATTGACATACAGCATGGCATTTTCCACAATGCAACACTCCCACAGACGGGTACATATGATAACTCACACTGTCCCCAATGGAACGTAATTTGTAAAAGGGCTGGATGTAGAACCAGGAGCCCTCATTTCCAGCGGTGTCCAACATCACCCTCATGGCATTCTTCTCTAACAGCGCAGGCAGACGCTTGTTCACTGTCAGGTATTTGTTGCTCTTCAGGTGGAGGAGCTGAGCAGAAAAAGCAAGAAACTGTTTAAGAAAATGCAAAGACATGCTGAAATCTAAGGTAAGAATGAAGTGCTTCTAATACTGTACTGCCTAAAAGAAAGCAGCTTGCATTTGAGGCACTCCTAGAAATTAACTGCTACTGTTTATTTTATTTATTTATTTATAAACTAATGTCTAACAGGTAAGAAATGCCAGTGGCCGCCTAGAGGTTAGAGAAGCGAGCTCGTGACCAAACCCAGAGCAGACAGTGGTTGTACTGGACAACTTCTAGGTGTGTGTGAATGGGATCAGGACACTCCTGAAAAAGAGTGCATTGCTCTCAGTGAAACTTCTCCCTGAATGAATAAATAAATGTGAAATATATAAAAATCTATACAGTGATTTCATGCAGAACTACACTGAAAGTCATCTTCATATTTTGCGCATGTGTATGTGTTCAATTTATTTATGAGCCTCTTTCCAGTATTCTCGGTTCAGGATATGTGTACAGTATTACATTAATTTATGGTTTGACTATGACTGCAGCAGGTTTCAGCCTCCTTCATTTTCACTAGGGCTATGCCAAAATTCACAACATTGTAATACTAGAAGATGCAATTCATGGTTTATGTTTTTTAATTTAAGGGTTCATTTTGGGAAGCATTCTCAACATGCATTTAAAGCACCCATATTATGCTCATTTTCAGGTTCATAATTGTATTTTAAGGTTGTACCAGAATAGGTTTACATGGTTTAATTTTCAAAAATTATTTATTATTAAATATTTTTGTTGTACTGCACCGCTCTCTCTCACTGCTGCAAATCCTCTTTTCAGCTGGTCTCTGTTTTAGCTACAGAGTGAGGCCTCTTTTCTTCTTCTGTACTATCTTTGATTGCAGATCATGTCAGCTAGCTAGCTCCATAGACAGTAAAAGGCTGTTTCTACAACTTCGGTCAGTTACAAGGCAGGATTAGCTGCGAGACTTCTAAATGAGGGCGCACATGTAAGTAGTTCTTTTGTAGATTATGGTGAACTTGTGTGTGTTGTAGCAGTGCTTTGCTATTGAGAACGAGGTAGCATGCTAGCGTTAGCGTTAGCATGCTAACGCTACGAGCTAACGGTTGCAGTTAGCCAGCTCGTTTCGGCTTGTGACGTCACAAGCCGTGCCGATTTTGAACAGCTCACCCAGAGACTGAAGGCAGGACACATTCAGAAACCGTATCTCACTCATAACAGCATGGATGGATTTTTTTCAAAGTTTGTATGTGTGTGGAAGCACCAGAGACACAAAAGAACACCCCAAATCCCAGAAAAAGTGTTTTTTTCATAATATGTGCACTTTAAAACTGAGGCATATTTCAAATTTAAGATAAGAGGAGAGATGAAATCACCTCGATTGATGGCATGTCAGAGCCATCTCAGTTTAATTAAAAACCTTTTGGAAGTCTAAACAAGTTTATCTGACTAAATACCAAGAATAAGATGACTATCTCAGAGGAACAAACCTGAATGACATTCCCGTACTGAATGACTGTTCCCAGCAGCTTTCGGTTTTCAGAGTCATTTTGCTTTTTCTCCAAGTCAGCTGCATGCTGGAAGGCAAGATTGAGATAAAAACAGGAGCATCATATTAATCTCACACCAGCTAACTGCAACATTGTTCACCGATACCAGATATACACATTAATGTATTAAGACATAATCCGATGGTTTAGCTGGTAAACAAAGCATAGTAGTAATAAAGTTCTTAGCTAAAAATGTACGGTTCAACAGAGGGGCTTTAACCGAGAGATTGCAATCTTCCATTTTATGACTGAGTGGTTAGATAACAGATTGCTTTAAATGGTATTGTATCGCAGCAGACAGAGAGAAAGGAGAGTGTTGAGGGCAGAAAGGTAGGAAAGTAGTGAAAGCATAGCTTCAGGAATGTCTATAAAAGGACTTTAAGAGCAGGTTTTAAAGTTATTGCGTATATTTGCTGAGGTAGAATTTTAAAAATGCAGTGCAGAGTGAACACTGCATTCAGTTTCGACCAAATCTACCATCTAAACTTGATGTTTACAAAACTCAAGAAAAAGACTCTGCAACTCTGTCCTGTGAGCCCCTGTGAGGACAGGTCTGTGTGTAGTGTACTATTCTGTAGTGACTGTAGGGAGGTGAACACGTTGTCACTTCACTTACATGGAGCTTGTTGAGTAGCACCGTGTCTGTGTTCCCTCCAGGCTTCGCCGCTTTCCAGAACTGCTTCTGGGCTGAGTAGCGGTTCATGGGACACAGTCTGAACAGACAGTCTGGATGGAGAGACAGAAATAAATACAGGGACAAAGATGCATAGAGATAGAGACAGAGATAAGCACAGAATGATAAGAAGAAAGAGACAGAGGAAGACGTTGATAATCAATTGGCTGAAATTGGAGGCTAACCACAATGTTCACAGCTTAAAATGCTATTCGGTTTAAATCAAAAGAAGAGAAAAACAACTAGAATAAGGAAAAAATATGTTGATGCACTGAGAATTAAGCCTGTCAGTGCTACATTGTGTGGGAGACGGGTCACAGTTAGAGCTTAGTTGCTAAAACAAGACGATACAATAGTTCAGTGACACAGAATACACAAAAAAAAGGCGTCAGGCTTAACTTAATAAATGACCCCTCTCTGACATGTCAATTTATTCAGATATAACCAAAATATATAAACACACACTATTTTCACACACTCCTCTCTCTAAACACATCAATGCATGTGTGTGTGCATGCACTTTAAACACATGTGCACTATTCTCCTGAAGGGAGATTAAAGGGCTTTGTCTGCTTCAGGGAGGAGTAATGAGAGATAGAAAAAAACGTATGTGTGTGTGTGTGTGTGTGTGTGTGTGTGTGTGTGTGTGTGTGTGTGTGTGTGTGTGAGTGTGTGTGAGTGTGTGTGTGGCCATGATATACAAGTATAGCAATATGTGGTTACATCCTGTGGTCAGACTAGGGTAACTGACGGTGCACAATAACCTCTGTGTGTGTGTGTGTGTGTGTGTGTGTGTGTGTGTGTGTGTGTGTGTGTGTGTGTTATGACAGCAATGAGTTGTGGTCAGTCAAAGTTCAAAGTAACCGCAGCAACCACGAGATGATGCTGTCGTCAGCAAGACTCCGATTGTGCTGCTCATTTTCATAGATACCATAGAAACCAGCCAGCTAGGAAATCGGCCCCTTGATTTCCATAACAGAGTTCCTCTTCTGTCTGAGAAGTTCCTGTTCTGTATCAAGCTGCACAACAACTGCAACTGAAGCACATAGACTTTTACACTGGCTCTAAGTTTAGTTAAGCTTTCAGTTAACAAGAGCGCATTACAGTAACTACAATGATAATTTTTGTTAAACTTCAGCCCATCAGCGACTCCTCCCTCTGAGTCCTGGCTTTCCTCTGACTTTACCTCTTACCAAACCAAAGCTCTCTATTCTGAGAGGATGAAAAGAGGAGAAAAAAAAGAACAATCTGTCCATCCTTCCCCCATTCTCTCTCTCTCTCTCTCTCTCTCTCTCTCCTTCTGCTATAGCCGCAGTAACATAACCAAATAAGGTCAGCCAAGAGAAGGGGAGTGGGATATGACAGAGGGAGAGAGAAGAGGGTGGGGACTCCCTATCTTTCCCCCTCAATATTCTATCATCACTCCTCCTTTTCTGAATTCCATTTCACACACGCCACTCTCTCCCTCCCAGTTAATGGTCTCTATCTTGCAAATCTTCCTCTCATCCCCCTTCAGCCCTCTCATCAGATATGGTTTACTATAGTTTGACCTAAAATTTGGTAAGAACAACAAGGGAAAGGAAGTGAAAGACAAATGAGGAAGACAGGAAGAGAGTCACAGAATGTGAAACAGAGAGAAGGCATAAAGGAAGAGAAGAAGTGGACCCATTAGCTGAATATATGGGTGTTTATTTGCATCCCACATACCGGAACGAGATCAAACTAGCAAGTGGAAACACCAAATAAAAATGAACACGAACACATACACTGGAAGCTCTTGTCTGTTGAGTAAGTTTTGCTATAATTTGACCGTTTTATCATACTCTAAACACACAATCACAGCTGCAATATGAGTGCAGTGTGTGACAGATAATCAGCTCGCACTGAAGGTTTGCCTTTAATCTGGGAGAGAAAACATGTCAGTTCAGTAAAACTTAAATCTGGGTTGAGAATTCCTTCTGGGGTCACTGGGCAGGAGAAGTGGTGGGACTAGTCCATAGGGCAGAGAACTCAAATCATTCATGAACATTACTCCAACTTAAAAATGATCTTTTACTATCTTTTACTTTTAACACCCACCCCATAAACATCACGTTATTTATTTAATTGCACAAAGCTTAGCTGCCCTGTGTGTGAAAATTATAAATATTACCAGTGCTATTTGTCTGTTTTGGGGGCAAAAGCCAAATCAAGGCAGTCCTTTAGGGCAAGTCACAAACATTGCAGGCAAAGGTTCTCTCACTCTCATGTCTGTCTGTAATATGAAGATACAGCAAGCAGCCAGTTAGCTTAGCTTAGCACAAAAACTGGAAGCTGAGAAACAACTGGCTCCGTCTGAAGGTGAATTCACCTTCCACTGCTGGTAAAGCACACTAATTAACAGGTTATAGCTCATTTCTTTAAATCATACAAAAAAACAAAGTCTATATATGACAACTGGTTTACGGGCGGTCATGTGCCAAACTATTTCTTGGCTCTGAGTAGTTGCTAGGCAACTCTTGTGCTCTAGAGGTGCTGGAACATTCAGTCACCTTGTGGCTATGGAGGGCCGTTTTATTTTTTCTTGTTGTTTTGTTTAACAACTTTGGACTTTCAAGTCTCAAATCAGGTCAGCTTTTCAGATAGTCCTCAGTCAAGTCCTCTTTTTTTTAACTTAAGTCTGACTTGAATCGAAGTCTCCAACTACAGCTACAATTATTATGTGTAGGACCCTGTGCTAGGCCCACACATAGTGAAAGTGATGCATGACTAGGCAGGACTTCCATCCATAAATGGTCAGTACTGTGTATGAATGCAGAGTTACATCAAAAGATTTTCATAATGTAGCATGATGACACATGCTAAAAAGATGTCATGCCTTAACAATAATTACCCTTCTTAAACAAAACTGCTCCCTCTATCACACACTATTGTGTACAGAATAGCGGACTCTGAACTGTGGAAGACGGTATTAGATTCTGGCACCCCCTTTAAGCATTAACAGAGAACAAGCGTAGTGATGATTACATGCATGGCAAGTGTGAACATCTTGGTGAGCAACACGACATAACAGTTTCCTTTTTCTATGACTGTCCACCTTTTAATATGACAAACTGGTCTGGAAGGATGTAACAACTTATTTGTTAACCGTCCTGAATGTCATCATAATGTGTGAGAGATTAGGCGATAAACAACAAAACATTTATTATATATAGCACTTATTACATTGCAACTGAAAAGTAATCATTAGTTACCTTCACTGTGCTTTGTGATGTAGGTGCAGAGTTTGACACTAAAAGGTTCTTTCATCTGCAGAAGGAGGCACGTTTCTCTGTGCTCACCTTAAATCAGAGTTTACTGATGTGTACAGATGAGCATTATTTGTGACATCATAACTAGTTTAGAAGCCAATGTGTGACTGTGTGTGGAAACTTGAAGCTGCTTCACTTTTCAGTGAAGTAGGTGAAAACCATGTCCAGTAGTTAAACCTTTCAAATGAACAAGTTATGCATATTCATAAATTCTAGTAGATTTTGTTTTAAGAATGTTTAACTGGCTAATTGAACTTTTTTGTGAAAAGACACAAATTAATAATACAAGCAAGGTATTCTTATACTAGTTAAAACATGTCTGGATGGAGCTTTGCATTTGTTTTTAGACCTTGTCTAGTGATGGTGTATCAATGGTATCATGCAATACTGCTTTGAGTGGTCTTGCAAAAGGGCCGCAGATGACTCAGAAAGATCACTAACACCAGCTGTTTAGACATGCACAGTTCAACAAAAAGCTAATAAAAAACCCTGCAGTCAATGACAAACTTCACCAGATTTAAGAGGATCAAGAGGAAGATGCTTGTAGCCGTGGCGACCATAACAACTACTGTGAGGTTGTTAGGTCAACAGAGATGTGCAAGTCTAGAGCACCCATTGTCTGCTGCCCTGTCATAAAAGCAAATAAGGCACATCATGTGAGACAAAAATCCTGACATGTCCACATTACAAAGAAATTATCAGTGTTTAAGCACAAGCAGGGAGGCCTGCTTGTACCGCCGTTAGAGATCCAAGCTTCTCTTCCCTGCAGTAATTAGACAACATCAGTCTGGCCAGGGGCCTAGAGAAACACATTGCATAATACTTTTTTTCTATTCAGTGTTAAATCAACAATATCCTCAATGATTTGGCTTGTATAAACTGCTGTTTGCTACAAGGTCCTTATCCTGTTGGAGATATTGTAGATGAAGCAACTAATCACTTGTAATGCATCTAAGACAAACAGGCCGACAGACAACAGCTTCCCTGTTTTTTTTGCAAGACTTCTCTCTCAATAGACAGGAAAGCAATATATGTGGTTATTAGAAGAGGACGGGAGTGGACTAGAGACAGAACTGGTCCTGGTGTTTATCTCACATCAACCACCCAACTAGTCTGCAGTGTGTCTCTTACAGTAACAGCGCTTTGGGCTGACAATAAATAAGTGGTGGCAAGGAGGTAATGCTCAACAGTTTGTTTGGGTTAATGAGCTTTGAATGTTTCTGTGTACATGCAAAAGACATTTGAGGAAATTAGGGCAGCAGATAAGATATGAAATGACAAAGAAGTACAAAACAAACAACCCAAGAGTAGACATGTAAAGCCAAGACAAAGGTAATGCTATCCACTATAATGGTCTTCACATGCTACTGGTTTAGTGATGAAAATGTCATGATAACAACACACAAGCAGAAAAATCTGCTCTTTTTGTTCTGCCATCTTTCCATTCAAGCCGGGGATGCTTTGATGTCCTATTCTTTGTGTTTTGTTTCAGTTTTCTGACCCCTTATAAAACTTTCTTCCCTTGCCCTTTTTCCTCCATGATTTTGTATATGCATTATACAGCCTCAATGTGATATTGGTTAAGGTTAGGGTTAGAATATCAGGGTAATGGCACATGAGTGTGAGTGACCATTGCATGCCGAGGCGATAACAGCAACGATCAACGTTTCCTCCATCTTGTTCACTCTGAAAACTACAGCCAATGACAGCCAAGCGAGGTCAACCACACACACTGCTTTGGCATTGGTTGAGGCTGCCAGTTCGCATTGTCAACTGAAGCAAATGTTTTATTCGCCCCTTCACTCGCATAGAATGAAAGTGAACGGGAGGCAGATAATTGCCAATGTTCATTTTGAGCATGTGTGATGGTGCCCTAAGCCAATAAGAGGCAGGGTAGTCATGCCTTCACCCATCTCTCCGGACCATTCTAGCATCAACCTTTAAACATGTTGCAACAATAAACCACTCAGACAGACAGTCTTTTAGTCAATATGTGAACATCCTGCTGACCACGAACCGAAGGGGATGGTGATTGATGATTCAGTAAAGGAAAATTGAAAGCCGATGACATTCGAACAATGCAGCATTCAATTTACACTGCTACTTCAACACAAAACAGAAAGAGCTGCCAACATAGCAACTTCAAATTAGACAATTGGTGCAACATTCAAACAGCTTAGTGTCGACATATACAATCACAAATAATCCAAAAGAGGATTATTTTAAATAAATAATACAAAGTGCTTTCTCTGCCTTAGATGTGCCAACTGCTGCTATGTGTACTCTGCTGAACTCTGCAGTCAGTGCACTGAGTGTGTGTAGGTGTGTTTAATGGCATTTCATATACTGCCTGGGTGAAATGCAAAGCAAGGCTCCCAATGTCTCAGTGTATGCATACAGACTACATGAGTGAGAGTGTGATTGTGTAGAGGGTGCTTGTGTTTACATTAGGAGGAAATGTTACGCATACCTCAGCAATGACAGTATAAGGCCTTGCATGTGGACATGGCTAGTCTGGCCTTGTGCCCTTATAGCATCCACTAAGGAGGATTATCTCTGCACAACTACGTCCCTCTCAAACAGCTGAGCGGCATCCCAGACAAGGAGGAACAGAAGAGTGTTTGCTCTGCCAGAGGACACCCGGAGAACTCTAATTAGAAGTTCCCAAAGACGTTTGGAGAGAAGAAAATACAGATATGCAAGCACACTTAGCAAGACTGTTTGTGGATGTTTAAATCTGGAAAAACTAGGGCTGTCAAAATAACGCGTTAATTTCGATTAATTAATCTGAGAAAAATAACGCGTTAAAAAAAAAATAACGCAGATTAATCCATTCCATATTGACGTTTGACCCGGAGCCATTCTAGCCACCATTGGACTGTAAAATGAAGGAGGGAGACGAGAATGTTCTGCCTGGATTATTAATTGGAACATTTACTTGTAAAAATCTGCTTCCTGCCAACCCTGGCTACCGAAATTTGGTGCCCCTGATATGTCTGCGCTTCTCTCTGATGCTCTGAAACACAAACACCGCTGCTAGTTAACACTATACTCGACAGCAGCTAACGTTAGCCTACCGCTAGCTAGTAGCTGGATTAAACACGGTTAAAATGCTGACAGCTAACGCTAAACGGTGTAAAGTTTGACTGTGTTTCACTGTAGAGGATTCAACACCGGTATGTAACAATCTGCAGCTGCCGTCGGAGAAAAAACACAGACGGTGCGTTCAATGAAACTGGTAAACTACAGCCTCGTGGTGCATTTGAAGTTATTGTAAATGTCCTTTTCCCATCTGATGGTTCAACAGCAATTTACTACTGAAATTAGTTATTGTTATTGTTATACATTATTATTATTAAATCATTTCATTTTGACCATATGGCCTTAGCAATAAACAAGCCGTTCTTTAATGTCACCAACTGTTGTTTAGTACCCTTTTTTTCCCCCCCTTTCTTTTTTTACTTTCTTAAAAAGTATCGGTTCAGGCACCGTTAATTATGTATGCGATTAATTTCGATTAATTAATCACAGAGTATGTAATTAATTAGATTAAATTTTTTAATCGATTGACAGCCCTAGGAAAAACACGTTTCTTGTTTGGTTTTAGTAACATTTCACAGTTCAAGTTCGTAAGGCAAATACTTCAGTCACATAAATGAGGTTCTCAACGCACAATATTTTATTTATAAACCACTTGCGAGGTTGTACTACAGAATTCCAACCATGAAAAACTGAGAAGACGTAATATCCACAGACTTCAAAAGTAAATTCCCTCACATGACCTCCCCGCAGCCCTGAATTGCCTTTGCTGTTGTGTATTGTGAGTCCCCAACGCATATAGTATGTTAACATCTGAAAAAAATGATTCTTTAACTATTTAAATCAGCATCAGTTTAGCAGTATTAGATTTTCAAACATCGTACTGATTCATAATTTCAATTAGTTATTAACGTGTGTGATGTTTGTGACGACTAACTGACAAATCATAGGTCTGATAAGTTTGGCTCTATACCAGAGGAAGTCTTCAACAACAGGATTTTATGTATTGTATTCCATCCTACATACTGATTTTAACCAGGTTTTTCACACTGGAAAATGACAAAGTTAAGTGTTTATTAAAAACCAGTATGCTTGCATACTAAAGAAGACATGTTTCACTTTCTTTGTAGAGCTTAATTGTAAGTCGCAGTTAAATTAATGTCAATAGTGAACTAAGGGCTGTTTTCACAGCAGATATTTTTGTCACAGTAGTAAAAACACAGGCTACCAATAACAATAATAAATCACCTTCTACTCAAGTGTCCCAGTAATTAAGCCACAACAGTGCAATAGTGATTCAGTTTGAACAATACCAGGATGCTGAGCTGAAGCAGCTAAATGGAATTTCGCCATCATAAATTTTGGAAGACTTTGTTCCTACGGTGACATATCAAATATCCTCTGTGAAAAAGCCCTATTGTATGATTTGCTGTTAGTATAAAATAATAAAAGTAGGTTGATTTATTATATACCATCTGCAACAATTAGTATGGAATTATGGAATGGGGAAGCTCCCCCAGTAGAGCGTGTACTCCTTGTTGGCAGAGTCCTTGGCAGCGGTTCAGGTCTGACCCGCGGCTCTTTGTTCTGTGTCATTCCCTCTCTCTCTTTCCCACTTTACTGTCATTCTCCAGCTGCTCTATAAAAGAAGCCCTAAAAATAATCTTTAAAAAAATCTCGATTGCACGGCAGGCTATGTATCTGTAAACTGAAAACTCTTCTAGTTGTCGTTTTCCATATGATACTATAGTACCCATCTTTACATATGTCTGTATGCTGGTAGACATCCGGAGGCCTCTTACAGTGACATGAAGAAGGCCTCTTATTGTCATGACCAGCTGACATGGTGAAGGACTTACCAACGTGTTGTAGAGACACGTATACAATTACAATGAAATCTCTTTGTGTGTTTTTTGTTTCACCGATATTGAAAAAAAATAAAAATAGAGGATTAAAAAAAGGCAGGTCAAAACTTGTTCTACCACTGCAGTGGGTCAGATTTAGAACAGGACCTTCCCTTTGAGTGCACTGTACCCTGTGATGAGTTTTATAAGTGAGTAGAGAGAAAAAAGTGTGGGAGGATGGGAGATTAAATGAGGTAAAGTGATACATGAAAGCCTTCCTGTACAAGTGAGCCAATAGGCAGCACCCTCGTTAAAATCACGTTTGCTACCGAAAATACATGTAGTCATATAAAAGATTACAATTAAATCTACAAACTGTTTGAATAGTGCATGATTTAAACTCTCTCTGGTCCCGTACAGTAAATACACACATGCTGTCCAAGTCCAGCTAAATGACTATACGAGTTAATCTACATCTTAATGTTTTAGAGCCTGTTTACAGCAGAGACAGACAAACACAATGACTGCACAATGAACTAATCCACAAACTGTAGATGTCTGTGCTTGGACGACTGATGATCATAGTTTGGATGGAAATCTAAAGATGTACCGCCTCTCCGTCCAGGTCTATGGAATAAACGTGACAGTTGTTGCAACCAAGGGCGTAACTTTGGGTTCAACATTGGGTTCAAAACAATTTTAAGCGTATCAAACACTTCATTTCCTGCATTCTGGTGAATTTTTCTGCTACAATTTATGGTGCAAATATCTTTAATTATGTAAAGGAAATTATTATTAGATATTTGGGGGGGTTGCACTGGCCAGTTTTGATTATTGGGGGGGTTGTAACCCCCCATCCCCCCTGTAAATTACGCCTATGGTTGCAACACACAGCAACAAAGACCGAGAGCGAAAGATTGTCCTTCATGTTGTGCAGAAGGTGGAGGTATCAGTCTACAGCCTGTGTTTATCGTGGGGACAGCAATTGTCTCTAGGGGGTGATAACCCGCCCATGGACACCAGAGACCCACTGAAGAGCTGAGCCATGTGGGCACCGCTCAGATCAAAAGCTTTCTACTTTCTAAATGTAGGGCAATCATCTTTATACTCTGGAGACAGCAGATAGTATCCTAAATGCAAAGTGTGAGCGTGTGTGTGTGGAATGCTCACTCTCCAACAAGCTTCAAAGTAAAACTGATAAAACACTCATGTCAAGTTGCTTGACATCGCAAAGACCAATGGGTTGGACGGATATACAGCCAAAATAAACCTGATTTTGGTCATACATACATTCTTAATCTATCAGACACAATTTACACACCAACAGTCCAAAAACGTTGCATTTTTAAATAGAATATTAATTCAGCAGTGACCAAGAAAACATTCTGTTGATATTTGTACAAGAACCTGCAAGATATACTACACTCATATATTCTCTGTACAATGTCGGGCCCGGCCTCTCCCAAGAGATATAAACCTCAAAGTCTGAGAACCAAACACTTCCTGTATGGGAGCTAATAATAGAGGGTTCAACCAAAGATGCATCTCAGGGCTTTTGTTTAAAAAGGCAGCTTTTCCAACAAATCAACTCTCCATCTGCCTCTTCCTCCACATGCGAGGCGTGCAAGCAAGCACACACAGCTATAAACACATGCATGGATGCATAAGCATGCATGCGCACATGCACACACACCATTAACAGCCTTGTTTGAAGTCCAGCGGGCAGAGATATTGTGGTTGTCACCAAAGAAACACAGCATAACACATTCAGCAGTGTCTCTCTCACAGAGCACACAGTATAAACAGACAGCAGTTACAGTAGTGTGATGATTTCAGGCCTCAGGAGGACGGCTATCTGTGTCTCTTACCTCGGAACTTCTTCGGAGGGTTGTTCAGGTCCCCCGCGTCAGGCTGGACGACACAGCGGTCGTCCACCAATCTATATATAGACACATAATAACGTTGTTAATCACATGCACGCAGGTACAGCATCACACACACCGGTGGTAACCAGTCAATCAGTGTTCTGTATTTTGGATATGTGTGTATTTTGTTTAGCGTATTGTGAATATTTTTGCAATTACCCTATATAATGTAATGTAGCTGCCAGGTTTTCATAACAAAGTAGGGCTGTAAAGTTATGTTTTTGTTTTTTATTCTTGAGCTGAAACAATTAGTCATATAGCCTAATCAATCCACAGAACGAGTCCAACAAGTTTGATAAACCAACATTTTGCATGTTTTCTTAAGTAGAAATGCAGCATTAAGGGGTTCCAGCTTCTCAAATGTGACTATGCAGGAGTTTCTTTAGTTTTATATGATTGTAAACTGAATATCTCTAGATGGTTGCTTTGTTTATTTTTACACGGACAAGTTTTTATTCATTGTGTATTATTATTCTCATTCTTTATTTTTTTTTTCCTCCTTTTTTTCTTGCATTCTGTATTTACAGTTATCACTATCATTAGAGATATAGATATATATATATATATATATATATATATATATATATATATACATACACACACACACACACACACACACACACACACACACACACATTTATTTATTTAATTTTTTTTCATTCATGCTGTTCTAACTTCTGTCCCCTTAGTGGAGTTCTCTATGTGCTTGGTGATCTACAATCTTGGTTTGCATTATGTAAATAAACAATTGAACACAAACACGTGGCGTTGATAAATACTTTGACGGTAAAATTAATCAATCGATCAATCAGCCGAAATGTTATGGAGATGTATTGAGATTGCTATTTTACTTGGGTATCTGAGATACTGTATGTCACTGTATATCTATAACCCCTGTGGGTTTATGTGTAAACTGATAAGGGCGTTTGTTAAACGTAGTGGCCAAAAAAATAAATAAATAAAAGAAATTGCTTCTGCATGTACAAAACTCGACTGATGTTCCCTATTTTCATTCATTGAGAGCTCTCACATAGCTGCAGCGTAAATACGTAAATACCCTGACTCCACACAATAAGGAAATGATTCTGGAGTAGATGACCTGTGGGCAGGCTGGAATTTCTGGTGATAAATTTAACTTTTACTTACTTAAAATACAATTTGTCTGGACACAGGCCAAATCCCACATCCATTTCAGACCTTTCCCCGGGGAATGTCTAAAGTTGTCCAAACAGACCTGTCTACTGCTGCAGTCTGTGCACCTCAAGGAACAAGCTGCAGACTTAGATAAAAAGTGAGAAAATATCTGTGTGTGCGGTCATCTGCATGTGTGGACGATGGACATAACTTGCCAGTTAGCAATAAACACCAGTTTAAACAAATAGGACAGGTCCTTTTAAAGGCTCACTGTACAAAACAGCATTTTTAACATTTTTAACCTTTAAATTTGCTCACAGACTGCCCTATCTCCAGTTACCAAATGGGAGCTGGAAATGCTGCTCAGCTGGAGAAGTTGTAATGCTCAAAAAGCTTTCTCTCTTCTCAATATGAGATGATCTGGAGAATGCTGTTGAGTTGGTGGTTGTGCGTGGAGAATATGGCTCCTGGCCAAATCTGTCATGACAGTTTTGTAAAATGTTTTGTGTGTGTGTGTGTGTGTGTGTGTGTGTGTGTGTGTGTACGTGGGAAGCGCAGGAACTCGAGAAAGGGTGCAGTGTCTCAATAGTGACTCAGTCTTTGCTATAGGTCATTCCATTTTTCCGAGTGGGGGGGGGGTCCTGGACACTGAGCTGATAGCATTACAGATGCTGGACACAACATACAGCACCTTCCTTCCTATACATATGTTGTGTTTTCTACAAACAAATGAGTGATTCATTGCCCACTGTTAACAGTCAGAAGTGTGAATCATTATTGGAACAGATATCTTAAGACCAACATATCCATGCTCTGGACCAGAGATCTTCAACAAGGGGTCCGGGACCCCTAGGGGATCCTCAGAGTCACTGCAGGGGGGCCACAAAATTATTGTTATTGTTGTGTGGCCCGCCGACACACATAATGAGATGGACATACCCCAGGGTGCTGATGAAACCATTGGTGGATCCCTCTGCATACAGGGAGCAGATGTCCCCGATGTGTAGGAAGCTGGACATCTTATCAGACATGTTTGACACACACATACACACATACACACACACACAGGGAACACCTACAGCAGAGGAAAAGAGTAAAAATGAGTAAGATATTCCCAATTTCAGACAAGGTATTATCACAAACGTCAAACAAGCAGCAGAAAATTTTTTATTTTGAATTCTGTCATGATAATATCTTTAATGTTTGAGGTAACGATCTATAATTACATTTATTCAGCTTCAGCTATGCCACACTATTGAGGGATTCCTATAATTATTGTGCATGCACCTGTGAATTTCAGTTTGCATTTGCAGATATGATCATGCTAATACACTCACTCAATACCCCATGCACAAATCCATGTAGCAACAGAGTTCCCAGTTAGGTGGCAGTGCAATTTTAAAAAGAGAGGGATCCCTGAGAGGTCGAGAGACTACACTAACACCACTCTCTGGCAGCACGGATTTGCATAGAAGCTGCAGGGAAATTCTCTGATGTTACAGTTGTTTGTGTTGTGGCTCAGTGTTGGACAGTTAATGATTAGGAGCTGCAGACAGTTACCAGGAAGGTTTATGCACCTGCAACAGGTCTTCGCCACTGAAGCTGTGCAGGTCCACTTCACTCAGGTTATCTGCCTCTTTCTGAAGCACTGTTTCTCACTAAGGTCGATAAATCAAACAAAAATGAAGTAATAGCGGTGGGTTTAACGACAGCCGTCTGTTAAATAATGACATACATCACGAAATGGTCTATTACACTACAGAAGTGCGCGTCCTCCTTACAGGCCTGCTTGTCCGACCAATAAAACACACATGAAACTTGAGTAAACGCGTCTAATAGTAGTAGTAAGTTACTTGATTCGGCATCCGAAATTATTATCGGACTCGTTTACTTGGTTGTTTTTGGTCAGTACTGTGCGAACGAGGACATCAAGCTCTGAGCAAGGTCATGAGCTGTGAACATTTTGTTAACCATTTAAGGAGAGCGAACTAAATCTTTTTTTTTCTCCGCTGGGAGAAGATAGAGAGAAAGGAAGAGAGGATGGTAAACTGTAGCCTACAAGTTGTACGCTCAACTTTACCTCGGTCGTGGTAAACGCTAGGGTGTTCAGCTTTCTCTGGACCGGGGCTAGGACAACATGACTGTGGCTCTCCTCTTCACCACCGGGCCGGGGGGAGATCCAGCCGTCAGCGACTGTAATCCAGTTTGTATGACAGCTATATCTCCTTTCCGCGCTGTCGGTGCTCCGGGGCTGTGTTCACTGAGGCGGGCAGCACACTGGCTCGGCTCAGCTGCCTGGCTCGCTGCCACTTCTTCTCAAGCGGCCGTAGTGTTGATAGCTGGGAAATGATGTCCATGTGGTCCCATCCCACCACCAGGGGATCCAGAATGTATTATCACTCCCAGCGATCAAGAGCCATTGATATTTATGGTGCAGAAAAGTCTCCCATGTGAAACTGTCAAACTGCACCACACTTTGTTTGAACAATTGCATTGCATGCATGCATCCATGCTTGAATGGTATTTACAAGGAAGTGATTTTATTTACGTTAAAACAACTGAAATCTGCTATATTTACAATATACAATATAACATTAAATATAAATAAACATAATATATATTAACTTCGGGCAGGAAAGAGTTACATTTTCTAACATCGCAGCCAGCTGACTGACCCCGTGACTTTGCGGAAGTGAGAGTATCAACAATATGAGCAGATCTTGAACAGTCCTGCAAGAATGGTGAGCTGTTTAGCCTTGTTTTTCATCGTTGGTTGTGTGAACGATGTGTTGTGTATTCAGGGTTCATGCGGGGCTCAGTCAGAACCCGCCGCCCCGCAGGGAGCAGCCGGCTGCGGCTGTGAGAACCTGAAGAGAGCCGCTGCTGTGGAGCCTATGGAGGACAGCACAGCTGCTGCAGACCCAGCTGACAAATACTTAAGAGGCGCCAATGAGAGGCCGCCTGAGGCTCAGGGAGATGAGACGAAAATACAAAGTCAGGTAATGCATCGGTGCTGGCTTTTCTAAAAACAGAGAACAAAGACAGTTCACAGTAGAGAAGTCATTGAATAAAGGTCCCTACTGAGACATTGCTCAATGATCCACCAGATAATGAATCCTGAAATGTTATTCACAAATATTTTGAACCTCAACTAAAAGATAAGACACAGAGGTCGAGAATGACATCCGTTTAGACCACATTAGATAAACTAAACATGCACTTTTCTGACGTGTCGACATCTTCCATATAAGGGCTTTCAGTGCCGTTTTAGACTGTTTCAGAGAGAGACTTCATGTTTGTGGCATTCGGTTGATACAATATTTATAGACTACCATAATAGTTCTATTTCCTTGTTTGCGATTATTTATAGATAACACTCAACTGGTTCTGAGGAAAGAACACTGTGTTTTATGCTCAAGTGTGTCCCTCAACAAGCACCAATAAGATTGTTATTTTGTGGCTTTGGTTAGAGACGGTCAGGGTTTGCCAATCCTACAGATGCAGTCTGACTGCTTCAGGGTCAGTTCAAGGCATGGGAGTTCCCTGAGTTCTGCAAAAACCTCATGCAATATTAAACGACAAGCCCTGCACAATACACAGTTAATTTAATGTAGGTGACATCTGGTGCTACCATGTAGGACATATTGAAAGAAAAATAACATTTAATCCAATGTGCTTAAAAGCTGCAGTAATACTGCATTTAAATAGCACAAATATGTAACTAGCCAACCGGTAATCTGATATTGGGCTATAGCCTACATAAATTGACTTAATAATGATCTCCTCTCCCAAGGTGTATTTTTTTATTTAATACATTTAGTCATTGTATTTTATTTCTTAATGTGTTGTACCTTTTTATTGCTGTTGATATGATGGTATAGTATTATATGTTTTTGACGTTTTTGTGCGTTGGCCCTGAGAGGCCACAACACGCAACATTAAGAAAACGCACACAAATAGACCACAACACGCAACATAAAGACAACACATGCAAATAAAATCTTGTTGTGGTTTATTTGCATGTGTTGTCTTTATGTTGCGTGTTGTGGTCTATTTGTGTGCATTTTCTTAATGTTGAGTGTTGTGGTTTATTTGTGTGCGTTTTCTTTTTGTTGCGTGTTGTGGCCTCTCAGGGCCACCATAGCCACTGGAGTTTATGGAGATATTGTTCAGCCTAGTGGTCTGATTACTCCCAAACCTTAGCCTGACGAGCATATTTATACATTTGCTGCCGCTAGGGTGCGTCTAGATTTCTAGGCTACCCAAACCTGTCTTTGCACTCAGAATAGATTAAGTTTCCAGCCTGACTCTTAATCCTTTTAATTCTGTAACCTTCTACAAATTTCAGAGATTCATTGGACGGCTTGGGTGCTTGTGAGAAAGTTAAAAAAAAGTTAATTTCCTGCATACAGATGGTGCTGATTTCTGGAGGAGAGTTCCTGATGGGAACGGACAACCCAGGTATTCCTGCAGATGGCGAGGGCCCTCAGAGGCTGGTGCATGTGGACTCCTTCTATATGGACATCCAGGAAGTCACTAACCAACAGTTCCAGAGCTTTGTCAATGCCACAGGATACATTAGCGAGGTGTGTATCTAAAGAATAAAACACAAGCTGTATCTTTAAATACATTAGAAATGAATTTAATCAATCAATCAATCAAACCAATTGGTATGAAAGCAAATCTTTGGCTATTTCAATTTCAATGTTATGATGTTAATAGACATCACCTCTGCTCATTGCATTTTTATCTTTATGTTTTTAGGCAGAGAAATTTGGTGACTCATTTGTATTCGAGGGGATTTTGAGCAAGAGTGTGAAAAACCAAATCACCCAAGCAGTAAGTGTAATTATTCAACTATCGGCATAGCTGTACAAATCACGTTTTCTTACGCTACACAATGCTTCATATGCATTGTTAGTGCCATGCTTTTTGGCCTCATCCTTTTGGAGCCCTGTAGAAATACTTCAGACATGTGTGTACACCATGATAGTTGTTCTTCATGAGGACACCTCTTACAAACAACACACACAACCATTTGCATTTTACCATATTAATGAAGCAGGAAGAGTAATAGAGAGTGCTGCTTCGTTATAATAGGGTATTTATCTAATACAATAAACATTCCTAAGTTAACAGTTTTGTTTTCCTCCTACCATGATGTATTTGAACATCTTCAGAGTTATATATATATGTACACTAAGCTTAATCTTGTAAACCTGCCAGCCTAGGACCGCTCATATTTTCAGCTTTGCATAGACATAGAGATATTTACTACTGTTATTTAAGAGGTTTGAGCAGGGGTGTAGCACAAAATTCTGGGCCCTGTAGAAAAGCATTTTCTATGGGCCCCTCCCCGCATCCACTGCTAATCATTCTAGTAAATGTTTGGCCCTCCTCACATGAGGGCCCTGGGTACTCATGCCGCGTTCTATTTACCTTGGAACTCAGAAGCCGGAGCTGGGAATGACGTCATACCCGAGTTGAATGCGTACTATTTAAAAGTCGGATTTTCATTTTCATCATTAGCTCTAGCCCGGTTAGCTATTGTTAGCAATACCAGTTGATAACAACGCATTATGCCGTTTTTTGTGCATGCAAACAGCGTAACAACATGTCCACAAATAGAAGTTAGACATGCCTGTGTGAACGACTGATTTAGTGACACAAATAAGACCGAAGTGCTTATAATTTTATGTTACTGCAGCTTTCACAACTGTTGATACAGGGGGCAGCCATGTTGGATTTTGAACTCGGGCTACTGCAAGGTTGTCCGAGTTCCGAGCTCGTAAATTCGAGGTCAGGGGGCGTGTTTCCGACTTTGACCTCGTTAAAACCGAGTTCCGAGGTAAATGGAACGTGGCATCAGTCCCCTTTTTCCCCCCAGTCCAACGCCCCTGGGTTTGACAATGTTCACAGATTGGTTGTAAGAGGCCTGAGCACAGCAGGCCTCCCACAGACGAAAGACAGACAGCAGGGAGTTTGCTGCTTCATCTCAGCTGCCATGTGCAGTGGGGCAATACTGGAAACCATTAGTACCATTGCAATTCTGACGTGTGTATGTGAGAGAAAATGGAATGAAGAGTATGAAAGAAGCATAATATCAGACAGTAACCATTGTTAACACCACGTTGTTGTTATTAGGTGGCTGCTGCCCCCTGGTGGCTTCCAGTCAAAGGGGCCAACTGGAGACACCCTGATGGTCCAGACTCTAACATCACAGATAGGTAGAAGGACACTCCACATTTACTAGAAACATTAAATACCCATTTTTACCTGTCTTTTAAAATTAAATAGAAGGCTCACATTTTTTTTTCAATTCTTGCATGTCCATATGTTTTTAGTCGCTGTGATTGTTCTTCCTCTCCATACTGGACGTGATTCCAGTGTAAGTGATGGGAGACCAAATCTACAGTCCTTGCTTTAAAATTCAGCTGAAGCAAGTATAAGGCTTCATCAGTTTAAGTGGGATGAATCAAGATGGTTCTTCTAAAGTTATGGTCTTTTTGTGTACAACCCCCCCCCCCTCTCCCCCATATCACACAAACACACACACACACTGCAACTCTTCAAGGAAACAGTTGTCAGTTGTCTGTGAAATGCCGGAATTTGGCACTGAAAAGACAGTACGTTTGAACTACTTGAGGAGTCTAACTCAGACTGTTGGAGCCTCATGTGGGCTTCACCGGAACTTCAAAATGCATTTTAACACAGAACAAGGACTGTGGGTTTTGTTTCCCATCACTTACACTGGAGACACATGGAGAGTAGGAACAATTAAAACAACCAAAAGCCATATCGATGTACGTATGGGCTTAGGAACATTGTTTTAAAACAGACTTGAAAACGAGAACTTTTAAATATTGATACAAAAGCAATTTCTCACCTGCCACTTCTTTTATTTCATTATGACGGTTTTTTCTTTTGGCAAAAGCAAACTGATAAACCAAATACAAGCTCAGTAATTAACTTTAAATCTGTTTTTTTGTAGGCTGGACCATCCTGTTCTACATGTGTCCTGGGCAGATGCAGTCACCTACTGCACCTGGGCTAACAGGAGACTTCCCACAGAGGCAGAATGGGAGTATGCCTGCAGGGGCGGCCTTGAAGACAGGTATGATAGTTACTCATATGTAAAATATGCTAATGTGCCATGTCAATTTCCTGATGCACTGCCCCTGCTTGTAGACTTTACCCCTGGGGAAACAAGTTGAACCCGAAAGGGCAACACTACGCCAACCTCTGGCAGGGGGATTTCCCCCACCATAACTCTGCAGAGGATGGATACATCAAAACTTCACCGGTAAGATGTCATAGTCATGGGTGTGTTAAAGTGCATCATATTTCAGGTTAGAGATGATGTGAGTGACTGTGCTCATGAGCCATTTTCCAAAAGTGGAAAAAGGTTTTTAATCGAGCCGCTGCCTATAGAATCTACAGGAAATGAAAGGTGCTGGAGATAAGAGCTCATTTCAGAAGTTGATAAAGTCACAACAGCAGCTCACAGCTTCTAGAGATCAAATGGATAACCATTAGATAATATTAATCTGATCTCTTTCTCTACAGAGGGAACTTTAAAGCCCAAGAGGTATCAACCATGAATATATGCTCTCAAATTGAAGGAAGTTGAGTTTTTATGCTTCACTGATTATAATTACACAAATGTAACATGCTTTTTTTTATTACTGTCTCATTTAAGCAGCTTGGCATGTTGGGCAATAGAAAAAAAACATATGACACTACCTGTAAATCCAGATTGTACACTAAATAATCGGTATTTGACAGTTATTGGAAAGTTCCCTCAGAGTCGCATGCTCATTCTGGCAAATGCTATACAAATACGCGCATACAGCAGTACATACAGCTTACATATCTTCCATGTTTTCAGAAGAAACAAGTGTTTCAAGTTTCTAATACGATTTGGGTTAATGTGACATTATTCTCCCCGTACCCTGCAGGTGATGTCCTTTCCTGCCAATGGTTTTGGTCTGTATGACATGGTGGGGAATGCCTGGGAATGGACCTCAGACTGGTGGAATGTGCATCACACCACAGACCCGCAACACAACCCAGTAAGAACACATTACCTCTAAGCTTTTCAGTCTTCCAGGTTTTGCTCTGATATCTATTCAATTTTCACTCTTTCAGACTGGTCCTCCATCGGGCACAGACAAGGTGAAGAAGGGAGGGTCATACATGTGCCACAAGGTAAAGAAGACGACTACTTTTATGCTTCTCATGCTCTATAGCTTTTGTTAAAAAAAAAAACAAGTTCAACATCTTGATTACCAAACATGAAATTAGAAACACCAGTCTGAACGTCTACTGACATATTTGAACTGTTGGCCGTTTTTTTTTTATGT
Organism: Sander vitreus; assembly: GCF_031162955.1. NCBI lineage: Eukaryota > Metazoa > Chordata > Actinopteri > Perciformes > Percidae > Sander > Sander vitreus. The sequence continues at coordinate 12,401,902 of NC_135858.1, read as the reverse complement.
ACTTTTGTAATGTGAGCAGATCAGTGAAAACAAAATAGTTCTGGCTAGTTGTGCAAACCTGTTTAATAGCAAGTATTTAATCCAGGCAACAACAGCTCTGACATCAGCATTTCCAAAGGAAGAAATAGTGCTCTCTATTACTCTCCACCTGTTTGATTACAAAGGACAAATGCGGCCTCTCCTATTTTTCCTTTTTTTCCTGGTTTGTGAGGATAAAGTAGTTTCTGTCCATGCACAGTCACCTGGCCTCTTGTTCAGTGGCTCTACTTGTTCTAGATTTAAAAAACTTGAAAAGTGTGAAATGGAGAGTACCAGATGACTCATACCAACGCATATCGTACATTTACTTTATCTGCAACACTATCTGAGCCGCCTACTGTTGACCATTGCAGTTTGCTTACCACCAGAATTGATTGCCATGGGAATGTGACTAATTGTATGCAAAATAAGTCCTAAGCTGATCTGGTTTGTTTAATATGAATAAACCATGTGAGGGTGGAGAGGACAACAGTCAACAGAAAATGAATTTATTGTATTGTAATAAATTTCCCTCTCTTCTTTCCCCCTCCTGCAGTCTTACTGTTACAGATACCGATGTGCCGCTCGTAGTCAGAACACTCCGGACAGCGCAGCCTCTAATCTTGGTTTCCGCTGTGTCTCTCCCAGGGCACCGCTGACCTGACCTGACCTGCTTGTCTTAAACACAGAGTCCTTTATTCCAGCTGCTCTCTGACTCAAGTGTTGGTTGTAGAGTAAACCATTGAAAGGGGTTTCATAGAGGCTTTCTTATGTGTCATTTCATTGAGAATGTCTTCCATTCCAGCAGGTATTCTCAGAAATGTAAAATTTTATAACTTTATATTTTTTTAAAGAAATGAATAGGAAAGGCAGTTGTTTCTACGTCTCTGTTCTCTTTAGGCCGCTGAGCACAGGCGGAGAGAGCACTGAATAACTCAAGTCGTTGTTTCTGCTTTGGTCGAAGAACTTTTCAGTGGCAAAGATCAGTGTGGTCTTGTAAAATGTCAAAAAAGTCTTTGCAAGCAATTGTATAGGTTGTCATTATCAGCCAACGGGCTGTCTGAAATACAGACTAAAAGTCCATATAAACTATAAATCTGATGTAAAATGACACTGCAATTGCTGCAAGATTATTGTCAAGTATTGTAATATAATGTTTGCAATCACTGATAAATCTGGGACGAATGGTATCCTAAAGAATCCCATTTGTCTTTCTCTTTGTGTGTGTATTTGGCTGTTTTAATTAGAAGTTAATGATTTCTTCTTTTTTTTCTTTCAAGAATTGTTTCATAGAATGTCCCTAGCCTGAAAATTACTCAGTTTCTGAATTACCCATAATAAAAAAAAGTTGTTTGGTTTTAATGTGACTCAAAATGTTACACTGAATTTGTATGGGAAACTTTAGGTTTAGCTGACACAGCACATGGAGATAATTCTAGCTATGTGAGACTAAGTTATTGATTCTAAACCTCAAGGTGCTACTTTGCTACAGTATTACTCTGTTTTAGCATTATTGACCTCTGTGACAACCATATAAATCAGGTTTATTATGTAGTTGTAGTATAGCATCCACCAGAGGGCAGCACATGCTGAAATCTGTCTGTATCTATCTCACGTGTACGTACAGTATGTTTCTTTCATACCCGAGATGTTAAGCTGACACAGTATAAGCTGTGTCTGTAAGGATGGTTCAGGGCAGTTAGCACTGTGATGATGTAAAGCTGATTTAGACAGTTTTGGACTGAGATGGGTTTAAGTTCTTCTAAGAAATGCGATTAAGACTTCACATGAAACCAACAGCATGTATCACCAGGGAGTGAGAGGATAACCGGAATCGAAAAAAGACCAAATGTCTGCAAAAGAACCAAAAAGTATTTATTGTAACTTCTTCAGCATACAGATTGCATGTGAAAATAATAAACTAAGCAATTAGCAAAAAAGTCTAGCAAAATAAGTGACTAAACTGGGAAAGGGTCAAAAAGTTTCTAGTGCACCTTAGTAAAAAGACTCAAAATGTTTTAACAAACATTTGTATTTCTAGCATTAACGTCACATTTATCAGCAAACTAAAAATCCTATTCTCTTGCAGTTTAAATCAAAAAGTTCGAAGGAATAGTTGATACAACATTACCACACAATTGCTAACATTCAGTCGACAGTTAACAAGTCTAAACCCCACTGTCAGCTTTTAGCTGAAGTTCATACAAACTCCATTATCTATCAGTGCACAACAGATTACCTGTTTTACAAAACGGAGAAAGAAACACTGATTTCTACTAATGCTGCAAGAAGACCACTGGCCCCTGCTGCTGTATTATTAACCCAAACGAAAGTGAGTCAAAAATGCACCACAGAAACAAGAGCATAGCAACTAAGACAACCTGGAGGCTAAATACAGCTGTCATCTTGGAAGAGCCCAAAACAATTAAGAGATAGAAAGAATTAAACAAAGGCGATACGCTATACTAATAAAAAATCCTGTCCTTCATCACTCTGCCTCTTAATAGCAAAGCTGAGGATAGAAAAAAACATTTGCAACTTTATCGGACTTTTGCACCAAAATGGCAAAAGTGTGTCTGTTTGTGCTGCTGGAGAGGCAGCTGGGCCTCCTTACTGAATCCTCAACACATGTAGTAACTACGTGTGGTGTCAACAGGAGAGGGTTTTCCCTCTGCACTGCCGTCTTTGTCCTTCTCACCATCAGCCTCCCACAGGTTGATGAGCGGAGGGTAAAGCTCGTTCAGGGGGATGGAGGAAGTCTTCAGCATGTATTTCTTCAGAGAGTGGTGGTAATTTTTTCTCTTCCATCTGCGGGCAACGTAGACGCCCACGGTCGCCAGACTGAGAAAGGCCAACATGGTTGCCATTACAGCCAGCACAGCCGCACTCGGGTGCTGGTCTGACAGGTCCAGGGCGAAGGTAACACTACGTGTTGTCACATTAACACAGGACTTCTGTGTCTGCAGGTGGATGTTGGAGACTGTGAGGCATACCTCATACTCAGTGCTAGGTTGAAGGTGTGTGAGGTTGTACTCATGAACGTCTACAGGGACCCGTGCTGTGTAGGTGATGTGCGGGTTGTCAATCTTCATGGTGGCTGAGGCCCACTTCAGGTTGGAGGACATAACATTAGAATTGATTTTCCAGGAGACCAGGATTGAGTGTGACTCGGTCTGCTTGACGTAGATTTTCATGACCTGGGCGCTGTCAAGCAAAGTGCCATTTACACGGATGGTGGCGACTCGTGTGTCAGCTCCTTCTGTGTTCTGGGCCACACAGGTGTAACGACCAGAATCCTCCACTTGAACATGAGACAGCCGCAATGTCCCCTCATTGTTCAAGTGGTACCGCTCTGACACAGTGTCTATTGTGATTTTGGTCCCAAGAGGAGTCACCCAGTAGATCTCAGGCTCTGGCTCTGCCATGGCCCTGCAGTCGAGACTGACACTCATGCCCAACTCAAGGTTCAAGTGGCTGGGGAATGTGTTGTGGGATATGAGGGGCAGGCATTGCTCCAGGGACTCCAGCAGCCTTAGCTCTCGAACCCGCCGGCCTCTGAGTTCTGGTGGGGAGGTGCAGAGCATGGCCAGGGGCTCCATGAAGCGCACGGTGGTCCTGTTGGAGTTCATCCACTGAATGACACAGTCACATCGCAATGGGTTGCTATGCAGACTGATCTCCCGCAGATTAGGCAACCCCTCCACAGTGTGCTGGTAAAGGGCAGTAAGAGCATTATTGTTGAGCATCAGGCTCTCCAAGAAGGGCATGTCCCTAAAGGCTAACCTATGCACATAGGACAACTTAGGGTTGTTAGTAGCCTCCAGCTTTGTCAGCTCTGGTAGGTTGTCCAGAGCATACCGGTCAACTGACACTAACTCCATCATATTGTTGATGCCCAGCTCCTTCAGATGTAACATGTTCCTGAAATCTCCTTCCTGGATTTTGTGAACTGGATTTTTGTTTAAATCCAAGAATTTCAGATTGGGAACTTTTTGAAGGGCCAGTTGAGGGATTCTGACCAGTTTGTTGTCATAGAAAGAAATGCTTTCAAGGTTGTCCAAACCTACAAAAGCATTCGCTGGTACATCAGTGAGGTCCATGCCAGCCAGGACCAGACTCCTCAGGCTTCCTAGAGGCTTAAAGTTCATGTCTAGGAGGCCAATAACTGGGTTCTCCCCGATCATAAGGATCTCAAGGTTAGGTGTTTCTTCAAACCAGCGGCTGTCTATGACATGGAGTCTGTTGGAGTTAAGATGAAGGCGCAGCAGACTGTGCAGGCCTGCAAATGCCCGAGGGGAGATGGAGCTTATCTGGTTGTGGTTGATGTAGAGCTCCTGGAGATTGGAGAGGTTTCCCAGGCAGTGGTCTGGTAGTTGGCTGATCTGGTTCTCCTCTAGATGCAGGGTGGTCAGGTGGATCATGCTCGTGAGGCCCACAGCTTCCACAGTGCTAAAGTTGTTCTGGGATAGGTCCAACTCTGTCAAGTTGAACAGCGCCTCCAGCTCTCCACTGGTGTGAGAGATGGCGTTACTTTGGAGCAGTAACACTTGAGTATCTGCGGACAGGTTGGTAGGAATGTGCGTGAGCCTCAAGTCATTGCAGTCCACCGTGGCAGCCTCCTTGTAGGTCGACTGGGGGGTGAACCAAGGGCGGATCTCGCATACACACAAATGTGGACATTCTTTGCCATGTATGGGCGAGAGAAAGGAAAGAAGCAATTCCATGCACAGCCAAAGCAGAGGAGGCCACGGCTGCGAGCTAAGCGCCATGTTGTCTGCTCTCTCAGCTCACGCAAAGCTTAGATGAGAGGCAGTGTTCTGGAGAAAGGCTTGGAGGGAAGGTTGATGAGCATTAGTCTTCTTTACTGCTAGCTGGATGCTGTAGGCACTTTTCAGAGTGGTGATTTCTAATCCAGGAGAAAGTTATTTAGTTATTTGTAGTAGTCAGGGCAAAGGATCATCTGGTCCAAACTTGACCTCTGCTGATTGTTTTCACTTCCTTACCTTGAGGTTTGAGCCTAAAAAAAAAGACAGAAAGCAAGAAAAATGTTAAAGCCTGCAACATACATACCGGTATAACATTTTTTAGATTTTCTGTTTGCAAAAAGATGATGAATTAGATAAACTGAAAAACAGCTGAATATAGAAAGTGAGAGACACATATTTGGTTTCCTTGTTGTCATAGAGAAATGAGGCAAGTGACAGTTTCCCCCAGCGCCACCCACAGATATTTAGGGGACTAGGTTGACGTGTCTAACAGGGCAGAATGAATCCAACAAATGTGTCTTGTTCGTGTAGACATTTATTCCCTACCTTTTCATGAGCTTCTACGCAGCTAGACACAGTTTGAATTTAAGAATAAGTTTGACAAGGAGCTACTTCTGGATCTTGACATAAAATTGAGTGAGGCCATGCATGCCAAAAAAACTACTTAACCATTATGCCATTCAAGCCTTTGCACAACATATCTAACATATCTATAATTTCATTACCAAAAATGTCCATTTACCATAGAATACGCGTGAACTAGCAGATAGAGTGAAGCAGAACTTTACACTGTATTTATCAGTATTTAAGATGATTTGGTTGATATTAGCTCTGCTTCCCTGATGTGTTGCATATCTGTCTCCTCAGAGATTACCAACATGTTTTGCTTTCTTTGCTGGGTAGATTATCTGCATACCAGCTTGGTATCAGTGATCCTCTTGAACGAGTGTGTGGGGTGGGCACAGCCGGCAGCTCTGGCTGTGAGCCCATTACACAACAGTCTTAATAAACAGGGAGTGTGTGCTCTTCACTGTTAATCACTGTCTACTTATGATACAGGCTCATGGGAAGCAGTCATACACATGTGAAATGAATTTAGTAAAAAACATTTTAAGAGCCAGAGCTGCGGCTGATTCTGTGTTTACGTCGTACTCATCCAGGTTTGGTCAAAGTGAGAGAGATTGGAAGGGGACTGACAGGCTGAGCCCCCAAAGGAATTGTAATATTTAATGTTTTCACTTTCATTTGTCGATTTCATGACACCAACTTCCAGAAACGTTTGTAGGGATGACAGGTACAGACTCAGTTTTCTGATATGATCATGAGCAATGGGGGTGAAGAATCAGTCATTAGTTTCTTTGAACAAATCCTAAAATGTATCCATGTATATTAAAGTCTTGTGGGATCACATTCATTTTCATTTAAAGATTATTAAAAAGATGAAATGGCTAAACATTCCTGTGCATGCAGGCATTACTATGTTAGTGTTAGTGTGTGATTAGTGAGCTGTCAAAAGTGGCAATTATTATAATAAACAACCAAAAGGAATAATCAGCTACTATAATAGTTTACATTAGCAAGAGAGAAGGAAAGAAATACTCTTGGCTTTCTCTCACTCACTAAACACCACGGTGTCAGCTTCTAGCCAGACTCACACTCATAGAAATTCACATTTATCTTCATAAATAAAATGAGGTTGAGCATCCAGTGTGTGTGTGTGTGTGTGTGTGTGTGCACGCGCGCAACAAAGAGAGATAATTGTGTATATTTTGTTTCACATCAAAACTGACAAGTTCCTCCAATATTAACATACAACAGATACAGATTGTTTTCCCTCTCCTTTCATGCCCTGTCTGTTTGCGCCCTGCGATGTGTTGACACCTCTGCACAGTTTTTCCTCCGCATTTGCATGTAGTGTAGTATAAAAGCAGCTCAGCAAATACAAAATGGAACACTTTGCTATGCATAAAAACATCATGAAATTGTTTCTAGAAATTCAAACATGCCAGAAATGAGTGGCACTGTGCGCTAAAAGCAGCTTTTCTCAAATACAGCGGATCTGCAGCAGAAAGTTGAAGCGTTGAAACATCACATCCATGTTTCTTTCTCTTTGAGTAAGAAAGCATATGGTGCCTGGTATCAGGTGGCTGGTCTCTGCAATGACCCGGTCCCACTGATCTACCTGATTCCCTTAGTGTGACTGAAATGTGGCAGCAGGGACGTGCACCTTGTCTTGGCTCTATTCATAGATCAATTACACTACTTGCCTGTCGATATACTGTGCCTTAAAATAATGAGATTAACTTGGTGATACATTTGTGTGTCCTCTCTCTTTCTCCATGTGTTGTGCTGCTCGGGTATTAAATCGGAGGAGACAGGCGGAGTAATCGCTGCTTTCATGCTGAGCCCATAAAACTCAGACACCTGGCACCAGGTTTCTGGCAGACTGGAATCACTATGGGGGTCTGCATCCGTTCCCACCCATCTCTCACTGTGTGTACATGTTGACCTTATTGACCTAATGAAGCTCTGCTGAGCACATATGCTCTTTTTCACTGATGGCCTTCTTCTTAATCACTGTAGTGCACAAATAAATACTTTGTTACGTTGCCCAGTACAACCACATTGCCAGATCTTCCTCCACAGTGCCACGGAGGAGGGTCTGGCTAGTCCAAACAGCAATACGGGATGGGAGAAAAACGTGCTCTTGTTTATTGGCATTTCTTTAAACCAATCACAATCGTCTTGGGCGGTGCTAAGCGCAGAGCGAAGCCACAGTGCCGTTGCAAAATAGCCTCGGGGAAGGAACTTGTTTTGGTGGAACATGTGTACGTTCAAAATTTGTTTTAGTCGTGCAACAGAAGACTCAGATTGGACAGATAGTCTAGCTAGCTGTCTGGATTTACCCTGCAGAGATCTGAGGAGCAGTTAACCATAGTCCTCATAAATCGACCGGAATTTAAAATGACAACACAAAGAAAGTGGAAGGTAATGGACATCCGGCCGAAAAGAGTGTCATCCGGCAGAATTTCCGGCAGCACCACCACAATCCCAGAAGTGGAACATCGTGGATATGGACTACCTATTGTTGGTCGCAGAGCAGCTCCACTGAAGTGTTTGGAGTTAACTATAATACCTTTTAGTTTTTAAGGTTTGCTAGCCAAATACATGATCCCTCACCGGCTTCCCCCCTGTTGGCTCTGCCACTTCAAATAAAACAAAGGATGAATGTCATGAAAGGCAAAGGGTGGGAAACTATATTGGCACCCACTTGAATACAGATGTGTGTATCATAATTGCTGTTGGTTGATACAATCTGAAAAACGTGATTTATTAAACAGCTCTAAAAACAACTTCCTCATCACTACTATACAAATACTGTTGTTTTAGTATTCTTTTACAGGATGGAAAACATGTGAATTCTGAGGATATATAGTAAACTTTGTTTGCCTCAAAGCCCTGGCTACGGTCATATCTCAAAACATGACAATAAGTACAACAGAGGAGAACTGAAATCCCACAGGAGTGAGGTTTGTTATAGCGTCATGCTGTACACAATCACTTTGGTGGGAGAACTTTTGTTCTCTAGGATGCGACAGAGAATAGGTCTTAGATTAATTTTCTCACTGCCAAAGCAGGCCTGGGCCAGTTGTGTGCCAACACCTCTATCCTGAAAATCTATTGCTAATCCCTTGGCAGCAGAGAGCAAAGACACTGTAAGGAGCATAATTTAAAATGCATGCATATGTATCTACACTGCACACATCTCCACACTGCCACAAAATACACATTCTGTTTCCTCACTCTTTGACTCACACTCTATGACATGCGTGCATACACAGACCATTGGAAGGAGACAGAAAAATCCCTCAACAGCTTGGCATTATCCAGCTGACTGTCTGAATTGAAGCCTCCAGCAGGAAGGATTTACTTTCCTTGCTCACCCAATCCTTATGAGGTTTTAATCTAAGTACACATTACACATTTAAAACACACACACACACACACACACACACACACACACACACACACACACACACACACACACACACACACACACACACACACACACTACACACCTACAGTAGCTGATATTTCCACTGGTTTCCAATAAACCTTCAGAGGATCACTGGCCCTGAGGTTCAAAGCGATGTAATTGCAGGACATAATAAGCTTTGTCTGCTTCAAGCTAAGGTCCAAATTCATTTATGAGACAGGATCTCTCGCACTAAAGAAACACAGACCTGCATTCAGATTGCGGGGAGCCTTTCTTTTTAGATCTCTGAAATGTAGGTGTTTGTTTGTGCAGGATGCAGCCACTGTTTTCAGTGGAATAAGTTAAAAAAAGGACATAAAATTAGTAATTAAAGTATGTATCTTAGGTTGGTTTGAGACATTTCATTGGACTTGATTGTACACCTAAGAGTTAAGATGCAATGCTTCACCATGTGCCACTGGTGCAGCCAGGAGAAACCTATGCTTGATAGCACGCTGCATCATTTTTTCATAGGAGGCTATGCTTTACCCCATCTGATTCTGAGGCCCTTTTCACTGGGTGCAAAATGTAAGCAGTTTTTGAATCAGCAGCCGCACAACAGGCTCACAGACATGCCATCACCATAGCAACGACTATGCCACCGGCATGTCTGTTTCATAACCAAATGAGAAGACATAGGAAGACAGCTATTAGTGCCACCAGGAAACTAAAGAAATATGCAAGGGATAACAAGGCACAAGAAGGTGACTGCAGCATAAAACCATATGATAAAACAACAGTAAGCACAACCACATCATGCATACATGCTCAAATGTCTGGCTCTTCCCCCATAACAGCATACACCACATTGTAATAATATATTTCCAGTTTTCTAAACTAAAGATGCTAGTATTTCAGGACAAGCAGTTTCAATCCAGAGCTATCATGTGGTGCTGGGAAGCTGAGTGGTGCTGCCTGATGTTTTCTCTATGTCCTCACTGCGCTGGCCTGCCTGAGAGACATCCTGTTCCTGCCCCATTAGTATGCAAGTGTCTCACTTCACATCACACAGGGCTTTGGTGCAGCTGCTGATGGCAGAGGTGTAGAGCCGAGGAGGAGTAGGGTGCATGTCCTCTCAGTCAAAGAGATGAGAGAAAGTAGAGAGGGAGAGGATGGAGAGAGCTTTGCTTTCTTCAACTGGAAGACCACAGGAGGAAACTGCTGAACTGAAAAACGCTACAGGGCTGAAGGTACAATGACAAAATCCAAAAACCACGTATGTAATTAAAGGAAAGTATGGTGCATACTTTTAAAATGTTTCTTCAGACTGCATAAAGGTTTAAAAGTCGCAGCATGACAAATTGTCTCTGCATTTCTATTTACTGCAAATCCATATAGCTTTATTTCCCCGTGGAACTAAGATGGATCTTGACACAATTTTTCTTCTCTGGCTTTCAATTTTTCCTCTCCTCTTTATGCCCTAATCCTCCCCCTCCACTTCATCTATCCCTACAGTTGCAATGTCGGTAAAAAGCCAATTTGTTGTCATTGGAGCATCGATCAATGACACTGACAGGGCAAAAGTCTCTAATCTCAGGGGAATCTCTATTTGAAACAATGCAGAGGTCAAGGTAGATTAACTAGCGTAGATAAAATTGGCCTCTAAATCAAAAAAGATTGTTTCATTAATAATGCTTTTAAATTTGAGTTCTATAAATGGGCTTCTACATGATTTGGGCTTCGTACACCCTGTCTATCTAGAATAAAGGTGTTGCTGATAAAAACAAAGGATGACAAAACAGCTGATTCAGTCATCGTCTTGACAAAACCTTACAATGGCCCGTCGTGTTTCCATGTTCCCCTTCAGATCACGCTCACAAAGGGAGAAGGTCAAGCTGTTGCACCCTTGTCTCCACTGCTGTGGGAACCCCAGCACCAACACATGCTGCAGAGTTAGGCTCTATATGGCTCACAATGGCTCCTACCCAAACACACACAGACACACCAAGGCGTGTCTTTGTTTTGGCAGGTTCTCACACTCTTCATTACCAGCTGAGCAGATACGTCACTGTGCATTGTAAAGATTGGGGGAAGGTGCCACAGCCTCCTAAACTCCCATATCATTGGCTCATTGGGTGACATCTGGATCAATAGTCTGCTTTTACTCCCAAGACAAAGTAAACTATACATACAAGTTGTGTGGTTACGGTTGCTAGTAAACAAGCGTGCAAATCATACAATGCATAATGTTCCTCCTGTCCTAGTAAAACATACGTGATAAACTAACTACCATAGTGTACTGATATTAGTGAATTCTTTATGGTGTCAGTGATCTCAGTAACAGGTGCCGCTGTAATGCCACAGCTGAAACAACACAACCCACTTGACAAAGGTTACCCTAACAATACAGACTCCCTCTTGCTTTCTCAAACTTCTGAGTAGAAACACTGGGTTGTCTTTCTTTCTCCTCTGTGTCTTCATTTCAGACATCTGCCAATTCCCTGACTCTTAGGCATGCAAATAGGTTCGATGGAGCGCAGGAGCCCATTGCTGCTATACTCAGCTGTTTCAGCAGCACTCCGCACTGGCGAGTGATGCTGCAGTTTGTGTAAATGTTTCACTGTTAGTTGAACCAGGTGTAACAGTGCAGTGAAATGTCAGGGCTGCTGGCAAGACTGCAGCTTTAATAATGAGCTCTTTAGAGACTCACAATCCACACTAATGCTTGGCTTTTTATGGCTAAAGTATAATGCATAAAACAAAATATTGCAACTAACACAGGTTTGCGGTGTGCAAATTTGTTTGGTTCATGTTTTCTTTTGTTTCCCTCACATCTCTGATCAGTTCATATTTGTAAATTGTCTAGACTTGAAAAAGGTTCATGATAATCATATCACGCGTGTAGATTGATTGCAGAGCAAAGTATCCTTGCAAATCTATTGTTATAATAGCCTACATTTTATTGATAAGACTGACCCGACGCACACATTGCAGTCAATGCTGAGAACACATCGATAAATATGCACAACTTCCAGGATCTATTTTTGTCTAAATGAAATCTTAGTTTGAAGCTATTAAAACACTGTCTTTCCTATTTGTGGTGGTAGCACGCGTAGCACGAGGACCCACGCAATGGAGAGAGAACGCGTTATTGTTTCATTTGATGTTTGTTGATCAGTGCATTTCTTAAAACATGAAAAATGATGACTTCATCTTTACGAGTTTAACACTTTAGATCGGACTGAAATATCCCCATTTCTACCGAACAGGGAATCATTTGAGGCATTTTTTAGACGGCCTATGTATCACAGTTTCAACACATGCATAAAATAAACACATTGCTCTCACCTCTGAAGCGCTGTATAGGCTACTCCGTAAGACTGCTGCAGGCTACTGTGTCTGACCCATGCAGTATCCGCAGCTCCAGGATGATGTGCGAGGGGTTGCAGATTATGTATTAGAATATATAACGATCAGCCTAACGAGAAGTCGTATCTGTGAAAAACACTAATATCGGCTCTGATCTCCAGCGATACTTGGAAGTGGAAACGCTGCAGCGCACAGCTATCAGTGACGAGCAGCTGCCTGCAGGTCAGCGAGACTGAAACGCGTCTGACACCCACAGTAGTACCCAGGCAACATCACCATCTGTTCTGTCATCACAAACCATGGGAACAAAAAGTCCCACCCTACCGGCCACGAGCTGCGAAGGGCAAATGTTACGCTGGAAATGCTGGAGGAACCAATGACACCCCACTGCACCGATGAGATCTCATTGTTTGAATGTTTCTGCTGTTGACGTCTTTACAATGTGTTTCTGCTGTCACTCCTCAGGTCAACATAACTGTTGGTCATTCATCATAAGTTAGGAAAAGACTTGAAATCTTGTTTGAGAGGCCATGGACACAGTTGATATAAATGTAATGACTTGCTAATTAATAATTATGAAATGAAATTGACTTTAAAGTGAATCTTTTGAGTGCCTCACACACACACACACACACACACACACACACACACACACACACACACACACACACATATATGCAAACACTTGCACACATGCAGGAGTCTATGTTGAAAGAGAGATTTCTCTTAGACCTGTCACTTGTTTGGATTGCTCCTCTTCCTACCCCTTCCTTCCTCTCTAAGGGGAGCAGTGAAAATAACGTTTCATCACTTTGCAGTTTGAGCTGCTGCTTTGGAAGCTGCCTGACAGGTTCTTCGTCCATACTGTAGCTACAGAGAAGAGATGTGATCATCTCTATGTTGAGACAAGAAGGTGTGCCAGGCAGATGTCACGTGCAGGTTTTGGCTGTTTATGCTTGAAATTAAGCAGAAAGTTAAATTTTGACCGAAGATCAACACATTTCAGTGTTCTTTTTTCTTTTATAAGTTCTACTTAGAGAGCCGGAGCAGGTTTGGCTTCATCTATCTTTTTTCTTTGCTCACATCTTACCTGACAGACCAAACCTACCGGGTAACTAGGAAAGGATCCCTCAGTTCCTCAGGGATCAGTCCTGGGTCCCCTCCGCTTTTCTCTGTACACCAACTCTCTTGGGTCTGTCATTCACTCGCGTGGCTTATCACAGCTACGCAGATGACTCAAGTAAGTTAACTCAAGTAGCAGCACGTATCTCGGCCTGTGTGACTGACATTTCTTCTTGGATGTCCACACACCATTTGAAAGTCAACCTGTCCTGCTGTCCTGGCTCCTAAATGGTGGAATGAGCTCCCTATTGATATCAGGATGGCCAAAAGCCTACGCATCTTCCGCCGAAGGCTAAAAACACATCTCTTCTGACTACACCTCGGATAAACATGAAAAAAAATATGTATATATATTTCTTGAAGCTGCACTTTCAAGTGGCTTTGTAGTTTTGCTTACTTAAAGCTAATGTACTTGCACTTACTACTTGTTGAAAGCACTTAATTGGAAGTCGCTTTGGATTAAAGCCCTTCCCCGGATAAGCGGACGAAGATGGATGGATGGAGATGGATGAAGAGTAAACACAGCATGCATTGAGCCTAAATGTTATTTCTGTACACAAACAGTTAAAACATTAAAAGGTTCAGCAAAACTGACATTATTTTGGGCAGGCATAACTAGTTTATTTAACCTGATTTGGATTTGAGTAATGGAGGGTATAGTACAGTAACTGATCAAATTCCTTTCATGATTATGTATAACAAAGCATTACATGCACTACGTGCTCTGTAATGCAGGACCTTCAACCTTTGTCTTGTAGGGCCAACTGTAATCCATCCATGCTGCTTTGATGACTCATGCTAAAGTATTAAACTAGAAATGGAAAACATGTTATTGTAACCTTCTGCACACTGTGTGTAGTTTTCATAGCACAGTAGGCAGTAGGTTTTAAAATTTTAGTCATCCTTAAGACCACTAACAAGGCACCTGTCAGAAGAATTCCCATTAAAGATTATTTTGGCTGTTTGACCCTAATCTGAAAAGTGTTCTTACAATGTTTTACCACTTTTAGGTTCAGGATTTAGTGCAGACTGAGTGCATGTGGTGAATATAGAGCATTCTAAATACAAATGCATTAGTGAAATTTAATTCATTTTGCTGAGGGCTGAATTGAACTTGTTCAAAGACCTTTTTGGTGTCCAAAAACTGCACTGTGTTTATCGTTCTGCCACCACAGGGAGCTCAAAGTTGATTCAGCAGTCACCCTGTGTGTTAGTTGCAACCAGCAACCATAATTTCCCACCATTAACCTGCAGTGCTTGTGGTGTGGTTGCTACGGCAACAACTCCCTCGCAGGAAAGGCGATGCAGCATATCCACTGGTTTATTAGATCTCTGATCACACAGCTCCCTCCACATGGCCATCTGGGAAAACCAGCCAAACACAAATGTATGCCCCCCGTTTTACCTTTCTCAAGTCTTCTCATCATTTTGCCGCATTACTCTCTGCTGAGGAGAAAACCAGGTGTCAGTTTTCCTCGTCAGCGCTTGTTTTCGGTAATAGATGTGTAGAATATTAAATGAGTGTTGAGGAGCAATGAGATAAATGTTGGAAGAAAATAATAAGTTGGCAAAGACATACAGACACATATGACTTCACTGCAAGTGAACTGGTAATGCCTCCATCTTTGGTTCAACTACAGTGGAACATGTTAAATGATGTCTATTAGAGCATTAGAGGACAGAGAGTTTTGTTTGTAAAACAGTGCTGCACTTTAAATTAGATTTTCGTGATTAAATTAAATCTGATCTTAATTGGCATTAATATGAACAGCTTGATGCTGTCTACAGCTGTAACTAGAGCAGATGCTTGCCTCTGAACATTTAGTGCATTTACTACCTTGTTGTGACAATGTCATGAATCCTGCTGTCTGAGTCTGTTTTCTGCCTGAGTTGCCTGTATTCTGTCCTGGAGTCTTCTTTCCTGAGTTTCCTGAACGCACCCTGTTTGGTTGCCTGGCGACGAAGCAAGGCGGGAGATCTCTCAACTACCCACACCTGCATCTCATCAGCTACCTGCACACCTGGTCCTGATCATCACCTCTCCACTTCTTAAGCTCTGACCTGACATCCATTCCCTGCCGGATCGTTAGCCGTGAACAGTATGTTGTGCCTGCGTATCAGCCTCAGTTTACTAATAGTTAGTTTTGCTGTTCTGTTATTTTTGCTGGTTGTGAACTTACCTTCGTTTCCTCTGTCTGCAGTTACTCTCCCGGGATATTCACTCCACCTCTGCCTGGTCATCTGTTGCTTCTGAAACAACATTGGATCTGCTCATTCCCTCCCACCTCCACTGCCTGCTCCGTCACCTGGGTTCTCCTGCTTCCACATTCAAGTCTCTTAATAAATACTCCCCTTTATTCAACTCACCTTGTCCTGGTCTGCTTCTGGGTTCCGCTCTAGTGAAATGTGACCGACAACTATCACACCATTCCTGGTACCATCGCTACCTTCTGCCAGGCAAGAGCAAACACTGCTGACAAACTGCAGATGCTGTTACACACACACACACACACACACACTTGTGTGGACATGGACTAATACCATGTTTGTCATGGTCAAATCTGCCTGTGTCTCCCTTTCTTCAGCTGCAGGACGATAGGTGAAACACATAAGGCATTTGCTCAGGGAAAGACACAGAAATGTCTTACTATATAATGCAACCCAACACCACAATAGCAAACTACAGCCTCAGAAAATCCCTTCTGAGTTGAATCAGCACCTCCCAGGCTCAACACAAATTGAACATTATGAGCTTCACTGTGGTTGAATTTATTGCTGGGTTGTTATATTGGATTGCAACAAAGTGTACATGTGGTATTTGTGTTTTTTTTTCTTTTTCTTGTAGCGTTCACCTGGCTTAGGATGGGACATTTTGGGAAATACTTATTTGCTTTCTTGCCGAGAGATGAGAATATTGATTATCTCATGTCTGTACACTATGAAGCTCAAGCGAGGAGACGGTTAGCTTAGCATAAAGACTGGAAACGGGGGTAAACAGCTGGCTCTTTCAATGGTAAAATCTACCTATCGGACCTCTAAAGCTCACTAACACAATATATCTTTTTTTTTTTAACGGCAAGTTGTGTTTTGCCAGGCAACCAGAGGAGTCTCTATAGGAAAGTAGTAGTAGTGCACAGTATCGTCATGCAAAAGGCAGCAGTTCAAATGAGGAGGCAAGGGGGTGCTTTTGGCAGATTTTGTTACCTTTGGACAGAGACAAGCTAACTGTTTATATATGCTAATTCTCTCCTGGCTGTAGATCAAACCGACAAACATGACAGTGGTGTCGATCTTCTCATCTAACTCCTGGGAAGAAAGTGAATGTGTATTTCCTAAAATGTTGAACTATTACTTTAAGTTTTTTCTTACATATCTTAACAAGACTTACCTGCATGGTAAAAGTAATAAGGTGTCCTGGAGATGTCTTATAGGATTAATGTAATCAAACATATATAGCTGTAGAAGAGGAATAGGTTTACACTCAGGTGAGGTATAATGAAATCAAATTTACCCAAACTGCAGTGACAGTCAGCTATGGGCCAGTTTTAGAGTGAAGAGATTTGAGAAGTTGTGGTACAAGTATGAGCCATCTGTATATGTGAATTTGTATTGATGGCTTTTCTAGAATAGTGTGTCAAGTGCTTTCCACGGTATGTTTAACTGTCATTCATTATAGAAATGTAGGGCAGTGCTTTCCACTGGAATTGATTGTTTACATCCAGTTGTACTGCCAAGGGCTCAAGGTGAGCGTGAGTGTGAAATGGCTCATCTGAATTGGTCTTAATAGCCATAGAGGTGATGAGGTCATAACTCCTGTTACACGTCACTTTGCATCAGTGTCCACATTAGAGCCTGCCACTCCTCAACCAATCAATTTTTTCGATTGCTGAACGACAAGTGTGCAAAACTCTAACTACAGTCTGCACAGCATCAGTTCATGTGGACCAAACTCTAGTTCATTTTTCATTGCTTGAACACAGTTTCCAAAACTCTACACACTTATCCCATGGCTTTAACCACAACCTGCACAACACTGTGGATTTACAGCATTTTGTTCAAATGCCAACACACTGCTGTCAAAACTGTTAACCACACACTCAAAACAGTATGGATTGCAGCCAGATGAATTTTATAAATACTGCTGATTGCAATTTCAGCTGAAAGACTAAGCAGGTGTCTTGTTTTACATAAAACTTGTTAGTGAACACATACTGTGTATATATAAAGCTCGTAAAGACTTTTTTTGGAAATAAAGAAACGCCAAATAAGAATGAAAGACATACATTGTACCGTTTGAGAGAAACGGTGAACAGGTAAAAGAGCAAAGATACCAGCATGTCCAGGTAAGATACCTGAGATTACATACAAAATCTGATAACACTACCTTTACTACAGTAAAACTGTGCACTTTCAGAAAATAATGGAGGTGGAAGCAATGGAAACACCACATTCATTTGTATTTATAGATGATGCAGGTGCGTGGCAAGAGAGGACATCAAATGTGTCGAAAACGTGTCGCCTGATGCTGGAGAGAGGTAGGATTAGCCCCACAATTCTTTACTATTATGTACCTTTAGTTTTTTTCCAGTAATTCCATAAACTACTACAGACAAAATACTGTAAAAACATATATATTGAAGCAAACTGCTGATTTTCATTCCTTCTTGTTTACATAAAAAATGGTATGTTATAAAATAAAAAATATCAAGTGAAAGAATTTCACTCTTTAAAGAAAATACTGATAAGTGTGAAGTCAATTAAATTATTCAAACTGTAAAGATGAAAAGTGTTTTCATTTCTGTATTGGTGTTAGATGCTAGTGTTTTTACTCTGTGTTCTGAGTGACAGTGTGTGTTATCTAGATGAGGATTGTTCATATTGTTTGGCTGCACTGAGCCTGTTCTGAGACGTGTAGAGTTGTGCTGCTTGGAATGAGTTTTGCCGGTGATGTGAACTGTTTAGCTCAGGTGACTGTTGTTAATGCAGACTATAGTTAGAGTTTTGCACATATGGCTTCAGTTGTGACCACTGTCATTTAGCAATCGAAAAAAAAAAAAAAAAAAATCAACGGATCCCTTTATAATTGCTCCCGAGCAAAGCAGTGGCTCTTGGCAAATGACTGTCATTTGGGTTTGTCAAAAAAAGTCCTTGCTGAATTTCTTTTGGCCCAATCGAAAATTTAAATAGTTTCGGAAGCGTGTGTGAGAGAGAGAGAGAGAGAGAGAGAGAGAGAGAGAAAGGTAGCGGTTTGTACTCATTTGCAAAAATAAATTAATACATGTAATTGTTCTTTGATGTGCAACCCATGAAAGAAAAGAATAGTACAATATAGACTTGTGTTAATCAATTTTACTTAGCCATTTTTCTTATGTTCCCACTCAGATAAACGGGCACATCATCCAGTTCATCCCGACGACAAACAACAGACCATTAATATTTAACTGACATGTGGCATCAGCAGCTTTTACAGATGCTATGCAAAAGAGGAGAAGAGGACTGCTTTGCTTTGATTAATCGACTATTTTTGTGGGGGGGGTTTACTGTAAACTACACATTTCAGACACAGCTAGGAATACATGAGAGGAAAATACCATCACGTTGCAAAGTAAGACAGCACTGAGTTGAAGATGTCTCGACCATCTGTGTCACATCATTAAATAATTATCACAACAGTATGTTGAGATCATGGAACCATACCGGGTTCATTGCGTCTCCAGAGACGGAAGCAGGGAAAGGTTCTGAGTTAATAATGAAACAAGTTTACTTTGCTTTTTTGAGTTTTCTATATCTCACAACAACATAGTGTCTCTGGACTTCCTGCTGGGAAGCTGCACATGTATTGACCTCTGAGATATTCAGACGTTTAGATTTTCGCCATGCTGACTGCACTGCAGGGATGGCGATGGCGGTCAGTCGGTTTACCAATTTGGTCCAAAGTAATTTAACAACTATTGGATGGATTGCCATTAAAATGTATGTACAGACATTCACATTACCCAGTGGATGAATCCTAATGACTTTGGTGGTCATCAGACTTTTCCTCTAGCACCACCAGCAGGTCAACGATTTCACTTAACCTGTGAAAAACTACATTCAAATCTACTGAAGGGACTGGCACAAAATTGTATACCCTTAATGGTTCCCAGAGGATGTACTCTAATGACTTTGGTGATCCTCTGACATTTGTAGTATTTTTTTTTTTTTAAGATTATTTTTTGGGGCTTTTCCACCTTTAATTTTTGACAGGACAGCTAGGAGAGAGAGCGGGAAGACCTGCAGGAAATCGTCACAGGTTGGATTTGAACCCTGGACCTCTGCGTTGAGGCATAAACCTCTCAGTATATGTGCGCCTGCTCTACCACTGAGTCAACCCAGCCACACTACATTTGTAGTTTTTAATGAATTGTCTCAACAAGTATTAGATTGTCATGAAATGTGACTTTTTAAAACTTTTTTAAAATGTGTCCATCATTTATTTATGTGTTTATTTAATAGGGATAATTGACAGTCTTTGACTGTCCCTGAATTAGCTAAACAGCTAAATTTCATCAGCAGTCCCTGGGCAGGCACATCAACAAATGTATGACTAAATACCTGGAAAACTAATTCCCACCAGCCTTAGCTGTACTTTGTGTTTAGAGCTATTGCTAATTGACAAATACTAGCATGTTAGCAATAAACTAAGATGATGAACATGGTAAACATTACACCTGCTTACCATTAGCATGCTAGCATAGCCATTGTGAGCCTATTAGCTTGCTTATGTTAGCATTTAGCTCGAAGCACCGCTGTACCAAAGTACAGTCTCACAGATCCGCTAGCAGGTGGCAAAAATCAAATCATCTTCAAGAGCAGATATACACTGCAAAATGAATCTGTAAATTGCATTCTATTATATTATATACTTTACTGTAAGTAATAAAATATATTTTTCATTGTCATTCGACCCGTCCTGAGTAAGCACAGTATTGTTTAAGAGCATGTAGCTCAGGACTGTGGTTCTGATAAGGTAGGATTGTGTTTGTGTATGATTAGTGGGGGACATTTTGCTTGTCTGGTCTTTTTTTGTGCTAAAACAGAAAAGATGGAAGTCAGCGTCTCTCCCATCCTCCATCCCTCTTTGTTCACCCCTCCCTCTACTGCGCCAGCTGAACAAAGACAACTGCTCTTTGTTAGCTATACATGTTCTGTCTGAGACTTGGAGTCAGAATGCTCTGATGCACTGATGCTGGTGGCAGATATAGTGGTACTTCTGCTTGTGTGTGTGTGTGGTGGTGGGGGGGTTCAGCCTTGTGCCCACTAGGTTTCTGTTTAGAGTATCAGCGCCTTTTTCAAACATTTTCAATAGAGACAGAGTGTGTGTGGAGCTAAAGCAGCTGTCTCTGTTAAAGCGCTTTTACCCGCACCTTTTCTTGTTCTAAACACTCAGAAGAAGCACTGCACTTTTCCTGTCGGGAGGATGAGATGAGATACAGTACTCACACACAGCACTTTTTTTTACCCTTATCATACCAAAACACTTCATCCCTGCATCCTGCCAGTGCTTGCAAGGGAAAAAAATGCCCACTGAGCACAAGGCTTTGGGTTAAATGACAGGCTGGGTTGTCCCACTTGGGAAGACGCATGGTGAATAAAAACATTGGAGTGATTAGGACTGGGAGAAGAGAATTTGCATTGGGAGGAAAAGTGAGTAGAGTGATGGAATTTTCTATCCCTTCTACCCCACCCACTTTTCTCCATATATGGCAGGACTGATGTGCTGGGGGCTGATGAAGTGGTTTACCGGTCTGTTCTCTGAGGGTAGTATTCGTGCGAGGGGGTTGGGTGGCCTCCTTTACTAGTCTGTCCTCCTATGAAATACTTCTTTGTCTGCCTTTTCACTTTATCTTGAGAGCGCTGATAGCCTTGCTGTGCTGGTTTGTATTGCTGGTTATTTACACAAAAAAACTGTATCGTATTGAATTAGTTCTATACCACTATGATAAGGTCAGCATAATTAAATTGCTATGTGCATAAGTCGTTTGTCAGTGGGTTAAGATCTGTGTATATGTGTTACATTGTACAAGAGTCTACCTTAGAGGGTAAATCTTATGGACTGTTAAGGTCACCTGGTGAATGGGATAATTTAGCTCCATTTCCTGGTTGTCTAATGTCAATAAATGGAGAGTTAAAGAGCGTGACGGGAGGGGGCGGCTATTAGCCCTTATAAATCACGTTGATTCTACAGAGAGAACTGGAGATAGAGAGAAGGTAGTGGGTGGGGTGTCAAGGACAGAAAAACTACAGAGAATCTACTTGAAAGAGTACTTTAACTCCAACAAAATGACCAACTTTCTCACATAGTTAGTAGTCTATTATGGAAACACTGGCGGAGACACAGGACTATGAATTGTTAGATTAAATATTACGCTGCCCTTAGCTGCCGTCTTTGTACGTTATGTACACAAAGATGCCTCATCACTATTTACAGTTTTCAGTACAACCTCATATTTTAGTGTAAAAACAGGAGTCAGGATTCCATAAATGTTAGGCAATGTGTTGATCCAGCATGTAGGGATCCACCTTTGCAGGTGCACATCCCCACAGCACTCCATCAGCTTCAGGACTAATTGTATAATAATAATAATTTTTTCTAATTGCTCTTTTTTTAAAAGAGGTCTTCAAAAGGACACAGTGAAGCAGTGTCACAGCTCTTCCAAGCCTCGTTACATTTGAATGATTAGTAAACATAACAAAATATTTAAAAAAAAAACATTTGAGTTAACAAATAGCATGGCCCTGCCTCTCTAACCTTGGCATTCGGTTTTGCAATAGCTTAATAAAGTTGGCTTTCACACAATCTTTCACAACAACATCTTTCTCAATACCGTGGGAAGTATATACAGCTTTTATACTTTTCCCAGTTTCCAGCACATGCAGTAAGGAGGCTAGGGCTCTGAGGCTGTTCCATTCTCCATCTCCTGTCTCTTTCACTGGGGCTCGGGGTGGCTCTACAGATATATTTTCCCATGCCTCCAATGATTCTGCCTCACACGAGGCATTGTTGTTGGTCTGTATTAGATACAGCAGAAACGGTAAGATTAAAATGGTCCCAGGTTAATAACAATGATGTCCTCCTGATTTATCCCCACCTTGCCTGCCACAGCCCTGTTACCCATCTCCTTCCCTCCCAGTGCTGTGGTTCTTGTCACTCATCACATCTAGACAAACATGAAATTTAAATATTAACCAGCTCCTCGGAAAAGAAATGACATACTCTCTGGGATAGTCGCACAGATTGTGGAAGTGGTGGTGGCAGGTCGAAACCAGCTCAGTTGAATTACATTTTACACCTACAATAGTCAAACCACAGCCATCTCATTAGAGAGTTACACTGTGGTGTGATTAGAGTCACATGGCACGAATAGTCGTTTCAGGGCCAAAGGTTAGCCTTGACAATCTTGCTTCCTCCAGAGGGAGTAGAAAATTGTATCAGTGTAGAAAATTGTCGAATGTAGGCCTACATGTTTAACTGAAACCCAAATTGAAAGTGCTCCAGCCGGCTTACATTAAGGGAATTGTTTGAGCACTGCAAAGTTAAGTGAACAAAGGTTGCCATTATTAGCCAGTTTATGATGACTTTGCTTCTGAGCAACTCTGTGACCATTTAGAGACGGAGGCTGGAGGGTGATGCTGTGGGGCGTAGAGAAGCTGAATGAAAAAGAAAAGCATGACTGAGAATTTTCTCTCAGCCACTGCAGCTCAGAAATGTTGAGTTCACATCAGGGTTACAGTTTTGTTAGATTACTGTGCTATCACCCACCTCAGGCTGCAGTCGACCGGGACATCTCTGTTCCTTTGACCCAGAGCCAAAGGCAATGCAGTCATGCCAGAAGTACTTTTTAGGCTGCTGCATAATACTAAGACTCCCTCAGTCTACCAGTGGCATCCTGCTGCCACCATGGAAATGAAGCAGTGTGTTCAAGCATGTAGTTCCCCAGTGGAGAGCATGTTCCATTTGGTATTTAAATGGGTCAAACTGCTGTGATTTATTCATGCTCTGAGTCTTTAGTGCCACTCAGCCTGACAGGCAAGCCCAGGCTCACCCGCTCTGAACATAAACTCTTCCTTCTTTCACCCTGATACACCTCTATATAAAGTAAATAAATACTGTCTTTCGGGTATTTTTCTGTTTGTTTGTCTTAATACAACTATAAGTGATATCAAAGTGTTATGTCAATAAATATATGACATTACAGAATAACTGAAAATAAACTGTTAAGGCCTACCCACTCCACTGTTTGTCAGGCTCATTTAACTGTCACTATTTCTTGTTATTTTATAGACCAAACAATTAAATCAGTTAATCAGGAGAATAATCTGCACTCGTCGATAAAGAACATAATGGTTAGTCACAGCTCTGAAATAATATATTGTAATACATTTTCTAACTTAAAAGAAAGTCCATAAATAAGAAGCGAAAATGCTATATATATATAGCCTGACAAGCCAGACCCACATCAAGATGTTGGGTCTGGGAACTTACCATTGGCAGGGCTCAATCCGAGGGGCGGGATAAACGGTTGTCTTTCAAATTCCCTCTGCACGCAATAGGATAGCGCTACAACCAAGCAGAGCAACGAAGAAGGTAGCGGAGCTAGTTGATAGATTCACTTTTGCTGTATCCGGTCAGCAAAACTCCTAACACATCTTCCTTTTTTAAGAATGACTTCAGTGTCGTTCTTTGTTCTTTCCTCAAAGAAAAGCTTAACTCCAAGTCTTCCAGTGTCGTGGCCAAAGCCGATTCAAAAGACCGCTGTTCGCCAGCAGCAGCAGCAGCAGCCATAAGCCCACCCACCGACTCCATACACGATGTGATTGGCCCGGCCAGAGTTAGGTTTTTCCAGCTCGCAAGCCAACAGAGAGTTGCTAGACTGACCCTGCATGGCTGCAAATTACATGCGTCTAGATTTCTAGGCTACTATATATAGTCACATATGAAATAATTAACTGGATAAGAAAAAAAAATCACTTTAACATAAATGACTAACACACTGAAGATATTTCTTATCAAGATCAAACCCCAAGGAAGCTCGATCCAGAAAGAAAAAAAAAAGAATGTAGCCTATATAGCTGCACCTTTTCTGATGCGAGTGACCTTGGCTCTAGTGGACCTATGTTTGTATTTCCTTCATCAACAAGCTTTCAGACAGTGCTGTCACATGAGAGAGGTATACCTCTCAATCTCCTTTTGAAATATAGCAGACTGGTGCTTCTGCTTTTCATTGACTCCAGGTCACCTGTATCAGTGAGCAATACAAAAGACTAGGGGCATTGTTCACTGCTGCACTCAAACTCAAAAATACTCTTGAGACATATATACAGACACACAGAGTTGCATTGTGTTTTTTTCACTCCTGGGAGGTGTAAATGATGGAAAGAGGGAGAAAGCAAAGCAGAATGACAGCAAGAGGTTGACCCATGATTCAGCTCTAGTGAAGGTCCTCACAGAAACACACTCACAGTGTGACAAACTGGATGAGATTCTTATCAAGGTCACCAGACAGCTGCGCTTGCTTCAATTTCTTACACATTCATAGGCTATAGAGAGGTCTCCTCCAGTGGCGCAACCCCCCCCCCAAAAAAAGTGCCGGACATCATCATGTATGGGCTTTAAATAATAAAGGTTTATTTTAAAGTATATCAGCGACGTTAACGGTTGCACGGTTGCCCTTGGCAACCAAATCGTGACAATTGGCAACCTAATCATCACCCCTGGTGTCAGGAATCCTGCTTCCTAGGTTCACTTTCTGCCTCAGTTTCTGTTTTCACCTGTGAGTCTGTGTTTTTCTGAGTTCCTGAACGCATCCTGTCTAGTTGCCTGGCGACGAAGTAAGGTGGGAGAATCTGCAATCACACTCACCTGTATCTCATCTGCAATCTGCACACCTGGTCCTGATCATCACCTCTCCACCATTTAAGCCGTGAACTGACATCCATTCCCTGCCGGATCGTTATCCTCACCAGTATGTTTGCTAGAGTGCCAGTTAGTAAGTTTGAGAAGTTTGTTCTGCTCTTTTGTGACGTTTTACCGTTGCTAATCTGCCTGTTCCTCTGTCTTCAGTTTTGGGACCTGGAAGATTCTCTCCATCACCGTCTGGTTGTCTGCATCACCTTTATTACTGAGTCTGTACTAATACGTCAGCCGACTCAATTCCACCCACTGCCTCACCAGCTGGATTCCCCTGCTTCCACGTACCAAAACCAAATAAATACTTACCTTTTTTTCCACTCTACTTACCTTGTCCTTGTCTGCTTTTGGGTTCCTGTCCTAGTGAAGCGTGACACCTGGTTGATGTGATTTGAGTGGTGGTGGCTTTCCATCTCTGTCTGCACTATTTCTTCCCCCAAAAAGGACACAGTGAATAGGTTGGTCAACAGAACTTCAAACCATACTGGACATTTAGTTTTGTGTGGTCTAACTAATAGAACTCCTACCTGATGCCCATCACTACTTGATGCCATCGCCGACCTCATGTCTGTCTCATTCACTCCTTTCCTGTGTTCTTCTCCACTAAGACATATTGTCAAACAAACATTATGTAATAGAATTTATTAGTTTTTCCATATCAATAATAAGAAATGAATCTGTTGGTATCAAGTGGCTCCCCCTACACTTACACCTAATGTTAGACCTACCTGTCTTTCCTGATCCACCATCCTCACACCTGAATGAAATGAACTCACTGTTAAATATAGCAGCCTAAATTCAATTCTTAAATCAGCCTAGTGATGGCATCAGATAAGACAACTATTATGCAGTAAGGCTGTGCTGCTGTTGAAATTACATTCACATTTTGTATTTTAAATTTTTTTTTTTTTTTTTCATATTTATTTTTCTTCTTGTCATTTATTGTGCATGCTACCTTATATTTACCAGTTGTTATTTGACCTTAAGAAAATTGTGATGTGTCATGCATGGGATTGGTACCATAGGGTTTAACCAAAATCTCAATGTAGCTATCAGCAACATTGGTTTGCATTAAGTTAGCAAACACTAGCCAGTCTGTTAACATGGATATTTGCAAGCCTCCAAGTTTGGTAGCAAATGTATGCATGATTTCATGGTAAACCACAGTTATAGCATTAGTTATGTTTTCCAGATTATTGTCATTTATTGTACATGCTACCTTATATTTATCAGTTTTCAGCTCAGCAGCCTCGGTTTTGCATATTGTAAGCTAGCCGTAAACCCCCATTTGGCTGCTACATTCCCAGTGTTAGCAAACGCTAGCTAGTCTGTTAACGTAAATATTTGCAAGCCCAGACGTCACACTTTAAATCCTGTTGCCTCTCACCATCCACTTATTTAACTGCTGTCGCATCCCTTGACATGTCATCTCCCTTTCCCTCTTTCTTTTTCTATTTTTAGCCCCAGCAGCTGTTTTGCTTTGCTCTTTTTCCATAGACAGCAACTTACTACTCGTACGCTCGTACCTGCTCACTCAGCGCTCATAGCACCCCCCTTCTATGTCAGCATTCTATGATGGAATCTTATGAGACAGGGTGCCTAATCTAGCCTGTTAGCCCTCTAAAATGTTATATAATAACATTGAGGAAATGCAGAAATGATTTAGAAATGCACAACAGCAGCTACATATAGAAAATACCAAAAAAAGATTTATTTTTTTTTAAATTTAACCATCGCTTTGGCGCCCCCCATGGTGCGCCGCATATAGTGCATACCCACTTTTTGCGCCACTGATCTCCTTGTGTCAAAATTGGGTCTAAAACTATCTTGCACAAAATGTGTCTCACTGCCCACTTGAAAATATACAGAATTATGTTATATGAACACCATTACACTCTAAATATACTGTATCATAATCTATATCCAGTCCCTTTAAATAATCTTAAAGGCTTGTTTTTGCCTCTTTAATTGAATGTGCTGCCTTACATGCAACATACATACATACACGCTACATAAAAAAACAACAATCAAAAACACGACGACTTTGGACATTGACTAAATCCAAATAACAAACAAACGAGTAGTGAATTTCCTGGAAGTTTAAATTACGACGATTACGATGTGTTTGGATATTTTTTTTCTCTGTTTCAGTTAATCCACCTGCAGATGTAGGGTGCAAAGGGGGACCCAGAGAGTACTGGTCCTGTTTTTTAGGCCTGGGAAATCCACAGTAATTACACTAATACAGCAACCTCTCAGCAGGCTCATTTGTTCAGCTTCCAATAGGGCTGAGCAGATGGTCCCCTGAGCCCAGTGGGCTTCCATATTCATGAGATGAAGTTTGACCTTGCCAACTCTTAAGGGCTGACCTCTAACCTGGACCCTCTAGGACATCAATAGGATATGGAAGAGGGCAGAGGGAGAAGCACTGCACCAGGCGTACCATCCCCCACTCACAGTCCCATGGGTGAGCAATATGACTGAAGGCATTGGATACGTGTGAACACCAGAGTGAGCCCAAACTAGGCAAGAACTTCACACGACTTCCCATGCTCCTACTGGGCGTCGTCTCTGGGAGTGAGCATCTGTCCCAACTATTGAGTCCTATACACTGAGGGGTGGGTAGGCAAAGCCAGGGAATCAAACTAATGATGTCACACCATGTCAATAGTGTTCAAGAGCGTGGTAGTGAACTCTAACCCCTCTGCAGGATGTTTTCATGAGCATTGCCAACCTCTGGGAACATTCAGTGAGCTTATTAATCAAATAAAGTACACATAGTAACTGTAAATCAATGGCCTGCATAATTGATGAATACAGTGTCTGGTGTGAAAACTCTCAGATGTGACCAGCTGGCTTTTGTCTATTTCCACTCTTAGTTTACATATAGTTGTTCCTCCTCCTTTGTTGATTTTGACAGAGATTATTTCAATGTGGGTTTACACACCAAAGAAGCAAGACAAAAACTGGATTATCTGAATCACCAAACAATGCAACATGCTGCTTTGTTATGAATGTAGAAAAAAAGGTTTCAAATTATAGCCACTACACCTGAAAGAACAGGATTTAACATGTTCACTCTTAAATAGTGTAATAGGGCCCTTAATGCAAAGTTATTAACAAACAAAAGTTTATTGTGGTTTTCTAAATCTTACTTGCCTATTTACATTTGTAGAATTTGACATATTTTATGTCAACTGTGATTGCTAAGAAATTAGTTATTATTGCAAATTTCTCCCAAATAAAGTGGTGGTCTGGAAAATTGAGGGAAATCTCATGAAATAAATCTCATGAAATCTCATTAAAATAAACAATATATACATTTAGTTCCTGTAATTCTTAAATACTATACAGAAAAAAACACCATTATGGAAGCCCTACCATACACTCAGCTAAAGCCAACCCACACAGACATAGTGTGTGGTGGTGCTCCTGCTGTGGAGGCAGTGAGCTGTTGACAAAAATGTATAAGAAATACATGCGGCTTCTGTTTTTCATTCCGAGAGTGCAGCCTGAAGCTAGTTTTAATGACTACGTCTGTTTACTCTAAGCCACTCTGCTGTTACTCATTCACTAAATCGTTGGAGTATCCCTTTAGAATAGTTTCTAAGAGTCATTATGGTCCATGAGATGAGAAAAAAACAATAAGATAACGTGTGTGAAATACTTTATAATCTAAACTCTCTAATCGAGGTAGCAGGTGTCATTTTTACAACAGTGGAAGAGAGTTTATAGGCTACAGAAGTAGTTTATTGCCCATTCAATAACGTTCCACTTACGAATGGTACTAAGTGATATGATTAGATGAGAGTATATATATGAGACTACATGGTGGTAACATCTGCTTTTTCTCTTTTAGCTACTGATGGCAGAAATATCAGCCTAGTGGTTCTTTATTACTGATCTTATCTGCCTATATGGCTGCAGTAGTTTAGAGGGGCTGTGTGCCTGTGTAGTGGAGATGAGCCAGAGTAAAGATAACACTGCACATCCATCTGACTAATTGGCTGTACAATGAAGCCAGAGGGGAAAAACTCTGATTTATAGCGCTTGAGAATGCAGTTTCTCGCTTTAAAAATATCTATTCTTCTCTCTCTATCAGCTTCCACTCAAGTCAGAATTTATCGCCTATTTAACAGTTAAAATAAAAAATAAAAAAATGTAGGCCATTCTGTCTGCTGCTAAGTTGATATATGTCTATGATAAAGACGTCTATTGCTCAAGCTCATTGTGGCCATTTTGCTGAGTTGGTAGTGTAAAGCAGAAAAGACACACTAATGTGCAACCCCGCAGCGAGGCCACCTCTGGCAGGCTTAAAGCCTTCAGAGTGGGTTTGTACAAAAGAGATTCATCCATATAAGCCGATTATGTTCCTCCCAGAGATGATCATGTAACACTTTAATTTGGGTGGCCACAAATTATTCACAAATTATGCTCACAATGGGATCTAATTAACTATTCATTTATAATTTGCAGACTCTCTCTGTTCATTGGTGGTTTAGTGTTTCTTTCACACAAACTGTGCCCCTGGGGGAATGTCGCACACAGTGCTGGCATCCTATCTCATGACATAGGGTAGACAGTCCTGTCTAGGTCTGTCACACCCTTCTGCACTGCCACCATGGATACATGTCACAATTTCCACCATCACACTTGCCATGGGGATTCTTGCCACTGCCAATACAGTCCTTGTCACAGCGGATCTAGGAAGTGACAACGGGGGAGTTTGTGGTAGATGTGAAACTTTGATTAAAGTGATGTATGTATATGTGACAGTGTAGGTATTGTATCATAAGATGTCCATGTTCGATCACAGCGAAACAAATTATACATTACAACATTGAATATAATATATTATTATTGAAGAAAACAATACATTTTCCCTCACATACATAAGATATGCAAGATTTCATAAACATTTCCCTCATGTCTTCTATTGAGCTGATATGTGCTTTATGCTTCACACAAACTGTACTTTTCTCTTGCACAGGTAACACACATCACTGTTGTAGCCTGAACACAGAGCATGGCAGTGAGAATTTATTTTATTACAGTAGGGAAGATTTTTGAGAGTGCAGTATTACTAATACTACTAATAAAATTACTAACTACTAATTTAGCAACTCTCCTTCTCATCATCCTTCACATTATAAATCATTATCTCTTATAATTTCTCAAGGCTCATATTTACCTTAAACCACTTGCTAACAAGGAAGGGTTTAAATGGCTTTATTAAAGGAATGGAGAAATATGCTTATTGTTTTCTTGCCGAGAGTTAAATGAGAAGATCGATAGCCCACTTACATGTATGTTTTTCAATATGAAGCTGAAGCCAGCAGGGGCTAGCTTAGCTTAGCATAAAGACTGGAAACAGGGAGAAACAGATTGCCCAGCTCCTGCCAAAGGTACCAAAATCAGCACCTCTTAAACTCAGTAATTAACGTGTTGTATCTCATTTGGTAAATCCATACAAACCTGTGTGTTTTTAATGGGGGGCCATGTTCAGGACTATTGTCTTGGCCAGATGCAGTGACTCCCTCCTTGTAAAAACACAAATGGTTGTTTTTACACTTTGGTTTTCATGTTATTATTGTGTTAGTGAGCTTTAAGGGTGCTGGTAAATGAATACGCAATATTGAACTAATCTTTAATGGTTAATAAACCATATATCAATGCTTTATAAATCAGTGATAACTAAATTGGGTTGCAAGGTTGTAAAAACATCCTTTTGCCTAGTGTACAGCCTCCTGGATCAGTGAAAATCCAGGTCCTCAAGGAGCAAATATATACCTCAGTCCTCTAATGAAGAGTCCTTGAACTCACTGTGACTCTTTGGTAAAGCAATAACGTATAGGTATCCATCCAGACATTTCAGCTCTGACTAAGACTCACTTCTCCCTTGCAGGGATCAAGGGCTGCACAGTCAATATCCCACGGATGGTGGGGTAAGAATGTGATCCACTCAGCCACCGGTTCCTCTTGACTCATTACTGGGAATGGAAGGCCTGGGGTAAATGGGGAAATGCACAAGGTAAAGAGGTGGTAAATGATCCCACAGCTGTAGGAACAGGAGACGCTGCATTAGCCCTGTAATGAAGCACTGAGAGGCTACAGCCTGTAGGAAGCTTTTTATTTCAGAGGAAAGTTAAAGCTGAGGGGACTGAGCGCTGCATAACACTAAAAAGATCAAAGCAATGTCACATATCCACTGTCACTGATATGGTGCTTTAGGGTAGTTCAATCAGCAGGTCAATAAGAAATGTTGACCCTTGACCTCATCCCATAACTTCCATCAATTCCTCTGCCATCTGACTGACTTGCCTCATTAAAGGAGAAAAAGTCGATTTCAACCCATAGCTCTGTTGTTTGTAAATTTGGAGTGCTGTCAGTAGCGAGAAAAACGAAAACAATCGGTGCTGCCTACACCGTGTTATCCTCCTGCTAGATTTTGCAGCCAACAGGCTTAAACAGGGCAAGTTTTAAACTTGTTTTTAGCCTCTAAACATGTCTGAAATGTCATTACAAGTGCCTACCCATGTGCAGTTATTCCTACCGAGGGAGCACAGCGAATTTGACTGCAGTAGCTGTGACAGAAATGCATAAAAGTTGTGTTAATCCATACCTCTGTTTATTTCCTGGTTTCTGGTGAAGTACTCATACAATCCAATATTCCAAAACATATTTTTCCCCCAAAAAAACGATTTGCCGTGGTTATTTCCATAGTAATGACTGTAGCAACAAGCTGTAACCTGACACCACACCACAGCTCAGCCTGCAGAGTGGCCGGCTGGAGTTCAAAAGTTCAACAGCTATCGCGCATGCGTAAGATAACCAGGCAACGGTGAAGACTCACAGACTCTTTTTTTTACTCACTGACAGTCAGCTGAGCTGAGAGAGCGACGACCACGGAGTTTTGGGATAATAACGAGATTGTGTCAGTGTAGAATATCAGCTCAGATGGATAGTTCATCCCAATCCAATGTGCATTTGCACAGTTCTATTAGGAAAAAGTAAGACTGTGTATATTTTACAAGTAAAGTTGAATAAGTAAATTGTAAGAATAAGTAAATTGTACAGTTCTATAATATATTGCTAACATCTGTCTGTTATCAGTGGTTTTATAATATAACAGTACACATTTCATTTGTGCTTTTGTGTCTTTACTTCAACAACAACAAAAAGGAAATTACAATATCACAATCTAAACACAATCAATGTAAAGTATGTACAGTGCGTGTGTGTTTTAATTAGGTCTGTCAGCATTAACGCGTTTATCGCGATGCGATTAAGGGCCGCGCATAATGCGTTAATTTTTTTAAATCGTATTAATTGCATGCCGCCATTTATTAATTTATTTTCACTTCATTCGGCTTTGCGTAGTGCCTAACAGGCTACTATTTTGCCGTATTTCCTCGTAACACATCCTGCTGCTGCAGGAATAGCAGCGCAGATTTCGATGCCTCATTCCGGTGCCACTGATATGCCTGCACTTCTCTCTGATGCTCTGAAACAGACGTTACAGGCAACAGAAACATTGCTGCACGTGACGCTAGTTAACACTATACTCGACAGCAGCTAACGTTAGCCTACCGCTAGCTAGTAGCTGGATTAAACACGGTTACAATGCTGACAGCTAACGCTAAACGGTATAAAGTTTGTCTGTATTTCACTGTAGAGGATTCAGACACCGGGATGTAACAATCTGCAGCTGCTGTTGTCGGAAAAACACAGACGGTGCGTTCAATGAAACTGGTAATTTACAGCCTTGTGGTGCATTCAAAGTTGTTGTTAAATGCCCTTTTCATCAACAAATTGTCATTCAACAGCTATTTACTAGTGAAATAAGTTATTGTTATAGTGATTACATTATTATTAAACATTTCATTTTGACGATATGGCCTTAGCAATAAACAAGCCGTTCTTTAATGTCGCCAACTGTTCTTTTTTTTACTTTCTTAAAAAGTATGGGTTCAGGCACCGTTAAGGCACCGGTACTGTTTTAAAAGTACCGCTTTTGCACCGGTATCCAAACCAAACAATACCCAACCCTAATATTGACTCTAGATTCAAATGTGTGACTAGATTAAATATATAATAAACAAATACAAATCTTAAAATCAAGTTCATAAAGTCATTTTCTTTGCATTAATTTGATTCCCAATCAAGATACACTGGTAATAATTGCTTTCCATTGTTAATATGTACTTAAAGACAGCTCTAAAATGCAAAATAATAGAATTTTAATCATGTGATAAAACATGCGATTAATCGTGATTAACTATAGAAATTCAACGATTAATCGTGATTAAGAAAATGTAATTGTTTGACAGCCCTAGTTTTAATACATAATCTGTAAAAATAGTTCAGTATTCTTTTCCTAGGTCTAGAACATGCTCATATATAGTGTTGGGAAGGATACTTTCAAAACGTATTCCGTTACAGAGTACAGAATACATGCCCACAAATGTAATTTGTAACGTATTCCGTTACTCAATCTGAGTAACGTATTCTGAATACTTGGATTACTTCCACATTGAATTGCATTTTATAAGTAGGAATGCGGCCATCACATACAGCTTACTAAACAGGCCTATTCTGGTGTGTTCTTCTGTTCCAACTGGCTAAATGTGTACCTGAACAAGCAGATAGATTTTTGTATTTGTAGTCCTGAACTGCATACTACAAAAATCTAACCGCAGTCTAAGCTACCATGAGCTAATTTTAGCTAACGTTAGCTAACATGTCAAACAGGGCTAGTCTTTCAACGGCTCTGGGGCTAGTGAATCAGCATGTAGGAGAATATAAAGTCGCACGTCAACTATAAAATAGCAAGGTGACCAGTAAAACTACAGCAGACAACTACTCTTGGCTAAAAATAACTTACTTAAGATGCTTCTTCAGGTTGGAGGTGGAGTAATTTGGTTGCTGGCAAGCAGAAGTTGCATTGCAGTGCACAGTTATATTTCGTTCTCTCTTCTCTTTCTTTAATGTGAAATGCTGTTTGAATTTCCAAGATAGAAACGCATTCCTGCCCTGGCTCTGTTGTGCCGGTTCCGGCTCCATCTTTACCTCTATCAGTGATCACGCAAATAGTTAATTTTTTCGTTTTCATATTAGGGCTTCTGGGAAATGCATGGAGTTGCGAGAGTGAATAAACCCGTGAAACAGAGAAGTATCGTCATGTAATCCATTGATTTCAACAATGTAACTGTATTCTAAATACCAACTATTTAAATTGTAACTGTAACGGAATACAGTTACTCATAATTTGTATTCTGAATACGTAACGCCGGTACATGTATTCCGTTAACACTGCTCATATAACACAAACTTGAACCATTTTCTCACATTCCTCCTGATCTAACTCCAAGCTCCGTCTCTGTGAGCTTCTCTCTGCTTTCGCCAACAAGGTCCACCGTTGCTATGGTTACCTTATGCGCTTGCGCGATAGCTGTTGAACTTTTGAACTCCAGCCGGCCACTCTGCAGGCTGAGCTGTGGTGTGGTGTCAGGTTACAGCTTGTTGCTACAGTCATTACTATGGAAATAACCACGGCAAATCGTTTTTTTTGGGGAAAAATATGTTTTGGAATATTGGATTGTATGAGTACTTCACCAGAAACCAGGTAATAAACAGAGGTATGGATTAACACAACTTTTATGCATTTCTGTCACAGCTACTGCAGTCAAATTCGCTGTGCTCCCTCGGTAGGAATAACTGCACATGGGTAGGCACTTGTAATGACATTTCAGACATGTTTAGAGGCTAAAAACAAGTTTAAAACTTGCCCTGTTTAAGCCTGTTGGCTGCAAAATCTAGCAGGAGGATAACACGGTGTAGGCAGCACCGATTGTTTTCGTTTTTGTCGCTACTGACAGCACTCCAAATTTACAAACAACAGAGCTACGGGTTGAAATCGACTGGAATTCTCCTTTAAGCTCTGGAGTTGATTTAATCAGTTTGCATGTAATTTATCATCCCAACAAACATCCTGTAGTGATGCCATTTGTTTGTCGGGGTAGATGCATTCATTACATTTTGTTTACCACAGCTGTAAATGTACCAACAAGTGTTTGTGCTTATTACTGTAATTACTGAGGCTGCAGACAAATCAGTGCAAGTTACAGTGAAGTGTTGCAAAGAGATGTCTAATGACTATTACACTGCAGAGGTCAGCTGACCAACAGCTTCACCGATAAAATCCTTCTGCTTTTTTTTGTATTTATATGCATGCACGCCTTTCTCATCTGACTTTGTATCATCAATTGTTTCACTGTTCTCCTCCCTGAAGATGTTAGGATCTGCAGCCTTGTTTTTTTTGCCTCTGTTTTCCCTGCCACTCCTGTCGTCTGTGTCTTGTCTGCCCTGACTGTGTCACTGAGAGAGGCTGGGCGTGGCCAATCTGCTTTCACTCACCTGCCAGTTCAATCAACCAGTTGCAAGTCCTCAGCACTGATTGCCGTCTCCTCCTGCTAGCTGCATCTCATGTCACTTAAATCGTAGTCTATATCCTATCCTGATTGCTCCGTTGCCGCCCAGTTGCCGCCGGAAAATCCACCGGATTTCACTCATTTAGGCCGGATATCCGTTGCCTTGACCTTCCTTTGTGTTGTCATTTTAAACTCCGGTCGATTTATGAGGACTATGGTTAACCTTTTCTCAGATCTCTGCAGGGTAAATCCAGACAGCTAGCTAGACTATCCAATCTGAGTTTTCTGTTGCACGACAAAAACAATTTTTAAACGTACACATGTTCCACCAAAACAAATTCCTTCCGAGCCAATTTTGCAGCGGCATCGCTGCTTTTCTCCAGTGCTTAGCACCCCCCAAGACAATTGTGATTGGTTTAAAAATTTGCCAATAAACCAGTGCACGTTTTCCTCCTAATCCCCGACTGCTATGTGGAGTAGCCAGACTCTACCCAAGCGCGATTTGGAGGAGGGTCTGGCAAAGCAAGACTACTTAAATTAAATTGCATCCCAGACTCCTCCACTTGCCTCCCTTCCTCACGTCTTAGTCCCTCCCACCGAGGAAGCACGGGACAGACGCGAGGAAATCATGAATGGAGAGAGGAAATGAGCAAATGTGTTTTAGAGGGATGAGACGTCCTTTCCTCTGAAGCGTCACATGAATTCGTCAGCTGTATGGGCGGAGTTAGCAACCCTGCACGGCCTCCGGGAAGGTTGCTCTCATATCCTCGCCCATAGATCCCCGATGCTCGCTCCTCGGTCGTCAGGGTAGAAATGAGGGCTTTGAGACGGCCTTCACGGAGGAGGGACAGAACAACTTCCGGAGCGAGGAATTATCAAATAAGGGTTATGAGATGTGTCTCACACTCTAGTCCTCACCAGTTCGTCGTTGTACCTTCAGTAGTCTATATCCACGATGTTCCACTTCCGGGATTTCTCTCGTTCTGCCGGAAATTCCGACGAATGTCACTCTTTTCGGAAGTTTGTTTTCGAATATCTGTTACTTTCCGCTTTCTTTGTGTTGTAATTTTAAACTCTGATCGATTTATGAGAACTATGGTTAACTGTTCCTCAGATCTCTGCAGGGTAAATCCAGACAGCTAGCTAGATTAAAAACAACCTTGTTATTGCTTGCTATACATGTTCCACCAAAACAACTTCCTTCCCGACGCTTAGCACCGCCCAAGACGATTTTGATTGGTTTAAAGAAATGCCAATAAACCAGAGCACTTTTTTTTTTTTCCCATCACACAATGCTGTGTGGATGAGCCAGACCCTCCTCTGCAGCACTGTGGAGAAAGGTCTGGCAATTCAAGACTATACCTTCAGTGGTAAACACTCCTCAAACCTGTTTGCATCCTGCTAATTCGTATTTTGCTCTTTGCTTGTTTCATCTGCTTGTCTGACTTATTGTTTTGTTTTTTTCCTCTCAAGCCCTGCCATGTTCCACCTGCCCGTCTGCCTCGACCAGCCTTGGCCTGGATGTCTTCACTCGGATCCCTGCTCACAAACCCTGAGAACCGGCTTCCTGCTCCCACGCCCAGCTCCCAAGTTAATACCCCTTTTGCAGTTTTTCCTTGTTCTTTCTTTCTTTCTTTCTTTTTTTTCTTTTTTTGGGCCATTTCTGCTTTTACTGGATGGGAAAGCTGAGATATGAAAGGTGAGAGAGAGGGTGGAAGACATGCAGGAAAACCGTCACAGGTCGGACCCAAACCCTGGACCCTCTGCGTCGAGGAACAAACCTCTGCATATGTGCGCCCGCTCCACCAACCGAGCCAATGGGCCACTTCCTTGTTCTTTCTTCTGTAAATAAACTGTTAAAGACCTTCCAGAGTCTGCATTGTGAGTTCAGTTCTGTTTTTGAGCATATGCTTAACAGAGATGTATCTGTGTGAACCAACCTTGAACCAATACTCCTTTCCTCAGTTGCCCTTTTCTTATCCATCTCATATCAGAGAAATGATTGTAGCAATTGTTACAATATGTACTGTATATACTCTTGTATGTCTCATTAAAACTTTAGAACATTGTTGAACTAAACCCTGCTTCATGTCACTTTGTTCTCTGAGTGCACGTAACTGCTTTCATAGCCAACTCACAAAGGTAAAGCCAGTAGATGATAGGATACGAACCACAAAACCATCGTGATTGGATTGTTTCATAACCCCTTGGTGTCAGAAGTGGGATCCTTGACTGAAAATCATTCCTCATGGGTCTGCCTCTTTCCAGGATCTGTAAGTGTAATTTTTGAATTACTCAGAGGAGGGGTGTTTCCTTCTCCTAAATATTGTGTACAACAGATACGGTGCTTTTTCTGTCTGAGATAAAGAAAACTGTAATGTTTCTCAGTTTTGAACTGTTATTTGCAATTTGCAAAAAACAAATTGTAATTTATCAAACACCCTGTGCAGTTCAAGTATTTGAATAAGTTGCTTTTCAACAACCTTTTCTAAAACAAATTTAAAAAAGAGAGGTTTGGAAATAGGCCTGTAGTTCTCTGGCAAGGAGGGGTCCAGGTTTGGTTTCTTTAACAGAGGATGAACAATAGCCTGCTATGTACCTGCATCTCTCATGCAGCATGATAAATGCAGGTACATGAGAGATGCAGCCAGTGAATGGGAGAAGTGTAAACCATTATCGAATAAAAGTCATCCTACACCAGTTAAACCTGTTGCAATGCTATTTCTAATCAGAATTCCAAAGAAATTTAAATGGGAGATGAGGATGATAATTTTTGCGCAGATGGTTTACAACACACACACACGCTGTATATACTGACAAGAGTGACAGACCTGCCTGCCAATAATGTGGTTGCTCTCTGATGATGGATTTGTTTCACTCAGTGCCTCCACACCATCAGTTAGAGGAAGGAGAAACTGCCTTCATCAATGTTATTTTTTTCATCTATATTCATATCCTTATTTGTATTCACTTTTTACACAGAGCAGATTAGGGAGCTTTGTGTGCGTTTCTGCAGATCATTGTTTTAGATGAAGAGGTGGAGGACTGCCATGGTGTTGACACCAATTTGTGTCTCCAGGTTGCATTAAACTACCTCCTGTTTTGTTTTTCTTAGTCGTATTAGTTTATGTACTCATTTCACACATAACACTTCATCCATGTGTATAGTTTTCACATTGTTTGATTATATTTAATTT
Organism: Sander vitreus; assembly: GCF_031162955.1. Taxonomy (NCBI): domain Eukaryota; kingdom Metazoa; phylum Chordata; class Actinopteri; order Perciformes; family Percidae; genus Sander; species Sander vitreus. The sequence continues at coordinate 12,363,074 of NC_135858.1, read as the reverse complement.
GTCAAATGTGTTTAAACAAATAAATACTCCCTTGTATATTTACTATTTTCCATATTGCTACTATTGATTATGTTTCAACAGAGACAAATGATTAGATTAAGCCTAAAAAGAAAAATGTGTGTGTGTGTGTATGTGTGTGTGTGTGTGTGTGTGTGTGTGTGTGTCTGTTGATATACTGTAGTACAGTCTACAGCATTGTTAGCAGCTCTGTGAGGCTATTTGGGCACAGTGCTATGAGCTAATCTCAACATGCTAACATGCTCACAATAACAATGCTAACATGCTGAAGTATAGCAGGTATAACACATATATATGGGTTAATGGGTATAACATGCACCATGTTTACCATCTTAGCTATTGTGATAATTACCACTAAACGCAAAGATCAGCTGAGGTTGAGTTTTTCAGGTATTTGTTCATAAATCAAAGTATTGGACAAATTACAATTTGGACTTGATATTAGTGAAAGATGAAAAGTCACAGAATCACCAATGTTATTACAATTCATCCTGAGGGGGACATGAATATCTGTACCAAATGGCATGACAATCCATCTAACTCTTGTCAAGACAATTCACTAAAAACCAAACATGTCAAAGTTTCACGCTAAATAAAATGTCAGCGATCACCAATATCATTAGGGCACATTGTCTGAGAAGAACCATTACAACTTCTTTGTGCCATTCCACCCAGGAGATGTTGAGATAATTCACTAGATAAGTGAAACTTTTGCTGGAGGATCACCAAAGTGATCTGGGGACAATAAAGGTGTGTACAAAATGTAATGGCGATCCATCCAATAGTTGTTGAGATATTTCAGTCTGGACAAGAGTGGGAACCAACTGACAGACCAGCGATGCCATCTCAAGAGCCACACAGCTAACATGTCTTAAACACTTAAGTTAAGATACCACCCTTATTTTTTGTAAATATACAAAAGGGCTACTGACAGTATCAATCATCATTTATCTTTTGCTTGTGGGTGCAGTAATGATGGCCACCAATAGTACTTCAAATGTGCTTGTGTAGAACCACTGTTGTTGTTTTCCTCAGTGCTTTTCTTGAGTGGAGAAACTGTTAATATCAGCACAGAGAAAGCCCATTCAGACAAGACTGGACACAATCTCCCTCATCATTCATTATCTCCCTCATCATTCATTATCACTGAATGATGATTTGCTCAGCTGTCTGACTTTGATTAATAATCAGCCACTTAAAAAGAAAGAGCTGGATTCTTTAAAGATGGCCCAATTAATTTCCTACTTTCAGAAAATGTGTTTTTCTTTTGCTGTTTAAGTTATACTTCATCCTTCTCCCCTCTTTGCCTGTCCTAACCACCTCTCCTCTAATTTCCCCTCACTTCTTCCACCTGTACTGTTCATTTTCTGTTCTACCTGTTATACAAACGTCACAAACATACACAACAGACACGTGTAATGGTGGAGAGAAAACAGGAGCGTGGCTGGTAAAGCTCATTAAAAATGTGCTACTGTGCTCATCACTTTGAATGACTTTGTTCCCTCTCTCCGTGTCCTTAGTGCTCTCTATAATAGGTGCCCTACTAAATGACACATCTTGATCCACTGAGAGAATTTTTAAAGTATGTTTGTTCATGAACTTGCCTTTACTGCTACAGCACATGCCTTGCTTCTGAGTGTCCTTAATGTGTTTGTTGTAGAGAGGAGTAAAAATGAAAGTAAAAAAATGTAGCCTATAGGTCTCGTGTCCTCTCCTTTGTCTCAGCACCTTTTTTTCTATAGATGTGCTGTAACTGCTGTAATAAGCAAAAAAAAATGTTTTATCGGGTTCAGCTACAAAGCCTTCTGTCTTTTCTCGGCTCAGCTGAAGGAGACAGAAAGAAGAATCGCTGCTCAGGCAGTAGCAGAGAAAAGCAGCACAGTCTCTCCAGACACAAGTACAGGACACAGAGATGTGAACAGGCTCTTCCTCTGAGATTTTAATACAACTTATTTCCAGACTGTGCTGTAATGTAATTTTCTCTGTCTTATTATGCCCTAACCTTTGTGAAAAAAAGTCAAGTTTGTGACTAATGACTTGTCTTCTTTCATGCAAGGCTTCATTTTAAAATGCTGCTCTTAGCATATGAAATAGTAGATAGTCTTGCTCTGGCATACTTAACAAACCTTATAAACCCCTACGTCCCTTTATATGCTTTAAGTCGACCTCAACAGGCAGGCCTCTTGGTTTCCAAGAACTAAGAGAAATCCTTTAGGAATCAGAGCCCTTTCCTACTGTGTCCTTTATTTATTTATTCTTCTTGTCTTGTAATTTTTAACCAACCTTTAATTCCTATTGCATCCCCAGCTGTCTGAGGAGGAGGGATGTATCCTTGAAAATGCCTCTCCTGAGGTGTCTTCCAAAGTCATGTTTTTTAATGTGTTTTATTTATTTGTCTTTTAGAGAGCTTGGGCTAATATGATGGCCATTGTTAATGTGCCTTTTAAAGCCATTTTGGGCATCAAATGGGATATTGGACAATACAAATAAACTTGATTTAACTTTGCTGAGCAGGGTGTCCTCCAATAATATGGGTGGAGGCAATGATAAATCACAGAGTCTAAACAAGCAAGTAGGAAGCACAGAGACAGCTGCTGACTCCTCTCTGGTTCTCTCCATGATACTTTAAAAACCTCTGTCCCATCTGTGTGGAAAACACTAGTTATTTAAAAATCAGGGAAAACTATACAGCGGGTGCTGGCAACAAACACTTAACACTTCAAAAAGTTTGTCTACACACTTAAAGTTGTGTGACCTTACTTCTTTTGTTTCTTTTTCTAAATATAAATAATGTCTAATACACGTACCACATAAGATTTTTTTGGGGCAAAAAAAAAAAATTCATCATTCTGAAACCAGAACACAACAAATGTTGAAGATTTTCAATCCTGCCTAGCCTAGATGCCAGCTGAACTTAGCCCCGCCCACAACATTTGAGGTCGAACCAGAGCTGTTGGGACCAATCAAATTGTCAGGTGGTCATGATGGTCAGATGATCAACAGTAACTGAAACTGCCGTCTTTGCCTTTTCTCTGTCGAAGCCTGCCTTTGATTTGCAGCTTCTGTGACGTCTGTCTGCGTTGCTATGATTGGTTGTAGGTGTATCCAATTGAGCGCAGAGGCATTTTCTTTAAACCACTCCCTCCTGGTTGGCCATATCCCATCTGCATTAAAAACTGCTGTCATCAGACCTCTACTGAAAAAACCCACCCTGGATCCAGAAGTTCTCTCCAACTACAGGCCCATTTCCAATCTACCATTCTTATCAAAGGTTCTGGAAAAAACAGCTGCAGCACAACTTCATCATCACCTCAAATGCAATAACCTGCTTGAAAAGTTTCAGTCTGGTTTCCGCCCTGGCCATAGCATAGAAACAGCCTTGGTCAGGGTCACCAACGACCTCCTGACGGCAGCAGATACTGGTTGACCGTCTCTACTCATCCTCCTGGACCTAACAGCTGCTTTTGATACAGTAGACCACAACATTTTACTCCACCACCTGCAATACACCATTGGACTCTCAGAAGATGTTCACAACTGGTTCATCTCATACCTGACTGGCAGAACCAAGCACGTCGCCCTGGGCAAAGCAAAATCACACACCCATAACGTCACCTGCGGTGTCCTTCAGGGCTCTGTGCTGGGCCCTACCCTTTTCTCCATCTACAGGCCATCCAGGCTGGACTATTGTAATGCACTCCTCATCGGGATCTCTGGCAAGAGCATTCAGAGACTACAATACATCCAGAACAGCGCTGCCAGGATCCTGATGATGGTGTGCAAGCATGATCACATCACCCCCATCCTGAAATCTCTTCACTGGCTCCCTGTCCCACTCAGAATAGAATACAAGGTCTCCCTCCTCACCCACCAGTGCATTCATGGACATGCCCACCTTTACCTACAGGAACTCCTCACCCCCCAGACCTCATCACGCACCCTCCGGTCTGCAACCTCAAACACCCTCCAAGCCCCTAGAACCAAGCTCTGCAGCATGGGTGATGGGTGATAGGGCCTTTTCTTCCGCTGCTCCGAGGCTGTGGAACACCCTCCCTGACCACCTGAAGGCCCCACAGACTACAGACGTTTTTAAACGAAACCTAAAAACATATCTTTTTAGAAAAGCTTTTTACTAAATGTATTTTATAGGTTTTCCTTTTTAACTACTTTGACATTAACCTTCTTTTAATTTATATTATTATATGCTCTGTCGCACTTTGAGATTGCTGTAAATGTAAAGTGCAATACAAATAAAATTTATAATTATTATTATTCTTTCCTGGTTCGGTTGAAACACACCCCCATAATCACAGCCCAATGGAGCAGTATCAGACTCATATTCTGACTAGAATCTCAGTATGAGATCCTAGAGACACTAACTCCTGCCACCTAAAAAGAGGCAAATATTTATGTTACTATTAAATAATGTACATTAGGTGGGGTAGGAATTTGGCATGAACAGCATCCAAAAGACTGAGGGGAAATGATACAAAGTTAAAGTTATTTGAAAACCCTCAAAGATTTGGGGCTTTTGAGGAAACATTCGTGGCTGGAGCCCCAGAAGCCACCCCCTCGCTCCGCCCCTGTATCTAAGGCGTAGCTGTATTCATTAGAGGCAGTCCAAAACATGTCATTCACCCCCTGGAACACATTCCCATAATCTGTTTAACATTACATTGTATTGTATTGTGTTATATTACATGGAATGACAGACTATTGTGTCTATTGGACAAAATGAGCCATTAATGAATATAAAACAATGCTTTTACTGGTAAAATGATCAATGTGATGTCGCTAATGGAGAATGCACCTGAAAACTAAACCTGTGCCTCTTATAAAGGTGTAAAGGATAAAAAATATTAAATTTGCTTAAAATGTTTATAGAAGAGAAACTTTCTTTTTGCTTGTACATTGGTTTGTGTTCCACCAAATTATTAGTTTCTGCAGTCACACAGTAATTAATATCTGAAAAACAATTCCATATAAAATCCACTCTCATACACTTTCATTATGCCAAAAACAGTACACAACAATTTCACTATTGTCCTAAGAGAGAGAAGAATTGTTTTCTGCTTGCTCAGCTTGTTTTGCTTGTCTTTTTTTCTCCTCTCAGCTCTTGTTTGCTCTGCAGCAGGAAGGATCTGATTAAAAACACAATCAGCACGACGGCAGGCCCCGTGTTTTCTAATCAAACCGTAATGGGAGTTTACCATGCATTATCTCGTACTGGCATTTAATGAGACTTTAGCATGCATTATCTCAAAGTGAAATTTAATAGCAGTATCCAGGGGGCATTCGCGATCCCATCTGTATCTTTTTGCCAAGTCTGAGTCAGAGGAAACAGAAGCAGGAAAGGTGAGGAGAGACTTGTCTTGAGCTACGGCGTGGGCTTGGATACATCCCTGCAACAGATGCTGAACCTCTGGTTGCTGCAGGGCCTGGGACGACTTTCCATCTGGTTGCTTTGCCCTTGTTGTATGTTTGTTTGGAATATCAAGGTGGCATAGTGAGCAGAGAGTCTGTCCTTCAACTACTGTGGAAGGCCCTGGTTTGAGCCCCTTTGGCAACAAGCATCACCCCGCTGAGGTGCCCTTGAACAAAACTGTGAATCCTGTGCAGCTCCAGGGGCTCAGTAAAGTACAGTAGCTGATGGGTAAAAAAACAAAAAAAAAGACTTTCTCTGGTGATCAATTGCTTTTCATAGAAAACATCATCATCAAAGAAACAACAAATTATGCAAAAAAAAAAAGTGTCCTTTTGTTCTGCAGAGTAGCAAAGACCATCATTGGACACATCCTTTTCAGTTCAAGTAAAATGACAGGAAAGGGTTTTTTTTTTAGATTTTTATTTTGGCCTTTATTTGTGACAGGACAGCTTAGACATGAAAGGGAAGAGAGAGGGGGAATGACATGTAGAAAAGGGCTACAAGTCGGAATCGAACCCGCGGCCGCTGCGTCGAGCACTGACCCTCTCTATATGGTCAGAGCTTTTCTTAGATCTTACTGATTTTCCCAAATGCAGACCTTTCCTTGTAGTTGTGAGAAACAGAAAATGTACCATGTGCCAAATTCTTTCACCTCCGCCATTTTGCCGTGGTCATGAGGAACAACTGTTAGTATAACAATAGTATTTTATAGTAACCACGTGTCATCCCATGCAGCACACAGTGTGCTGGTTACGCTGTTGGTGATGGAGAATGAAAAGGGCCACATGTTTAAGACATGTGACAGAATGACCTCTGGAGTGGAGAGCTTGATTGGGTGTGCGCTTCCTGGTACTCTGGTTAAAGCTGTGGTGGAAAGATTGATGAACAATTGATTTTACTCTAATGGGTGCATTTGTATCTGTGTGGGTGAGTGTGCACTCTGAATTGTGCACTTGTTGTTATTCACTGTACTGTGCCTTTGCATGACATAACATAATCACTATTTCTTAAGTAATGTGTTGTCTTCCTTAATATTTAATTGGAGCATTTCATGGTAAAAACAATAAATTATGTCTTGAAATCAGGTGATGGACAATTTTTCCTCCTTGCCGCATGTCTCCTGTTAGTGTTTTCCATGTTATGTCATGACCTGGCTCAAAGGTATGACAAAATGTGGAGAACACACGTTTCCTCAATTAAATCAAATGTATTTAAATAAACAAAGGTAAACGTGCTATCAGTTTATCAGTAATGTGTGTAGTGTATGGATGTGTAGCAATGTTAGAACGCAAAAGTAACTTAACCCAAAGTCCAAACAAACCAAGCAACCTTGAGGAGGGAGAGAGGAAGAGGCCCAGGCATTCCTATGTATGGACATGTGAGCAGTCAGTTCATACAGGTGTCAATCATCAGTCCTTATTAGCCAATCCCCAGAGCCCAGCAACCAAAGGGACTTAATAGGTCTTGAGGCCTAGGAGCCGTCACACAGTTTATTCAGAGAACACTGTTGTGTATTAAGAATGTCAGGAAAGTCATCACCTCAGCATGTCTCCCTGTCCAGAGGTTTGCTGCTGACATTATTTCTGCAAACCTAATTACCATTATCATGCCATCACCCGCAATCCCTTCAACGCATGGCAGCAGCCAGTGTGAAAGTATTAATATTTATGGCTCCATTCAGTAGTGAAGACAGAAATGGAGTAAATTAGCAAGTCTAATGCTTTGCAATGCTGAAAATACTGCAAGGGGGAGAAAATTGATACAATATCCACTATCTAAATCATTGGTGGAGAGCTGCCATTAGGGTTGATTTTAGGGCTGAAAGGCTCCATTCTGTAGCATTCACCTTATATGCATCTACCTTGTGCTGTGGTGCACATTCAAAATGGGCTGTGACTTATAAAGCTGTATAAACTTCAGCTGGTTATGGCATCTGCATTATGGCATTTGTCTCTTTCTCTCCCTCTCCTCCTGTCTCATTCTCCATCCAACAAACTTTTAATGAGTCACAATCTGTGTACGGCAGTGATTAGATTTAATGAGGTGCCAACAACCTTGGGTTGACTCAACTCAGCAGCAACACACTCTCTAATTTGGAATAGAGCACAGTCGAGCCTCGGACCATAGAAGCAACACGCAAGCAAATATAGGATTAAGGCTCTCAAAGTTTTTTGTTTTTATTTCAAGACCCGAGTAATTGGCAGGGATGTCAAGTCTCGAAAGTTGGAAAAGGAGAAACTTTCATATTAGCATTCTGTAGTCAAATGTAGTTCTTGCAGCTTCCCAGGAATCTGAGATTCTCAAAGATATCAAAGTTGGCTGTGAAGATGTAGAAGAGCAATGTGGATGTTTGAAGGGTGAAGCAGCCCGGCAAAGAAAAGACAGAATTTCTGATCTTTTACCACCATCACATACAGTTGTATTGGGCAAATTAACCAATTTGTCATCAATATCCAATGTATGTTGAATTTATTTTTAAGTCATTAGTTGCTTTTTGTGGCCAGATGTTGCAGTTCATGTAAATGAATAAAATTAAAGTAAGAAAGTACAGTATGAAGACCTAGGTGCACGCAGATACATTATTTGCTCCAACAATTTCTTAATTGATTCTTGAATTTTTTTTGTAAAGATAAAACATGCCCACTTTAATTTGTGTGACATATGTTACCAAATATGTATTCATTAATTTATTCCAGCAACATATAAATCAAGCAGTACAGATTTATGACTAAGGACACCAAATATTATTTTAAAAAATCCACTTTGGCCTGACTCCATATTTTTTTAATCATCTAACAGACTGTTGTACTCATCAAACTGGTGTGGTGCAGCTTGGTTGGGACGGCTAAGGCCTTTGTCACACTATGTATTCAGATAAGCTATTGGCTTCACTTCACACTCAACAAGCCGGTTTCTGTCAGGCCATAGGGCGGTGTGCTGAGTGCTGCCTTTCCACCAATAATGAGCTACTTTAGCAGATTACCTCTAAGTGCATGTTTTCAATGGGATGCACACTCACTCACACACACACACTCACAGAGCGATGCCATGATCTCTCCGTCCTTGATCTGGGTCATGCTCTCAGCAGTTGAGAAGTGTGTGTGTGTGTGTGTGTGTGTGTGTGTGTGTGTGTGTGTGTGTGTGTGTGTGTGTGTGTGTGTGTGTGTGTGTGTGTGTTCACCACATGTGCTAGTTAGCTGCTGCCGCCCCGAAATGAAAGCACCAGACATGTGGTTCCCCTGTTGTGAAATTCATCCGGTACAATGCAGTTACAAGCAGCAGGGATGGGACAGTCACAGCTTCAGATAATAACAGAGAGAATAATGTTGCAGTATATATAATCCAGAGTTTTCCATTTGTGTTTTTTTATACTGTAAGTACAGCATAATGCATTTAGTTCATCATCCCACTCACCTCACAGGCTTGTATCCAAATAGGGTTTTTAGATTAGTAGATAGAAGCCTTCACACAAAGAAGTAAAACCACAGAATCATTAAACTGGTCCATAAACTTCTTACATTTAACTTTTAATGTGGCTCATTAAAACCAATAAACCCCATAAATGAAGTGCAAAACCTAAATGGTGAAATTGCTGGATTAATGATCAATAACTGTACACTATAAGGAGAGTGAATGTCTTTTTGTTACTACCTCTACAACATAAACTGGGGTATAAAAAGCTAGACGGCAGTTTCAGTGAATAGAAGGTTATCTGATTATAAATATGAAATTAGCTTTTCCAAAAAATTAGGAGATTTGCATAGGATGCAGTGTAAAAAAGCTCAAGCTACTATGGTACAATTGTTGGACTAAAACAAAGCAAGTTCCTACAACAGCTGTCTTCGTTTTTTGAAGCAGTTTTTAAACAGGTCAAGCCTAATACAGTATTAGCATGCATGCCTGGGGACTACTGCATTTTGTGCGTATTTTTAAGTACACGGCTTTCTAGGGATGGCATTGTCAGTCTGTTAGTTGGTCTCTCTGTGCACCACTTTGGTCCAGACTAAAATATCTCGACAACTGATTGATGGATTGCCATGAGATACTGTATAAACATTCATGGTTCCCAGACGATAAATCCTAATGACTTTGATCCTCTGACTTTTAGCACCAACAGCAGGTCATAATTTCAAATTTCCAATACTTGGGTTTATGACTGTACTTTCAAAGCATTATACCTGCTTAACATCTGCATGTTCTCAGCTCTGGGGAGTTTACTCCCCGGAGTCCTTATGTTTCTTTTTCCCAGCATATTTCCTTGGATTAGGATGCCACCAAGATCTTGGTTGCATCTGTCGCCGTGGTCCTGCTTCACTACACCCTGCTACGCTCTGTGGTGTCCTGCTGTGCCACGCTACATACTGTAACGCCCTGCAGTGCCCTGCTATGACATGAACTACTATGACTACCATTTTCTAGTCACTGTTCCATTATCTTTATTGTGACTATTATTGCCACTGTTCATCACATCCCCAACCGGCACCGTCAGACACCACCTACCAAGAGCCTGGGTCTGGCCGAGGTTTCTTCCTAAAAGGGAGTTTGTCCTCGCCACTGTTGCACTATGCTTGCTCTTGGGGGAATTACTAGAATTGTTTGGACTTTATAAATTATAGAGTGTGGTCTAGACCTACTCTATCTGTAAAGTGTCTCAAGATAACTCTTCTTATGATTTGATACTATAAATAAAATTGAATTGAATGTTAGCAGTGACATTGTAAACATGTGTGGCTGTATAAACTCTATACATGTGCATTGTTTTAAGACCAAGACCAAGTAGACAAGATAGTCTCTTTAAATGGATAAAATACAGTGAAAAATAAAATATTTTTTGTTGTGGTTTGCAAGCATTGCGGAATCTGAGGCTGAGGAAGACTGTAGTTGTGAGGGTGGAGAATACAGACATAAAATATCCCATAATGTTCCAAGACGAGGATAACATGTGCCATCTAATGCCCAGAGTAGGCCGCCTTTCATTTTAACTAAGACTATACCAAAAGATTCCATTCATTAATTCATTGTTTGGGTGGGCACTCCATGGCATGATTGCCCTTCATCTACTCCGTCATTGTCAAATGAGCTAAACCTCCTCTCCAACCTCTCTTCTTATGAGAACAGTCATCTATCTCTCTCTAACTCATTCCCTCAAATGGGAACCACTCCTCCTTATTCACCCAACGGAGAGATTACAGGCTGGAACAGATGAGATGAAGCGCACAGCAGTGCTGAGATATGGACCTACAGCAGCAGGCAGAGAAGAGGAGGATGATATGCTTATGTGCAGAAATGAGTTAAGTGCGTTGTTTTGTGCTAGACCTCACTACAGGTTTCACACGATCATGGATAATAGAATATTGTAAGATTGTAACAGATACTCACAAAGCCAGAATAGTTTCAAAAGCCAAACAAAAAGCCAGCACAGTGTCCTTGCTGCCACGTCCTTGCAAGAGCCGTCAAACCAGCTGATTAATGATCCAGAAGTCTCTCTCTCTCACACACACACACACACACACACACACACACACACACACACACACACACTTTCGGAATCAATTCATCACACTTTATTTTGTGTGACCCTGGCTGCTGTGGTGGCTGGAGAGGAGCACAATACACTCTCAACACAACCGCATGAGTGTAGTATAGAACAAACACACACACACAATAGCCTCACCAGATGACAAGTCCACTGCTAACAAATCAAAACCATCATTTCTATAGGGTCTTTATTGGTATATGAGTGTGATTGGGGAGAGAGTGAGGCAAAGTAAATGTGTGTACAAATTATAGGGATGCTGTTTGATTATCAGGAAGGTTTCCCTTTCACTTATATTTCTTTATTTACACAGGATGTAATTGAATCCACTAGCATCAGCAAGCATCAGAATACAGCACAACAAGGTGAAGGACACGTTTGGGTTATCCCATGCTATGTTTAGACATACTGAGGATGCTTCATTGAGAGATGGGTCACTAGGCCATCCCTCTTAAGGCTTGCAGGTGCTGGTTGAACTGCTCAGCACTTTCTTTGGCTGTAAGCAGCTGCTTTTCACACCACTGAACCAGAGTCTGCTGCAACATTTCCACACGCGTACCCTGGAACCGTGCAATCTGGGAGAGACACATCACATGCATGTTAATACATACATGAATGTCAAAAGGATGTTACATGACACACTGGAGATGGGTGAGCTATGTGGAAACAGAGAATCCAGTTTTAAATGTGATGTTTTACCTCCTGTTTAGCCACTCTACAAATGTGATCAAACTCCATCTCCGCTGCTTTCTTCACCTCCTCCATCTGATGAATAGGGGGAGCATGTCATCATAATTATATACTTCATACAGATTATATTTGCATCTAACATCCTCTCATCAGCTTTCCAGGTCCATACTGCTGAATCACATCAGCAGAACGTTACTGACATCTGCTGGTCACAAGAAAGCATGTACATCTGATCTAGCAGTGTGTTCTTGTGATACATGTGTAGAGGCACTCACAGCAGCCTTCTTTACAGGCTTGGCTTTCTCTGCATTCCTTCTGGCAGACTCCAACTCCACTAGTTTACAGGTTCTCCTGAAGAGCATCTCCTGCGTTGGACATAATAATCGTGTTACACACAGGAGTATTAGTCAGAGGTTTCCGTGTGACATGTCATATTTCAATAGAAGGCCAGGATTCAAGGTAGATGGAGAGACAACATGATGAATGTAAAATGACTTTAGAGCCAGAAGACACACCTTTTCTGCCTCCTGGTAGCGTGACTCCAGGTCCAGGCCTAGCCCAAGAGTGCTCACGTTGTTCTCAGCAACACTTGTCATATTTTTCTGCCCACACACAAGCGCATTATCTGCATTGTATTCGGCAAAGCAATCATACATTGCTATGTAAATATATGCCAAACAACTTACCTTCATAGAATCAAAGACTTCTGATAATTTCACACAAGCCCTGCAAGAAAAAAGTGATGTCAATGTGTCTACATTTATCCCGCTGATTTATCGTAACTGGTATGCAATATTCAGAGGCATTGACCTGGGACCAATGCTATTATTGTCTCACTTAGAGAAAGCCTGTTTGTCAGCGTCTTCCCCTGGTTCCACACAGAGGTGCAGAGCAGCTGAGAAGTGGCCACAGGCCACTGCTATTTCTGTAAACAAATTAAACATGGAACACACACTGACATCAGTCTTGGGACAGATAGAATTTGCATAGTAATGTGGATGAACACTAATACACTTAATATCCTCCTATGGATTCCAACTGTAGAATCTGTACACAAATAAATCCTAAATAACACCAACTGATGAGCACGTCCTGTCTTTCCTCCCGAGCTTGAAATAAAGTTTGCTTACTTTGCTCAGTTTGCACCACATCCAGGAATCTCTGTAAGGAAAACAAAAGTTCAAAAATCACACAGGACAGTGTGTCTGGTTGTGTGACAGAAGAAGAAAGGGAAGAGGAGAAACACACAGGTGGCTGGCTCACCTCAGCTGCAGTCTTGGCACAGCCGGTAAGAACAAGGTTATGATCACGTTCAGTTTGAAAGAACTCATCCACATCCTGCAGACACAGACATTATGGTATAAAACCAGACATACAGGTGTAGAGGCTGTAAATAGTGTTTGTATGAGTCCCAGTTGTGTACCTTATGGCCTTCTTTCCTCTTCTCTTCCACTGCTTGACTCAGCCGGTTGAAAATGTTTTTCCTAACTCTCTGTCTGCCTGGAGGCTAGACACAAGGACACAAATAAGCTTGGACATTTTTCAAGTTAATACTGTTCAAGCATAGCATATACAGCATATGAAATCTTCCCAACATGAGTGGAAGCCTAAAAAAAAAACAGATCCACAATAAAAGCTGCTTATGTTCAATACACAGCATTCCAGACTCGATGAAACTCAGTCTGACAGGAAAGAACTTACTGTATCATCAGCAGGATCTGAGACACATCCAACACGGACACAAACTCAGGCAGTTTTACTCAGTGTGTGTGTGTGTGTGTGTGTGTGTGTGTGTGTGTGTGTGTGTGTGTGCGCGTGTGTGTGTGCATTCTTCGTAAAGATACTTTTATCTTTATGATTTACTCTCAATGCTGTTCATATCATCCTGTTTCTCATCAAAACTGTGTATGTGCCACATGCAGCAATACTCCCTTGTACAGTCTGACAACAGGAATATTTATAATTATTTACACACAAAGAAATTATAATTTTAGCTATCAACTGTTTATTGTTAGACAGTTAACTGGTAACTACCACTAATGTACAGTATGTTGGATATTCACAGGGCAACTTCCTGGTGTGCAACTCACATCTGTCATATGAATCGCTCCATTTCCTCTTCTGAAACCATGTCAGTGAAAGTTTAACCATTTATTATCTGCCTCTCTCGTAAAAAGGTATCATGTTGCACCCTTTTGCGACGTCAATGCCTCGTTAAAAAGAGGATTTAAAAAAAAAAACAGGCTGTTTATTTGTGTCCACTTACATCTGAGCTGGTCAGAAAGATCTCTACAGCTTTGTTTTTGCTGAGTATGCTGTGTGCAGCAATCTGCTGGAGGAAGGTTTCCAATGCTTTACAGTACGGCTGCCACTCTTCTAAACCAAGGAAACCTGCAGGAAAACCATCAACATTTTGATCATCATCAACACCTTTACACTCACACAGTGCAACAGACAAGAAATGGAGAATATATTTGGTTCATTTTACTTTTAAATCTAAGTTTAATCCATTTTTTTTAATGGAGGTGGTCTCAGATGTACTCACCAAGCTGTTTCATAACCTTGGCAGATGCATTCACCTGAGCCTTTGCAGGAAGAGGAGGAAACTTGAAGAAAACCAAAGTACAATTGTGTTACTCCATATTGTTTGTCAAAGCAAGATTTCATTTTATATATATATATATTTTTTTTTTACTATTTTTTATTAGGCACTTTGCCTCGGAGAGAAACATAAATAAGGTTAATGTTTTTTTAAATACATAGTGCTTGGATTTACAGTATGCACACATTATTGCCCTGGATCACATATTACACAGCATGTGCTTGTGTAATACATGACAAACACAACCCCACTGCACACACTGTAATACTAGGAAGTAGTAGGCCTATACAAAAAATACTTCCTGGTAGGAAACTTCTTGAAAAAAAAAAACAACATGCAATCAGACCACAAAGCTTCTACTTCATTTTCTTCAGTACTGGGGCCAGCTGGCAGAATGGCAGCACTAAAATCAGCTTCCTGACTACAAAGAAAAGGAGGATGTAAAGAATGGAAAGGAGGAAGAATTTTAAAAAGAAACAAAGTGCTCCAGTGGTTAAGTCATTGAATGAAATAAACATGTTGGTGTTTGATCTTCTCAGTTACAAAAGCACTGTGTTACAAGAACACATAAATCCATGTTTAACCATGCATGTTTAACTAAAATCTGCAGTTTAGCTCCAATTTAGAGCACACCAAATTCAGCAAAAGTGACGCTCCAGTAGGCAGTTAGAAAAAAAAGATAACATAGAGCAGCATGTACACTTCCAAAAGGAAGTTTTCAACAGCTCCACAGAATCCACATTTTGCTTGGCCCCTTTACTGACGGAGCATATAGATATTCCAGAACTAATCTTTGTTATTGTCAGAAAAGTGTGCATACGTTTACAAGTCAAATAAAGTATTGTGCGCAGATGAAATAAAGTACTGACTATGACTCCCTGTATCCCGGGCACATCCTCCTGAGAGAACAGGTGCTGCTGCAGCCATTCAAAATCATCATAGGCCCGAGCCACATGGTACTCTCCTGTCCCAGACAGCTGGCACAGACAAGAGAGACATGTCATTCGTGCAGTCTGTTTTTGTGATACCATAATTCAAACAAATCAACTGGTTTTCTGCATCTAGATCTAATGTTAGCTTCCACTAAATAACAAAAAATGAATTGTTTTCTCACCTTTTGAGATACAATTAGGAAGGTAAGTGAGTCCCCATCTTTCAACACCTCTGTGACATTGATGTTATGACGATCTACACTCAGAGTAGATGTCACTTCATTCACTTCTTCCTGTGTTCAAAAATGTGGCTAGCAATTTTATCAATACAAAACTAGGAGTGAATTCACATTATTATTAACAATAATAATAGAGAGAGATGTAGCTCAAAGTGCTTTACAATAAAATATAAATAAAAACGCAACAGATTACAACAAGGGCAAATAGACAATACAATTAGACAATGAAAAGACAATAAAATATAAGTGAAGGTAAGCAAAAAGAGACCATTAAGAAAAAACATAGTTAAAAAAAGAATAAGAAAAATAAGTGACATTAATTAAAAGCCAATTTAAATAAATAGGTATTTAGCTGTCAGTTTAAAATGTTCACAGAGCCTGCATCTCTTATAGCTCTTGGTAGGGTATTCTTATGTGGATGTCTCCATGGAGTAAAAATCACATGACACTCAGAGGTTGTCATAAAGATCATTTTCAGGCATACTTACCATCATTGTCAAGTTTGTAAGTTGATGATTCCAGTCTGTCTTTTAAAAGCTTTGTAATGCTTAAATCTCTGTTTATCTCGATAAAAGTGTATAAAGCTGTAGAGATCTTTTTGTGTTGGCTTTAAAGCGCTCACGCTCCAACTGCTGAAAAGGCACAGGATATCCTTTTAGGTCAAAGTGCACACTGGTCCTGTAAGAAATGGAGTAAAACAGTGCCAGATCTAAAGTGCTGCCTCAGGAAAAAAAATTACTAAATGGTGTGTTAGTCAGTAACTCAGGACCTTTCGACACACCCACACAGAAAAAGTGGCATAACGATCCAATCAGTTTCCCCAGCTGTCAACCTTACAACCTCACAAATCTGTAAACAACCATTGAACTTACAAGCTATCCCGTAAAAGAGGCAGAACACACACAGCTACCTATTTAACGGAAGTTCTACACACTGAATACAAGACACAGACACTGACATAACAATTCAATATGGAGACTTTATTTTCAAAGACAATACATTAAAACATTACACTGGATATCTAGTAGCTAGTAGTAGTTTTCTTCAATTTCATCCTCATCGCCAAAATAAAAGCTGAAACCAGGCCCTTCAAAAGTGTGATGTTCATATGGCCCATTCTCATCCTCCCCATCCTGATGAAAGCTCCAGTGGAAGTATGACTCCTCCACAAAGGGACTATCATCGAAGTCATGGAAGAGGTCTTCAAAACCGAAGTGGAAGCTTGTCTCATCGTGTTCATCCTCAGGGTCAACAGAGGCCTCATTTTGTAGGAAAGCCTCATGGCCCACACTGTCATACAGCCTCCTCTTCTCCTTGTTGGAGAGCACCATGTAGGCTAGGGGAGGAGCAAACAGAGGTATTAATTTTACTTTGGTTGAGATAGAGCAATTGAAGTAAACTTATGTGCAAGTTCATTAGGTAAACCTAGCTAGGTAAGACAGTCCTGCAATAACTTCATGAAGGTTATAATGTTCAGTTTTTCTTGAAACCTTTAGAGAGATGTTGATTCAACTTTACACTTATTTTCAGAGGCTGTAGTCGGTGGTGCTGTAGTGGTGCTGTTAAAACTGTATTGCATTTACTGTATACAGTGTTATTCATATATTCCACCCCAATTATGTTAACAAGGGTAGACAAAATATTTGAAAAAAACACTCTTTGTATAAAGTATAATGCACAATACAGATCAACAGCACTATAAACTACTGCCTCCAAAATAACTACAAAAACTGGAGTTCAACCTCCATGAAAGTTGGATTGATTGCAGGGCTGTTAATTTAGACCGCATCAGTAGCCTACAAGCTGTGTCTGCCTTAAAAAGCAAACTGACTGTATTTATGAGGCCTATTAAGATAATACATAAATAATTAACTAATCTTTTGAAAGTGATAGGTTACAATTCATTTAACTTGTGTAAACTACATACAATATAGGTTATATAAAAAGGTTCCGTGTGTTACTCGCATGATTTACCTTCAGCTATCTCTCTGAAAGTCTTCTCTGCATCGGCGCTTTTGTTCTTATCTGGGTGGTATTTCACGGCCAGTTTGCGGAAAGCCTTCTTTACCTGGCTGTCAGTTGCTGCTGGCTCAACATTGAGAGTATCATAGTAATTTCTGATCGACTCTGAGGCAGCAGGCAGGGCTATAGATAAGCAGAGCAGCAGGACCACGCAGGCTTGCATCCAGTGGAAAACACCTTGCACTGCCATGCTGGCGTCTCTGAGCACAGATGAGGAGCTTAGACGCAACTGTTACACAAGTTATATGGAAATACAGCTATCTTGCGGTTTGACAGCTCATGCTCATATGCAGGGTACATACGGCTATGGACGTACACACGTCAGCACTCAGCAGGCCTGCATGCTACTCTGTCCAACCCGATGCACAGAATAGTTTACTTTGACTCAGCTGACAGCTTCGAGACTCATTATGTTAACGCCTATTGAGCCGACGTACAACAAAACGTGGTGGTAAAAGTGTATCAAATGAAATGTAACCTCTGCCACAGGCCACAGCTGTTATTTCTAAATTAGCTCACCGTCGTTTAGCGATTGGACTGCCGCCTACTGTATTCTCTTAACACCTTTCAACCGTGTATTAATGAATTCCCGGTAAAAAGAAAAAAACTGAGAGAAAACATACTACAATGCAATTTAACATTATCGCCACTAGAGGGCAGAAAAGTACAGATTAGACGGAGAGGAAGAATCAGAATCTAAAACAGAGGTGTGGAAATTAAGGAGTAAGATATGTCAATGGTAAGAAGTAGGGGAACAAAATGGGAAGAGTATACGCAGGCTGAGAATTGGCAACCTCAACAGTAGGCTACACTTTTCATTATAGGAAAAAAATCCAACGGGTCTTTGTGATTTGTGCCAGGAGGCTGAAACAGTTGAGCATTGTTGTGAATGTACAACATTTACACAGGAAAGGGAGAAAAAAAAACACGGTGAACCAATTACAGGAGATTATATATAAGTATATTAGAGTGTGGAGACAGTGGCCAAGAAATGAAAGTGTTATTTTTGTTTTTAAGAGCGAGTGACTGGACTAGAAAGACGTGCTAAGGGAGAGCAAAAACCTACAGGGGGCAGTAATGCAACAATGTGGATGCCAACTGCCGTTAAACCTTAAAGAAGAAGAGGAAGAGGGTTGTCTTCTTCGTTGGTCGTGAAAGATGCATCACGAAATGTGGTAAACAACAGCCCCGGGGCCTCGAGCAATTGCCAAAAGTAACACATGTCTGGTTGCTGTTGTAAGCAGAAATATCTGTATACATTTCACTGAATCAGACCAGGGCGTTTAAGCGTGGGAATCCCTCGGCAATAATCTGGATCCTGCTTCTAGGTTTCTATTTGGTAAGACAACATTAGCATTTAGCCACTTAGCTAGCTAGATAACGTTCGCTAGCTGATATAGCCTAACATGGGTAAGCTTAACCTTACTTATTCATGTACATGATGTAACAGAGTGTGCTTTATTTACCGACATCTACCCTATGTATTCAATTTAGCTTTGCATTATGTACATTTTTCGTTATTTTATCAAAGCGCTCGTCTCGCTGGCTGCTGCTCATCCTCCAGTGACGACAATAACAACAACAACAGCAGCGCTACGTTTTATTTACCAGGTTTTGTCATTTCAGCCTTAGCCATATCCAGTTGGACCATAACAGTTAAATTCCCTTCCAGGATCTTTCATATCCATATTCTCTTGTACTTCTAAAGCTTAACTTGGGTTTATGTTTTTGTCTTGCAGATCTTTGAATAGAAAATTGCAGTACACCAAAGAAAAAAAGCTATTCATGACTTCATTACCTGTGTATGTGAATGTTTGGCAGGTCACGTCCGCCCCCCTCACACACATGAGTGCTGTTTTCTCCTTGAGCTGGGCCAAGCGCCATGCCTGACCGTGATAGCTCCTACCTGTCAGGTGGCGGTGGAAGTGGTGGTAGTCTGGGTGAAGAAGGAGGACCTGGGTCTGGTTTGGCAGGAAGCTCTGCGGAGGGCAGAGGGGGATCAGGAGGAAGTCTTGGAGGCAACGGCTCTGGGAGCATGGGGGGAGGAGGGGCGCTCGGAAATGGCAACAGTTGTGGGAACGGTGGAGGTGGGGGGCAAGGTGTAGGACTGGAATTGGGCGGTGTCTGCAGGGATTTCATACGCAATGTCTGCAAGAGAGGAAAGCGCTGCCGCTTTAGACACCCAGACTTCAATGAGGTGCCAGACTTGGGAGTGCAAAAGAATGAATTCATCTTCTGCCATGACTACCAGAACAAGGAGTGTAGTCGCTCCAACTGCCGCTTTGTCCATGGATCTAAAGAGGATGAGGACTATTACAAGAAAACAGGAGAGCTACCCCTCAGACTAAGAGGGAAAGTGGCAGCACGACTGGGCCTGTCCCCCATGGATCTCCCACATAGCCGTGGGGAAGTCCCTATCTGCAGAGACTTCCTGAAGGGAGAGTGCCAGAGGGGCAATAAGTGTAAATTTCGCCATGTCAAAAAAGACTTTGAATACGAGCCATCCAGGGTTGGAGTGGGTGGTGTTATAGGGCCAGGTGCCAGTGGAATGGTGAATGCTGGGGGAGGGATAGGTGTTGGAGGAGGAAGTGCCTGTGGAGGAATGCAAGGACTTGTCGGAGGTGGAGGTGGAAGTATTATGATGGGGATGGGTTGCCCCAGCCTGGGTGGTTGCAGAGATCCAGGTATCACAGGAGTTGGGGGGGTAGGTGGAGGTGGGATGAGCACTTGTCTGTCCGTAAGTTCTACAGGGCAACGGCGTTATGACAGGAGCTCATGCTCAGTATATGACCCTCTGCTTGAAAGTGGGCTTTTTGATGCGAGCTCCCTGGAAGCGTCTATGGACCACACTGCTCTACAGTTGAAGAGGCGGCGGTTGGAGGGGCTGCGCCTGGCAGATGTCAGTGGAGGTGCGCACTATGAGTTGGGATTACAAGCATCCTTGCCACCCCGTCCTCTGGAGTACAGGTTCCTGGAGGAAGAGAACTCCCTGCTGAGGAGGAGAGTAGAAGAGTTGAAGAAGCAGGTTAGAATGAGCGATTTATAAAAACCTATTTGAAACTTAAATCAACTGTTAGGCGTTTCCCACATGAATAGCAGTTGTATCAGTCAAATTTAAACATGTTTGTATTTATGCAATATGCTTTGTTTTTTAAACAACTAATAACAGATACAATGGCGTGCAAAATAACAGCCACCTTTGACAGTATAATGCAGTGAAATACAATGTGTTAAAGTCTTAAAGGTCCCATGACATGGTGCTCTTTGGATGCTTTTATATAGACCTTAGTGGTCCCCTAATACTGTATCTGAAGTCTCTTTCTGAAATTCAGCCTTGGTGCAGAATTACAGCCACTAGAGCCAGTCCCACAATGAGCTTTACTTAGGACGTGCCATTTCTGTGTCTGTAGCTATTGAGGAGGAGAGAGGGGACGGCAAGGTGGATGGTGGGGGCCTTGATCAACTGCCACTTTGCTCGTTTGAAAGCCATGATGTCTCTCTCTCGTGGGCGGGCCATATTCTTTGGGCGGGCAAAGCAGAGAAAGGGGAGGTAACCTTGCTCCTTATGACTTCATAAGGAGCAAGATTCCAGATCGGCCCATCTGAGCTTTCATTTTCTCAAAGGCAGAGCAGGATACCCAGGGCTCGGTTTACACCTATCACCATTTCTAGCCACTGGGGGACCATAGGCAGGCTGGGGGAACTCATTAATGTTAAAAAACCTCAAAGTGACATTTTCATCCCATGGGACCTTTTTAAAGCTTTAGTGCGTAACTTTTTTTTTGGGGGGAGGTGCACGGTCACGGGAAGGCTTTTATCACAGTTTTGTTGTCATTACTTAGAATTCCTCATTGGGGCGGCAGAAACAACGCACCATAGCTTTAACAAATAATTGAATTTGATAAGCTCAAGGTAGAATTTATTGTAGGCTGTTGTATCAGATTGCATTATATTGTCAAATGTAACTTACTTTGTATGCTTCCTGTACTGAATTAATGAATATGGTCCTTTCACATGATAGTGCCATGTAAAAGTCAAATTCAACTTTAGTCACAAGCCAAGGTCTTGTATTATATATATGACTGCCAAATCACAGGCAAAGTAAATATCCCTTGAGGGCTGTACAGTGGAGATTTTAACAAAGCAAATCATTGTCATCCAACACAAGACTTCTCATCTAAAGTTACCAGAGCATCTGAAGACCAGCATATCAACATCTTGGCTGGATGAAATGGAAAAGCCAACTGA
Organism: Sander vitreus; assembly: GCF_031162955.1. Taxonomy (NCBI): domain Eukaryota; kingdom Metazoa; phylum Chordata; class Actinopteri; order Perciformes; family Percidae; genus Sander; species Sander vitreus. The sequence continues at coordinate 12,341,362 of NC_135858.1, read as the reverse complement.
ACTACAACTTGCTATTAGGGCCGGGAGTTTGAAGTATTTCTGAAACAACTAGCCAATCGATTGAACAGAAACTATTATAGCGATTATCATTTAAGTCATTTTTCCAAGTAAAAAATATGGTTCCAGCCTGTTTGAGGTTGCTGCTTTCTTTGTCTTACTATATGATACTTAACAAAATATGTTTGGCTTTTGGACTGTAGATAAGCCAAAACAAGCTATGTGCAGACATGACCTTGGGTTTGGGAAAATTCAAATTTTTTCATTATTCTCTGACAAAAGCTGAACCTGTGTTTTGAACTTAGGTGGCGGGACTACTTTTTATTGACATTTGGTTTACAGACTGCTTGTAATGGGAGAGGAGCAGTGTCCCAGACACTTCAATAATGAGATGTACAATTTTTTTATGGACTTCAAAGGTTGTTTTTTTTCAGACTGGAGGAAAGTTGGTATCACAGATAAAACAAAGTTTAAAGTAGTAGTTAGAAAGTTATAAGAGTTGGCAGCATGATAGATTAATACTGTAATGAATGCACTAAGGACCCTAAACAAGCACAGAGATGTCAGAGCTGTTTTAAATCCAAGGAGCAGCTGACTTGAAAGTGTTTTTTCATTACAGTCATATGACTAAAACCCTAATGAATATATTTGGGCACATTTAAAAAAGAAAGGACATTCTGCAACATCATTAGACACGGACACACTCTGTGAAGAGTAAATTCAATTTTTACAAGAACTTAATTTCTGCCCGACAAAGCCAAAGTTTTAGCAGTGGACTTTTATGGAGCCCAGTCTTTTTTTAATCCATGTCTCATGTGTTTCTCAGGTTTCAAATCTCATAGCCACAAATGAGGTTCTTCTGGAGCAGAACGCCCAGTTCCGTAGCCAGGCCAAGGTAATGACGCTGTCTTCCACTCCTGCACCAACTGAGCAGAGTCTGGTGCCCCCTGTGGGTGCAATAAGTTCCTACAATCATAGCATCGCCCAGACTCACACCACCCTGAGCAGCGCTGGACTGCAGCCTCGGCCTGTCACCCAGCAAGACCTAGTAGCTCCTAGCGGCGCCCCTTCAGCGCCCCAGACTAATAGTGCCCCACCTACAGCCCCTCCGCCTCACCTGAACCCTGAGATCACCCCCCTCTCAGCTGCCCTTGCACAGACCATTGCCCAAGGGATGGCCCCATCTGTTTCTATGGCACCTGTGGCTGTATCTGTGGCACCAGTGGCAGTGTCCATGACGCAGCCTATGCCTGGCATCACCATGAGTCACGCCACTACCCCGATGGTGTCGTACCCTATTGCGAGTCAGAGCATGAGGATCACCACTCTGCCTCACTAACTGATTAAGTGAAGGACTGTAGTACCCACAAGTCAGACTTTAGCATCATTAACTGTGATTTTTAACGTAGATAATCTTCTTTTATGTGTAGATTCAACTGATGATGGAACAGTGAAGTAAAGACACTTGTACTTCTCCACCAGAGGGCAGGATAAAGACACCCACTCTGTGTTCTGGGGCAACATTACAAAGACATTTTTCATACAGACTGTCTGACCTGTGATCAGTTTGTGTACCAAAGGCAAACACAGGCACCAAAAATGGCAACAAACTGAAAATATGTGAGGTCATCCATATTGCTTGAACCATTTCCACAACACTGCTGTGTCATCCTTGTGGGGACAGGAAGACTTTGGAAGCAGTTTGTGTTTATATTTTTGTGGATTGCTCTGGTGTAAATTAACTTTGGTACTTTGCTGATTGAAAAAAAATAATAATAACAGCCACTCAACAGTGAATCTTATGTTATCTGTTACTTTGTTTCTCCAGTGCACAATTACTTTTCTATACTTAGTTCACACAGGTAAGGTAAATAAGTCATGCAGAGAGAGACAGTTTCTTGTGACAAATGCTCATGTTTACATATTGCTTGAGTTGTTTGGGTGGAGTCACATTGTGTAAAGTTGAATATAATACCCTCTGCTTCTTCATAAGCCTCATCCGTGTGGGTCTCTTGTACCTTGGGATTGCATTATACCTTGGGAATTATGGCCCGGGCTTGGTGGTCACACCCATGGAGGTCACACCGGATCTAGGGGATTGAGGAGAATGTCTAGTCTGCTGTTTTAAAATAAGCTGGAGCAGCAGAAAGAATTGACCAGCGGTGCTGCGGGTTAACGATTTGAGAGGAAGCAGTGATCATATGTATTGTGTACATATGTCACAGTGAAAGTTACATTCAGATAATTACGTGTAAAATGTCACTGTTCGATAACGTAATGCTGCAGTAATAACGGTAACGTTAATTACTATAAATTAGATGACCGCAGCAGCGAAAGAGTCAAACATGCGTTTTTACTTCAGTGGGCGTGTTTTCATCCATATAGCGGGGCTGGTTGAGGGGCAGAACTTGTTGTCGGCCACCTCTTCTAGACCCGTGCTTCGTAGAACTGCTTCAATTCAACGATAACAAATACGTTTTAATATCATTAACGATGCGACACGGTCGAACGGTTAACTAGCGAGGGTAGAAGCAACATACAGCGGTTCAAACGGTAAATTTAGCTAGCTGACGACAGAAAATGACACGATAGAGTAACTTCACCGTTAAGTCCTAGAAACACTTTTAAACTGAATATTTGTATCCAACCTTAACGTAGTGAGTGTTTCCAGAGGATACCACTATGCAAAGCGACAAATCGGAGCCGAGTAAGGCCAAGGGCGCCGAGTGTGTGAGCACAGGCGACACCGAGAAGAAGGCACTGAGTACCGTGGAGACAGAAGGTCCCAAGCCCAAAGGGATAAGTGCGGTCGCGGTACTCTGGACGTTTGGGAAATGTCTGGGCGCCTTGCTGCCCGTCTACCTGGCCGGTTACTACCGGGTCAGCACCAGCCTGTTGGTGTTCGGGATGATGGTTTACACGGGATGGAAACATGCCCGAGAAGCCAAGGAGGCACGCCTGAAGTCAGCCATAGAGCTGCTCACCAACGAGGAGGAGCACACATTTACGAAAGTGTCCAAAATCAAGCGAGACCTCCCTGCGTGGGTAAGAAATGACCCTACAACTGTCCGCATGTGTCTTCTATCATCAAAAATCCTCATACAACAGCTCTCAACTAGCCTTTCTGAACCCATGTTGACCTAGAATAACCCCACGTTACAGTAAGACGGTAAGTCAAGGTAAAACGTAGTGGACCCTAAAATCATAATACATTATATCATTTGCGTGGTGTTTCCAGTAAACCACCCTAATCATAGCCTTACGCTATTTTTAGCTGTTATGGCGTCACTCACTATTTTTTCTTTTTTTTTCTTTAGGCTATCTGGTAACACAATTGTATTAAAGCTTTATGAGAATGTTTCCCATAAATCAATTGCAGTCAGGCAGTAAGATACAGGCACTGCTTTTCCCAATGTTAAGTGCCAGAGGGGCAATAAGTCAATTTTAAATGAAGGTGGCTGGAAAATGTGCACGAAGTACAATAGTCTTGTTTTGCAAGTTATACGTCCTGAGAGTATGTGCCCAAAATGGAAATGCTGAAACCCACATGGGCCTGTCTTGACTCAGAACATCTAGCCACACCCAAATGAGGTTCCTCTGGATACTTGTTTGTGTTTGGTTTGGTTTATTTATGGATATAGAAAGACAACAAGGGGGGAGGGTATCCAAGGGATAACATGTAAAAGCGAGAAACACTTTTTTCCAACATGGTCCCTGATGTAAGAGAACAGGACATACAACACATGCAGTCCTTCTGAGGTTAAAACAATACAAAAAATAAATAAAAATACACATCAAAATACCAGATACCATTGTTGAGTGATTTCAGTGATTGCTTAAATCCTTGCTTAAATTGCCTAACCACACCGCATGCAGACTCCTCATGGGGCATCTACATATTGCTCTCTCTCCAGTTTGCAAAACAAATGACATGGTAGGATTTTCTTTATGAGTTAATCAATAAATGGATGACATCTCACACACCACAAAAGTAATTGTCACACGTGAAAGATAATACACACAATAGCCAGCTGTATTTTTCAATGGAAATATTTGCGCAGTCTGCATGTCTAAAACATGGTGCAAAAAGCACTGAGATATCAACAGTGATTTTAATAACATTTCCAGACCTGCATCAGCTATGGCTGAATCATTTCCACATCCTATTGTGTGTTTATCAGGTATGCACTATGCATAATTTATGTATGCACCCTCATTGTTTTTTTCCCCTTCAGGTCAGCTTTCCAGATGTTGAAAAGGTTGAGTGGCTGAATAAGGTAAAATATCAGTGGTTTCTCATTTCACTTAATCTCACCATTTACACAAAGACACTAGTGGTCCCTCCTTTATTTAAGCCCACAGCAAACACATCTTGTCTGTTCAGCTGTTGTGTTGATCGACACTTTAAGTAGAGTATGCTAGGTTAAGCGCTGGTGCTAGCTGAAAAGGCCACACCCCATTAGTGAAGCCCTTGCTATGCTACTGTAAAGTCTGTACTGCAGAGAGCAGGCCCAGTGCCAGGCAACCCTCTCAACATTTCCATTTTATTACAGCCTAGCTTACAGGAAGGGGGAGGAGCTGCCCAGCCCTCCCAAATAAAAATAAATAAAAAACTGCAGCCATTGTCCCCCCACCCCCTTTGCTTTTCCAGCCCGGAGAAACAAGGGCAACTAATACGGACATACAGTAATAAAAGTATTCATGCTAACAGGACCACGAGATCTAAGCGTCAGAGAGCCAGACAAAGCAGAGATTTCAGACTGGTTACTGGAGCGGGGGTCAGCAGATTCCCTTGTTGCTCAGACTGCATCTCTCCCAGGAGCAAGCAGCTGATGACTCACTCTCCACTTATGCCAGACTGAGACCAACTTCGGGTTTTTTTCACAGTCACACAAGCACACAGACAAGCAGTGCCTCTGCTTTTGTGCTTTCTCTAAATGTTTATGTAGCAACATTAACATTATGTAGTGATGCACATGTCGAGCATAGGATTCACTGTGGACTAACAGCTGAGGAGACTGAACTGGCTACAGCTGTCTCTTGTCTTTCTTTAGTTTTTGCTTATGGATGCCAAGGCATTTGACTGATCGTTTTGTTACCATGTGGCCAAAATGACAAAGTTTTCATAAATAAGTAGTCTCTGGTTGGAAGGAATGTACATTGTATATATACATATTGTATATATGTATGTGTCTTACTAATAAAAGCAGCTTACAACCATATCGTTGTTGGGCTGCCTAGGTGCTGCAGCAGGTGTGGCCATTTGTCGGCCAATACCTTGAGAAGCTGCTGGTGGAAACCATTGCTCCATCTATCCGAGCCTCAAGCACCCACCTCCAAACCCTCAGCTTCACAAAAGTGGATATGGGAGACAAGGTAATGCCATGGGTAGCTCAACTATAATATGACACAGCTGTAAATATTCACACAAGTGATACATGTTGTTTATATTCTGCTGAAAATGTGCTTTCTGTTGGCTCCAGGCCATGAAGGTTGTAGGGATCAAGGCACACACTGAGAATGCCAAAGGACAAGTCCTGCTAGATCTGTATATCAGGTAAATGTTTATTGTGAGTCACTGTTACCTCTATATTACAGCTTTTAGAAGGCATTATTGTAGATGATAATTTTGTCCTCGTATCCTCAGCTATGTTGGCAATGTAGAGATCAACGTTGAGGTGAAGAGATACTTCTGCAAAGCTGGAGTCAAAGGAATACAGGTCTGTCTTCTTATCAAGTTTAAAAGTATTATTTGACTGAATTACAGAGTAACATGTTATTAATATAAAGAGGTTACCTGTCTAATGGGATAACTGAAATATACAGACAGTCTGCCATTCTTTAAGCATTTATCCATGGTTTTCATGAGCATCCTTTCTGCTTTTCTGTCCTTAGCTACATGGGATGATGCGGGTGATTCTGGAGCCTCTGATTGGAGATGTGCCCATAGTGGGTGCGGTCACCATGTTTTTCATACAGCGGCCTGTACGTCCATCTACATTCACCTCTATTTGCCCTTTTCTTGTTGCCCCTCAACGCCCATTCCTGTGACCATCATGTATCTCAGTAGACTTGTATGCTTTTCATACTATTGATTTTGCATCAATCTTGATTGATGTGCAGCACATTCCTCTGCCTTATCTGTTCCTAGAAACTAGACATCAATTGGACTGGACTGACTAATTTGTTGGACATCCCTGGACTGAAGTGAGTCATAGTGGAATAACCTTTCTTTGGTTTACACATTAGTAACAGCCACAACCTTATAATAAACACAACCTCACAATATTTTATTAATGTGTGGGTTTTATCATACGGTGAATAACAAATGATATAGACGATACAGCAGTACATTTCAATTGAAATGTTGTTTCTTTGTCTCAGTATCATGTCTGACAGCATGATTATGGATGCCATTGCCTCCTTCTTGGTGCTGCCCAACCGCCTGGTTGTCCCTCTGGTTCCAGACCTGCATGTGGCCCAACTACGCTCTCCATTGCCCAGGGTAAAGCCTGAATACAGATAGAGGGAGACTATTATATCATTTCACATCTCAGTCAACACCAGTATATTACATTTTGGTCCTATTTTTCCTTCTTAGGGTGTGGTACGCATCCATCTACTGGAGGCACAGAATCTAGCAGCCAAGGACAACTACGTGAAAGGGGTTATGGCTGGCTTGTCGGACCCATATGCCATATTGAGGGTTGGCCCTCAGACCTTCACCTCCAAACATGTTGACAACACAGACTCTCCCAAGTGGGAAGAGATGTATGAGGTAAGAAGAATGGAAAGTTTTTTTTTGAAAAGCTTAACATTTGTGTCGTCATTGCACAGGTATTAGAAGACTCAATCATATATCATTTAATGTTGTTCTGTATTTGAGGGATTAGACTGTTACAGCACTGGGAATGTTCATTTTCATTCATGGTCGCATGAGGCTGCAGCCAGCTTCCACACAAATCCCTCTGTCAGTCTTCATGTCCTTGTGTGTGTCTGGTACATCAGGTTATAGTCCATGAGGTGCCTGGTCAAGAGTTGGAGGTGGAGGTATATGACAAAGACACAGACCAGGATGATTTCCTGGGCAGGTACATATGCATATTCATGTCTCTTGTGTGCCTACGTTAAATCTTGCATTGTCACCTTTCATCTGTCACCTTTCCTGGCCAGTTGAAAAAGTACACTACCTTTTTTTGAAGCATGTATTTGTACTTTTGAAGATACAGCTTCTGCTTTCTATGATATGATCTTTTTTCATTCAGCAATACATTTTCTTCTTTTTATTGAATTCTGTCTTACCTCCATATAGGACCAAATTGGATTTGGGCATTGTGAAGAAATCCATAGTTGTCGATAATGTAAGTAAAACGCTGTTATCGTCTCAGTCGCTGTTTGTGTAAGCAGTTTTTTTAATCTTTGGATTGTAAATGTATGCCTGTGGCTGTCTTCCCAGTGGTTCACTTTGAAAGAAACTCCGTCAGGACGGGTTCATTTCAGACTGGAGTGGTTGGACTTGCTGTCTAGCACTGATCGACTTGAGCAGGTCTGAGTCATTTCCACTGATGCATTACTCTTAAGGAAATTCTAGAGTTAATGTATTTTTTTTCTGTTTGCATTTCTACCCCAGATCCTAAAGAGGAATGAAAGCGTCACCAGTAAGACTGCCGATCCACCTTCTTCAGCCATCTTAGTTGTATATCTGGACAAGGCTGAGGCACTTCCTGTGAGTCATATATCTCTACCCTCTCTGCCCATGTTCGTGCTCAGTTCATAGCTGCTTCCTGTGTGTGTTTAAACTGGGGCAGAGCTGTAACTGCCACCTGTCCTGACATTCCACAAAGTTGTTGCCTTGGCCTCAAACCCTGTGCTCTCCATTGCAGTGTGGATGAGTGTGGCAAACTTTATCCAAGGCTGTTAAACACACATTTCCTACTTTGCCAGTTTCTGCTGTCATATCATACACAAAAGGGAACAGCAGTGGCACAATCTTTGAAATGAAACTCAGTCTTTGTGGTTTCTTTCGATGCAAATGTATCCTTCCTGATTATGCCGTGCAGTGTGGTGCCTCCTTTCAGTTACGGTATTTGTGCTGTTGCTATGGTAGCCTTATTATTCACATCAACCACATGCTGTCATGGTGGTAGATTAAGTCTATTTATCGCTCTGCTCTTGGTTACAGAATGTCATTGTTCACATGCCTTACTGTGTATTCATATTTTTCTGATTCGTTTAGATGAAGAAGGGAAATAAGGAACCCAATCCCATGGTGCAGTTGTCTGTGCAGGACATCACTAGAGAGAGCAAGGTAAATCTACTGGGAAAGTCCATTATAATTCTGTACCTTTTTATTCCTATTTTATATGCACACTATTTATTCTTGCATTTAGACTTGTTACACAACCATTAATCCCGGGTGGGAGGAAGCTTTTACATTCTTCATCCAGGATCCTCGCAAGCAGGACATAGACATTCAGGTAACCGCTCATAAGATCAGCTTCTCTGCACTGACATTTGTGTTTGGTATTCTAATAGCCAAACATGTTGTGGTCTTATTTTGGCTTCCCTTCATGTTAAATCAACCAGGTGAAGGACGCTGACCGTGTGCAGACATTGGGCAGTCTGACCATCCCTTTGTCCCGTCTGCTGTCCAATTCCAATCTTTCTCTGGACCAGTGGTTTCAGCTGAACAACTCTGGATCTGCCAGTCGCATCTATATCAACACAGTTCTCAGGGTAAATGGCAACCTATTCACTGAACCTGCACTGCATTAGACCAATTAATGACCAATAAATAGACTGGGGATAAAAACAAGCACAATGTAGGAGGTTATTAATCATACAAACCAAACATTTAGATTTTGTTCAAACCTTTTTCATATGTATAATGGTGTCTCAACTGAGATTAAATGAGACCAGTATCTGGGGGTTCTCTCTTCTTTTCTATTGTAACATAGGTTCTGTGGTTAGATGAGGACCGTATTCCATCTGATGTGTCATCTAATCTGGAGGCTGGAATGTCCAAGCAGCTGCCCCAACAGACCTCCCCTCATCCTAGCTTTGCCACAGAGGTAATGGAGGACATTGCAACTATGATTTTGATTTAGGATTGTGTTTTCTTAAATTGCACATTCTTATTCTAATGTTGATGTGATTTTTTTTTTTTTTTCAGGGACTGCTTAGAATTCACCTATTGGCAGGACAGAACCTTGTTCCAAAAGATAACCTGATGGGGGGCATGGTAAAAGGCAAGAGTGACCCCTATGTCAAGATCAACATTGGGGGTGAAACATTCACAAGTCAGGTTATAAAGAGCAATCTTAACCCCACATGGAATGAGATGTATGAGGTAAATAACACAAGATTATGTATTGAAATAACTCTGTTTTGTTGTGAAATGAATAGTAGTGACTGAAGTTGTATGTATTTATAAATGTCTGCAGTATAATTGGTTTGAGAGAGTCCTTTGAAATGTGCATTGTTTTTTGTTTTTTTCACCCTTCAGGTGATTCTTACCCAGCTGCCTGGCCAGGACCTGTATGTGGAGGTGTTTGATAAAGACATGGACATGAAGGATGATTTCTTGGGCAGGTACAATAACAGCTATAAATATTCAATTATCAAAACAAAAAAAATTTGTGGATTTAAAGATGCATTCTAATCTCACATATCCCAACATACAGGCTGAAGATCAGTCTGAAGGACATCATCGATTCTCAGTACATTGATCAGGTGGGATCTCCCTCGCCAAACACATGTGCTGCATGTTTAGCGTAAAAGAGCGTGGTCAGAATAAGTTAACATACCGTAGGTCTAACTCATGTGGGTGCACACGTCTCCAACTCACTTTGATTAGATACTGAACCCGTTCTTATGTACATCCATAACACATAGCACAGTTCCTGTGTTTAAATGATTCCAATTCTTCTTTCAGTGGTACACTCTCAGTGATGTGAAGTCTGGTCGCATTCACCTGATAGTGGAATGGGTTCCGACAGCCTCAGAGTCAGACAGATTGGACCAGGTCGGTCTTCCCAGAGAAATCCTGGATTAATGGACCGTTGCTGATGGGCTTGATCCATACTCACTGGTTTGTTCTTGTGTCTTCAGGTTCTTCAGTTCCATTCCAGGCAGTCCTACCAAAACAAGGCGGTTCCCTCAGCAGGCCTACTGTTTGTCTTTATGGAGCAAGCAGATGGCTTACCAGTGAGTATTTTTCTACTGATGTTAAGGATGTCGTCAGGATATACAGTTAATGTTTATAGTTTGCTTTTATTGTTATTGCCTGTTTGTTTCTCTACAGGTTAAGAAGAGTGGCAAGGAGCCAAAAGTGGGAGCAGATGTTTCTCTTGGAAAAATGTCCCACAAAACTACAGTAAGACTATTCAGTTTAGAATTGATAGTACTATGTTTTAAGCTACTTTCTAAAGCACTGATTGCAATATTGTAATATTGTTACAGTGACACGATATCTGTTAGTAATAATAACTGATTCTTGCATCTCCGAAGGTGTGTGATCGTACCACATCTCCTCAGTGGAATGAGGCATTCTGCTTCCGGGTTCGAGACCCCAGAGAGGATATTCTTGTTGCTAAGGTACGCTGGCTTCAGTGCATTATCAAAGTGGAACAGAAAAGTCATACAGATGCAAGCCGTGTGATCTCTGGTATATAAATACTGCCTTTGCTAAGACCCTGCATTGTGTTTCCCCAGCTCTCCCACAGCTGGACCTTGCCCATTGGTTCCCTGGTGGTTCCTATCAGAGAGCTGCTCTCCGAACCAGAGCTGGTCCTGGACCAGTGGTTCCATCTGGATGGAGCCTCACCTGAGAGTCAGGTTCTTCTGAGGGCTGAACTGAAGGTGGGAGAACTCTCTGTCTGTTGTTCTTTATTTGTCTTCTAAATATTTAGTGTATGTCCTTTTTAAGTTTCATTTTCTCACTTGCACTATCCCTCCCTTTCTGTGCCTCTAATCTTTCTGTGTTGTATCTTATCTGTCTATATATCTTACTCTCTGTGTCTAACTGTTATATCTATTTGAGTCTTTATCTTTGTCTGTATCTATATTTCTTTTACTCGCTGTAACTATGTGGAATATCTCTTTCTGTTTCTTTTTATCTGTATGTCTCAGTCTGTATGTTTTATTTCATTGTCAAGAGTTTTTTTGAGGCAGTTCTTTATATGTTGTACTTGTTCTACTGATATTGATATATACAATCAAGACTAATAAAAAGCTGGTAAACTAAGTGAAATGATAATTATATCAACTCAACTACAGATGCTGATCCCCAGCAAATGTCCCGGTGCCACTGATAAGGCTAAAGTCACTTCAGCGTCAGACCCTTCCCCTGCTCAGCAAAAACAGGAGATAGACACAGTGCTGAGGTAAGATTTATTTATTTATTTGATTAAGACAACTCACATTAATCAACATTTCTGTAAATGCGCCAGTGTTAGCCAGACGGCTAATTTTCAACTGTAGTCCTAGTTACGGTAGTAGCTAATTCAAAAGGTCTGTCTTTACTTTCCAATTGTCCTTTTGTCACTTATTTTTTTATTGCTACTCTTTGTGTTTTTAGGTCAAGTTCAGTGGACGCCCCTCCTGTGGAGACTATTGCCTCTTCAGTGACCTTACATGAAGATGTTGACGTAAAGGAAATGCCAGCTGATGTGACTGAAGAGAAGGTGGAAGAATCACCAAGCCCTGCTATACCACAACCTCCTCATACTTCCCCAGACCTCAGCTTTGCCAGTGAGGTAACATCACAAAATAGTGATCTAAAGTAGCAGATACATGCAATAATGCATTACACAATCATTTAGTTTAAAAAAAAAATAAAAAAAAATACCAATATCAAGTGAAATGATCCCTTGCTGTAGGGGCTGCTGAGAATCATCCTGTTGGAGGCCCAGCATTTGGTTGCCAAAGACAACATGATGGGCGGTATGGTGAAGGGCAAGAGTGACCCCTATGCCAAGATCAATGTTGGAGGGGTTGCCTTTAAGAGTAATGTAATCAAGGAGAATCTCAACCCAGTCTGGAATGAGATGTATGAGGTGTGTATGAAGGACTGTGCAATTTTGTTTACTGTCAGCATTATTTCAAATGAAAAGATGATGATAATACTATGTGAACCACCTCATTTGTTGTAATTAATTTAACTGTTTTAACTGTTCAATTTTCCCTCAGGTGGTGCTGAGGCCTCAGTCAGGACAGGAAGTGCAGGTAGAGCTGTATGACAAAGACATGGACAAAGATGACTTCCTGGGCAGGTGAGGGCTAATGTGGAGGTTTCTAGAGGCTTCATTACCTCAGTGGGGTAACAACAATGTTTACACGGCCACACTTAAGTTATTTGACCGTGAAGGTAATTTATAGGTATATTACCATATGGTGTATATTTGAAAAGTTTGATTTATGGATGAAAAACTCTTTTTTTTTTCTTCTTCTTCTTCTGTGTTTACTAACATAGAACATAGAAACAAACTTTTCACAGCATTAGAAAAATATAATAATTAACATTTAATGTTTCAGGGCATTTTAAGGGTCTGGCTTCATTTTCACAGATTGTGCCATTGTGTAAAATGTGCACAAATGTTTTTATTGTGAGCAGGTACAAAATCAGTGTGGCAGACATCATCCGTTCCCAGTACACAGACCAGGTCAGTATTGCAGTATTGCAGCATCTTCGTTGCTGTGGTGTAAATATGGGCTTTAATTCAGTAAGTGTACATCTCTGTTTCAGTGGTACACTCTAAATGATGTGAACTCTGGACGTGTTCGCCTGATACTGGAGTGGGTACCAGCAGTGTCCCATAATGACACCCTGGATCACGTCAGTTCAATTTTTATCATTTGTTTATGTTTTCTCACTTATTCACGCATATATACTGTATATGTATATAATCTTCATCAACTGCATTGCCTATTCCTCCCAAATCTGTTCCATGCCAAATATGATACCCTGCTCAGTTCACCGTGCCATCAGCGCTGAGTCATTGTTATGTATTTATCATTTGATTCTCTGCTGCAGGTGATGCGGGTGCAGTCTCTCCAGTCTTACAAGAACAAGGCCGTTCCCTCTGCAGCCCTGCTCTTTGTTTATGTGGACAGAGCACACTCATTGCCTGTGAGTCGCTCGGAATTTGGTCCACTTTAATAAGTGTGCTGCATCAGTTTATAGATAGACAACAGTTTGGAAAGCACATGTTGATAAACACATCCTCTATTGGCATAAAGTGAAAACTCTTTCTACTCTTTAAGATATTGTTTTTATATACAAGTAATTACTAGATTAAAATAAATGAGGACTTTCAGAAATAGTTGCTGCTTGCTGAGCTACAATCACTGTTTTTGGATTTTATGATGCAATGATTCAGGAATGTTTTATTTTTTTAAAGAAAGAAGTTGGATCTCGAACCGCTGTTGCCTTAATTACAGAGTGAATACAAACTATTATGTGTTATGTGTCTTTCTGTGTTCAGTTTAAGAAAAGTGGAAAGGAGCCCAAGGCTGGGGCCGAGCTTGTGTTTGGTAACACAACCCACAAAACCAAGGTATAAGACTGATGATAGAGACATTAAACACTTAACAAGAGCTACCGTGTTTAGAATTTCAAAACCTAAACGTTGGCGCCTCCCACTGGTGCTATTAAAAAAGCCAAGGCTTGACAGTAATTCATGCCATTACCTTCATTAGGCTGTTCTAAATGCCAGTGGAAAGAGAAGAGAACTTTATCAAAGTACAATGACAATATATATCTTGTTATTCCATGCTCTGTTTCAGGAACCACCATTTGTCCAACTTACCTCTCCTTTTTTTCTATTTAAAGGTTTGCGATCGATCCAGATCACCTCAGTGGGATGAGGCGTTCTACTTCTTGGTTCATGACCCCAGAGAGGAGATGCTCATAATGAAGGTGAATGTACTGTACTGCAGTATCTGAACACTGCTACCAGTGTCAACAACATCTCCACCTCTGACTGGCATTATAAATGTGTCCTTATTTTGGTAGTTGTCGAGCGAATGGGACCAGCCACTGGGATCTCTTGTAGTCCCTGTGAGGGAGCTGCTCTCTGAACCACAGCTGGTCCTGGACCAGTGGATGCCTCTGGATGGATCCTTACCTGAAAGTGAGATCCTGTTGAGGGCTGAACTCAAGGTAAGAGAATACGCAGAAAGGGGATTATTATACTGTTGTCAATAAGTATGTTTACCTGCACATCAATATTCCACTATTATTATATATAGCATTTTCCGATTAAGACGTGGGATATTCCGGTATTATTCGGGTTTTAGAGGCATTCTTTGGACATGTATACAGGGCATTTGGAATATGCGTCTCAATCGTCTCAATTTTTACCCTAGTTTACACCCAGTTTATGCCTGTTAACGGCTTATGGTCAGCTCTGTGCGTTGCTATGATTGCTGTACACAAACCAACCAGCCTACAGTTAGCAAGGCTGCAGACCCGATAAGAAGGAGAAACGCAGCTACTTTTAAACATTATCAAAGACTTGGATATCAACAGATTTTTGGACATGAGCCGACCTTTTCAAGAAGCTGGTTGAAGGAATGAAAGAGGGATGCTGTGTTCGCACGGTCCAACAAGCCCGCCACCGCTGGTAAACTTTGAAAATACACGGCTACATGTAAACGGGAATATCTGTGGAATATTCACTTTCATTAGCCATGTAAACAGCTTAGTCGGAATATCGTCTTTTTCCGAATAAGGGCAATAACCGGAATATTATGTGCATGTAAATGTAGTACGTATTGTTGACAGGTCCTGAGCTCAAGGATGACTGAAGCTCCGCAGCCTTCTGTGGCTGGTTCAAAGAAAGAAGAGATGGTAATTTCTACTAAACAGGAATTCAAAGCAGCCAGTGAGGACAAAAAAAGTTCAGAGCTGACAAAGTGAGTGTTTTTTTTTGTTGTTGCCTGATTTGATAATACACACATCAAAAATCTGCAGACTGTACTTGGGCCTTATTTAAAAAAAACACCAAAACAATATCACTTAGTGTCATTTAAATATAAAGAGAAGTAAGCAATAGATACACATTTGAAACGTAAGCCAGCACTCATAAATATATTAAGTGTTCCTGTCGGTGGGCTATACAAGCAAATATGCTCCTATAAGACATGATTTGAAAGTATATTTGTAGCCAAGTGAAGCTAAAACATTATTATAAAAATAAATGTAGTTCCATTCAGGAGTCTGGCTGTGGTGTTTTGTAACAGCAGTGTGTTTTTTTTTTTTGTTTTGTTTTTTTTAGACCGGTTGCAGTATCTGGCCAGTTGAAACACTCTGAAGCAGCAGATGCTGCGGCCTCCACACAAGATGCTGCTCCCGCTGAACCAGCTGCCATTCACACCGCACTTGATACATTCCCTGCTGCTGCAGTGAGTCATAGCACATTATAGTCGGTTGTTATTATGTTTAACCTGTCTATTTTCACCTTTATAACGTTCCATGTAATTTTGCTCAGCTGGTGGAGGAACCAAGAGCTCCAGAAGAACATCCCACACAGTCAGACACAGCATTTAAAGAAGACTTTGAACCGCAGCAAAACCAAACAGGGTGAGCTCCACGTCACAGTAAATGAGACCATATTATTTTCCCTTCATTATTGCCTCAAAAGTCCATAAATTGGAAGAATAGAAAGATACCTAACAATAATATTGTGTGTGTGTGTGTGTGTGTGTGTGTGTGTGTGTGTGTGTGTGTGTGTGTAGTACTGGTTTAGGCAACCTTGCTCACGCCACAGTGACTGGTCTTCCCGCTGACACCCTGGGGCCAGCAGAGATCACAGAAATCCCCAAAGCTGGGGCAGTTCTTCCACCACACACCACCCCCAGCCAGAACTTTGGTGAAGAGGTGGGTTTAGTTTATGCCTTGATTAGCAGAGTGGATGTTAAATAATTAGCTTCCACCAACTGTACAGTGGTATTTGTTCTTTGTCACTGCCCCCCCTCCCCTTTTTACATACAGTATTTGCTTTATTTGAAACAATAAGAAAACACCTTCTTTAGCTGTGTACGGCAAGGTGCACGACCCTCCACCCCTCTGCCAAAGTAAACAGTTATATGACGTTATGGTTTTCATAAATCAAGAAAAACTGTTTAAATTGTTTTAAAAACCATAATATCTATCTGGACCAGGGTTCCATCAAAAATAGGTGTGTGACAATTCATCACACTGACAATAATATTCTGCTATTCAATCATTTTGTCCCCAATCATAAGATGGTGACTAGTTTGTTGAACGGATGCTGCTGGGTCTCATCATGTGGGTTTTTTGAATAACACCAGGCTTTTTCCAAACACTGTCAATGTGCCACTTCCTCTTGTCTTTAAATATCATGTTAAATTTCAACTTCCTCTGCTGATTTGGTGGATCTGGTGCATGTTCTACTAAACTGCTGCATAGGTACCTGTGTCATATCAGCTGGAATAGAAACAGACAAGCGGCAGAAAATTAAACGTGACAACCTTTGTATCGTTTATACGATGTACAGAACTCTGGTGCGAAGGAGGGACCTTTACTAATGTAAAAACAAGTTCTAATAGACCATATTTAGATAAGGCAACTTGGAAAGGTATTCTCTATTTCTATCATTTTCGAGTCACGACCCCCCCAGAATAATGAAGATGGTGTTCACATTACCAAGCTACATATGCTGTGTGCTCAGTGACTCCCTGTATGTTCTATAACATTTCCAGTCTTCATCCTGCAGGGGCTGCTGAGGATTCACCTGCTGGAGGCCCAGAATCTGGTTGCAAAAGATAACCTGATGGGGGGCATGGTGAAGGGCAAGAGCGACCCCTATGTCAAGATCAACATAGGGGAAGTTACATTCAAGAGTCATGTTATCAAGGAGAATCTGAACCCAACATGGAAGGAAATGTATGAGGTATGGAGTATTCTTGGTTTAAGCATTGCATATTGTCTGGATTTCACTGCATGTTAAGTATTTTGTACAAATATTGTTTTTGTTTTTGTTTTTAACAGCTGGTTTTGAGTGGGCACAGCATTCAGTGGATCAAATTTGAAGCATTTGATAAGGATTTAGACTCTGATGACTTTCTTGGCAGGTGTGTGTCTTAATGTTGGTTAATCACTTACTTATATTAGTACACAAGATAAAAGGTGTAGAGTCCTAAGAACACTGGTCTGCATGGTAAGAATTCTAACAGAGATACACCTGTCACTTAATTAACACATACTGTAGTCACATCAGTTTGCTCTGAAATGCATCTCCATTCACAGCACCGTCCCGCTGTTGCCAAACATCAACATGAACTGAATATTTGATGTGGGTTGGGTTAATGAAATATTTACACAAGGAGTATGAAAATGATCTGTATTAATCTAGGGGGTTGATTGCTTTTCTGCAGTTTTCATTAAGTAGCATTAATATATTCCATAATGTCAACATTGGAAATCTTTGTTTCTGGACATCTTGTAGGTCAACATTTGCCTGTTTTCATTTTCACAGATTTAGTATCAAGCTAAATGACGTGATCAGATCCCAGTACACAGATCAGGTTAGTCAATTGATGATGATGATCTGAAGCCGTGCCATAAGATTTCTGAACTCTGCTCTGTATCATTTCCTTATATGAAGGTGTGTTGCCCTGCTTCTTTAACCGACTGTGTCTCTGTTGCAGTGGTACACTTTGAATGATGTGAAGTCTGGGCGGGTCCACTTGATAATGGAATGGGTTCCTACAGTGTCACAATCAGTCAGACTTGACCAGGTCTGTCCTTAACTTATGTTGACAGCTCTATCACCCGTTGTTTATTCAAACACTCTTTAAAGGTCCCATGGCATGAAACTTTCACTTTGAGGTTTTTTAACATTAATATGAGTTCCCCCAGCCTGCCTATGGTCCCCCAGTGGCTAGAAATGGCGATAGATGTAAACCGAGCTCTGGGTATCCTGCTCTGCCTTTGAGAAAATGAAAGCTCAGATGGGCCGATCTGGAATCTTCTCCTTATGATGTCATAAGGAGGAAGGTTACCTCCCTGAGAATTTGGCCCGCCCATAAGAAAAAGAGAGACATCAAGGCTTGAAAACAAGCGAAGCATGACAGTTGGTCAAGGCCACACCCCCACCCTCCACCTTGCCCCCACCCTCTCTCCTCCTCAATAGCATTTAAAGCTACAGACACAGAAATGGCACATCCTAAGTAAAGCTCATTGTGGGACTGGCTCTAGTGGCTGTAATTCTGCACCAAGGCTGAATTTTGGGAAATAGACTTCAGATACAGTATTAGGGGACCACTAAGGCCTATATAAAAGCATCCAAAAAGCAGCACGTCATAGGACCTTTAAACATGCACTATTGATGCGTCGATAAGATAGCAGCTACCTACATAATGCTATCCAGTCACTTTCCAACAGACAGGGCACATTATTTACATTGCAAAATAATGTTCAGGCCTAACTTGGCTGTGCTCCATGTCGCAGGTGCTGCAGCTTCAATCTCTCCAGTCGTATCAGAACAAGGCTGTCCCCTCCGCCGCTCTGCTCTTTGTCCACATTGAGAGAGCACATTCATTGCCTGTAAGTTACCTGCAATTTATTTACATAATGTGCAGTATAAAAATGATTTCTCATGTAATAAAAACTTAAGTGCCTCTCTCTTCCTTGATAGTTGAAGAAGAGTGGAAAGGAGCCCAAAGCAGGGGCTGAGCTTCATCTGGGTGAAACATCCTACAAAACCAAAGTGAGACTCTTGATGCTTGATGCTCTATTGTCAGTCTAATAGATGAATTATTATTGTAATAGCTCACTCATGTATGTTCATCATCCCTCAAGCTGTGTGACCGCAGCACCAGTCCTCAGTGGAATGAGTCTTTCTACTTCCTGGTCCGTGACCCTAAACATCAGATGCTTGTAGTAAAGGCAAGAGCTTTATTTACATTTATTTTGCATTTCAAGTTTGCAACAGCAGCAATGTTGGGAGTGAATTTTCCATTGTGTCTCTCTCTCATGAATTGCAGTTGTCCAGTGGTTGGGACCAGCCAATGGGATCTCTGGTGGTTCCTGTGAAGGAGCTGCTTGCGGCGCCACAGCTGGTCCTGGACCAGTGGTTCCATCTGGATGGAGCCGCACCTGAGAGTCAGATGCTGCTGAGGGCTGAACTCAAAGTGACAAAACCCATCTGCCCATACACGTCTTGTATAGCATTTGATAACAACTAATCAATAATGACTTGGCGTATTCTGAATTTGTTTTCAATAGATTCTGGATTCCAAAATGGTGGATATGATCAGTGCAGGGACTCTGCCCTGTGCTGCCTCTGGCTGTGGATCTGGAAACGGGCAGGTGAAGTTGTCTCTTTCATATTCCTCGCAGGAGAGACAGCTCATCGTCATCGTCCATGCCTGCAGGTGAGCTTCCTCAAATAAAGTCAGTCAGAATGTGTTCTCATCAATGATATACTGTTGGTATCATTGTTATTTAAGGCTTGGTTTAAGGAAGGCTTATTGTTGTTTTTTCCAATTCAGGCTTTGTTACAAATTTGTTTTCCAGATATTATGATGGCACATTTCAACATCAGCTTTAGCTTTGAGAAGCTCACCGTGATGTTATTTGGCTTGACCACAGATGTAGCGAGAAGAAGAAAAAAGTCACTACATCCTGATATTAACCCAGTTTTCTGACTCTTTATTTTGTTTATAGTAACAATGAACCCACCCTTTAAGAAAAATCTACAATTTAACGAAGTGAGGAAATTGCTGATGACAGCTCTAATTTACATAGAGGCATTATACTGCTCTAATATACTGGGACTTTAAGAATAATTTAATGGTAACACTTTACAATAAGGTACACAAAAAAATAGGTAGTTAATGATTAGTTACTGTTTTTCAGAAGGGTAGTTACTGTTTTTTGAAAGTAACTAATCATTCGTTACTCTTTAAAAAAAACAGTAACTACCCTTCTGTAAAACAGTAACTACCATTCTGAAAAACAGTAGCTAATCATTCATTACTCTTTCAAAAAACAGTAACTACCCTTCTGGAAAACAGTAACTAATCATTAACTACCTATTTTTTTGTGTACCTTATTGTAAAGTGTTTCCATTTAATATTCCTACACTTTAACATGTACAATTATTGCTTTGTTTTTTTTTGTACAGAGGTCTGTTGTCTCAAAGTAAGGATGGTGTAGACAGCTATGTCTCCGTCATGCTGCTGCCAGACAAAAGCAAAGCCACCAAGAGGAAGACAGCAGTGAAGAAAAAAGACCTCAACCCAGAATACAATGAGAGGTAATTAACTAATTGTCTTTATGTTCCTGTGCAGGTTTTATTTATTTTTTTATCTCTCAGGAACTTTGTAAGTGTTCGCATCTAATCATCTTTGTCAATTCTATAAGGTTCGAGTACAATCTGTCTGTGGATGAGATGAGATTCAGACGCCTCGTTGTATCAGTGAAGAATAACTCGGCCTCGTTCAGGAGCCGCGACGTCATTGGACAGGTCAGTCTGAGACCTCAACCTGCAACTCTGATATCGGTTAAAGTGTTCTGCATCACACACATACAGCAGCCAAAAGCTAACAAGTAACCATCAGGCTATCCAAAGAATGTCACATGTGACTACTTCACATCACACCTAATTTGGGTAAATCCACACTTGTACAGATGTGGCCAAGCTGTGCAGTCAGTAACGGGCCGGCTACATTGCATGCGTAGCATAAAGTAAACCGAGCGGATGCTCCAACACTACACTTCTACTATAATCAATGAAACTGGCTTCACTGGGCATGAGAGCAGCACGTGTGGTGAGCATGCGCCGCAGATTTATTTCTACTAGCACAGTGCACGTTGAAAATGTGTCTGTTTGGAACGGGCCGATTGCTTGGTATGATCGTTAACGAATTTAACACTTCAGCAGAGGTGTTAATTTCCATACAGGTTTAGTGGCTTGACGGTTAACGGTGAAGTATAGATTTGATTTGCAGGGGTATTTTGGCAACCCCCCCCCCCCCAAAAGCAAAAGCTCACCGACTCACACAATCCTACGCTGCGTGTGCACTGCAGGTGTAGCCAGTTAAGAGATATATTCAGCGGCACATCCACTCGGCGAAAGGTCTGCATATGTTACGTGTGCAGTGTAGCTAAAGCGTAAATTCTGCCTGGTAACTTTTGAACTTTTGTGTTCCTAGTTTTCCCTGAATATACATGTTCTGCATGCATATCCTGCTTATTAACAAGATGTACAGCTTATACAGATGTTAACATGTCATTCCTGTTATTTAGGTGCAGATCGAGTTGGGCCAAGTTGACCTGGTTTCTGGTGAATTCACAGAATGGTGAGCAGACTGTATTCAAGTTTTTTAAAGTGATACTCAGATAAAAAAACGGCAGCAAAAAGTTCATAGTTTCCTCTGTTCTGCCAGAGAACAGAGGCTGTGGTCAGCTTGGATTAATAACATTTTCATGATAGAAAAAAAAAACATTAAACCATACATAGAAAGAAGAAACTGACGATTTGTAAGACATTGAGTATACAGTACGTAAGGACAGCAGGGAGCTTATCCTGCAGGAGTAGCTGGATGTTTTTCTGTGGAGTATCACCTAACTATGCTGCTGTTTTCTTCATTTTTCATTGTTTAATGACCACCATTAATTAAATGATTGCTGATAAAATTGATACAATTTAATTCAGTTTTCATAAAATTTCCGTCCCTATATTTATTCCAGGTTTACCCTGAAAGACGAAGCTGAATAGTCGTTCTGCTTGCTTATGTCATACTACAATGATGATGATGTCATCCCTCAACCTGGCATTGAGTGCCACTGCTGCAGCTCACACTAATGCCTTCTGCACACCTCTGCGTACAGTACCACCGTGACAGCCTTACCTGCATCCACCCAGCTCTCTGTGTATTCACATAGTATAGAATTGAACTGCACTGTATATTCACATACATCAATACTCTCACCAAAGATAAGTAGGTCAAAGTAGCTGAGTTGACAAGAATGAAGTGAATGTTCGTATTGACTAAAGGTTACATTTCTATATGAAGAAATAAGTTTTAAGATGGAGTGGAGCAAGTAAAAGATGAACAGGTCTAGAAAGTCATATTGTGTTGTTTTAAATGTTTAAAATCTGGGAGTGTTGTTTTTAGACTAAAGTTTGTTTATGAATGCTAATGCCATTTCAGTATTTTGAATCTGTTTTATGACAGGCTTTCATGGAAGTTATTTTATGTTTCACAGCACATTGCCATGTTTATGTTTGAAATTCCTTTTGAAAATCATTTTATAAGATCTTCTTTCTACACAACATGTATTTGTTAAACCTACGTCACAATTAGATCGTTTGATTTTTGTGTATATTTGCAACTTTATGGATGAGATCCAATGAAAGATGGTGTAACAAAAATAAATAAACAGATTTTGCACAGCTTACTTTTTGCTTTTGTGGAACAGTTTTTTAAGGGTTTAGACTTAAAAAAAGGTTTTATTTATGATTTTCTTAAACATTGTATTACCAGTTCTACTGTGTATACTTGTATCACTTCTTTAATTGTTTAATGGAGCCTATTATTCTGCTGTGATATACAGTGAATGACTTTAATATTTAAATATCATATAGTGTGTCTATTGTAAAAGAAAAGATCATGCCACGTATGACTGATTATGAAAATGTATTTAAATTTAAATTGCAAATGATATGGAGAGTCCTCAAATGTAGGAGATAGCCATTAAGAAAATATGCCCATTACAGATCATAGATATGTTTTTCTTTCAAAAAACAAACAAAGAAAAGTTTTCTTGATTTTTTTTTTATTTTTTATTGTCAGCAGTGGTGGGAAAATGACATGTATTCTTTTGGTAAAAGTAGCCTTCTGACATTGTAAAAAAAAAAAAAATCCGGTAAAAGTCCTCACATAAATATTAGCAGTGGAGTAAAAAAGTGAAATATTTCCCCCTGAAATGTAAAGTTAATTAATGTAGGATCGCGACCTGTAATGGTGCTATTTCTATTTGTCCACCGAAGATTCTAAGTAAAACAATCTTTCAAGTTTCAAAGCTTAATCCCTAAATTAATAATACACTGATGACTTACACTTATCAATAAGTGTCCACAGCTGCCTTTCTTTTCTTTTTCTTTTCAATATGTATTAAAAAACTATCAAATATACAAACTTTGCAGACGATTTACTCAACATAAATGGTACAGTGTGGCGCCTTCATTGTGACGTCACTTGTCTCGCGGAGCTACAATACTTTCACTTTCATCTATCAGGAAGAAGCAGTGTTTAAAGTGTAGAGCCAGGTGAAGGTAAGTCGTCGATCCGTATGCGTCATAAATTCATATTTTACGTGCTGTATGTATGTTCAAACAGACATAAAGTTCGTTACATAACATTGACGTTAGTTGTGTTAAAAATGTAGGAAATAAGAAAACTGGAAAGCAAATATAGCCCGAGTTAGCATTAGCTTAACGTAAACGAAAGTGGAGTCGAGCGATAGCAGTGTCAACATTTGACAGTTTTATGTAAATACACCAAATATAACGTTACAAACGTTGTTGTCATCTGTGTTAAAGGAAGAAGAAGACTGACTCAAAATGTCAGACAGAGAGGAGCCCATGGAGGTAAGTAACGGTAGCTAGATTAGCAAAGTCTGCAACTAATTTTGAACAGCAGAACATTATGAAAAACAACTAAGGGAGCTGTGGTATTCACTTGATGTGTGCGTATTTGACTGTCTTCAGATTCAATTGTTTTGAAGTATTAATTGCTGCAATTGTCTTTTTTTAATTAAGATTGAGGGCAATAACCTGCAGACTCAAACCCCTCACGATAAGTATGCTGAGGTAGGTATTTGAGCGTGTGTGTGCTAAGGCTATGTGTTCGACAAGACATGAGCAGCTTTTAAAAACTCAAAACCGAGGCATAGAAAACCTAGCTCGAGTTCCAGCAGGCCTGTGTGTTTTTCTGTATGTGAAAGTGAAAGTATTAATGTAGGCACAAGTTCCCAGGAAAGCTAAACTAGTCCTAAATAATCACAAACTGTTGCTCTCTGCTGTATTGAGGCTGTTGGCTTAGACTTTATTCTAGTCTATTATCAGTCTACGTTATCAACATTATATAGAACTCTAATGTAATTTAAGCTATATTAGTAGCTGAATGCATTGCTATCTTGCTTAGTAATACAGTAACAATAACTGTAGCACGTTTTCTGATGACTTTATCACAGACAAAAGATGAAGTTCAAGTCACTCTCTTAGTGGAGTGGTCAGAGGGTATTCAACCGCAGAAATCTGAAAGAGAACTACAGAAATATCTTCAGAGTTGGGCTAACAACAAAAGCAACAACTTTCATGGAGACTGCAATGTTGTAAGTGTCTCGGGAAATGGGACTGCTGTGATAAGACTTAAACCTGCTTCAGGTATAGTATGATTTTTAAAAATAATAAAATCGCACATCTATTACCAACATTTTATGTTGACCAATACAATGTTCTTTTTTCCCATCTTTTTTTTTGAGGCATATTTATTTTGTGTTTGTCTTCTTTTTTAGCTGTGGGTGAGCTTCTGAAACTGAGTGGACAAAAACTGACCAAGAAAGATAAGCCACACACAGTCACAATAAAGTCTGTTACGTTGACACCACCAGAGCTGAAGACACAAATGCCAGAGGATGCTTCAGTGAACCCCACTCCTTCATCCGTGTCAGAGCCACAATATGTATGTACTGTGTAGTAAATCAGTAGGTATGAATTACATTGAAAATTAATGCTTTTTACTAAATGAATACATTGTATTTTATTCAGGGGCTAGGGCACCTGGGGAAGCAGAGTAGTGCAGTTTCTACAACAGGAGAGGAGACATGCACTTGCCCTGTCCCAGTGGGCCATTTCTGGTACGTGAACCACATCTACAAGGAGGAAATTAAACGTATAGAGAAAGAGAATAGAGTTAAAATCATGGCAGAAGTAAATGTGACATTTCGAGCAGACCAGAAAGATGGATGCTCACAAAAAGCTCTCTCTGAGTTCACAAGCCTCGTCCAGAAGTGCTTAGGTGAATCAGATGGCTCAACTATTCCTCTCAGTAATGTAGATAAAGAAGAGTGGAAAGACGTGCTGAAAATCGCCCAGACAAAAGAAAACAAGCTTTTGCTTACTGTATCCTCTGAAGAAATGACCGCATGTGGACCAAGACAAGTTCAGGATGCCATCAGAAAGTCCCTAACTCCATCAACAAATACCAGCCCTTCTGTTGGAGAGTTTACATGGGCGTCTCAAGACACACCACTGAGCATTGGCATGAGTATCAAAGACCCTCTCGTCAATGCTGGACTAACCATGGAGGAGAGCTCCTGGAAGCTGATGACTACTTCCTTCAGTGAGCAAGTAACTAAGATCAAAACTAATTTTGGTGTGGACTTTAAAGTGTCAGGCATCAGTTCAGGCAAAGTCAGAGTCAAAGCTTGCTACAACAAATCTGGAGGAAACGCGTCAATGGAGAGCCACGCTGTCAGGGCTCTTCTTCACCTGTATCAGAAGAGTGCCACATCACCAATGAGCTCCACCCAACACCAGGGTGCCACTGGGTTCACTGGCTCGCTGTCAGAAGGCGCCTCCTGTGGACCTGTGTTGAATGGACAATCAGGATACAACACTGACGCACCAACAGGGGAGGGAGCAACAGCAGAAGATGACAAAGATGAAAAATGTCCTATATGCATGGAGACATTTACCAAAAAGAAACAGCTCAAGTGTAAACATGAGTTTTGTGAGGAATGCCTGGCTCAGTCAAAGAAAGCCATGGGACCCACCTGTCCTGTATGCAGAGATGTCTTTGGTATGATGGAGGGAGACCAGCCAGATGGAAACATGACATGGTATAAATTATTCTCATCCCTCCCTGGATTCTCAGACTGCAACACTATAGTCATTACCTATGACATTTCAAGTGGAAAACAGACGGTAAATGCCTTGAGTTAAATATTTTCAGACGTGTCAATTGTAGAACTTGTGAGTTAATTTCTGACATGACTGTCAGTTCTAATATATTTCACCATCCTTTTGCAGGAAAAGCATCCACATCCTGGAAAGTACTATTCTGGTATTCACAGAATAGCATATCTGCCAGACAATGAAGAGGGCAGAGAAGTGCTGCACCTGTTGAAGAAAGCGTTTGACCAGAAGCTCATTTTCACTGTTGGAACATCCAGAACGTCTGGGATGGACAACCAGGTGACCTGGAACGACATTCACCACAAGACCAGCATTACAGGAGGACCAGAGTGGTACAGCAGCCAAATATCTTTATTTATATATATATATATATATATATACATGATGTCAAGTCTACTGCAATGCCATATATTAACACTTACTGTTTCCATAGTTTTGGGTATCCTGACCCTGGCTACCTGAGCAGAGTCAAGGAGGAGCTGAAGGCTAAAGGCATCGAGTGAAGACTTCGATACAAAGTGGCTGAGGAGAGTTGTTTTATCACAAAAAAATTAAATGATTATGTGCTGTATTGTATATTGTCTCTCATCAGTAAGGGTTACTTTGAGGTGGAATGATCAGCATTTCCAGCTAAAGAGTTTATGGTTTAGCAACGTGTATTATCTTTACCTATTAAGCATCACTTTGAAGAAGGATTTCCTCAATTTGTTTGTTGATTGATAATGTTTCTCAAAAATATAATAGTATAAGAGTCACATTTGTGAACATAATCAGAACTTTACGTCTACAGTACACATAATCTACTGCATCTAATTTACTGTTTGCCTAATAAATGATTAATCCAAACCACAGTGACTCATAGTATTCTTACCTATATCAGCACAAACCCATTGGCCTGTTTTCTGTATAATTTTGTATGTATAATGTTAAAATTTAATTTTAACATTTTATTTATAACAATATCTGTTATTTAGTTTGTAATGTACTCCAGCAGAAATTAAACAGTCTTCCCAGAAGAAAGTCTGAGCCTTCATGCATTGTGTACTATAAAAGTTACTGTAGGTAGGCCTATGTGTAGTTTTTCATTAAAGGAAACTAATCAAATAATTCTGAAAATGTAAAGTAAGCAAAATAAAAACGTGTTGTCATTGCATTCAAGATTGTTACTACTTGAATGAATATATGGCTGACACATTTCTAAAAGAAGCATTTTGGGACAGCATAAGGACAGAAACTGGGAAACCCTGCTACCACAATACAAAGTTACCTCAGTACAAACAACGTGGCACAATATCATAAATATTTAACATGCATGTAGGGATTAAACCCCTTTTCCAATACAAAGCAAACCATAGGCAACTTTTATGATAATTGGGCGGGTTCGACCCTCTGATTGGCCTGTTCGGTGTCAGTCAAACTTATAAAATGAGTTTCACTTTTAAGCGAAGGTAAGTCATAGGCCTGTGTCACATGTTATAAATCCTGTATGTATGATCAGTAGACGGTAAGGATATGCGACGTAACTTGTCAACGATTGTGTTCGCCATGAATTGCAAAAAATATACAGGTAGTTTAACTTGCCATGACCGAAAGTGGAGTAGGATTTGCTTTTAACATCAGGCTTACATAACGTAATGAATGTGCGCAGTCATATGTCAGATAAAGAATTATGTTGTTTTTTTATGCTTTAAACTCGATCAAATACAAACACTTTGTGCTAATTGTGGTTGTATGATGTGTCTTTAAAGATTGTCAACACGTCAGGCAGTGTCGAGGACAAAGAAGAGCCCGTGGAAATAGTGAGTAACATTAGTCCATAGAATGCAACAGTATGAAATAATTGTTACGGGGGCTGTGCTGCATTCAAGTGCTCCTCAGATGATCCCCTTTTGTCGAGTTGAGAAGTCGTTACTCCGAGTTCGGTGTGTTCATGAGCTTTGTGAGTAATGCGGAAAAAATATTAGACGCTACAAAGAAGATCTGTTACAGTGTCTTCAGTAGGAATAGGACTGTTAAAAACAGTTGTTATTTGTAAACTTAAGTACTAATTGACAAAAGTGTCCACCTGCATACTAAAGCCAGCAACAGTTCTGGGGCAGGTTTAAGAAATGCAATTATTTTAGTTAATATTGTGCTCCCATGGTGCATTTTCCTAAATAATGTACCAAACAGCCCCCACTGTGTCTCCAACACACTTGGCCTTGCTACTTATGAGGCATCGTGGTCAGTGTATCTTTTGGTCATTCAATTTTTCTTTCATAAACACGTATTCAAAAACAAAATTTTCGTTTTAAAATACAAAATTTGAAAATTGAAATACAAGGCGTTTTTTCCTTTTCATGGTCAAAAGGGGATGGGTGTAGATTTAATATATGCTTTGATTTTCATTTTCTATTTCATATAACAAAAAATAAAATCACTAGAAAACAGAAATTAAAAAAGGCCTGTTTTTTATAGTCTGAGACCGGATGTTGTCATTTCCAAGGCAACAGCGCCAGCGTACCAGTGTTGCTTTCAGCACAGGCTTGGATTCCTACTCTGATGTGATTTTAGACATGGCGGAAAAAAAAGGCCTGTCATGTGCAGAAATCTCTGTGCATATCACAGGGAAGTGGGGGTGCAAGAGGATTTTTTGTGAGGAGATTTTGCGCTGAAAATGGCTCAAACTTGATGTGACCATAGACTGTATGGACTCATCTGACACCACGCTGAAGTTAGCTTCTGCTTCGCAGCATGGGATTCTGCAGTTGAGGGAAAGTTGTAGCCCAACTTCCTGAGCTACTGATCCTCCGTTTTTTTCACCTCTTTACATAAATATACATAAATATGGCTATGAAATACATCTTGAAATTAATAAATGAGGCAATACACATAAATATATAAATTAGTCAATTTAGTTCAATAGCCTTAATATGTTTTACTTTTATTTATTTCAGGGGACTTTATTTTATATGTAACCTTACACATTTATTTCCCTATTTGCACGTTATATTTAAATTAAGTTTGGTTATCTTACAGACTCAGACTAAACGCAACTAACTAGCCTCCCTGGCATAGTGCATCAAACCATATCATTATCTGCCAAAGGAAATAAAACCTTAATACATTTTAAAAAAAATGAAAAATGAATTTATTCACTACAGGCATTTCTCCGTTCCTGTGTTTATGTCTACATTGAAAGGCTATATATTACTTAGGCTACAGTTAAGACAATAAACAGTCTGGCTCAAAATGCTTTCTTTCCCGTGACTAAATGGCTCTCCTGTGAGCAGCTGCATGAGGTGGCGAGTAGGATTGAGTTTCCTTGGCAGTTTAGCAATACTGACTCAAGTGACTCAAGTGACTCGCACAACCCCGATCAGTTTAGTGAGTGAATCAGAATAACCCAAATCCTTAAAAGGAATCGAGTTTGCCAGGCTTAGCGTGCACTCAGAGAAGCGGAGTTTAACTGCTGCACTTCAAATTCACCTCTTAGATGGAACAAATAGCGACGTGGAAGACTCGACAGGGTTTTCCATAGTAACAAGGGACTCATTTATCTACATAAATATGTTTATTTGTCTGTTACATTAAGGCGACGTGTGAATTGTTTAATGCGTCGTTTAGTATTGTGGATTAATCGACAGTGTTTTCCAAAGTTCCATATTGCCATGCACCTTGAATGAATGAATGAATGAATGAAGACATTTATTTCAGACATATCAAAAATACACCAAACAAAGTATCAAAGAAATATGCTAATAAGTCAAATAAGCAAAACATTCAATAAACAAGTAACATTGGCCAACTTAGACATGTCTGAAAAGGAGTAGGAAGAAGTATACACTTATTTAATCCTACCCCTTTTCCAGAACTCCGTAAATTATTATTATTATTTCATTTATCATATATTTGTATATCATGTATATATATATATATATATATATGTATGTATGCATGTATATGTATGTATGTATATATAACCCATTACATATACATGCATACATACATATATATATATATATATATATACATACACACACACACACACACACACACACACACACACATATACACGCATAATCATACACATACGTCAAAGAACACATATTGCAATTATTAAAGCCCTCCTTCTTTTCTATATTTTTTGAAAATCATTGCTTTGTACCTTTTTTTTAACTGGATTATGTTTGGACATTGCTTAAGTTCTGCGCACAGACCATTCCACAAATTCACACCACTGATTGTAATGCACTGACTTTTTATAGTCGTGCGAACAGCTCGAACCTTGAATTTAAACTTATCCCTTAAATTATAACCCCCCTCTCTATCAAAAAAGAACTTCTTAATATTACCTGTTAGTAGTCTGTTTTTTGCTTTATACATAATTTGTGTTACTTGAAATTCAACTAGATCAATGAACTTTAAAACTCTGGAATGTAAAAACAGTAAATTGGTGTGATTATAATATCCTGCTGTTATCCTGAACTGTTCTTATGGCTCTTTTTTGTAGTGTGATCAGTGGTTGTAGTGAGCTTTTATAGGTGTTCCCCCAGACCTCCACACAGTAATTTAAATAAGGTAAAACCAGTGAACAATATAGAATATGCAGTGATTTGTGATGCAATACATGCTTTGCCTTACTCAGGACTGAGATGCTTCGTGACACTTTAGATTGAACGTGTTTTATATGAGGTCTCCAGCAGAGCTTGTGATCTATAATCACACCGAGAAATCTATTTACATACACCTTAGCTACATAGGCCAACTGATAGGCCTGTCTACTGTATGTGACTCAACATCACATGCAGATTTATGAACAATATTTGTTTCTTTAATCTAGGCTACCTCCATCTGTCCAATCTCTGCGGGTGTGGTCTGACAAGGAAGCCTCGTCTTTGCTAACCCATCCGTCCCTGCCGTCTAACGTGATTTCTGTTTTAATTTAATTTAATTTAGTTTAATATGGCTTTTCAATTAACCGCTTTGTTCACCTGTTTACCATATGAGTTACAGAGGGGATACACATTACATCAGACCGTTTTTTCACCTGATATAATGTGTACCCCCTCCCCTAACATGTGAAGGATCGGTCCTGCCATCATGTGTGTTATTTTTATGTAGATAAATGAGTCCCTTGTTACTGTGGAAAACCCTGTCGAGTCTTCCACGTCGCTATTTGTTCCATTTAAGAGATGAATTCGAAGTGCAGCAGTTAAGCTTCTCTGAGTGCACGCACGCTCCCGCGGCCAGGGGATACAAATCCTGGGGGGGGATAAGTACCTTGGCACGACACCGGTATCGACTCTTTTCGCGGCAAAGTTGTCTCTCAGCGAGGGGAGATAGTACAAGCATTTTGTGAGAAAAAAGGAGTGAATCTCCCACAAATTGCAACAGAAAATCTGACATGTTTCTTACTCATAAAAGTGTCCTCTATAACATATAAGTTCAAGTCCAAGTTGAAAAATACTGAAACACCATTATTTATGCAAATTGGCACATATTTAATTAGACAATGCCTCGGTCATTTGCATAATTAAACATACACGTTCAGAATACTTGTAATACAAGAGATTATTGAGACAGAGATATCTGTTAGTTAAAATATTTCCCCTATTCACCTGTAGTGTCTCTTTAACATAGGCTGCAATGGGAAACTGGCATTACTGATTTCAGTATTTTTCAATACTTTCCACCACTTGGATTTCTTAGGACTTTTTACATGTTATAGAGGAGACTTTTGAGAGACTAGATTAGTTGAAAGAGTTTCTGTTGCAATTTGTGTGGGGTCATGTTGCATAATGCTGGTACTAAGAGACGGAGAGTCGGAGGGAGTCAGGGAGAGGGAAATAAATAAATGTGACATTTTGAAATAAAAGTCAGCTCAAGCATTATCAGAGTAGGGTTCCAAAGCATAGACTGTAAACATTAATATTAACAGTCTACGTTCCAAAGTCATTTTAGCCTGTGCTGAAAGCAACACTGGTACACTGGCAACATCCGGTCTCTGAACGTGAAAAAACAGGCCTTTTTTCGTTTCTATACGTTATATGAAATAGAAAATGAATATCAAAGCATATTTTTAAATATCTCTCATCCCTTTTGACCATAAAAAGGAAAAAACGCCTTGTATTTCAATTTCAAATTTTGAAAATCAAACATCCATTCGTGTTTTGTTTTTTAATACCAGTTTATGAAAGGAAAATCTAATGACCAAAAGATACACTGACCCATCATGATGTTTTGAACATGACAAACTGCCAAAAATGTGATAGGCCTACACTTAAGGCTACAACATAATATGATCTCATTCATTCTTTATTATTATTTGGAATGTGGGCAGAAATTTTGGTGCCTAAACCCCTCAGAAGCCTCAGAGCTGGCGTTTTAATCAACATATGCTCCTTTTCTTTTTTGTTTCTTTTATGTTTGCCATCATTTGGGCATTTGCTAATTCCACGTCTAAAATGGTGGCTATGTGAAAATGATTGTGCATTAACATATTGGTTCAAAATGTAATCCTTAATTTCTTAATGTAACAATCATTGCTTCAATTCTTGAACATTTAAACTTTAAATATTCAAGATTGTAAGCATGCTATCTTAAAGTATATATTTATTTATTATTATTCATGAAACAAACTGTACCCAGTTGTAACCATTGTCCTTTGTCTCTTTAAATAAAGGAAATAGAAAGCACACCTTCCCAGCTGAATAACCCAGAGGATTTATTTAGTACCACAGCAGCGTTAATGGTTTTACAACATGTTTTCAGGCTCCAAAGATGTCATCGCAGGAAAAAGATGAAGATGTGGTTGTTCTAAATGTGAAGTGGTCAAGGGGTGATCCACCACTCAACCTTGAACGGCATCTACAGCGACTTCTCCAGGCTTGGTTCAACAGAAACAGTTTGGGAGCAGACTGCACAGTTTTAAGTGCCTCAACAGACAGAGTGGTAATGAAGATTACTCCTGCCCCAGGTGCAGTATAACTTTGTTTAGCTTTTTTAATTGTTACAGTAAAATCTCACAACATTGTCTACCACCTACCTTTCTTTACATATACATCTTTCCAGCTTTCTTTATAAATATTGGTTTTGCAGTTTAGTTTCTTGAGGTGTTCTTTTATTCTTTAGGAGACAAATTCATTTTGTGTTTTTTGTTTTAGTCCTGCATACGCTTCAGAAACTGAGAGGACAAACACTGACCAGCAATGATGGGAGAGCAGTCAGAATAATGTCTGTTAGTCTGAGCTTTCAACAGGCAAAACAAATACAAGAGGATGCTTCAATGGACTTTCCTCCTTCATTCGCAGAACAAAGTAGTAACGCCTTTACATGTACTTGTAATATCCCAATGCACCATTTCTGGTATGTGAACCAGGCCTACAAGCAAGAAATTAAACTTATAGAGAAAAAGAGTGGAGTTAAAATCCTAGCAGAAGTGAAGCTGACATTTGAAGCAGATCAGAAAGATGGAAGTCCAAACTATGCTTTCTCTGAGTTCATTAACCTTGTCCAGAAGTGCTCAGGGGAATCCAGGGGCTTCACTGTTCCTCTCAAGAAAGTGAATCCAGAAGAATGGAAGGACACACTAAATATCATCCAGAGACCTGAGAACAAGCTTTTGCTTTCTGTATCCTCTGACGAAATGACCGTACGTGGGCCAAGACAAAGTCAAGATGCCATCAGAAAGTTCTTGAATCCATCAACAAATACCAGCATGTCTGTTGGAAAGTCCACACAGGCATCTCAAGACGCACCACTGAACATTGGCATGAGTATCAAAGACCCTCTCGTCAATGCTGGACTAACCATGGAGGAGAGCTCCTGGAAGCTGATGACTACTTCCTCCAATGAGCAAGTAACTAAGATCAAAACTAAGTTTGGTGTGGACTTTAAAGAATCAGGCATCCGTCCAGGCAAAGTCAAAGCACGCTACCAAAAATCTGGAGGAAATGCATCAATGATGAGTCAGTTCCAAAAGAGTGCCACATCACCCATGAGCTCCACCCAACACCAGGGTGCCACTGGGTTCACTGGCTCGCTGTCAGAAGGCGCCTCCGGTGGACCTGTGTTGAATGGACAATCAGGATACAACACTGACGCACCAACAGGGGAGGGAGCAACAGCAGAAGATGACAAAGATGAAAAATGTCCTATATGCATGGAGACATTTACCAAAAAGAAACAGCTCAAGTGTAAACATGAGTTTTGTGAGGAATGCCTGGCCCAGTCAAAGAAAGCCATGGGACCCACCTGTCCTGTATGCAGAGATGTCTTTGGTATGATGGAGGGAGACCAGCCAGATGGAAACATGACATGGTATCCATTATTCTCATCCCTCCCTGGATTCTCAGACTGCAACACTATAGTCATTACCTATGACATTTCAAGTGGAAAACAGACGGTAAATGCCTTGAGTTAAATATTTTCAGACGTGTCAATTGTAGAACTTGTGAGTTAATTTCTGACATGACTGTCAGTTCTAATATATTTCACCATCCTTTTGCAGGAAAAGCATCCACATCCTGGAAAGTACTATTCTGGTATTCACAGAATAGCATATCTGCCAGACAATGAAGAGGGCAGAGAAGTGCTGCACCTGTTGAAGAAAGCGTTTGACCAGAAGCTCATTTTCACTGTTGGAACATCCAGAACGTCTGGGATGGACAACCAGGTGACCTGGAACGACATTCACCACAAGACCAGCATTACAGGAGGACCAGAGTGGTACAGCAGCCAAATCTCTTTTATTTATATATATATATATATATATATATGATGTCAAGTCTACTGCAATGCCATATATTAACACTTACTGTTTCCATAGTTTTGGGTATCCTGACCCTGGCTACCTGAGCAGAGTCAAGGAGGAGCTGAAGGCTAAAGGCATCGAGTGAAGACTTCGATACAAAGTGGCTGAGGAGAGTTGTTTTATCACAAAAAAATTAAATGATTATGTAAAACAAGCAATTACTGGAATGTGCACACTGCTGTATTATATACTGTCTTCTTTCTTGTAATTGTTCATGGTATCAGTCAGGGTTACTTTGAGTTTATGGTTTAGCAACATGTATTAGCTTCACCTATTAAGGATAACTTAAGGATTTAATTTCATTACATTTGTTTAATTGGTAGTTTTTCAATTTAAAATGTAATCTGATTAACTGTTTGCCTAATAAATGATTGAACCAACCCACACTGACTCCTCAAAGTATTCTTCACTTTATCAGCATATATTGTGGGAAAGAAAACACAAAACACAGTGGCTTGTTTTCTGTACAATTCTTTAAAATTTTTATTTATAACAATATCTGTTATTTAGTTTTGTAAAGTACTCCAGCAAAAATTAAACATTATTCTCTTTCCAGAAGAAAGTCTGTGCCTCCATGCATTGTGTACTATAAAAGCTATGTGTCATTTTTCATAAAAAAGGATTAATCAAAAAACAATTCTGAAAATGCATGTATGATTTTGCAAAAATGTTCTTTAGGTCAAATGATTGTACTTCTCTCTCGATTAAAGACAAAACATATACAACAGCATAAAATAACACTTGCTGACAGGTAAGCAACAAAAAATAAAACTTGTTATTGTAGTTACATTAAAGATTGGTGTTACTTTTCACATGCATTAAGATATGGCTGACACATTTCTGACAGAAAGCAGCATTTTGGGACAGAGGCTGAGCGTAAGGACGTGTCAGAGCGACCAGAGTGGTAGCATTAGCAGCAGCATGGCACAGAGGAGAGTGAGAGATTAGAGCAGAGAAATGCTAATGACCAAATGAACATAATGCACTTAAGACTGAGTCATTACAAAACTGTGAACGTACAGACTTTGATCCTCTAAAGGTAGAAATAAAAATCTACTTAAAGCCAGATATATGTTATCTGGTCTTTTTTTTTAAATGGACTGGAGAAATAAAAGACAAAGACCCATCTCACTCTCTTTTTTCTTCGATTTTACCATAATTGCACCCTCCCTTTCCTTCTGAATCAAGACCCTTGTGACAGACAACTAAATGGTGCAGGCATGACACTATCCATCAAAGTCTTGTATATTTGCTATGGCCTTCCTGTTATTAGTCAGCTGTGGCCTGGACCCAACTAACTGCCCACCCATGAGGGCATTTACCCATACTATCTTCACATCTGTAATCTCCACCCACCACTCTGCCTGGAATGTTTCACCCATGACCAACTTCCTCACTTTCCCAACGTCATAATCACACACCAAAAAACGCCTCTCATCCTCTCACTTCAGCAAATCATGAGCTCCAACTGTCATACAATGTGATTAACAAACATACCTGTTTTACATCTTATGGTAGAAAGCCTACAATATACACTATACCGTAAAATATGAATTCTGTGCAAGGAAGACAACACAATCATTTCATGAACATTGTTCTCTGAGAAGAAATTATGTGGAAATACTGTAGTTGCCATCTGGTATTGACATTTTACATGTGCTATACACAAACGGTGCAATCACAAATCTGTCTCACACAATCTTGCTAAGAAACTCCAGCAAGACAACATATGTACCGATTTAGAAAACTTTGAGTTTTACCTTTCCCACTCAAAGTCAACACAAACAACAAACAGTTGGCACTGGTGAAATGGAACACTGCTTTTTCTTTTCTATACAATTCATACAAAAATAAAAAATTAAAATTGCTCCAATGATATCATCTTTTCTTCTGATTTTCTTGTTTCCATTTCATTTTGCACAGAGGTAGTGGCTATTTAGGTAAAGGGTAAGGGACAAAGTGTAAATTAAAAATCTCTCATAGAAAATGTTATTCATTTTTGACCAGAGGAATCTCAAAAGAACAAAATATAATACTGCAATCACATACAAAAGTAGTCCTTCATTTTTGTACATTTTATACAGTGTTCACACTTTTTATCAATTTTCTCTCACACTTTTTATCCATTTTTTTGTTGAATTTTTCTTTAAAAGGCAAGAAGAGGGGTGTGTTTGGAATAGCGTGATCCAGGCCAATGGACAGTTTATGTCAGGGGGTCCACAAGGGGCTCCTCATCTCCACGTGATAGCAACTCCTTCTTCTCATCTGTGCTGGCCAGAGAGTTGTGGCTGTTGTGTGCTCCCATGTAAAGAGTGGCATATACTGGGTTTGTGAAATTGGTGGGCTGGAATGGGCCAAAAATCATCCATTAGATATTATTTATATGTGCAGCAGCTACAACATCTGTGTATGTATATGCATGCCTGGTATTTGTCTCTACCTTGTCTGGGTCCAGCGTGAAGTCTGCGTCTAGCAGCTCCCCAGCGTCGTCATCCGGCTCGCCTTCGTAGATCTTGTAGGCAGGGTTTCCAATCTCAACATTCATGGCCCCGTTCGTCATCCTTTGGTGCTGGAAGCCCTTGGCCCTACACAAAATATTAAGGGCACCGTCATATCTTTGTGTGTCTTATTATAGTTATAAGAGCCTTAACAGTGAAAGCGGGAGACACAGCCACATTATGAAGGGAAGAGGCATTACATGCCTCTCACCACCATCTAGGCTGAGAGAACTAAGCCACAGCACAGGCACCAACACAAACCCAGCATTCATGTAGCCCATGACAGATCCAGACACAGAGGACCTACAGACCCACGTCTTTTTTTTTTTTTATTTAGATAGTGACTGAAAGAAAAGGGGAGAGAGAAGGGAAGACCTGCAGCATAGGGCCCTGGGCCGGACTCAAACCCGAGCCGCTGCGGTAAGGACTCTACTATGCACTCAACTCGGTGAGCTACTAGGGTGCCCCACAGACTATCTTTTAAGACCACAATAAATCCAAAATAGGCTATGAATGTCTGCATTGCCTTTCTACCTTTTAAGTAAATGCTGGATTTCTCACATTGCATTTTCCAATCTGAGCTTGGAAGAATGCTGTCACACTGTCCATCTCTCACTATGAGAGACACTATCACAATACAAACCACAGCACAGTACAGTAAGTACAATATGGCACAATATGATGGACAGCAGTATGACAGATGTACAGCACCGACAGATCTATTCAATACATCTTTTCAATAGATCTGGAGCTGCTCTGAAGAGGGCATTTAGACAGAGAAGATCCTGTAGGAGCAGGATGAGCTACAGCTCTCATGAACATCTAAGATTGGCGCGACATTCACCACAGGACCAAACACTGCACAGCATCCAAGACTTATGGATAAGGGAGTGACCGAGAAAGAGAGAGCGTCAGGATACAGAATTAAATGAGGGTATGGAAGGAAAGTGTAACCCTGGCAACCGTTACCGCAAGCGTCTGGAGCCGGTTTTGCCGGGCCGGCTAGACCTGAGGAGCAAAAGAGATGCCATTACAGAGAGGAGGGGAAAAGTGCAGACGGAAGAAAGGAAAGAAGGAAGAGAAAGAGGAAGAAAGAGGGAATACAAAAGGCAAAAAGAGGTCTCAACTAACTCTTGTTTGAAATGTGTACTATATAAAGTGTTACTCACCCTCTCATCCTTCTTCTATACCAGAACAACGCTCCTGCAGCCAGCAAAACCAGCAGCAACAGCAGCAGCACAGGGATCACTATGGAGGCCGTGCCTACGTACACAAACATGTACAAACATAAGTATGGGGCATAGAGAAATGTATTCCATTCAATGAACTTCTATTATTGATGTCATAGTAGAAGTGTTGACTTACGTCCGCCGGAACCTGAGCCACCGTCACTGTTGGCTACGAACTCGCAGCGATGCCCCGCCCAACCAGGTGAACATCTGCGCATACACAAACACACACACACACACACACACACACACACACACACACACACACACACACACACACACACACACACACACACACACACACAAAGAGAGGAAATAGAGGTAAGTGTGTATGCAATGATACATTGGCAATATTCAGACTCAAATAATAACAATTATGGATGAAAACACTGCTTCTTACCTGCACTCTGGAAGGCGGGTGATGGAGTTTATAGAGCACTGGCCATTTGCACAGTACTCATTTGTATCACATGTGTAACAGCTGGGCTGGACTCTTCCATTTATGCAGCTGTAGAAGACAGAAAAAAAATTGTGAGTAGCAATGACAAAGACTAGACAACTTAGCATGCGTAAGTGTGTTTGTGTGCGTTGAGTAAATTATGAGTCTTACCGGCAGGTGAAGTCCCCTGTAGACGTGAAACCATCGCTGGGGATACACTCGCCATCGCGACAATAGTGACACTTATCAATCTCACATGTGCTGCCACTGTACTGAGGCAGACAACGGCACAGTTTGGAGCCATTTTCACTCTGTAGACATGTACCTTTGTTCAGGCAGTGGCCTTCACAGCTTCCTGTGTGCACATGCACACACGCACACGCACACACACACACACACACACACACACACACACACAAGTGCACTGCTTACCAACCACATCATAATCTATCATAATCTATTAGAGATACTCTACGACTGCAACAAAAGTGTTTGAGCATTTTTAAACTTGCATGCCGGCTAGATAGTGGGAACAACACTTACTGTACTGGCACTGGTTGCCCAGGAAGTCAGGAGGGCAGCCGCAGGTGGGCTGATTTCCAGTGCTGACGGTACAGTTGCCTCCATTTTTGCAGTAATTTTTACAGGTGTGCAGGTTACAGTTTGGCCCTGTAAAGCCTGTCAGGCATCGACAGGTAGGAGAACCTGTGGAACGAAAGACATATGAAGGGATAAATAGTCGGAAGGCTTAACAGGGATGATGAGAGAGAAAGAATGTATCATATTACTGGGCCAACAGAAACATAAATGTGTTCTGCAAAGCCATATTTTAGCCTGTATAGTGTTATTTAAACGTTGCATTTAACCCATATTAACTTATACTGTACAAGCAAAAATAAATAACACATGCCAAAAACCAGCTTGCAATGTCCATATCTTACCTGTAGGGGAAGGTGTGCATGTGCCTCCATTCTTGCAGTAGTCCCTGCACTGGTCAATCTCACATCGATCTCCTCCATAATTAGGCTGGCAGCGACACTTGGGCTGCTTGTGGGCATTTAGGAAACAGCTGCCACCGTTCATACACTGGACCAAGCAGGGACCACTGGGAGGAGCTGCAGATGAAAAAGTTTTTCTGTCATTCAGAATGAGTTCTGCCTATGCATGTGTGTGTTCTGTATGTGGAAGTGTGTGTTTCCTCACAGATAGGAGACAGTGTGGGAGTGGGCAGCTCCACACATGTGCCATTGTCCAGGGTGCGTCCATTGGGACAGATGCAGACTGGTCCGCTGGGGCTCAGCAAACACAGCCATTCACATTTCTTCCTGTCGCAGGGATTAGTCACTGACAAGGACGGAGAGAGAACCAGTATTGAAAAATAGGAAAGAAAATACCTGCTTTAGTCCTCTCTTCTTCACTGGCTTTGTTTCAGTGAGCTGCTGTTGAGAGATGTGTCTGTTTTCTACTCACTCTCAGGTTGCTTGTAGCGGTGATACAATGCTATATCTGTGGCGTGGTTCATTCCAGTTGTAAGGTTCTCAATGGGGCCTTTGCCAAACTTATTCACTCGGAAGACGTAGTTGTTCATGTAGGTGACGCCATAGATGTAGTCCTCAAAAACATCGATGCCAAAGGGGTGATGGAGCTCTGTGTACAAACAGAGACATGTTATGGAAGCTTCACAGTATACATGCTAAAATACACATTTTTGTCTTGTCCACCCACTTGAAAAATTGCCTGACTAATAAAGAGACTGATCATTAGTATGGACAAAAACATGTATGAATAACAGTGTGTTCCACTCAACTGTTCTTAATGCTGTTTACAGCCACAACCACATCACTGCCATTCAACCTCACACTGCAGATCACAGAGAGTTTAGCATCGGCCCAGAACAGACGCTCGTTGAAGTAGTCCACTGCTAAACCTACACGGAGAGAGAGAGCAGAGTTAGAAAAGGTAGAAAGATTAAAGACTTACACTTTGTGTTTAGTATAAAACAGATGATTCATCCTCCACACTTCACCACTACCTACATTCCTACCATAAACCAAAGTCTCTCTAGGCATATATGTATATAAAGATTTATATATAAGTAACTGTATATATTGTTTTATTTTATTTCATTTGATTAAATATAAAATATTTGTATATACAACCGTTGTGCATCTAGCGCAAAGGGGCTACAATTAACATTTCATTGTGCAACTCTGTGTTGTCAAAAAAATGAACCTTGTAACCCTGTAAGGAGAAGTAATTATGTACTGTATGTGTGTGCACATTTTACCAGTTGGCCACTGAATGTTTTCCTCCACCAGGGTCTCTCTCATGGTTCCGTCCATAGCAGCGGTTTCAATCTTGGGATGGTTCCCCCAGTCTGCCCAGTACATTTTCCTAATGAAGAAAATGTAAAAGCTCCATTTATCAAATTGCTGTTATCAAAATCAATTTACCATTTGCATTCTTGTTTTTTTCTAAAAGTAGCTAATTTTCCCCCGGTCTCCCAAGACCCGCTCACCCTCTCTGAGGGTCGACTACAATGGCATAAGGCTCATCGATCATGCCGGAGATGAGGGTTTTGCGGTGGCGTCCTCCACTTATCTGGGCCACCTCGATGACGTCTCTACCAGAGTCAGTCCAGTACAAGTTCCCTGCCACCCAGTCCACAGCAATGCCACGGGGCATCTTCAGATCAGGGATCTAAACAAAGAGACAGAGAAACAGCACTAAGACCCCTTCAAAATGGGACACACACCTGTCTTGTTTGTGTTTACATCATATGCATGCATAAGTACAAGCACATATATACACACACTTACCTCCACGTTTGTGACCCTCGACTCACTTTGGCGTCGGTTGCGGTTGCTATTTGGGGAGGAGGAGGAAGAAGGCAAATCATAGGAAGAAATCCGCCCTGTGTGCCAGTTTGTCCAGTAAATGCGGTTTGCCTTGACATGCAGGTCCATGGCATCAATGCGCACGTTGGCATCGCCCTGGAAGACCTGCTCATAGCGCCAGTTTGGCATGGAAGGGTCCAGGCTGCGGATCTCACTGTCGTCAGCGATGTAGAGCACTTGTCGCGGAGCTGGGGATTCACAGGAAATCATGTCAGGCAAGGAAAAGAACAAATAGATCATTGTAGTAGAGGAGAGATG
Organism: Sander vitreus; assembly: GCF_031162955.1. Classification (NCBI taxonomy): domain Eukaryota; kingdom Metazoa; phylum Chordata; class Actinopteri; order Perciformes; family Percidae; genus Sander; species Sander vitreus. The sequence continues at coordinate 12,299,295 of NC_135858.1, read as the reverse complement.
TGAGAAAATGGAAGGCAGGTAAGCAAAATACAGAGTACATACCAAAGATGGGGACTTGAGTCTGAGACTTGGACTTAAGTCGCTTGACTTGACTCGGACTCAACCCAAAAGACTTCAGACTTGACCTGGACTCGAGCTTCGAGACTCGTCGGGGGAACGTATGACGAGCTGTATGTCCCCTGCCCTTTGCCATAATGTGCAACGTAACCCATGCGCCTACGTGCGCGCACTCATATCAAAAAATGCATTGCCGATGGCGACACCAAATCCTCCCGGAGTTGTGTCTTTTCTCATTAGTTTTGCTTTCAATAACTTGGTAAACAGTGGCAATAAGCTAACAGCTACATGCAAAGTGTGTCGCACCAAGATAAATGATGCCGGATCAACAACGTCGGACTTCATCAGGCATCTCAAAACGCACCCAGATAGGTCAGTCACTCACATACTAATGTGAAAGAGACGTTACATTTAGCATATATCGTCACAGGTAACAAACTAGTATAGCACAAAATGTTGTGCTAATGCTGGGAACAGGCAAATTGTATCTTATAGTTAGTGGTTGCAAGAAATCCATGACGCACAGGAGGCGGGACGCACGGATCCATCTCCCCAGGAACAAACGCTATGTTGGGGGGGTAAACTCATGTGATGCATAATTGATCCCATGGATGATTTGTAGGCTATTAAGTGAACAAGGTGTACCCGGTCCACCAAACACTGGGCCGTCTTGACTGTCTTAATTCTGCACATATTTCTGTTACTGTAGTCCTATTTACTATTTCATTATTTCATCCATGCGTGGCACAGTGGATCCGTGCGCACTGTCACCTGCCGTAGAGACGCTGGCCTCACTAACCTCTCCTCCTCTGAGTCGGGTTTCCCATGGCTGGACTCAGTTTCACTGAGCCTAATAACACTTAGAAAATAAATGGCATTACATCAGTGAGTTCATACTGCTTATTGTGCGTAATTTGGACTGACACTGAGATGCATGTTGTTCTGTAACTGGTGTGGTGCTGCCACTTTTCTCTTGATTTCCACTTCGACATTAGACATTTTTTTGAGTGAAAGAGACGTTACATTTAGCATATATAATCACAGGTAACAAGCTAACCATCGCAAAGTGTTGTGCTAATGCTGGGAACAGGCACATTGTATCTTTATAGTTGTATCCATATGATGTGACAGACTTAGGTTAATATTTCACCAGGTCTGAGGTCTAGAGGGATGTGTTAAGTAGACCCCATAAAGTTATCCTACAACTGATTTTGATACTGTACTGTATGAATGGTAGCTACAGGACATGTTTTGAATTCATAAGATTTAACAATACAGTGTTAGGGACAGATCAGATGGCCAGAGACTTGAGACTTGACTTGAACTTGCCCCTCAAAGACTTTAGACTTGACTTGGACTTGCAAAAAATGACTTGTGAACATCTCTGGTACATACATAGAGAAACATACGCTTGCATAAGCATGGAAATACTTACCATCAGCTTTGCAGGTATCATTGATTCTGGTGAAGTACTTGTGGCAGCTGCACTTGTGGGAACCCTTGGTGTTGTTGCAGATGTGGGAACACACACCAAACTGCTTACACTCGTTCTTATCTGTGAGGCCACATGATACACATTACACATGAGCAGATGAGCACAAAGTGAGCAGTGCAAAATGGAGCGAGGGCAGGGAAAAACAAAAAACATTTACCTTCACATCTGTTACGTCCATTGGACTGGAAGCCGGGTTTGCAGGAGCAGAAAGAGTCGGTGCCATTTACCACACAATGAGCTTCATCTCCGTCTCCACACACTGTCCTGTTACTGTGGCAGTCATTCAGTACCGTGTCTGAAAGCACAGGAACAGGTCGCATGCATTCACCCGAAAACCAAACAGAATTTACACTGCCACTAAGACATCTATACTGCAACACAACACACCTTTCTTATTGCAGTTGATTTCATCAGAACCATAGTCCTCGCAGTCATTGAAGTAGTTGCAGCGCAGGACAGAGCTGATGCAGCGGCCATTAGAGCACTGGAACTCATCTTTTTGACATACTGGTGTGGGAGGAGGCAATTCTGGAGGAGTACAGGGTTCACAGAGAGGTCATCCGAAGCCACCATTTAAAGTCCTAAACAAAATGCGCTCTCGAATTGTGAATGTAACTTGTACAGTGAGCTAGTAAGAAATGATTAAATAGGTTAACAAACAAGAGTAAACAAACTCACGGCAGTTGACTTCATCGCTGTTGTCCCCACAGTTGTTGACAGTATCACAGCGTTTTGATAAAGGCAGACATACACGATCATTATGACAGCGAAACTGCCTTGTGGGCGGGCACTGGAATTTAACTAGGGACAGAAGGAGAGACACGTTAAGAAAGAGAGAAGACTGTATTTAAGCAAGGTATCAAGTGGTCCTTGGGAATACTCTCAAAACACAGTGACTCTTACCACACTCTTCTGGATTCTCATCTGAGTTGTCTCCACAGTCATCCTCGCCGTCACACTTCCAGCCCAGGGGTTTACAAAGACTGTTGTTGCACTGGAACTCATCCAGGGGGCAATGTCTACCCACTGAAACACGGCGGCGAGAGAAGAGGAATGAATGATGCATAACACCCGCTGTTGATACACAAGTATCCGGGAGAAAATAAGAGTGTGTTCCTTACCACCACTGTCACATTTCTCCTCATCACTGCCATCCAAACAGTCAACATCAGCATCGCAGCGCCAGCGGATGGCGATGCAATGGCCGTTTTTGCACTGGAACTGATCACTGTCACACTTCACATCACAGCCATTCTGGAACAAAACAAAGAGTCATTTTCGTTCATGCTTCTAGTGTGTCAAATTCCGAAGCAGAATGTCAATCAGGAAGCAGATTGGGATTGAGCAATACCTCATCTGAACCATCGGCACAATCGTGGTCCCCATCGCACTTCCAGCGCCCCGCAATGCAGCGGCCATTTGTGCAGGAAAACTCGCTCTCCGAACACTGGCGAGGCACTGAGGACAGAGAGAAGACAACTTAGAAGGGTGAGAGAGGATGATTGAGCAGGAGTAGAGTAGAGGAGCAAGGGAAGGGGAAAGATAAGAGAAAGGTGGGAATAGAGCAGACTGCAAAAAGAGGTGCTCTGTTGAGAGCCACATGTACATGACTAAAATAAGGCAGATTATTCATATTACGGGATTAACTCATGGGGCACAGAGGTGGGGATGATGCAACATTTTGTACTGTACGAAGTAGAGGAGCTAGAGGAACTAGTGGGATTGAAAAGGAAGGAAAAGGCTCACAGAACAAAAGAGAAGCTGAGGGGCACACAAAGGACTGGGTAGCTGAGGTTGTGGATGGTTGAGCTGAAACTGCAAACACCTACCTCTGCCTCACATCAACAGGCCAGTGTGAAATGCAAAATAGACATGAAATGATGTGAGATGTGCAAATGGCCACAGAACTAATTAATGCAAAAAAGAAATCAAAGTCTCAACCATGCGTGTAGTTGAGTAAATATAACTAAATAAATACAAACACACAGTGAAAGGTGATACATTGCTTACCCCTGTAACCCGCTGCATCTGAAAAGTTTTGCTTACAGTAGAGCTCATATGATATTATAAATGATTGCTTTCATACAGACAATGATATGTGGTTGTGTGAGCGAGCAGCAAAGTGAGAGTAATAGGAGGGGAACTTACCACACTTGTCTTCATCAGAGTTGTCCCCACAGTCATTGTCGTAGTCACATTGCCAGCGGCCAGGCACACAGCGGTTGTTCTTACAGCGGAACTGGTACGGCTCACATGTCCGCTCATCTGAGCACCAAACAGACACGATAAGTACAAGCGTGGCCCCATTACCGACTTCCTTTTCTTTCTTTCTTCATCTACCACTCTGTCCTTACCGCACTCTTCCTTGGGTTCATCTGAAGCGTCTCCACAGTCATCCTCTCCGTCACACTTCCAGCGTGCCGGGATGCAGCGCCCCGAGTCCTTACAGCGGAACTCATCCACACCACATGTCATTTGAGCTGCAATAGAGAGGATTTAATGGAGTAGGCGCACTGACACCAGACATGGGAACACAGGCTCATTCATTGGGAACAGAAAGACAACAAACGAAAGAGGATATGGGTTATTATGGGTACACCTAAGAAAAAGATTTAAATTCTGTTTTGTACAGTTATAATAAGCTGCCTCTTACTGCAGTTGGCAGGCTCATCAGATCCATCCACACAGTCATTGTCCCTGTCACATACCCACACCCGTGGGATACAGCGCTTGGTGATGGCACACTGGAACTGGTTGGGGGCACATGTCACTTCCGCTGCACAAGAGACAGACAGATACTCCACTGAATACAGAAGAACTGCTACCTCAAAAATTTCACAAATTAAAATGACTAAAATGCTAAAGTCCTGCTAGTGGCCCCTAGAGACTGCAATATGCATTAACGTCATAAAATGGTGATTTTGCTATTCTTCTTGCACCCTTGCAGTTAAAGGTGCTAAAATATAAATTTTGACCACAAGATTGGCACGGCAGAACAGTTTATGTGCTCTCCCTCTGCGGAGGATGAACATGCTCAGCAAATGTCATGGCAATTACATTATGCAATGTCAAATGGCCTAAGGGTATTGCTAAAGGAAAGGTCAAAATGGACAGAGATCATCTTGGAGAGGGGCTTAACAATGATGAACAATTTCCTATTTGCTCATTAGTTTTTGAGAACAGTATGTATACGTGGAAATTGTAGCTTACAGGGAGATAGAGGAAAGGTCAAAGGGTTCACTATAAACAGTAGGGTTCATTCGGTGGGGACAACATTTTGTCACGCTTAAAGTTGTAGAGATATCTTGCTCTGGACCAACGACAGACAAACAGACATACTGTACCAAGATCATCATCCCGAGGCACTGCCACTAGCAGAGCAATACTGAAAAATAACAGGAAACTCCCTCAGGAAAACTAGAAGGGACTCACGACAGTCTTTCTCATCCTCTCCCTCTCCACAGTTGTCCTGTCCATTGCAACGGAAGATGCCAGGGATGCAGCGACTGGGGTGGGTACACTTAAACTGACTTGGCAGGCACACATGGATGTCTGGGAACAGAAAGACAACAAACAAAGGAGGATATGGGTTATTATGGGTACACTTAAGAAAAATATTTAAATTCTGTAAGTATGAGTAGGTGCATGTACCGCAATTGGCCTCATCAGAGTTGTCTTGGCAGTCATTGTCCCCATCACAGATGTAGGCTGGGTTGGTGCAGATGCCTGTACCACACTGGAACTGGCCCGGTCTGCACTTAAACTCAGCTACGGTGACAAAGCACAGCACATTATTAACCAGAACAAACAAAACAACACACTGCAACAATGATATATTATCATGATTATTGTAGTCAGGCTACAATCATCACTCACGGCAGTCTGCAGGCTCATCTGAGCGGTCCCCGCAGTCATCCTCAGTGTCACACTTCCACCAAAATGGAATGCACTTGTCATTTTTGCAAACAAACTGAAGGGACAGAAGAGAAAAGTATTTATGTTTTCGAAATTAATAATGTCTTAATATAGGCTAAAACAATAGCCGCATGATAGCTCACCTGACTTGCAGTGCAGTTGGACAAGCACTGTTTGCCATCAGCTGCTAGGTAAAAGTTAGTGGGGCAGGCGCATTTGTAGCCCCCCCCTCCAGGTGAGAGCAGACACAGATTACTGCAGCCTCCATTGTTGATTTGGCATGGGTGGTCTGCCACTGCAGAACAGGGAAATGTAGAATTATCAGACAGGGTCCAGGACATAGATGAAGATTTACATGTGGTTGTGAATGACGAGTGACTTGGTTTTACCTTCAGGCTGGCGGTACGGGTGGTAAATGTGGACGTCCATCGGCCTGTGTAAGGTGCTGATCAGCACGGTCTTGTTGACTCCCAGTGTTTTATGAGCTCTGTTGATGGACTTTGTCTCCCAGTCTGTCCAGTAGATGTACTCCTCAAACAGAGTCATAGCAAAGATGTGGGGGATATCCTGAACAAGAACTATGGGGGGCACAGACACAAAGACAAGTAAGTAACAACAACTGGAAAAAGTGCACAAAGACACTCCAAATGAGTGTGTGTGTGTGTGTGTGTGTGTGTGTGTGTGTGTGTGTGTGTGTGTGTGTGTGTAACCTGTGTGTCTGTTGGTTCCATCCAGGCTGGCAAATGCGATGTAGTCCTCTCGAGCATCGGCCCAGTAGATGCGGTCATTAATGAAGTCCAGTGTGAGGCCATTTGGCCAGGTGATCTTATCCTCCACAATGGCACTCCTGTTGGAGCCATCCATCCCGATCCTTCCTATGTGGGGGGTGTCACCCCAGTCTGACCAGTATAAGTACCTGTCAGGGATGTGCTGTATTAGTTTGGTTAATTGCTCATAACAAATCATAATTTAACATCCATTAGGTTCCAGATTTTCTCGATTGTTAACAATGACTTTGCAAAATCACAAAAAGTGCAGTAATTAAAAATCAGTCAAATATACATTAATTGTATGTAACTGACAATGAGTTGGCAGTTTAAAGGTGCTGTAGGTAGGATTGCGAAGATCCAGGACTTAGCCAAAACATTTGAACATCGACAACTTCTCAGTCCCTCCCCCCTTTCCTCTAAAGCCCAAAACGGTCTCCTAAGCAGTTAGACACACCCCCCCGGCCATGATTGGTGCATCTGAACAGGGAGCTGTGGATTTTTGCAAATCGCACTACAGGCTGTAGGTGGTGCCAAAGGAGCCAGATTTTTTTTAAATTACCTGCTTCATGTAGTTCTACTGGAACATAGGGTCAGTTTCAGCAAATATGACAGAAAGTTAGTTTTATAAGGCTTACCTACTGCACCTTTAACTCAGCAATACATGAATTGATGGTGTTGGTAAAATGCACCCATCTGGCATTCTAACAAACTTTCCATGCTCACTAAAATCTTTGCTACACATTTTTTTTACCCAGATCACTCTTACCCATAGCGTACGTCCACAGCCACAGCACGTGGCTCCCTCAGGCCGCTGTTGACCAGAACTGTCCGGTATGCTCCATTCAGCTTCGACACCTCAATAGTGTCCCGTCCCTTATCACACCAGTACAGGTTTCCTCCCACCCAGTCGACTGCCAGACCATCTGGGTTGTTGAGTGATGTGCGATGAAGGACCTAACAAATGAGCAAGCAGTATAGGCTTTTTGTGTGTATATAATCTGCCTCACAATGAGGAATTGAATTCTTTTTCCTGGGTTTCCACTGCACATGCATTCATACAAATGAGAATGAATCAATCATATTAAATGCAGGTTTTATGTTAAGACCAAAAAAGTATTATCAGCACATTTCACTGTCCGCTATCAACACTTACCTGAACATCGCTGCCGTTGATGTGCATGCGTCGAATCATGCTGCCCTGGGTGGTCACATCTGTCCAATAAATCATTTGCTGGCGATAGTCGAAATCCAGAGCTACAGCATTGTTCAAGCCCTGTCAAAGCACAGGAGCTGCATCAGTCTGGGCAAGCAATTTACCCCTGTTTGCAGGATTTCTAAGCACTTCAAAAGGATATACTGTATCTGCAAGTCTCACCTGTTTGAGCAGTGTGTAGTTGGAGCCATCTAAATTAAGCTTCCTCAGATAGTAGCGGTTGGCAAAGATCAGGAAGGGTTCTTCATCTGCAGGGAGAGAGACATCATATGTGAGTGGATTTACCTTAAACAGTTCCTATATGTCATTAATCTTGTCATGTTTCTTACCGGAGGTAGATTTGCATATGGTGGGGTTTTCAGGGCTAAGCTGGAAACCCTCCACACACAGACAGTGGAAGCTGCCGTGTGTGTTGATGCAACGCTGCGTGCAGGGATAGGTGGTTGTGCACTCATCTATGTCGACACACGTCTTCCCATCATCTTTCAGACGGAAGCCAGGGTGGCATCTACACTGTGAGCGGGGCAAGTACAGAGCAGGTAAAGAAACAGGGCATGCTATTGCTGGAGAGCTAAAGTCAACATTTTGTGGTGTTTACTTACCTTGAAGCCTATTTTAAGGTCTTCACAGAGTTGGGAGCAGCCGCTCAGTTTGCTGTTCAGGCACTCGTTAATAAAACAGTTCAGCTCATCGGAGCCGTCGCCACAGTCGTCCTTATGGTCACAGAGCAATGTCTCATTGACACAGTTTCCATTATTGCAGGCGTACGCGGTGTCGTTGCATTTCTTCTCTGTGGAAGGAAAGAAAGCAATGGAATGAGAAACAAATGAAGAGAAAATGTCCACAAGTGTGGCTGACATTATTTCAGAGCCTCTGGAATAAATTTCAGTCACAGCTTTTGAGAGTGCTTTCCAGTTGCAGTATTGGTGACACAATGACTTTTATGTACATTAACATTATACTGGATGTGCCTTCTCCATGTTAGCTTTCTGTACTGTTGATCTGCTGTATGTGCTATATTGTGGTTTGTCCACATTTACATCAAACTGATGTCAATTAATAGCCTGACAAGCCAGACCCACATCAAGATGTTGGGTCTGGGAACTCACCATTGGTAGGGCTCAATCCGAGGGGCGGGATAAACAGTTTTCAGTCTTTCAAATTACCACTGCACACAATAGGATAGCGCTACAACCAAGCAGAGCAACGAAGAAGGTAGCGGAGCTAGGTGATAGATTAAACTTTTGCTGTATCCGGTCGGCAAAACTCCGAACACATCTTCCTTTTTTAAGAAAGACTTCAGTGCCGTTCTTTGTTCTTTTCTCAAAGAAAAGCTTAACTCCAAGTCTTCCAGAGTCACAAAGCCGATCTGAAAGACTGCTGTTCGCCAGCAGCAGCAGCAGCAGCCATAAGCCCGCCCGCCGACTCTATACACGATGTGATTGGCCCGGCCAGAGTTTGGTTTTTACAGCTGGCAAGCCAAGAGAGAGTTGCTAGACTGACCCTGGCTGCAAATTACATTTGCTGCCACTAGGGTGCGTCTAGATTTCTAGGCTAGTCAATTAATGCACTAATTAGATTAAAAAAAAGAGAAGAAGTATAGTGCTTCTTGAGTGGCTGTGTGGATCGAACCTGGGCCATTGCAGTGTGGGTTCTTGGGGGCTTCGTCTGACTGGTCATGGCAATCAAAGTCTCCATCACACTCCCATGAACTCTGGATGAGGCAGCGTCCGTTGGCACAGCGGAACTCGTTGGGTCCACATGTTGGATATTCTGCAGTGAGAAACGGCACAAGGGTGAAGGGGTTAAACTTGTTAAGAGCGAGGAGGAGGAGAGAGCTTTTTACATCTCCCCGTCAGGAATAAGAGGACATGGTTTCACTCACCACACTCCTGGGACTCATCTGAGCCATCGCTGCAGTCGTTGTCATGGTCACACACAAAGTGCTTGGGGATACACTGTCGGTTCTGGCACATGAACTCATTGTTGATGCACGTGTTGTTGAACACTGAGACATAAACATATTTGGTGAGTAAATGAGGTAAATATACCTGTACAGTACAGATGTAGGTCTTTCTTTGTCTCACTGGGTTATTCAAATGTTCTTATTTTGATAAAATCCAACCCCAGCGTGCACTCACCACAGCCAGCTTTGACGTTCTCATCAGCCCCGTCAGGACAGTCTTTGTCTCCGTCACACTTCCAACGCTGAGGGATACACATATGTGATCCAGGACACTGGAACGCCTCAGGACTGCAGGTTTTGGTCTCTGTGATGGAAAGAGGTCATTGAAGATGATTTTGATGCCTTTCTTTGCCCTAAGGATTTGTGAATATACTGCAAATAATCAAATAATTATATTTTTAGAATGTTTCAGAGGCAGAATAGGAACTGTTAAGTTATTGTTAATAATAACATAAACATGATTGTTTAAAGCTATTACAAAAACCTAAATTATTTGCATACATGCCCATGTTTTAGTCCATATTGCACCAGCTGAATTACAGCTCTAGTTAGCATTGTTACATCCACAAATGAGAGAATGTAATGCATGTTAATTTTTTTCCACAGAATCTACTGCTGTCAAAAATATTTTTGGTGATATAGTATATGTTAGCGCCAATGGTTCTTGTATTTGTATTCACTCAAGGTTTGTGCCCAACACTCACTGCACTTGCTGTCCTCATCACTGCTGTCACCACAGTCGTCGGCTCCGTCACACACCCAGCGGTTGGGAATGCAGCGGTGGTTCCCACACTCAAACTGAGAGGCTGAGCAGAATTTATCTAGAAGTCCAGAAATAATGTTTAAATAAATGCAAAATACAAGCGCCAAAACAAAGTAATGGTCTGTTGCACTTCAGCTTGTTTGGACTCTAGTATTTAAACTTACCACAGTGAGTCTCGTCGGCGCCGTTCTCACAGTCATTCTCCTTATCACATGTCCAGCTCATTGGGATACAGCGTCCACTTGGACAGGCAAAGAAAGGCGTTGGACACTTTGTTTTCCCACTCCCTGGCAGAGTGACAGAAAAGTGCCAAGTCAAAAAAGAATATATTAAAGAGTTAAGCCAGCATGAAAAGAGAAATACAAAATTGAATTTACATTGCAATGTTTTTTTCTAGGATAATTTTCACCCAAACCACAATTTAATGGATGGAAATATTCATTGTTTTTGTTCCATTTGGAATAATAGAAATTGGACTTCTTGCTCTACTCCATCTGTGGAAAAATAATATTATTTTTTCCTTAAATACAGCATGTACATTTAGCTGTGAGAAAATATGTGTAGAAAATACCTGGGCAATTTCTTTCATCTGAGAAGTCTCCACAGTCATTAGCTCCGTCACATAGCCATGAAGGGGCGTAGCAGAGTGTGGTGAACTCGCACTTCTGAAATGCCACTCCTTTCACTCCCAGATGGAAGTAACTGGAGCAGTCCGTGGCAGCTTAAAAAAAGAGAGCAGCCCTACTTTATACCGTAGACCGGAAGAAAGTGTTGGCTAGTTAATTTGAATGAATCGGATCATTCGAACTTACTGCAGTTCATCTCATCACTGGCATCTTCGCAGTCCACTTTCTGGTTACACTTGCTGGAGTTGGAGATGCAGCCTCCGTCTCTGCACTGGAACTGATCGGCTGTGCACAATGTGGCTGACAAACACAAAAACAAGAGATGGCATGTGTAGGTAAAATATAATGTGAAAATGTCCTATGACTGCAGACGGGAATAACTTGTTTAATCAGAAGACTTGACTCACCGTTACAGAAGACTTCATCGGAATTGTCTCCACAGTCGTCCTGCCCGTTGCACCAGGAGCTATGCCCCACACAGCGGCCGTTCACACACCGCCTGTAACCCTTCTTGCACACACGGTTGGCTGAGAACCAGACAGGAAATGATACAGACTCAAATTACAAATGTCAACAATGAGAATATGGTTAAAACAGTTTTGACTGAGAGAAAGATTCCACTAACCACAGTAGGACTGTTTCTCATCAGACTTGTCCTTGCAGTGGGCCATGCCATCACAAGTCAGGGTGTAGTTAACACAATCTCCGTTTCCACACTCAAACTCATCAATGTTGTTACATGTAGTGTTGAGGGCTGTGAGACAAAGACAGAAAAATGCACTTAGGAAGAGTTGCTTACCCCCGAGGCATGCAGCATGCAAAATTTATTTCCATGCTCCATTTAAAGCCTGATCTCAGTCTTTTGATAAAAACTTATTTTATTAAAATACTAATAAAATAGTGTGTAAAAGATAATATAAAAAAATCGTATTATACATTATATGATATCAGTTTTTTTAAGCCAAAATTTAGTTTTTTATGATTCATTCATTTTTCATTCATTTCAGTCTTGTATTACCTATGCAGGTGTTGTCTTCCAATAGCTTCCTGTCGCCACGGCAACTGCAGTTGACCCTTCCCTCAGAGGTCAGCAAACACAGGTCCTGACATCCTCCGTTGTTAACACGGCACAGAGAGAACTCACCTATTTAGAGATAAGGAAAGTTAGAGAAGGTTAGCCACACAAACAAGTATGCAAGTATTTATACACACACACACACACACACACACACACACACACACACACACACACACACACACACACACACACACGAGTGAATTAGCTAAGAATTTCCACATACACCCTCCTGACAAACAAGCAAACCCCAACACCCCATGTGCATCCACATCAGCAGACAGATACGCCTGCGTGACTGTAGCAATAGCTCTGCCTCCGCTGAATGCATAATTCAATGTGACTCAATCTAAATGAGATTTGCAGCTATTACCACAGGCTTTCGGCTTGTATGGTCGCTGTGGGTATTGGAGCGTGAGAGAGTTTACTGAATGAGGCAACTTGAGGGAGAAGATGACAGTAATACGATACAGTAAAGAAACAAAACGTAGGGTTGCATTGATTTTAAATGAAACGGACAATGGGAGATGTACAACTAGATGAGTTGTAGAAAGAGATGGAGAAGTATGGATTAAAGTTAAGAACAGCAATTCAGCAGGCACTTGTGTGTGTCTGTGGTGATATAGAGCTGATGTTGGGGTTGTGAATGTCAGGTGGGCCCATTCTGTAAAATGTCTGCAACTCATCTGCTATATTGTCACTTCTACATTACTTCACCTCTTTAACTGCTCTGAGGGAGAAGAAAAGCATCTTTGTGCATGTGTTTGTGTGTATTTAAGTACACTTGCTTCAAAAAAATCCCATTTTAAAACCTTTCAGTTAATTAGGTTGATTTATAATGGCTACTGTGATGTTATTAACCAAGAAACGATATTCTGTGCTGCAATGAAATTTCAAGATATTACCTCAAATTCTAACAAGCAAATGCTTGCTCAACCTATCATTAATGTAAAAAGTGGTGTTGATACATTTTAATAGTCAAAGCTATGTGCTGTATGTATGATTTAGATGCATTTTAGTGCAATATGCTGCTACTGCATGGCATAAATTTGTTACAGCCAAAGATTTTGCTATGAATTTCAAACCTTTTACTTTTTAAATTATTATTAATTGTATTACTTTTATGATGGACTTTTATTTTTGCACCAATGCGATGAAGTACCTTGACTTTGGTATTTAATTAGCTTGATTAGCCAAAAATAGGCATTCTTGTCTGCAAAAAATTGCACTGTGATAAAGGATTTTATCCATATGACCCAGTCCTACAAATTATGTATTTCAAATGCACTGTCACAATACAGTTCAGACACATGACACACGCACACGCACACGCACACGCACACACACACACACACACACACACACACTTACATAAACAGCTGGATCCCTCACTGCGTAACAACTCACAGCTATTGGTGTCGTTGGCCACAGCGACAATACCCATTGGCTGCTGAGGTATGTCTGCACGTAGCACCTTCATGTCTCCTCCTGTGTATTTGTCAGCCCGAAGCACGGCCCTCCTCACCCAGTCAGTCCAGAAGATGTAGTCACCGTACACGGCCAGGCCAAACGGATGGACCGGCTCATTCTTCAACACCACCTGCAGGGGGAAGCATAACCACAGTCATGACCTCATACAGTCAGGAAATTCCAGCCTTGCAACAAACTTGAAATGATAAACAAATTGTTATTAGGCAACCCCATAATACAATCATACTGTTGTACAAATGTTGTCATTATGCAGCATGATGTGCACCACTGTTTGCCACTCACGTAGCGGCGAGTGCCGTCATACTCGCAGCGCTCTATCTTGTCCAGTGTGGCGTCAGAGAAATAAAGTTTTTCAGCGCGGTGGTCTATGGCCAGGCCGTTAGGGGTTCGGATGTCATTGCCAATGATCACAAGGACGTTGGAACCAGCCAGTGTGGCACGCATGATACTGGGAGACTGCTCATTCCAGTTGGTCCAAAACATGAGGCTGCAAGAGAGAATGAAAAACTGTAATGGGCATGTGAATGTTTTTTACCTAATTGAGAAATAGTTTTGAATGCAAAAAGGTGTGATGTGAATGGATGTATTAGTTCTAACCTCTGACATTCATCAAGAACAAAGGCTCTGGGGTGATCATCTCCTGACATGCTGACCACGGTGTGCCTGTCAACGGCACCCCAGCGGCTCTGATCCACGGTGTGGCGGGTGATGGTTGAGGTAGTGTAGCTGGTCCAGTACAGCATATCCCAGCCCCTGTGGTACGCCAAGCCCTCCACTGAGCCGACATCTGAACAAGAATAAAGGAATAGAGAGGAGAGAGGGAGATAAATACAGAGAACAGTGCAAAGGGGAAAAGAAAGCAAACCACATAGAAGGGAGACGACAGAAGAGAAAAGAGGGTAAGGAAAAGAAGCACGTCAATCCCAGTTCTGTGTTAAAAGGCCAAATGTGGACTGTCTGGCAGCAGCTCAGTGCTGGCAGACTGCTGCGGGGCAGCACAGAGTCAGGGCTATGGACATGACAGCTTGGTATTAATGACCAAGAACACAGTGTGATTCGGGGCTTTTATCCAACAAATAGCTCACTAAAAAGGTCACAATAACAGTTCCCGCCTAACGTATTACTTTCCATTGCACTACCTCATCAACAGATGAGAAGTAAAAAGTCATTTTTTCTGCTCCACAGTCTTGAAATGAGTAAGAGGTTATGAGCTCCTTGCCGGCACAGAGGCCAGAGGACAGGCAAGAGTCAGCCAAGATGGAGGAACACAAAGTTCTGCAGCGGCAGATAGAGAACAGCTGCTCTGCTGGTGAGAAACAATACAGTCGCACAGTCACGCACACACGCACGCACACACACACACACACACACACACACACACACACACACACACACACACACACACACACACACACACACACACACACACACACACACACACACAACCCTAACTTCAAGAAGCGTAAACTTGAAAACACCCACACATCAGATCCCTCCAATGCCAAATAATTGGTAATAGTCGCCTTCTTGTTAATGTTACTGCAATGGAACAGTGAGGGTCTAATGATTACAGCGGCCTTTTCCAGGGTAAGGTATGATCTCACTCTGAGATCTCGGGCCAGAGGATCAGTGAGGTTCACCACCAGGTGGGACACTTAACACTACACCTCAACATCTCCAGTGCAAAGCGGCGGACATGAATCAACATTTGTCTGCCTCATGTGAGGAGACTGTGAATGAAGCAAAGCAACTGGACAGCTGAGCGAAGGCATGCAATGCAAAAACAACTCCCCTCTGCTTCTCATGCTCATAAATCAATGCCCCAAAAATCGATGAGGAGCAACATGAAATCCATTCGCCCCTATTTCCTCTTTCCTTGGTGCTGTTAATGAATTGTAAATCTGTAGCCTGCAGCACTCTCTACTCAAATTCTTGCTTTTCAGTTCTGTTTATCTTCCAATTGTTGACCTAAGCCTATCTAGGTTCCTGTACATTTACACTTGCTGTTTACAATACTACAGATGAGCTGAATTTACAGCTCTTGAGCTCAGGTAGTTATGCTGACCCTAATAGTTCTTTATTGCAGTTATCTGCATTAAGTGTTATAGCAGTTCATGTTTGCTATCAGAGCGACAGTCAATAATTACCCTGATTTCTGAAGGAAAACACTATTTCACTCTGTCTCGCTCTGTGTATGTACCATATCTCTGTGTGTTTTATACATGTGTGTGGAGGGACAACACTTGTAGAAAATATACAGATCCTTTCAGAAAATGAACAGAAACAATGGACCCTGGGAAAAACTGTGTTTGGCCTCATTAGGCCCTCCCACAGAGAGGAAGCCAGCCTATCTCTCGCCTGCTCTATGACAATCAGTCCAGAGTTCACCTGCCGTTTACTCTGCTTCATCCTCTCTTACTGTTGAGCTATTCACCTCTCGTTTCCTCCTCTGTTAGAATTGTATTTCTCAGGAGATCCGTTCCATGGAGGCAGGAGTGAGGCTGATTGTGGACTGCTGAGTACGGGCCTGATTAAGATGTCATGTGGAGAAGCCGCCTGCTCTGAGGTGACAGGAAGTAACACAATCTACGGCATTTGCTCTCAACACTTGAACGCTCTTAACAAGATATGGATGGAAACCCCAGCCGCTAAGAAATCAGGAGTGTTTTGACTTCAATGGAGAAGTCAGAGGTTATTTCACGCACTTTACCGCCCCCAGCCAATCAGAGGTGGAGTTGATTGCAAGGACTAGAGTGGCTTGATTCACATCCGGCACATTGTGTTTTAAAGGAAGAATCATTTTCACAATGTTAGATGGGACATGGATGTATGTAATATGTGTGTATGTGTTTATTCATGTCTTAAACATCCATCACCAGGTACTGGTACATTTTACCACCTTTAGGGAAGTTATTGGAAATCAGTACACTGTTATTTCTGAGTAAACTGCTATTGACCCACAGCATGAGTAATCATTCCTACATTTATTATCAGTAGTTTTATGACCAGCTTGGGATAATTGACCCAACCAAAAGCCAACAGTGGCAGTGTGACATCTCCATAACTGAAGACAGAATGCTGCTGCTGAAATCTACAGGTTCAGAGGATCTGCTGGGGAATGGGAGTGACACTGAGCTGCGCAATGTGGAGCAGGTCCTGGTCCCGATATTAGATGTACTGATTCTGGTGCTGGGAGTTAGCGGGCACACCATGGTGATGGTGATCCTGTGTGGGAGGCGGAGAAGTGGTGTGGGACGCATTGGACAGTCCCCTCAAACGTCCATGACAGGCACAGGAACTGACGTCCTCCTGCTGGCTCTGAGCGTTGCAGACCTGCTTTTGCTCTCCATGCTTCCCTTCCACACTGTTGCCATAGCCATGCAGCGATGGCCGTTTGGAAACATCATGTGTCGTCTGTTGAGCTTCTTGGGATCAGCCTCGTCCTCAGCCAGTGCCTTCACACTGGCCACGCTGGCTGTGTCTCGCTATCTGACTGTAGTGCAGCCTGCCAGAGCCTATAGCCTCCTCTCCCCTTGCCGGGTGTCTATAACTGCTGCGCTCCTCTGGGTCCCGGCCTGCTGCCTGGCTACCCCCCAGCTGGTTTTTCGCTTTGTGGGAACCCCACAGCGAGCCCCTGATGACCTTGCTTGCTTTGCTTTCCTGTCCCACCAAGACCAGCTGATCTATGGATTGTTTCACTTCCTCGTGGCCTTCTTGCTTCCACTTGTTACCATTGCGGTGGCATACGGCAGCATCTACATGTTCCTGTGGGGGAGGCAGCATGCCGGCAGGGCCCCCCAAGTAGAGCGCTACCAGAGCAGAGTGACCCAGACGTCGGCCATGCTGGTGCTGGCTTTTACCTTGTGCTGGCTGCCATCCTACGGCCTGACACTGGCCTTATTGGCCAACAACATCACAGGGGCTACCGGCGCCTCACCACGTTCTGGCCCCTTTCGCATATTTGCACGCGTCATGGCGACATCCTCTACGGTGATGAACCCCATCCTCTATGTACTGATGTCCCAAAAGTTCAGACAAGACCTACTGAGGCTGTTCAAGAGGAGAGGGCAAAGAGCCACTGTTGGTGTGGCTATGGCTGCTGCCTGACAGTATCAACGACTAGCTTAAAACAGTATACTGTAACTGAACACCTGACACACAAACACTGGGCAAATCCTGACTACTGGAGTTAATAAAACTATTATCACTAAAGTGAGTTGCTTTGCTGAAAGACTCACATGAAAAAAGGGACACAATCATTATCCTTACAAGGAAAGTCTACTTAACAAGGCAAAACAGCAGCACTGTTAGCCTGGATATTGTACAAGAAGATCAAACCGGTAGTGCTGGGAGGTGCCACTCCACAGGGACAGAACATTCCTGAATCATGCATTCCTTGTGAAACAGTTTACAGTAAAGACACTTTGGTAAAACATTAACGTACACCTGTGTTTCGTTGTGCTGCGATAAGGTGAATGCTTGTACTGTGTTCTCAAAGCTTTCCTTTTGTTTCTAGTTTGGCTACAACTTCAAAATACTGTAGCTTCCTGGTTGTGTTTAGATCATTGGAAGTGTTTTTTTTTTTTTTTTTTCCAGAAGATTTCTCACTGGCTGGGGGGGGGGTCTGATGTTAACAACTGAAGTTCTTTGTTATTCACAAAAAAGTGGAAGAACCAGAAAAACTATTGACTAATGACAGGCCCAATATCAACTTTGGGAGGGGAAATACACTGTAGATAAACAGAGACATAAGACGGGTGGAGGTTGATTGTTAAAAGACGAAAGGCTGTTAAAAAAAAAAAGATTTACACAAACAAGATGTGGGAATACTCACTCTCTACCACAGTCTTGCGATCAGATCCGTCATCACTGATCTGCTGGATGTTGCCAAAGTGGATGTCACTGAAGAAGATACGGTTAGCACCCTTTCCTCCACCTCCTCTGTAATCAAAAGTGAGTGCAATGACATTCTTCATGTGCTCAGGGTCCTCGAATGGTTTAATGGGTGCATTCAGGTTGTTTTCATCTGAAAGGTGGACACTCTTTAGTATGGTGCGCTCTGAGTAAAGCAGGTAGCCATCATAGTCACGGCAGCTGCAGCCGTCTTCAGCCAGCATGCCGTGGGCGCAGGCACATGTCCGCTGTCCGTTGCCACGGAAAAGACAAAGCTGCTGGCAACCACCATTTTTGTCTTTGCACACATTTGTTCCTGTACACAGACATGAAATAATTTGGAATAATTTTGTAAAAATGGTATGTGACATTCTTTAGGTATTTAATAAATGATTGATTTGAAAAAAAATACAAATTCCTTGAACAATGCTCATCTTTCGCACGTAAAGCAGACATTTTACAGTATTAAAATAAATAACCAGTGCTTACCTTGCTGCCTGGCCCTGTTGAAAACCTTGATGTCTTTGAGCTGCACTCCAATACCAGTCCTCAGAGACACAGAGTCTGTGGCGTTGTCCTTGCTGCCTCTCTTTATGGAGCCATTAGCATGTGTCCTGGTTCGAAAATCAAACAGAAATTAAACAAAAATGAAGCTTGTAGATGAGTAAAATATTAAGACTGAATATCACTCATAAATAAGTGATAAATGACAGGTGGGGGTATATCTGACCTGTCACTCCAGTAGATGTAGCTCTCAAACACAGACACAGAGAACATGTCCATGTTGTTATTGGCCAGCACCACTTCCCTGTTCTCTCCAGTCTCTAGGTTGATGCGCTCAATCTTGTCTGTCCTCGCATCACACCAGTACAGCAGACTCTCCTACACGCACACAGACAGAAATGGTTGAGATAATGTTGTGATGCAGCATCTACTCTGTCTGCACTGTAACATAGTGATATAAATGCAAGAATAGTCTGTTATACTGCACCTCATAGTCAATGGAGATACCGTTGGGCCAGCTGATACTGTTATTGACCAGGACAGCCCTCTGAGAGCCATCCAGACGAGACCGTTCAATACGGGGGTACTGGCCCCACTCTGTCCAGAACAGGTAACTACACACATACATATGCACATACACACAAACACAGCGAAGCACAGAGACAATTTTCTCAGTAATCAATAATGAGAGCGATGACAAAAGCAGAAGCTACATACAGCTACGCTAATAACTGGAGTGTTGTTTCCTC
The DNA here is from genome assembly GCF_031162955.1 of Sander vitreus. Classification (NCBI taxonomy): domain Eukaryota; kingdom Metazoa; phylum Chordata; class Actinopteri; order Perciformes; family Percidae; genus Sander; species Sander vitreus. The sequence goes on along the minus strand of NC_135858.1, from coordinate 12,279,778 downwards.
TCACCCTTTCGCAGGGTGGACAGTGATGGCGCGAGGCTTGTCCAGGCCCTGGGAGATCACCACATAGCGGAAAGAGCCGTTCAGTCTGGCCACCTCGATCACATCAAAGCCTTGGTCCGTCCAGTAGATGTTTCCTGTAGAAGTCGGAGGGGAAACAATGAAGCTCCGGCCGTGTTTGACCTCCTTTTTGATACGTAAAGTGACTTTCAATGACCTAAGAAATAATAAAACTGTATCCCCTTGTTTTTTTCCTCTGTGTCTGTTCTTTGTGCGTATCTCTTTCCTGTTTTCTCAGTTAGTACAACAGGGTTCTCCACCTTGCTTTAAATTAATCTCCCTTCATACTGCATGGTAACAGACGATAGATGCAAAGTTGATCAGTACAATATGTATGATAGATGCTACTTGAATTCCGCAATTTTGGTCATGTACACTATGTTTTCTTACATGTCTGAGGAGTCTCTCACCTGCTATCCAGTCCACAGCGATGCCCTCCACCCTGCCAATGCCATTAGTGACCACATCCTCTCTCCAGGTCTGGTCTCTCTTGGCCCTGCTAATGGTGCTCAGGCCCATGTCCACCCAGTAGATAGTGTCATTGTCTGTGAAAACAAGTGAATCATGTTAGAGAGGAACTGAACATATACCCCTCTATAGCCTTGTACAGTAACGCATACTAAATTTTATTTTAGCTAAGACACAAAATACCTTCCTTATCTAGCATTTGAGAGAAATAAAGTGTGTACATTATGTGTTGTACAAAAAAGTCTTACCAGCATGGAAATCTATGCCCACAGCCAGGGATGTGCCTGACACTGGCACCAAGGCATCAGACTTGTCTGATGGGTCCAAAGGAATACCACGTATGCCTTCATGCACAGAGTACAGCAGGAAAGAGCCAACACCTACAGCAAAAAAATATAATTCCATGTTTTGAGCCTTTGAAAAGTTTGTGTTGCAGTACGCATTAATCATTTTCATCAATTCTTGAACCCCAAATTTTGCTAAATCAAGAAAAAGTTATATGTATGAATGTGCCATACCCTCACAAGACTGTTGCCCTGTGCGCAGGCTGTATCCTGCAGTGCACATGCAGGCTCTGGTGGTCGGGGAGGTGGGGAGACACAGCTGGGAACAGTCTCCATTGTTATTGCTGCAGAGATTGGTGCCTGGGAACACAAAAGCACAGAACAAATACACAAAACAAATCAAAGAGGGGTTACAGAGACATAAACAGACGTGCTTTGGCATAGATAAACAGGCTACATGCAGCAAGCAAAACAGACATTCAATGAGACAAGGTCATATTTTCCTTCTTTATTTTTAACACATTTAACCAAACAAATGTTGCACAGGCTGAGAAGAAGTTGCTGTATGGCTGCCAGCCCGTCACCTTTCTGCACAGTTTCATTGTAGATTTTCATGTGCATCATGGGGGAAGTGCTGTTCCTCAGGACTTTCCAGTTGCCGCCGTCCTTCTTGTCACAGGTTCCTATCTGGTCAGTTCCTTGGTCCGCCCACCACAATTTGTTTCCTAAAGGATACAACACAGGACAGGAGGCTCAACACTCTCAGACCTAACACTGGAAGAACCCTTTACCTCAACCTAACTAAGAGCAACATTTCAAAACACAGACATACACTTGCAACACGGTCAAGTTATCATATGTCATGGCTGAGCTACATCGCTGGCTAAAATGACATGGCATTTTCTGGAGACGTACCCATGATGGCCAGAGCAGTAGCCTTGGTCAGCTTGCCCTTTACCCCCTCAAGAACTTCCAGTCCAGAGCCGTCCAGTTTACAGCGGTTGATGGTGCTGTTTCCTGAGCTGATCCAGTACAGCTGCTCAGTGTCAAAGTCAATGGAGAGACCTGGAAAACAAAGAGAGAGCTGACGTGTAATGACCTGCCCTGTCACTAGGGTGCGCTCTCTCTCAAGCAGTAACACAAAGAGGTACTGTACAGAACATGTCACTCACCGACAGGGCCTTTCTGGCTGGTGAAGAGGACACTGCAGTTGCTGCCGTCTGTGTTGGCTATGCTGATGTTGTCCCCATCTGTCCAGTAGAGTTTCCTGAAAGAGGCAGGCAGAGGGAGAACTTTGATTTATTTTCAGCACAACCTAATTTAACTTGTTCGCTAAACGCAGTCAATAGGCCACAGAATAACACTCACAAGCTTCACAATACAAACCTCATTGCTAAGTGTATGGCAACATTGCGGGGGCTTTCTTATTGACAAAAAGGTTTAACAAGTGATTTGACGCAATCAATTTGCTGTCTGAACTTCCTGTAGTACTAAAGCCAATCCATCTCACATCTGTTCTTTCATTTAAATCTCAAATACATCTTACAACCACAACCAGATTGATTTGAAACTAAACTGGAACAGCTGAAAATCTTTTAAAGCTTTATCGTGTTATGTTTGTTATGACTCTTTTTATAATTACTTTTGTTGCTTGATTGTTGGGTCGCTGCGCAACATTTTTACATGTGTGGCCATAGTTGGGTTGGGTGAAGCAGAAATATAGCTGTAGAGATTCACTTTAATTCAGCAGCTGACAAATGACCCTTGCTCCTCAAACTGGTCAAAGTCCTCACTCCCACACACCCACACACGCATGCGGAGTATACAGGACAGGATAATGTGATTGTGTGTCACTGTGTTTAAACTGTGTGTAATCTATGTTTAAAGGGTACCTATCCACTGCTCCCAATTCCTGTTAAATCCCACAACATCTACCACACCCTTCATTTGTTTGTCAACACATCTTTAGATAAAGTTTCGGAGGCATTTAAATGCCCCCATTCTCGTGTTTTTGCACGCTCACACACACACATGCGAGTATGAGTTTGTCCCTCTCCGATTCTCTTTGCCCCCACCCACTGGATGTATTCTGGGCAGTGTGTTTGTGTGCCAGAAGGAGGAGACAGCCCCATTATATGGATCCAGCATCTGCTTCTCATTTTCCCCCATGCCAACAATGCTCAGATCGGAAACATTCCCCTGCTTAAGTAGGCTAAGTCTTCGAAAGAGAGGTAGTAGTACACAAAAAACACAAGGAGGCAGAGACATTTCTTAAGAAAATATCCTTTCTTTATCAACCTTAAATACTCAATAGCACACATATTCCTGCAGGACAAAACTAAATATATAAATACAGATGACCTGTCTCTACTCTGCTGGTAAGAGGAGAAGCCAAGGCCAGGCTCTGTTCGGGGAGCTGAGGGGGATGAGGTTTCAAGGGGGAAGACGGGAGGGAAATGGACATTTGTTACACAAGGCAGGACGGGACAGGAAGTTAAGATAAACACTGGAACAAAAATAGCGTCAGAAAGCGACAGAGGCACTGGCAGTAAATAATTCATATATAGTCTATCTGAGCGCAGAAGCTATCTTTCAAAAAATAGAAAGATGGAGAAAGAGAGCGAAAGATAACATCAGGGGAGAAAAATTGGAACCACATCCTGAGTGAAGAAACATTCAAAAGGTCAGCGACCATCTATAGCGAACTACTCCGCCTGTCATCACTGACTGCAAACAGAGGGGAGCCTGACAGACAGACATTGCCTGCATGATTGTGTGTGCGCACTTTAGTGTGTATGTGTTGTAGGTTAAAGGTAAAATCAAGAGGGTGTCTGAACAATTTCTGAAAGGTTCAATGTGACAGCTTTAGTGCTTGTGTGTGTGTGTGTGTGTGTGTGTGTGTGTGTGTGTGTGTGTGTGTGTGTGTGTGTGTGTGTGTGTGTGTGTGACCAACCCCAGTATTGGATGCAGCACTAGACAGTGTGGTTTGTCCAGGCCCTGGATGACAGCATTTTTGAAGGAGCCGTCCAGTCTGGCAACATTGATCTGTTTCTTATTGGCATCATAACTGGTCCAGAACAGGTTCCTGGACACCCAGTCCACTGCCAGGCCGTGAGCGTTGGGCAGATCTGAAGAAAGATAAGCAACATACACACAGAGCCATTAATCAACTTCTCAGTCAAGGCAGGCTTCTTTGCTCTGACCTACAGCCACTGATTTAGCTCGCTGAAATAATTACTGTCGCTAACAGATTTTATCAGCTGTAGCTAGCTAGATAATAAATGCTAACTCTGTGATGACTCTGTGGTTGAAGACTTTGTCTCGTTTGAAATTGAGAGCCGTGTAAATGGGTCTTAAATATGCACTTGATGGTTGCACACAGCATGATGTCATCATGAAAAAAGACGGAGGCTAAAGCTACATGTCAAGCAAAAAGACACTTCCCTCGAAATAAATCTGGGGCTTTGTTTGAATTTCAGAAAAAAGGATTAAAGTATTTAATAAAATGCAAAACTTGGTCTCTCAAATCTGATGAGAAAATAAAAAACCTGAAAATGGATAAATGGCAAATTACCCCTTTACTGTTTTATACAGAACTGTGAGGGAAAACAATTTGAAATCAAGTTAATTTCTTTTTGTTTTTTTAACTCACGTTCTTCTTACAAGGACATTGTTTACTGCAAACTGCAATGAACAGTGTCTTCTTGAAAAGAAAAAAAAATATCCAACAATGAGCCTTAAATCTGGTATGTATTCTATTGTGTTGCCTCCTTCATACCAGCAGAGACCACAGTCTCAACTCCAGTGCCATTGATGAAAGCTCTCTTGATGGTCTGGGTGCGGACGTCTGACCAGTAGATACGGTGCTCCAGAGCGTCATAGTCCACCACAGTCACGTTGTCAATGTCAGGCACGGTGAAGGAGATGATGTAGTTGTAGTAAGGGTTGTCGATGTCCACTCCTCTGATCTCAATCTGGCGAGCATACAGCAGGAACTGACGAGACTCTGTAGGGTGTGAAACATGTTGACATGCATCCTTCAGTAATTCTCAAAACTTTTAGCATTTAATTAGGGGTAATCAGGAGTTAAATCCAGCTTCAGGTCAAAAGTCAAATAGGTGGTTGAAGCATGGATGGGTGGTTGAAGCATGGATTATTCCCGCCACTTGAACAAACAGTCAATCGAATTGCATCTTTGACTCTAATGATCGTGTCTGTCTGGCTAGCTAACTCAATAGCACAGCCATGACAGGGAGAGTGAATTCAATCAGTGCAGAGACGTTACAATTGCATTAGTCTCAACAGTCCTATCATCACTTAACTGTGTGCAGCTTAAATGATGGACAGGAAGAGAGGGATAGAGACGTAGGGAGGGGGATAGTAATGACAGTGTCAGGCTGTATCGGCCAGACTACTGTAGGTGGTGGATTCGGAGGGTTGAGGCTGATGCCAGCATCAACAGAATGGGGCTCTCCATTCCATTACCCCTGAAGATAATAGAAAGTGCTGCCCTGAATACTAAACTCACACACTAAACAAACAGGCCCGTTCTCACATTTCACGGACAGACACTTCAATGCGCTCCAAAGCTGTCACGAACCTCAAAGTGAAAAAAGTCTAGATTGTTCAATCCTCTCTCTCTCACTCACACACACGCACACAAACACACACATACACACACACACACACACACACACACACACACACACACACACACACACACACACACACACACATACACACACACACACACACACACACACACACACACACACACACACACACACACACACACACTCCCATAGATGGAATGAACAATTACAGGGACAGGGATTACACTGTAGCATTCAACTTGCCAGGACAAGCAGAGGGGAAAATTGTTGCTAGCTCAAAGAGGACTCAAAGAGTATGCTTTCTACAGTAACTGTATTTATGTACATGTGTTCCCGCTTACCATAGCAAGTGCGTTTGTCAAGGCCTAGCTTCATGAGGTGAGGGCAGGCACACGAGAACGTCTGATTGTAATTGATGAGACATAGATGAGAGCAGGGCTCCTTGCCATTTTTAGCCACACATGGGTTAGGAGCTAGGGAGAAGGGAGCATAAAAAATAACTCAGAATGTGTATACTTATAAAATCTAATAAATAAGCATGTGTAATATTGAGTTGTCAGTCTCATAATGTATATACTAGTTGTAAAGGAACAAACTAGTTGCTTCTGTAGCTGTATCACGTTTCTGAGCATTCATTTTAAAACTGCAGATCGACAGTATGTGTACGCTCGTGTGTGTGTGTGTGTGTGTTTCTCACCCTGCGGCTGTCTGGATGGATGGTACACCTGAAGATCAAAAGGTTGCGTGTTGGTTCTCTGGACCACAGTGACGTTGCTTCCTGTCCACTTGTTTGCCTTTGCCAGCGTGTTGGTCCTCCAGTCCGTCCAGTAAACCTCTCCGCCATACATAGTGACGGCAAAGGGATGCGACAGATACTCATGTCCCCTCAGAACCTCAATCAGCCCAGAACCATCATACTTGGCTGAATAAATGGCGTCAGACCTGCATATAGCACAACTTTTCAATTAATTTCTGGGTATGACTGAAAGATACCGCATGCACATCAAATAAAGGGGTTTGTGTTAGTGTGTTCATGTCTATTTATGACCTGGCATCGATCCAGAGGATGCGGCGCTCTAGATAATCCACAGTGAGTCCATTTGGCCAGCCTCCATTGCCTGTTTCCTTGTGGATGGTCTTCCTGCCTTCTCCACTCATGGATGCAGCTTCAATCCTGGGCAAGCTGGCATCCCAGTCGGTCCAGAAGAGGATCCTGCAACGTCATGGTACAACATGGACATACAGTTATTAAAAGATTAAGGTGCAATAGGTTCAGGATGGTAACACTTATAATAACCATAATTAATAAATGACAAATTGATAGTTAATTAAACTTTAATTTTTTGTTATTTTACTTTTAACAAACAATGAAATGATGATTTATAATGCTTACTAAGTATTACTAATGATATAATTTATGTTCTGATATCATAGTTTAGTGTAATATAAAATAATTAGTTTATACCTTTAGATAGATTGTTAATTCTTTTTCAATGGTTAATAATGAATCTATAAACATTATTTGGTTGGCTATTATAAAGTTGCAACATATTCTTATAGTAATTTGTTAATGATTAATAAGTTGTTTATAAAGCATCAAGTAACATCACTTTTCACCCATCCAATCTTTTTTTTTGAAGATCTATAAAAAAAGGTGATCTGATAATTTGTGCACTATAATATAGCTAATAATAATAATAGCTAGCTAAATCATGTTTATAGCTGCTTTACAAAGTATTTATGAACCATTAACAAGGTATTATAATCATCAGTTGCAACTTTAATACTAGTTTAAAAATTATTTCTTAAAGGTTTACAAATCATTTGGTATTCATTAACAAATAATCTAATATATAAAATGCTATGTGTGCAAAACTGAAGTGTAAAATAACATATATATACACACACACACATACATACACATATGTATATATATATATATATATATATATATATACACACATATGTATATATATATATATATATACACACACATACATATATATATATATATATATATATATATATATATATATATATATATATATATATATATATATATATATATATCAGCAGGAGGTAGGTTACAGTAAGCATACCCATCCCGGGGATCCAGGGCGATAGCTCGAGGGTGTTCCACCTCCCCAGCCAGCAGCGTGGTCCTCATGGTGCCGTCCAACTTGGCCACCTCTATCTGATCCAGGTTGCTTTCCACCCAGTAAATGTTTCCTGCTATCCAGTCCACTGCCAAGCCCTCAGGGGTAGCCAGCCCATACTGGATTACCACATCGAAGCTGGTTAAAGCTACGAGGACGGATAAAAAGGATAAATGGTCAACATGTTTTGTTTTGTTTTGTATTGTATGTCTTTTCAAATGTCTTACCTGACTGAAAGATTACCTTTTCCCTTTTCTAATGAGAACTTCAATGGAAATTTAAACTTTACTGTGTTTTTATCCTTGACAATTTCAACTGATTGTCATTAACTTTGATTGTGTGTAAAATCTATCTAACTATATAACATAGTGGAACAGATACATGTTTTTGTATCTTTTGTATGTTTATTTAAAACTGCTACAGAAATCTGAATCTATATTATATCTCACAACTCAATAAAATAAACATTCCTCTGGGGCACTTAGGTTTCTTAATGAATTCTCACAGTATTTCAATATGTACTGATAAAGGCTTCGAAGGCTTTAAGAAGAAGGAGATTTGCTGACGGCAACATTTCAGACTGTAACCCAAAGCACTGATACGCTTTGCTTCAGTATTTACAAATTATGTAAATGTCATCAAGCTATTTGGATTCAAAGCTAGCATTGCATCACAAATTGTATTCCTTTAATCAAATGGTTAGATGCTGTTTGGGAGAAAACACGTCAGCACGATAAATGAAAACATAAATAAATACAGTAGTGGCTCAGCAGGGGGAGTGATACTACAATTACAGAGTGGGCCTTAAAAAAACAACTAAATATGTGGTGTCTTGCAGGGCTAAAGAGAGACATTTTCCAGCCTCTTTCTTTCCCTTTCATTTTCCACTGGGTCCCTAATCATGGACATGTCTAATTATTTGAGATGAGTCATTATCCTGTCTGGAGCAATGAAAACAAACACTCACTGTATGTAGCCTATTGGCTGTGCTAAGTAAACGTGACACACAACAACCACTTGCACAGACAAATACGTAAATGCAACACGACTTAAATGTTGACTTGTACACATGGTTTGCTCATTATTACTGCTGCGGAGATGGAAGGCCGTTGTTTGCCATGCACACTGGTCATGATTGACTGGTCTGGCCTTTGTGAAACCACATCTGATCTTTTGCTCACAATAAGCCACAGTAACAGCACAGTAACAGTGCAGCTTTACATGCTGAAATCTTACATATTTTACTGAATATTCTTGCCCACTAGGCACTGTCACAAACATTTTGGACATAACAAAATAAATATAACTGAAATTTCAATAAGTACAGATGGTTTACCTCAACAGAACAACATTATATGTCCGCAGTACGCAATACCATATTGCATGACTCATAAAAGTCTCTCTAATCCAACTTGCTCTCTACACTTTGTCTGGCTTAGAACATTGAATAATCCAAATGTTTATCTTCACTTTATCTAATGGTGCTGTCTTAATCAAATGTAATGAAAATCCTCTGACGTGCACCGATACAATCTCTATCCAATGATAAAGACCATGTGATGTGGCTGAAAGCTCTGGGAGAATTCTAGAAGGTGGACCTTAAAAAGTACTGTATATTTAATCCTAGATGGTACAAAAAAGTCTTTAAAGGATACAGACTGTGTTAAAAATGCTCACCTCCATTCTCGGACAGTTTCCCACGATAGATCTTGTCCTCCACCACATCAGTCCAATAGAGGGCGCTCTGGCTGAGATGGAAGTCCAGGGCAATGGTGTTCCTCAGGCCCGGTACCAACACACTGAACTCTCCTTTATTCAGATCAATGCGCCGGATCTCGTGTCGGTTTGAGAAAATGATAAAGGGTTTGAAAGGATCTGTGGGGAGATGAACAGAAAAGATCATTGGCCATCTTTAACAAAAAGAACTAAGCAGATAGTAAAGGGTTAAAACCCTCTGCGTGGTCACCCGTTGATTGTTACTCAAAATACTGCAGAACATTTCTGCTCCACAGAGTGGAAAACGTCACAGCCATGTTCCACTGTGGTGTGTGACTTGTGCAATGACAGAGGGACTGTGTTGAAAGTGGCTCTAATCCTGGGCAGTGTAAATAAGACAGGAGTTATCTGTACCTAACAGGCAGCCAGATGAATGACACGGTGCTGGTGGCTAGTCTCTAAGACCCGGCAGTGAAGAGCATAATCATGAATTCACATTTCCTTATTGGCTAGTTGCTGCAGGGAGAGAGGACTACATTCTTTAATAAATGTATTAAAGAAATTATAAAATTCAAAGCTGATTTACTGTGACTAGGCAGTTTCCGTTTTCTTTAACATCTTGCACTCTTTGCTGACTGAACACAAAGTCTGTTCTTCACTATATATAATATTCCAGATTCTTTCTTTTCATAAAATAATAGTGACAGCTAGAAACCAATGCCCAACCAATCTTTTTTTATGTTTTTTTAGTCATATACTCATGTCGACAGCATTTAAGCTCTTCCTCTTTCTGTCTCCAGTGCTTGTCTATTGTCCAAAGGAGTATCACATTTTGGCATACTGCGTCTTCTCTAACCACAGTTTCCTGCCTGAGCGGCCTCTCCTTTGGTTGATCCCAAACCCACACCGTACTTCTTCAACTCTGACAAAGCCCAGAACCCAGTCACTTCTCTAGCTTACTGTACGGCTACCATCAATCAAATGTTAAAATTCTTAACTAATGTCTCTCTTGTTTTCCCCTGACCATCCACACCCACCATCTCCCCCTCTTATACGGTTTCCCCGGTCCCTTACCTGTGCTCTTGCAGTTCTCCATGTCAGGCTCCAGTTCCCAGCCCTCATAACAAGAACATTTCACACTGAACTTGTCCTGCTCGCAGCGCTGACTGCACTTAAGGTGTTTGGCACAGAAGCTCTGGATTTGACAGGTCTTGTTGTTAAGCCCTAACTCCATGCCCAGTGGACAGGAACAGATCACCCCCTCGCCAGGGGCCACTGTGCAGTTATGGCTGCAGTCGCCATTGTCCAGTGAACACAGGTCTGTAAAACAGAGAAAAATCCGATAAGGTATAGGTACACAGAACCTGAAGACATGATTTACGATGTAGTTTTACTCGCCGTTATGGCGTTCCATGTACTGAAACACAGCCTGGGCACTGTTGTCTCTTACCGCATAGTTTCTCATCAGAGCCATCTGGGCAGTCATCAGTGCCATCACAAAGTTTCTCTGCAGGCAGGCAGATGGTGGAGTCGTTGGCACACACATGATGAGAGAGCTTACACACCAGCGCCTCACAGTTGTCCTCGTCGGAGTTGTCCTCACAGTCGCTGTCGCCGTCGCACACCCAGGCTTTGCTGATACAGCGTGCTATGGACAGTAGGCAAAGTTACTTTAAAAAAAGAATGACTTAATCTGATTTTATGTACTTCCCATTAGTTTAAAGTATGGTCTCCTTACCTGAGTCCCTGCAGCCAAACTTGACAGCTGGATCACACATGTGCGTGACACCCTCACAGTTCTTCTCGTCGCTCAGGTCCATGCAGTCAGAGTCCCCGTCGCAACGCCAACGCAGGGGGATGCAGAGGCCGTCCATCCGACACTGAAACTCATCTGTATGACAACCACCAGGGGGACGCGTGGCTGTGGAGAAAAAGATATCATGAGACACAGCCTTGAGCAGATACAATGTTCAGCATCAAAAGACTGTGAAAACAAAAACTAATGAGCTGTCTGTTGGAAATCTGGATGGCAACAAGTCTTAGCAATGGGAAAGACTGAACAGATTCAAGTATGCATTCAGAGGGTCACTGTTTTTAGTCATACACACCAGCTGCCAATGAATCATTTTTGTTATTGTTTCAATGTTGCTCTTAACAGCACAAGCATACTAACAAATAGATAATCATAAGTAGGTGTATCTTTACAGTTATTATATCACTCGCTAAACGACTAGTGAGAGTTATTAGGTGCCAGTGGTGGTACCCATTAGATTGGTGCCTGTGTGACTAACAGGGGCCAGGGACCTATTACATCTACTGACTAAAATGTAAATACTAGTCATGATTTTAGTGCCTAGTGCACATCAGCAAATGAATGATATAACAGAGATGCAACCATCCACCCATAATAATAACAGCAACCTTTCACAGCTGTATTCCATAAATCCTGTTTAAAAAAGGACCAGTGGCTATTTGTTTGTGAATAATGGCGTGTTACATCAGCTTTGGCTTTTATTATAAAAGATCTTCTTGGTGGCAAGGGGCCATGTTTTCTTGAATCAAAATGCAGAGTACTTATGGCATCATGTGCAGGTTCGTCAGGCATTTTCATGTCCAGGTGTGCATAGTGAACCCAATGTGCACTTGGAAACAGATTGGGATCAGAAGAAATCTATTATTATACATTATTAGTGTGTGTGTTAGAAGCTGGTATATCGACTGCGGTCAGTCCCATCAGCCGCAGCATCTCATATTTATGATCATGTAATCTTGCCTCAAATAACTGCAACTGAGATTAGAAATTGGTTTAATGCACCGTAAAACCATACCAGGTATGGTGTGTTTATAGATTTTATACACATTGAAGTCATGTCAGTTGCTTTAATTACGGGGTATGGCATCCTCCTGCAGGTGTGCTGTATGAACAAGGACAGGAAGTCAACACCAACACAAAACCCGCACTCTTTGACAGCAGGTGTGGTCTGAAAACATGACTGCACAAAGACTAATTAGTATTAAGGCATGCTTTTGTAAATAACATGTCTCGTGACACAATGACATAAGAGAAGACCAAAAATGACCACTGCAGTTTTAATATGAAGTTGCTTGGCTATTGGAAAGGATAGTTGCAAGCATGGTGGTCTATACACATTTCTTATAAATCCTTATGTCCTATTTCCTAAATATAATAATCTGCTGCAGTGAAGAGTTTCCTAACTGTCCCACCTGATCGGCAGGTTAAGACACTGACCCTGATTGGTGCAGTTTGCGTGCGTCTCGTCGCTGTAGTCCCCGCAGTCATTATCTCCGTCACAGGTCCAGTAATCTGGGATGCAGCGGCCGCTGTTACACTTGAACTGAGCGCTGGAGCAGGAGTGACTACAGCCTGCCTCGTCGCTGTTGTCCCCGCAGTCGTTATCTGAAAAACAAACACAGTCAAACTACACCCACCCTCTCACATTATGAGGCGCCCACTGCCTCAAAGGGAAAAAATATATATAAATATATATATAAATACTGTATATGCAGAAAGTAATCCCTTTTCTTTTTTCACAATTAACACAATGACCAATGAAACCAATGGAATACAAATGAAACAGAACATGACAGATGAGAGAGTAAATAATGACAGAAACTGCATAGATCAGACCATGCACCATGAGGAAATGTACCAAGCGCTGATACATTGAACTTGGCAGCAGAGCATCATAAGCACTTTTATACCCATACTAATGTAAAAGGGCAACTTAATCTATAACCTTTAGTGCCTTTTACAGCAGTTCATTTCATAGTAATCTATTCTGTAGTTAAAATACTTTTTATAATTCAACCTGGCATCTATTAAATCTATATTGAATTAAAATGAGTTTTATTAATTTGATGGCTAACAACAACTACACTTTCCCATGTATTCGGTTGACAATACATTCAATCTAATTTAGCTTCAAACCTGTGTACAGAAGACTACAGTATATGAAAGGCAGCAGTATTGGCCTCAACTTGTGGCCATGTTCAATTAGCAGAAAAGCAGTCCTAACTGTTTCTGAGCCAGCTTGGCCAGTCCTAGAACTACAGTAGGCTAGCATCATGGCTGTTGTGGTGCATGTTGATCTATGCACTAACCGGTCAGGTTTGGACAATTCAACTCATCAGAGCCGTCCCCACAATCCTTTTCTGAAAGACAGAACCAACGGAAGACAGCAGAGTGGGCGAACAGCACAACACGGAAAAACAAAACCAACAACACAGTACAACTAAAGACGGACGAAACAGTAAAGGTTAAACCACAAACGTACAAGGTGACAAAAAGAAGAGTGTGTGCCAATATGAGGGTGGTAGCAAAACATGCACAGCAAACTTGTGAGGAAAGGGAAGAGTTGCCACTGTAAACGGGCACATCTAAGAGAAGAGGAGGAGAGAAAAAAAAAAACTGACACTAACCATTATCACAGCGCCAGTTTATGTTGATGCAGCGTCCGTTGTTGCAGGTAAACTGGGTGAGGGGGAAACATGTGGGGTAGGCTGTGGACAAAACTAGAGTTTAGACACAAAAACAACATCTACAAACAGTTAGAAATCACCCTACAACTATAGACTAAACCACTGAAGTAGACCAACCACAGGAAGCAGGTTCATCTGACCGATCACCGCAGTCATCGTCCAGGTCACATGTCCAGGAAATAGGGATGCAGCGCCCACTGGCACACGAGTACTGATTAGGCGGGCAGGTACGAGCTAACAGACAACACAGTGGAGTTAATTTCACTTGTAAACCATAAAAAAAAGAAAAAAAGACCTGTCAGATTTCGATATGGAGTATGCTTGTTTGTGTACCTGAGCAGGTGGTGTTGGATTCATCCTCGTCGTTCCCGCAGTCATTGTCCCCGTCACACAGCCAACGCAGAGGGATGCAGCGGTTGTTCTTGCACTTAAATCTGTCTGTGGGGCAGGTGTGCTGGTCTGGAGAGAAGAAAGTACGCATTGAAGGGCAAGAAGGAGAAAACAGAGAAAAATGAGAAGCCGTGTGTGGAGAGGCGTACTGTATGGGAAATGGAAAGGTGAAAGTGTGGAGAAATATATAGTGTAGTCCCATATACACAAGATTAGCACACAAACACACAATCACTAGATTCAGAGTCATTTCATTCTGGCATCACCAGACTGTCAAATTCAGACTGCTGGAGTCAGTACCAACAGGAGGGGTAGATGTTTCAAAACCATGTTAGATGAAGTGTGTGTGTGTGTGTGTGTGTGTGTGTGTGTGTGTGTGTGTGTGTGTGTGTGTGTGTGTGTGTGTGTGTGTGTACAGACTCACGGCACAGCTCAGGAGCCTCGTCGCTGTTGTCCAGGCAGTCGTTGTCTCCATCACACTTCCAGCGCTCCTGGATGCAGCGGTTGTTCTTACAAGCAAACTCCCCAGACTGGCACTGAGGAGGGGGTACGTAAGACGGGTTGGCTGTGGAAGGAAAAGTTGAAGAAAAGGAGGGATAAAAGGAATGTGAAAAACAAGGACATTGAGGACATGAAAGCAAAATACAGTTTTGAATGACCAAAAAATGTAGGGGATTTGTGAAAAATGTAATTAAAAGAAAAGTAGAAAGCCATTAGTCAAAATCCACCGCACCCATAGTAGACTGAAGGTGAGCTGGCTAGATATTGCAAGACATACATGGGGTGGACAAAATTACAGCAACACTTTTACAATAAACAGTGCTGCAAGGAAAATGCCAGGAACACCTTCAATATTCTAGGCTTAAAAAGACTAAATTTATTGCAGAGTTTATATTGAACTGCATTACATTATTGTGGCCACCCCCTGTATGTCTGCATTTGTTCAAGTATTTTTGTCAAGCAGTTCCAATAAAAACGCACAGTCAGAGTCACACAACTTGAGTCATCTTGTCCAACATACTGGAAATAAAACCTTATATGTGTAATGGAGCTAAATTAGTGCCATGAGAAATACCATTCAGTCTCCCATGCACAAACAAAGCATTCTTGTTTGAACTTACCTTTGCAGCTGGTGTTGTCAGCTGGGTCTAGTATTTGGTCTTCTGCACAGGCACACTGCCTGCCTCCTGGTATAGCCAGACAGAGACTGGTGCAGCCGCCATTGTACACACGACACACATTAGAGCCTGTGGATGAATAAATATAAATGTGTAGATAAGGGTTCATGCAAACACAAAATAGCACCAATTATGCCTCACGTACTGTCTTTCGACAATCATAATTTCTAGATTAACATAGATGGATAGAAGTTTACAAGTACCTTGCTGCTGCTGAGCATCGTACATGCGGATTTCAAAGATGGGCGGTCTCTCATTGCGCAGCAGAGTGGTGGTGCCAGTGCTGGTGTCCAACTTGTAAATGCTGCCACTACGATACTCATTCCAGAACAAGAAGTGTTTATAGTGGCACAGACCAAAGGCGTGGTTCAGTTCCTGACCTTCATACACCGTCTGGGGATGTGAGAAAGGCAATAAAATGGCAAGTAAGCTCCAGAATTTCGGCTCAAAACATGTTTGGATTAATTTGTGGTGGCGATAAAATGTGATGTGATGGACCTTCTTTGTTTTCTACTAGTTACTATTTGTGTTTATGAGCAAATAAACAGATCATAAATCAATGTGGCCCTAAAATACCGTTTTTAGTGGTATTCAGAGTATATGAGTAAATATTTAAGTGTCATTCCTTTTGATCAACCATAACATTATACATTTTAAATGCTAAAAACAACACCATAAAACCAAAATATAACCAACACACAGGCCAGTGAAAACAAAATATCATCAATTTAGCCACAAAGAGTGACCAGTATTAAAAGGGCTCAAGCCCACAGACTATGAACTGTATTGTGGTGGACCACCCACAGTCTTCCTTTGCTTTCAAACTCATTCCTTATTAGCTTGCTTACAGCTCGTCAGACCCTGTCGGAATAATCCCCTGCCTTGATTCCTGTGAACCGCTCCCCCTCTCAGTAAAATAATCCTGAGGATGGCGGGTGAATGCTGACCTTGCGCTCTGAGCTGTTATTAAGGTGGACCATCTCAATGCGGTCGTAGTAAGCATCCACCCAGTAAAGGATGCCCTGCGGGATGTCCAGGCTCAGACCGTTGGGCCACAGCACTGTTTTGCTAGTCAGGAACACGTTTCTGTTGGAGCCGTCCATCCAAGCCCGCTCAATTTTTCCTCGCTTGCTCTCCTTAGGGTCCTCCTCCCAGTCTGTCCAGTACATCCACCTGAGGAATCAACAAAGGAACTCTCATGGCTACAAGTACTGAATGAAATTTGATAGCAAGGCAGAAAAAATATCATATTTGATGGGTCATCTTGAAGAACTTTTTGGCATTAACGAAGGCAATGACATTTTATCTAGATGCCCTAAAGCGCACAACAATCACACAACCAAGTGTTTGTCACCAGGTACTTTAGCACCTGTCAATTTCCTTCACTGATCAAGGCTGTGAGCACTGGCTGTCTACAACATTATGCAAAACTACACACAACCCCCCCCCCTTGCTGTAATGTGACTGACATTAGCATTAGCTTTTCATATTTCCTTCTCCATCTGCCTCCTTCTTATGCTTTCCTTTCTGCGAATCCCTCCTTCTCCTCTCTCTTCCCTCTGAGCCTGATAGATTACAGGCATTAGTGGAGGCGAGTGTCTTTCCCCTGGGAAGTGTGTGGACACACATCACTCTGTCGCTAGCAATCCAAAAAGTATGTTTGTATTTATGACCGTGTGCTTCTCAGGAGAGGTCCCAGGAGGTCATATCAATAAGACCCATCCATACACGGCAAGATTAAGAGCTATTTGAAGAAGCGCAAGAGAGATATGGGTGTGTGTGTTAATACGCTTATCGAGAAAATCTACCATGTAATGCACAAAATGCTCCATCTGTTTTAATAAATAGCGTGTGATAAGTGAAATCAAAAGGGACATTGCATTTCACGGTGGTAATGGTCAACAACACAAACATGATAAAAGGCTCTCTGCTGGAAATTGTGAAGAGACACAAACAAGAGAGTGAAAAGGTGGTACAAGAGGTGAGTAATACAACCAAAGAAACAGCTCATACACAGAGATGAGTGAAACTGAGACAGAAAGAGAGTGGACAGAGATTTGCTGAGAGGTGAGTGACAGAGCAGCTGTAATTATTTCACTTGAGTCATCAGATAGCTGACCAGAAGAAATGACCACCTATCATTATCTCTCACCGTATGTTGCCTGACCACACATTTTTATTTATTTTATTTAACCTTTATTTAACCAGGTAGGCCGTTGAGAACAGGTTCTCATTTGCAACGACGACCTGACCAAGAAAAGCATAAGCGTGCAGGACAACATACAGTTTCACATTCAATACAGTACAGGAATACAGAAAAATATAAACACAGGGCAGAGACAAAAACACGTCGTCCTTGGTACGTACTAAAACACACACAAACAAGCACACGCAGACATGCATGCTTTATACAGTTCTGTACTTCATTAAACAATCACCTTAAAGTCAGCATAATTTTAACTGCTGCCTTACCCTCTATTGTACCTGAACTGTGCAACACCTGTGCAACTCTTAACCTTGTTCCATGCTCTTTATCCCTTTTCTCTGAAACAAAAACATCCAACTCCACCACTCTCTCCATCTCTTTTTCTCCCTTACCCATGCAGAGGATCCACTACAATGGCACGAGGGTGAGTCATTTTTCCCTCAATGAGGGTTTTGCGTGTCTGTGAAGCCTTTTCCAGCCGAGCCACACTGATGGTTTTCTTAGGCCCGTCATCTGTCCAGTACAAGTTGTTAGCCATCCAGTCCACAGCTATGCCCTCTACTGTGTGGATTCCTGAGACAAACACATACTGTTGGTGAGAAGATACTGACTGCAAAGTGTAAATCTAGATTTTAATTTGTGACTGTATACTTTCAGCTCTAAACCTTGATTTTATACAGGATTACTGCCTGCTATTTTTTTATTATGTAGACTTTTAAATGTCAGATTTGTGGAAAGCAGTTCACTCGTTCTCAATGGGATAACCTGGATAAACAGAGGTTAAGCAATTAAATATGTTTGTGTTAACATAATTCTGAGCTTGTAAAATCATTTTAAAGCCTATGATTGTTTATCACCCCTTGTAAACCTGTGTACAAACTCATGCATGTATTTATGGGCCAGTTTTGGCTCTGCTTTTACAGCCAAAACCTGGGCAAGAATTCATACTTATAACTTGTGTGTGCATGTGTAACCTCTGTGTCACCTGGTAAAAAAAATAATTTACACAATCTAAAGAAGTTTGTACAACTATTTTCTACACAAACTTAAATTTCTCATGCAGAGTTTTTTTTCATGTTTACTAGATTTCTGAAAACCATTGCACAAGTTTAAACTTGCACTGACTCTTATTTTAGCCCTTATCTGAACATCATTTTTGTTTTTCTCAAATGAGCTGTCATTACGCTACCTTCCTTCACAATGGTATCCCTCTCTGTTCCATCAATCTTCTGTCGGCCGATGATGTAGCTGGTGGCGTCGGCAAAGTAAATGAACTCGCTCTCAGCGTGAAAGTCCAGAGCTCTGGGGTTCATCAGATTCTCTATGGGGATCATGTACTCATCAGGCACCTTGGCATTCATATCCATGCCCCTGATGACCCCTGGGCGACCTTTACCATAGACCAGGAAAAGCTCATGCTCAGGTTCTGTAGCAAAACAGGAAGACAAAGGACGTGATGCCAAGACCTGAATTTATATGTACACATCTAAACAGAGGCAGTTAACACTAAACTTCTTTCACCCTTTCACCCATGTCCTGTTGACAAATAATCAAATAATTAGATGCTGACTCATTTTTTTCCCAACAAATAATGTGAATTGATTAAACAAGTCAATAACATGCAAGATCGGCAAAAGCCTTAAACGAAAATTAAGTGATTTTCAATTGAGATGCAGAGAGAGATGAGGAGGAGGTTGCCTTTACTTAAATTAATGGTGTCATTTTCAAGTACAGTCTATTCTCAGGAGGCAGATCAATATAATGTTATTATTGGTTGATAGAATATTAAAAGCCTTCTCTGAACAAGCTGAATCAGGCTGACAGCTTTATGGGACGGTCAGCAGAGAGCTAGAGAGCCAGACTTAGTTATGTGTTGCTCAGCTACTTTGTTCATAGCTCTTTCCCAGTCTGTAGCCCAGGGGAGAATTGCAGCCCTGATCCAACCTTGGCAAGACTTTGCCTTTAGGTCTACAGAGCTGAATCCCTGTGGCTCCTGAGTTTAATACTTAAAGTTCTGCTGGGAGCATGCACACATTTATGCTGAATCTGCAGTATGCTACAGTGCAGTGGTCCCCCTCCCCCCCACACACACACACTGACACGACCCGCCATGTCCCAAATGTGCTCATTTGAATTTATTTTTAAACTAGATGTCATTTAATATTTTGATTTATAGATAAAGAAAATATTGTTACAATAATGTTTTCATACAACTGAACTCTCAATGTTGAGGTCAGTTTAATCACATTTTAATTGTACTAATCTTTGAGTAGCAAGAGCTGGATATTTCATCCATTCATCCATTACTATTAGCTTATTATTACTGTACTATAACTGTTTAACCATTACTTTTAGATAACCACTACGTATCTATTTTAACAATTTATATTGGGCTACTTTGAGCTAATATATTAATAATTAGCTAATAGTTCTTCTTATCTATTACTTTTAGCTTTGAACTATATTTTATTATTTATAGTTAGCTGTCAGTTTCAACCTTTTACTTCTTTTAGTACTTTTAACTAAGTTAGCTAAGCTAACTGTTTAGACCTTTCTGCTTGCTTGCTTTTTGCTTGCTTACCGACATTTCCTTCCCAAATATAAAAGTGTTAACTAGTTTCAGCTGTGTTATAGCCTACCCAATTTTTACATATATTTCTTTTTTTTTTAAATGAAATTGTTCTATTATTTATTTTTTTTAAATTACTTGAGCTAGTTAGTCAACAATCTTTCCACATACCCTCAGCCAACTGCAGAAGTACCCCCTGAGGTACAAGTGCCTGTTGTTCAGAAAAACTGGTACAGTGGATGTTTGAAAGAGTCTTTTGACAGGTAACAGCTATCTCACAGTGCCTACTGGAGTTTCTTTGTACGTAGATCATTTGTTGACTTGCAGCTGCTGAACCGTAATCATTGTTTAATTAAACTTATAGTCCTACTCACTTTTGCAGGACTTGCCATCACTGCCCAGGCTAAATCCAGAGCGACAGCGGCAGGTCCGGGTCTTGTGGCCATTGCCCAGCAGGCAGATGTCCGAGCAGCCTCCAGCCTTCCTAAACTGGTCCACCTCACATGCATGGCTACGTACTGGACACCAAGAAGGTGGAACATAAAGTCACTAAACCAGAAGCATCAATACAGTATTCAGATGTGCATGACATATGAAAGTGTGTGTGTATGCGTGCGTGCGTGTGTGTGTGTGTGTGTGTGTGTGTGTGTGTGTGTTCTACCTGGAGGCTGGCGTCTCTGGTGGTAGACGTGCAGCGCTCCTCCCTTGTCCACCCTGGTCACTACTTGGTAGTCTGTGCTGTTGAAGCGGTTGACCCTGATCACACTGGTTTTAGGCTGCATGTTAGCGTTGTCTGAGTTGGTGGCATACAGGTAGTTTTCAAACACAGTCAGCCCGTACAAGTGCTCGATCTTGAAGAGAGAATATAAAAAGTGGGGAGATGATGGGAAGGTTGAGGGACAGAGTAAATGAGAGGGAGATGATATTGATTCCAATGTACTCAAAATCCCAGTTTCACATTTTTTGAGTGCCTTACTGAACTTACTTATTATGTAACTATACATATAGTCTGGTTAAGAACTTAGTTTTCCATAAATGAACTTTTACTGACAGTCACAAAGTCACTGCTGCTCATCATGATCATAAGATAGATACTGTTAGTGCTTGCAAAGAGTTTTACATGATCTGAGGAAGGATGTGTAGGCAAAAATACATCAGTTTTGTGTACAAGTGTAAACTAACAAAGTCTGGTGCAAATTCAATAGTTTGCCATTGATTTTTTCACTTTGGATGTGCAAACTCAAGTGATGCCCCCTCCATCTTCACCTTCATACAGTATCTTGTCTTTATGCAAGCAACAATATATGATCATGTGCCCTAATATTTGAAAACAATGGACCATGATTCAATGTGAAGTGGCATTTTACTATTGTGCTACCATGACAACTTACCACAAAAACAAGATAGGCTGTGTTTTCAAATTATCCTCCATGTTTTAAAGATTTTATTTAGTCATTATTTCTCCATGGTTAGTTTTATTTTACAAGTGAGTGTTAACTGGTAATGTAGCATGAAGTAGAGGTGTTGTTTCCATTGTTACTTTTAGATGAATGAACCATGTGTTCTGATGTAGAGCGATCGCTGGTTAAACCGTTTACTCTCTTTTTGAGGTGTTACAAAGTGGTATTATAAAGTGATGAAGTGTTTAGAAGCAGCGCCTAAGAGGAACCAGGAAAGCATCCACTGCTCACAATAGACAAAACTCAAGAACAAACTAGCTTCAATCAGGAGGGAAAGCAAGTCAAGAACTGGTCTGGGCAAACCTCCAGTGACTCAGTGTCCCAAGTGTCAGCAGCACCATACAACCTGAAACACCATTGAGGTCTATCTAGGGCTACCTATTAGTATCAGACTGTAAGGCAACATGATGGTGCACTATGTCACCTTTACTCACAGATCTAGCCAAGACAAACAGGACCAATGCCAACCATGAAGAAAAACAAAAGTTGCACTACTTGATTTCACACACTTCAGGTTCCAAGTTGCTGTGACTATCCACAGCTAAAGGATCTCAATTAGCAGGCATGGGACAATATGTCTCTAATCACGACCCCATGCATCTTGATTTGAACTTTTTTAAAACTGTATTTTTACACAAAAGAGTTTCATATGCAGCTTTAAGAGAGCATGTCCGGCCTTCATAAACACACACACTCTTGATAAAACAGCCCAAACTCAACATCATCATTTACACACTTCCTTTTAACCTTTTCCTGACGGATGTGCATGCACCAATGCCCTATCACAGGTGAACACACACAAAGCAAGAGATGGTGGATTGTGTGTGTGTGTGTGTGTGTGTGTGTGTGTGTGTGTGTGTGTGTGTGTGTGCCCTTAAGCTCTGTGGTTAAATGAAAGTCATTACTTCTCCACAGATCACAGTAAAAGGCATGGTAACGGGTTTAAGGGCCACTGTGCTTCATCAGCGCTGCAACATCAACAGCCTCAGCATTAGAAACTATTAATCAGCTGCTTTATGAAAAGGCAAATGTCCACTGACGCCTCTCTGCTCATAACTCACTGGGCAAGAACACATTACAGGAGTGCACAGGAGAAACATAAGGTGTGTTATAGATATACAGTATAGGGAACTCTAAAGCACACAAGAGTTTTTAGAGCATTATGAATAGCATACAGCTAAGGATGGCTAATTTAAGGGAGATTATCTTCCTGCTAATTGATGATAATGGGAGTGTGGTGCAGCTGTTCTCACCAGCAGGCCTTGGATGATGGTGTGCCGGTTCTTGCCTTCATAGTCCACCACCTCAATGTAATCGAGGTAGGCATCAGCCCAGTACACCAGCCTGCTGACCAGATCCAGTGTTATGCCGTGGGGAAATACAATCTTACTGTCCACAAGCTTGGTTCGGTTCTGGCCATCCATGTCGCATCGCTCCACCTTCGGAATCTGACCGTAGTCTGTGAAGAACACCTTCCTGTGGAAACAAAGGATCAGACTTGATTGAGGACAGATGGATGAATAGATCAATTAAATTGGAAAACAGTTTTATTTTCAGCTCATCTGACTTTGTTAGAAGTGATTTATTGCCCTTATTTCTATCACAGAGAAACATTCCAAATAGCAGACAGAAAGCAAGATTCATTGTTTAAGTCATTTTTTTCAAAGAATAATGTTGAATATTTGCTTATTATCTTTAGGTTTTGGACTGTTGGTTGGACAAAACAAGATGTCTGAAGTCCTCAACTTAGATTCAGTAGCTCTCCTACAGTATACCATTTTCAAGAACTTGGAGTTTATTTCTAAATATTTGTAGTTTTATAGGCTAGCAATATTGTGAAGGAACACATATCTACTATAAACCCAATTTAGAACCAAACACAAACAGTATGAGAGCAGAACAGAGCTCAGTCTTTCACTGCTGCCAAAACTAAAATAGTGACTTATTTAAAGCTTCAAATAACAAATCATGCCCACAGTCCATGTAAATGTGATAGCAAGCAACATATTGTGCAAAACACATTTCACATATTTCCCTTCATCAAACATCTTAAAATTTCCCTTACGAACCTAAACCTCAGAAAATCCTGTCATAGTGGAGTAATAGTAGAAATATAATGTTGTTTAAATTAACAGCACAAAAAGGATGATTTTTGCTGTTATATTGTTGTTAGTGTTGTTTTTCTTCCCACTCTAACGACACTACAGACCACAACAACAAACAAAAACAGCTACAGTGAATCTACCTGACCTTGTTACTGGAGGAACCAATTAACCAACCAAAAAGGAAAATTGCGTGGGACGAAAACGATGCACATACACACGTGCTCACATTTGTGCTCGTAATTTTTTCCAACACGCACAGGCTCTCAGACACTCACACAAGAACGCACCACAGATATGCACACACTTTCTGGAATTCAGTTGGAAAGTCTGGTCATAAACAAATGAGCTGAAAAAAAAACATGCTTTTACACTCAAAACCCTATACAGTCAATGTACCACAGTGCAAGCAAAACATCTGCATTCAATTACTCCAATGTCCAAACTTCCATTTATCCTCCCCCCCCCGCATTTCAACTCATTTTAAAGTCGGGTAACAACAACAGATGACAGAAGTCGGGCTCCAGTTGTTCTCAGAGGATTATTATGAGTTTGCATGGTGTGTGTTTACACATAAAACAGAAAGTAAGAGATCAAACTGACCCCATGGTGGGGTCCAGTGCAATGCCTTTAGGATTATACAGCTCCTGGTCCAGGAGAGTGACACATGTCTGCCCATCCTTGTCACACACAAAGATCCTGTCGTCCACGTCATCCACAAAGTAGAAGTTTCCGGTGAGCCAGTCGATGGCCATCTGCTCCACATCTGGACAGAGAAAGGGTCAAAGGGTAAGGAGGGGGTAAGATGGGACACGGGAGGTGCAGGGGGAGGCAAAAACACTGTTTTCAGTACTTGAATTGATTCATTTTGATTTGATTTTGGTATAGAGCTCGAGCGTGTGTTGTTGTACATACTTGTAGCAGATGGGTTAGAGGTTTGACTCATAGTCATATGATGAAATTAGTCAGCAATACTGTGTAGCAACTACTTCAACAGATCTCTCCCTCTCTCTGCAACACTCACACACACGTTCACACGGTTTGGACTTAGGGCATTTTTCTTGACTGACAAACGAGAGGACAGCCAATTGCAGTTAGCAAGTGGATAGGTAATGTGTCTGTCATTCAAAGTCACTCAGACAGACATATGAGACAGTTTTTTTTTGTTGCTTCGAGGAGTGCGATGTTGGCGTAGCTGTAGCTAAGTGATGCCGGGCGTGCGGTTTCTGGTACGTTTATTTTCCCGAGGCTCAGCTCACAGGGACGACCAGTGCCCCATCCGACGATGAAAACCAAACACCTAGACACATACACATGGCCACACACACACACACACACACACACACACACACACACACGTTATGGAACATTTACAGGAAAAAAAACTGGAATACCTCTGCTCTATCCAAACTGCCCCGAATGTGGTTCAGGACCACATAGGGAAGGACTGAGAGAGGAGAAAAATAACATGAGACACTAATATACCCTTCTCCTGGTTCCCTCATTCCCTCCTCTTCCTTCCTCTCCTCAAACACCAGCTCAGCCACACTAACTCCGAGCCAAGGATCAGAGAAAGAAAGCTATTGTTAAAGCTAAAGGAAAGGAGATGTGAGGATATTAAAGGTCCAGAATGATCTATTTACTGTAGTGAGTGGTGGAAAGTACATTTACTCAAGGACTGTACTTTACTTTTCTATTTTATGCAACTTCATACTGGTACAGTACACCACTACATTTCAGAGGTTAATGTTGTACTTTTTGCAACACATTTATTCAGTTACTAGTTACTTTGCAAACTAAGATTTAAGGGACCGTTCGGTATTTATGGAATGGACCACTGGAGGAAAATAGGGGAGGGTCATGTCTTTTTATTCTTTGCTGAGGGGAGGGTCATCCAACATTTTTCAGTCCAGAGGGGGGGGTCACCCAACTTTTGTATTCATGAAACAGCAACATTTCAAAGTAGCTTGTTTGGTGCATATTTTTTCATGTAGCTCTTAGTCTCGGCCCTCCTTCTCTACCAGATGGGTCTGACCCATGAGTTTGCTGGGGGGCAGGGGGCGCTGCCCCCCTGGTGGCTGAAACAAATAATTGCATTGTTTAAAAAATGAGTGGAATAATTACGTCTGACATGATCAGATATTTTATAAATATCTTAAATAACACAAAACAACTAACTGGTGGTGGGTAATACATCTGATTTCATATACTGCTTTAATAAAAAAAAAGTATTTCCTGGCTGACGATGGGAGCAGCAGGATGCAAAAAACGAAAATTACTGTTGCACTATGTCTGGACATCTTACCGTGCCAAGGTTGCAATAAAGGTTTCCTAAATGCCACATTTGATGTCAGCTTACTAATTGATTGCGGATTTTGTGTAGCTTTAGACTTTTATACGTTTATTCCACTTTGTTTAAACGGCGAAGTGGAGGAAGCCTAGTGACGAGTCCATAGCAACCAGTTTGTATGTTGAATGTTACCCAGAGTGCCTTGCTGAATAGTCTCAATATTTTATTGTTTTATTTCATGTGAATACTAGTTTACTAGAGGAGTAACTTAGTATTTGAAGTAATGCAGTAATGCAGGAAGTGTGCATTTAGTTTCCATACTTATTGTATCATATATATATATATATATATATATATAATTAGCATATAAAATATCATGCATTGCTATATAAAATATTAAACTACCAGTATAACAAAAAAAACTTATATAAAATAGTAAAAATGTGCTCCACCTATGCAAGCTATAACATTAAAATGTGGCTAATACAATGCTTCAGTAATAATAATAACAATAAATAATAATATTAATTATCTAATAATATATGATAACATGACAGTGACAGAGGGCATTTTCCCTGAATAGTTAGTACTTTTGAAAATAATGCAATGGATCCGCAAAAACAGAATTTCTTTGGACACTTGGGGGCAGCAGAAATAAACTTTGAACACAACACTTACATATTATCACCTTTTAAGTTGATAAGTTGTTGTTAGCAAGCTCTCAGTTTTCACATTCCTCTGATATTGGTTAACATTAGCATTCATTTGACATTGTGTTACAGTCCTTCCTGATAAATGTAAGTCTAATATCTCATTTTAGCTGTTTTTGCTTTTTACAAAAAAGGCAAATATTCAGATTTAGCTGCTACATTACAGCACTACTCCACTACAGTATATTCACCTAGCTAGCAAGTCGCTAATTTTGTCTGTCTGCCTTTTAATGCTGTGCAGGTAGCGTACAGTTCTTTTTTTTTTAAGATTTTTTTTTTGGGCTTTTCTGCCTTTAATGGATAGGACAGCTAGGTGAAAAAGGGGAGAGAGAGGGGGAAGACATGCAGGAAATCGTCACAGGTCGGACTCGAACCCTTGACCTCTGCATCAAGGCATAAACCTCCATGTATATGTGCGCCTGCTCTACCAACTGTGCCAACCCAGCGACGCATACAGTTGGTTTTTAAAGCTTTTCCTCTAAAAACAAATAGCTAGGTAGCCTAGTAGTTAAGATGCATACCATGATTATTTGAACAAAACAGTGTAGTTGAAACAAAAGAGTAAAGTTATGACTGAAAAAAAACAATAAGCTGAAAGATGCTAAATTGCTCCAAGAAGCTGAGAAAAAAAATGTAGTCGGTGATAATAATCAGTATTCATGTAATCCATTGCTAATATAAAAATATTGATTATAGCCGCTTTAAGTGCCATTTTGAAGATGATATGAAGACTTTAACTTGTAATTTAATATTTCTACATTGTGGTTTTGCTACTTTTAACAAAGCATCTGAATATTTCTTCCAGCAGCTGACTGTCACATCTATAAATATTAATAATATTTAATTAATAATATCTTAACATAGGGAATGAAAACTATACGTATGCATGACTAGAGAAAGAGTGGGGAGGGGGGCTTCACAAACCACAGGACTTGTATTTACACAGCTGCCAAAAGCTCTGCTCTCCACAGAACTATCCCCACACACCGACTCACACGTACACAAACAACTCAGATATAGGGCTAGTCTTGCTGCAGGAGTCCTTGGTCATGCAGTGCTCAGTGCTAAGGGTGGAGGTCTAATATGGTGGTTTGTTTACCAGGGTGAGCAGGCCACTGTGATGATTTAGAGAAGACCAGAGGGTCGATGTCTCCAACCAGGAATGAAAAGCTTGAGTGGGGGAAACGACAAAGCAGATTCCTTTCGCATAGGAGTGCAATAAAAGTGTGAAAATAGTGAAAGCTTACCAGCTCCACACCAATAAATCTGACTTGAATTTCAGAGGAGCCCTCTGTCTTTCTGAAGAGCCTGGATTGCAAAGGGAAGGAACTGCAACATTTTTTTTTTAAACATAACAAGGCCACAGACTTCTATACAATTGAACTATTAAGTTCTTTTTCGGGATATAAGATAAACTGGAGCATAAGTGAACTGATGCCTGTGCGTCGTGGAGACCCAGATGTGCTCGAACAGATTCCATTCAAATTGGTAAAATTCACATATTTTGGGGTAGAGATGACAGAGAAGTGTACATCCCTATTTTAAGCTAACTTTATGGCTACATACTGTAAATCAAGTTTAGGACCAAATAACAGTTTTAACACCCCCAAATTCCTTGATAGGTAGAATAAATGCAGGTAAGATGATCCGTCTCCCTCAATTGTTATATCTCTTTCAAAACTTATTTTTATCCACTTTATTAAAACTAGATTCTGGATTCTATAACTAATTTCATTTATCTGGAACTATAAATCCCATAGGATTACGAGATGTCATGTGTACAAGTGTAGGGCGTGTGGGTTGCTGGCCCTACCAGATTCCATGTGCTTTTATTGGGTGCGGCGATCATTCGCTGTGTCGCCTACTGGCTGGATGAGACAGTTGTGCTCGACGGCTGGCTGAATAAGGAGAGAGAAGACTGTCTACCCTACTCGCTTGGTGCTATCGTAATGTCTCCCATTCCAAAAATCATGTTTTAATCACAATTAGATTATTCATCGTACTATTCAGATCTGGAGACAAGTAGCAAAACAGTTTAAGCTTAGAGCTCTATCTTTTACACTGCCAATATCGCCACATCTGTCATTTACTCCAACAATGGATGCTCCATCCATTGTTTGATCAATGGAAGGAATTATAGCTGTATAGCTTTGGGTATTCATACATTCAGGTTATGTTTGCATCATTTGGGCAGCTTCAGGAGAAATATGGGTCGTCAAAGAAAGATTTCTTGCGATACCTCCAGATTAGACACTTTGTGAAGACCCATCTTCATAATTTTGAGAGCGCAACACCTGACAAGCTAGACCAGTGTCTGAGAGACTGTATGGGGGAAAGACCATGCAAGACCATGGCCAAGTAAATGAACTGTATATACATACAGTACATATACATACAATTTGAACATTTGTCAAGCTATCTGATCTGTATGCTTCATAGTGTGTTTTTTTTATTTATTTGTTTGTTTGTCTTTTGTTGTTAAATATCTGAAATGAGTCATAATATCCACTCCACAGAAGTCTGTATTACTGCTGTACACGTGACAAAAAAATATTTAAACATGTTCAAATATTTTGGGTTTGAGTAAAAGTGGAAAACAGATTTTTTATTTTTTTTATGCAGATGGATGCAGAGGAAAGGAAGAAAAAAGTAAGAAGAGAAGAAAGACGACAGAGAAGAGAAGAAAGAGAGCGATATATCTGATTTCCACTAGGGAAACTTGGCCATTGTGCAGCAGCATTTCTGAGGTTTATGGGAATCAGGGGCCGTATTCCCAAAGGTGCTCTTAATTTTTAACACAGAGTTCTCTGTTTAAACACTTCCAGCTGCCCCACAACACAGTGATTCACTGATTAAGCAATGGGTTAACCAAGGAGGGAGAAGATAGGAGATTGTGCAATATTCAAAAAGTTTACTGAAAGACCTGAAAAAATGTCCACCCCCTGCTTTCAGACACCCCCAGCTCTCCATTTTCCTCCACCTTTGCTAAACAGAAATGGCTCCAGCGAAAAGACTTTTCAATCTCCTCCCATTCTCTCCCCTCCTCCTCCTCCATGCATCATCCCCCTATCCCTCCCCTTTGTCTGTTCCCCAGAGGTGGGAAAACAGTCTGGATTCATTAA
This sequence comes from Sander vitreus, assembly GCF_031162955.1. Taxonomy (NCBI): domain Eukaryota; kingdom Metazoa; phylum Chordata; class Actinopteri; order Perciformes; family Percidae; genus Sander; species Sander vitreus. The sequence goes on along the minus strand of NC_135858.1, from coordinate 12,249,957 downwards.
CTGCAGCTCTGTCTGTCTCAAACTATGCTATAAAAAAACACAGCATAATTGAAAAAACAGGACCGGACCCCTTCTTCATCTGTTCCCCACTTTCTCTAAACAACTTGTTTTCTACGTGTTTCCTCGTTCATCTCTCTACTCCCTGTTGGTCTAAGACAAACAACAGCCGAGTGGATGTCGAGATAATGTGTTTAAAGTGTATTGCTAAATGGAGCAATGCTAGGCAGAGTTTTTCTCCAATAACTGTATGTGGGGGAGTACAAGTGAGGGGAATACATCTTCACAGGCACCCACTGCTCGTACTACGCTGCTCACACAGGGGGATCAATAGTGTAGTTATATCAGTGGCATTACTTTTAAAACTGTCACTTTTAAACTGTGATTGAAGCTTTAACAACAACTGCTCATACACCCCAACCCCCCACTTCCCCTCGCCAACCTCCCGCACTCCAAAACACTCCCTCAAGCATCTGGCGAAGGCGTCACAGCAGAAACACACAGGCAGAATGGCAAAAAAAGAAGTGGTTCTGTTAAGATCCAGAAGCAGGAGGGGAAAGAGTGAGTGGATCATTTGAGGGACTAAAGTGTAGACAAAAAAATAAATGAGAGAGAGAGAGAGAGAGAGAGAGAGAGAGAGAGAGAGAGAGAGAGAGTTGAATGTTGAAAGGAGAGAAGATTGAAAATGTGCTGACCGGCTTGCCTTTTAACTGCACATGACCTCTTAAGGAGATTTTAGGCCAGTGTCTGTGCTAAGCAGCATGCTGTGGCTCACTTTGCAGGGGGAGCAGGTACTGTAGCTCTTACAGTACAAGCAGGGAAGGAAGGCTTAGTGACAGCTCTGGGATCAGCCCTCCTGTGCATAGCATGGAGCATGAGCATCTAGAGTACTACTGAATGTTAATCTATCTCAGTTTCAAAGGGAATGTAATAAAAGTGAGAGAGAGAGGGAGATTGAGAGAGCGAGGGGGGGTGGGGGGGGGGTGGAGACACATCTGGACAACTCATCTGTGGCATTCTGAGGTCATGAGTCACTCCAACCACACACACATCCTTTCCTGTAAGTTCACCCCTGCCATTGGTTTCTGCTGGCTCCTTCCATGTTAACTGTAAGCATAAACCTGCTCCTCCTATTCTGTCACACTCACACGCCAGCAGCCTGTCCAAAAGACTGCTATCTGGCAGTCGCTTCAGATTATGGACTGGAACAGACAAAATTCTGCCCTTTGATATTGTGTATTTTTTGCGCTAACCCTAAGTATTTGGGGTCCTCTGGGTGGGAAAAGGATGCAGATTTAGATTTTCCTGACATCATTTGTCTCCATAAATATCCAGGTTTACATTTTTTCCATGTTTTGCGTCATATCCAGCACATGTCTACATCTGAGATTTGGTTTATTCTTCAAAACTGTCACAATTGGAAACAACCAGTACTTTATTTTTTTCGGTTAATTTGTCTCATTAACAATCAAAATACCTTCAAATGGCATCGCTCTTTCTTTAATTTTCTCATTCACATACTGACAGGAAAACAGTAATATTTTTCACTCGGATACAGAAAGTGCATGCTTCCTTATTTCAGCAATACAGCTCTCAATCCTCATAATCAGTCATGAACATCCTGTCCATGCTCCTCAATGCAGCTGGTTCTCCCTTTTGTCTCTGTCTGTGTGTGTGTGTGTGTGTGTGTGTGTGTGTGTGTGTGTGTGTGTGTGTGTGTGTGTGTGTGTGTGTGTGTGTGTATGAATGCTGCAGTGTGTGTGGGGGGCAGCGGTGGAGAACCCAGCTGAAGCTGTTGGAATTTCCTGCAAATTCTTCTGGTCCTTAAATTATCAAGTCCAATGTGAGCCGAGGTTATGCTTAAAGCTGCATAGTTATAGCAACAGTGATAATCATTGTTCTTGTGATCATAATTATTAAGCACAAATACATGTTTTTCCTAATAGGAAATCTCCATATCAGTGTGGCACTGTCTCCATAATTTTGAGGAGGATGTCTTTTTTTCCTGCATGAGCCTGATTGTCCTGTATAATGTGCCAATAACAGATGTGGCGTTAGCAAGGCTCAAAATAGACAGAGAGGTGCATCAGGCTCAATCTTCCTCTTATTACTGTGAGGGACACCAAAATGTCTTATGCATAATTTTCATTGTTCAGAGCTTGCCTGATATCATCTGGTTTGAAATGAACATATTTTGAACTGACAGCTACACCGCACTGTGCGAGCATGTGGAAGACAGAGCTGCCAGACTGTCATCATTCGGCCCTTTCATTTTCTCTGATGGTCCGCGCCGAGAGTCATTTTAGTCATGTTAATGCATTCTTTAGTCACATGGAAAAGGGATGTGAACAGAGACGAGCGGCTGCATGCTGAGTGGATGTGATCGGGTAGAATGCTTGTGTGCAAGTATAAAACAGAGAGAGAAAGGAGAGGAATAAAGCTGAGCTATATGATTCCATACAGTTATAGTAAGTCTGCATTATACACATTATATAGTGTTGTGTACAGATCAGAAGTAGAGTTCAGGGATTGTGGAGAGAACCAAGTAGGGCAGGGCAGAGAATATGCCACAATGACTAAGTGAGTAAGAAATGCAATGTTGTTTTAATTCAAGGCAAAGTCCTTTAATTAATGTTTGCGGATAAATATGACAATGCAGATAGTTCTAAACCATCTGTCAACCAACTTTCTAAAAGATACAATGACGCATTCCTGCTATCTTTGTGTGAATACATGTGTTGTTTCTGGGGCTGCTTTCCCTCTGATTCACAGTGAAGACAAGCTGCCCGAAAACCAGGCTAGGAACTTAAAGTAAGGAAGTGACAAACGGAGAGAGGCGAAGCGGGAGTGGAGGTTTTTGACCCGCAGATTGTTATGGTTAGGTAGGAGCACACTGAGGAGCACCCACGTCCACACGCCTGCACTCAATCACGCTCCTTAGATCTCCAAGGTCTGTCTTTTAGTTTTATTTTTACAGGAGAAAAGACTGAAACGAAACGTAAGACATGGAAAAACACAGCTGCTTTTAATGTGCTGCCACAATATATCTCTGACTCACAGGCTGTGCACAAGCACATAGGTATCAATGCTCAGTTCAGTTTTGGTTACATTTCTGGACATTTTTTCTCCACCGTAGATTTGACTTTAAAAGTAAAACACATTTGAATTCACTCATACCAACAAGCCCAGCCAGATCGCCATCTGCAAAGGATGCAAACCTGACAAACATGATGATTCAAGATGAGGATCAGCCGAGGACTGTAGCCAAAGGTTGGGCTTTGCTACTGATAGGTGGTGGAAGGCCAAAGGCAAATCAGAATGACTTATATTCTGATTTGTTAGATGCATGTCACATAGACAGACATCTGATTCCAATTGCATTCAAAAACATCTGGTTTAATGTGGTTTTACTGCATTTACCAGCACATGCAAAGGCCTATTTCTAGTAAATACGGTTTGGACGTGTGTCCAGCAAACTTGTGTCAAAACAAACTTCTAGTCAGCTTATTTCATAGTTTCAGGTCCACCTGCTGAAGGAGCTGTAGGCGAAATGGATTTCTGCTGTGCCACTTTTTTTTCCCCTGTATTTTCATCTTCACTCATCTACTGAGCTATCAAGTCTGTGCTTCTGTGCCAGACGTGCATGAATAATGGAAGCACTGCAATGAACTTTTCTCAGTGAAATACTATACAAATACATTCTTGCTCCAAGAGATAAAGTGTGACTTATTGGGCAAATATACATGAAATGTATATTACATGGATATCTAATACATGAAGATTTTCTGGAGAATGGAACAGGTCTGCATTTTTCTCTGTGTGAAATACCACAGGTGGTGTACAGTGTTATCCTCCGGCCTTATATGTGGCCTCCAGGAATCAATATCCTGAAACGTTACAATGCACATACACACACACATATATACACAATACCTTGTTGCAGCGTGAGGCAATTTTTTTTGTATTATGTGTAGAGAACTGGGCTGTGTGTGCCTGTGCAGATTATACTGTGCTTTATAAATGCACCAGGGTGAAGTTGCATGCTACTGTGGTGTACTCACGGTGCAGGCTGAGGGAGATGTTGATGACTCTCTCCTCTGTGAAGCTCTTCAGATTGGGGATCTTGGCACATTTGAGGTGTGTGGATGAGGGAGCATCTCCTACATGGATCCAGCAGACAGTCTCCTGGGCATAGAGGAAGTCCATGGCTGTGGTTTGCTTGGTGCTGGTTGACAGAAGGCTGTGGACCGTGGTGCCGCTCAGGGAGGTAGCTTGGATGTTCTGGGAGTTGGCGATCAGCAAGACAGGCAAACGGTCTACCGGCACTAGAACGTGACATGAACATAACTAACGGTTAACAGGAGGAACGTAAATAGAACATCCGCACAGTCTCAGTCAGGACAGGATTACATTCAGTCCTGCTGCTGTCTGCTGCTGTCTGCTGGTCCTTACCATTCTTAGCCTTGCATGAGCGGTTGTCTGGTTGGGACAAGTAGCCCTCCACACAGGAACAGGTGTAGGAGCCTTCAGTGTTGGTACAGGACTGACTGCAGGTCCCATACAAACTGCACTCGTCAAAATCTGAACCACAGAAACCACAGATGGTCTTATTGCTCAGGTATAGCAAATAACAAATTCTAGTTGAGAAATAGAACAGAAAATGCAGTACAAATGAACATATCCACAAATGGGACATAACATTGCTGATTTAACTTTAAAAAACTAACAATTCTGTGTCTTATGCCAGAATAAGTTAGTGATTCATTAAACTTGGTGTGTTGCAGAAAATAACCATTATAACAGTGAGGTTGTTGCTCATCGATGCCTGTCACTCCTCTATAATGTCAGTGGCTGCTAACATATGAATGTTTCTAAACAGGCTTTTGTGGGAAATGCTCCATACTATCAGGGACCCTGAACTACCCACTGTGTGTTCTGCACTTGATTCATCTTTTCCAAACGCCTGAGTAAACACAGGTGCAGCTTCGGATGCTAAAAGACAGTACTGATGTGGAGTTACCGGAGGAGATAAGCACGTAAGCTTATGTCTGTTGTCGATGCAAAATTCACATCCTGTCATGTTAGCTGTCTGCCACTTCATGCAGGCATAAAATACAAAGATCAACTTTTTTTCCTGACTTGTTGATTAAATACTTGCGGAACATACTTAACCGCAGGTATCACGGAAGGTGGCCATTGCAGAGCAACTCACCTTTGCATGTCTTTCCATCTGGGCTGATCTTGTAACCACTCTTACAGTAACAAGCAGGCCCTGCTGGAGTCACCGCACAGTTTTCCTGACAACCCACGAGCGTGCAGTTGGGCATAAACTCTGGAGAGAGACAGAAGACAGGAGTGAGTCTTTTAAATAATGTGCGTAGGAAGACATGAAGTCATTGATGAAGTCATCACGACAGTCATTGTATAAAGAAGTGACTTAAGACCCAAGGTGTTTATTTATGTTTCTTTCTTGTTGATGACATTGTTATTGGGCTAACACTGCATGAATGATTTTAATAGGAGGTAGTTTTGTGCTTAATATGTTTAACAATCGATTCAACATACTGAAGCTGCCGTTGTACACTCTCTGGGGAATATTTACTGCTCAGCTGGGTGCTGAAGAGTACAAATACTTGATGTGTCAGGTTAAATTGTTGAACTATACTCTGCGGCCTCATCCTGACAATGAGGCACATAAAAAATAAATACAACACATTCAGAGTCAGCTCAGTAACCCATCAACTCATCATCAGCTTCAGAACTGGCTAACAGATGTGATCTACAATGTGGTTGTGTGACTGATTTCAGAAACGGACAGCCTCCCAGATAGAATTTTTAGATCTGTCCCTGAAAAGAAAAAATAAAATCTATCGAACCAGAATGCGTCAGCGATGACAGTGACAAGTTCAGCATTGAAAGACTCATTCAAGCTGACAACTGGATCATATATGAACAACAGCTCAGTACAAAAGCAGCAGAGATAGAGAATAACACAAAAAAAGAAGTGCTAACAATGTGGATGTAATGCATCATCACGCCAATTAACCAGGCTATTCTATGCAGAACACAGTGCAGCTACTGTACACGCATTATAATACTACTACAGTAATGGTGTAAACTAAAGAATAGTTCAGCAGACACAGAGGTGCAAGCCTTGAGCTTTGAATTACTTGTGAATAACAAATGAAACATCAAGATCATAAAAGGTGACCTGCCTCTTAGCATGCGGAACCCCCTACCTGAGATCCACAAGCAAACTCACTAACCTCTTTTAAATCTCTTCTTAAAACTTACTTTTTATCTCTTGGCTTTTTTGTAACTGATGGTATTTGTTGTAATTGCTAAAATTATTTTGTCTTGTTTTATAACGTGTTTATTTGTGTTATATCGTGTTTTGTATTTGTATTTATTGTTACTGTAAAGCATTTAGTAACTCTGTTTTGATAGGTGCCATATAAATACAGTTGTTATTATTATTGTTTTTATTATTATTTACATCCTTATTTTATGACGAAAATATATAATCATCCATAAATCCATATTGTGGATACTCATTTTTGGTTCTTCATGGTCCTGTAGAATTCTGTAGTAGAATTATGAGTGGAAACAATGTATATGCACAGTACAGTGTAATTGATGACATTTATACTAGTAATTATAGTTGTGGCGGCAAAGTAAATTCTAAATTTAAGGAACCAATTTCAGTAAAGTGATTTTTAATAATAAGAGTTCCTGGATGTCTTCAGCTCATCTCACATGTAATAACAATAACAATATTTATCCCTGTAGTAACAGCTTTTTGCTGTACCAATCATTATCGATATCAACTCTAGAGTTGTTTCCATCATGACTGAGTGGTACAGTACACGTGCAATCACTGAATGTCAGCAAATTGAATCTAGAAAGAAATATGTTTTTTTTGTTTAGAAAGAAATATGTTTAATCTTTGATTGTGAATTAGTCGCATCAAAATGTTATTTTTACTTGTATGTTTTAAATCATTAAAATATGACATCCTTTTAAGGAATGTTAAGGTGGATTGTTCCTTAAAGTAAAACAAATATTACATACAAAGTCTATAAATGGAAGACTCAACAGAAATCAATGAATACTTCGGCCCTGAACTCAAAACCAATACCTTCCCGCTAAACCCCGAGCATCTCCAAGGCTACACACACATCAAATATAGAAGGGCACAAACACAACACGCTACAATCACACCTTCCAATCAGCTGACCGACGCATAATGGAATCTCAGTAGAGTTTTCAACTGTGCACTGCACATCCTGTGAGAGATAAATCAACACACGGTGAGTCATAGTCAAACAGACACAGTCGTGTCAAACCAGGCTGAGATCTATCAGTCACAAGTGATTCACTTTGCCCAGAAAACACTGGCAGACAATTCACACTAGCACAACACCTCCGGGGAGAGAGAACAAGGATCAAGTATCTCACCACAATTTCAAGATTAAAGAAACAAAAGCCCACAGTCTTGGTGTAATACTGTACAGCAGAGGTGGAAGAAGTATTCAGATCCTTTACTTAAGTAAAAGTACTAATGCCACACTGTAAAAATACTCTGTTACAAGTACAAGTCCTGCATTGACAATATTACTTAAGTAAAAGTATGTAAGTACCAAAGTATTAAAAGTAAAAAATCCTTTTTAAAATTTAGAAACTGGAAACGATCTAAGCAGTTCTGTGTTTAATCGGCTAATCATTTCAGCTGTACTTGTAGGCCGTTATATTGTTGGGTAGTTTAATTTATAATGTGTTTTGCGTGCAAAAATCTTAATTTGTAAAGTAACTAGTAACTAAAGCTGTCAGGTGGAGCAAAAAGTACAATATTTCTCTCTGAAATGTAGTGGAGTAGAAGTAGAAAGTGACATGAAAAGAAAAGACTCAAGTAAAGTACAAGTACCTCAAATTTTTATTTAAGTACAGTACTTGAGTAAATGTACTTAGTTACATTCCACTATTGCTGTACAGTGAATATACAGTATTTCTGGACTAAAGCAATCAATCATAGAGTTAAACTTGAAGAAAAAACTAAACTAGCTTTTTGCAAACTAGCATTTTCAGCTATTATCCCTGACTTTTAAGTGATCTGCTCTCTATGAGAATAAACACCCAATGAGTTACTCCATGTAACCAGCGTCCTGCTGCCAATCCCCACACATTAAATCCGCATTGAATATTATAGACAAGTACACAAGTCTTCCTGCTGCACTCCAGAGGCTTGCTGGGACAACCACAGTTCAAATTACAGACATGCCCGGAATTTTCCAAAACAAGTCTGAGCCCCGAACAACCGAGATGTGTTTAGAAAACCAACATGGGCAACAATGTAAACAGTCAACTGTGACACATACCACGACATATTTATTTTGAGCAAATAAAAGTACAGAAAATTGCTCTGTTTTGGTTCAGAATGCATACCACTTCCAATCAAATGACCCCTGACCGGAACACTCATAACCCCTTAGAAAATAAAAGATGTCAACGAAAGATATCTATGTTACATCTCAGAGCCTCAGGATGAAATAATGATTTCATATTTTCTTAGATTCTTAGTTGTTGAATTTTGTACAGGTTGGAGGTAAGAAAGGCAGTTGTGCACGTATAAAGCAAAATGGAAATTTATCATTAAAATACACTGTAGGGTATATATCAGTGATGCAGCAGTAATGATGCCTAATGGCTATGTAAACATGTATATGACATGTGTTAGGATTTAGACACAAAGTATATTATATATATATATATATTATAGTATATGGATGGACAGTATTTGATTGGTCTATCATCAGTCGTGTTCCTCTGCTAAACTTTTGATAGACATAACTCCCAAATAGAGGAAGTCCTCAGTTCCCTTCAGACCTTCACCCACACCAAAGTTTTTTGCACAGTCAAGTTCTATTTTCAAATCAGTGTGGTCAACTTGGCCTGCAAATTCTTGTACAAGATATTACTTTGTTTAGACTCATCATATATTGCTTCCTAGTTTGGGGTTTCAATATGACAACTTCCCTAATTTAATGTGTCAAAAAGAATAAATTAATGAGCATCTTGCTCCACATATACCCGGACAACGGATGTCAAACATGCAGTTGGTTGTGTCTCCGTACAGCATACAGAACTGCAGCAATAAAAAAACAACACAATATGTTTACATTGATGTGGTCAATCAATTTGTTACTGTGACTTTAGTGTGAAGATTAAGGGGGTGAGACAGAGACAGAGACACAGACAGGACGGACAAGCACAATCAATGTATTTTTAACCTGCACACTTTCATATTGCATATCCCAAAAATATGTGTGTGTGTGTGTGTGTGTGTGTGTGTGTGTGTGTGTGTGTGTGTGTGTGTGTGTGTGTGTGTGAGACAGTGATACCTCTGCAGTGTGGTCCCTCATCCCAGCCGTCAGTACAGTCTGGAGCCCCGTTGCACAGTTTGCTCATGTGGATGCAGAGCTCTGTTCCTCCACACTGGTACTCATTGGGAGGGCAGCGTGATATGGTACTGTGTGGACCTGAGGAAGACAAAAACAAGTATGGTTGACTGAAAAGGTGTATAATAATCCTTTGTATAACTGAATACATGTTTATCTACTCTACACCATCTTGTAAAATGTCATACCAAACTATTACTAAAATTGCACTGTACCGCCTTACCTGTGAACACTCAAGCTGTGCCACTCCACAAACCCTGACAAACCGGTTTGTTTGGAGCCATGACGGCACAGCACAGCACAGCACCGTGTATTTCCTAAGATTAATCTTACCCTGGGATCTTCATATGTCATATGCCTTCTCCCTTGGTCTCTTTCATCCATTTTGCCTCGACTATAAAATGTTCAGTAAAGCAGAAATGCTACAAAATCAATCTTTATAAAACATTGGCCTTTTATTCTGCCAGTGGATGACAGATTTTCTAACAGACAACAGGAACTGTGTCTGACAATGTATTTGTCATACTGAAGCAACACCGAAATGTTTCTCTACCATCTCCCCCAGTAAGTGCACATCAAGCACATCTGTTCCTTCATATTTGTGGATGCCACCGCTGTGGTGGGTCTCATCACAAACCATAATGCACCCAGATACAAGACAGAAGTAACCTGGTTGTGCAGCAAACAATCTGGCTATGAATACACACAAAAAAGATCCCTTATTGGAATTCAATGGGCCAACTTAGTCCTGGCATATGAACTGGAAAAACTCTTAAATATTATCAGGCAATTACAGGACAGCAACACAGGACGTTCCTAGATGTGGCAATCAAAGATGCTACAAAATTCATAACAAAAAAAGTCTGACTCAGCAGAGTGATTGATCAATCACACGTTGTAGTAATTAATTAGAGCTGTGTCATAATTTCGGGAAAAAGAGAAGACTTTGTACAAGTTGGGAAATCTTATACGCTGTGTAAGCTCTTCTTGTACCACGTCTGCATTCATGTTTTGGAAACTAGTATGCTATCATATACTGTCTCCGCAAGAACATCACAATGGCAAATTCATCCCCGTGTACCAGACAAAGTTCTGATTCTAAAATGATTTGTTCAAGAAAGCAGGCATGTTGTTTGCATTGGTTCCCCTCGTTTCCTAATGTGAGCTGTTCTGTTCCTTTACCTTGTTTCCTAATACTTCAGCCTTTACCTTCTCATCAATCATGAATTGACATTCATCTTTTCCTCTTGCCAACTTAGCAGACAGAACCATAAGGCAGAAATTCAGAGAACCGTTCTGGCCGCAAAAGATGGCCACAAGAGAAAACTAGCAGGAACTAAAAACACACCATTGCCCTAGTTGGAACTGGCCAAATAACTACCTACCCTGTACGTCTACAGCGTACACACATCCTTCCCACAGACAAAACACCAATAAGCAGGCCAGTGTAGTGGCATGCAATCCTGGTATAGTAGTATGTGCTAAAAGAGGACTTTGGGATCCCTGGGAAAGAAAACATATTCATCTTGAGTGAATATGAGTTTGGCCAAAAGTGAATGTATTGCTAAAATCACTGCTTTTCTGCTTAATGGCCTTATTACTGAAATTGTTTTCTTGGATGAGGTTTCCTGCCTTGTGACTCTGACCAGTCTTTTATCCACATAAAGAATGACTCAGCACAACTTCCAACTAAATCCAACCAGTCTATGTGTTGCCAACAACTCTGTGCTCTGTATGTCCAATCTTCTGTCACCACTGTTCGAGTCTGTGAGATGCCTGACCAACTACAGTATATACCCGCCGGAGACAGTGACTGTATTTTGGCACAATCATTATGACAAAAGCATACAGCTACCCTGATCAATAATCTCCTTACTGGTACTTTTAAAAACTCACTAATTAACACATTATATCTTGTGCGTTTATTTCATGTCTGAATAATCACTTCTAATTACATTGGGAATTACGTGCCTTAACTTTTTCTTGGCGACCAGTTTCCTGGCAACCTAGCAGTGAGAACAAGACTCGAGGAAGTCCCTGCCCTCGACTGATGGTCTAAGTGGCCAATGGATTAAACAAACAATATACTGTACAACATGTTAACTGGTCAGCTTTAGAGGTATATATTTTTAGAAGCCAGGCTAGCTGTTTCCCCGTGAAATCCAGTCGTTGCTGCTAATCTAAATCCCGCTATCTGCTAATATCTCTATGAACAGACATCTGCATATGAATGCAGCATCTGTAGGCAACAGGAGAAGATTTTGGTATCGGAAGTGTTCTGATTTCCATTTGTAGTCCGAGTAGTATTAACCACATTTGAGTGTAGTTGCATGCAGGTAAACAGTATGTGTGGAAAGCAAAAGACGCGGAACGCATTGCCCGGAATTCAATCTCAGAACCCATTGGCTATCATCTGATATCACCTTTTTAAATATATAATAATATATATATCATATATGTTGTTGTTGTCACAGTGGCCTTGAGCAAAGTAAATTGAGTAATAATAACAAATGAAACAGGAACTTGACTGATTAAAGGAATGTATTTGACTTTATCTTATCGTCTTATTTGGCTCTTGCTTAGGATCAATGTAATACCAATTTAACGAATGTGCGGGGATATATAGGTCTTTTAATGGAGTCAGACACATTATCCCAAAAGAGGGGACACAGAGGAGGTAAATTCCCAACAGAAGCAAATAAGTCTATTTCTTTCTTTTTATAACAAAAATGCAAGAAAGATGCATGACAACTTCCTTCCTTCCGTCTTTTTATTTTTTTTGATGCATGAACTTTATTTGAAACTGATCACTCCTCTACAGCGCTCATCATTCTCAGCCCATGTGGAAAGTCAAAGTGTTGGCCTTACCTCCTTCTCCTCCTCACCTACTCTCCTTCTTTATCTCCTCCCATCATTTTCCCTCCAACATCTGTTGACCCATTTACATTAAGTGTATAAGAGGGAGGGCAGTGTGTGGAAAACAAACACAGTGAGAAACAAAGAGAGAGAAAGTGGGAGAGTATACAGAGAAGACCGAGTGGAACACCTCATACACAGGAAATGGACAGAGCCCCACAAGGCTTCATTCTTGAGCGAGCTGGCAGTGGTCGTTGGAGCCGCAGTGGAAAAGGCATTGCTAATTTGAATTAAACAGGGTCTTTTATCCCTTTTATACATTCCTCTACTGTGAGTGAGCCAGGTTAACAGGCCCAAAACCTTTTTTTTTTTTTTTTTGAGAAGTTTCTATTTGCTCTGTTTCTCTACACAGCTCGTTGAATAGGTCAGTGAAAGATCTACACAGGCTGGCTGGTACAGCTTCAACTATTCTGTACTTTAGCTCAATAAGGGCACCCAAGGAAAAGGAAAATCATCATGGTGTTCCCATCATCATCAACTCATACAGGCTATCCTTGTGACAGAGCCAGTGGGTGAAAAACAAGGCTGAAGATTGAATTATTCTTTTCCTATGGAGAGCTAGAGATTGTTCCAAGGCTTCACTCCTCTGCTACAGACGTCATAGACACGTAAGCAGATGCCAGGACAGATTTACCTTCTTCCATAGGTCTGTCTGACGCAATAAATTTGTCTGAGCAGCTTCAATCTTCATCAAAATTGCGTGCAATACCAATATAGAAGTGATATTTACACCTGATGGATACTTTTCTACAGGCAACCAAGTCACTAGGCACACAAAGCCTTTCTGCTATCAAAAACAACTGCTGTATGCTGGATTTCAGACACTTTGCACGAGTGTAGCATTTAAGTTGCTATACATAGAGGTAGATCACATGCACTTTTCCAGTACTAGGGAGTGAGGGGGGCGGGGGGCAAGAGAACTAAGGCCATTGTTTGAATCACACAAATCGGCTGTGACCCCTAACAAAGCAGGCTGAGCTGCAGTGTTGTAAGCAGCGTCACGTGTGAGGCCTGATCTGAACTGTGGCACGGCTACATGGAGGGAGAGCCGGGGAAATGGCGAGGGCCACGGGGACAAAGTGGTGAAAGGGGAGCTGGCACTTTCTAAGTATGTGGTGTTTTAGCATTAATATTTAAAGACACATTTTCCTTGCTTGGACAGTTCATACTTTCATGACTGAGTTTGAGATTTATTCATCTTTGAAACGGTCTCTTGATTTGTGTCTCCTCTCCAGTGGCGGAAAAGAGGCCCAGCTGACTGAGAACGAGTCAGGATCTGGGTCTGGATCAGGCTGTACCGGAGCCCAAAGCTTGTTAGGCTGTGGGGATTTTCCATTCACTAGTTCATGCTTCCCCTCAGTATGGTAGTCAACACAATGCTTGTTCAACCGATAACAAACACACAAACAAATAATGAGATACTGCCAGTGCTAACACATAAAAGGGACTTTATGTGGGCCAGAATGAGGCCAACTGAGGCCAACTGCCTTGAGTTTCTTCTAAAAAACTACAGACGCTTCAGCATATGAAACAATGGCAGAAACACACATACAGGACATATCCTACTAACAAGCAAGATAATTAAAAAAGAATCCTGCTACTTTTCACAGACATCAACCATCCAGATATAGCTGAATAATTTAACATGTTGATCCATGAATATACCTCATGAATAAATAGTGTTGCACCGGTTTACTGCCAGCAGCTCTTAATGACATACTAATACTGGGTTTGTCTGACCACTGATGGCCATGTCCTCACGAACCGGCTGGCCCTCCCTGTGATGCTCTTGGCCCACATGACATGATTTCTTGGACGGAGCACCTGAATCTTGACCAATAAGCCCCGAGCCCATTGACCTCCCTCTTTCGTCTGCCCTGACAAAGAAATGAAACTCCAAACAACTAGGACACGGCACTGATAAAAACAAGACAACACCAGAGCTTCATTTAGGTTAAGAGAGGACAGAGTGGCTAATATCGGAGTGTGTTATTTTCATGTTGCCACTCAACACAGTCTTGTCAAAAAATATCACAGGCAGCAAGAGAGCAGGCACAGCAACAGCTAGCCACAGAGCGCTGAGGGTAACAATACTACAGTTTATTTCTGACAGTTATCCTATAAACACTTCACTCTGCAGGTGGAACACAACACATTAACCTGCCACTCCAACCACACCTTTAGGTGCCGCCAGAAGAAGTGGGTTTATTTTCAGCTACATGAATTCCCTTTGTCAAGGCGGCAATCACATCTTGGTTTAACAATGTTTTTATACAAATTGACTGCATTGATGCAGTTCAATATAACCATATCTGGCTTTCACTTTGGTGGCAGACTTTATGCCTTCTCTGATGATTGGATATTTGGCTCTCTTTCCTTACCCCTTTTCTTCCAAGATATCAAAACCACATTTTCATTCCTTCCTGGGGGGTTTCTGGGGTGGCTGGCAGGGTGACAAGCAAAGCAGGAAGGCTAAATCCAGCTCTCAAAAGCACAACAAACTGAGCCTTCTCCAAACACAGCAGCAGCACCACTGCTCCTCAGGGCACAGAAACCACTAAGCAAATAGTTCTATCAGCAAAGTAAATTGCAATATTCATACAGAACAACACCACCACATACCCCCAACCGAATAAATAGATTGATCTTTATCTGTATTTTTATGTCATTCATCCCGCACACACATTTTTCCACAAGCTTATGCATAAAAGGACAGATAATTAAAAATCAAATAACACACAGACACTTTTTTGTATCTCTTTCTCCCTTTTTCTCTCACAAACACACAGATGAAAGAAGAAAAATAGATCTATTTTCCACTGAATAAGGTTCTTACGTAGTGACTCTATTTCTCAGATTGAAAAGACTTATTATTTGATTCATTCGCCACCTATTTCCTCATAGTGGACCGAGGATTAACTTAAAACTATTTTTTATTATGCAAGTGTTTCTTGTAAGGAGCAGAGAGGGGCCATGCTGCTGCCCCCAGAATAACTTAAGATCTGAAAGGCATTTAGGTCTGTTTTGGCTTAGAGTTCTTACCCAGAAAACTCAAGACTCATTTTAATCATCATAAATTAAGCGCCAAGCCCCTCTCCAGACAGTCATTTTTATTTGTTACTTAGGGCACTAGAAAACTAATTTAAAGGACAGACGACTAATTATCGCATAGAAAAACAGCTTTGCAAATGACAGGAACGGCCCAAGGGGGTCGGAAAGGAGGATGAGAGTAATCGTCACTGTACGAGCCAAGAAACCCGAGGAGACAGAAATCAAACAACCACTGCAGATGATAAGCTGTGTATTCAATAATGCAATATCCCATACCGGATGTAGTCATTTATTACTGCTACTAATCAGACACAAGGTAGTTAATACCTTTAACAAGCAGGGTGGGGGGGGGGTTCAACATTCTCCTGCATCATAAACCCTGCTCTATCTCTCTTCTTGTCCCAGGCTTGCTTACAGTCCCCCAATACACCCTCGCCTGTCATAAGGCTGCCTCTGTCCTGCACCACCCCCTTCTGCGGAGAGCCCTGCTGGTATTACATAATGGTCTTTTTAAAATGTAAACCCCTGACACACTTTTCTTGGCTAAACACAGACCGGACTCTCTTGTCCTGCTTCAAGGGGCCAGCTTTGCCCTCTCTACTGCCCTAGCCTCAAGTCCTCACATCAGGCTCACCACAACCTTTTATTTATATATATATATATATATATATATATATATATATATATATATATATATATATATATATATTCATTCTGCAGTTTCTATATATGTCTTTAATTGGTCATTTTGAGACCCTCATGATTCTCGACATGCAATTTTATTTGGCACTGCTAAAAAAATGTGCTATGTGTGCTAAAAACAACTTCATTTTAATTTACTCCTATCCTTGTGAGATGAAGTCATAGGAGACTACAGATCTTACATATAATTTAAATTTTAAATTGAGGGGTGCTTTGGATTCTTAGGATGATGATAGTGTGCGTAAAAGAGCAGATTGCGTGGACATGCTCTCACACCTGCAGCCAGTTCTTGCTGGGACAGGGTGCTGCAAGGCGACAGACTCTTTCATGTTGAGCAAAGGTTGTTTTTTTCTTGATATGTTGATGGCTATCTGGACTGGGTGGTGGCGGCTTTTAGGAGACAGTGGCAGGATCAAACAGATCACTTCCTCTTCCATATGTGAACAGGAAAACCACTGGCTTTGGGTCAAAATGACACCATTGATCAAATATATTCTCATTGTGACTGCTGTGGGTCAAACACCTGATTAAGTAGTCTTTCTTTTGAAGGCAGTCTTTCATTTCTTTTGAGTCAGTGAGACGCACATTACATCATGAACGATTGTGTTTTCCACTCTGAAAGTGGCTATTACAAAAGTGCTTTATCTCCTAAAGAGCTAATTGCAGTCTAGGTGGGAACTGTCTGTAAAACTGCCCTTATTACAGCCCAGGGGCAGAGGACATCATGTCAGCGTTACACACTTCCTGTGTTTCTAGGGCACACTCACTGCACGTGGGAATATTTCAGGTCCCCAATAAAGTCTAAAGCCTGAGGAGATGGAAGCTCTATGAGAGCCTCCACCCTTCCCGAAGGCTATCAAGACAAAACTAAAACTGCATGGTTTTCAATTGTTCATTGATTAGGAATGCAGATCAATGCTCTAAAGGTCAAGCCCAGACAACCATTTTGTTTTTGTTTTACTCTTTCAGTATCCCTCTATGCCAGTCTGACCCAGCACCCCGGGGTACAAAGAACAGCATTGTGGGGGTTACACAGCAGGGCAAAGCAGCTGCACTGGACAGTGACCGACTTCACTGGCAATAGCCAACACACTAACAAAGGCCACTGTGAAGCTCCATCCACACGAGTGAATAAATAAATCTCTCTCATGCATCTTTTCAACCAGAAGCATCTGCAAAAGCACCTTCACAAAGGGCACATTTATCAGAACAATAAACTGCAAAGACTTCTCAGTGTATGGGTGATGTACATACAGTTTGGGATACATGCTCATAAAACATATGATAACATGGCATTTCAATCAGTTTTAATTTTCAATCCTTGTGGCAACTCTTTTTTCTGTATACATCTGATGAGCTACAAAAACTGTTAATCAACCATATTTAACTGGGCCGATATTCATTCAGTACGCCACAGCTTTGACATCCAAGATCTGCTCTGCATCAAACATCATGTTTTTAAGCTGTCCAATTTTGGTTTGTTTTTTGACAGTTACAGACTAGAGCCTCGGGAAACATAGAGATAGATGGGGAAGACGTGACAAAGATCTGAACAGAATGATGGATGTTGTGGTTACATTGAAGTAAATCTTTTGAAATGGGTCACACATACATACTTTAATTCTTTAAGTCTCACTCAAACAATAGTAAATAGTGCATTTGTTGGGGACTCATTTAATCGCAGATTTGGTCCACTAGCAACGATTTACAGCAGCAGGACCGTGTATGTGGGAAATGTTCATCGTAATGAAGAAATATGTCACCCAGTGTCACTGTGCGGCTCACTGATGTAGTTGTACATAGATTTTGAACAACAATGTGGGTCTTTAGCTCAGAGGAATATAAGGCTTTGGCTACTCAGGCAATACTTGTTAATAGGATCAATTAATTGATGGTTGTCTTTTCAAGAAGTTTCTTGACAAAAAGAAAACTACAGTATATTGCCAGACTTATCCTTAATTCATTTCAATCAAACAGAAAGAAAGCCACAATTCCAATTAAAAGTACCCTGACAGACTAGTGTTTACTTCAACTTTTGTAATGCATCTTTACTTGCCACGTTCCTCAATAACAATCTCAAAACAAACTTCAACAAAACACCTAAAGTCTGAGGAAGCAAAGATAAGGACTGGTAATTTATTTTGTCAGACTCACTTCTTGATTGAGACACTAAGAAACATCAGGTCCCTACAGCATAGGTCCGTTAACTGAGAATTTGGCAAAAGCTAAAGGGAGTAGCAGAAGACTGGAGGAGGATGGAGTCACTGTTTTTTTCTGTCCCAGATAGAGACACTGAAGAAGGCTGTCCCACAGATGAGAAGGGGGGAAAAGAGCAGGTTGTGAAAAACAGCAGGTTTCTCCATTGCTCTGGGCGAGTCTCTAATGACTTCCAGACCTACTCTCATACAGTCTCTGCGTCTGGACTGCAGCGACAGCACTCTACGTGGCCTCACTCACTCTCTCCCAGGCCACTCCCCACCTCAGAAAAGCGACAGACAGACAGACAGACAGACACACAGACACACACACACAGACACACACAAACTCTCTCTCTCTCTCTGTCCCCCCTACCCACCCAAAGCCCTCTGTCCTCTTAGAAAACTGAGAGACTGACCAAAAAGACACTGCTGCTTTCATCCTCTCCCCAGGGATTCAGCCTCAAAACATCTCCACGCTAATGAAGACTTTCAAACGACGGCTGTTTTTTTGGTTTTTTTTTAGTACTACTTTCGGTTTGGCTCATGACTGCATCCTCTGTGGGTCTCAATGCGAAAAGAAATCACCTATATGAAAAAAGATTGGGCATGACAGAACTGTTTATAAGCAGAATTATCTCTCTCTCTCGCTTATAAAACATCCCATTGTTTTCTCCAGCCTGGCTGTGGTTAGCCAAATAAATCTAATCAGTCAACGTTAACTTACTGCTTTTAGAATGTGTTTGGAGGGATCAAACGCTACACAGACATTAGCATATCTTTGCTATTACAAAAAAAGATATCGATCTATTTCTGAGGCGGTTTTAGACTTGGTGACTCCAACTGTGGAATAGTATTCAAGTCAAATCAATCTACATAATTTTCACATTGCTAAAAGAGCATCTCCTGCACAGATGGGTTGAAGATGTTACATGAACCAACTTTGCATTTTTTTAGATAATTAAAATCAAAGGTTCGGCTGACATTTCAGTTGTTCATTTCACAATCAGGGTACACAAGAAGGTAGCCCAAAGTGTTTGGATACAATATATATTTAAACTCATCATTTTATATTTTTTAAGACTTACAAACATCAGGCTCCTCGTCAGAGCCATCTGGGCAGTCCTTCTCCCGATCGCAGCGCCAGCCCTTAGAGATGCACGTCACACCGTCTTTACACACAAACTGCTTTGGGCTGCAGGTCTTTGGAACTGAAAGGAGACAAAGAAAAAAGTGAATTAATTAAAAGATTTCTGGTAGAAAAATAAAGAGTTCCTCTTGTGTCGGTGATCTTTATTGCTGAGGTCTCATTAGCGAGCGGGTCTGTTGTGTTCAGAGTCAACAGTGGCCCTCACTGGTCCTAATTAGGTCTTGGAAAGTTGCTACTTGATGGAGGGGATAGAGAATGGATACACAAAAACTCAAACACACACACATAGAGGCATTACTTAAACTTGCTGTGTCTAAATATCCAGGTCAGTGTTCATATGCCAATATTGGTGATGCAACCTGTCTGGAGGATATCAAAGAACATCTTCTTCTGTGGATTGCACCCCTATCATCCATTTCTCCTTCAATCCAACCTTCCGGAGAGAGAGAGAGACAGAGAGACAGAGAGACAGAGAGAGAGAAAAAACTGCCCACTCCAGCCACAGCCAAATGGGGGAGCGTATTCAAACCCACACTAATTCAAGATCTCTCAGAACAGCAAGTAAACACTTTAACACACACACACACACACACATACACATACACATACACAGACACACAGACACACAGACACACAGACACACAGACACACAGACACACAGACACACACACACACACACACACACACACACACACACACACACACACACACACACACACACACACACACACACACACACACACAACAAAGCTGAGTCACCCAGGGGCAGTCAGGGAAAGCTCTGAGTTGAGGTTTATACAACAATTTACTGCTGAGTGGGATAAATGAAAAACAGTTATAGTCTGCTGCAACTAAAAGGGTGAGGTGTGCACTCAGTATTTGGGATTTTACTAACTTTATTTGAAAATGTTAGAGCTGACCTCACCCTTGTAGCAGTCTTTCATTAAGCTGTCATTGAAAAGTAAAGAAAAGCAAAAATTAATGGATTGGCTACTTAGGCTATGCTATTCGTATTGTCCTGGTTTCATAAACAAGCCTTTTATTTCTACACCCTCCATGTTATTTATTATTAAAATGTCTAACAAACTCAATTTATGGTGTGACTAAGGATAGCACAAGGGCTAACCACTTTATAATAATGTGTGCACACTCCCAAGTTGTAATAAGGATGACCGTATTTACATTTAATGTTAGCTTTCTCCAGTGGTGAAGGACATCTTGATATGGAGCACAACCTAAATACCATGAATTCAACCTGACATATTGCTGCACACATTCACAGACTCCCCACTTATCCACCTCTCTACCGCTGTGTGTGTGTGTGTGTGTGTGTGTGTGTGTGTGTGTGTGTGTGTGTGTGTGTGTGTGTGTGTGTGTGTGTAGAGGGGCATCTTATTCTCTCTCAGAACTCAGAAGGATTTGAATTATTCATGAAATGCAATCAGGCCTGTGTTAAAGCGTTTCCTCTTTGCCGCTCATCCCTCTTCTTTTGTGCGTGTTTATTTGTTTGTTTAGAGGTGTCAACACGAGCCATAGCAGGCAGCTAGTTGCGGTGCGTCTGTCTATTGTCTATTGTTTATTTAGACATGCTTTAACTCAACGTGCTGTTAACTCGGCTTCCAATAATGGCTGTGGGATGAGTGCACACCTGACAACCACAATATGCTGCTGACAGAGGCATATCAGGGACCAGAGGAAGTAGGTCAGGAGGTTAGGGTGAAGCCAGGCAACAATAAGTGTTACTGGACCACCAGCTCAGCTAGCTATGATGATAGGAGAGAAGCAAAGGGAGTGAAGACAAAGTCCACGTCCAGAGCCGCCATTACAGTCAGCCTCAGGTCATCCAATCACAAAAAGATTTTTTTTAAATATACAGTAGTTATAAACATAACTGCATATATGTTGAATATTGTGACGATTGTTTTATATCATTTAGGCAGAGGCAATGAAATTTCTCTTTTTGGCCATTTTTCTTCTCCCTGCACACTACTTTCTATTGTTAGTATTATGCCTTTGGTCTGAATTTCCCAATAAAACAAACTCAAATGCTAAAAATCTAGACAGCACAAACCACACCAGTGGTCAGGGTGGAGAGTACAGACAATTGGTACATCTCACTTCCTCTAATTGCATCCACGATTCCACACTGTGACGCACTTACTATTGCCAGCGCTGTTTTAAAATGAAAAGTATGACAAACATCCACACCTGCATTACAAAACGTTAGCCTATTCCGTAGAGATTACTCCAACCACAGTTTGCAAGTGGACTTTACTGCTCATACACTGAATGCATGTGCCATTTATGTTTAAGAATGTATTATTTCTTTTGCATATGTATGTATTGATATTCTGTTACATGATTTAATAATCCCCTTTATGATGTGAATTAGAGTGGGACATGCCTGAATGGAAATTACCGCCGGTAGATGGTTAAAATAAATATTAATTGCTGGATAACAATAATGACCTGCCCTCCTTCACTTTAATATTATCTGTAATAATAATAATAATCGGTTCAAAGGGGAAATGGCAGATCATGAAAAAAAAGATGAATGATTGAGGTTGTTTATGGTTTCTTTGTTAATCAGACCTACAGTTAACAGCCATCCAATAATTTTAACCAGACGGTCAGAAAAGAAATTATTCTAAAATTGGCAGTAATCATATGTATTAGCACACCAACAGTATAACTGAAAAGTGTAACTTTCTTCTTCCTTCCTTTTTTCTACAATTGCTTTTGGGTCTAACATTTTGAGCAGATAATTTTACGTGATGGATGTTATTGCTTTTGGTTGGTGGTATGGAAATATTGCATACGTACTGTAGTGTACAGGTTTACTGCATGTCAAGCACAATCAATACGTCTCTGGAGAACATTTTAACACATTTGACACAATCAGGATTGAACCGGTTTAAAATATCTAAGTTTAAAGAGAGTCTCACTGTTTTGTGAACTAGTGCACAATACAACAGGTGTCATATGTATTTGTCCTTTGTTTCAAAAGGAAATGATGCAGGGAGGAAGAGTGAATGAATGAAGCAGAAAAAGATTGTAAACAGATGGAAATGGCACATGATGACATAAGAGAACAAGTTGGGTGAACTGCAGCTATGAGAGAAAATGGAGAGGCAGGGAAGCAAACTACAAGTCAAAGGGGGGCAGGGCTCTCACAGCTTGGGGCAGGCCTGAAGATCTAAGAACAGACTGAGCTGGGCTGGGGTACTGAGATGGGATGGAGGAATGTCACACATGCTATCAATGAGCTGCCTGTGTGTTTACCAAAATGGTGGCTGAGTGAAAATGCTTTGGGTCATCGCCATTTGGGCCGGATTACAAATCCACTGCCCTCTGCCCCCGCCGCTGTCTGATGGTCCTCCAAGATGAGCTCCGTCTGGTTGGGAGGAAGAGTCCTCTTCTAAAGCAAACACAAGCCTCGCCCCCAGCCACAGCCCCATTTCCTCCGACACCCACAGCGGCGCTATAAATAAGTTGGAGGTTGGCCTCTGAGATCAACCAGGGCACTACAAAGCTCCAGCAGACATTTAGACTACCGCCTCATCACGCACCACTCATTGGCGGACTTAAAGTGCTGTCAACAGCAGAGCTGAAAGGGGGCTTGAGCAGTATGGAATCCGGTCTACAAAGCAGGCAGCGTAAGGTATTGCACCTTCAACTGGAAAGCCACCATTCAAGTGAAAATTTGCACCAGCTCCAGAACTGCTGTTCTGTAACTTTTCCAGTGCTCTTACCTCACAGTAGAGGTTAACCACAAACCAGAATGTCAGGGATCAGTTAAGTATCTGCAAACTTGCAAACATTGTCCATCTATCAGCCCCAGTATAACACGAATCTACAGCCATGCTAGCAGCTATGTGATGCTGATCTTAGGTACTTTACTTTATGATCTTAGGCTTTGAGCTCAATGCTAACATCATGTTCGCCATCTTGGATTGGTGTGTTCTAACATTTGCTAATTAGGACTAAACACAAAGTACAGCTGAGGCTGATGTCATTAGTTTTGCAGGTAATGGACAAACTAACATTTTTACCTGATGATGGTACAAGATGAAAAGTCAGAGGATGTCCAAAGTTATTACAAACCATGGCATGGCATGGCAATCCATTCAATAGTTGCAGAGACATGTCATTTCAAGCCACAAATGTCGCCCTCATGGAAGCAATAGAGGAAAAGTCTTATAATCATTACAGTTATAACAATCCATCCACTGGGAACCATTAACTGGTGGCACTAGAGTAATTGTCAGGGGATCACCAGTCATTAGAATTCATCCTCTGGGGACCCTAGATATCCGTACCTAATGCCATCCAATAGTTGCTGCTGAGATATTTCACTGAAAGCCAAACATTTCAACCTGTTGGTGAGACACCAAAGTCTGTAGGATTTATCCTCTGGGGACCATGATTGTCTGTACAACATGTCATTGTAATCAATCGAATAGCTGTCAAGCTATTACAGTCTGGACCAAAGTGGTGGACTGACCGACAGACCGACATTGCCATCCATAGAACCATGCTGTTGGCACGGCTTAAAAAAGCTAATTGAATACTCTTTTTACACAATACTGTGCACAGATGATTATCTTCTTTCTGTTTTTTAAGTATCATTTCATAACCCTGGAATCTACCTGGCTCTGTGAGGCAACAGACTTGGGTTTCCCCTGTACTTGTATAAACATAAGTCACTCACATGCAAACCTTGTATATGTCAGAATGACTGTTAGAGACTGAGAAGGTCAGAGAGAAGTACGACGTAGGCATTGATATTTATTTGTGCATGCATAAATGCATGGTTAAGTTGCAATGTCTGCTGAGAAAAAAAGTTTAGTCTACTGAAGATAGCGTGTACTTGCACTAAAGCACTTTCTCAAGGGGAGAGGATGGTCCTGCTATCCCGAATACTTTTCACTGTTAGGACATGATAAAGCTTTGTTATCTTTTTAAATATTTAGAAAAGGGAGGTTTATATGAGGGCAAGATAAACAGCCTGAATTGTGTGTAATCAATCTTGACAATGACGCCCACTTGGCCAAACCTTTAACTGGGCCAGATTAACATGAAGACATGGCTACATTTCTTAAGAGAATGTGACAGAAATAAACATTATAAATGCTGCAGGATATGAATGATAACCAATTTGAACCAATCCACAAAGAATATTAAGTGAACATTTTAATATTTTGTGTTCAGCGGCACGACAGGCCTGATGAACTTTCTTTTTAGATTTAGTCGACACAAGACCAAGTTTGGCCAGTAATGACACGGCAAACAGCCACAACAAAGCCAAAGGGGTAAGACATATAGGAAGAGACTGGTGTAGAGCATAAAGCGAGAGGGGCAGCAGGCTGTTTTGCTGACCTTTGCACTGACCTGACCTGCTAAGAGCCAAAAAACGAAGGAAGTGTCTATATTGGGCCATTTGGCTGCGGCCTGCCACCTCCTCATCCTCCTCCACAGCTTAGGCACAAACACTTCAGTATTTTGCAATGGAAGAGTGAGAAGAAGGAAGAGGGAGGGAAAAAAAGTTTTCCAATTTGTCATGTTACAAAACAGAGAAAAAGAGGCCCCAGCTGTGCCTCTTAAATAAACCTTTCCGGCAGAGTTTGGAGGAGCTGTAGAAGTCTAGTCAGTAGAGAATAGAAGTTTAGACCGAATTTAGACATGCTTACCATAGAGAATGAACGACAAAGCATATTCATGTTTACAAAACAGTCACCATTATTATATAAATATTTTGAAAGATGGCATCAAGAGTACAAGTTCGGGGATGTTTCTGTCTGCGTGTATAGCTGCTCGACTGCTCACCCCCTGGATGAATGTTTAATTTAATCATGTTTTTATGAGTTGTGAGACAGTCTGTGTGTTTGCAAGTCTATGTAAGTATGTGTTATACATGCACTTAGAGCTGAGAAGAATTAACATCAGGAATGTGCTCATGTCTGGTGATTGTTGCCAAGTAAAATGGGGCTCTGCCATGCAGGACAACACGGTCCTGCCTGCGACCGTTTGGATTTTACCGGTCAGATCTGAGCACAAACCCTGTCAACCTACACAAGCCTTTGCGGTAGTGAGAGGCAGAACCTATTAAGCCAAGCAGAGTAATCAAATGTGAACTTAATTAAGAGCTATTTGGATGTCTGGCTGAGATTCCACCATGTCTCAGCCCCAGAGTGGTAATCAACCAAGACTGCTATTTGTACTGCAGTCAGTGTGGGAGCACACAGGGAGGAGGCTACGATTTCCTTTACTTCCACATAAGGATTAAATCACATTCTGCAGCAGCGTTGGGGACGAAGCAGAAAACCACAAGGTGTGATCCATCATTATAAAGTTAGTCAGTTTAGACAAATCCCTTTGCCACACCACTGCTAGAGCACACGCTGTACGTAGCTGCACAGGGAGTAAAATGACAATTAAGCCTACTTAGTATGCTGCCTAGGGAAACATATTAAAGAAGATTATATAAAATTCTTTAGTGCCTTTTCATAAGACCGGTAAAAGTTTCAAGTTTCAGTGTGACACATAAGCTATTTGGAATGTGACAAGATTCTATAGAACGTTCTCTCACATTCACTATGCATATGCATATGCAGAAGTATAATGAGCACTGCTAACGACAGCTAAAGCTAACGACAGCTACAGCTAACGATGGGTTCTCACCAAGATTTTGTGATGATGAAGCCTTAAACAAGACATTTGATAAGTAACACAGTAAATCCTAATCACTGATCTGAATAATGTTTTACAGATTTTACATTTTGAGTCTAAAGTTTGCCGTTACACATTTTTGGACTGCTACATTTCTAATAAACTGACATGACAGTTAGAAGGACTTTCAGTCAAAGAGTTTGACCTTTTGGGAAATCGCCTATTTGCTTCCTGGCAGAGTGTAAGATGAGAAGATCGATACCTCTCTCATTTGCAGCCGGTTAGCTTAGCTTAGCATAAAGATTGGAAGCAAGAGGAAACAGCTAGCCTGGCTCTGGCCAAAGGTAACAAAATCTGCCTACCAGCACCTCTAAAGTTCACAAATTAACTAGTTATATTTTCTGTTTGATCTGTACAGAAACCAAAGTGTAAAAACTATGATTCATCTTTTCAGCTGGGTTATGTGCTGGACATTTTCTTGGCTGTGAGCAGTTGCCAGGCAACCAAGAAGCAAGTTACTGCTCCCAGCCAAGACATAGTCGGACCGTTAACCCTCCATAAGAGGAGTGCATGGGCGTAGGAAGCATTGAAAATTTGGGTGTGACAATTTTAAGGGGGGATCTGGGGGTCCTCCCCCAAGAAAACAGAGTAAATGTCATTTCCTTGTGCATTTTAACAGATGGTTTGATGCTTTTAAGATATTAAAAAGCTAAAAGTACAGAAATTGATACGATGACTAATTCAGAGCCAACTTTAATAATAAACCAGTCATTATTTATTTAAAGTCAATTATCTCTTTATGCTTTCTATTTAATGAATTTATTTAATGTTATCAAAGTTACTGCTGCCAGCCAAGAAATAATCTGGCCCGTAACATTCCATAAAGGAGTATGGCTAGGTAGATTTTGTTACCATCGACAGAGCCAGGCTAACTGTTTCCCACCGTTTCCAGTCGTTGTGCTAAGCTAAGGGAACCCTGCTAAGCTAAGCTTGAATTGAATTAACTAGCAGTCAGCTGTAGCAAACAGCAACATTTAACGGACGGAAATGAGAGTGGTGTCAATCTTCTCATCTAACGTTCCTTTAGAAAATTAATTGTAAATTAATTTTAATTAGTAAATTATTGCATTTCCCAAAATGTCAAACTATTCCTTTAAGACATTTAAGCGATCTTGATAGCCAGTTCAGTCAATTCAATGTTCAAGTACCTCATCATCTCCAAACTATAAAGAATGATGTGATTTTGAGGGAGATTTGCAAAATATATTCAATTTGGTAATGGTGTGTGTAGGCTAATAACAGTAGAGAAAACAGTTGCCCATTCTCTTCCCAGAAGTACACTAGTACATCAGAGAGGCCACACCGCCTACATACATGCAGTTGAGTGTGGGAAAGTTCACTTAGTGTACAATATTCTGAATTTCATAGAGATTTATTGGATGCAATAGCACCTTAAAATGTGTGTCAAGTATTGACGACTAACATCTCTCACCCAACATGCTGTGTTTTTGCTCAGGCGGAAGGCAGAAATAATAATTGTGGGTCCATGTGAGGAGATTTCTGCCACTAAGTGAAGGGTGAACGCCTGTTTGAGGGATTAGTGTTAAAATGAGGCTTATGTTAAGGTTATGGTTGGGTACTTTGTGTTTAGGATTAGAAGTTTGGGAATAAATCTAAATCACGGTTGCATGAATAGTGACGTTGGTGATGAGCATGTGTGTGGTTGAAGATGTATTGTTTGCATGTGTAACGCATCTCAAAATAATGTTTACTTTTACGTACTATGGAGAAAAACAAGGTCTGTTTGTGTGGTTCAATTTTCTTCCTACAGGGAATGAATTCACAAGTATCTATAGTATAAAATCTACAATAGGTGTGAGAATGCTCTGTCGCACTTTTCTTTGTCCAGAAAAAATGGATGTCAGTAAAAAAAAAAAAAGAAGCTGAAGCAGAGGCTTAAATGGATGTGAATGAATGTATTTGTTGTGTGAGCTGATGCTGAAATAGACTATTTTATCTAGTGGAGGAACCAAGATTGGAAACATTTTATGAACAAAAAAATGAATTTCTATCAGGGATTAAAACTCAATAATGTTTGCGACAGGCAATATGCAATATGACATTTGGAATTTATCTTGTACATTAATAACTGGAATAGATAGGTTCACTCTTATGCAGCAACAATAAGCGATATAGCCTCCATTGTGCATTCCACAACACAAACAGTCCTTTTAGACTGACACAGTGGAGCAAGTTAAGCTCATCCGACCTGAGACTGCCTGGCCTCACCGTTAAACATGGGTTCCTGACTTAAATAGCCACTTTAGGTATATTATACATAGTCAAAAATAAAAGAAATTATGATGTCCACTCTTCAAGTGTGAAAAAAACCTTCAAGCTTGCAGAATTACACAATGTCAGATCTTTAGCAGTGAATGTACAGAACTGCAGTTGGTGGTGCCAGATCACGACTGTTGCGTTTTTATGAATGGTTAAACGTGGACTTAAAGAGTGTTCATAAGACAACACTTTCTCAGTCTTTACACCTACAGGAGATAGCCATGTGAAGGACTGCTGCTCAGTGATAACAGCTTCATCACTAATGAAGTTTCTTATGACACGATACAACTTTCTCTCTTTTACACACATGCAAATACAACTGTATCTGCTGAATGATCAAGGGAGTATGATTTTTATTTCATTAAACTAAAGTGAGTTACGGTTATAAAATCAAAGTGATGGCTTTCTTTGCACTTGGATTTAGAGTAAGTTTAAGCAAAGCAGCTACAGGAAAAAACAATCCTCTGTGTTTAGGACTTTTAGGATTTAAAGCTGCTATAATCAATATTTTATATTGACAATGGATCACATGACTACTTGGCCATTAACATGACTCTAAAAGAATGTTACTCCGTATCTACTGGATATGTAAATAGGCAACAGTTTGCTAACGAGTTTGCCTTATCAATTTAAAAGGTGATAATATGTCAGTGTAGTTTACGCAGCAGGTTTCTGCTGCCCCCAAGAGACCAAAAATAAATCAGTTATTGCAGATTTAAAGCTGAAATGTGCACATTTCTGTATGTTAGCATCATTTTTTTTTTGTGTCAACTTGTTGTTGGTAATCAATAAAAAAAAATTAAAATGTTAATAAAAATCAGCTGACCAGATTCCATGAACCTGAATAAGGTAAATATTTTGTTTTTACTTATTATTAAAGCTAGACAGAATTTGCACTTTTAACCAAACAGGCATGACCCAACCAATTAAAACAACATTTTTGGATGGCTGAGTATGGAAAGCTCATATTGGCGTTTCCCCACAGTGTACCACAAAGACAGATGTAATAACTCTGAATTTAAAAACCATGGTGCAACCTGATGAAGCAGGGCTGAACCCGCCACCACAGGGATTGTTCAATCCTAGGCTTGGCCATGTGCCCCATCAAATACAATGAGTGTTATCAGTAGGGAAGTTGCAAACTCTCCAGTTCTATTCTCCCTTTCATTAGAAGTATTTTGCATAACTTTATTTTCATGGCAGTTATTTCTAGTCTCCACAATGCAGACAGGAAAATGGCATCTCTTCCTAGGTGTCAAATATATAAATGTTAAACCTTTGGTCATCATCCAGGAGGGATTTCTGTCATTTTATCCCAAGCGAGATAATAACCACTGAGTAATACAGCCTCCACCTCAGCTTTTGGTCTTAGCTACAAATCAAAGACTTCTGGCGGGTAGGGCTTAGCATTCTTTTTGAGCCTGCGTTCATCAGTCATTTTTTTTTCCTATCCTTACCTTCATGTATTGAAACCTGTGCTGTCAGAAGTTGCTGGCAAATGTATTGTGAATATACACATGCATGTTCATGATATCCAGAGCAAGTTTCTTCTCATACTCTTTATGATGGCCTCCTGAGACAGTGTCCTATCTCCTAGCCTTAAATAGCTCCATATAGATAGTGTATCAGTGGGTCACTATTTTCAAGTGGGTCATAGAGCTGTTCTGCCAAGCCTGGCCACATGTACCCACAACATTTGCAACAAAACAGCTTTTGAAAGCCCTCAGCAGAGTTCACATCAATAATGAAAAAGTCTCTTTTATATGAACCTTTTTTTTTTGTAATGAACAAAATTAATCTTACCACTGCCCGTTAAAAGAATAGTCCAAATTTCTTTTAAAATACGGTTATTTGGTTTCTTGCTTAAAGTCAGAAGAGAAGATCTATACCACTCCCATATCTGTCCATTCAGTGTGAAGCTGGAGCCAGGAGACAGTTAGCTTAGCTTAGCATAAAGACTGGAAACTAGGGCTGCATGATATGGGAAAAAATATCTAATTACGATTATTTTTGACTGATATTGCGATATGATTCAGGATATTGGAGGAAATTATCATTTTTGTATCATTATTTTCATTACAATTAAAAATATTTATAAAAATTATTATAGTGTGGTTTTGCAAGGTTCTGTACCAAACAAAGATTTTTTTCTTTTTTGTCTGTAGTAGTTTTTTAGTCAAAAATCAAAGTGTTAAAAACTAAAATTTTCCATTTTACGAGTAGTTATGTGCGGGACTATTTCTTGTCCGTGAGTAAAGGTTTCCTGGATTCTCCTCTGGTTGCCGTAGAGGTGATGGTGGGTGGATTTTGATACCTTCAGGGTAGCTGTTTCGAGTCTTTATGCTAAGATATGCTAACTGGCTGCTGGCAGGTTACATACTGAACAAACACAAAAGTGGTATCAATCCGCTCATATATCTCTCGGCAAGAAAGTGAATAAATTTATATTTCCAAAATGTCAAACTATTCATTTAAAAAGGCTCAAAAGACAGTATTTTCTTTCATGAAATAAAAAAAGAAGAAATGAAGGGTTAACAGTGTTGGGCGTATTTTCATAAATGGAGAAACTTACTGTGATCATTACAAATGAATACCTTCAGGGCACTAAGATTTCACATCAGGTGTGACGCAGTTGTATTGTCAATTGTGTGCCAGTTGGAAATCTATGGCTACAGTAGTATTGAATTTCATTATTAGTGTCCAGCCACATAAACCATCGGTGTAATAATGTGACTGAACTTTACTTAGCCTCCGAGTTGTTTTTCCCCTGGAAAAGCTGCTGACCAAAGTACTGGGTTTTAAATCCTGCTCAGTTATGCAGCCGTGGCTGGTTGTCAGTGTGTCGTATAAGGCATTTAGTCAGCAACCAAAACCCGTTTAGTTAGGCACTGAATGATCCAAGTCACATATTTAAAGAGATGTTAAATATACTCTTCCTCTGTTATTTGCAATAACTGCTTTTCTATATCCACTTTTAAACGTTGCATGAGTGACATAAGGTCAGCGGTGACAAGGACCTAACAAATGCACTCTGTTTTCCATGTTGCTCTCACTTCAGTCAGCAAATCGTCAGTAAACAATAAAGTGGTAACCTTTTGGCCATGTGGATGTTATTGTGACAGCAGTACCCCAATAACAGCCAAATGCTGAGCCAGTTCTAAGGCCTAACCAAATGTTACAACAGAGAGTAGTCCACAGGGGGAAAGTGCCAGGGGAAGCACTAGATGGTGAGTTAATTAAAAACAAAAAGGAGCCTGTGCTACTAAATTAATAAGTTTAACATTTAAGAGAGGATAAATAAGGAAACATGAAATTAAGAACAAGGCATTTCAGATGGAGAAGGCTCACTTCAAAAATAACATTTAAATGGATGTCCGAATGAAAAAAATAGAAATGGATCAAGTTAGAACTCCAGCTGTTGTCAGTGACAAGACGTCGATCACATTTGTCCTGTTTTATTTTCTGTGACGTAAGGCCACTTAAGGCCTTGGGGGATAGCAATGCCCATTTCTGAGGACCAGTGATCTCTTCTTGCAGTGACGCTACAGTACTTTCATGGAGTGAAACGATGCAAATTCTTTAATTAGGGCCTTTTCCGCTAGGCCCCCAATTAGCAGCGCTTTCTGAACAATTTGAGACTGTTCGTGGAGGTCTCCTCTGGGAAACAAAGAGCAGCTTAGACCCAATTAAACTCAGGGTTTGTTGGTGGCCCAGGGTCTCTGTTCTGGCTACAGTACGGAGACAGTGAGAGAAAATCTTTAGAGGTCTAGAAAATGGAAAAAGATGAGTTCCAGGCTAGTCTGAAAAAAACTTTACTAGTAACATATGTGGTTCAAAGGGCCTTAAAAATTAAAGAGGCAATCGAAGAGGTTAAAAAAGCAATTTAGCTTTGCTTGAAAGGGTGTAACATGCAGTCTAGCTTCCTATACAACAAGTGACATGTTGGCTAAGGTCTGTTGAGGCTGGCTTCAAAATGTGGGTTTCGGGCACACAGTAAAAATCAAAGTAATGGGTAAATGTCACATTCAGTCTAACTGATTAATACAAATTTCAATTAGTTTCCTTGAGAGGCTCTTTCAAGCCCAGCAGCTTCTGCATCCCACTGGGTTTTCAAGTAAAGCTAAGGTTTGGCGATCATCTCTGTTATGTTGCACAAGGCTGACTCATCAAATCAAAGCATTAAGACTGAGAGGGAGGACAATTTCACTAAAACAATAAGTGCGTCAAGGCAGAGGCAGCATTTCTCAGCTGTCACTGTAGAATGAGGAGGAGGGAGAAACTGCAGGTGATTGCAGGCTATCCAAGTTTATCTTTAAGGTGGTAATTTATGTGGATTTGGATCCCTAAGAACCTCACAGACTTCAAAGGCAGAGGGAAGCCTTTATGGCTCGACGATGAATCTCTCAAAATGCAGCTCGTGGTTTAAGTCAGTCATGCATGTTAAAATCCTACTGGATGTAATGAAATGTCAAATTTAGAACCCTGGTTATCTTTACAGCAACTAGTGCTCCTTATTGGAGAAATTTTCTTGCCAAAATAAGTCATCCAAAAATATTCTTAGCATTCATTCACTCGTCAGACATTCCCACGATGAATGGGAAGCTTTATATCGCTGCAAAAAAATAAACTCACATTCCATTTTCACCTGAAAAGAATTTAAGAAATCTGTCTGCACTAACTCCCCTTTGATAACGCCCTTTTCCTTTCTTACCAAACAGAGGAGCGCGTGAGTGGGAATGTGAGGCTTAATAGTTTCCAGAAGTTGTTCCAGTCTGTGAAAGTGTGTGTTCACAGGGTCGTAGGGGGGAGATGTTTTGAACTGCTCTCTATGAACAAATCACAATATGACTGTTGGCATTCAGGGGGTCCTAGCCTGTGCAGCCCAGGTGATAAGCTGAACAATAATAGTGATACGCAACAATGGCGCAGTGCTACACATGCCTGTTGATGGCAGCACTAAATGTCTGAGCTTATAAAGGAAAACTAACTGTGATCATTACAGTCCACATACATGGGTTCATCGTTCAGCCACTTACACTTTCTAACAAGAGATCCAAACCACAGACACACTTTAATTCCCCATTGGAGTAATACAAATATTAGTGAGTTATTTGATTGAGGATTAGCACGACTGCTGTCATCACATCAGCACCCCACTCAGTAAGATCCGTTGAACGTGAACTGACTGAAGCCCAGACATTATATACACCACAGCATTGCAGAAGGCTCCAAAAGCTGACATTTTTAAAGACATGACACCAATCATGTATTTGCCCCTCTGTCACTTAGGAAATTACAAGTAGGCTATATAATGTATCTGATGACTCCTTCCGTAAAAAAATGGTGCAAAAAATGTAAACAAGTGGTTTAAGCAGGTACTGGGCCTATGCTACAATTTCCATCCATGACTGACAGTGTACATGTGTAAGAGCGCATGTATCCAGCGGAGGGCAGGAGGAGGAAATGTGCGATCGCTGCTGTGACATTGCATTATTTACATGAGGCACTGGGAGACAAAAAGACCGCTTTAATTGTCTCGCCTCGGTTTCATCCCCTCCACGTTGCTTAACTCAACCGAGCAGTCATTCCTTCAGGGCACAGTCTACTCTCGCATGCGGACCCAAAACACAATAAATCCTGTGATAATCAGCATGAGCATCAACACTTCTATAGTTTTTTTTTTTTTATAAGCATTTTATTAAAGACTCTGGTTATTTTTAAATCAGCTCTGCTTACCATCAATAGCCCTTGTCGGAGCGAATACTTCCAAACTGTGCAACAATCCCAAGAAAAGCAATCCTGTTGCCAACATGTTGGCTGCGGTGCGCAACATTGTAGCCTATCTTGAAAGAATATTAGTCATCAATCGCCTTTTGGTCCTGTCAAGCTGGAGGTTGGAGACAGACGACGACGTGTAACCGTGCCCAGGCGATGATGCTCTCACTGGAAATGTGCTTTCTGTGTGCGCAACGAAGCTGACAGGGATGCTGCTGTCTGCCCACTCGCAGAATATTTTTTTGCAGACTGTCAAGGCAAAAGAGCCGAGGCTTCTGCCAGCCCGGGGTTGCCTAGGGGCTCCTTGGATGCATGGACAGCCCTGCCACAAAGGCTAGCAGGCTGAACTGAGCATCAAGCTAGCCTGGCTTGCAGTCGAGATGAAGAAGAGCTGGCACCTCTAATCATGCAGTTATCCGTCTTTTGTTCTCCCTGCCCCAGTGAAAGAAGCCACAGGAGGGAATAAAGTAGTGGATCAAATGTTCCTCTCCTCCCCAGCACCTCTGCTGCTGCTGCTGCTGCTGACGGCAGATTGAGCCTGAAGCCTGGAACTCAGTCAGTCAGTCAGCGGTCTGAGTGACGTCGCAACAGCAGCAGCTCGGCTGGCCCTCCCCTCTCTCTCTCTCTCAACCATCCACCTCCATCACATCACACACTCCTGTCATTTTACTGCAACGATGCTTTGGATTCTTACTAAGTCCCTGGCTTAATTATTTTGTGCGAATGCATGATTGATTTATGTATTATTTTATATGTATTTCCTATTCACTACTTTGCAATTTTGTTAGTTGTGCTAATGTTGACCATGGTTATATGTATTATTATTATTATTACTACCGGAAACAACAACAACAACAATAATAACAGTTGGCTACTAATAATAATAACAATTGATGATGATTGCTTCTCACCTCCAGTGCTTTGCAAATGGTTATAGAGCAGCTTTGCAACTCTAATCAGTATTTAATTAGACACTAAAAAGGGGGAATAATTAAAGCACTTTACAAATGACAAAAAAGTAATCAAATTAGCTATAAGTCAGATTAGTCAATAAACAGAAGGTTTGATAAAAAAAAAAAATCAGTCTTCTAAAAATACACATAGGCTACACTTAAGATTTGATGTATGAATAACAAAATAAATCAAAACAAACAACATGAAGAAAAATGAATTTTTTAAACAATATTAATTGATACGATGAAATCTTTAAATCAAGATCAGTCAAGAGGACTTTATTTCTCCCCAAAGGAGAAATTTACAAAATCAATTTGAGTACACAGCTTAAAAATAGCGAAATAATTTCCTGTATTTAAAGTAATTTAACAACACTATTTTGAAATGAAGAGTGAAAGGCAATATGCATATAGGCTACCACATGGAGACCATTTACATTTTTATTTGATTGTAGTATTGCAGGTAGTGGTGGATACATGAAGCCTAAATTACTTATGAATTCATGAAAACCTCATAAATAAATCAATAAAAAAAGACTTATGAATTCTTGATAGGACACTATAATTTGAAGCAGCAGTCTGGATTCATTAGGCTCCCATTTCAGCCTTCCAAGGATGCAGCCTTCATGTGGACTTCAGAGGACAGAATTCTGGCTGAAGGTTTGCCTCCACCCTAAATTAGGTGAAATGTCTACAGAGGACTCAACATTGCATCATCCCAAAATCCTGCCATCACTCTAAGGAGACCCCAAACTATTGGCCATCATGAAAATTAGCATTTCTTTTGGGATAGTGATGACCATAACTAGGTATGTCTACATGTTTCAAATTTTGAAAGATAATGCTACATTAAGTGACATTTTTTAGGAGGAGCCTTGAATAGCTTTTTGAACCCATTACGATATGATGTTGAAATGAGAACTCCATATTGATTTTGTCCATATCACCCACTCCTACTTGTAAGTCATTTATCAAAATGTTCGATAACTTTCGCGTTGTCAAAAGGTGCCGAATGCAAATGGTTTCATAGAAAAGAAATTAAACAAAGCAAGGCAACTTTTTGTATAGCACCTTTCACATAAAGGCAAAATTCTCATGAGGTAGTAGTTAGAAGATTGACATGTGCTACCTCCATGACATGTAGTGTCACCAGCATATTGTCTCCCACCAGAGCTTCATGGAAGCCATAACGAGCAAGAGGTTCATGCACTCCTTCCCAGATTCCACCGTCATCCGTGCAGGTGCCGTGACGACCAACATGCAGGGGTCTCCAGTGCAGCAGCAACAATCGTCAGCTAGGATCCCTCTCTGGCTTCCCACCCACTAACACTACAGGTTGTGTTTTTTGGAATTTACTTTATGATCAAGTCAATGATACCACGACCACAAAGGCATCTTATCCCTGATTCTTCTGGGCCTGAGTGCTGCATTTGACATCAAAGGCCATCCCACCCTCCTTAGCTTCTTTAACAACAACAAGACAGTTTCTGGCTTCGACAAAAAAACTTAACTTCCTGTCCATCTGGACTGCTATGCTGATGACACCCAATTGTACAAATATACTACAATGAAGTAGATACTTCCGACTGAACAGCTTAAAGACTGGGACTCTCTAGTTTGTACAACACAGTATGTCCAACATTGCGTCCCATAACCCTCATACCCTTCTCTGAACAGCTCTCCAAATCTGTCGCAAACCCTGGAACTAGCCTGTAAGAACCACATTGAAAAATCTCCCAAAAGACATTGCCAGAAATACATTAATGCTTTCACAAACAGAGAAGCTTCTCTACTCTATCTTTTCAACACTATACTACCACTGCTGTAGTGCACTCTCACGATTACTGACAGGAGTCTGCAGACACTTCATGGTCCTAATGATATTATTATAGATTCCCCATCACTTTACATTTATCCTGTACAAACTGCTTGTTGCTGTAGGTTACAGGTAAAGAAGAAAAGTCAGTCCAGTAAGCAATGACATGCAATATACGTGTGCGAAGAGTAGAACAGATCAATCAATCAATCAACATTTATTTAAATAGCCTTTTACGGCAACCAGCAGGTATCCAAAGTGCTTTACATCAAGGAACAAGAATAAAACTACAGTATACAGTAAAATCAGAAAAGGTTACATAAAAGCAGAAGGAAGAAAGAAAAATGTCACAGCGCTACTATGTATTAAAAGCCATTCTAAATATATAAGGCAATTCTTGGATAATTTGAGTAAGACAAAAGTCAACATTATATTAAAGCACCCTTGGGAGCAGAACCTATTCCACCAAAGACAAATGGCACATTCTCTTGTGCTAGAAATGGTTTGAAAGACATGGCATTATGTGAAGTGAAGCATACAACATTATAAAAGTGGAATCTTAAAATGCTTTGATTATAGTTTATCCACTAAGTATATGTGTGGATGTGAGAGTAAAACATCAGAGCAGAAGAGACCAAATTATATCTTTCCACATAAATTGTTTGTTTACACATAAGGCAAAAGTGAGATCATATTTCTCTAGAATATGTAAGCTAAGATATGCTACATAACACATATCTAACATAATAATAATAATAATAATAATAATAATAATAATAATAATAATAATAATAATAATAATAATAATAAACAGCTTGGAAGAAAAAAGGCCAAGTTCACATACTGCTAGTTTTTAAATTACTTATCACAAACAGCAGACACTTACTCTCATGTTGTATTATTTTTCACATGGTACTGTGTATAATAAGATGTTGCCATAATCATAAACAAGCCATCTGAAAGAAGACATCATCATTATCCTGGAGATGGAGGGAGTGCATCAATAATATGTCCACTGTATTGTATTGTATTGTTTTGTTTTTTGTCATTTCTTTAATATGTAAGTCTTGACATCCATGTCTTAAGTCACATCCAAATTCCTAGTCTTGAGTCTTAAAGATGACATTATGTGTTTTCACCACATTAAATCGTCGTTTCAAAATATAAATACTAACAAAGTTATGGGTGTGACCAGCCTTTAAACTCTTTAAACAATATGTTGTTGGTCTGGCCAAGACTATTTCACTCTGGGCTTTTGGAGAGTAACAAGTAATTCAAGGCTCAAGTCCAAGTGAAGAGGCAAATCAATGGTGTCAAAGTCGAATTGGAAGACCTTTTTTATTTTTTTGATATTTTGATTTATGTCAGGTCTGAAACCACATGATTTGTGATTAGAGTTTGTCTTGAATCCTAGTCATATGACTCAATGTGCAAGTCCATATCTGTCGTAAGCAACATTCTTCTTTGAGTCTTCACCATCTCCTCATTTTAATTAGTTTTCACATACATTTGTAATTGTATACTTACCCTTTCAGTATAAAATATGTTCAGTAAACATCTGACACAACCCATCAGAGCTAGAAGGAACAACATGGTGGCAGGACTGGAGTCTCATGAGTAAGTGTTAATGCACGGGGATTGTAGTCAAATCACATTTGTATTTATTTAATATTTTTAAGAAAGCACAAATGAAATACATTTTTTGTCAAGTCAAGTCAACTTTATTGTCAATTCTCAAAATTCTTCAAAATATGTGCCAGGCATACGAAGGAACCAAAAATACATTTCTCTCCGACCCACGATACAATAAGTACAAAATATATACAATACAATTAGAAGAAGAACAGGAAGAAGAAGAAGAAGAAGAAGAAGAAGAAGAAGAAGAAGAAGAAGAAGAAGAAGAAGAAGAAGAAGAAGAAGAAGAAGAAGAAGAAGAAGAAGAAGAAGAAGAAAAAGAAGAAGAAGAAAAAGAAGAAGAAGAATTCTAAATCATGCAGAGTAAGGCAAAACCAAACAGTATAGAAAACTAAAGAAATTGAAATATATATATAAAGGAAAAATATAGAATGAAAGTGAAAACTATAAAGTGAAAAAGTGTTCCTGAGTGTCTTTTATAACATGGCCAGTGCTGTTCCTGATTGGGGGGATTCAGAGTCCAGAGTTCTTGGGGATAGAGTGGAGGGGAGGTAAAGAGGGGAGGGGGTTGAGCTTCTAGACAGCCTGGGTAATGAAGCTGTTTGCCAGTCTGGCAGAACAGGCTCGGAGGCTCTGGAACCTTCTCCCAGATGGCAGGAGGCTGAAGAGGCTGTGTGAGGGGTGGCTGGGGTCACCCACAATGCTGGTTTCTTTGCGGGTGAGGCAGGTTTCATAAATGTCCAGGGGTGAGGGGAGTGGGACACCAATGATCCATCCAGCAGCTTCCAC
The DNA here is from genome assembly GCF_031162955.1 of Sander vitreus. NCBI lineage: Eukaryota > Metazoa > Chordata > Actinopteri > Perciformes > Percidae > Sander > Sander vitreus. The sequence continues at coordinate 12,210,514 of NC_135858.1, read as the reverse complement.
TATGCGCTGCAGGGTCTTGCGGTGGGCGGCAGTGCAGCTCCCATACCACACAGTATGTAATTCTATAAAGTAGGTAATAAGGTAATACTGCACAGAGAGGAACACATATACAGACAGAAGCATCCTTATCATGCATATTAGACATACACTTGTATTATTATACAGTTCAGAGTGATTATTCCAAGTGGTGTACTTTAAGAGCGACCACCAAAGCAACCCAGACCTGTCTAAGAAATGCTGCACAGCACTGACACCTAGCGAGTCTACACTGCCAATATTATATTTCAAAGAACAATAGGTTCTTTGTGTCAGAAACCATCCCCAGAAAAAAAAGCCTTTAACATAGCACCAAAGTGACTTTTGGTCTTAGGTATGTTTTTCTGTCTCACGAGCCAAAGTGTGCCTCTTTCAGAGATTGTTTTTACCGTGATAAAATACAAAAGAGAAAAATGAGTCTGCACATAATGAGTCGTGATCACAGACATTAAAAAAAAAGAGAATGTTATTGCCACTTGTCAGTATAATGTCAACAATCTTCTCTTGATTTTAGAGCCTCACCAGTCTGAAGAGAAAGTGCTTTTTATTTTCTGAAATGAGGCTGTTGCAGGCAAGAAGTCACTTAAAACAATCTTTTTTTCAAGCTTTGTTCTGTGTTAATTCAATCAGAATTGTAAGTTATTTCCCCAATTCTCTCTTCAGCCTTTAATGTTTTTATTTGCACTGAGACGATTGGCAAACTTTGAGGTTCTTAATGTAATGCTTTTAGCATGGCTTACATAGCAACAGTTACACAAGACTAATTCTAAACATCATCTCACACACACACACACACACACACACACACACACACACACACACACACACACACAGACTAAGCATGCATATGTGTGGTGCACAGACATTTGCACAAAGGCATTTCACATATTTCTGTAAAATGTTCGCCTCAAAGTGGCACTGTTTTTACGTAACAGCACAAAAGTTTGTCTAAAAGCGTAACTTTTTTTTCTTTATCTCTGTTTTCAGAACACTACCACCATTCAGAAGTTACTTTCATTAGTGTTTACAGTTTTTTTTCGATTGCTAAACGACACGTGCAAAACTCTAACCAGTCTGCATTACCAACAGTCACCTGAGCTAAACAGTTCACATCATATTCTTTTTTGGGCTTTTCCGCCTTTAATGGACAGGACAGGTGAGAAAGGGGAGAGAGAGGGGGAAGACATGCAGGAAATCGTCACAGGTCGGAGTCGAACCCTTGACCTCTGCATCGAGGCATAAACCTCTAAATATATGTGTGCCTGCTCTACCCACTGAGCAACCCCACCACCAAACTTTTAATCTTTACAGTTTGAATAATTTAAATAACTTTACACTAATCAGTATTTGCTATAAGAAAAGAGTTACATTATTTTCTTTCTTTTTTATTTTATACAAGTTTTGAGGTAAACAAGAATGAATGAAAATCCTCAGTTTGCTTACCTACAGTACAGTACAGTATATATATATATATATAAATATATTATTTTGTCTGTAGTAATTTATGTAATTGCAGGAAATGTTACAAACTAAAGGTACGTAATAGTCCAGAAGTTTTTTTTTATCAACAAATTGGATGTCTTCTCTTGCCAAGAACCTATTATCTATAAATACTTAATGACTGTGGTGTTCCCATTGCTTACACCTCCATTACTTTGTGAAAAACAGTAAGTGCACAGTTTTGCTATAGTAAAACTGTGTATGTAACATCAGACATCTAACCTGGACATGCTGGTATCTTTGCTCTTTTACCAGTTTACTGTTTCTCTCAAACGGTACAATGTATGTTACTGTTTCATTCTTATTTGGTGTTTCTTTATTTAAAAAAAGGCTTTATGAGTTTTCCCTATATACTGTATATACAGTATGTGTTCACTAACAAGTCTAAAACAAGAAACCATTGCAATCAGCAGTGTTTGAAATGCATCAGGCTGAAATCTGTACTGTTTTGAATGTGTGGCTAACAGTTTTGACAGCAGTGTGTTGGCATTTGAACAAAGTGCTGTAAATCCACAGTGATGTGCAGGTTGTGGTAAAAACCATGGGATAAGTGTGTAGAGTTTTGAAAACTGTGTTCAAGCAATGAAAAATGAACTAGAGTTTGGTCCACATGAACTGCTGATGTGCATAATGTGGTTAGAGTTTTGCACGTTACTCCAGTTGTGCCCACTGTCGTCTAGCGACAGAAAAAACCCGTAAGTATTCAGTTTTCATCACGTTTGGCATAATTCAGCCAGGCTACATGCTTTCTTTTTGCATTTTGAGCATTTTTTATCTGGGTAGCTTGGTCAGATGGAGGAGGAGAGAGACGTGTAGTAAAGATAAAATAAAATAAAATGCATCTAGATGAATGAATTTTTTGTTGTTTGTCACATACTTCATTCTGAGAAAAGTGTCTTTCAGTTACCCCATTATCACTGTCAAGTCAAAAGAATTTATATAGCCCAATATTAAAAATCACAAATTTGCCTCAAGGGGCTTTACAATTGTACAGCATATGACATCCTCTGTCCTTAGACCCTCCCATTTGAATAATGAAAACTCCCACAAAAAAAACTTTAATGGGGGAAAAAAAATTGAAGAAACCTCAAGAAAAGCAACTGAGGAGAGATCCCTCTCCCTGGATGGACAGACATGCATGCAATGTTTATGTTACCGTAAGTGTGTAATATGATTTGTCCTTTATCTGGCATAAATGTTTGTTCCTTAAACTGGTGGTTCCCAACCTGGGAGTCGGCAAGCCCCACAAAGGGGTTGTCAGATGAATCTAAGGGGTCACAGTATTAATATTGAACATAGAATGTAAAATACAGTTTAAAAAAACTGTACTTTAAGTGGAGTAATGTTTAACACTATCTACCAGCAGATGGAAGCATAACACAGATGACAGACATCATGATGGAGAGCAGGCCAGGGCCCCTACAAACACCACATTCATTTAAATATTATTTCCAAAGGTTAGACCTCAGTCTTCTGCACATTCAACACAATTTGTAAACCAAATTAGCGTCTTTGTTTTACACTTTTCCAAAAACAGAATCTCTTTGTTTCATAAATGTGTAAAAGCAACGCAAGAGAAAAGGTAATGTTAATGTCTTCTATCACTGACAATTTTTCTATTCATTTCTCATTATAATCCTCTATTTTGCACAGCATTAATGCTTCAACGTTTTCATCTCTGAGCTCTGGTGTATTTCTATGTTTCTCTGCAGCATCATATTGTAACATCATACTCTATCTGCTGAATGAATCATTTGTTACGCAGTAGTTTTGAAGGATTTAGACACGCTTCTTTGGACAAAATTCATTATCTATGTCAGGATTACTGTCTCGATTGCCAGTCAAGTCATGATACCCTGATTACCTTGCCTTGTTTGATATTTAAGAACCTTCAAAATATAGTATGATAGTAAATAAAAAACACTGAATAGCATAGAGACAATGTGAAAGGAGAAGAAAAGAAAATTTCTATTAAAAATAAAACCAGTTGCGAGATGTTAGTAGTCCCAATATCTTGCAAGAAATGATGTATTCAAGTAAGATATCAATGACCAAAAGTGCCAACATTATGCAGCAGTAAAGCATCGGTCACTTCCTTTTTTCAATTCTATCTCAATAGACTGACGTTAAATGAGTTATTCCTCTTCTTGTAAGATTTCACGTCATAGGCTTAAATACCAGAGAACTGCTGGTTATTAGTGTCGGGGTAAAAAAGACCACTCCTGCTGTTGAGTTTCTTTCCAGGGCGAATTTATTGTCGGAATAAGTGAAAACACCATTCATCTGGTTTGTGTCATGACTGGAGCAAGTATTTCATGCGTCATTCTTTCATCCACAGCTAAGGCCCATGATGCACCTCCGCCCAGTTCACTGCAGCTGTGATGGAAGCCAGGTTGAAGCCCAGAGAGGAGACAGAGGTCAGAGCTGGTTCTCACACTGTGTTACTGTTGTTAAGATACCACACATGTCTGATAATCCAACTAACCAAGTATGGACAGTTTAAAGAATTAATATCAATATCTGAACCCTTCTACACCATTCATATCCACTTTCCTCCAGACACACACACACACACACACACACACACACACACACACACACACACACACACACACACACACACACACACACACACACACACACACACACACACACACACACATCTGCCTAAAAAATACACAAACTGCATCATGATTTGGACCTACATCATCACTCATCTTTCTACACTCCCTTTCTCCATCCCTTCGCCGTGGCTCTCTCCCTCTCCTCCCTTGCTTCAGAGCCAGATGGATTACCTCATCAATCAAAGTTCCCAGAATCCCGTCCTGTGTGTGTGTGTGTGTGTGTGTGTGTGTCTCACTAATGCAGTGTCCCCATTCAGTAGGATACTCACTGCAGCCATTTTGTAATGACAAAAAAAAAAATTTCAAGTAAAGAGTCGCACAGGAAACTGCTAATCTCGCTCATGCACAAAAGTGTGTGTGTGTGTGTGTGTGTGTGTGTGTGTGTGTGTGTGTGTGTGTGTGTGTGTGTGTGGGGTCTTGACACATCACGGATGCCAAAAACCTTTCTCAATTGCTGTAAAGAACACACTCAAACAAGTCTAAAATCAGAGAAATAATCCAACATATCACATGGCAGTGAGGAAGAGCAATGCAAGGGCTTTTCATTTGACAAACATAACTACATTTCCAACGATTAAGGATTTAGATAAGTTGGTGCTAGTTAATGTCTAGCCATAAGAAGTTAAAAATAGAAACATGGATAAGTATTGTTGTTGTTTTTTTACTTTACTAGAGATTTAAAAAAAAGAACTATGTCAGTTATATCATCAAAATAAAATTAGCCTTAAAAAGAGTCAGGATTTGATTAAAGTAACTATATATAACTTTTAAATGTTTCTGAAACTGTGTCATTTTTCATCTGATGATCATAAATGACCTGTAACAGCGAACGAGACTAACAGTGAAAAGAATGCTATTTTTATATAGTTTTTATTAATGTCTTTGCCCCGGTCCGATTTTTTCTGCAAAGTCACAAAATGATTTGCGGCAGGTAGACGGCACTACAGAGCACGCATTTTAAAGGGTCACAGATTTCGGTGTAACACCGGAAAAGCCAGTGTTATTGTATCCAGCCAGGTAGCAGGACATTTCTTTATATAGGCCTAATTGTATTTTAATTTGATTTAAAAAAGTTATCTGTTGTAGTTATGGCTGATACAGGGCAATCACAGAAAAAAAGGAAATAAACGAAGAACTAAAAGCTAAGAGGGAGAGAGACAGACGACGGGTTAAAACCAGAGGTGGTCAGGCTTTCAACAGATGGAGACAATTACAGGATTGTAAATTAGTCAAAATCCACCCCAAATTGGCCCTCAGGTATGTCTATTTCATTCATAAAGTAACTTTACAATGCGAGATGTGGTTGTATGTCAGGAGCCTACATTAAATTACTCCCCCCTTCCATTTAGCGCTGTTTTGTTATTTCGTTTTAGTCCGTGTTTGTGTTGGCCTACTATTTCCATTTTGTCCCCCTGTACTTGTGTAAAGCGTCCTAGGGTTTCATGAAATGCGCTATATAAATCTAAGTCATTAACGTTGGTTGCTACAACAATCTATTAATGCTTTGGCTCATGACACAGTGACTATCGTATGCAACACTTGAAATGCAATGATGCATCTGTAATGTATTCTTTAATATCGAATTTCTGTCTGAGCAAAACATTCATCGCAACTATATGACCACCTGGTAACGCTAACTCGGTAATCCAGTGGGTAATACTGCACTGTAAAGAAAAGACCTTTACAACAGCAGGTGTTCATTTTTTTTTTTTTAAGATTTGTTTTGGCCATTTCAGCCTTCTGATGGAAAGGACAGCTAAATATGAAAGGGGGAAGACATGCAGGAAATTGTCCAGGTTGGACTTGAACCCTGGTCCTTCTGTGTCAAGGAATACACCTCTATATATGTGCGCCTGCTCTACCAACTGAGCTAACCCATCCACCCCTTTGGGTATTCTAACAGAGAGGAAGCTTTACAATGTTGTACATATTCTGTATTTTCTGTATCGCGCCCCCCCCCCTCCTCAAAAGAAACAATTATGGAGCAGGCAATGCTGATAACACCTAAGGAATTCGAGGCATGCACAAACAGCCCTTCCCCCCATCCGCTTGGCTCTCTTTCCCCTTCCCCCTGCCCTCGTCCCCTTCTTTCCTTCCCTCCCACTCCATCACCAGACTCGTTTCTGCTTCTTTACACTCACATTTGTTGCTCAGATTACTTCCAGCTGGAACATAGTGTAAATACCCCACTCAAGAGAGTCTTGAAAACTAATTTACAAAAAGAAAACAAAGAAAGACTAACATAAAATTTAGAAAAGAGTTTTTTTTTTACATCAGGTTCTGCTGAACTTGATAGGTAATGATGTGATGTTTAGAATTGCAATGCCTTTTTCAAATACACAGTTTCTCTGTGACAACCTATTAGTCATATCCTGGAATGGTTAGGTTTGACATGTTGTTACTAACCTGTACCAATCAAGCAACAGTGACGGACTCGTAGGAACAAACTAGATGGACACTCCAAAACTCTTTGTTTTTGAGGGAGAACCCTTACAGAATGAATACATATAGATCTCATAAACAAAAGTCACTAAACTAAATACATAAACTTTATAAAGGCTCTGTAAATTCAATCCTAATTTAAATGTAGCCTATACTGAGGATGGATAAAAAAGGGGGAGGGTTTGGGCAGACCGGGTCCAATGCATGTCTTTGTCCCCCAAACCTTGACCAAACTTTTTTTGTTTAGATTGTAGTGGAGCTTAAACAAAAAGGAGACGAAAGAAATGGGATGGACATTGATCTCACTACACATACACATATATTTACATTCACCCATGAAAATCCAAGAGGGATTCATCCATGTGCACATGTGACATTCATTTGTTTTTTGTTCCCCTCAAGCCTTCCTCACCAAAACTTCCTCTTTCACACTCTCCCTCAAAAACACATTCCAACCACAGGGAATGCTTGACTGATTGTCTGAGTATGTGTGTGTGTGTGTGTGTGTGTGTGTGTGTGTGTGTGTGTGTGTGTGTGTGTGTGTGTGTGTGTGTGTGTGTGTGTGTGTGTGTGTGTGTGTGTGTGTGGTCTGTTCAGCAAATGTGTAAAGTAACTTCTCTCACGTGAAGCAAGCAATCATCCAGCTGTTTGTCTGTGCTGTGGAACACACTTCTTATTTACTACAACAGGGAACTAAATAGTGCCAAAATATCCTGCTGATTTCCCTGTTGAGCAGAAGCATTATTACATAAGTGCACTTATGTAGTTCATTAAATCAAAAAGGTATCTCATTAAAACTGCAAATTAGAGTCAATCTTCAGCTACTTTTTGTAAACTCAATATGTGGTATTGTACGTTTTATTGCATTCTGTATGTTCATTACCCTGAAAAATTCTTTATTTTGAAATTCACATCATTATTTCTGACACTAACCAGCTGAGCAAATGCAAACCAAAACTACTGTTGCTGGATGAATTATGTGAGAATTATAGATGTCTAATGATAACTGTCATGGATAAACATAAATAAAAATGTTATAGTTTGTTTAAGTTGAGCTACATGTGTGTGCAGAGATTCCTTCTAAATGCTGTTTACAGTTGATCAGTTTCTGATGAAGTCCACTAAGAGTGTGTATTCTTTTTTACTTTACTCTTTACTAGCGTGGCCTGCCCTTCTCACACAACTTTCAAATGTAAACTTTTCAAACTGAAATTATCCTTTTTTGCCCACTCCTTTATGTTCAACCACTGTTTGCTGTCCTTCCCCCCTCTGTTAGCCATTCTAACCTTGAACCCCACACTGACAGTCTCAATGACCGAGCCCCTCACTCACACATGAACTCCCTGAGCTCCCGCCCCCCTCCCCCAGTTGTGGGTGTTTGTGTGTGGGTGTGTTGTGTTGGTTGTTAATGCAGGCAAAGGGTGGAAGGGTGGTGTTTCCTCAACATGTGATGCTATCCTTAATAGGTTGTATATGGGTGGTAGTTGTAGCTGGCTAGTTCAGGCTGTTCGCATGAACCATTCATACATATAGTTACGAGTAAGTAAAGCGCTGTAATTTGTATGTATTCCACGTGTTTATTGCTGTATGCACTGCTGCTGTATAAGACAGCACTGATAAAACAGGGCTTTTCAAGCGAGGGAGTGGAGTTCATCTCCCAGGAAAAACACAGGACTTTCACCCAGGAAACACATCCGTTTCCCGGGAGTACTACTTAAGGGGACCAGGGTTTAAATCCAAACCCAGATCTTGTTTCTAACAGTCGTTTTGGTGCCTAAACTGAACTGTCGTCGCTGCTTGACGGTCACCTTTTGTCGACTAAACTCAACTGCAACGGCCTCTGAAACGACTGGCACCTCACGGTGCCCTATAATCAAATTTAATTGCAAAGACTGCTAAACTTAACTGTCATGTGACCAGTCGTCATGTGACCAGCCGGCAGTCACCTAATTTCGTAGGACATCATACCAACCCGTTCATGAGAATGCCTTGAGCTGTTTTGCTGTGTTTTATGTTAAAGTTTATTCTGATGCGCCAGATGGTTTGTAACACAGAACCATCTGAGAAACCGTTTGATTGGAAAAGGGCAGGTGATTGGTTAAACCATCTGTCTATCATGTCCATACTCCGTATATACTGTTTTAAACCTAACAGTCGTGCCCGTCACACACCTAAACAACACCCATAGCTGCCAGTAGCTCCAAGCTGGACGCTGATTGGTTCAGTGAACTGGTAGTTCAGACACAAACGCATTACTTGTAGCCTGCCAATCATAAACCATCCTTTTTCATTTTTGGAAATGAAATCAAACTTTACATTACATCAATCCTATATTCTTAAAACAAGAAAGCTATTAAAACACTGAATCTATGTACCCTATAACATTTTTGTGAACTGCTTTATGATTTGTGTCTGTATTCTGATCCCCTGGCATTTTCTGTTTATGTATGTTTTATATGTTTACCATGTTATTTGTCAATAAATTAATAAGCCAAAACAATAAGCCACACGATGGATTTTCGTGTTATCCCGCGATTCTCGCTTGATCTTGTGATATTGTTATAATCCAGCTGCCGTATATTATTTTAGATAACAACAAAAAGATGAAGCATGTTTCAACACAAAACTTTATCAGATGAAGCTTATAGAATGGCCTTTGACCTGTGTTTTGAAACACTCAAATATTAGGGTTCACTCCCACATCGAGGTTGTAATAAATTAAACTGGAAAAAAATGTAGACGATGCACCAACTCTTCTTTCCCCAATACAGATTATCAGGCAATTCAGCAACTTCCAAACACGCACTCCTACACACACACACACACACACACACACACACACACACACACACACACACACACACACACACACACACACACACACACACACACACATTTACAAGCACCCATATATGCACACACACTCCCACACACACACTGCTTAGCTTCCCTCGAGGTAATAAGTATAGATTCACAGGCCAGAACACTTGGGATGGAGGGGGCTGGGTTACTTAGCAACGAGCCTGTTGACGTCCAAACAATGTTCATGTCGTCAAAGTGGCTGGTTGTACCAGACTAAGGTTCTGCTGAGTGCAACAATGTCACTGGTGTGTTCCTAAATGCAGACAGAGGAACAGCCCACAGACAGGCTGCCCGACTGAATGACACAGAGACCAACGCAAAGTGCTTACGGCGCTAATTCATGGAAGCGCTGTTCACAACGCTGTAATTTGTCATTTTACAGTCCATTAGAAAGCATGCAGTGCTCACAGCTAGCGAAGTGGCAGTCTGTGTGTCAAGAAAGGAGCTCACCAAGAGACTGGGCAGGGACATGCAAATTTGACTAATTCTGCAACTGGTTAAGTTCTTATATGAAAGATAATAAATGTATTAAGGACAATGCAGAAAATGATTGTCAACTTGTTAACCTAAATTATTGTTTGCATGTTTTTGAAAACATTTTGACAAATTGTTTACTTTTCCCTTGATGAGTTTTTACAGGATTCGTTAATCTTCCACATTATAAACTGCTTGTTTCTGTATCTGTTTTGAGCTTCAGGCAAAACTGCACAGGCAAACTTTAGTTTTGAGGCTTGGCAAAGTTGTCTAGCTCAGCTCCCTCATTTGAATAACAGGCACTTATATTCTGAGGGGAAGTCAAGACTGCCCACCAAAAATATGATTCACTCTTTTTCTTGCAGGGTTTTTGCATACATCATGAAATGACATTTTATGCTATTCATAGTGAGCAGTCCATGGCGCATTGACAGAGCATATGACTTGTAAGTTGCATAATTTAGGCTACCCTGAGATATTAAGAGTAGCAGAAATGCTTTTTAGTGTAATTACTGTGATACCCATTGCCTTGTAGTGTTACCAGTACTGATTGTTTGAATACATCTACATTTTAGTCATCAGGTTTCAGCTGCCATCTGTGTTGGGAAACATCTCTCAACCAATTGCTGGCAACAGGAGAAAGTAAAAAGGCATTTAAATATAGCCGAATTAGATAAGAAGCCAGAGTCACTGACGAGGCAGGCATGGATAAAATGTGAAAGTTAACTAGGACACCGCTCATTCACACTCCGATGGAAAATGTTTAGGTTTAGTACCCTGTGTGTGTGTGTGTGTGTGTGTGTGTGTGTGTGTGTGTGTGTGTGTGTGTGTGTGTGTGTGTGTGTGTGTGTGTGTGTGTGTCTGCTGTTTAACAACCTTCGTCTGTGCCCTTCAGAGGAAACTGCAGACACCAGATACACTGGACCAACTGCATTACACCATGATCAGTCCACATCACTGGATCATGCAGATGTTCCTATTTTAGGCCTTTTACAAGAAATTATCTCTGTAATGGGCTGTGCTTAGCTGATGGTTGCCTGTGACTCACACCCTCAAGAGTTTTCACTTTTTCTGATATGTGTTGTGTGAAGCTGCTTTGCATCAGTGTGTTGCTGCATAATTGATCACATCATGTTAATGGAAGAAATAATTGTTTGCATAGGAGTAAGGCAGCAGAATCACCAGCAGTGTAAGAGATGTAGGGCAGCACAAACCAAACCATATGATGGACTTTTGATCATCGGCTGCTCCTGTGTATTATTACGTAAGACAAGGCAAAATCCCAAAGAAAACGTTGGACACCAAGTAGAAGAAGAAGCACAAATTAGTACTTTAACAAATGTATTTATATTGATGGTTGTAATACTATATGTAACAAGTATATAATTGAATAGTTTTTTAAAAAAATGCAACTTTTTGAGTTTTTCAACAGATCAAATTATAATAAAGGCTATTTTAGTCCTGTTATTACAGACATCATGGATGTAAACAGCAAGTCGGCCATGACAAGGTGGTTTAGACACAATCAAGTGGATCATATTGCCACACATGCTTTCGCCACACATCACCAAAATTGCTCAATATGCATAGAGCTCGATCTGTGTACAAGATAATCTGCTGGGTGTTTTTTGTTCTTTTAAAAGTAATGATGAGGTGATGACTGGAGCAGAAGTGGCCGTGGTGCAGGAAGACTTTAATAATTACATTATTCATATTAAATTAGTTTTTTTGGCCCATGTGCCAATATGAACACATTTTAAAGGTTGAGTAGGTCTGGGACACTAATCTATTTTTTTTCTATTATGGAGGTGCTTTCTCGTTGACATTCATTATAGAAACATCCAGTATGTCCTGAGCAGTGTTTAATAACTGCAGTACACTGACAAGCAGAATACATACATTTGCACTTTTTTTTATTTTATTAAAAAAGGTGTGTATAAAAATGACTCAAACCTCAAGCTGACCCAGACGATTTGTTATATAACCATTGACAGAGCTGTCAGACATAGCTCATTGGCAAAGTTTGATTAAAACAAAAAGGGAATTTAAGGTATTTAGTGGGAGACTGTGTTTTTTTTTTTACTAAGCATTAAGCACTAAGCAAATTAAGCAGATAATTGTTACTGTAATATGAAATGTCATCTTTGTATTGGATGAATGCAATGAATGCTTTTATGAACCGTCTGAACTTTTACATTCAAATATGTTCATAAAGGAAATTTTAATTATACAGAATTCCTGACTTGTTGTAACTTTATGTGAATGATATTGTTTGTGTAGCTAATTTCTACAGCAGAGTTAAAGAGTGCATAGCAGTCAATACAAACAAACACGGGAGAAGGTTACACAAAGAAAGAAGAGGACAGCGGCAAAACAAAAAAGGGTACACGTACTCTGGTTGGGTTAAAGGGTGGTGGAGTTGTTAGAATATGCCCTTATCACAGATAAGAGGTCTAAATGTTGTCGTCAGCTTTTTTAAACCTGCGCTGATTCAATATTATTGAAGAGGAGGCATTGTATATTATTAGCAAAAACATGTCACACTGAAATTGTCTGGCATGGTCATTCATTAATGCCCTAACTCTCTTGAAGTTTGTAGTTTTAGCTATATGTTGGCTTAAAAGTTTACTATTTGATTTTATTTTGGCTGTGAGATTTTTAATTTTTTACAAGATCTCCTGAAGCTCAGCTGTTTTTGTTTTGTTAAACCATGTTCATCCTAAACTCCTGTGTTTATGTAAAGTTGGTTTTATATATATATATATGTATAAGGCCTACAAAAATGTAGCTACAAAAACAATTTTTTTTGGATAGTAGGCTACTAGTATAAGGAGTTAAAATATGTTAGTGATATTGTCAAAACTGCAAATAAATAGTTAAATGTTATAATATATCATACAGGATATTGGATGTACTGTAGTCAATGGCATGGGGGGGGGTGCGATCTTCACTTTTAGCAAAATTGAAATTTTGAACATCAAACATTTCATTTTCTGCAACAATTTATGCATTTTCTGCATCAAGTTATGGTGCAAATGTCTTTATGTAAAGGAAATTATAATAGGATATTTGACTGGATGGCACTGGCCAGTTTTGATTATTGGGGTAAATTACGCCTATGACTGTAGCCTAGTTTAAGGTTTTTGTTGTGATATTTTAATGAAAATAAAACAGATTAGGATTTCTTAAAAATAAAAGAATGTTTTCTCGAATGAAGTGGCGTGAGGTCAAGGAGAGAATCAAGGACCCTCAGACAAAAACTTAGCACACAATAACCTGATTTTACAAGCGTTTTGTTGTAAGAGTCACAGTTTTGAGGAGCTTTTTTCTAGTTATTCTTCCCTGTGAGAGAAATAACAGTGGGAGGTGAATGAAGTCGAGCTAATCCGTTCTTCTCTGTGGACCACCTGTATCCGTGTGAAGGACCCTTAAAGTAGCCCAGGGGCCAGCAGTGGGGGCCCCTGTCATGCAGCAGCAGCAGCAGCAGCAGCAGCAGCAGCAGCAGCAGCAGCAGCAGCAGCAGCAGCAGCAGCAGCAGCAGCAGCAGCAGCAGCAGCAGCAGCAGCAGCAGCAGCAGCAGCAGCACCACTTGCAGTCAAGCAGCAGGACTCCAGGCACTCACTTCCCCAGCTGCTGACGTCAGCTGGCAGCCTGGGCTGTGTTCGCCGCTCCGGACATAGCGCCGAGAAAAATGCTGCTCTCCGTACCGCCAAGGGCAGGAATCAACCCATACAACGGCTATAACAGCAGAAACAGCAAAAAGGTAAACGCTTTCAGGATTTCCCCTTATTTAAGGCTTGTTCGCCCTGCAGGGCAACACGCCCGCGTTTGTCGCGACAGAAAAGGGCTTGTGACAGTGAGCTGCAGTGTCCTTGAAAAGCCAAACGTACTGAATTTAACTTCAGACTTCATGGAGTGAAAATCGGCGTATAGAGCAGCCGTACTCCGTGGTTTGTGTAGGTAGGAAAATGAGCTACCGCTCGGTCCTGTCATGTTGGACCCCTGGTGTTTTATTTCGTAGTATTTGTGCTTGCGTACTACAGTAAGGATGTCGATACGGCTCTGCTCACTCATTTGAAAAAAGTCAATGGTGGAGAGCAACTTTTATGGGTGAACTGTACCGCGTTGGGATAGCGCGTCTGTGCCTGGATGTGTTTGTGAAAGTGGGGGTAGGGTGAAAGGCAGGCTGAGGGGAACATGTTACAAAATGAATTCTGCCTCTTACTCCGGACACTCATAGCTAGTGTTAATAAATCAGGTCTTCATTGTCTCCGCTGCCGCGTAAGTTTGCAAAGTTTTTTTTTCTCCCTCGTTTCCCATCTGAAAGCAGAATATGCCCCACCCCTTGAAAATCCCACCAGACCATGATGACTACATTCCCAGAATTATGAATCGCGCTCTCGTCATTACATTTAATGTTGACATAGTCACTTTTGTAACCAATATGTGAGGGAAGGATACTCTCAACAAGATTTGATGTACAGCAGTACAAGATTAGGAAAACAAATTAAATAGCCTACCTAAATTACAAAATTGTTTTAAAATGCATTTATTTCTGGTTACTGCTGGCAGAGCTGATTTCTTTTTTGCATTAAAACACGTTTTTTGCTTTCTAAAATCCCTTTTACTGAGCTGTGTATAAGGTAGGTTGCACGTATGTGTGTTCTCTCTCTATGGACCATAATGGCTTAGAAGTGATGGTTGGTTGTGGTGATGGATGTTGTGATTTTACAGCCACTAAATTCACAGTAGCTCTTCCTGTTCTTCTTCTCTGGCTGCTTTTCACAGACTGTGTTGCTGTGTGCCGTGCTGCAGAACTCTAAATGGCATTTGGAAAATGTATATTGACTTATTGTCTTTTTGTGATCTTGGGCACCGCCTGGCTGCTCATCTCTCCCAGATCTGATGTTAACACTAGTGCTTGTCGGAAGAAAATAGCGTTGTGTATTTGTTTGTTCTACACACACTCGCACACAAAAATAGGCAATTTATTTTTTAATGTATGTACATTTATGTGCAGTCCTTTACTCAAGCTGTTACTAGGTTGTTGGACCTCATTTCGTTGCTATGAGGAGACTATTTGACAAACAATTCCCTCCCTAAACTATCATTGCAAACCATTGTAGCTCACCAGGGACCAATACAAGTGTTAAAAGTCACTTAAAAGGAAATAAACTGTATTAGCAATCAGGATTGCAGTCTTGTAAGTGTCAGCAGTTGCAGTTTCATTCTTTAAAATGGGTCCCTGTTGTTTCTGACTATATATATTATAATTGTATAATATAAATTAAGAAGCTGTTACACAGTTATTAAGTAACAGCATATCAAATGACCTGTCCTCATTTTAAACAGCAATGCCTCTTCCAATATCAACTAGCTATAAACTAGCTATTATATAATAATCGCTTAGTTGTTTCAATTATTTTTTTAAGCAAAACTGCTTTTTGCAACATTAGCAGGTTCCAGCTTTTCAGGATTTGTTGCTGTTCTGGTCATATATATGATAGTACTATGGATGACCAATTTGACTTTTTCTGTACCGATACCGATACCTGGGCTTTGGCTGTCGGCCGATACAGAGTACCGATCCGATACCAGTGTTTAATTAATAAGCTGTATGCCTCACTGTGTGGAAGTAACTGGGATCATTCTTTTATGTGTAACTCAACATCAGGCTTGACTTAAACATTGCTTTACTAATTTTGTAAATAATAAATACATGGAAATAAATTTACTGAATCGTTATGTATTATTAAAATAATACATTGTGCACCAGCAACTTGGTGAAACATTTGAACAGGAATTACAATTCAGACCGTTTAAATGCAGCAACAACTTGGTCAAAGGTAAAAATCTACCAGCGTTTTCCCCAAAATGTTGAATTTTGCCTTTAAGCAGAAATTAATGCAGCACTAGGGCAGTTATCATAGACCTCATAGGAACGCTCACCTTTATGCCTTTTGTGTAGGTTGCCTATAATAGGGTAATACATTTTACAGTCACTTCTGAATATGTCAAATCTTTTTTTAAATCAAATTGACAAAAATACTGCCAAAGGTGAGTTTTACAGGAACCAATGATAACATGCCATCTGAAAAGAAAAATATAAATGAATGAACTGAAATGTATGAAATAAGAAACTTTATTGATCCTACACAGGTAAAGTGTCACAGCAGCAGAAGTACAACAACAGATGATAAGTAACTTTAAAAAAATCTGAAAAAGACTAGAATGATGTATATACAGAGGCCAGAATGTACTTGGCCTTGCTACATACATTATGAACATGCACTACATACAAATGAAGCCTCAAATTCAAATTAAATTGAAATAAAAAAAGTTTTAAATAGAGTGTAAAAAGAAGTTTTAGTGGTCCCAAGCCTCTCTATTTTGTGGAGCTAAAGTTCACAGAGAGGTCAAGTTCCTGTGTTGCGATCCCTTACATTTTCTCCTCCCACATCCACTTCATCTTCATTCTTTATCTCCTGCTCACATACTGCAATACCTGAGCTGCACTAGTACACACAATAAAAGCCTGATCACAAAATCAGCACGCTGAGAGGTTAGAAAAGCACTCTTTGTGTGTGCAAGGTGATTACCCAGCCTGATGACTAAGAGGTGTTTGATTTCTGTTGTGCTTAAAGCCAGCTGCTCCTCCCCTGACTCAGCACCTCATTTCCTCCCTCAAATAAATAGAATTAATGTTCTCAAATCAAATTTGGTAGGTTTCTGTGTAACGCTTCCTGGATGGAAAAATAACAGGAGGCGGTTTGCCGCTTCTAAGGTATCAAGCATCTCGCTCAGGGGCTCATCGAAAGGCTGGTTTTTATACTTGTCAATCAGATTTTTGTTCTCATGTTGGCGGGGTTCCTTTTCAATGTCAACGTACTGCTGTGATTTAAAGATCTGCTTCAACACATTTATTGGATCAAAACACAACTGGATATGAAAAGAAAATGAAAGAAAAACATTAACTGGAGCATTCAATTGTGACACAGATGTAAAGACTATTCAGACATGAAGAATAGCAGAAGTGAAGTCTCCCATGCTTCTTTAAATAATTTCACTTTCAACTCCACCAGCTTTCAGGCATCACTAATTCTTGCCCATGCTAAGTATTCTTAACTTTTGTGACATTACTCTTTGACAACACTCAGTGTGACTGCTACAACAGTGTGTTGTAGCAGTGCAATTTATTGATTTGAAATGCTTCCACACAAAAGAGGCTTGATAAAAGGCTTACACACATCGACATACAGGCACATAAAACATGAAGGAAAGATTGATTTTTACCTTGTAACATACTGTAGAATCCTATGGTTAATAGAAAGAATGGCCTCTTATGAACACCTTGAGTTTTGTTGGTAAAGCAGGTTTGTTATATCACAGATCCTGCGCTTGTGACTTGAGAACTTGAAGTCCATTTTTCTAATAGTCACATAGAGAATAAGGTGTACCAAAAACAGTGCAAATAAAATTTGTAATAATGATATATTATGTAGAGCTGCAAAGATTAATCGATTAAATTAATCGCAGACTATTTTGATAATTGATATGTCGGTTTAAGTCATTTTTTAAGACAAAAGTAAAAATTGATTTGATTCCAGCTTCTTAAATGTGAATATTTTCTAGTTTCTTCTCTCCTCTGTGACAGTAAACTGAATTTCCTTGAGTTGTGGACAAAACAAGACATTTGAGGACGTCATCTTGGGCTTTGGGAAACTGATCCACATTTTTCACCGTTTTCTGACATTTTATAGACCAAACAACTAATTGAATAATCGAGAAAATAATCAACAGATTAATCGAAAATAATCGTTAGTTGCGGCCCTAATATTATTTATGTTATGCATTATGTATATTATAATATATTGTTCTGTGAAATTGAATAACCCTCTCAGTAATTTCACGAGAAAAAAGGCACAGTGATTAGTTAGCCCAGATCATGGCTGCATGTACTAATGGATTCATATAATAAGTAACAGTTACTGTTTTAAAACTTGATCAGATTCAACATTGACAGTTAGTGTTTAGCTGGCCTGCTTTGGTAAATCAAATTGTACAATTCACATGTAAACTGTCCAATCAGCAGGGTTTATTTTGAGCAGGCAGTGATCAGTCACTCTTCTCTCAAGACTGGGGGCAAAAGCATTTCAAATAAGCTCTGATAAACATGACCTGCCCAGCACAACAGTTAAAGACAAAGATACTGACTATAGTGAATGCGGTGATTATTGGTAGGATGTACTGATCCAAGTGCATAGAACTGATTAAAATCATTTGGTAACATGGTAACACAGGCATGCTGTGGCACGTAAAATAGTGTTTTGGCGGCCCGTTGCTACTAATTGAATGTAACTGATACACACCAAATATAATTTTATTTATAATGCCACTACCTATCCTGCATATCTGATCAATGCATCCCTTTAATGATGAATTTATATTTATTGAAACCAAGCCAGAAACATGCTTCCAATAGAGATAATAATGTTGCTCCGTGACTGTTGGATGTGTAAGTAGGCAATTAATAACACAGCCATATACATTTTAATGCAATGGACTGTGTGTCTGTTAGTTTGTTTTGGAGTTTGTGTTGTGGTCAAAAATCATTCAATGCAGCTTTAAGCTAGGAGCAGAGTGACTGCCAGCAGTAACATCATGTACAAGTAACCTACAACCATACAAGTAAGATCTTGATCCCTTATTTTGCCTTTGGAGTTTGGTCAATAGAGTTTAAATCTTAAGGAAATGTTGGACGATAAGTAACAAGATATTGCAATACAGAAATGCCAATGATAGGTCTGAGGTAATTTAGAAACGGTGTCTCAATTACATCCACCAGAAGGCACAGACAAGATGATTTTTACACTGTAATGTCCCACTAACTATGTATATTGGTCACAATAAAAAAAAAAACTTCTAAGGGATCTGTACCAAGATTGTTTAAAAAATAAAAGATACTATGCACCCATATATCATTATCAGATTTTTAAACTCCCTGAGCTAATAAGCTATATGTATTACAGTATATTAGGTAGTAAATATCGTCTTAAAAAGTCCAGTATTGGTCAGGCTAAAATTACAACATAATAATCTTGCTTTAATTCAATTTTTTCTTTATGCCAAAGTTAAATGCTGTGTACAAAAGGCTTTGAGTTTGAACACATCATATATGCTCATCAATGCATGTTTGTAACAATTCCACAACAGAAAAAACATTACATACACAAATAAGTGATGTCTACAGGGCTACTTTATTGTGTGTGTATTAAACCAGCTGTTCTGCTGCAGTGACTCTGTTCTCATTAAACTCTGTTGTAGAGTCACCTTTGTCCTTCTGGCCCTCTGCCAGTTATATGTTTATCTATCTCTTTGTTTAATGGTGTCAGATGTTTTAGATTGGTCTCCAGCTTAAGTGCCAACCTATGAACTGGCCAAGGTGAACAGGTAGAGAGGGAGAACAAGTCCTTGGAGAAAGCACAGCTGTCAGAAATCCGATGCCAAGTACCGCAGTGATGCCAGACACTCGGTGTGTCTCACATTTTGTTAGATCTCTAGCTGAGCTGAGGGCCAATGTTTGTCAGTATCCGTTTCCAAGCTTCCCGGCTTTGGCCACCTGACCTGGCTTGAAAAGCCATGCATGCATGTGCATTTGCACTGTGCAAGTGCATCAAGGTGTGATCAACAACATTAAGAGACAGACAGTTTGTAAGATGAATAGGTGCCTATAAAAAAGACAAAAGGAAGGCGAGGGTTAGAGACAGAAAGCAATGAAGGAAGACTCAGGAACGAGTCTAGACGTGAGTTTGGTGTCCCTGTCACCTGGTTGGAATGCAGAGCTCATCATTCAAATGCCCGTGTGATAAGATCAGGAGCAGATAGAGAGGATTTCTTGCCTGCTGCCATACTGGGGCTTACTGCTTTACTAGACACACAGTCCTTACCTAACCCTCAGCTAATGTAACAAGACTATTTTTCCAGATGTATTAGTCTGACAAATGAGTAGTTTTTTATGTTTGTATTGTTTTTATCAACATGACAAACAGGAAATTATTTGGTTTTAGAGTCAAATAGCTTTTCCAAAATGTTTGTCGATGCTTCAGAAGCGGTATCTAATTCCTTTTCCCGTGACTCATTTTCCTTGTCAGAGCTACAGTGGAGCTGGTGCAAAGTGTCATCTCAGCGGCGTAACTCTATACAAGCCGGATGCTGCGTCCTCATTCAGCCAGGCTATAAATCTGTGCATTAGCATGTAAGTCGGTCAGCTGGTCAGACAGCCATGGCTCTTTCCTGTCTAATGTAAGACATGAAGCCAGGACATGGGAAGGTCGGCAGACCCCCCCGCCCCAACAGCCAGGAAATCTATGGAATTCTGTGGGTCAAACTGGGGTCAACTGGAGAAGCCCCCACAGGGAGCGACAGAGATAAAAACAGAGATGGAGTGAGACTAAGAAGAGGGTTGGACATCTAGGCAGAGATACATTATCAAGCGTTTTAAGTGTTTATATAAATGTATCACAGTTAATAACTTATTTTGATGTCAACACAAAAAATTAAAAAAATTACATTTTTGATGTCTTTTAAGATTAAAGTCCGTCAGCACCAACAGCATGCAGTATTTGAGAAAGACACTGGCAGCTTCAGAGTATTGATGTAAGGAAATGCTTTTATTTATAGAAGTGTTTTTGTGTTAAGTTTGGTCCTAAAAATATCCAGTGATATTTTTTTTAGCCTTTTGTTATGAATTTGGAGTGGTTCAGCAGAGGAGGAGAAATGCAAACCCATCAAAAACCCACATGTCGTCTCCTGAGGTTCATGTTTCAAATGGTTCTACAGTCACATCAGTAGTAAGAAATACCTGTTTGGAATATTCATAAAGATTAGAAAGTGCTTAATCAATGTTCATTAAAATATATAATTAATGGAACTAATCAGATTGTTCTTTTAGTATAATGAAGTTTGAAGTTGGCTAAAACTGACTAAATGTTTGATTAATGATCTACTAATCTGTTAAATAGGATATTGGATTAGTTCTTAAACGATTAGTAATTAAATAGATCAGGAAATCAGTCATTTATTAAGCAATACACAAAGCTTTCACTGTTTCCATTTTCTCAAATGTGATGCTTCTCTGTGTTTTTCTTGTAAATTGAATAACTTTGGGATTTTGTACTTTTGGTCAGAGCAAACAATCAATTGCAAGACATTACATTGGCCTGTCATAATTTCCCAGAGGTGGGAACTTGGTTTGTTGCAGGCCTAGATTGGTGACATGATTTATTTGTTCCTTAGATCTTGTTGCTCTCTCCGCAACTACTGATCAACTATTCCAAATAAAAGGTAAAAAAGCGTGTTTCAGCATAGGTCTTCAACACAATACATTCAAATTAAATGCATAAGGATGCTGCAAGAGTCTGAAATGTAATCACCAACCAGCAGGGCAGCAAAGACTGTTCCAAGCTTTTGTACTTTAAACTTGATTAGTTCACTTGCTGATTATATTTTGTATAGTTTAAAGGTCATAGATGATACATTTTCCCTCAAGATCTTATGCAGCTCTCAAATATGGTGTGTGTGTGTGTGTGTGTGTGTGTGTGTGTGTGTGTGTGTGTGTGTGTGTGTGTGTGTGTGTGTGTGTGTATATGTGTTGATTTAATGGGTTTTGTTGCAATGGTCTGCTCCTGGTACAGTCTGGAGCGAGTGTGTGAACGAGATTACAGGTCTCCGCTGTCTTGCTCTTTCATTCACAAATTAGCTGCCTCCAAAAATGTATATATCATGAACTACACTTTTTTGGGGCCCTGAGAATGTGTGTGTGTGTGTACATCCTGTCATTTGTGTCTTTTTACTGGTGCACATGTGTAAATATCCTTGGAATGAAAGAGAGGAAAGGAAAGAACGCACACGCATCTATTCTTTGTTTTACTTTGAGCAGGTCATGTCTTCATCTTACCTAACATGAACAAACACATGCAACGTTTTCAGGTTTATTCAGCAGTAGAGAAAGAGAGGATTGTCTTTAGAGAAATGAGTGTGTTGTTGAAGCGGCTGCCGTGCTGCTGGCAAAATAGAGGTCAGAGGGGCTGTCTGAGAGGGGCGCCATGCCTTACAGATGGCGTCTAATTAGCAGGATTGGTTGGCGTTGCTGGTGGTCCTGGTGTGACCGTGGCTTCCTGCTGGGCTTTCTTTTCATAAACACCCTAAGTCTGATCAGTGACCCTCTCCTCTCTCCTGATAATTAACCCATTGTCCTCTCGTCGCCTCTGTCCAATTGCTCTCTCAAATGATACGCTCCACCCTCACAGTGCTGAGCTGAAAGCACATTGCTCTTCTTCCTTCGTATGCAACACTGAATGAAAACATATGGCTGTCAGATTAATGTGATTAAAGTAATTTTCTCACAGCAAACAGACAAAACATTTGCCAGGTCTGCACTCTGCTATTTATTGCCTCAGTCTTATTTGGAGAACAGCCAGTAGATCTATTCCTGGAAAGAAAGGTCTTTTTTTTTTTTTCAAAGTAATGATGAAACCGCATTTATCCCAATACAAAAAATATTCCTCTTCATGGTTACACAATCTTTTGTTTGATTGCTCCAAGGAGAACCACAATCCCAGTGAGAGGTGGTTGTTGCACAACAGCCTTTCATGTTCCTAGTGGTGAGTCATCTACTAGTTGACCACCATAGTTTACAACTAGTATTCACCGGCACTAAGTCCTCGCTGAAACAAAACAACCCAACATAAAAAATGAGAGGGAGGTTCAGTAAGAGTTGAGGTAGAGCATGTCAATAACAAACTTCTAGTGTGCTGTTTTTGCTCATCTCTTTGAATTCTCCTTGTTTCTTCCTTGTTTTGAACAATGGACGTTGTATGTAATGTGGACGAACTTAACCCAGTTATTCCATCTTGCTCAGTATCTACTTAACTGTTAACCCCAGAAACAGTTTGAGAGGGAAATGTCAGAAGGACGGTGTTGAACCTGAGGCTTCTTCGAGTTTAGGGCGATTGAAATGTAAGCTTGAACAGATGGCAGCAATTCATTTAGAAATACCTGCTTTCACAAGTAGGCTATAAGTAAAATAGCAAAAGGAGATGAAGTGTAAACATTGTTCACAATCGGTTGATGTCTATTATTCAATCCCGCATCATCAGGCTGACTAAATGTTATTTTTAGATCTTAAGAGCTTATCATATGCACCGCAAGATTTTTTGTTGTTGTTCCAAAAGTAAAAAAGAAGTTACTCAACACGGAGAAAGAGGCCTCTTTTCCCTATATGGAGTAGGCAGCCAAGAGGCACCACATTCCCCTCAGAAAACACTATTGGTGAGTGTTGACATGAGGGATCTATGATATCATTTTTCGCAGCTCCAAAATCATCTGTCTCATGCAGGATTACTTTCTATCTCCACATCTCTAAACACTCCTTTGAGTTTTTCACACGACACATTGAATAATATCTAACATCGCTGTGCTTGTCCAATGTTTGCTGGTGTTTGAAAATATGGAGTATTTTCACAATTATTTCTTTTGTGTGCTCACGCACAGTTCTATTTAATTTTGTTTCTTTCTTATTGCAGCAGGCCTATGTGTCCTCCGGCCACCAAATGGCACCCCCCAGTCCAAACACCAACAGTAGCAGCAACAGCAGTGGGGGAGGAGAACAGCTGAGTAAAACTAACCTGTACATCCGCGGCCTCCATCCGGGGACCACAGACCAAGACCTGGTCAAGCTCTGCCAACCGTGAGTGACTTTCAAACTTTTGTTTTTGATGGACTGATGATATAAAAATTGGATTTAATTTGCGAATTGAGCCTCAAGAATTCCACACCATAAGGCTAATTTATATAATGGAATAGTGTGACATTTTGGGAAATTTATTAGAGGTGTATATTACAAGTTTTATCACAATACAATATTCTATCAATTCTTTGGACAATACAATATTTGCTGATATTACAAAGTCTGCCACAATATAATTTTGATTTGATTCAATTCAATGCCTGTGATATATCTTGATGAAAAGTGGTTTGTGAATAAGGATGCTGAATTACCACAACTAAAGTCAGTTTGATTAAATCTTAACAATCCCAGGAAACACTAGAAATTGTCAAAATGGCAAAATGGTAGAGCCTTAGAAGGAAATAAAGGAAAGAGGAAACAAATGCATAGAGTTGGGAAAAGGAGAGGACGGGTGAAGAAGGAGAGAAGGGGCCAGAGAAGGATACAGCTTGTTCCTCATGTCCCAACCTAACCTTACAGACACACACACACACACACACACACACACACACACACACACACACACACACACACACACACACACTGCTGACAAAAGCCTGATGTTAGTGGATTAAGTGGGATTTTTGGCCAGTGGGAAATGTGTGTGTGTGTGTGTGTGTGTGTGTGTGTGTGTGTGTGTGTGTGTGTGTGTGTGTGTCTGGGGTGTGTTTGTGTTGGAGCGAATGATAGTAAAAGTTTATTAGCAAAGATATTCAAATAAATATGTACAGCAGAGGTTGCAGTTTTGTGCACTGTATTGGAAAGCTGTAGCAGGAAAACGTAACACTTTCCGGGCACGTTTGTGACACTGAACAAAAAAAAACAGACAGGCATACTCGTCTACTGGCAATGGGAAAGGAGTCTATCGCCTATTTTTTAGCAGGTTTACCTTTGTTTAAAACACCTGTATATACACACTAATTTTGATGGTAAAGGGTAACACAGAGCGATAAAACCCAGTAATAAAGCAACCAAACAGATTTTGGCTGCTGCAGGTCAGGGCTATGCTGTATGTCACAGAATGTGAACCTTAGCCATGCATCCGTCATCTCCACGGGTCATTCGCAGTAACACAACACGCCTCCCTGAACAAGCACTAGCCATAGCTAATAGCACAGCCCCTCCCTCAGTAATATGTGTGTGTCATTCTCCAGTTTAACCACTCTGACCCTACATAAAGAAGCCTCGGAAACATCAAATCCACAGTACATATTTGCATGGCTCGTATCTGATAATTACGTTAATATTGTGTACAAGCACACGTTGTCGAAGTTGGAACAATAAAAGAACATCTGAAATCTGCGGTTAGTATGTGAAACACAAGGAGAGTAAAAACCGGGGACGGACAGAGAAGTCATTGTAGTGTTGTTAGAGAGGTTGAGAGAGGACGGAGACTTTAGGGGTGGGTGGGACGGCTACCTCTGAAGGGGAAACTTAAATTAGTGGGAAAAGTGTAGCATGGCCTGCTGGGAAAGAATGTCAGACAGCCGTTTATGGGTCAGAGCTGTCTTTCAAGTCCCTGTGGCCTCCAGTGTGGTGGGCTGCTGTTCTGCTGCAGAGGGGCTGAGGTAAGCAGAGGGTCACACACAGTCACTGCCTTCAGACCTTTGAACTCTCCTGGTGGGAAAAACATGAAACGCAGCTTTTGTTTTTCTTCATCATGCTTCTAAGGGGCCATCCACACGGTGTCGCTTTTTGGTGTAAACGCACATGTTTTGCATCGTTTTGGCCGATCTTCCAAACGAATCCTGTAAACGCACTGCCTGAAGACGCACTTTTTTTTTAAACAAAAGGTTCCCAGGGTGAAAAAATTCGAAAACGGCGCCCTTGTGTCTTCGTTTGGACGGCGAAGCCGCATACTTGCGTATCGATGATGTCAACGCCACACCCCTCGACCTCTAGCCTTCGACCTCTTATCCCGCGATGACGTCTCATAACAACAACAATGGCGGACTACATGCTTGTGTTCCTGCTGGAGAAGATTTTGAGCCTGTTAGGTTACATGGGCATGTTTGATATACATTTATTTCTTATTCTTTGGTTTTTGACAAGATATTTTCTTTCAAACCATGTATTGATGTTTTGATTTTTGGACTGTTAAAGAAATAAGGAAAAAGCATAAGGCAATAATGAGATATATTCTACTAATATATTCAGATATGCACTGATAGCATACTGTAGCATAATGTGTCTATCATCAACAAGAAAGCTAACGTTTGTGCTCGTTTTTTTTTATAGTCAGCCATTTTCTTATCAAAGTACGTTTAGTAATATGTCTCGAAGGAACAGTGTCTCTTAAAAGAGAGAAAATTATTTAAAAATGTCTCTGAGGGCTGCGTGTGTGCAGTACAAGGTCTTCCAAAATAGTGTGTTCTGAGGCTTAACATCAGTGAAAAGAGATTGTTCCTGAAATGCACTGCTACCAAATGAAACCAGTGGAGTCAGTTACATACTCTGCTGATTTATATCATAACAATGTGGGTAGTATGTGTAAATGAACTATGGTAACCTTTCCTCTATCTTGCCAGCGCCCAAATCTCCGCGCTCATCTCCCATCTCAAATCCGTGCTGGAACTACAGATTGTACTTCTGCATACAAACACAAAGAGTATAGAAGCGGATCGAGAGAGAGAGTCACCCGTCTCTCTTATTCTCAAACTCAGACCGAATTTAGATTAAACTGTAAAACTAGACAGTTCTGATTAAAAATAAACCAAGATTCAGTTACGCGCCTCAAATGTTTTCAGAAACATACTGTTACCTGTAAGACGAGATTGTTTGGTACCAGCCAGCCGCCATATTAGTTCTATGACGTGCATGCATTACGTCACCCACCAGCAGGAGCGTTGATTGGTCTGGTGCGGCGCAGTGCATTCTGGTAGTTGTAGATTTTTTACCTTTTGAGCAAAAGGGAATACCACAGCCCCTTTTCTCTGTTTTCTCTGGTCGTGTGCATCTTTTTACTGCATAAACAGCTCAGTTTTATGATGAGGCTATTTCCCCAGCAGTGAAATACTTCTTTAATTAATGCCTAATATATTACTAATATAATTAGTTTGATATGGTTCATCCATTTGAAGCCAACACGTGAATACTATATTACTTTGTTTTACTAAAATATTTCTAACAGTGGTAAACAGTACATTTTCAATGTATGTTTCTACATTTGTGCTCAAAGGGCTCAGAGATATGACCAAAAGAAATGTAAAATGTAGTTGGGCTTGAATGGGTTACACTATATCAACCCTGTTCACGCCCAATGACCACTTTGCAGCTGTTAGATGGCAGTAGGAAACTATAAACATAGCCTTTTCAAAGGTCATCTGGCTATGTGGCAGTGGATAATGAATTATTAATTTATGTGAGGAAGTGTCCTTTATAATGTACTGTATCTATCTTGAAGGTAATACAATGAATGCACAAATCCAGCTGTGGCCTCTATTGTGTTAGCTGACATCAAGATTGTTCACATATAAATCTGCTACTATTTTTGTTTTCTAAAAAGACGCATGGCCTGTATTTGTATGTACATTTTAGAAACTTGGAGGAGATAATGCCACAACATTTCAGCATAAATACTTTGGACACTGGTGTCAAACGTGACAGGTCTCTGCCGTGGCCGTCTAGTCAGATCTAGTCATCTAGGCAAATGTCCACTGAAACTAGGCGGGAGTGTAGGACCCAGCGATGTGCGTGTGGAAAAACAGAGCGAGGCAGAGGGATGTGGTGGGAAGGAAGGCGAACTGAAGGGGTTAAGCATCAGGTTACAGTGTACATTCCGCCCAGACTCCATGTCTCCCAAACAGAGGAACTCACTGGCTAAATTCACCAGACAAGGGCAGGTCTATTATACAGTAGTGCTGATGTGCCGTCTTATAACACTGCATTCCATTAGTTTCTGCATCTTACATAACACTTCTCATTTACTGCTTTTAATGTGGTTTTCATAGCATTGATGTTTTATAATACTGCATCAATGCATTCATTCTTTCTTTTCTTTTACTGATTGGCCTTTTTAATGTTTTTCTATTGACAACCGTGGACTGAAATAAAAGGTTAGGACACTGGCTTATGTTTCATACACCATTTGGATTATTTTATGTGTATTTAAATGGATCGGGCAAACCTTAAGTTCCCTTGAAAGTCAATATTTCTATTTGCAAGTCAAACATTGAAACACTTTAAAGCTTTATTTGAGCCAGAAATACCCGAGAGCAGAGCTGTATTTAGTAGAGAGGTGTGTGTTTGTGTGTTAGTCTGTGTATAAGTGTGTGTGGTAAAGACAGGTCTGGAACAAATTGTTTTTGGCCCTAGGGTGCTGTCTCCTGTCTGTCTAAAACAACGCCAGGGAACAGAGTTACCAGCATACAAAGAAGGGTTGAGGCGGACAAAGTTTTCTGTGACACACATGATCGCATTAAAAAGACACAATTGAGTATGTGTTCATGTTTACAGCTGTAATCAGGCAGCCTGAGGAAGTGTGGCAGAATTGGTATGCACAGGTAGGAGCAGATTCCTCTTTGCCCTATAGTCACCTCATCTGTCATTGACCCTGTTTTCTGTATTCTTGTCTGTCCCCACAGGTATGGCAAGATTGTTTCGACCAAGGCCATCTTGGATAAAACCACCAACAAATGTAAAGGTGAGTTAGTCGTTTTAACTAATTTTATATTTTTAAATTGAGAGATGGCATCATGATTTTTCATGACTGTTGCCTTCACTTATCCCACTGGTGTTGGTTGTGTTGTTATTAAAGGGGAATTTCATATTATTTTATGAAGCTACAACCAGCAGACAGTTAACGTTAGCTGAGCTTAGCCTAAAAACTGCGAACAGGGGAAAACAGCTTGCCTAGCTCTGTCAAAAGTTTAAAAAAGCATCTACCAGCATATCTAAAGCTATTAAATTAACATATAATATCACGTTTGAAAACATAGCTGTTTCCCCCTTCTAAGCTATGCTACGCTTGCCTAGCTTTTAGCTTCATATTTAACTCAACAAGAAAGCACATAACTCCAAAACAAAATAACAACACAGCAATTTCAATATGTGTTTGTCTATTTTACAGGCTATGGCTTTGTGGACTTTGACAGCCCAGCAGCAGCACAGAAAGCAGTTACAGCTCTGAAGTCCAGTGGGGTCCAGGCTCAGATGGCCAAAGTAAGAATTAACCAACTCTTGATCAGCTCTGTTACACAGCCACTACTTAAATGTGTTTCTTTTTTATCTTTCACTCCTGACTGCATATCAAGTTTCCCATTTGGGATAATAAAGTGACTGAACTGAACTGAACTGAACTTCTTTTACCCCCAAATCACCATTATGCTAAACTTGTCAAGTTTGCCTTTTGATCCAGTCTTGTCTTCTATAAAATCTCCAAAGAGCCACCTGCTAAACATTGACCACTGAGAGTCGTAGTCCCTTCCTCATCAAGCACACATCTACCTACTTTATTATTTAAAAGGTTACATGCAGTGCCCTGTTGGCAAGGGTTCAAGATAAACTCTGGTTTATAGAGAGGCATGTTTGTTATACTTTGTTGGGTGAACCTGTGCCAATAATCAACATTTGTACAAAGGATAAAGTCTGGCTTGATGGAGACTAGGTTTGTTATAAGCAAAATGACTCCCCTTTTTAATCCATTTTTGTTAATTCACCACTCTTTACTTGTTATTCCTGTACTGCTTTCCCTTTCATCCTCATTTTGTCTCCTCTTCCTTCATTGCCCTCCTCGCCACCTTCTCTCTCCTTTCCCCTCACACCCTTGTCTCTGTGCTTGTGTATGTTGCTAACCTGCTCCTGTTGTAGCACTTGTTCTGAGCTCTTTGTCCAAGGGTCTGCAGTCAAAGCAACTCTTGTCGGCCCATTAAGCTGATCCCTCTGGCTCTCAGGCTCCCCATTGAGGGAACCCAGGGGAGGGTGCCACTACACCCACTGTCAATGGGACAGACACAATGGGCTGGCATTGTCCATCGTCTGGGCTCAGGCCTGGGGCTGACACCAGCACTTAATACACTCCACCCCAGTGTCCCTGCCCCCCTCTCCGTGTCCTGTACCCAAACAGACCCACTGCAATGTAACACCAGGGTCTCCCTCAGCCCAGCCCCAGAAAACTGTAACAGATCCACACTGCCAGCTGACCTGAACCAGTCCAGTGCAACTAAACCCGGAGTCTAAGTTCTCTGCGCCTCCTCTGTAAGAGTGCCACACAATCCTGTGTATCTTAATACCCGACAAGTGCAACTGGACACTAAGACTCAACTCACCCAGACAGCATTTGCTCAGTCAGAGGTGTTGATAACCACTATAAAAACCTAAATATACACAGCTACTTCAGTCACTGGGTTACTTCAGGTCAGAAAAAACAAGCATTAGTCTAAAATCAGTTTAACATCAACCTCTCAAGTGCAGTTTCACTTGTTTGCACCTTCACCATGGCTGCTGCAGAGTGTTGTTCATAAACAGAATGAGCCACACCTTGCACTCGCCGTCCTCAGAGTATGCTCAGTCCCCGAACGGGCCACCCCAGCCCCGAGGCTGTGGGCCCAGAGGAACCGCGTGCATAAGGGACAGGGGAACCATGGCAGAGTTAAAAATAGATCCCTTCTTACTTCCCAGCACCTCCCTGTTCAAACTCAGACGTCAGCTCGCCTGTGCTGCACAACACACAAGCAGGCAAATACACAGAGACACACCTCAACAGACATGGCTCACCTCAGGCCTGGCACACACAAAAAAATACACTGTGACGCCTCAGCAAATCCCATTAACGTGTGCCTGGGCTACATCCAACAGCATTTTCATATCTACAACAGGATGATTATTTGTTTGAATATGAAATTGGATATTGTGTGTGTACAGGAGGGTAAATAAAAGGATAAACAGGGAAGGAGTTTCTCTATTAGTCTTTTTGTTTGTAGTAGTTTATTTTGAACATGTACATATATATATATATATATATATATATATATATATATATATATATATATATATATAATAAATTAAAATAACAGATAAATAAGAACATGTACATCTCAGCACAATCTTCCAAAATTATTGTAAATGATTCAAAAAAGGAGTAGGAAGAAGTTAAAAAAAGAACAACTCTTCAGGTCCTACCCCCTTTTTCTATTTTTATCCTTAACTACAAAAAATGTAATGCTTCACTTATTTATACATGTTTACATACACCGCATATCTATCTACCTACACTCACATAAACACATGCATACACATAGACACACACACACACACACACACACACACACACACACACACACACACACACACACACACACACACACATTTACACATTCTTTTTTTTCTTTTCCATTTATCTTTTTAATTTCCATCTATCTATATCAAACCAAATAATAACCCATCTAAACTAGACTTAGTATATAAGCCTAGGACCATACAGTCAGTACAATACTAACACCTCGAGTCCTTTTCATATCCATTCAATATATTTGTTTTAAATAGTCTCTTAAAATTGCTCATTGTTGTACATGAGGTCTAATGCAGTGTGCCACTGTGTTAAATAATAGCTGTGCTGCCACACCCAGAATGACGACAATCACAGAAAATAGGTAATCTCTTGGCCAGGTGGCTTACGGCTGAGAACAGAGGCTAATCAGATAGGCAGTAAATCTTCATTTGAGATAGCTGTTTGACCCAGATCTGACAGTTTCTTTCGTGTATGAGTGAAAAACCGGGTTGCAGAGCAATCTGATAGCAGTGAGTGTTAGAAGAGTGGGCAAAATGGAAAATAGTAGCTTTAAAATATATTTTGATGGAAGAGAAGAGCCTGTTAATCAGCAGGCAGTCGTTTATCCTCTTTTCCTTTCTTGCTATCTTCTGTCATCCTCCTCTTTCATTACCCAAATTATTCAAGACTCCCACTACTTCCTATCTTGTCAGTTCTCTCCTGTACAAAATATCAGCCTTTTAAGCTCCTCATTTCTCCCACCCTCGCTCTGCTCTATCCTCTTCCTTCTCTCTCTGTTTTCCCTCCCACTCTTTTTGGCCCAGCCTCTTTTCTCCCGGTTGCCAGGCTCCTGTTGCTCTCTGAACTCCTTAACTTCATGCCTGGCTTCCTGTCTGCTTCTGCACAGTCACACAAGGTTTCACTTTCAAGCTAGTGCCACAAAATAAGTCTCTGAATAATCTCTCTTTACTTGTAGCTATCCAGATCTCTTAATTAGACAACATTCCTCCTGAATATGCAACTTAATCTTTGCAGACAGATTCATATTTGCATGTGTCAGTATATTAATGTGTGCGTATGGATTTTGCAAAACCAAACAGCCTTAGTTGAGGCAATGACACATGGGTGATAAATTATTCAGAGTTTCAGTTTATTGGTACTAATTGCTTAAAAACATTTTATCCGCATCAAGTCCTAATACAAAATGATGCATGCAGATGATGAAGTATTAATGTGCCAAGAGTGACGGCAGGTGTTGATGGAAAGACTGCTGTCACACTGCTGCCTACACAGGAATTTCTGCAGTGTGAAAAAGATATTGAAAGAGAAATTTTCCATTTGCAAATGCATTAGCAAAGATGTTTGTTAAGTGTTATGCTAAAATAAATGCTAAGCCTTTAAAAAAAAGAAGAATTAATTGAAGTATTTTGGGTACCAGTAACACACCCCACCAGTAGGTATTAATAATGCAATAGTTTCAGATGTCTGCCACTTCTACACCAACATGTATTGGTATTGCAATGAAACAAAAAGAATCACATCTCTACATGTAGGTCCAAAAAAGATCTGTATGTGAACTGGTTTTCATGTCTACTTCCTGTACAGCAACAAGAGCAGGACCCCACCAACCTCTACATCTCCAACCTACCACTGTCTATGGATGAGCAAGAGCTGGAGAGCATGCTCAAGTCATTCGGCCAGGTCATTTCCACACGCATCCTCCGAGATGCTAACGGGACAAGCCGTGGTGTGGGATTTGCCAGGTCAGACATACTACACTACTCCATGGTGGTGTGTGATGATTTGAGTACAGTTTGTGCTGTAAATAAAATGTAGTATAATCCTAATGTAAACTGCGCTCCACAAGCAGAATTCAATTTGACTTTTGACTGTATTTCAGAATGGAATCCACGGAGAAGTGTGAAGCCATAATTCAGCATTTCAATGGCAAATTCATCAAGACTCCACCAGGAGTGCCTGGTGCGTGGAAAATTGTTTTGGTATTATAGGAACCTGAAATTGTTGGTGCCAGAGCTCAGTGTATTGTTCCCCACTTTGACCACTAGATTCACTCTCTTGTTTGATCTGTTGCTTTCACAGTGCCCACAGAGCCCTTATTATGTAAGTTTGCAGACGGAGGTCAGAAGAAGAGGCAGAACCAGGGGAAGTACCTCCATAATGGAAGGCCCTGGGGTAGAGATGGAGATACGGTAACATGGCCACTTTTAACTCTTGATTCTTAAAGGGAACTTCCTTTGTTCACGTTACATTTCCTGTTGGAAATTAAAGCAAGACCATCATTTTCGCTCTGCTAGATTACTTTTTTTTAGTACAGACTGCCCCGGTGTTTGTATGACCTCACTGTTTCTAAATCCTGTGTATTGTTTTTCCAGGGAGGAATGACGCTTGCGTATGACCCCACGGCCTTACAAAATGGGTGAGTGGTATTCATGGACTGACTGAAAACAGTCTCAACCCTCCAGGAAAATAACTCAAACGTAGTCAAGTACTGCCCTCTGCTGGGCATTCCGTGAACACAGAAATGCTTTTAATGCAGTTGGAGACAAACTGCAGAATGTTGACATGATGCCTTCATGTTTTCTTCTCGCTTTGCTCCGTCTGTTCGGCAGCTTTTACTCCTCACCCTACAGTCTGGCTCCAAACCGAATGATCGCCCAGACTTCCCTCTCACCCTACATGCATTCTCCTGTCTCATCCTACCAGGTGGGCTATTTCATTTGCGTTTTTAATTCAAATACTGACTTTTTAAAATATGCTTTAATGCCAAGACTTCATTTTCTTTTGCTTTTCTGTGCCAAACTGCTGATTATGTCCACATTATGAAGTTAACAGACACTCAGGGAGGACCACAGCCCACAGTACTGATTATATATGTTCAGGTTCTTATGACCTCTCTCTGCATAATACGGGCTCTGAGGGGACAGCAACTCATTACAAATGAGTTTCATGATGTGTTTCCTGATCTATAGGTACACAACCCGTCCTGGATGCACCATCAGTCATACCTCATGCAGCCAGCTGTGAGTATCACCACCATCTCCTCTCATATACCCCATTTACTCTAAGCCACCAAAAAAGCATAAACGTAAGCAAGAAGCATTCAACATTTGTGGAGGTGGTCTGAGATGCATTCCACCCAAATGTAGAGCTTAACTGTACTCCCCGGCATATTTGTATATGTGGGGCCACTTGTGATGGATCTAAAACACATTCCATTAGAGATAGTGATTCAGACTTAACAAATGTTTAAGTTTATGTGCGTTTCTATGCATCCACAGGGTACAGTTCTTACCCCAACAATGGATCATGCCATGTCCATCCAGCCCACGTCCATGATGGGTCCTCTCGCCCAGCAGCTAAGCCACATGTCCCTGGGCAGCACGGGCACAGTCAGTACCAATCTCACACACACACACACACACACACACACACACACACACACACACACACACACACACTAGAGTGTGGATCGGGGCGCATTTTTCTGTCCGAGCCCGGCCCACGCCCACAGTTAAAATCAAATGTTTTTCTCATACTAATGACACATGTACATTTGTTTGTGTGGAAAGCCTGCGTTTATTAAGCAACTGTAGGAAGGCATTTGGAAATGTCAACAGATGAGCGCACACGGGGCAACAAGCACACGTTAACACCTACATAATAAGCTGTTTTAAATTTAAAATGGTCAATGCCTTATCGCGCTGATGTGACCGAGTCCGACCCGAACCCGAACATTTCTAAATATCTGTCCGATTCCGGCCCGGCCCTTCGGGTACCGCTGGGTCCCGTAGGGCTCGGGTCGGGTATCCATCCTCTAACACACACACACACACACACACACACACACACACACACACACACACACAGAAAGAAAGAGGGAGAGAGACAAGAGAAGCACACACACACACATTTCACTCAGGCTCGGGTCGGGTATCCATCCTCTAACACACACACACACACACACACACACACACACACACACACACACACACACACACACACACTATGGACAAGGCAGAAAATTGTCCCCATACTGTCCTGAAATTCACAAGATCAAATATTCATGTCAAATACTACACACAATTTGTGTTTTCCTCTCTGCCTTCCCTACAGTATATTCCGGCCAACACAACTATGCAGGGGACCTACATCCCCCAGTACACCCCAGTGCCTCCCTCCAGTGTCCCAGTAGAGGTATGAAGCTAGCCTCAACCTCAGCTGCTTATATTTTATATTTCCGTGAAGGGGATGACTAGTAATTTAAACACTTATAGGGACGTATTTACTAAAACTTGACACATCTGTGAGCTTAAAAAGAAGCTGTTGCTTTTAGCAGACTAGCTTTTATTCATCTGTATTTTAAGGAGTGGCAGAGTTAGGGCACAAAAGCAGGAGCGGTGACTATTCAAACTGCCAACTGACTGATTTACTGAACTGGACAGTGTCCATGTGCCCTGAAGGTGTGTGTGGTATTTTATGACAGGTATAAGCTGGCGTAGTAGCTTTGGTGATTCTTGTAGTATTCTGTAAATACCAAAACAATTATATTAGAGCAGAAATATCAGTATTGGTTCATGTCCTGTTTTGGAAAGATAAAACAGAAACAAAGGGCTAGCAAGAGTCATGCCATTCCTGAGTTTCCTTGTAGAAACTTAAAGGACAAACTCAGACAGATTTAAAAAAAAAAGAAAAAAAAAAGGTATATGTCTTTCCTTGTTTGTTGTTGTTGTTGTTAAGTTGATGGCCAACTGGACTCACCATCCATCCAATCTTTGGATTCAACGCTTGATGTTGATCAAATTATTCTTACTGCCACTGGCACAATTATTTTATGATAGGCCAAGGAGGTAGAGTTGGTCTATATTAGCAGTCTAACAGACTTTACATTTTTAACAATAACATTTTAAAAACAGTTTTTGCAAAGTTATTGCTTATTTCTGTAATGGAAGGTGTAGACCTCAGAAAACATATCAATTACACTTTCCCCCAAATATTTGTTTTATAGAAAGTTTCATAATTTACACATTTACATTGTATTTTAGCACCTGCTGATATGTAGAATTAAATTGTGCAAAGATTGTATTTCTGTCTTCCTCACTTTATCTTTGAATAATTAATAACTGTGTATTATTTAATGAATGTATTAATATGTATTACTTATACTTCCCCCATGTCATTTTCCTCTTGTGCAATAGCTGTGTGCTGTCCAGACAATCGGGTCTATATTAGTTTTTTTATTCAACCATTATTCAACTAGAAGAGCCTTTGCCACTCATGAATGAGAGTCAGAATCATTTCTTGGAGACGTTTGGCACAGACTCCACAGTCTGTGTGCAATAGTGCTGTAGCAGGTTCCTGGCTGAGCGCTCTGCAGGAGTGCGGCTGAGCCTGTGGAGAGTCTTGAGTCATTTGTTGGAAGGTGGAGCTCAGTGATAATGGTGGGAGCCTGCGGGATGAGCAAGACAGTGAATGAGAAAAAGGGGCAGGTTTATGAATGGAAAGAGGCACAGTAGTAAGCCAGAAACTGAGGCTGTGATTGGAGGGATGAGATCAAGTGGGATGTAGGAGAGGAGAGGGTGGAGGAGAGTGATGGGTGTCAAAATGTGGGTCAAATTGGGTCAATGTCCTTAAATTATAGCACATGGTGAATAAGGGTGTCACGATTTCGATTTTAATTTGAAATCGACCGAAATTAAGTCACAATCTCGAACTTTGAATTAAAAAATGGAATCGTCGATGCTGCCACGCCCCCATGTCACGTCCGGTCGTCTTGTTAAGCGGAAAAAAACACACACGTGTTGAAGTGCTGCGAGTCAAACTCCTAACTCCTCTAACTTAGCTACATCCAGTCAAAAGATAACATAGCAACTGCAGATGCAGGAGACCCTTCGACAGAAGTTGAACCCCCTCCTCTTTCACTGAAGTCGCCGGTGTGGAAGTATTTTGGATTTCCAGTGAGTGACAACGTTCGATAGCAGTGACAGCACCGTTTGGCTCAGTTATCAATGACGTTATCATCGTGGCTAACACTTTTTTTTTTTACTTAATTTTTTGACAAATCGTGTCGGCTCTGCTTTCTAACATGATGTCATTGTGCTAGCCGAGCACCGTTAGCCTTTACAACAGAGCTGCTTCACTACACTTGTTAGATCATGTTTCATTCCGGAGTTCTCTGTTGATTTGTGTCGCTGTGTTCTCGTGGTGGGAAATGAATGTAAACAGAGCGGCATGTCGGAAATGCGATGCGCTGTGACGTAGGTCCCCTTCGAGGTCAGGCTGATGTTGGAAGTCCCTCTAGTGGACAGAATATGTAACAACAACCACATGCTTATAGTGGCATTGACCATGCATAAGCCTGAGTAGTGTTGTACATATTAATAACAGGCTGCATTTGAGCATTAAATCTTCGAATATTATTTGAATAATGGCATAGCAACCTGTACTTTAAAAACAAAATATGTAAAAATCGAGAATCGAATCGAACCGTGACCTTAGAAGGGAAAATGTAATTGAATCGAGGATTTGGAGAATCGTGACACCCCTAATGGTGAATGTTAAGCATGCCTTTTAGTAAATACGTCCCGCAAAACGCACTGGCCTTCAGTTTTCTGTTTTCAGTTTTCTGTACTTTGGTTTATCCACTCAAAGACAATAATGTCTCAAAGACATATAATGTCTTGGATTCGGTGGGGAGGGCAGTGGGAAAATACAGTCTTTTTTGTATCTTTGATAAAAATCTGATTAATTTGCACATCATAATTAATTATCAAGTAGAGTATTCTTTGAATAACCTGTCCTCTTCTTTTAGGAGAATGGTGGTCAACAGCAACAGGTTGCCATGGAGTCTCCCGCAGAGCACACAAACTACTCGTACCAACACACCAAGTGAAGCTAAGGTAGGACAGTGAAGGTCTCTCTGCTCGGTCTCTCTGCTCTGTCCTGCATATTACATGGATGTAGACTGATGCAAGCCTGCCATGGTTGCTGTATCGTAAGAGAGTCAGTAGCCAGTGATTTACACACACAAGTACTACTTAGTCCAGTATATTGACAAAATGCATGTATGTGTTTTATTGCACGGTCCAATCAGAGGAAAACCCCAAACACAGGTTATTTAGCCATTTTAAGATTTAACAGTTTCAGAGAACGATGTCTTGTGTTAAAATGCTTACTGTGTGTGTGTGTGTGTGTGTGTGTGTGTGTGTGTGTGTGTGTGTGTGTGTGTGTGTGTGTGTGTGTGTGTGTGTGTGTGTGTGTGTTGCAGCTCCCAGCAGGGTGGGGCTGAGGGCACAAGATGAATCCAACCAAACAGGATTCAGCTGGAAGAGAACTGTGCTCCATACCATCACCAAGTACCCAGACTTGAACACGGATAATAAAAGGAACGTGTGTGTTTGTTTGTTCGTGTATGTGTGTGTGTGTGTATGTGTGTGTGTGTGTGTGTGTGTGTGTGTGTGTGTGTGTGTGTGTGTGTGTGTGTGTGTGTGTATGTCTGTGTTTTTTTTTTTTATTTTTTTTTTTTTAAAAAGGACAACAATTACGTTATTGGACTTTATTGCTCACATCCTTAAGAGTTGATCAACCAAAGGTGGGAATCATCTTCACAGAAGCTTTAATCTATTTTGATAACTGAAAAAAGGAACATAACAAGAAGTTTAAAAGGAAACTAAGAAAAAAAAAACTTAGGAGAGGAGGAAAAGACACAGAGCATTATTTTTGTGCACGTAATATAAAAAAAAATCTTATTTTTAAAAGAAAAACACATTCTGGACGTTTCAGGGTGATCCAAGGAAAAGTTGAAACACAATGTGTCTTTTATTTTTTTGTAAAATATGCAAACTTTTATTTTTATTTCCTGATGTTTGTTGTTTGACGTTCTATTTGCAGCAGCGGGGGAAACAATTTGTACAGATTTAAAAACGTGTCGAGTCATTGTAACCGTGGGGAGGCAAACCGTTTAAAGCTACTTCTTCCTGAAACTGCTGCAGAGATTTCTATTCATGCACAGACAATAATAACATTGTTTATAGTTAAGTCTAATTCTTTTTTTTTTTTTTTTTAATTAACATTCTTCCATAAGTGAACAAAAGACAATCAGTTATTTTTATTTATATTTGAATTATAGTTCTATTTTTTTCAGACTTTTTAGATCATTGAAACATACATTTATAGAAAAGAAGTTATTTAATACTGTAGTCTATCAAGACATGATGAAACTGACCTTAGCCGACGCATTAATGATAAGCTCTAATATTTGGAAAATTCTTCTTTCGTAGTTTTGATGCTTGGATGACTTTTAATTCAGTTTAAGTCCCGTATGCGCCATCAAAAATGGCACCTGTTCATACTAATAGTGGCCCTGTTTTGTTATATTGTAACTCCATGTTATATCCATGTCCATGAGAAGTGGTTTTAAGCGGTTTTGCTGTGGCAAACCTTCAGGTATCATTAAATTCATCCTCTGTCGAAGGGATGAAGTGAACGTGCTTTAGATCTGAGCAGTTAAATTACTTACTGAAAGATTATGTGTACAAAGAGCAATGCAGTTACTAAATTAAGATATAGTTTATCAAAAACAATGAGGGAAATGAAATAGAGAACTAACACGATCCCTGAGAATAATTAGTATGAAAGGAAAGGGAGCTGTAAGAAAGTTAAATGTTTCTGTTTTTCTTTTGTCTGTCACTTGAAAACCTTTTTGAGCTAACGTGCCCTATTTTTGATGAATTTATCTTTTGAAGTAGATTTTAGCTGTAGGTTTTACCTTTTTTTACAGAGAGTAGATGTTAGATTTTTCTCTGCGTATGGATTGATGCTGTTTTCTTGTGCTTGTTTTCACACAAATTTCTGTTCCAAACCTTGTGTCGTCTGTCCTCATATTGCATCGGGCCTGTTTGTAGAAAGCCTTGAGGAGCGGAGAGTTGACCCAAACAAAGACTTCATTTAGTGCTGATCCAAAAGATTCTTACTGATGCTGCATCAGTGTTGCAGCTCAAAGAGGATTCGTGCACAAAAGCCCTTTTCAGAGTGGAGCTCATGTCACCACATACAGTGCATCCAAATGTGTTGAACTTTAATTTATGCAGACATCAAAAAGTGTAGATATGTAGATAATAGAAATAATGGTTTTACAAAGGACTGCTCACTAGACCATGGAAGTGCCATTAAAGATGTTTATAACAGCCTTTAGTGAGGCAGCAAGTCTGAATGAATTTAGGAGTGATCCAAAATTCCGCGAAAACACTTTTTAGCTAAGCCTTAATGTTTTTTCTCTGAATGAACTGCCTGATATCTCATAGGATTGACACTAAATTGTATATACTACAGAAATGGCAACAGGCTTGTTTGAATGCCATCGAGTTAGTCATCATCAGTGGAGTTAGCTGTAGGGTAACGGGGAGCTTTTCTTCCCGCTCTTCAACCATCCATGTTTAAGATCAGTGATAAACGCAGTGTAAAAACGTATTTCTCAAGGCTCGAGGTTTGATGATTGGGTTTCTAACTCTTTAAAAAAAAAAAAAAATTCACACGAACACTTTTTGCTGTGTGTTTCTGTTTTATTTCCACAACCAAAGATGTTGCAGCCACCCATCTTTTAACTCTCTGTCACAGAGCTCTCATTCATAGACGATCATGCGTTGCGTGTAGCTGGATAAAATGCCCTTTTTGTGCTTCTGACAGATTCAGAAAAATTGAAAAGATTGCAGTAAGGGTGGTGACGTGCACACAATATTCCACATTATGACCCCAGTTTAAGGCTTTGTGAGAACTTACATGTAAATGATCTGGTTTTGTTGACGTGTGTTAGTTGAGTTTCCCTCAGTGTACGTAATGAAGTGCTGGTGCATATTTAAACAGACTCATTATGAACTTTATTGGCCACAGCAGACACCCAGGAGAAATCCAGAGCGTTTCTGATAGTGAGAGTTTTTTTTCGACACGAGAGCTAATTTTGTAAATAGTCTTTTTTTTCCACTTCCTCTGTACACCATTTTGTTTGTTTCTTCTTGTGTGTGTGTTTTTTGTTGTTGATTTTTTTTAACTGATTTATAACCTGTCCAGATAACACAGTGACTAGCAAGTTTGTCAGATTCAGTGCACCATGAAGGAAAATGTCATGGATATTGTTTATATGTTCAGATAAATGATATTCCATGTATTAGCCATCACTTTTAATACAAAAACAGGATTTTGAAACTATGAAATGACCACTTGTTACAATACAGTGTTTATTTTTTTATTTTATTTTTTCACAAACTTGTCAGCATAGCTAATATTACAGGAAGTGATGATGCTCCAAAATGAATGTGCACCATTACAATAATAGAAACTTAAGTTACATTTAAACTGTAGGAATAAACACAACAGTGTGCTCTATAGACAGTACACAACATTTGAAGAAAAAAAATCTCCTTGCACTTATTGTTTTGAGTCCACATCAATTTGAAAATGCTCTTTTCGTCCATCCTAATGTAGATTAGATGGCTTATTTCATAGCTTCAAAATGTTTTGCTGCTAAAACAGGATTTCCAAACAGGATGTTAGATGTTGCCCAGTCTGGATTTTCAAAATGTCCCTTTTTAATTTGGTTGATACAGAGTATCCCTCATTTGTTCAATTTCAGTAACTTCATGATACTAATATACAGAAATTATTTTTTACTATTGTTTTATTAATGTGCAGTTCAAATAGTTATATTTTACATGATTAAAACTCAGAAATGTTGTCTTAAAGCACCATTTTTGAACATGAAATAATAAAACGTGTTGCTCTACACTGTATGAACCAAGTTTGTGTGAATCCCATTTTGAAAATCTGATGGGCTCATCTCGCTCTCTGCTTGTGAACAGTTTTCTTATTTATACAAGAACTCATTTTGTACAGTTTTGTTAAGAGGAAATAGGTTTTGATATTTGGTTATTTTGCAAAGCCACTTGGCTACTTTTGTCTTCCTGTGCCACGGTTGCTAAAATGTCTGTAACTTGTGTTTTTTTATTGATTGAGATAAGGTTTTCCTTCTTTCTTGGTTTTCTCTTTGAATTTTAATATGTCAATTTTTCTTTTCTTTTTTAATAAAAGCCTTGTTTCAATGATTGGGTGAACTGTGTTTTTATGTATCAATATTTACAGTCAGTTAGCAGATACCTAACCGATTCTTATCTGTGCACAAAATTCAAAAAATGTTCTGTAAGGACATTTGGAATGGAACAGCTGTGAAGAAATTATACTTTATACTTATACTTAATACTTTATTATAATAATCACCATCATAAACATTTCTAATGCTGATGTTCTGATCATCAACTTGTTTACATGAAATCATTTTCTATCGCATCCCAAAGGCCACATTAAAGTTACAATAGAAAGTGCAACTGATGTCTAATAACTAAAGCATGCTGTTAAAGTATGTATGATGCTACAAACACATTTCCCCTATGTGGTTGGTGTTGTATCTTTGTTTCAAAACACTTGAAGTTAGTTGAAATCCACTAGTTCAGGTTTCGCTCTAACAGTATTTTCCCCAAATAACCTCCTCAAACTCTCAAGCTGAGCTGAAAATATCATACACACACACAGTAAAACAAACATTTATGATAATGTCCATTAAAAACAAGTATAAAACAAACTGTATCTACTGTACATAGATGGTGAAACAGTCAGTTATTAAAGCAAGCTCAACCTAAAAGTGCATATTTTCAGATTTTTTTCCTTTTTGGTAGCCTAGAAATCTAGACGCACCCTAGCGGCAGCAAATGTAATTTGCAGCCAGGGTCAGTCTAGCAACTCTCCGTTGGCTTGCAAGCTGGAAAAACCAAATTCTGGTCAGACCAACCACATCGTGTATAGAGTCGGTGGGCGGGCTTAACATAAGGACAGCAGAGTTGCGACGGTTCCGCATGAATTCCCTGCTACTTGAAAACAAAGAAGATGGCTGCTGTTGCTGGCGAACAGCAGTCTTTCCAATCGGCTTTGGCCGACCAGATACGGCAAAAATTTAATCTATCAACTAGCATTGCTCTGGTTGGTTGTAGCGCTATCCTATTGCGTGCAGAGGGAATTTGAAAGACAACTGTTCATCACGCCCCATCGGATTGAGCCCTGCCAATGCCTTGTCAGGCTACCTTTTTGGCTCAATGATGGATAAAAAGATCATACTTAACTTACATTTTTGGTGTGTTGTCCACTTATAAGCATATTGACTGTTTAAACACACACTGTTGGATGGTGGGGTCACAGTAGACCCTGGAGCAATACAAAAACACATACAGTACACAGAGATGGCCAGAGTGAGTGAACGACTACAAT
This sequence comes from Sander vitreus, assembly GCF_031162955.1. Taxonomy (NCBI): domain Eukaryota; kingdom Metazoa; phylum Chordata; class Actinopteri; order Perciformes; family Percidae; genus Sander; species Sander vitreus. Next base: position 12,167,256 of record NC_135858.1, on the reverse strand, counting down.
AAGATATCAGCCAGGTGTAAGCTATGTCAGGGCAGGATTGTATGGACGATTACATAAGGGGTAAAAAACTTCAAAATAGTGATTCATGAAAAACTGTATTGCCCTGATGTCATCGTGTTCATGAGGGTAATAAATCCAAGTTGGTTGTTGAGTTTGTTAAAGGTTGAGCTGAGAGACAGATGTACAGTATCAGAGAAATGCTTTACTCGCGGCCTCCTCCCATGATCTGTAACAGGAAGCTGAACAGGTAGATGATGTCCAGGTAGAGGCTGAGGGTGGCAAAAATATATTCCTCTGGACTTATGGTGTAGCGCTTGTTCCCCAACAGCATCTGGGTGTCAAATGCAAGGAACTGTGGCAGAAAGAGAGACAGATGGAGAAGAAACAAATGACAGTAAATGAGTAAAAAAAAAAAAAGGTCAACACTTTACTTGAAGGTATCTACATAAGAGTGACATGACACTGTCATGACATATGAACCCTAACCGTAACTCTAACCCTAACCCTAACTTGTCATGACAAAAACCGAATGACACTTAATGACAAAAGCGTTATGTCATAAACGTTTATGACTTGTTTATAAGGATTATGACATGTTCATGACAGTGTCACTCTTATGTGGATACCTTCAAGTAAAGTGTAACCAAAAAAACTAACTTTAGCTGGACAATATTGAGGTTTTCATGATCTGATTCTCACCATAGTGAAGAGAATGGCTCCTCCCACAGCATAAAGGGCATGTAACCAGGGAACCTGTGATGCAAGATAAAAAGCTTTAGAAAATACTGTTAAGAAGGACAGCAGGATGCTAATTTAAGAAAAAAACAGTGGACTGCTTTGCTAGATTATCTGTGAGGCTAATCCCTTCTTGTTAACGCACACCCAAATACAGCCAGCAGCATCTGCGGCATTAACTCAGTGGTGTTTAACTCACCATTAATCACAGCTATTTTAGACTTCTTCTAGAAAGTGGACTTACGTATCCAAAAGGGACGACAATGGAGAGGGTGATGGCACAGAGAAGCATGACCATGCACATAGAAAACAGGACGCCCTGAAAGGATGTGACGTCAATCTGCAATAGGTGAGAGCAATGAAAGGATGATGGATTTAATTCACTTGTTTGGTTGTTTGCAAGCAGAAGTATTAGTTTAAGCCATGTCTTCTCACCTTGCTCTGGAAGCTGAAGATGGTGACAGAAAGACACACGAGAGATGTGATTCCCAGACACAGAACCACTGATTTGGTGTTGTAAAAGCTGGAGGAAGAGAAGGAATATTTTACTCCGGAAATGTTTGGATGAGTTGAAATAAGGCACCCACATAAACACACAACTACATCACAATATGTATTTACCTTGACACAAATCCCATCATGAAGGCCATGCTCAAAGTCTGAGGGTACAAATAAAGAAATAGCGTCACTGTTGGGGTATATGTTGAGTGTGTAAGTAAAGGGCATTTTGTTTTCCTGCTGGGGAATACTCACAAAGAGAACTAACAAAATTATATTCCAAGGAAACTGCCTCCTGTTTAGGTCAGAAAGAAACATAAATTCACAAATATATATCTACACAGCATTATGTATGCACTTAATATTTGTGTTGTTATTTTGCAAAGAAACACTACCTCAGCTCTCCGCAGCAGGACAGTGCAATGTAGGTGGCTAAGAACATGAGACTGTCCAAAAAAAGAAGGGAAAATGATGATACCAAACTTAGTAAATAAAGTCCTAAAACGGTGACACTATAATGTGAGTTATGACGTGTTTTCGCTTACTAAGACGCCATGTACAAGCCTGGATGAGTCTGGATATAAAACCTCACAGGTGCGCTGTAGAGACAAACATTAAATTGATTCAATTCATGTTTTAATCAAAGTGGTAAAACGTTGAGCAGAGATGTCCAAAGTCCGGCCAGATTCCATACGGCCCGCAGCCTCGGTTTGTGAAAGACAAGAGCAAGAGTCATATGTTGTAAGCTTATATGTTAACAAGCCATGCATTACGCATAATAAGTCACATTTAAAATGAACATGAGCTTAAGACGTTTTTTTTGTTTTTTAGATTTGTTTACGCCTGAGTGGCGTTGATTTGGTTACATTGCCATTTAAAAAAACAGAAAGATATTTGTGACAATGAAAATAAAAATTGTTATAGATCAGTGCATTTGTATGTAACTTTTATTGTTAAAAAAAATGTCAGAAGGGACCATTGGCCCCCGGGCATCTTCATATTATCAAATCTGGCACTCTTTAAAAAAAGAGTTTGGACACCCCTGCTTTAGAGTCACCAAAAGAGTCGTTACCAAAATGAGAAGAGAGCAACAATTGCCACTGTCACAAACAGCTGGACCATGAGAATGGCGTAGACCTGCAGGAAGACATGCATAGTGTCAGAGCAGTTGAAGAGCCACAATGATATTGGTTCACTTGTTTCATACAACGCATTTGTACCTTCCTGATGAAGGTGCGTCTGATGGACTTGTCGTCCCAGGCGAACTGGGCCTCCATCTCCCCATAGCCTGAAGAAAGAGGAGACGTGTGAGGATTTCTCTGTGTACAAACTGAGGATCAATCACACATGTAGTCTTAAAATGATACTGCAGTATTATTCCAACAAATGTAGTCACTATGTGATGTTATATGGCAGGTTTGTCTTCTAACATGATTTTTGATTATTAAGAGCTGTTCGACCCATACTGTATGTGATGTCAAGTCACAACTTCAACAAAGTGCAATATAGAGAAATATTAGAAATTGCAGTGAAATAAAAAATGTAATCTTAATAAAAGAAAAATATGCCTACTTTGAATCAAACAAGTATACACTGTGTAGTAGGTCTACATAATAGCCAGTGTTTGAACATTTGTAAAATATGGAATATGTTAAGCCACAAAGTACGAGTTTTTACCTGCAGTTACCTCCTGATAACTGGGGGGCTCATTGTCGTCACCTATCTGCTGGGATAGAAACACCATTTGTAGGGTCATTACAATTTTTAATCAGATGCCTAAAAAGCATAACTGTCTTTACATTCCCTATACAGTTAAAAAAAAAACTGTTTGTTTACTCTCAAACACACAAACCAGCACAGTCCTCATGTAGCTTTCACCTATTGTTTAACTGTGTTTAAGTCTATGACACGTTCAATTGTACTGTTAAGCTTTAACAGTAAATTGAATGCAGACAGTTTTCCACAACAGATTTGTCAACATAACAGCCTCCATGTTTGATTAGGTCAAAGGATTAGGATGGATGTGATGGGCCTCCATCTTTTCGTAGCCAGCATAAATAACACTATAGTTGAAGTACAGAGAAACCAATGTTCATTAAATGAGCTCTTTCACGCACTTTATGACATTATTTGGTTGAATTTTTTGAATTTTTTATGTTGGAGCCTGGCTGTTATGGTGACATTAAAATAAATGACTATCAGAAACAGATGAGCCATATCTCTACAACCCTAACTCAAAGCCATGATTTTATGCTTTGTGCCTCTCAATGAGTTTTTTTGGCCACATTTCTGGAGAATATTAGTATATATTGCAGCTCAAAATACAAAAAAAAAGTATTAAAATGGAATTGATCTTTATACTATCACTATACAATGTATTACAAAGCTGTAGTGTAACTGTAAGGCAGGAAAGTTAAAACATACCTTTCCCTTCTTCATGATTTGTTCCCTTTTTGCACCTTTGATTTGCTGATGATGAGGAAGACTATTCTGAAGTCACAGGTAAAATATTTTTCTTGTTTTTAAAATCCAAAAAAATGAAACAATCTCAGCTCCTCTTCTCTCGTTTAATGGGGTTTATGTGGTCCAAAACACTGCAAGTTACAAGCAAAAGATGTTTGTAGGATAGTTGTTGCTCTGAATGTGTCTCCAGTGTGCGGATTACACTGAAGCTTTATAGACCTCGGTGGTTAATCTCTCTCTAACCCTGATCCCACGCCACCCCTATCCTCAGCCTAATGAGGTTGCTCTAAAAATGTCCAGATAGTCCAAAACATTGAGATGACGCCAGGCCGTACCACTGCTGTTGCTAAACAGGGGTGTCGTTTATGTCTTTCATTATTGGCACAAATCTTCTCCACAGTGTTCTAGGACAGTTAATCATCCTGAAGTAGTGCTCGCCAGAAAGACTCAAAGGACTTACATTTCTGAATTACATATGCATTGCATTAGAGAGTGTGGTCTAGACCTCTATCTGTAAAGTGTCCTGAGATAACTTGTGTTATGATTTTTGACACTATAAATACAATTAAATTGAATTGAATGACATAACTGTTTTGCTCCACTTTAGAGGCACAGACTTGGTTTGATATGATGTTTGATAATCAGCACTTGCATGTTTACATTGTATAAGAAATATCATTGAAACATAACCAACAACCCTGCACATGTGAATTTGTTTACATACACTAACGTGTTGACTGACGACATCAATATACATCATTATCAAGAGAGCTTATGATGTATGACTTATTAGATAACTTCTTGTGTCTTCTTTATTTTTTAGCAACAACAGTGAGCTTAATGTATGACATCATGTTTTTGTGTAAGAGACTGGTTTTGTAACAGATGCATCAGACTAATGAGATTGAAGTTAAGAACATTATGGAACAATTTATGCCTTTACAACACAGTAATAATGAGATTTATCGTAAGGCACTCATCTTTGACCTACTTTTACTAATGTTGATTTCACCATGTGTTGTGATATTTCACAACGCATTTTGTGTCCGTATAGATCGTAAAGTAAGGTCATGCAAAGGTCTATGGTGCTGGATGTGGTAAGACGCTATTACTGGTAGTATGGTATGATTTAGTACAGTATAGTATGAGAGGTACGTTACCATATTTTCATTATTCTGGCAAAAATAATTCAAAACCACAATGCCAGTGTTTCCATCTATTCACTCAGGCAGACAGTCATACAGTAGGCCATACACAACGATGAGGAAGACAAGAATATTTTATTTTTTATTTATTTTATTTTATTGTTTAGTTAGATAGGGACAGTGCATATTAATGGACATCAGTACAAGTACACAATGTAAATATGCTAGAGTTAGCACCATAGCTAATTTGCATCTATTGTCCCTAGGCAGATACATAAAAAGTAAAACATAAAATCAATAACAAGCATGCAACACCCTCACAGTTTGAGAGGCAAGACAAATACTAACAACAACAGACAAGACAAAATACAACAGAACATGTAAATGTCACACATAATGAAATGGGTGAGGCAGTTAAAAGTGAGTGTAGCTTTGGTTTTCTGAAAGCCAGATTTTTAAATGAGTTTTAAAATTGATGTATGTGGGACGGTCCCTTATTGTGGGGGGCAGGCTATTCCAATATTTATTTCCCTTTACTGAAAACTGTTTTTCCAAATGTGGTGCGCCTAAAAGGTATTCTTTTGTCCCCTTTGGTGGAAGCCCTTGTACTACCACCATAAACACATTCTGAAACTAAAGGACACCTTACAGGATAGAGAATGCATCAGGGACCCCCTTGGAACAATTTTGACAGAGCCTATTTTTTACACTTCTTTAGTCGTAGTTATGGGAAAGAACAACACAAGAGAAATGTATTAGAAAGATATTATATGTGTATTAAACACATGTGTAGATCCTAAGAGTTATTTGTTAGATTAGAAAGTAATATATTAACTACTATAGATTTAAACCCCCTGGCTGAGTGCCACGGACTATACTTTGGGAATCACTGCAACAAATGGGAATTACTGCAATAAATTACTTTTATTCCATTGCATAAGTATATTCAGTTTAGTACATTTCCTCAAATCCTTAGTCCATAAAACATGTTAAAGGTCCCATGGCATGAAAATTTGACTTCATGAGGTTTTTTAACATTAATATGAGTTCCCCCAGCCTGCCTATGGTCCCCCAGTGGCTAGAAATGGTGATAGGTGTAAACCGAGCCCTGGGTATCCTGCTCTGCCTTTGAGAAAATGAAAGATCTGGAATCTTGCTCCTTATGAAGTCATAAGGAGGAAGGTTACCTCCCCTTTCTCTGCTTTGCCCACCCAGAGAATTTGGCCCGCCCATGAGAGAGAGACATCATGGCTTGCAAAGAAGCGAAGCATGACAGTTGGTCAAGGCCACACCTCCACCTTGCCCCCCCCTCTCTCCTCCTCAATAGCATTTACAGCTACAGACACAGAAATGGCACATCATAAGGAAAGCTCATTGTGTATCTGGCTCTAGTGGCTGTAATTCTGCACCAAGGCTGACTTTCGGGAAAGAGACTTCAGATACAGTATTAGGGGACCACTAAGGCCTATATAAAAACATCCAAAGAGCAGCATGTCATAGGACCTTTAAATAAAATGCCTCTGTATGCACCTCCTTCTTGTTACCACCAGATGGCACCAGCAGACAAGAATATATTTTATGCTGCAAGAAGGAACCTGTGTCAGACACATAGCAGGTAGCAGTACTGAAATTGTCATTTTGCTCTTTTCTCCCAGGGAAAAAAGCGGACCATTTTATTATGTCTCTTTTACTTCTGATGGTGGAGCAAGAGGGTGTTTGCTGACAACAAATAAGCCACACTCATTTCATCGAAATTATACTGGTCCTTGAGAAAACAAGCTCACCACAAGGTTCCTATAAAAAGAACTTTGAAGAAATTTGAAGGTCTACAATTCCACAATGATTTGGCAAACTCTGTCTGCTCATGTGATATGATCAAAAGCTCCAGATCAGCTAGGTACAGGACCATGTGTTGAGATTTCTTTCGTAACTGACAATGAACTTTGGTCTAACTCCTTTGGGATGAACTTTGATACACAGACAGAGATGCTGACTCTTTGTTTTGCAATGATACACACGCGTGCACTCGCGCGCTCGCGCACACACACACACACACACACACACACACACACACACACACACACACACACACACACACACATTAATATCTGTGTTTTTGTGTAGCAACAGGTGGTATTATTAATTCGGACAGAATGGACTTTTGGTTTCAGTAATAGTCCTGGTCCCTGTGCTCTTTTTTTGTTGGTATCATCTTGTCCAGTAGGTGGCACGTGAAGACCAAGACTTCAACACGATTCATAGAAATTACTGGAACACTGGTGGTGTGTTACAGCGCCAGCAGAGACTGTAACTGTAGAAGATGCAGCATTGAGAAGTTTGGCTGTGTTTATATAAACGGAGGTCAGATGCCCGAGGGAAGCGTTTGGCTGACGCTCATTTTTCATTTCTTGGCACTGAGGGAATGTTACGTACTTAGACAAAATGTTACTGCCAGAGAATCACCGAATGTGGAGGAGATTATTGCTTTTATCCAGTTTTGCTGCACTAAAATACATTTCCTGATGAATATGTGTCTACTGATATTCATGAGGTGTCTTATGTTCTCCTGTATGTCAAAGTAATTTGGAGATAATATTTATCATAGCATAAATCCCTACTATTTGCTATATCCAAAAAGGACATGCATATATCTGATATTAGCAGTAATTTAAAGGTATCTACATATAAACACAAACATGAACAGGCTCTATCGGTCCACGTCAGTCCAGCTCATAGCAAACCATTACAAGGCTCATTATGGAGAGTTTTGAAGGCCAGAGAATAAGATCACTGAACAGAATCTCCGTCCCGATGGCTACTTGTCGTTGCTCTGCATAAAGTCAGTGTGTGTTCATGGCAAAAAACAAAAATGTATTTAAGTGCGACATTCTTTACAATTACATTTACTCGTTATCACACACTGAGAAATCAAGTGGTGTTTCTTTTTTGTACTAAAGCCCCTAATGGCTCTCAGACCTGGAGCATGATTGGCTGATTGCCTCTGTTGCTAGGCTACGGCTCCACAGTATGCATCTGTAATACTGATTGTAGCATCACATTAAGGGATTAATTGAAAAAAAGATGAGCACAACGAAAAATGCTATTTGCATTATTTTATAATGGTACTCTGGTGTAACCATAAAACATTTAAAAAAATATTCACAAGGTGATGCAGTCAGTTGACAATACATTTATTTCAATTATATATATCTTCAAATAAAAAGTTTATACTCAAGTTGAAATGCTGCTTTATCTTGGCAGTCTGTAAAGCAATCTATTATGTGTGATATACATACAATAATTCAATGCTAACTTCATTTACATATCCAATAATCTGCAAACTATGTGGATCAAGAAGAAAGGTTATATACAAAATTTACAAGAAAACATCTTAACATACATCCCATCAGACACGGTCTAAAATGACCAATAGTTTCTCCCTGATTACCGCATACAAATACAATGCATATTACTCTCATTTCTTAAAAATGTTATACATTTCTCAATCACAAATGGGTGATTTTCATAAAGATTTCTCACATGGTGACATGTTGTGAAAATAGCTTATGTAATTTAAATAGCGCATACACAAACTGTCCAAAACTGTGTATTAGACATATCTATTGCTATGTTATATAGTTATCTAAGAGGTCTTCTCAATGAATGGAAAGTGCCCTTTACACATTGTAGCATGAATGTACAGTAAGAAATCATTGTTGGTGAATGTTTGTACATGTTCCTTTTTCTCTGAGCAAGGAGTGTACTTCCCTCTTGTTAGCTTTGTGAGCTGGGATTGGAGGACAAAGTCTAGGAAGAAACGACAGGCTCTCTCTTCTTTTTGGTCTTCAGCACTCCCCGAGGGAGAGGTGATGACTTGGTTTGATGTTGACTCGAAGAACCCATGGAAGAACACAATCTATGTTTTTAATGTGTTTTGTTTTAGCAATCCTGGAACTGGAAGAGGTTTGAGTTCAGGAGCCTCCACCCTTCTGCTGTGCCTATTTCCTTCACTGATATTTTTTTCCCCCAAGTTCGCTCTCTCATGGCATCAGACTTGGCACAGCTCCCACAGTGTCATGCAGAGGCCAGTGTACTGTGTGTGGCAGGCCAGGCTTGCATGGGGAGCAGCGGAGGCTTCTCAAAGCACCTCCGGAAGCTTTAGCTCTTCGAACTCAAGGATCTATTCGGAAAGCTAAAAGCTTGTCAGAGTGGTGGTTGTTCAGCGTGCGCAGGTCCGGCAGACGTAGAAGCAACTTTGGGAAGAGGGTGCTATCATCTGGGCGGCGACTGGTGATGAGAGAGCGCAGAGCTTTTATTAGATTCTCCTGCAGTTGCTCCACTGCTCCAACCTCCACTATCCCGGAGCGATCTGGAGAAAAGAGGGGGGGGGGGGAAAATCGGGTTAGACACGAGGAAATGTGGGCATACAGTATGTGCTTTGTGTACATGTATTAGTATGCCTGCTTACCAGCAGAAACCAGCACGACAGCCATGAATAGAGCCATCTCGTCTGGCTCCAGACCCAAATATCCGAGCTTCTCGCTGAAATCAAACATGGCGTCCAGTAAGGAGCCCATGCCAAGAGCCCTAAGCGATGCCAGGGAGTATGACTGCCCATTAAGGAAGGTCACCGTCCTTTCCTTGGGGTCAAACAGTGAGCAGAATCTCACCATCAGAACCTGTGGACAGAACCAGAGCAGATTAGCTTCGGAAAGCATAGGAAAAGGAAGTAAAGAAAATCTCCCACAGTCCCTGCAAACACATTGTATTTAGCTTGATGTACCTGGAAAGTGCCGGACTTGAGCAGCATGACCTGATCATGCTGGCTGAGAGACTGGAAGCCCGGGATGCTCTTTGCAAACTCCACTACTTCTTTAACAGCAGGGGTGAAGCACTGGGAGAAAGACTCCCACACCTCCTGACTGGAGCGACTGGCTGGAGCCACTGGACAGGAATTGAGTGGACATGCCTACAGAGAAGAGGGGAAAGGAAGTGTTATGGACATTTTATTGGCATTATATTGACAGATATGCACATACACAATATGGGGAAAAGAAAGTCTCACCAGCACTTTGGCTCCTCCGTTTAGCGTCCAGGGGCAGGGACTTTGGTTCTGGGAATCACTGGCTGGGTAACCGTTCTGATTGGCTGAGTAGGATTTAGAGGATTGGTGGCCACTGACGGGGCACTGATTCTGATTGGAAGAGAAGGTGTACTTGGCGTCATCGTTGACAGTGGAGTTTTCATTGTTGGTGGAGGAAACAGGGCAGCTTGTGGGGATGTGGTAACTCGCCTGCTCCCCGTGAACCGTGTGGTGGGTCTGGGTTGCAGAGTGCGACAGGGAAGGTTGCTGCACTGAGCTGTTCTGGAAAGAGGAAGCTCCGATGTTGCCGTTGCCAGCAGCCATCTTGAGTGGTTTCTGATCTCTGTTCATTAAATTGCTGCGGTAAGACTGCGACATGGAGCCTGCACCTTCATTCGTCTGGTTCTGTGGACTGCAGGGGGCATCGGGAGGAGGGGACACTTCCATTTCCATGGAAGCCGATTCATTGAGACTGTTCATGTAGCTCTGCATCTCATCCAGTAGTCTCTGCTTCTCCCGTTTGGGAATACGCCCAAAACGCACAGCTGAGGAGAATAGAAGAAAGCATCCTCTGTTAGCATTTGCCGACATCAAGCATTGATATAGCTGGCAGCGCTTTAATTAATACACTGACAATTAAGATGTTATTTCTATGTGGATTACCAATCCCAAAACCTCTCTATTGTCTCCAACTATTCTGTGTCCACCATAGCTGTTTCCCCACAATACAGACACACAGCCTTCATCTCATCCATCTCAAACTACCTCATCCTCCTCTCCAGCTCCACAAGCCTCCCTTCCCCCCTTTTTCAATTCCACCTCCACTGAGATCCCTATTTATAGTATGCTGCATGCTACACCACCTCCCCCAGTCTCTCCCACTCATCTCTTGCTTTCTGTCTTCAAGTTGAACTCTCACTCTCTCTTTTTTCTGAGGAAGTAGGTCACTGGGTCAATAACACTAAACATGGTGTCATTAGTAAACTGGAACTGGAAAGTAAAGAAAGGTAGGTAGAAGAGGTGAAGAGACAAAGGGTTGAAGGTGGGGAAAAAATTGGATGATGATGATGAAATGTACTTGCGAGCAGAGCAGTTATGTTGTCAAGTCAAAGACTTGAAATAGAAATGGCTTCTGTCCATATTCACAAAATGAAAACATGTAAAATATGGTTATTAATAATAAAGTTTCCCTGCTGTGATCTGATGCAGGTAATTTTTCACTCCTGCATTTTGGCTTTTTTAGGTCAGCTAAAAATGTTTGCTCCAGAAAAACCATGATTTATTATCACCTAGTTTAGCCAATCCCCAGAGATTGGAGTCCTGGGGTGAAATGATGCACTAGAGCAGATTAACTGTTGTAATATTATTTTAATTTCAAGTCAAGCGCTGTAGTTCATAAGGAAAGAATAACATTATGTCTCAAATGCCTGTTTGTTTATGTCAGTGTAGACAAAAGTAATAGGTAAGACTGTACATCTTGTTGGACGCACTGCGTATGCAACAACCTTGTGCCCCAATTTCCCAAAATAAACTACATTTGTCACAGTTTCTCCATGACTGATGACTACTGGGACTCTAGAGCTCATCTTGCCATACATCAGACAGGAGGGTGAGGAGAGGGGATGACAGAGGGGAGCAAAAAGAGGGGAATGGAGAGAGACAAAAGAGACGAGAAGATGTAGGGAAAAAGAAATGACGTGATGAGGAGCGAGACCTCCTTTTTATCTTAAAGCTACGACAGGAACATCCTATTCTCCATGTAACCCTGCATACATAGATACATTAATTCTTCTCTACACTAATATCTTCTTTAAAAAGACACTCACCATCTCTGGACATGCCCACGGAGAGACACTTCTTAAAGCGGCAGTGCTGGCACCGGTTTCGGTTCATGCGCATTATGACACAGTTTTCATTCTTTACACACATCTTGTAGTGGATATTCTGCTGAATGCTGCGTCTGAAGAAACCCTGGAGAAGGCACAAGAATAATAAAGACATTGTAAAGTGTCTTTTGTGGCAACATGCATGTTGTGTGTACGAAATGAATAGAAAGACATGGCATAATACTATCTTTGCTGGGTCTCACCTTGCAGCCTTCACAGGCATGCACACCATAATGGAATCCAGATGCAATGTCCCCGCACACCTTACACAGAAGTACCATACCTCCGGTCTCTATGAAAGAAGCATACATTCATCATCAGAGAGAGAAGTACAGTAATATAGTGCTGGCAGGTAAACATAGAGGAGAACAGGAAGGAGGGAAGTGAGTGGGTACTTACTAGTGAACGTTCCAGTGAAACCACAAGGTCTTTTGGCCACTGTGGGATGGCTGTAAGTTGCCGATGATACTGTTGTTATTTGGGCAACAGGAGCACTGTTCACCTCAGGAAACTGGAAGACCAATTTCGGGGAAGGAGTCCCTCCCCTCCGTTCCTCTCTCTGCTTCAGGGGCCCAATATCCTGAAAGAAGACACCCTCTGGGGATGAAGGCTGCGAGTGGGAGGAGGGCGACTGGGACTGGTATCCACTTGAGGGGCTGCCAGGATTCGGGCTGGCACTGCCGGACGAGCCAGCGTACAAGATAACACCACCTGGAGGAACAGAGAGGGGCAAAAACTCAGTTTGCTGATCTTCACCTGGGTTGTGTTCACATGTACAAAGTGAGTGGGAATGCAAGTGTTGAGCAATGCCCTACTTTGATCCAGTGAGTCTACTTGGCAGACTTTCACAAACACACACAAAACCCTGATCATATTGGGGCAACAGAAATTTGATCTGATGAATAATTTAGAAAAAAAAAATGGCAGAGCTAGAACAACTCTGACCTGGATATCTGTGTGGAGTCTTTCGGTTTCTAGTCTGTTAGATAATCAAATAAAAACTCTGTTTCGTGCCAACAGGCGTGTTGCTTTTACTAATACTTTTGAATTTCTTGGAAGCCCATTGGAGAGTTATGTGAATAAATAATGCTAAACACACAATGTTCAGGTAAGAAAACACCCTATCTCTTGGTTGAACAGGTTATTGAGCCATAACATTATAGCCTACTATGGATCATATCCTAGCTAAATGTATTTCAGGATACTACAAAGCAAATCTACGTGAATGGGAAACACCATAAAATGCTTATCACAATATGACTGAGTTACTACATGGTCACAATGATAGACGAGCCATAAACAGGCTTTTGTTTACGGATGTCACATCAAGTCAGAAATGCCCTATTACCCCTCAACACAACCCCCCCACCCCCCACCCCTTGTTTTGCAGACCGTTCTTCCCTGCAAGATTAAAGCCTGCCCCTCACGTGCAGGCTAAGCCAGCCAGCTCCCTGCCTGCCTGCTTTCAGCATTGACTCTTTCCTCCTCTCCCTCCCTCCCTTCTTCATTATTCTCCTCCCCTTCTACCTCCTCCTCCTCCTCCTCCCTCCCCACTGTGGCTGCGGGCATACAGACCCATCTATCCGCCAGCCACCTGACCGGGAGCTCACATGGACTCTTGACACAGTTCCCGCCCGGCTCACAAGGCTCTTTGCGCAGTCTCGTGTAGACAACAGCAGCAGTACAATAACAAGCGCTAGAGCAGATCACGTTTGGAATAGAGAGGGCTTTAATGCCGTGACTACAGAGAGGGAAGCAAAGCAGGGCACAGCTTCCTTACGTCACTGTATTCCACAGAGTCACCAGAAACCAGTCACGTTGTTGCTGGCCATTATTTTGACACTTTAAAATGATTTGCTTGAGTTTTTTATTTTTTTCACATTTCATTATGCATGCATACCACAGGTGTTTAAGGATGGGAAAAGTGCAAACCCACCTAAACTAATGTACCCACTTTTATGGCGGACATAATTATTTCAATTTAAAATATCATGTTACTAAAATGAAAAACAGTTGTGAGAATCTCTAATACTGCAAGCATTTATGACTTAAATAATGTATATATTTCTGCGCATTTTGGTGGCCCCTTATGACGATCCTCGTCTTCCGTTCAGTTTGCTCTCCTTTTTATTTCTCAATTAGATCACTGTGTCAGGTGTCTAAAGACCTTAGCATAAAAGTCTGCCAACCACAACATTTCCCATGTGAGGAAATGGCATGCTCCACATTCATTTATATCATGTTGATCATGATTGCAGTTGTGCATGACTCAGACAGAGTAAAATAGCTTTTTTCAGATTTCTGCCTTATTCTGCAGGTTACTGCACTCGTGTACAGAGCTTTCTAGTCTTACTGTAGTGGCAGTGTTATCTCAAGTAGTAACAATATCCTTGGATTGTCAACACTGTCATACTGTGCACGTTCCCTCTTGAACCTTGACCTTGAATCATCGGAGAAAAAGCCTCCCTCGTCTCTGGTGTTTTCTCCCCTTGAGAAAACACGTGCTGCATTTCTGTTAAGCTCTAAGTGCCTCCTTAATTCCACTGCTTGCACGTGTCAACACTGAATTCAAGGTACTCTGGGCCTGACATCTTTTGTAGTGCCGTCAGCCACAATAATAAACTGTGACATGCAGTTTTCTGTGTGTTTGTGTGTGTGAAAAATAAAGCTTTAAGGACATGTCATGTACCTTAGCACAGGGTCATACTGTCATATAAGTGCCACACCCAATTTCTACATTCACAACTGCATCTCCGCCCCTCTCCCATGAAAACATTCCTTAGGCTATTTTGTCTCCTAATAACCATTTCCTAGAATCTGGACTGACTGGGTGCCAGAGAAAGCTCTGGGAATATCATCCCTTCTGCACTCAGGCACAGGTTACAACATGTGACCTGTGGATACACAGAGGCGTAAGAAGTACAGAATAAACACCTACACTCCACCACCCCTCCCTTTTGCCAGACCTCTATAAACTTCCACTCTCATGTGTTCCCAACCCCTGGCCATGCATCCATAGCAGGCCAACTGCATGCACATGTCATGTCTGGAGGGGAGACACCCCCTCTTAACTTCCAACTAGTTTGTCCTCGTTCATGAGAACATTTGCAACTGTGCATGGGCAGTAAGCCTCACTCCACGTGTAACAGCTGGCCTCATGTCATGTGTCTATTTATAAAGCACTTTGAAGAAGCATGGTTTCCTCACAATAGAGGGCAACATTTCCTTTATATCACATAACCCTTCAATTATCTTTTATTGCTATATAAAGAAATGTTCATGACTCCATTGTATGCTGTTCCAGTTTGGACTTTAAGGAGTATTGTGGGTTCACCCACACATATATAATAGACTAGAAGTAACAGGATATACTTAATACTCGGATAGAAATACTATCTGACACCCAAATCAAACTGGGCTTTTAATGTGAAATAGTGAAGTTGTGTGATAGTCTGTCAAGCTGACAAAAAGATGTGGTTTTTTTTATGTTTGTTATTAATGACAAATTGCACCAATACTAGTTTTTTTATCTACAGTATCTATCTATTGCTCAGTGTCTGCAGAATAATTGTTCTTCATGTTGGCAACAAATTGTTATTGTAGCAACTATACCACCACTGAAATAAATGGTAGCTGTGCGCACAGTAAGAACAGTTAAAGGTTAGTCATGTCACCCAAAACCTAGTTTGAATGCAACGAAATGTAGGTTAATGTGTCCTTTTAGACACCAAACAGTAGATTCACGTTTAATATGGTCCATCATAATTACTGACAAACCTTTGAAACCGGTTACAGTAACCAGAACGAAGAAAAAGGCTGCTAAACCTCTCTGACCCACTGACCAAGCTATCAGCGAAGAGGGATCCCCGTGCAAGCTGAGCGCGAGCAGAGTGCGCGCGGTGGAGAGGAGCGGTGTGCTTGGGAATCAAGCGCGGCACGTGGATTCTGAGGCTGTGTACACGTGCTGTCAACTCGAGGCGGAGTAACTGCGTAATAAAAAATAAAAAAAATCCGGCGCATGATTCCCAGTATATCACGACTGTTTCTACCCAGAGTGCACTGGGCGAAGAGAGAATGAAGAAGACATGCCAGCCAGTCATAATGGGCATCCGCTGTTCAAGGACGTTGTGTCTGTTTACTGTTTGGTTATCATAAATATAATATTTCTGTTGGGAAATGCACATTGGACAAATCATCACATGATGATCATAAGTCCAGTGCATTATGATTATTTTACCTCGCGGTCTATGCCACTTAGTGGCTTGCTCTGACATGGTATAGGAGTGTATAATTAAGTAATGAACACAGACTTTAATATCTCTGTCATGATGACTCGTGTCCATCATACAACCAAGGTGTAAACGGTAAATTGTTTTTACTGATAAACTGGTTTGCTTGTTTTCATCATCCGCTATATTAGATAATGACTCAGGTCCTGGTAGAACTGGATGTTGACTCTGAACAGTTTTTTTTTCTTTTTTCTTCTAATGATGGCCAATACATGGATGGAACATTTGGCACCAGACACTAGTTTTGACTCAGTGGGTGTGACTGCTCCTTCACACTCACAAGTGTTTTGGAAAAAGTTGCGCTTCAGCCAAAGACATTACAAACAGCCAAGTTAAATGAGTCACACACTGCAACAAATAATTCACTCTCTACAACTTACACACCATACAATCGAAAATACAGAAACTCCGTCTAAACTAAAGCGCATAGGCTATCCCCGAGTGAGCGTGATTCACCCTGTCTGACAATCAATAAAGGCAATAACGTTAAGATAAGTGAGATGGGCTGCAGTGGACAGACAACGCACTCGGTCAAGGGGCGTTTAGGATCGTGCTTTTTGTAAGTTTTCTGAGAATCGGAAGTCGCCGTGGAGATTGAAGAGAAAGGACTTCCCTCTCTGTGCTCTCACCTCAGCTCCCTCAAAACTCTCAACTGTCTGCAGCCCAGGAACACTTGGCAATGTGCCACATGTTACAGTTGCATTACAGTTAAAACCCTGCCCTATTCAACCCGGATTAGGCTATAGCTATATAATTCCTGAGCATGACTATTACAGTGACGTTCCCAAACGCTGTCCATTAAGTTCAAAACAAATCGGCTTTAGCTCTGCATATAAATTGCATAAAGTATTGGATGCATTAGACAGTGTTTTAAAATGGCATGCGGTGAAACAGGATAAAAAACCAAAGACATCATCGCATTTATGCTTTCGTGGCGTTATATTAAGCAGTTTTATGTGGGTAACGTTAACTGATTCAAGTACATACATGCACAGTGCTAATGAATCATCCTTAAAATTAACATTTACAGAACAATATTTGATGTAAATAAGTGCAATGGCATCTGCTCCCATCATGCAACATTGTCTGATTTTAAATTACTGCTGATTGGCACTGGAGTAATGTTTCCAGTGGATTCAGGCAAAATATATTATAAAGCACTTACCACCAGGACTGTGTTCCATGTTTCCTAGTAGGTCGATGTTGTTCAGTTGTTCCGTGCAGTTAAATTTGTGGGCGTCTAATGCTGGACTGACTGCCTTTGCTTGCTACCGATCAGTATCGTTGATATAGGTGAAAGAGTCCAGAACTGCCAAGGCATAAAGAATGTATCCACAAGCTCAGACAAACAGCAGTGTGCGCAGAGCATTGAGGTTGTTGAGAAAACCCAGACAGCAAAGAAAAAGAAAAAGTAAAAGAAATATTTTGAAAGGAAATTAGAGCAGATCTCTTGATCCAAATTATTTCCGAGGTGAAGAGACGGCACAGGACAGCTCGGCTCTCCGTCTGCACACCTTATGATACCAGGCTGCGAAATAATATCACTGTTGCGGGGTTCTCTAAATTACAGAGGTCCCAACGCGTTCAGCTGCTTGCCATGTACAGTCACGATCAAAACATAATCGGAGTAGAAGTAGTTTAAACACTCCCACTCATCAATGAGCAACACGAGTCCTAAAATAACCCGCACGTTTTCAAGTGCCTGAGAAATGTGACCAGTTTTTTTTCGTGTTCTTTTTGTGTGACCCGTCAACCGCCTGTTTCTCGTTATGTAGGCCTATCAGGGATGTCTCTCTCTGTATGTCACGCTCTCTGAAAACAATTCACCCCCTCCCTTCCTCTCCTCGTGTCCCCACTCTTTTTACTCTTTCTTGCTTTTTCATTGGCCGAGAGCCCCGCGTGGAGACGGCACATTGGGCTCGTTCGACATTGGAATGCTGGTTAAAGCTCTACAACATGTGCGCATGGCATGTGAGCTCGCGCTGCGCTGCCCTACTGACACACATTTTATGCTAATGGTTGCGTGGGCTCGGCGATTAGACAACGAGGAAACGAGGCAGAGAGAATCAGAGGAAAGAAGAGGTGTCACTCCTGTCTCGTCTCCCGATTCTTCTTACATTTCTGTTAGATAAGGACAGACGATAATGGGCTTTAATGCCATGATAGAACATTTTTATTGATAATGCTGGCAACGAGTGAAGACCAATAATTACTTTGTGTGGAAGGTGGGTTGTGCAAGCACTGCAATGCTGATAAGTTTATTTTTTTTTTTTCAGATATAATGGAAATAGTCGAACATTAGATTTTACCTTTAGCAGATTTTTTCTTTTTTTTATCTCAACAAACATTTTATGTAACATGATAGGCATGCTTTACTGAGAGTAATGCTAATAAGTAAATGTCGTAAAAATAATAAATGATATACATGTATTTTTAAAAATTCTAATTTAATTATTATTTAAGACAGTAAAAAATACGATCAAATCAAGCTTCATTGACAGATTTAGCATTTCAGCACAAGGAACATGAGACTAAGTCAACAAAATATAATATAAAGATACCCCATGTCAGTTTCCATTAATGAAAAGTAGGCCTAATCAATAATGCCGTTTTCTGTTATTTCAGATTATAGTTTCATAATATACTACACACTATTTTAGAAACAATAGTATGCATAGTAAAATTGTGAGGATAATGTATGTGGTATGTACAAATAAATATGAATACTATATCGATATGTGAAATAAATAATATAACACACACAAATATGATGCAATTTTACATAAAAAGATAAATTAGGAAATATAATTATTTATTTGTATCAATTCTTTTAGAGTCCCTCCACTTCTGGTGGACTACCATGGGGCCTTAGCTTGGAAAAAAATATGTACGGTAGTAATGGCGAGAGACAAATGATTATTTTATCTCATTTGAATTGTGCCATGAATTACACATATGATTTGTCAATTTAAAATATAATTTTGCAAGTGAAGAAAGTCTCAGTTGGATGTAAAACTGTTGAAGTAAGACTGTGGAAATACGTAATAAGAAAGACTACACACCCCAAAGTTACCATATTGCGCTACGTTGACAAGTAACGTTAGCTAATGCTAATACTTGATGTGTAACGTAATAAGGTTACACGCTTATGAAGTCATTTTTAGTATGATTGTTTTGACCACGGTTAACAGCACTGGCCTAACCCACGATTAAGTTTTCTATGTACCGTTAGCTGTATAGATAGATGACTAATCTAATAATAATTTAGCCAGCTAGCACATCCCTTCTGTCTGCCTCACTCCCCCGGCACTAAGAGACTTCAGTTGGGAATGGGATGAGAGCGGATAACTGCCCCGGGACATATAGTTAATATAGATTCCGCCACCCTTTCCCACCTGAGAAGTATATCTCTCAGCGTCTTGAGTAACGTTACAACAAACCCCTTTCCCACCCAGTGGTGAAAACATGACACTGACATGCAAAATATATTGTGATATTGTGGTTTTAGCTGCTGGCTAATGTTAGCTTGCTTGTTCGCTAACTGGTCAGCTAGCGTAACCAATACAAATCGAATCAAGAAAGACGAAATTATGTGGAAAACTGCAGAATGACATGGTGAACGTTACCAAACGTAATGTAAATAAAACTTGATTTGATAAACTCGTCCGTGAACAGATATATTTTAATCAGGTATGTTGTTTAGCAATGAAAACTACAACTCCCATAATCCCATGCAACGTCAAGCCCACTAAAAATCCGGTCAAAGAATTTCTAATAAGGGAAGAAGTTCTACTCTCTCGTTACTTCCGGCTTCTGAACTGGTTGCAGTTCCACTCTTGATCCATATAGGGAGCACTCACAGGCCAGTGCAGAATGAATGGGACTCTATGGAGCTATACCCCTCAAAATCCACTTTTCTCAGAATATCATTTTTTGTCTAGTAATTTGAATGTTGCATTCGAAAGGGGAGGCTAAGAAAATACACACTGCTGAGTGTTCGATTTTTTTAAAGTCGCTTTTTTGTTCTAAAAAGCCTCTTAACGTTCACTGTACCGTGTACGGTACACCTTGTGGCTGTGGCGTCGCTGTAACCTCCACTCATAAAAGTTTTTATAATTTTAAAGCATTAAATCTTCAAAATATACAGCCATGTGACACACCAATTGAAAGCTTAGACTCTCAGGATTCCATTAAGCCCACACACAAAGCATAAGATGATTTATAGCAGTTACACAACTGCTACAAAGTTATAGAAAATAAAACAATACAGCGTAAACAGCGCAGCTTGTGTCTAGTGCATCCATACCTTTTTCCTTGTACCTTTAGCCACTGCGGGGATTTTTTTGCCCAAAACCTTTTTTTCTTAAATCCCCAAGAGTCCAAGGAAATGGAATATCCAAGCCATTATATCCAAAACAAGCTGTTCGCCTCACAATCTTGACGTTTCTGGCCGACTCACAACGGAAAATCGTTAAACTGTTTTTCATTTCCATATTTGTATTGCTTCCTCGCGTCTCTCCTGAGCGTCCTACCAACTTGATGTGGGTGTCACTGTATTCACTGACTTCTTAGGTTTCCATAGAGACCTGGTATAAGCCAAACGGTGAGGTTTGCCTGTGATACACCAATGGAAAGCTGACGCGATGTGAGCCCACATGCACTCGAGCGACATTTGCTCGGACCACTTAGATTTAAATGCTATAAGTCCCGTCTACATTTTTAGCCAATGAGCAGACAAGTCGATAGATACCAAATATTGATTGACATTTTAACCCTGTAATGGCTGGAGCTGTGTCAAAGCAAAAACAGGGCCTCCTATAAGCATATAGCACCCTGTGCAATGTATAATTACTTATTTCTATATATTTATGTATATAGTTATTTCAAGTACATGTGGGTGTGTTTGTGTATTTGAGAAGTGTTTTATTTTGTACTTTATTGGCTTTTTTTTCTTTGCACTTTTCAAATGGAAATCAGAAAAACGCACAGACATATAGGTAGAAAAGAATTCATATAAAATCCATTTTTGAGTCTTTTGGCTTCTGGATTTTTTCTGTAGTAAGCTGAGACATGTGGCTATGACATTGTGTTGTCTGTAACTCACTAGATGTGTTTACAGCTGTGTATTTTAATAATTTTACAGATGTATGACTTGGACGGAAATAGAAACCCTCCATTCTAGCCTCTGTAACTCTGTGTCAGTAAGGCCTAGAATCACCCTGACACTTGTAACAAAAACTGGAGAGTGTTTCCTTTCCAATGATAGCAGGCACATTCCTGACTGTCAAAGTATATGGGAGCTGTACCACTTTTAATTTGGGTATGACGTTTAGACCAAGCTTGAAAATGCAGCCGTTTGTTAAGAGGTTAAAATGTCAATGACGTCATACTAGAATGCTAGGGTGTTACGGGCAACAACGACTCAACCTGTAAGAAATCAAAAGGAAACAAGTACTCGTTCATTCAACTTTCGACCTATAATCCATGTTGAACTTGCAAAAACTACAATCAAATCTGAGATTTCTCGACGACAATCAGGCGAAAGAGACAAATTTAGCCGTCTAGCTCCATAGAGTCCTATTCATTTTGCACTCACCTGCGATCACCCCCAGTGGAACTCTGGTGGAACTGCAACCAAATTCGGTACAATGGGGCTGAATAGGGAGTGGAAAGGCTTTCCGTAGACCGGCTTTTGGTCCGGTATACACATAGATAGTAAAAGTCAAAGTCAATTAGAAGCAATTTCCCGGTGATGGCTGAGCATAGTGCACAGCAGCTACGCAGCCTCAAACTGAGCTTGACGACGTAGATGTGACGTGAGCAACCTGTCTGAAATTTGTAAGTCTTCTGGTAGCTGTGCCAAGAGAAATCTCAATCATTCCCAATCTTGCAGAGACGGAGAGCGTGAGTAGGAGCTGTCCATGAGCGTAGGAGCAGGAGCAAAACGTTGCTGAAATATTTTGTTCCGATGCTTTCATGGACTCTCTATGGGCTTCTCCCTTGACTGTATGCCTCCACGTCCCCACGATTGCCTGCAAACTTCTCCTGACTATACCGTAATTTCTCTACTGTGCGACAGAAAGTAGCGTGGTCATGACACAATCGTTAGCCTATTTTTACAAAAACGGCTGCTACGGGGGCCATGCTATTGTGAGATACAAGGCACTGGAGCCTTTTATACATTGTTGTGTTTCTTTAGAAATAAACAATGGACAAATAGAGTCTTTAAATGCTTCAGATGTAAAGTTATTCGCTGTCAAAGTGACGCCAAAATGAATGGGAGTCAATGGAATGCTAGTGGAAGGTGATGGCTTGTTAGCCTCAGAAGAGGTACGCTTTCCGGATGCTCGCTTATCCCCTTGGGTATACTGTACATCCATTGTTTTGATTGAGAGATCCCTAGCTGCAATTTTTTTTTTACATATTGTGTAATGTAAATTAAAAAAAAAAAAAATATATATATATATATATATATATTTAAAGTTTTATTTTATTAATTGAATAAACAATTAAACAAAAAAGTATGTAATTATTTCAGTAGCACACTCCACACTTCACAGTGCTGGCAACTTGTAACAAATAAAAAGTCTTCCAAATAACACATTAGAAGACACAGAAAGTAAGAAAATAAATCATTATACTGGGCTTTCCACTAGTGCCTTTCATGTTTAAGGAAAAACTGCATAAGCAGGGCGCATTCAACACGGAAACTGGCGCAGTCTTTAATTGACGAGTGGCCGTCTTTCCAATCATAGACGATCTTTGCCTGAAAGAGCTGGCACGTGCGAAAAGGGCGGTGCTCACCGTGACTCCCACCGCCCCTCCTCCCCTCCATCACGTGTTTTTTCTCTACACAGATTGTGTTTGCTAAAAACCAAACTATTGGCCGGAACAGAGTAGATGTAGGTCAGAAGCTGCTTGGGCAAACATCGTAAAACCGCACCGAAAGCACTCAAGAGACCGCCTGTTGCTGGCAGGCACACAGAGAATAACATTTAGGTCACGTAACGTTAGCTGGGTGGGATTTATTTTATTCACAACTTCTTATTCTTGATAGGTGAGCCGAATGAGAAACTCCTCACCAGCCTTCAACCTGTAGGGAATTAGGCTATGGGGTCACAGTGTGTTTCATAAGCAAGTCAGCCCCTGCTCTGGATTTTAAAGTCATCTGCTAGTAGTTTCAGTTACGGAGATCTAATGATAGAACATTTTCTTGTTGTGGACCTCCATCAATGTTTGTTTTTTACATTTTCATCCAAACATTCCTCCAGATTTTGTCTTTGCCTGCTACACATTGTTATAATCCCAAACATATTACATCAACTAGTGAAAGCCATCTCAAGTTTGGTAATATGAATCATATATATTGACATTTACTCAAGTATATTTTGAGGTACTTCACTTGAGTGTCTACATTTGTAACTACTTTATACTTGTACTCCACTACATTTCAGACAGAGATATTGTAATTTTTATTTTATAGCTGTAGTTCCTAGTAAGTTTCAGATTACATTTTCTTGTCTTCTTTACTTAGGTGATTCTTCCACCACTGTAGATACTTTTATTAGGGCTTAAACCTGTATTAAAGACAAATATTATTTTAAATGACAATACAATCACTTCCTGTACATTTTTTAATCAAATGTCAAACCGTGACACATCAGGCCTGGGTTTCTCAGCCATACAAATATAATCTACACTTAAAGGAGTCATAATGTGCTTTCTAAACAATTAACTATTGTTCTTCCATAAAACATAGTAGAACACATACATACATTGTTTTAAGCCACAACTTCAAACAATCTTTGATAAACTTGAAAATTGGATTGTGCAGCAGAAATATATAACATTTCAAAATGACTTAATAAAATAAAGCTAATCTCAGACATTACATCCACCTGTCCTTTAGGAAAGATTGTCTTTGTAGCTGAGGGGTACAGCATCAATAACTAACTTCAGCACAGGACTCATAAAACAGTTCATATTAGACTCCTTTATCCTTATACATCTCTGTTAACTAAATAAAATTATGTTAAGATTTATCAGTACAGTTGGTTCTATAAAAAAGGTCTTTATTAGAAAATTGTTTAAAAACTGCCCTATACTATTTAGTAGTATAACTGGACAATTTTAAAAAATAATTTTAATTATTGATAAACATGTATTCAATTTGTTTAAATAAAACCAAATTCTGGAAGTCATAACAGTCATATTACCCTTATTGGCATATGCCATTGATGCAATTTTTTTTTTTTTTATCTCAATTTCCCATTTACTGCTTGCTCCACTCTTTTCCACAACTCATATTAACAAATGAACAAACAATGAGATACTGATAGTAGTTTGCATTGAAGGGCTGAATGAATTGTTTGAATGTTTGTTTCAGCATATATCTTGTGAGAAAATAAATAAAATAAATGCAGTTTTCCTTGTGTTTTATAATACCTTATGTCCCCATATCTGAATTTACCCAACATTCTTAAAGCAGAATGAATGAATAAATAAATAAATAATTTTGCTGCAGACCCCTCTGAATGGCATACATGGTTCCCTGGACCCCATTGAGATCCTCAACACAAAATGTTCTTGAACCTGAAACCTGAACCTGATGCCTACAGAAGATGTAAAAAGTAATTGAACAGCACCTCTTTGTGGTGTAAATAAGCCGTGCAGCTTCACTTCTGGTGGACTAGACAGACGTGATTATTGCTGTTGCAATCAGGTTCATCTGGACATGAAGAGTTATTTGGGGCATGTAGTTGGTACTGCTGACTTTACCAAGTGTTGCATTGTAGTAAGTAATACAAAATGTATCAGAGAAGATAAAGCAGTTTGATCATGAAAATAGTAACACTTGTTTTATTTTATTGTCCCCCCCCTTGCTTAGTTCATCTAGAGGTTTGGGGGTCATCTCACCATGCCTATCAGATATTTAAGCAATAACAATGCCAGGAACAAAGGTCCCCACCCCACCCCATTCCCCTGTCAGAGCTATGATTCCACTACACAGGACTATTTATTTTCCACAAGGTGGCAGTGCTTGTATAGGTAAAGGTATGTGATGACTTGGGCTTATTTTCAGTGGGTTGTTGTTGAAAATGTCTTTATTAGGAGTAACCCCTTGAGATGCAGCATCTTGTTTTCGAGGGGGTCCTTAACAATAAATAAATAAACAGTACAATCATAATTAGACACAACAAAACAAAAAACAAACAAAAACAGACATCATAATCAGTCAATCATAATCAAGTTTGAGGCAGAATAAAAATGAAACTGGATATTCATAATTAGAAGAGGTGATATCATGGTATCGTAGAGGATTATGGACAGGTACAGTTGATACTGTAATAGGAAAACATGGCATTTTTAAAGGAGTGGAGAGATAGACTGGATCGAATGTTTACAGGTAAATTATTCCAATGTTGGGGGCTTTAAACCTAAAGTGTGATTGCTATTTTATCAAGTTCTCCATGTCCTCATGTTGATTTTGGCGGCCCCTGTGGACAAAAACGGCAGTGTTCCCATAAGAGCATCACTGCCTCGTAGCATATAGCTACAGCACCGGAGGCTGTACTTTCAGGACCACATTTTCAGGATTGCAATTCTAGGACCCTAACTAAAGGGCGGGTCTTGCAAAGAAAGCGAGTGGGATTCTTAATAACGCGTCAGGACCGCATTTCCCCCCAAAATGGAAGAAGAGCTCCTCAAGTCAAGTGTGAGTGACATTACTGATTGTGAATAACATTATTTTTATTTGTTTAATGCTTAGCCTACTGTGAAAACAGTTAGTGTCTTGAATAGGACAATAAAGTAGCGTTAGCTGTCTAGCTAACGCTAACGTTAGAAGTCTTAAAGTTCCCAAAGTTACAATCATTGTTAGCTTCTGATAGCTTGCTAACTTAGCCTAAGGTAAAGGTGTATTATATTACTTGTTGACTACTTGTTAACTTTATGACTATAATAATTAATTATATATAGCACATTGCTTCAAAAGATGATAAAAGCCTGTCGTTAGGGTTGGTCTTCACTGTCAGTGTACGTGAAATATTTAGTGTTCATTGTTATACCTGGGACACTTTATCATTACAGGTATTTCACAGTGTTTTTACACAATGTAGAATAATGTTCTTACTATATTACTATTTGCAGATAAATATAATAAGAATGTAAAAGGTTTCCATAAGAGACCAAGTGTGTTTTGGGTTATGCTTATTGCACAGAGTTGTGTGCTGTCATAGAGAGGGGTTGGTTGAAAGTTCTCCGAGTGAAACACGTCTGCATTTCCCGAACAAAGGAAACTGACGTACAGAAGGTTTAGCTTAAGCCATAACTACAGGGTACTTAAAGGTCACGAGTCTCGAGCAAAGTACCTTGAGTAATAATAACAAGTAAAACAGGAGCAGAATGTACCGCTTCGCGTGAGAGCAAATGAGGACGAGACGTAACACAGCGGCCCCCACCCTGGCGTGTGAAGATAACAGTGCCTGTGCTGGAGAAGAAGAGGGGGCCCACGAAAGAAAGTATACGAAATGAGGGGAAGAATAGATCGGGGTTCACAAGGTGTGATAGTCTAGAGATACGTGGACTGGCTCTGGCTTTTTGTCTGTTGCTAGGGAAACTTAGGCTGCGTCTCATTTCTCTGTCTTACCCCTTACCCTTACCCCTTACCCTTAGTTTTGCGCGTTCACGTGAGAGTAAGGGCTGTCCCAATACTCATTTTGATCGAGGGGTAGGGCTAAGGGGAAGGGGTAAGGGGTAGGGGTAAGATGAGAAATGAGATTTAGCCTTAGTCTCTGCGTGCTTTGTGATCCCACAGATCTGTGTATTGAAAATCCGATGCTTGACTGATTAAACAAATGTATTTGACTTTGTCTTATCGTCTTATTTGGCTCTTGCTTAGGATCAATGTATCAATTGTATCAATTTAACGAATGCGTGGGGATATATAGGCAGTCCCTCCAGGATTTCGTGATGTCGCGATCGCGCCCATTCACGCAAATTCAACCAATCACCGCAAATTTAGTGCGACTCGCAATTTTGACCAATCACCGCAACTTTTCCGCAAATTTGACCAATAACCTGAAGTTTCCCGCGACTTCAACCAATCCCAGCAGTCCCACGTGCTGTCAGTATGTAACTCTGAGAGCCAATGACCAAACGGGAGTGAGAACGGCCACGGGTTGATTATTTCCTTGTTTCTGATGAAGACGGGACGTGTGTGACTGACTCGAACATCTCACATTTACCAACAAAACGTACAGCGAAAGACCGTGCAAAACATTTCAGACCGTCCTGCCAACCTGTATACATTTTAACATTAATGTATGCTGTGACGTTTTTTTCTCTCTAAAGTCGCTGAAAGTGGCTGCCGTTTCAATCCTCTTGGCTCTCTGCAGTGGGCGGGGCTGCTCAGTTCCCCCCACGACTGATGCGCGCACCCACACACACAAACAATCACACACGGTGGCTGCAGGAAAAACCGGAGATGAGACGTACAGGATGACCTAAATTGAGGACAGCTATGCTCGTTATTGTAAGAGCAATGATAAGTTAAAGTCCAATAAGTAACGTTACTTTATCAAACCGTATGAATGTGTGTCCCAGGCCAGGTTAGGAAAATAACTAATAATGTAAAGATCAACAAGCCACTGACACATATGTTCAGATTTGATTCATTCAATAAATTATTATTTTTTGTCTCAAACCCACCAGCCATTTTCATATTATACCAACATTTGCAGCATCCTGAGCCTTTTTGGTAAGGTTACTAGGAAATCTCAGCCCAGAGTAGTTTTATTCTCCCCAAAACAAGTTTCATAAAACAAAGACTATAAAACTATAGTATATAGTATATAAAACTAACTACTATAAGACTACTTTTTTTGCAACTTTCACTGTCTCCCGCAACTTCATTGCAACAAACATACAAAACATACAAAAGACATCGTAACTTTTTACAAAAGCTCCCGCGAAATCAGGCATCTTGGGCTGCAACAATCTCAAAAAAAGGCAGCGAAATCCTGGAGGGACTGTATAGGTCTTTTATTGGAGTCAGACACATTGTCCCCAAAGGGGGGGACACAGAGAAGGGAATCCCCAACAACAATGCTATGAAATCTTTATCAACTATTTACAAATATTAGGTAATACCTTAATTAAGAAGTAGTAATGAATGCATTTTTTTTTAAAGTGTTACCAATATTTTTATAACCCATCAGTGATTATGTTGTCCACTTATCATTTCAGTGAAGTGGAGGAATTCTGCAGACAATTGGAAAAACAAATGAGAAAAGAAGAAAGACCACTCAATTAAAAGGTAAAAAAAATAATAGTCTGTCCCAAAAAGTTGATAAAGCACATGCTTATATCAGCACTGCTCCTACCTTCTCTTTGTACAACACAATCACTCTAAGCAAGTGTTTGTAGCAGCATGGCTTCACTCTCTCTAAGCAGCAACAGGCCACTGCCTTTATAGGGCTCTCAATCAGCCCTGGACTGCACCACTATCATCCTGGGGGAAATTCTCTAAACATTTGAACAATACCACACTCTGTACAAAGCTAGACAGTTGTAATTCTACTACACAGATAAAGAACACTTTTCTGAGGTATGCTGCTTCCCCCCCAATTAACCCTCAAATGCATAAACCAAACATGATTAATCACTATACACAAGAAACGCCCATCCCTTGGTTCTGACCCCTGATGTCAGTGATGACATCATCAATACCAGAGCCATAGAGAGAGAGAAGAGTTGAGACACTCTTTGATCTCGCTAGCGGGGTGGTCACGTGGTTCACGTAAGCCTATATAGTTCCAAAACACGCCGCGCTGTCATGTTTGTCTATGGGACTGACAGCAGAAATTGAGATATTGAATGGTAAATATAAATGAAAACACATACCCAAGTACTTGTTTGACTGTTATTGCATTATTGCATATTTGTAAATGTCAGTTTTACATTTGTAGTGGTAGGGTGACAACTGAAAGCTATGTATAAGTATTACTTAGATACGTTTTTAAGTTTGAGGGAAAGCTTCACCTTCGTGTTAGCATGGGTAGAACTAGGCTACTGGCTTTAGTGGCTTAACCTTAACTTTTACCTTACTACATCTCTGTTTGAAATCAAAGACGACTCAAGATGTTCTTTTTTGCACAACTGGACTATTGGATTTCCTTGATTTTGCTTGTAATTCCGATTCACTTACCCATGTTTCAGAGAGCGATTGAGAAAGCAGAGTAGCAACAGTCCATTCAGCATTTGGTGTCCAGCCGACTTCTTCTGATGATGAGTTGACCACACAACCATGATAATTTTAAGACTAAGCCATACACAAAGTATCAAATATATTAAAGAATAACAACTCATTACGCTTGGATGAATGAATGAAATAGTATTTTTTTTTATTACACAATGAGTGAGACAACAAGAACAAGTGTGTGTGTGTGTGTGTGTGTGTGTGTGTGTGTGTGTGTGTGTGTGTGTGTGTTTGTGTATCTAACTGGAAAAACAAGAACAAAGTGAAGGAACAGGGATGAATATTATTATTATTATTATTATTATTATTATAGTGCATATATATATATATACAGTATATATATATATATGTCATATACATACCTGTCTAGGTAGAAGAATCATCTCAAATCCCGCAAATATTTCCATCTGTTGAATAATGAGAACACAGGGACAGCGAGGGACAGGCATTAAGAATCATATAGAAATAGCTAGTGCATCTTCACAAAGCTGAAAACAGAGCTGTTTTTCTGACACCATGAAAAGCTGACTTTTGTGGCCGGGTTAGCTCAGTTGGTAGAGCAGGTGCACATATATAGAGGTTTACTCCTCGACGCAGCGGCCGTGGGTTCGACTCCGACCTGTGGCCCTAAGCTTTGTGTCGTTCACCCTCTCTCTCCCCTTTCATGTCTTCATCTGTCCTGTGGAAATAAAGGCCTAAAAATACCCCCCCAAAAAAGAGATAAATGGTTCTCACAGGACAGCGACGGTACAAAAGACGATATGGTTCTCACAGGACAGCGACGGTACAAATGACGATATGACGATCATATAGAATATGATGCATTGCTGCAGATTATTACACGGCTTTGATGAATACTCAATTATGATTGGTCAATCACTGCATTCTATGGTCTATAATATCTGACCGATGCCATTGACAGAGTTGTGATCATAAACCATAAACCATCATAGACTCTAGGGGACAATTTTTTTAATCAATAAAGCATTTATAAATCAATTTATTAGGAGATATATATATATATATATATATATATATATATACAGTCATGTGAAAAAATTAGGACACCCATGCTAAAGTTGACTAAAAAGAGGAATAAAAAAAATCATCATCATAGGAGATATATATATATATATAGGAGATATATATATATATATATATATATATATATATATATATATATATATACAGTCATGTGAAAAAATTAGGACACCCATGCTAAAGTTGACTAAAAAGAGGAATAAAAAAATCATCTTTAGGAAATTGATCTTAATACCTTAATTAAAAAAATGAGGAAAAATCCAACCTAAACGACAAAACATTTCTTTCTGAATGAATAATGTATCGTAAATAAATAAATGTTCTTCCTTAAAATACAGGGGACATAAGTAAGTACACCCCTATGTTAAATTCCCATAGAGGCAGGCAGATTTTTATATTTAAAGGCCAGTTATTTCATGGATCCAGGATACTATGCATCCTGATAAAGTTCCCTTGGCCTTTGGAATTAAATAGACCCACATCATCACATGCCCTTCACCATACCTAGAGATTGGCATGGGGTACTTTCCATAAAATCATCTCTCAATGCAGATCAAACCAGCTATTAGGCTAACTGTAATAAAACCATGCCAATTTCAAAACCACGTTTTCTCAGTACCAGACGTTTACCCGTCTGAAGGGGTGACATCAGCCTCTAGGCAGACAGCTGGAAATATTAAAAGTAAAGCAATTTAAAAACAATGAAAACAGTGGTTGGTAAGTCCAGTGGCTGCAGACTTGGTGTGTTGCGTTGGAAAAAATGACACCATGGGTGAGGTTGGCAATGCTAAATTAGCCACTAGTCAGTTTATGAGTGTAGATGGGGGTGTGTAGATTTGTCCTTATAGCTATGGGCTATAATAATGATATGCCAGGTAGAGGCACAGCCTGGCATTCGGATTAGGAAAAGAAGAACGGGGTTGGGTTTAGGAAAAGAAGAACAGGGTTGGGTTTAGGAAAAGAACAAATGTGGAAAGGAAATCACACATAGGACACAAAGGAAATGTCACACACCGGACGCAATCCCCGCTCTCATGGGTGAAAGTCCTGAGTTTTACCCAATGACCAACCTCCCTATGCAGATTTTTTCCCTTTCATACAACTCGCTACAGCGTCAATTCACACGCAACTGGCGCTACATATTCACTGTACAGACATGAGAGTAATATCAATCTTCTCACCTAACTCTTGGCTTGAAAGCAAATAAGCATATTTCCCAAAAAGTGGAACTATTCCTTTAAAACGGGTACTCTCTTGTCAGCCATTTAAGGGGCATTGTGTACTAATAATCTACTACGTTTTTGACTGTCTGAGTTGATGAGGAGCATGTCTTTGTGGACTGTCTCATTTTGAGGATGAGGTGCAGGCTGAATCACTGAAGAGCCATTGAATTGGCCCTGAATTGGAAAAAAGGCCTTATGTCTGAGGCTGAAGAGGAAGGAGAGGGAGATGAGGCGGAATCCACCATGACACTTCTCTCGATCTTCTTTCGCCTCCATCTCCAATTACCCGTCTTGATTTCTCCCCCATCCAATCATTTCATTTTTTAGCGCTGCGCCCGCCAATCACCATCTGTCCTCCAGGCAGTAACACTTCAACATATCTGCTGTAATTAGACAATCATTACCACATGTGGATCAAACTTCTTCAACCACTCAACCCCTACCTCACCCTCCCATTCGCCCACTGTCTCCTTTTTCCTCCCTCTGTTTTTCTTATTTCCCCGTCTCACACTCTACTACCCTCTGTGTGCCCCTTTTCACTTTTAACTCCCCCTTCTCCCCTCTCTTTCTGATTGAATTACCATAAGTGCAGGTCCTGGCCAAAATATGCCAGCTTGTTCTGATTTAAACTGTCCTTGTTATACCAGAGACTTTCCAAATGGCTGTGAGCAGTTTGTCTGTGTGTAAAGGAGGAGGGGGGGGGACCATGCAGATTGTGTTGAAGAAAAATGCAGCCAGACAACATTATATGGCAAAGGATAAAGAGTAAACAACAAGATGGGGACAGAGTGGAAGGAGTGTGGTAAAGCAGGAGGGAACAGAATGAGACAGTAATGGTGGTTGACAGAGTTGGGTTCACAACAGGTTCATGGTGACATCATGGTTGAATTTTGGGGAACATTTATATAGGAAAAACTATTCGTTGTTCATTGGATGCACATGTACACCCCCAACCTCCTTTTTCTTTTCGTTGTCCTTCTTTCTTTCTCCACTTAGCCACAAACACTAATCCATGCAAACAACACGGAATATGCAAATTAGCTTTGGCACCTTAAAATAAAGTTATGGTTGTGGTTTTTGTGTTTCTTTGTTTAGGCATATGCTTTTCCCAGATTTTGCCTTTGTTTTAATGAAACATTTTGTTTCTTAGGTCACGTGTTAATTGTGTTTATGACCACAAACTGACAACTACAACCCAGAGTGTCACCCCTTTCCCCTTCTCTCCCTCCTATTTCTCCCCCCAGTCCTTGTTTTCTTTCCTCCTTTGCTCCCACTTTTTTGCCTGCAAGTGTAGCCAACCCGCACTGGTACAGTATGTTCTTTGTGTGCATGTTTAGCATTTGAGAGACAGAAAAGACATAAAGGAGCCTTGGGACTCAAAACCTGTTTATGGTGTATGTCTGTGTGGGTGTGATTATATTTGTGTCAGCTCTTTTTCTTGCTTGAAGAAAATTAATAGCAGGGAGTTGTGGTGTATTAAAGGTTCTTTGTGTCTTGTGCATGTGTATTTTGTTTTTGGTGCCAGCGTATTTGGTTTGTGGGCATTTGCCAGCCTTAAAAAGAGTGTAACTCTGTCTTTGCCTTCCTGTATGTATGTGTGTATGTTTGTGTGTGCCCGAGCAAGCCAGCAAGCTTGTCATGCATGCCTGTCATCCTCTGCATGCCTCTCCATGCACCACAGAGCTTTACATGACATCAATCTGAGAGCAGTGGGATAGTGATCTCATTACCAACAGCCTGTTGCTGATTAAAACCTGCCGTCTGCACCCTCCTTCTTCACCCTTTTTTCCTTCTCCCTCCTCTCTGCTCTATCCTGCTTCCTTGTCCTTTGCCCGCTCCCTCCTCCTGCCTCCTCCACCCCTCAACTCCAGAGTCGCACCATTCTGCGGTTTCTCCGCTGCTTGCTGCCAAAAAGGGCCCCATTTGAACCTCTGCAGAAAGTTATAAGCTCCCATATTTTTTCCTCTTCAGTTTTCCTTACTTCATTTCTTTCTTCTTTACTGTATACATCTTAAGGCTGTCTTTAATCGGAGGCCTCCAATATCCTACCTGCAGGCCTCATCGAAACCCTTCTCATGTTGCTAATCTTCTCTCTGAGTCAACTTGCTTTAACAATCATTGACACTAAACAAGAACAAAAGTGGGAGAGAATGGACATGTCTGTGAATGTGTCTGAGTTTGAGCATGTATCAACATGCTATGCATATTACTGGCCCATATATTTACAGTCAGAAATATACAAATGCTTCTTTCACACTTAGCCAGATGTTATACCCTTCCCTCCTCTTTGCGCATTTCACTGACTGACAGAAACACAAACAGGAATAACCTTTCACCTCCCTCGCTGACACTGTTACTGAGACGTGTGGCAGTAACCCAGATGATTGAGGCAGTGGACCTGTGATTGGACGGTCCCTCAGTTCATATTTGTGAACAAAGTGAAATCAAAAAATGTGATTCAAGACAGAAGTCTCATAGCAGAGAATTCAGATTTTGACAAAGGTTTAATGTGGACATTAAATACTGTGCTTATGTTAATATACTCAATGATGTTTTTAAGTTTCCATTCAGTAGTGTATGTGGTGGGGTAAGGTGCTGAGGTAGGGAACAACCGAAAAAATCTCCTATTTGTACATAAAGTCCCATAGTAACAAAATTCATCCCAGGTATTTCTTTTGTTCCACTATTGAATGTGTTCACACATTGTATCACTGCAGAGAGCTATTTCGCCTATTGTGGTTTAGATCTGTTGTTTCTATGTCTTGTATGAAACGAACCCATGAAGCAGTCAATTTCACAGTGTATTGACAATATGTTTTGTATATTTTATCATAAAACGACGAGAATATGCATTTAACACCTAATTTAGCAAGTGGGATTTATTATGGTGACATCAAACAGTTTGATGGTGCAAAGCGTCGCTCCATTCTTTATGTCCCTGCCATATTGTGGCTAAAAGACATAACTTGCCTTTGTTGCTGTTTACACTGTAGTCTTTTATAAGGACAGAAATTAAACAGTTCGGGGACAGCTTTCAGTGTGGTTTCTTTTTTCCATTGAAAACTCTTTTGGTTAGTGATATGGATAAATAAAAGGCCTCTGTCTGGTTTGGTTTGAATCCAATGTATATGAATATAAAAATCTAAAAAGGTTTATGGGATTTTTTATAAAAGTTCTTTGTTTCCATGCCTCAATTTATTTTGACATATGTAAGTACAATTATTTCACAGATTTCCTTGTATGGAGAAGACTTACTCAACAATAATAACAAGCTTGTTACAATTTCTTTTTGCAAAAACTTTATGACAAACTGTATGAATAATTTGCTTAGGTGTGCATAAATGGCATTGTTAGGCATGGTTGATAAAAACATAACATTTAAAAATGTCTTAACAAATTTAAACATTTCTAAATAATTATTAAACTTCTTCTAAAAAGAGTGATTTTATGTTTTGTTTTAAAACCTTATTAACCAGTCAAAAGTCAGAGTAAAAAAGGCTTTTGTTTTGGAAGGTGACCTGTGCTGACTGTAGTGGGCTGAGGCCAGTCAGACAGACAGTAGCAGACAGTTTTATCTCTGACATGAAGAGGCAGGTAGCCCTGCCCCTGAGGGGCCGACTGGCCAGGTTTGATCTCATCACGGATCAAATGTATTGCCATTAAATGCTTCCTTACCAGAAAACCACTGAGTTGATTTGCTTAGGAAAATCCTGTAGGAGGAAAAGAGTTCACTTGAACTGATTTAAAGGTGCGGAAACTGCCGGGAGAATGGCCCTTTGTACTTCTCAGGCTCGGAAAGATGGAAAACAGCTCATAGTAGTTTGCATTTAGGAGATTTAATGAAGTCATCTAACATATATACCAGGCTCTGTGTGATTTTCAGAGAAGTACTATGGGTTTGTTGTGTACATACTATTTTGCACACTCCTCTTATTTGTAATACTTCAGATGTATTGTGCACTTAGAGAAGTTTATTTTGTACAGTTGTTTACATGTGATCATTACGTACAGATTGGCTCACTGTTTGCATTTGCAGTATTCATTTTGTTACATTATAACTTTCGGACACTCAATGTTGCGTTTCCAGTTTTTAAGTTATTGTTTCCATCATCAGGTCACGGATGCTGAGAGTATTTCTTTCCCATCAGGGATATGTAGTCACAATAAAGCACTAAATGGCCCTTGATTGGCCCCAGGCCGTAGACCCCCTCATTGGCTGGCTACGGTCCCAAAGTCAAGGCATTGTAAACATGGAGTGAAAGCCAAAAGCTGATACTGATATCCCCAAAGGTGTGCAGCCCTCTGCAGCATGTGTGTTTGTGTATGTCTGTGAGTTAATGACTGTTTCATTAGTGCAAGTGTGTGTGTGTGTGTGTGTGTGTGTGTGTGTGTGTGTGTGTGTGTGTGTGTGTGTGTGCGCTTTGCTGTGTATGTTGGTGTAGGTCTATCTTTGGATGGTGAGGAGAGGAGGAACACATTTAGAAATGTAAAACAAACACTCAACGACTTAAAATCCAACAAAAGACTGTTGACTGACAATACAGTGTAGAAGGAATGGAGGTAAAGAGAGAGAAAGAGACTGTGAGACAAAGAAAGAGAGAAAGAGAGACGGGAAGAGAGGGGGTGGGCAGCAAGTTGAAACCTAAGCTTTCTGGACCCTGTTTTCCCTTCCTTCAGGCATTCTGTGGCTGGTTACAAATGTGCTGTATATTTGAAGTGTTGGATCACGTGACAAAGGCAGGGTTTGTGAATCAGAGTACACAATGATTTTAGGAGAAGAGAGGGAGAGAGGGTGTGTGTTAGTGAGAGAGAGAGAGAGAGAGAGAGAGAGAGAGAGAGAGAGAGAGAGAGAGAGAGATAGAGAGACGGGAAAAGGAGAGGGAGGCGGAATGCAACAGGCTGAGCTCTGTCGTCGCTATGAGAGGGACTTCTGACTGACAAACATAACTACTACACTCCTTCTCAGCTCATTTCCCCACTGACTTACCCTCGCTAACCACCACACTGTGTGCCGTGTTCACATCCCAGTCTGGTAAGTTTGGTTTTCAATCCCATTTTTTTTTTAAATGTTCTTTTCCTTATAACCTCTGTTGGCGGTGTGTGTGAGAAAAGAGGACATGTCAGAGCATGAGTGAAATGTGTGTGTGTGTGCTTCTCTTGTCTCTCTCCCTCTTTCTTTCTGTGTGTGTGTGTGTGTGTGTGTGTGTGTGTGTGTGTGTGTGTGTGTGTTTTCTGGGACAGCACGAGTGGTGAGATTGAGTTTCCTGAGAACAGCTTTAATTGAGAACAGAGATTTCGAGCGAGGGAAAGAACAACAGAAACAGCTAAGGAAGGGAATGAAAGCTGATCAGCACTTGTATGTGGAACGGGGCTGCTCCATGTGAGGATATGAATGCTTGTGGAGGTGTATGTGTGTGTGTGTGTGTGTGTGTGTGTGTGTGTCTGTGTGTGTGTGTGTGTGTGTGTGTGTGTGTGTGTGTGTGTGTGTGTGTGTGTGTGTGTGTGTGTGTGTCATTTGTTTTCCCCACTGATGGTTGCAGAAAGATTATGATCACTACTAAGGTCCTCTACACAAATAAAGAAAACTGGATCATGTTTTGTTAATAATGGATGTTGTAATTCCCCTAAAGAATTTTATAGATAAGGGGAGAAGTTACGACATACTGTTTTCTACTGTTGCATACCAGTCTCTGCTACAGGTGAGCTCAGTAACCATCTCAGGCCGTTTTCCAGCAGCAAATAAAGTGGCTGCAGGCTCTCAGCCAACAGACTGGCTGTCAGTCACATGATGGACGCTCCATCAACATCACAAATGGCTGAGTAGGTCTGGTCTACCTGAGTATGAACACCCCCCACCCCCCTCGCCGAAAAACACTGAAATAGGCTACTCCGGATATCACAAGACAGTCTGCTGTGTGTCTGATCACTGCTGCCGCTGCTTTGCATTTTGTGTGTGTGTGTGTGTGTGTGTGTGTGTGTGTGTGTGTGTGTGTGTGTGAATACACTTACTGACCCCCTTTTTATACAGTCTGTGAATCATTTCAAATAGCATCCTTTGTGCGACATGCGCTGTATAAATACAGATGCATTGCTTGATTGATGATTGTGATTAAGATGCTATTTATCTGCTAAGTGCTTCTTGCCAGCTGATCCGAGCTGCCCGCGTCTGTCCGCTAACACCATACTGCTGAGCATGCCACTCTGCACTATGCACTCCAATGCGAGGCCCTGCTGCGAGCTGTTGTAGCAAACTCTTGACAAATCTATTCCAGATTAATTTTCCTTAATGTCTGGAGGAATGCTCATCAGCACATCCACAGGAATAGGTGGACGAGTCTATAAGCAGGGCATAAACAGCTGGGTGTAAACAATATTTAGTATATTAGAGATCACATTCTGAAGAGCAGTGAAAGACTCGCTAAATATAACTCTTCTTGTTCATCTCTTCATCTTCTGTTCTGATTGAATAGGTTTTATTTTACCATGCTTTCACTTGGTCATTTTCTCTGTCAGTGGACATCTGCAGAGTGTCGGCTACTGAGTGAGCTCTTTCTCTCTGATCCCAGGTCAGCTTTTTCATATTTTAAAACCTAACATTTAGGGTGGATGCATCTGCTCTTGGTTAAGTAAGTCCTATTGTTTTTCTTTGGTTTCATCATTTGGAAAAGAAATTTCTTGAAAAACTATGTGTGCATGGGTTTGGGTGTGTTGGATATAACTCTTTTAACTGCATTGCAATCTTGTCTTTGTTCTCTCCACTTTTCAAGAATGACAGCCCCTCAGGCTAAGGAGGCTATCTGGCTCCACTCCTCTCCCTCTTTCTTTCTCTTTCTCTCTGTCTCACTGACTTCCTTCTTATTTATTTCCTCAGAATAGGAAAAAAATACTCCATCTTTGCTGTTCCGTGTCAGCTGAGTTTAATTTTGTACAGGGTTGTTCTCATGCTAGCTACACATAAATGGAAACTTGGAACTTGCAAAACAAAGAAGCGATCATGTGCTACTTGTTTTTGAGAGCAGGAGGACACAAATGTTTGGTTGTCCTGCAGAATTACATATCGTCCACAGAGTTATTTTGAGAGCCATACACTGGCTGTGGTTCTGCTTGACGTGCCCAATTGGCTTAATGCGATTGAAAACACTTGTTCATTATTGCTGTCAATGCATTTTTGTTCAAAATGTAGGGCTGAATGTGTCTTAGTGTATCTAAAGAGCTTCTCAGTGTGTTTAATCATGGCCCGGGGTTGCTCTTCAGCACAGGCTACAAGTCCCTTTAAACACACTTCTAATCCTCTGTGTTGAGGAACAGCAAGGCACAGATTGTGTGTGTGTGTGTGTGTGTGTGTGTGTGTGTGTGTGTGTGTGCGTGCGTGCGTGTGTGTGTGTGTGTGTGTGTGTGTGTGTGTGTGTAAGACATATGCGGTGGGGATTCAGACACACTTTTCACTTCAATACTAAATGAAAAGCTGCCTACGAAATGCTTCAATTAGGCCTGACCCATGGCCCGGGCTGCTGAGCCTGGAGCGACAGGGGCTGACCCTGGCCCCGACCTGGAGACCCTTGGAAGCTCACAGGGTTGGCTCCACATAATGACAACATTGTGCGTTTTATGAAGCATTACTATCATCAACATCATCCACATTAGCACTGCTAACACAGAATGCACACTGTGTTATTCCAAGTATGTCGGACAGTTTAAATTTGTGCAAAGCTATATAAGTTAGTCGAGAGTCAAGTGACACTTTGTGGCAAAGAATGAAAAGAATCATTTTCTACTGGGTGAAGATGATTTGATGATTGCACTTCTGGGTAGTGTGAATATCGACCCAAGGAAGCAAAATTGTAACTAATTGAAAACTTGGATTTATTTAAATGTCTTTTGTTAATAATTCCATTGATCTT
This sequence comes from Sander vitreus, assembly GCF_031162955.1. Taxonomy (NCBI): domain Eukaryota; kingdom Metazoa; phylum Chordata; class Actinopteri; order Perciformes; family Percidae; genus Sander; species Sander vitreus. The sequence continues at coordinate 12,127,734 of NC_135858.1, read as the reverse complement.
TTTGAAAATTGCCAATGTTGAGGATACAGCCTAATTTCAATCATATCCAGCATAACTAACTAAACTCTTTTCTGGGAACAGTGGTTATGTCCATCCATAAACATTTGATGAAGACATCCCTTTAGTAGATATACTGTTATTCTTGAAGACTGAACTGTAAGTGCAGGTGTGCCGTTAAAGGATTAGATCAACATGTTTTGGAAATAAGTTTATTGGCTTTCTTACTGTAAGTTAGATGAGAAGATTAATACCACTCTTATGTTTGTATGCTAAATATGAAGCTTAGCTTAGAGACATGAGACGCATCAATATTGTCATCTAACTCTGTAAGAAAGCAAAATAATGTATTTCTCAAAACTACTGCCTATTGCTATGGAACTATTGCCTTTCGGATGAGACGTCACAGTGAACAAATTGACTATCAACTTTGTCCCCCTCAAACTTACTGGAAATCATTTACATAAAATGAATGTCTGGCAATCATTCTGAAAGATGTTTCTGAGTATTAACGATTGGAAAATAGATATCAAATGTTGTTTTGAGGCCTAATATATACATCTGTGTGTACATTCTTGACTAAGCTAACAACATAATGGTTTGCATAAAATGAAAATATGTTTGCCACAGCCAGAACCAGTTTGCGGTTATAAGATGGCTGTCAGACACTGATGGTTTATGGCCTTGAGATATTTGTATTCCTCAAAAGACATTTTTACATGTCAGTTTGACAATAAATATAGTATGGTCATTTGTTGGAAAATCTAATTATGTTGTTTGTGGGTGATGGTGCCTGTGTTTGTTCCCCTCTGTAATGGTTTCTGTGTGTCAGTATGTGCATTTTTTACTTGGTGTGTTCAGCACAGATCATCCCTGGCTGCCATCTCTCAGAATAAGTCAAATTTGAGTGTGGTTTTATGGGTTACAGTTAATTGTCCCTGCTGAAGTCATGTTTTTTTCTTGCATTTGGCTGTTTTTGGGGAGTTTTTAGCCTTCATATTCATTCACACTCTGCCTTTTAGTTGGCTCGGTGTTGTAGCTACACAGAAACTCTGTGCTTTCACACGCAGAGATTATATTTAAGTTTTGATTTTGATTTCCTTAGTACCACCCTCTAATGTTATGGTTGATACATCTGCAAGCTGAACAAAACCATGAACTTTCTTCTGTTGTTCAAGTCAAAAGTGGTTCAAAAATGTGTTCAATCATCTACTGATAATTGCAAATAGAATTCTGAATAAAAGAAAAAAAAACAGCAGATAAGCAAAGCTCATATCCACAAAAGAACCACACAATATAACAAAACCAAAAAATTCAAAAAGAAAGAGTCTGTAGCACTTAACCATTGAACGCTTGCCTATTATCCAGCTGAATCACATCACTCTGGATTGAACCCAAACACTGAAAGTTTGGAAACAGATAATACAACTGAAAGATGACTAAGAAGTTGGGAAGAGAAGAGAAAAAAATATATTTTCTATTTACTGACAAGACGAGACTTTTCAGTCCATGTGCTCTGTTCTCAGTCCAAAAGATCAAAGTGCATTTATTATCAAACTGTTTTTTTTTCAATGGGGTGAACCCACATTTAAAGATTTTTTTTTTTAAAGGATCATTTTTTATGCATTTATTTTGACAGGACAGCTGAAGACATGAAAGGGGGGAGAGAGAAGGGGAACGACATACAGCAAAGTGCTGCAGGTCTGAGTCGAACCCAGGTGCTCTGCATCGAGGAATAAACCTCTTTATATGGGCGCCTGCTCTACCAACTGAGCTATCTGGGCACCCAGTATGTAACTTTTTGATATTATATTATGATATATATATATATATAAATTATTATTATTATTATTATTATTATTATTATTATTATTATATTAACGAACGTCCATTACATTCAAGCCATTGCCAAATGAATTGCTACAAAGCTAATCAAGACTATCAGCTCCACACAACTCTCTCTGTATTTCTCAGTATGGCTATGTTCAGAAGATTGTGGCGTCCAGTGACTTTCGCGCACAGAAACTGTGACGAGTGAAGAAAATGACCTCTTCTGAAGAGTCCATCATGTTTTTTTAATCCTCCGTGTCCTCCGTGGCTCCAAGCAACTGCGTGGAGGAGGGGTGGGGGCACGTGCGTGATCACGGAAGGCTTGTGTTATGTGGACCCGCTGACAGTGTTCTTGTCATTACTTAGAATTCCTCACGGGGGCGACAGAATCTGCGCACTTTAAGGCTTTAAGGCTAAAAAACCCCATCATGATTTAATCCATCTGATATGCTAACACTAAGAACAAATCAACCACATGATGATACAAAACAAAGGACATCATTATGTGATGTGGAGCAGAGCATTTATACCCTATGGTGCTAGTTTGAGGTCACTTAACTGACACTGTTTCAATGTAATGGAAACATTAACAGTATTAACACATTAACATTTACCTTTCTCATTTCTTCCAAGCTCTGTACCTAAAAGCTTCTGACTGAAATCTTAAAACCCAGCAATCCTTTGTAGTTGAGACAAGTTGAAAATGTTCCATTGTGCACATATAGCTTTGCCAAAAAAAATTATGTTGACTGTGCATAATCCAAGTGTATAGGTTTTATGCTGCAATCACACCAAATCAAGCATTGCACCCTCCAATTCGTTTGAATGTGGGCAGTGCGCTTAGGCTGTAGAAGTGGCGACCGCAGGGGACACCAAAAGAAATCACTCGTAAGACCCAAAATTCTAGCAGCATGGCTAAATACTTGCACAATGGAGACACATATGGGCCCTTTAAGTGACACTCATACACCGCCACACAACCATGCACTAATCGCCGCAATGCCTGATTTGGTGTGAATGCATTCTTATTAATGGAGAACTGCTGACACACTATAAATAATAGAGCGATTTGTTTTGTCATTTTGTCTTTATTCCTCATAAAATACAGTTAGTATTTTAAGTTAGAAAATAAAGTCACTTGCTGGTTACCGACCAAATATGTGGAACCACAAAAATAGAAATGGCATAGATATTAAAAGATATAGATATATTTGTTCATAACAGAGTAAAAGTAAAGTCAAGATGATCACCTTTACATCTCTCTTACATTGATAATCTATTCATATGTCTCAATGTTTATTGACTCTATACTCTCAGATTCAGTTTAGAACACAGCTTATAACATTACAGGATGGACCAAGGCAAAAAGGAGACAGAAGGGGCGCCTCAAACCACAGGGTACCCATCTACCACCACTGACCAAGCTCTGACAAATTATACTACTCATGCAGTCAACCTGCAGTCAGCCCTTTCCAACTAAATTTAGACTTGTTCAAATTCATTCCATCTTTACAACACTAGTTATTCTATTATGAGGAGAGAAACGGCAGTAATAATGAGAGCAACAAACCTGTCTATGTGGGATTGATGGGGGATTTTATGACATGAAATAAGTTGAATCAGGTGATGCCAGTAGAATTAAAGAGGGACTCGGAGTGTTTAAAAATTAAAAGAATAGTCAAAACAGCTGACATGTGCAGAAGTACTGATGCGCTACCATAAAAGTACACTAGCAACACAGCTGTTTTGTTGCTGCCACTGTGAAGCCTGTCCAAACAGGGCAGGGAACTGGGAGCTATTATTCCTTTCAGATGGATATTGTTATCTGTTCTATAAAATAATGGTTAACATCCAGGGCAATTGACTAAGCAAAACATGCAAGGTACTAAAACGTACTCAGGATTATATAATTACATGCTTTTCAATGCCAACTAATTAGCCTAATATTCAGGATTGTATAATCCTTTCATGTTTCCCATGATGCATTCATTTTTTATACCAAGGATAGTCAACAGTGCCAGTTCCAAACAATATGCACTGTATAATATACAGTGTATATATTTCTTATTAACCTACGCACCCGGATCAAGCTCCATTTTGTGAACGCTTTAACTGAGGCCGTTGTTTATATACTTTTATACACAGACTTAATGTTACCACACATTCTTCAGCCCTAAAAGTGGAATCATTATGCTATAAAACTGAAGATGAGCTGTAATTCCCCAGTCATCTATTTCCCTTAAAATGCTGCGCGACATTATCTCGACACCATCAGGACATTTTACTATAACATGCAGAAAAAAAACAACAACCGAAAAATGTACCAAAATTCTCAATACACCAAATATTGATGGATCTGAGACCTAACAAAGCTTTTAACCGCCATTATGTTAAGCTTTTAAACAGCAGTAAAGTTAGGAAGTCAACTTTCTGCCACTTCTAACAGAAAGTTAACATTTTTTAATATAGCCAATCACGAAATACAGGTGTTGTCATTAAACTGTATTGATGCTGATTTTGTCAGATGACTTTGCAGTCGTAAAATCAGAGTCAAGAGTCAAGAGTGCCTGAACTACAGGTAGCAGTTATAAATTAAAAACACATCATTCTTTTTTGCTAAATCAGTTATCTGACAACAGAAACAGAAACATGTGAAAACTACAAAAATCATTCAAACACAGTATAGATGATCATACAGGAGGGGACAGAATAAAGATTTAACCAGGTGAGACCCAGGAGAGCACGGGCTGTCTGTCTCACTCCTGACCAGATGTTGACTGCTGCAGTTTTGTTGTTGGCTGACCAAAATACAATTTTTTTTATGAAAACAACCTAGGTCCATTTTTCAAGTGTTGCTTACATGCAGAACGCTAATGGTGGCAGTGTCACTTTTTTACAAATGCTTGTCACTCACAAATGATGAGTCCTATGTGGCTTTCGCATGCAGTGAGTTGTCATTACAGTTGTTTACAGCTGAAAGATGTTTACAACTGCTGCAGCAATGCGCTGAACACAACGAGGTAGCTCCTACAAGCGTAGTTTGATGGAAGTTATGTGGAAACAAAGTTGACATTATGTATTGGCTTGTCGGAAAACACAGAGAGGTGGAAAGCCCCAACATTTTTAGACTAAAGCTGTTTTTAATCCCCATAGTCTGGGAAAAGGGAGCATCAGTTGTGAGTGTCTGTGGTAGTGTATTTGTGTGATAGCAGGACCAGGACCAGGTGACCCAGTCTGACCTGACCCAGTCAGGTCTCATAAAAGCAGCAGTGAGGCCTGGAGGCGCGTAGACACAGCACTGCTTTTGTTGCCCTACCCAAGGTGTATTCCCGCTGGAGGGAGAGTGATGGGGCAGTGTGTTACAAATTAGTGAGAAAGAAACCATTCCTTGGCTTGGGCACACATTACTTCATAGTTTATTAGTGGAAATAGAACCGTTGCTTTATTTTTATGTATGTTTTCTGCAACCGCTTAACCCTTTTTTTTTTCTCCCTTCTTCCATGCTGCTTTACCACAGTTCTTTCTTTCTCTTATTAATCCAGTTTCCAGTATGTCTCTAATTAATAGGACTCTGTTCACTTCTTACACATGGCCTGCCAGATGCCTGAAACTCCCTCCTATGTTCGTCCCTTCCCTTTCTTTTCCTCTGTTTCCCTCTATCTTTTTCCATCCTTTTTTCAGCTTTCCACACTTTATTTTTTCTTCATCCCGATCCTTTTATACATCTGGCTTTCATAGTAGTGATTTTGGTCTTTGAATTTGATTGGTTAAAGAGTCAACTCGAAGCCGAACGATTCAAAAGCTGCATCTGTGGAGGGATCCTCTGTCCTATATTTGCTCCTTTATTCTTCAAGGTCAATTGCAACTTTTAATGGTGCTTCAGCATGTGTGAACGCAGTGTGTTTTCCACTGATTACTTGCCCATGAACATGATTAAAGTCAAAGAACATCTGTGTATGTTCACTTCTGCAGCCTACATGTCCGTGCTTGTATCTTTCTTGTGTTCTGCTTTTAGAGAGACATGTGCATGCATATGTCTTGCAAAATGTGACCATTCCACACCATGTATGTAATCACTTTTTTAAAATCGCTACACACTTTGACCAACCTGTTTGACATTTTCTGATCGTCAAACACAAAAGTTCTTTGTGAAAATAGTCCCAGGGACTCTCCCTAACTAGACTTTGCAGTGAAGAAAAACCGCAGCAGAGCCAAACAGTTACAGAGAATATGTCAATATGGGAAATATGACTTTAAAAACAACTGTGCTGACTTTGTGGCTTTGTGTGTGAATGTGTAATATGTGCTGTATGTGCACGTGTGTGGGGAAGAAATAGCTGCTGCAACAACAAAAGGATGTAGAAGAATTTTACTCTAATAATAGTAGCACAGATGCCTTTTGATTAGGCTAATATTTTGTCCACCCCATTTATATCTGTGAGGGTACATTAATTATTAGAAGAAAAAAAACTCTCAGTATGATGCAATACATTTCAAATACACCACAAACGGCAGGCTCCAAGTTGAATCACCACCTCTCTAAAACAGTTTCAAAAAAAGAATCTTTATGAAGGTAGAATTTATTGCAGCACTGTTGTATTAGACTGCATTCATTTGAGCATAAGGGTACCTAATAAACTGGCAACTGAATGTATATATATATATATATATATATATATATATACACAGTGGGGAAAATAAGCATTGAAAACATCAACATTTTTCTCAGTAAAGATATTCTGATGGGGCTATCGGCATGAAATTTTCACCAGATGTCAACAACCCAGGTAATCCACACATACAAAGAAATCAAAACAAATGTATCCATTAATTAAGTTGTGTGTAATAAAGTGAAATGACACAGGGAACAAGTATTGAACACACTTGCTGGCATTTATTTAATACTTAGTAGAAAAGCCTTTGACAGCTTCAAGACACCTCCTGTATGAAGAAACTAGTCGCACACATTGCTCAGCTGTGATTTTTGCCCATTCTTCCACACAAACTGTCTTCAAATCTTGAAGGTTCCAGGGGCATCGTCAACTCTGATCTTCAGTTCTTTCCAGAGGTTTTCAATTGGATTCAAGTCAGGTGATTGACTGGGCCATTCTGATTGTCTTTCTCTGAAACCAATTGAGAGTTTCCTTGGCGGTGTGTTTGGGATCATTGTCTTGTTGACATGTCCACCCTCGTTTCATCTTCAGCATCCTGGTGGATGGCAGCAGATTCTTATCAAGAATGTCACGGTACATTTCTCCATTCATTCTTCCTTCAATTATATGAAGTCTGCCAGTGCCAGATGCTGAAAAACAGCATCACACCATGATGCTCCCACCTCCAAACTTTACTGTTGGTATGGTGTTTTTAGGGTGATGTGCAGTGCTATTTCTCCTCCAAACATGGTGTATGCTATGACAGCCAAAGAGTTCAATTTTGGTCTCATCTGACCAGATTATATTCTCCCAGTATGTCATTGGCTTGTCCAGATGTTGTGCAGCAAACTTTAAGCAAGCTTCCACATGCCTTTTCTTGCATGGTGTGCGTCCATAGAGGCCATGGAGGTTGAGTGCATTACTAATTGTTTTCTTTGAAACAACTGTACCTGCTTCTTCCAGGTCTTTCTGAAGATCTCCGTGAGTGGTCCTTGGTTCTTCGACAACTCTTCTAAGTATTCTATGGACTCCTCTGTCAGAAATCTTGCGAGGTGCACCTGATCGTGGCCGGTTAATGGTGAAATTATGTTCTTTCCACTTCAGGATAATGGCCCCAATAGTGCTCACTGGAACTTTCAGAAGTTTAGATATTCGTCTGTAACCAATGCCATCCATATGTTTATCTACAATAAGCTTGCAAAGGTCTTGGGACAGCTATTTGCTCTTACCCATCATTAAATGCTTCTTGAGTGACACCTTGGTAATGAGAAACCTTTTTATAGGCCATCAATTAGGACTAATCCACCTGATATTAACTTGTACTAATAGGGAGCAGGATTGCTTCCTAAATACTGATAGATTTCAGCTGATTTATTGGCTTCCCATGTTTTTTTACACCCCTTTTTCTTCATGTGTTCAATATTTATTCCCATTATCATTCCACTTTATTACACATAACTTTTGTCATGGACATATGTGTTTTGATTTATTTGTATGTGTGGATTACTTGGATTGGTTACTGACATATGGTGAAAATTTCATTCCAATAGCCCCATCGGGAATATATTTACTGTGAAAAATGTTGACGCGTTCAATACTTATTTTCCCCGCTGTATTTTATTTACAGTCTAAAATGTCCTGATAGCTAAAGAAAAAATGTATTTGCACAGGGGTAAGAATACTGGAAAAGGTGAGCCACTCAACAATAGATATGAAGCATAGAGTTAGTATGAACTGCCAGGTACTTAAAGGGTTAGTTCACCCAAAAAAGAAAAAAAAGAAAAAGGTAATGGTAAAAAGTCTGGAGCACACTGTTATGGTTAGAGCTTTTTAATAAGGTGCAGCAGCAAACAGTTCAAAATAAAGCATGTTTTCATTAGAGCAAACACATTTTTTTCATTTAGCCCTAGTGGTATTGAGCCATCCAAAACTGTTTGGGATATATTTGTCCAGGTTTTGAGATGTCCACCCAAAACAAAAGCGCTGAATGGTTGCAAACACTTTTAATTGGAACTAGTTTTGCTCACAGAGACGTCTGTGGAGAGTAACTGGGACACTGTTCCTGTTCCTGTTTTTTTTTTTTTAAATATAAGTTTTTGAATTCTGTGAATACATACAATCTCCATTTTATTGGGTTGGACGCAGAAATAGATATATAGATATATTGAGTGAATTGACCTTTTAATATGTAACCTTTGGAACCGTGTACTTTTGCTAAATTTGGAGGTTTTGCTTGGGTGTCTGTATGTATGTATGTATGTATGTATGTATGTATGTATGTATGTATGTATTTATGTATGTATGTATGTATGTATGTATGTATGTATGTGTGTGTGTGTGTGTGTGTGTGTGTGTGTGTGTGTGTGTGTGTGTGTGTGTGTGTGTGTGTTTGCATGTCTATGTGCTACAAAAGCTTGGAACAGTTTACTTTCAGTCAGGTATGGAGCGACCCTTTGAGGCAGCACTGTAATTGACAGGCAGGTGTATAACTGTGAATTATGTATACTGTACCTGTATTTGTTTACCCATTAGTTAGTCTGTCAGTACAAATGAGAGACAAGGACAGGGATTTGTCAACAAATGCATATTTAAAAGACAGATAGTTCAAATATGTATTTTTCACTCTTTATTTCTACTGAAATTCTTGTTATTAGTTCAATGAGGGACATTCGTGAATTCATAATTCTCTCAGTCGGTCTCTTACTCACCCTGGGTGTTTGATTCCCAAAACAACAAGACATTCTTTGGCCGAGCTGTATTTACCAGAGCTCCACCACAGAGAGTTAAGCTCCACCCACTCATGAAATCAGTGAAGGGGATGAGAGAGTTATACAAGAGGGGAGGGCTGCCCTCATTGAATTTATTGAGAGGGTCACAGAGCCACCATGTGAGTCCTGAGAGACAGGAAAGGTGAGACATGATGATCATCACAAACGGTTTGTGTGCTTCACAGAGTGCTTATGCTGTGGGGTACAGTAAGAATGAGAAGGTCTTGTGTGTCTGTTGTTATAAAGGGTTAATGTACCCATGCTGGCTGTTCTCGAGCAGGCTGACTAGAGTCAGGCTGGCAGAGGAAACAGAGAGACCATTTATAATACTGTTCTGCTGATAGGAATCATATGGCTTTGCCTGAAATCATGGCACTACTTTGAAGACAGACAAAAAGCAGGAGAAAAGTGTTGCGGTTTCTTCAATGCTCTCTTTTTGTTCTTCGTCTTCATTTTTGTTCCTCGTCTGGAGTTTGCTTTTTTGTTGTTGATATTTCAGGTAATGTTTTGATTATTGATATTTTTGTATGAATTGTAGTTGATTTGACTTTAGGTGAGTTGTTAAGCCACTGTGCTCTCTAGGTCAGACTTTAGTTCCTGTTTCTAACCCCTCCTCCTTTCTTTTCCCTCCTTTTCTACAGAGTTTGGACCTGGTCAGGTCTTGGTCGCCAAGGTCTGACAGCAGTGCAGCCAGCAGCTGAGAGGGGCTGAATGGCAGCAGTCCACTTCAATCTCACCGCAGGCCCCTGACGAAGACGACACAGGAGGAGGAGGAAACAAGACAGTCAGAGAAAAGTTAACCAAACCGCCAACAGCACTTTTCACGATGGCAACCAACAGGGAGCACCAAGTGCGTCACATGACTGGGTTCCCTCGAGCTATGTACCCGTTTACCTTTAACTCCATGCGGAGCCACTCCCCCTTCGACCTGCTGGCCAGTAGCCACCTCTTCGGCCGGTTTGGGGCAGACCTTCCCAAAGAGATGGCTGCATTGTGTGAGTAATACAAATAATGTATTATTCATTTACACAACTTAAACAACTATGGATATGTGTTATATATCTGAAAGATGTGCATTTACAAAAAGATTTTCCATTTGGTGCAGTTCATAAAAAAGTCATTTCGAGAAGATTCTTTGCAAATTACTTGTATGACCACAGGCCACTGGGGTGCCTCACTTAAACTCACATTAACACACAAGAAGATGCACAAAGATGCTCCTAACTGAAAGAATATCATCATGTTCAGAGCTACAGCTCAAAACTACAATGTCACATACATCTTTATTCAGATTGCTGAGGAAAATGTGTTAGAAATGTTCAATATAATCATGAGGGTTTTAACATTTTCCAAGACTAAATCAGGAGGCAAGAAATCCTGATCCCACACCCTTGCACATGACAAGATAGTGTGCCAGATGCCAATTTGAGGTTATAATCAGGCTTCACATCATGCATTAATAGAAGAGAGTTTTTCCATTTGGTAAACCATGCGCATGACAGAGAGGGCAGGCTGGAAAAAAACAGCAAACATAACATGGTCCCTGGTATAATTTGCTGCTTTCCACAGAATCTAAATCTTTGAAATCACCATTGGAACAGAGAAACATGCATTTCCAAGGAGGGAGCTTTTAGCAGATGAAAGGGTTCCTCATTTCAACTTGCAAAAGCAGTGTGTTTGGATAGAGACCATTTTGAGTCACAGGGGGCGCTATTGCACTTCACAGTGACAGAGAGACTGAGCAAGAATGAGAGTGGGTCATGCAAAGACTGAGAAAATTGTGTATTTTGAAATTGAAAGTGAAGGACACTTCCTCATTTACTTGCTCTAATATACAATTCCCTGAAAAATCTTAACGCCTGCCCTGTCCTCATATCCTTTCCTTTATTTCTCTACTCTTTGTACTGTTTAATGATATTACTCAGACATTACAGGATCACAGCACTATTCAATATGAATCTGCAGGCAGTAAATTATAACTTTGACTTTTGCACTCCACACTGTTAGTTCCCTGCAATGCTAGTGTTGTAGCAATTTTCTAGTTATGTATAATACAGTTGGAGAAATATTGACTGAAACTGTAGTTACTTTTTTTGGCCACCAGCCACTGTGGCAGGTAGAATTTAAAATCCACTAGCCAAACATACTTTTTACCAGACAATTTCTTTTGCCTCATAAAAGTAAAATACAGGAAATGCACAAGCATTGTTCTTGAATTTGTTGAGAATACACATTTAAGTGCTGTCAAATTATTAACAAAATCAATATAATTAATGACTCTTAAATATGTATTTTTAATCAGCCACTCACAAACCTTGCCGTTGTCGTTGTTTGTTGGTTGCTTGTTTAGCCGGACTCTTCACCCTAGTAATGTGCCGCCACTGAGTACCCAGGGCCCTCATGTGAGGAGGGCCCAAAAAGATGCTAGAATGGATAGCTGTGGATGCGGGGAAGGGCCCATAGAAAATGCCTTTCTACAGGGCCCAGAATTTTGTGCTACGCCCCTGGAAAGGTGAAAGAACAACAGTTGAGAAAAACAACTAATGAATCACTCAATTCTTATTGGCTACAAGCATCAGGTAGATTGACAGTTTGACCCGCCAATGGCAAAATTCACCCACATTTGGGGCGTGGCCGGGTGTTAATTTCAGGCCCTATTTACAGGGATCAGAAAAAGGGTGTATTCTGCTCAAGTCATACTTTATTTTCAACAAGGGTAAACCTTGTATACAATACAATATTTTTGTTGATGTAAATATGTTTGGCTTGTTTTTGTCTCTACTCTCCTACTGGAAATATTTAACATCAATATTGCAAAGAGAAGGGTAACAAGTGTAACATTTTCTGATGAAGTTATTAAAATATCCTCTTTTGATAGTAAAAAATGTCCTCCTTTACATACATTTCTTTCTTCAATTTCCTCTTTTAGTTTGCCTTGTATATCAAGATGTTCTTGACTTCTTATGCAGTGCAACTTTTGCAATTTCAGAATAAATAGATACAGGTGCAGCTTTAAACTATTAGTGAGTTTATATGAATGCTATCCTCAGGTTAAAGGAATACTTCACCCTCCAAATGACCTTTTGTGAATTACTCCCCGAGTATCTAAATCTTTGTTATTGTCGCATGACTGAACGGAGAATCAAAAAACAGTCTTACTGAATTGACACACAGTCAACATTCTCCAACAGGTGAATTCAATGCACTCGGTGAGTAATTTATATACAAATGGTCATTTTGAGGGTGAAGTATTCTTTTAATGTAGTTCTCTACATTTGACTGTCTGTTGAAGTCATGTCCCAAATTAGGTGGATTAGCTTGTATACATATTAATCCCGTTGATCAATATTCTAGACTGTGCAGTGTCCAAATCAAACACTTTACACAGTATCTCTCATTCTGTAAGATTGACATCTGCTGTAGAAGTACCTGCTGAACACTGAACACTGTCAATCATTGTGTGTACACAGATAATGTGTTCAGTGAGCTGCTGATATCTGTTTGGGTTCTGGCCCTACAACCAGGCTTATAGCGCTCACAATGTCATTACATCTTTGACATGTTGCCTCTGGGACTTTTATACATATACAGACAGAGAAAGAAAGATATGAGCGGATGCATTATGTCAGTCAGGATTGATGCCAATATGGGCTCAGCAGAATATCTAAATTAGTCACAGTTATCTGTGATTTACACAATCTGACCTGTGACGATTTCCTGCATGTCTTCTCCCTCTCTCTCCCCTTTCTCACCTAGCTGTCCTGTCAAAAAAATGAAAGGCGGAAAAGCCCAAAAAAATCATCTTTAAAAAAAGACATGTAAATGAACCAGGCTTATATAAATAAAGATGAAAAAATGTCATTTCAACGTTATTAATATAGATTAAAGGTGCAGTAACTAAGTTTGAAGCCAAGTTAATTGACCTATGAGGCACATTTATAACACTATATCTAGGTTTGTTGCCCAACAAAACCAGTGATTCAACAATTTCTCTTCCAGATAATGAGATTCCTCACTTTAGCATGTTCATCCTTTATCCCCAAAATCAAATCATTGTCATTTTTACAGAACATTTGGATTTTCTTACCAGGAGTGTGCATTATTTTAGTGAAGAAATGTTATTAAAGGAAAAGGGTCCAAATTCATGTGGACGTCAGCCTTTCAAGCTAAAACCTTGAAACAGCGTTACTACTCCAAAGGCAGGACCTTCACTGTTGTGACACATCATTCATCTTTGCTCTTGTCTCGGTTTTCAAAACTCAAGCCTCTTTCAAACATGCACTGCAGACCTGAAAGTGTCCGAATCATTTGGATCGGACATTAAACAGACTTTATTGTGCCAGCTTCCTAGTACAACATCTGTGTGAATAGAGCCGGTGATTGTCCGAAAAATGTACAGCGAGCAAGTGGGCATGTTGATGACGTTTCAATCTTGCAGCTGGAACGAAACCGGAAGAAAACAAACATCCAAGGGTGAAGAAAGGATCATTTACACAACGAAAATGTCTAACTGGATCAGACAAATTCAAGGAATCCAGCAAGAGATTTATTTAAGTTGTTCAAATTATGAACCTGCTACGTGAACGCAGTGTTATCCACATCATGTTCTGCCTCCTGCATGCTCTTCTCAGGTGCCACCCCTTTGCCTAAACCAAACGGAGTATTCACATTAAGTGTGACAATATCCTGTTGTGTGCTATATGTGTGAAACAACTTCAGACAATGGTCCGCAAATTATTTCTTCTGACATTGTCATATGAGAAAACAGCTTCAATAACCTAGTAGTACTCCTCTCATCCGGTGGGCACGCCAGTTGCAAGAGTTCATCACTGAGTAACGAACAAGGAAATATAATAAATAATAAAAATCCCGGATGCCATGTCTAGAGCTCCTGTTGATCCCACCAACCATCAGTTTCTCACTTGTGCCTCAGTCCAACCTGCTAAAAGAGAAAAAGTTCAAAGACCTCCACATATTGGATGAAACCATCCAGATATCTCAGGAGGATCCTGAAATTCTGGAACTGTATGCGACCCTACTACGTAATCTCTGATCCTTGGTGGTTTCCGTTTTGAATGGAGTTGACGGGGGGGTTAAACTGCCTTGACTATAACGCACAGTACCATGGTTTCACCTGAGGACGGACTGAACCTTTTGACTGCGACTGCTGGCAGGGATTGGCTCGCACTCTTGAATCTTGATCATAATGTGAGAAAGGAGTTGACACATTAATCCATCAGCTAGATTTTAAGAAATAATTGTATTAACTCTGTAGACATCGCTTATGTAAATTGATAGTTTGTCATGGCGGTTGGCCAAAAAGGGTTTTCAGAACTGATTATTTTAAATGAAGAAGATAAACCATACAAATACCAAAGTCCATTCTTTACCATTAAGTGAAGCTACAATAAATTACGTATCTCTCATTAGTTCAAAGTGAACAAAACTATACAAAATTACTATAGATGTTGAAGTGGGATTTGCCAAATAATTCAAACCAGGTCCTAATCAGTGTGAATGGAAGACTGGACTTTGTTCCCTAATGAGATGAAACTCAAAACATCCCTGGACTTGAAATTAGCGGATATCCACATTAAAAGCTCCCGGCTGTGTGTTCAATCATACAGTAAGTTATCTCCTCTTTTCCTAATAGCAGTGGGGACTGGGAATTAGTACAAGAGCACACAAGGAACTATTTTTTTGTTAAAGCTTTTCTGCCCAGTTCTTTGTGGAATTGGTGTAAATACATGATACCATCTACGGATTTTAAGTAAATATTTCTCAAGATGTTTTTTGGAACAATGTATTTTAGTCTTTTTTTTCATGACATCAGGATGAAAATTTTGTCTACATGGAAATAGTTGTTTAGTTATGAAAAGGAAGAAATCTCACTGAAGTGATCATTAGGAAAATAAGTATTTTTCCACAATGAACACAATGTCCTTTTGTAATTTTTGTACTAGTCACATCTTGTTCTTTGTAATGTTTTGAGTGTGTGTGTGTGTGTGTGTGTGTGTGTGTGTGTGTGTGTGTGTGAGTGATATTAGTAACTTGAACCTAAAGGCACAGAGCGAGGCTTGTGTGTTTTTCTTTGTGTCTTTCATCACAGGCACTCTGTTTGAGCACATACACACACAACTCACATTTCCACTGACACTCTGTAGGCTGCACATTCCAACACCCATGAATATCACAAACCAGCACTCTCGCGCTCCTTGCCTCACATTTGTGACTATATTTGTGCGCTTGCTGATGACCGCAGTGAGACTTTGTGCAAAT
Organism: Sander vitreus; assembly: GCF_031162955.1. Lineage (NCBI taxonomy): Eukaryota > Metazoa > Chordata > Actinopteri > Perciformes > Percidae > Sander > Sander vitreus. The sequence goes on along the minus strand of NC_135858.1, from coordinate 12,112,208 downwards.
ATCTGCGGCCGAGCCGGAGGAGCTGCTGGTGGAGACAGAGAGAGAGAAAGAGAGGCCATTGTTCAGCTCTGTGTGTTTGTGTCAGATATTACGACAGGATGAATAGTGGAAAGAACCTGATTGTGATTCGCTGTAATGTGACTCACTCGTCTTACAAATTGTGTGTATGTGTGTGAGAAAGGCAGAGAACTGCAATTTACCCAACTAAAGTAGTGGGAGTTTATGTTTTGTTAAAAGTGAAAGAAAGTGAGACTTTCTTCTTCACATTCGCCCTGCATTTGTGTCTCTTTCCTCAAAGCAGCAACAGGGGGCAGGGTGCTGTGATGTGGGGAGGGTAATTGTCTCAAGGTGTGGAGAGAGCTCAGCAGGCTGATACTGCTGCTCTGCTCCCTGCAGTGTGTCATTGTAGTGTGTGTGTGTGTGTGTGTGTGTGTGTGTGTGTGTGTGTGTGTGTGTGTGTGTGTGTGTGTGTGTGCCGCCCAGCAATGGTGGTGAAAGACAGGTAAAAACTCCACTCACAGACAAAGAAGGTGGGGGGAGGCAGTACTCACAAAATGAATAAAAAAAAGTTAAGGAAAAAAACTGAAATAATGTTAATGAAAATATTTTAAAGAAATGGATTCAGGGAGTTGGGAGAATTATTAACAAGCAACAGGAGGAAAACAAAAACATAGAGAATTGTAAAACACAAGAGTAGTATGAAGCATACGAAGCCACAGGCAAGACAATTTGGGAAGTCAGTGTGTGTGTGTGTGTGTGTGTGTGTGTGTGTGTGTGTGTGTGTATGAAGCAGGGTGTTAGAGCCCCAGTGGGGGTTTCTTCCAGAGTTCATCCCTCTTGAACGAGGGAAGGAAGGGGAGGAGGAGAGGGAGGAGGCTGAGGCTGTCTCTCGTATACAAACTATCCAGACTCCGGGCCAGTGTGGTTTGCCTGCAGCGGAGTCCCACTTCAGTGTGACTGAACTATCCAATAAGCTCCAGGAGGGAAGATAACTGAATCCATTTTGAACCGAATTGAATTAGATATCCGCACATGCCAAGACCAAATGGAAAGAGAAGCTTTAAGAGATAAATAAAACTGCAATGGAGAGACATGGAGATGGATGACTATTGAGAAAGAAAAAGAAGGAATGATGTGGGGGTAAAAATGCAACACAATACTCTAGTAATATGCTTTTAATTTGGTGGGAAATTGCAGGAACTGAGTGTGTGTAAGCAGGTGTGTTCCTGTGGTCACTTTAATCCTACTGCACTGTACAGAAACTACAGGAGAGCATCCATTTACAGTGAAAGCTGTAAAAATTATCAAATGACACTCTCACTAAATTGCCTCTCTCTCTGCACTTTTCGTACTTGCTCCGAGCAAACTATGTGAGGTGGGACTTTTTTGCTAAAAGTGGTAGAGCTGTATTGTTTGAAAGAGAGGCAACGCTCCCTGATGTGCTGAAACAAAAAGGGAATTAATTCAGAAAAAGAAAGAAAGAAGAAAGAGTCGAGGGAGGGTGGAGGGGAGGTGAGGAGTGTTTGTTTTCATTTGCAGAATATGAATTATGCAGAGGCAAGTTGGAAAACTTAAAGGAGAAAAAGGGGTAGGAGAGAAACTTGGGTGTATGGCCAATCAGAAAGCACATACACACCCCCTCGGGCACTGCGTCCCTCCCTCTTCTTCTTCCCTGACCCCACCTCCTTTTTCTGTGCTGAGAGAGCATGCGGAGACTCGGGTGAGTCTGTGGTGGAGAGGCCCAGAGAGCCAGCGAGAGAGGAGCCGAGATCACTTAAAGCAGTGAAGTCAAAGCAGGCAGGCCAGCAAGTCATCTGGGAACAGAGAGTGTAAAAGAAGTTTGGGTTGTAGAGCAGAAATAAGAGGACTTGGTTTGGAAGAGACAGGACAGGCAGTCAGGGGGCAACAAGAGACAGACATACAGAAAGACAGGGAACACCTGGACCAAGCAGGGCATTAAGTTGCTTTCAATCACAGGAACCTTTTTCTCAGCTTTGCAGTCTCTTAGCTTGGCTGCAGAACAAAATACTATAGTTGTGTTTGCTGTGATTTTGAGCATGTTTGACTGTATGGAGGCTCTGGGGCTGGCCCCGCGGCCCCTCTTTGATGTGTCCGGACAAGGCTCCTGCATGCTCGGAAAGGCCACCCCTTACTTCTCTGGCCTGGACCCCTTTGCTTGGGCCGGGACCGGCAGCATTCAGTGTGAGTACTCCATCCAGTCTATCAGACTGGAACAGAGCAGCTGTGTGTGTGTATGTGAGTGTGTGTGTGTGTATGTGTGTGTATGTGTGTGTGTGTGTGTGTGTGTGTGTGTGTGTGTGTGTGTGTGTGTGTGTGTTATCAGAGTCCCGGTTTTGTTATCCTAGAGCTCTCTCTCCACAGGAAGAGTCAGATTCCTTTCGATTCTCTGTACCCATTCTCACCCTGCTTTTTGTTTGTTTATGTGCTTAGTGTGCTTTGTTAGAGTGAGTGAATTGGGGAGTGCATATTTATACATCATCTTGTTTGTTTTCTTTATGAATGACTTCACATGATTGACAGTTCATTTAAACAATTTGGGACCTGACCCGGGGACGTGTCCAGAAAACAACGTCCAAAAAGAAACAGCACTGACAGATTGAAGGCAAATGAGCCTTGAAATCACATGGTTGTGATTTGGCCAATAGAACCACATTTAGTTAGAAACAGATTACAAAAGAATGTAGTTATGAATGGGATGATTCTAATTTCACGATACGAGCAATTTTATAGATAGTTTAGATTTGTGTTTCCGCTTATGCAATTGGAAGATAATTAGAGGAAAAGATGACTCTTAAGAATAAGAAGTCAGATGTTAAAATATGACTCAATTGACATATAAGCTGTTTCCTAACACAGGGCTAGACATTCTTTTGACAACTCCTCAAAAGAGAGGCGACAAGGCATAGATTGCATTAGGTATTAAGATACAGTGTTAAACACCCCCACACAGGAGCAGTCACACAGCCAAACACTGCAAAGATAAATGAGAAAAATACACTATCTGGCAAAATAAATAAATAAGCAGACCTATTGTTATTGCCATGGACTTTACTTTCAGACTTTTTGATTACACTTGGCTTTGTGGCTTGGAAAATCAAACATTGACACTATCTATCAATAGAAACTGACTTGCTGAAGTCTATTCATATGTGTCACCAAGCTGAGCGAAACAATTTTTATGTTCACAATATCTTCTGCCCTGTGGGAAGTCCCCACTGAGCACCTTGAGTCTATTTATCTTCAGTAATTATTTAGATACCAGGGCATCAAGCACTGTCAGGTCCTCAGTGCTCACTAATGATGACGGATGAGCAGTCAGGATGACAAACACCACAGCAGGGCCTGTTTCAACTCGCTAAGGATCTTCTCCAGATGCCAGCCTGACAGACAAATGTCCACAAATGTTCATTAATCAGTTTTTCTTTATATAAAAATCGGTTTAGTTTCTTTAGTGTAGGTTTCTGCATGTATACTGTCTAACCACAGAGCTTATTTTTTTTTTTTTATTTTTTTTTGGGGGGGGGGGGGGAGGATTCAGCCCCTTTCTATTTCTAGGAAACCTGTTAACATTAATGGACAGTAGCATGCAAAGAGGTGTTACTGACCTCTGGCATTCATACCTTTATTTCTTTATCACGTCAGCATAGATTTGACCTCAATCTCTCTCAAACATGAGGCTGGGCTGCTGGACTGTTGATAGATAGAGCTGAAACGATTGGTGGATTAATTGATTAGTCAATCAACCGAATAATAGCAACTATTTTGAAACGATTAATCATAATTTTTCAAACAAAAACTCAAAATCTCCGGCTGCAGCTTCTCAACTGTGATGATTTGCTACTTTTCTCTGTTTTATATCATTGACAATTAAACATTGAAAATGAATATTTTTTTAGACTGTTGGTCAAACAACACAAGATGTTTGAAGCTAACACGGCAGACACTGGAAAATAGCAACAAGCATTTTCCAATACATATATTTTTTTAATCTGACAGACCAATTGATCAATCGATGAATTTATCAATCAAATAATTGGGAGTTTAATAATTGCGGCCCTAATTATAACGTTGATACAGCTGAATACTTTTTTGGTTCACCACACTTTTTTACTTTTTTATTTTAAATGGAGATCGTATAACTCATTTATTCTAAGATTTCACATTTAGAAAATGTGAAATCAACAAAATAATTTCAGTCAGACTAAAAAACTGTAAAGATATAACAATATTATGGTTAACCTCTTGAGTCTCTTGAGTCCATTTGCCTCTGTAATATTTCAAGCAAATAAAACCTACTAGTACTTTCTTTAATTTCCACTGACCCTTTGCTATATACCCTTTGATAACTTTGCTAATATCAACATTTAGACTTTTTTCATTATTAAAGAAGGCCCACATTGTACATCACCAGCACTCATGCACTGTTGGACACTATGACTCTAATTCCTGAGAGCATTTTGGCCTCTGTGTCTTTTTGACACAAGTTTTCTCTGTGTGTGTGTGTGTGTGTGTGTGTGTGTGTGTGTGTGTGTGTGTGTGTGTCAACTTTTCCTGTGTTTTTTTTATATGAGGCAGTTCAGCACCTCTCTGCCTTCCTTTGTTTCAATGTCAGGAGGCATTAAAGGCAGCAGGGACATGCCAAAGTCTGTCCGCTCTCTCTATCACTGCTTCTTGCAGTGGTGGGGGGTTCTCCTCTATGTGACATTTGTTTTTTTCCTCTTTTGAAGATCCCCCCCCCCTTTCTACACTTGATATTCCTCTTCCAATAGTGTGTATCAGTGTGTTTGTGTGTGTGTGTGTGTGTGTGTGTGTGTGTGTGTGTGTGTGTGCGCGCGCGCGCGTGCGTGTGTGTCTGTGTGTGTTCCTCCCAGCAATAATGTGGGTGTATTCTTTGCTCACACTTGGCTCGGTTTACACGCCTTGTGTTGTGTAACCAAGATCTTTTAATGATTCAATTACGATTACAAAGAGTTAATTAAGAGATTAGGCAGTGTGGGGCATGGGCAGTTAAAAGAGATGAGGGCTGAAAGAAGAGTAGAGGGATGAAGTTGGATTTGGGATTAAACTCCCCTCAGTAACTCTTTGTATTTTGGTGTTTTAGGCCTTGAGGGGAAACGCTCTCCACTTCATTCAGTGATAATCTCCTTTTTCCCTGGCACCTTATTCTCTTTAAATTGGTTCTTCAAAGCTTGTTTAACAATGCTTCTAGACCATCATATCATCACATAGGAGGAGAGCGGCTAACTATGATACAATGGAGATGCTGTTACAGTAGCTGAAAAAGCTAAAAAAAATTATAGTTTTAGGGGTTGTCTACATGTTTTATTTCTTGGACTAGAAAGGGTTTAGATGATTTTGTTGGCTGAAAATGCAATAGTATCACTATGAGGTAATTTGTGTCACTGGGTCATGAAATAAAAATCAGTCAGTGTGTGATATGCTCAAAGAAAGCCAACATTCTTGTAGCTGTAAGACTAGACAATAACAAAGGATCCTAAACCTATAACTTTTCATTTTTCACACTAAACCTTTATATGTTGTTACCAGTTTCTGAAAATGTATTTTGCATCAAACACATTGCTTTTACACAGACTTAAAATTTAAGACTTTAAATATAACAATGGTACATCTTGAAAAACAGAAAAGGGCAGTAACACGGATTACAACCCTAACCAGGTTATTTTACTTAAAAACACTGGATTAACAGATTTAGATAAATTGTCAAGATTTGAAATTACATATTTGGAATGTGTGTTTACACATTAGTGTGATTTAGGGTGTGCCAGAGAAGTCACAGAGTGAACAAAGGCCAAAGCAAAGTAGATTTTCAATACACAAACAGTGGAGTGGCTAGGTGGTCAGGGAAAAAAAGGTTTCAAGTTACAAGCTACCCTGCAAGTAATTTGCATGTAAGTGCTGTGTGAATTCATCCACACAGAGAAAACACATACAGTCTAATTTTCTTTCTTTCTTTCTTTCTTTTGTGGCATAAGACTTTTCCCATCAACAGCCACACATCTCTCTCTCTGGTCATAAACAAAATTAACAAACGAGTCATGTCAGATTATTTAGTTACTGTGAATCAGCAAATACTTAATCACATTATTACTCTAATTTGATTATTTACCGTAATCAGGTTACAGTTTGTGTTACAACATAAGGCATTTACCTTTGACTCTGAACGCCTTCAGACTCATCTGTTGGGAAAGCACATACAACAGATACTGAAGGTTATGGATAGTTGATGAGTAGATCTGATCTAAACCCTTGCATGATAATAACAATGTTTAGAATAGCATAATTTGCAATTGCAGTACTCTTATACAGTAAATGCTACAGGAACAATCACAGGCTGCTCATTGGTGTCATCAGTGAGTTGTGTTCCACCTTGTCTCTGATAGTGGCATCAAAGCTTCCAGCCATGTCTTCACTTTGGCCTAATGACTCTGAATTATTAGTCCAACCAAAATGCTTTTAAACAATTTCAAATCCACATCCCTGATTTGTAGCAGAAGATGTGTTTGAGAAACCATGTTGGCTCCCAGTGTCGTATTCAGGGTGCCCAGTATGGAGGTGGGAGACTCTGTAATATCAAATAAGGGCAAAAATAGAGAGCTGGGTTTATTGGGTGTTATAAAAAAGAAAGGATGTATTGTATGTATGATGATGAATGGGAGGGACAAACCCAGATTTAACAACCTGTCCCATAAACGCACCCCCGACCCCACACACAAAAAACAAAGCTTAACTCTGTCACCATGAAAAAAACAAAATATTACATGAATGTTGTTTTCCAGGTTTTGTCCTAAACCTCGCCTTGAATTATACAATGTCAAGCTCAAGTGAATGTGAATTGTGACTTCCTGAAGATTTGTTTTATACTCTTTAGGCCCAAATGTCTACCTCTGAAACTGTTTAGGAGTCTGCAGGTTTCAGGAGATTGCCCAGAATTTCTGTTTTTGTAAGTGAGCTTGTGCGAATGTGTGTCTTTGTGCTCCGTTGTTTGTGTGTGTGTGTGTGTGTGTGTGTGTGTGTGTGTGTGTGTGTGTGTGTGTGTGTGTGTGTGTGTGTGTGTGTGTGTGTGTGTGTGTGTCTGCCTCCTTTTTAAGTTGTTGGTGCTGTGGTTTTTATGGAGCCATCTCCTGGACATTAGCCTGGTTTTCACAGCCTTTCCTTCAAAAGGCGCTGCTTATGACAGGAAGGACTCCTCCTTCTGCCAGGACAGGAAGGCAGGAGAGGACAGAGGGGGGAAGAGGGTTATTAGTGAGGGTTGAGCTAAGGGGGGGGGGGGGCAGGGGAGGGAACACTGATATTGAACTTAGAACAGCTGATGAAAGGGATTGTCACTCAGATCTCCCCAATCTCCTCCCTGCTGTTGTGGTAATTACTAGCTCAGCATATTTGAGGTTGTGGCTCTCCCCCACTCTTTATCGGTTCATGCATTACAACAAAGTACAATTCACACATGCATTTAATAATGACAAGTATAGACCATGTCGTGTAATCAGAATTTAATTTACAAGTTGCATTAACTCTGCCGTTTGAAATCGACCTCACACTGTTTCTGTAAGTGTTGTCGCACTCAAAGTCACACTGAAAACCCTTACACACACAGTCCAACTGCCCTGTGGTCCCATGCAGCAGCCCACACACACACATATTCACATGTGCACACACATTCCACAGTATGCTGCTGAACATTTTGTGAGCCGAGAGGTTATGTAAAAACTGAATTTGCCATCCAAATTCGTCTCTTGAGGACTCAGGGTGAAAGAAATATGAGTGAAAATTGTTCTTTCGCTGATCTTTGAATTTTACTGTGTTTTTACAATGAGCTGCGTCACAAAGGTATTTTTCAAATTTATGGTTTGGCTCAAAAATTAAACAAGTGAAAAATCGTTTTTAATAATGCCTTTAGCATTATCCTCTACTCCTTTGCGGTGCGAGGCTCTTTGGAGCCCCCAGGCCAATGTCTAGTTCTATGAGATGTATGATGTTGGCAGGTTGAGCCAGGCTGCAGGCCCTACAGGCCATATGCCACACTGTGTCGACCACACAGCCACTCCAAGAGGAATGAAAAAACACCTTCAATATCAGTGTAAAACAAACCACATGTTCACTCTGTTCATGTGTTTGTGTACTGCAGAATTCAAACAACTGCAGCTGGATGACACGTGGTGTCAGTCACTGCGTTTTGCTTCTCATGCACTCATTAATACAGAATGATATATCAGTTCTGACATCTGATGGCACAAGTAACATACCATCTCTGTGAGTATAAAATGGTTAACTATGTTGATTTTTAGTATACTAACAGTATACTATTCATTTTTTTTTTTCCTAATTCTATTTAAATTTTTGTATTTTCCTAACACAAGTAAACTACTCAGGTCTGAAATTGTCATTCCTGTACTTTAAGACCTTTAGGCATCAGAGAAGATAAAGAAGTTGTCTGCTTTCAGAGGGGCTTCAGTTGTCTAAACAGGTGTAAACATGTGTGGATCTGACAACAATGGAGAGCAAGAAGGTGGGAAAGACCAAGAAATACGAGTAGATCAAGTTAAGTCCATGTTAAGGAATTGTACGCTGAAAAACACTCTATTCGTCCAATGACAGGTTATATTTATAGTTTGGGTTGCATGTGAAGTTCTGCAAAGGAGATTTATCCAGCTAGCTGATGAGGCTGATTCATATGAGTAATCTTGTCTGTTCTCCGTCCAATAGAGGTGTGCTGATTGATGTTGTGACATGCTAAGGGGTTAGTTGTAGGTTATTTTTTTCAGGCCAAGGCTCTGAGGCTGAGCTCAGTTCAGGGTGTGATGACAGCAGCTTGACAGTTTTTGGCTCCTCTCCTTCTTTCTCCACGCCAGGTAAAGCCCCCCCTCGCTCTCACCGCCTTCAGCACAGTGTCTCTCACCCTGTCTCCCTGCGTCATGTTTCTGGGAGTCACGTCCCTCCTCACCCGCTCTCACCACTCTCAGACAGCGTCAGTCACTACCTCTCTCCTGGCGCCAGATGCAGCTTCTCCGTTTCAATGGGAGCTATTTTTCCACTTGTTCTCTCAGGGCCACTCTTACATTGTCGTCAGTGTTACTATATAAACAGAAAATAGTGATCAAGTTACAGTGCCACTCATTCAGCTCCACCTCCCACACCTGGGCTCCCCACACTGAATACTACTAATACTAATTTGTAGGCGTGTGGAGGGGGGAATCAATACAGCATAGTATCGCGATATTTTCCGTGGCAATACTGTATCGATACACAGACGCCAAGTATCAATCTTTTATTATATATGTGTTGGTCAGTTTGTCTGCTTGACAATCCCATGTTGCAGCAATAACATTGCTCAACAAGTGAGATGAACAAACAGAGAAGTGTATCTTATTAGACAAAACAGATGTTGACAAACTTTTCCTTTTGTGGACACAATTTAAAAATTGGAAAAAATTTGAAGTTGGAAAAAAAGTTGTAAATTGCAATATATCGCAGAATATTGCAATATGTTTAAAAACGCAATAATATTGTATCGTGACATACAGTAAGTATCGTGATGATATCGTATCGTGAAGCCTCTGGTGATTCCCACCCCTACTAATTTGGTCTATTTGGAATAATCAGAAAATCAGAAAATAGTGAAAAGTGCCTGTCACGCTTTCCTGAAGCCCAAGGTGCTGTCTTCATATTGTTAATTTAGTCCGACTAGCAGTCGTTAAAACGAGTTATCATTTAAGTCATTGTTGATTCATTTTTTTGGTTAACAGCTAATTGGTTAATTTGGTTCATTTTTCAGCTCTGATTAACACAATGTTTCAAACCGCATTTATCTCAGATCAAAACTCAAATGTTAACCTTAATTGTGAAATTGTAACAATTGGGAAAAATACATGTAGCATAAAGTATAAATAGTATAAAGCAAAATAAAGACGTAAGCATGACAAAGGGGTTTAGTTTTAACAACATTACAGCCAGCTGAACACAGGCTGCACAGCCAAACTGCCAGTTGTTTGCTCTCATTTGAATGTCGAAATAGAAGGAACTATTTAATGTCATATTGCTGAAACACGTCAATGTTTTTAATTACAATGTGTTAAGAATATTTTAGATAGGATAAATTACATTGTTTTAGCCCACTTTGGGACTTTAATACAACAAATCAATGACGTGTCATCAAAAAATGAATGGCCAATGGTGTGTAGTGATCCTAGTTGGTGTGTTTTTGAGAAACAGTCTGCCCAGAGATTAATATACACACCTCCATTAAAGACTTACACACTTACATACCACTGTGTCACCAGTTGAACTAGATACGGTCAAGTTAAAATATATAATTATCCAGTTAAAAATAAGGTTTTATTTCTCACTTTCTTGAAACATGTAGTTTATATGATTAAAGCTACAGCTGCTAGTACTGCTCAGAAACAGGATGAAGTCAGTCATGATTAATTGAATGTCATATTTGAACACATTTTTGAACTTTAAAGCAAGCTGCTGGTCATGTAGTTAGCAATGGCCTTCTTCAGTCAAGGTCAAAGTTAAATGGTCAGGATTTTATTTAACCTCTCGGCCACTGGGAAGTTTCTGTCCTCGGGCTCACCTCCTTCTTTCCCCTTTCTTTCTCTTTTCATTTCCCCTCTCTGTTTTTAGTTGATTATTCCTTTGTGCTTTTGCCTCTCTGTTTTTTGAAACCTTACCACTCTTGTTAATGACAGGCTGTGGGTTCAGGTTAGGGTTGCTGTGATGGGGTGGGGGCCACATTTGGTTCAGTCCTGTGCTATCCATTGAAGGTGACAGGAGGGGCTGTGACTTTGGGGTTTTTGACCCCAGATTCTTTATTTTTACTAGGAAGGGATCCAAGGATGGAGCTGTTGATGTGAATAGCTGCCCAAGGTGACTGGATCCCAATAAAGAGGCCGTCAGCCTGGCCGGGGGGCCTCCTTCCCATCCCAGACACAACCTTTATAGGGCCGCTTATGAGCCTGGGCAACTATTAAACCCTGTCCAGCCTGCACTGAGGAATTTAGGGCCAGGAAACAAGGGAGTGGGGGTGGGAATGGGCAGAGGGAGGTGAAGTTGGGGTGACTGAAGGTGAAAGTTGAAAGGCATGTTCGAAGGAATCTGGTTGTTCTTTAGTCATCACCTTCAAATGTGTACCAGGAAGGTTTCATTCTTTTTATGTGTTTGGAGTAAGGAACCACAGTCTTAATCAGCTGGACGTACTTTTCTCTGCATCTGCTTTACATTGTTTGTTTTGAATGTTTTCATTAGCAGCAGTTGAATGACTTTGGTCTGTGGCCAGCAAATGGTGTTATACAGTGTGCCATTTTCTTTAGCGAGACAGCGAGAAAGAACAGAGGGAGACAGCCGAGTCTCATAAACATCCCGCCTCTGTTTGCTCACATGGGGCTGGAGGTATATAGGCAGGTCTGGTTGGATAGCCTTTCAAATAAAAATGTGAACTTGTGCATGTGTGGCGCACACACAAACACACACACACACACAGATGGAAAAATTCAGATGTCAGTCAAAAAGTCAACAGAGGTATGCTGCTCCCCCATTCACCAGTAAATGGAGAAGCCAATCAAATCTCAGCTGCCAATCAACATTTTATCAGGAGGGCCATCTGGCCATCAGCTAATTGTGTCTCTTTTAAGTCCCTGTCAATCAGCACAACCCCCCCACCCTCCCTTTTCTCTTAAAAATGTCTGCCTTTGAGCTTGCCTTCTGGCTCCAAGGGGTGGCCTGCATGTGGTTGGGGGTTGTTTGTTGACTATTCTCTCTTAATCAGTTGGCACATTAGCTTTCATCAAATTTCAAAGAATGTATGTAAACAAGATGTTCTGATATAATAACAGTTTCTTTTTTCTCTTTCTGCAGCGGTGGAGACCCAGAGCACCAGCTCAGAGGAGATGGTGCCCAGCTCTCCTTCTCCTCCTCCTCCTCCTCGCATCTACAAGCCATGCTTTGTGTGCCAGGACAAGTCATCTGGTTATCACTATGGAGTAAGCTCCTGTGAGGGCTGCAAGGTGAATGAAGCCAGAGACACATGAAGACTTTACAGGACATGTATGAAGTGAACAGCTGATATCTGCTGAAAAGCCTGATGTTCAACTAGAGCCTGACAGATGTCAGCACTGCATAGCTGTACTGTTTTTGTTCAGCTGCCCTCTAGTGTATCTGTACTAATAATGCACATTATTAATGTAACAGAGCTAAACACTGTGCTCTGACCATGTGACCAGCAAATGGTTATGACATCTAAATTGAATAAAGCTGTTGTTAAAGTGGCGATTTAGAGCTTAAAAATTAATAAATAAATAAATAAGCATTGAACCAAGAATATCTGTAAATAAATTCATGGCAATCAATTTAATATTTGTTGAGATATTTCAGTCTGGACCAAAGCAGTGGGCCACCCAACTGAGAGACTGACATTGCCATCCCTGAGATTTTCTGAGATCTTATTTAGAGCATATTTCCTGTCATAAAGCATTGTACAAGACAGCTTCTTTTATCGGTTTCAGGGTTTCTTTCGGCGCAGCATCCAAAAGAACATGGTGTATACCTGCCACCGAGACAAGAACTGTCAGATCAACAAAGTGACCCGCAACCGATGCCAGTACTGTCGGCTGCAGAAGTGCTTTGAGGTTGGCATGTCCAAAGAAGGTGAAAATAAAATATTGGCCTCAATCATTTTGTTAAAAAATAATACTTTACTATCTATCAAGCTAATGGGAAGAATGGGCTTTTAATGTGTGTCACCTTGTGCCTGTCTTTCCCTGTAGCGGTGCGTAATGACAGGAACAAAAAGAAGAAGGATGTAAAGGAGGAGGTGGTGCTGCCAGAGAACTATGAGCTGAGTGGAGAACTGGAGGAGCTGGTCAACAAAGTCAGCAAAGCTCACAAAGAGACCTTTCCATCTCTGTGCCAACTAGGAAAATACACCACAGTGAGTTTTCTTCACTGCATAATCACACCCAACCCTAAACACTCACACTCCACTCAAGCATTAGCTCACCGCTTTGCCAGAAGGACAAACACTGTATGGATTCTTCACAGCCACACACACAAAAAGTGTCCCTTTTTCTCTCTCTCAGAATTCAAGCGCTGACCACAGAGTACAGCTGGACTTGGGCCTGTGGGATAAGTTCAGTGAGCTGTCCACTAAGTGCATTATAAAGATTGTGGAGTTTGCCAAGCGGCTACCAGGCTTCACTACGCTCACCATCGCTGACCAGATCACCCTCCTCAAATCTGCATGTCTGGACATCCTGGTACCAACAACATGCTCCTATTACTCCACCTTTTTAACCAACTCCCCTTCCACCCCTTCCACCTTCCTTAAGCTTTCATTTGTCACGCTGCCTAACTTGTCGATGATTCTGAACACCTGCCATGAATTGTTTTTTGGACTGACTTTCTTCCTCATTTTACTAACTGCCAATATTTGTTTTTTTCGTCTCTGTCTTGGGATTTTCTTCCCCCTCTTAGATGCTGAGGATATGCACTCGCTACACCCCGGAACAGGACACAATGACCTTTTCAGATGGCCTGACTCTCAACAGGACCCAGATGCATAACGCTGGCTTTGGCCCGCTCACAGACCTGGTGTTTAGCTTTGCTGGTCAGCTGCTGCCTTTGGAGATGGACGACACAGAGACGGGGCTACTCAGTGCCATCTGCCTCATCTGCGGAGGTAAGGTTGTGCCTACTAGCGTGCTATTATTAGCTTACAGCCTTTAAAGATGTTACTTTGTTTCATTGTTTTACAATTCCATCGCCACCATTTCTTAACCTCTTCAAATTGGTCTCTTTCTCTCATTGTTTCAGACCGTATGGATCTGGAGGAGCCACAGAAGGTAGACAAGCTACAGGAGCCGCTGCTAGAGGCTCTGAAGATCTACACCCGCCGCAGACGCCCAAACAAGCCTCACATGTTTCCCCGCATGCTGATGAAAGTCACAGACCTCCGAGGAATCAGCACCAAAGGTCAGCTGAGGTTTTACATACCAATACCACAGATTAGAAGTAGAGCTGGGTAACAAATACATTCCTGTACCTACCAAAATGTGTCCATAGTACTGAGGATCAACAACTGTAAAGTACTGAATATTGGCAGTGAATATCTGCTCAGATTTGTATTTTTGTTTATGTTTTCCCTCGATCAGATTAAAATAAAACATGGTATTTTTAGACAAAGTCCTGGTACGTCTATTTGTGTCAAGACAACATTTAACATTGTTTTAGTACTAGTATCCACACCTAGGTATTGTATTGGCACTAGTGTCAAAATAGTTCAAACAATGCCCAGCCTTATTTAGGAGATGACTATTCAAGAATCTTAGCAAATGAAGAGTTCCATTCTAAAATAGAACATAGTGTTTTTTTTAAAGAGTGGATTTGTGAGAAATTAAAATGTATTTAATATGAATGTATCCTAAGAATCATTCATGCAAAATAGTTTTGTCAGAGAGAATATACCATCGTCTCCGTATAAGAAAAAAAAGAAAGTGAAAACATGGGCATTTTGTGAGAGGCTTCCTCCTGTTACAGCTATTTCATACACATATTTCAACAATACATACCTCTAGATGTTATTTACTGACTGATTATTGTGGATTCTGCACCAAAGAGCAGATCTATTGTATAAAGATAAAAGTGTATCTACTTTATGATTAAGAATGTGTTTAATATGACTGACATATGAGACTTACAGAGAGGGTTCTTGTTCCTTTCCCTCACTGTGGTCAGGCTCAGAGTTCATTTCCTTTCTGTGGAAAGAAAGATGGACACTTATTTTTTTAAGATTATTTTTGGGGCTTTTCCACCTTGTAATTTGACAGGACAGCTAGGTGAGAAAGGTGGGAGACATGCAGGAACTTGTCACAGGTCAGATTTGAACCCTGGATCTCTGCGTCAAGGAATAACCCTCTCAGTATACGTGCGCCTGCTCTACCACTGAGCCAACTCGGCCACAAGATGGACACTATAAAAACTGGCTTGAATGAACTTGGGATATTTAACGAAAAACTGTCCCCAGGATGTCCTTGCAGCTCTGAGTAAAATGAGCAAAACATTGAAATGGCAGTAAATGCTGTCCTGAATAAATATGTTTGTGTGTGCCTTTAGGTGCAGAAAGAGCTGTCACACTAAAGACGGAGATCCCAGGCCCCATGCCTCCACTGATCAGGGAGATGCTGGAGAACCCTGAGGCCTTCGAGGACAGCAGTGACTCAGGGGACAGCACTGCAGCCGCTCCCCCTGCCATTCAAGCCATCAAACAAGAGGAGAAGGCTACGGATGAGTCGACCGTTGAGGAGGGAGAGGAGGAGGAAGAGGAGGAGGAAGAGGACGACTACTGGGATGAGGAGAAGGAGCGAGGGGCAGACAGTGACGGGGAGCCGGCAGGGGAGCCGGCAGCGGGCGTGCAAAAGAAAGGTGTGACTGGGAAAACGCAGTGAGAGAGACACAATGATGCTGCTTCCTCCTTCAGATCACTGAGCCATCGCCCAGCAATATCTCCTCCCAGAAACCTCACAGAATTAGGCTCTTATACAACAATGGTGTTGCATAAAGCACATATTTAAATATACTGTATATGTTGACTGAAATGGAAATGTGTTAAATTCAGTACAGGAAGCAATGAGTGGGAGAACCAAAAGCACTAAATGTCAGTGAAGAGAGCTCCGTGAAAAATCACTGTGCCAAAATGAGACTGTCTAAAAGATATTTCAAAAGTGTTTCGTCTACCAAAAAAGGAACGAGAGGTGGTGGACAGAAGAAAATGCACTCCTCTGCTATCTATAAGGGCTATGCTTTGTATAAAATTGATGGTAAAAAATACATTGCAACAATAGAACTCAATGTGGTGTCCATTTGCCGCAAATGTCTTTTTATTACTATTCAGAGATATGCAACTTATTTTTTTATTGTATGGTTTTTCTAAGCATGTACACATTTCTGTTCTGTCTTTATGCCTGTTTTTGGGACTCTGTATTGGTTTTTCTGTCCTGCTCACATTTGACTGGACATGTATGTTTTTTTAAGCTTGTCTTTAATTTGATGTTTTCTCCGTTATTGGACACAGTGAAAAGCAATAGGAAAGTTAGAAAAGAGAGCAATAGCAAAGAGAGAGCAGGACTCACAATATGACAAGCATGTGGTATGAAAATCTCTGATGGGTAAAACATCTGAAAGAGAATAAGAAGAAGACTGTAATTTCAGCTCTGGTGCTTGTGATACAAATAATGCTAAACAAATTCAGCAGCATTTCTCCACCTCTTGACAAAAATACACACTTACAATTTAATATACATATATATATATATATATATATATATATATATATATATATATATATATATTTAGACTACAAATCTGCAGAGTAGATTTAATGTCATCACACAATCTCAGGTTGATAACATAAGGGGCACATTTCACCTGTCAGTACAGTATTTTAAGAAAACCGTTGGTGTGAATGCTCCGACATAACATGCCCATCTTCAACAACAAAATCTTCTTACACCAGGTAAAAGGGATATTGAAAAATTAAGTTGTTGACTATGCTGTACATGCCCTTGGTACAGTGTACACAGATACACGTAAGCCATAGTAGTTTCATTTTGTAAGAGTGAGCAAAGAATTATCCAAACAGACATAACCCTGAAAAGCAGTTTACTTCACAGAAAACCTCAGGCGTGTATGTGTGTGTGTGCATGAGTGTGTAACTGAGAGAATTTACCAATACACAGAGTGAAGTTGTAGAGATGTGATGTTCCTGTCAATACTAGTAATGTTGAGTCAGCATGTATGCAGAAGCCCAATTATTAAAAAGGCACATTATAAAGGATTTGTAGCAACAAAAAAATGTACCCAAAGACTTCTGTTGGACAA
Source organism: Sander vitreus (assembly GCF_031162955.1). Lineage (NCBI taxonomy): Eukaryota > Metazoa > Chordata > Actinopteri > Perciformes > Percidae > Sander > Sander vitreus. The sequence continues at coordinate 12,095,294 of NC_135858.1, read as the reverse complement.
TAGGACGTTGATGCCGATGCAAGCTGACCAAGAATCACACGACCAATCAACTGAGGTTGCAACCGTCCGACATAATGAACAACAAAACAAAAGCTTTACATTGGGTGACCTGTCTGCTGAAGCACAGGATAATAGTTTAAAATAAATGTGTGTTCATGTGTGCTCGTATCTAATAAGTGATGCAATACATGGATTTTGTAAAATAAATACTTATACTTAGTTTTTCATTGAGACTATACAGCTTTTTTTACACAAGATGTATAATAATTGTCATTATCTGTGTAATGAAAGACAGTGCGAGTCTTACTGAGCTCCTTAATAGCTGTAAGGGAAAGACTCTCCATCAGCATGTTGTCCTTTGTGGCATGAGACATTGCAGTACGGATGCAACGTATTGTTTTATGGTTTGTTGACATGAGGGATAAAAAGGTGAAGCTAGTGTGATGATATCCTAAAAAACAGGACTGCATGTTTTCGATAAATCATATATGGAGACATTTACTCCCTGAATGAAGCAGAAAACAGATCCTACTTGACCATAGTGGCAACACCAGCAGCTTTGAACCAGTGACCATGTATACGAGTTAGATACGTCTTTAGCACCAGATGTAAAGCCATCAAGTACACTTAAAGTTGATTTAAGTAGTAAATAATCGACACTGATGCCATAATGATGTTTTTAGACTGTTAAATTGTCATTTGTGATATTATAGGATGGAAACATCACAATCATATGACTGAGGTAAAAGAAAAGAGTTATCTCCAGTGTTTTCCTTCACTCTGTTTCTCTTTATCTGTCACACACACACACACACACACACACACACACACACACACACGGGTGAATGTAACTAAATACATGTACTGTACAAATGTAAGGTACTTGTACTTTACTTGAGTCTTTTCTTTTCATGCCACTTTCTACTTCTACTCCACTACATTTCAGAGAGAAATATTCTACTTTTTTCTCCACTACATTAATCTGACAGCTTTAGTTACTAGTTACTTTACAAATGAAGATTCTTTCACACAAAACACATCTAGTTTATAAATACAGTCTTTATAAATGAAACTACCTAACAATATGACAGCCTACAAGCCAAGTACAGCTGAAATGATTAACCAATTAAACACTGGTGCAATAGATAGTCCATGGAAGAGGTCATAAAGGCCTGAGCATGTGAGTTTTAAAAAATAAAATAAAATAAAAAAGACCAAAGATATTACATTTGGACAAAAACAAACCAAACAACATTAATTCATAGAAACTTTATTAAGGTCATTGATGTAAAATATATTCACTTTGTGTTGTGTGATAGAGGTCATTTCATGTTCTCAAATGACTTTTGAAGCTGGAACCATCTGATCTCTGATACATTTTGTTGTTGTTTTTTAACTGTTTAACTTGTTAGTCTTTTTATAAACACAATCTTTATCTTCATGTTCAGGGATTCAGACACCTCATTAGTTTTTTTTCTCTTGCTCTGACACACGCACACGCACACACACACACACACACACACACACACACACACACACACACATGCAACACACACACACATCTGTTCATGTTTTTACATTTAGATTTGTTCTTATTTGTTGCTTGTCATTGTCTTTCTTGTATTTTGATAAAGGGCGCTTTTTGTTCTTAGACCTTTCAGCGTCCAGTTGTCGTCTTCTTTGCCATCACTTTACAAACTTTTACACGGATTAGTATTAGGATGAAACTTAAAAAATACAGACTGCCATCAACATGTATTTATCATCATATTTTATTGAAAAGTCTCATCTCCCATCTCTTCAACAGAAACTCAGATTAACAAACAAAAATTACATAAATTAACTTTCATGTTCTTCCAATCTGACGCTGTGCTCAACAAGCTGCAGCACTACATTTCTTCACTTGTCTGTAAACACACACACCCACACTTTTGACACGGTTTCAAGATTCACACTCACATGCAGAGGTTACGGGCTGATATACCACCAAAACAAAATGTATTAAATCAAAGCTAATTAAGGCATCAACGATGCTTTTCTCAAAACAGTTGTAATCAGCTAAAAAAGCTAGAAAATCTAGGGATTACAAATGGAGTCTAAAATAAACTGAAATATATTTTTAAGTCTAAAGGAGTTTAATTAATCCTTAATCAGTAATAACACCATTAGCCATACTTATAAAATAATTCTGGACACTTAAGACTTATAGCCTACATTGTGCTGTTGTCTTTGAATATGGACACCCATGAGGTAAAAGCTCTGCACTATAAATTTGACCTTTGTGAAGGCTGTTTTATACATGAAAAGCTACAAAACAAGAACAGAATAATTCCAAAGGTTTCTTATGACCCACATGAACCCGAAACAGTGGTAAACAAGCAACTTTCCATCCATCTTTCTTTTTGTTACCACATGGGGGAGTCGGCCAGCTCACTGCAGAGAGAAAGAGGATTCAAAGTTATACAGAAGGTGGTGAGCATATAAAAACACTGCTAGTAACAAAGTTTTTAAAAATTCAATGTCTCAACTCCTGCTGATCTACTGTGTGCATAACATACACTTATTTGATCATATCTGCTATTTTTACTCTTATTACACTATTATTTGTACTCTCTAGTGCTTAATCTTCCTACAAGAAAAGAAAGTGGAACGACAGCTTTTCTAAAACAGCAAACGGTCGGCCAGGGAGGAGTGTGAATGAAGTCATCACATACTATTTTATGAGAGGTGGAGGAGGGAAACAGGGTGTGTACTGTGTGGCTGGTAGAAAGCCAGAATTGTCACCTCAGGATGGGGTCGATGAGTTCTAGTAGGACCAGTTGCTTCCCTTCGCCACACTCCACACAGTGCTGCCTTGTCAAATCCTGAGTGAAAAGGCAGAAGCAGGGATGGATGTAAACTGCAGCTCTATCTGTCGTTTAATAATATACACACACAAAATATTTGTGTGAAAACCAATGACATGGATCAGTGTTTTTATTTTTATTTTTTAAAATCTACCATTGAATTCAATTTATTAACATCTAAATACCTTAATATATTTCTTAGTTGTATATTTTCAAATATAATCTTAATCACATTTCAAAATAAAGTGTTTTGCATTAAGTGGATTTTACTGCTGTGGATTTGTAACATAAAGAATAATTCCACACAGATAAAGAGCTTATAACTGATCTCATTTGAGTGAAAGCATTTACATATAAACTTGTTGATCTTGTAACAAGACTGTTGGTTACAAGGTAGCAAAATGGAGTCTGTAACCCTGCTCTATAGTCTAAAACCCTAATCTTTGACCTCCAAGTCAAGTAATTAATAGATTACTTGAGCAATAAGATTGTTTTTGTTCTCACAGACGTGAAAAATATGTGATTGCCATAAGATGTTCTTTATCGAGTTAAGATGCTACCGGTGTGCTGAGCATCAAGGAATAATTTAGTTTGACCACCTTTTAAAACGGTCTGTGCTTCTCTGTGAATTTACAACTTTGGTGTTCGGGTTTGCAAGTCTTTGGTCCATGTTTCCTCTTCTAAACCTAACCCAGTTAGAATGAATACATTCTCATCACTTCTTTCTACCAGTCAGCAATGACAACAATGGAACTGGAACAAAAACTCGCAGGACGAAGGAAACTAGTCAAATATTTGCCCACTCAGGTCTGTTAGCTCCGACGCAAGTGGTGTTAGACTTTGTTTGGTTTATGTGTGAATAGGATGACACACCTGTGTGTCAGACGCTGATGTGTCTTTTTTGCTGTGGACGTGTGTCTCAGCAGCAAGGAGCTCAGCTCTGTTGGGCTGTTCCAGGTGAGTGGGCAGGAAAAGAGGCAAACAGCTTGATCTGGGAGAAGCTGAGGAAGCATCCTCGTCATCCTCAGAGGAAGAGCCAGGAGCTATTTAAAATTAGTATTAAGTCTGCACTTTGATACTTTACATGACTTACTTACAGTGCAGTGAAATAGTGCTGTGTACAAAGAGACTTCATTACTTACATGTGCATGTTGGAATTATGCCATTTGATTTAGTTTCTGTCACCATCTTCAATCTCTGCTCTAACTGAAGGATGTAGTTCACCAGTTCCTGCGAGTGTCCAATTTTAAACCCACAGAATTGAGGAAGATTCGAAGAAGAAGAGGAAGACAAGGAATAAGAACTAAATTGATGTGTTCATAACTGTAATGTTGCAGCTTTAAAGTCTTATTGTACCTTAAAGGTCCAATGTGTAGGAATTTCTCCCATCTAGCGTTGAGATCATATATCGCAATCAACTCTCTCGCGCCACGCAATTCAAAGTACGTATTACAGCTACGGTACCCTTCACGCTTCAAAAAAACGGTCTCTTGCTCTTATATATATAATACTTTCTGGGCGAAGAAGAAGACTCCTGTTCCTGAAATTTGGATTTTAAATACGTGTGGTCCTTCATGTTTCCTTCTTCAAACTTGCCGGGGTCGGGAAGCTACGATACCCATTAGCAGCGTTAGCAGCACCTGTGAGTTTATCATGTGACAGTGAAAACGCGAGCAGTATGTCCCTTACTTGCTAATGTCCCTTACCGGCTAACGTATTTCAAGATGGCACATGAATATGGAGCATCTACCCCAGTTCATGCGAATGCAAATGTAAAACTTCAAGCCAAAAGGAATACTTGGAATTGATGGTTGTGGTAAATATTCATGAAAAAGGACAAGATTGTGAACGGGCAACACAGCTTTTGATAATGAACAACTAAACACATTACACACTGGACCTTTAATCTATAATACATCATCATCTATTTGTCTATTATGTTTTGTATTATTAATCTAAATCTGCAAAATAACTAGTAACGAATGCTTTCCATATACTTAGTTACTTTCTCACCACTATTATCAACTTGAAAACTTAAAAACGTATTTATTTGACAAGGCCGCCCTGAGTCAGTGCGCCTTTGGTTCCAAATTGCATTGGGTGCTTGAACAAAAGAATTATGTAGGTGGAATGAATACTCTTGGCTAAAAGACCCATCTTATTAAGATATATCATATAAAGTAATATACATTGAATGTGTGGTCTGGTGTGGAATCCTTGCCTGTTTTTCCACCTTCTGCTCCTCTCTCTCTTTCTGGGCTTTCCTCACACTGGCCTTCAGCTCCTGCAGCTCTCGCTTAGCATCACTCAGCAGCACCTACAGGGGGTAGCAGCATTACACTCACACCATCTCAACACCCACACATCTGACTTGGCTTGTCCTGTTTTTCCTGCCGTGTTGTCGATCACATGACAGTGAGGGGAAATGTTTACTCGCTGTTCATGGAAGCTTTTCTATTTGTGCCCGCATGTGAGTAATGAAAGAACCACGCTGAACTCTGGCATCGTTCTCCAGTTTTCAAAATGTAATCTGAGCAACTGATGATGCAGATTTGTGGCACACGAACAGTTATATATAGAGCAGAATGTGTTTGTGTGTTGAATAATAGTGACTGTGATGTACTTTGATTTACTTACTCGATTGGAATCTCTCTCTCGCCCAAGCTCTACTTCTAGTTTCTCCCTCTCCACCCTCTCCTCCTGCAGCCACTCCTCCTTCCTCTGCACTTCACAGCTCAGTTCTTGTAATTTCTTTGTATCCATCTGCATAAAAAAAGCAAGTTTAACAACAAAGTCAGGTGGACTTATAGATGTATATGCAAGGGCATAAATTTAGGTTCAACATTGGGGGGGGGTTTGAGATCTCCACTTTTGAGCAAAATTGAAATTTTAACACTTCATTTTCTGCATTCTGGTGATTTTTTTCTGCAACAATTTGGGCCTTTTCTGCATCAAATTATGGTGCAAATGTGTATATGTGCTTTGCTGTATTCTCACTTCTGCTGCATGTTTGTAAGCTTCTCTCTCTAGAGCCCAGTTGGCACGCTCCTCCCTGAGGACCAAGTTCTCTTCAGACAGCAGCAGGGTGAGCTGGGCTACTTGCAGCCGGGCTTGATGCAGCTCGGTGTGGGTATGGCCCTGACGGGTGCCCAGCTCTCTCAGCTCCCTACGCAGGCTCTCGGCTACATGTTCACTAGCCTCCAGACGCTCCTGCAGCCCTCGTACCTCCGCCAGAGCAGCTTCGTTCTCCACCTGCACAGAGACAAGACACCAAGAGGGAACAGCAAAGTGAAAACATTTTGAGTTCTACTTGGCAAGATGACATATATAACCATTTAAATCTGGCCTGATCCAGTAAATTGTTAGTCTTGTGTGAGAGTTCCTGTTCCACTCTCTGACCAAGCTATCTGTGTTTTACAAAAGAGGAAGCACCAACCAATTACCTGCAGACACTTTCTCTTTTCCTCATCGTGTTTCATTTGATTGGACGTTTTCTTCACTCTCTCCTTCAGCCTGGGACAAAAAGTTAGTTTTAGGAAATAAATATACCAAGACAAATGTTTAAGCTAGCATTATGTCTCAAACACTTGCCTTTCCAGTTCCCCGTTTTCCTCTTTCTCCCTGTCATTCAGCCCCTTGATTTCCTCCTCCAGGTCTTTGATTCGCTGCTGACTCTCAGCATTTTCAGCCATTAGTTTACTCAGTTCAGATGTCAGGTTTTCCTGACTATATTTCACATTCTTTTAATATCATGGAGAGAAGAAAAAAAGTATTATAGATTATCCATGTGTGTAATATTAATTAAGGAAATTCAGAACTTTTTCAAGGTAAAAATGTGATGGCTACCCCAAGACATCTGGTGGCCTGTCAGTACCTTGTGTTTTCCATCGATCTTCTTCAACATGTCACAGTTGTGTCTCAAGTTGTCTCTAAGCTCTGAGATTTCCTCCTTCATTGCTTCACTTTCATGCTCCCACTTCTCCCTTGCTTTCCTGCTGTTCTCTTTCTCATTCTCTGCCTCCTTTTTAGCCATGTCCAGAGCCTGCTGTATATCCGCTTGTTTTTTTGAGCATTCCTCCAGCCGACTCTGTTCACAACATGAGGATAGAGGAAAAGGATATTCAAACATGTTATATATATATGATACATTGTCATGTTAGTGGTTCTACTCAATTGATTTACAGTAGTTGCACTGAAGGGCCTTGTTCTTACTATGACTATAAAGGGAAGAATATATCAGAAATGATTGAATGCAGTACTGAAGTTTTTTATTTTTTACCTCCAGCAGCTGAGACCTGGGGATGACTAGGAGCAGCTCCTCCTCTCCATCATCCTCATCTCGTTCCTCATTTAGAGTCTCCAACTCCTCCAGCGGCTTGGGAGTACAGAAAGTGAAGGAGCGACTACGAGCACACACCTTTCCCATCTTATCCACGTATATAAACTGATACTCCACAGCACTGGGGCGGGGCAGATAGTGTGCTGTATCAAGACATAGACAATATTAGAGGTATATTATTATATAATAAGACATTATATTTCAGTTATTTTTTAGAAAAAAAATGTATTCATGAATTACATTTGATGTTTAAAGCTTTAGTGCGTAACTTTTTTATAATAATGAACGTCCGTTACATTCAAGCGATTGCCAAGTGAGTTGATACCAAGCTAATTAAGATTAGCAGCTTCACACAACTCTCTCTGTATTTCTCAGTATGGCTATGTTCAGAAATTGGTGTCGTCCGCAGAAACTCGAGAAAAGATAATTACCTCTTCTAAAGAGTTCATCATTTTTTTTGTTTTTTAATCCTCCGTGTCCTCCTTGGCTACTAGCAACTGCGTGGAGGAGGGGTGGGGGTGAAGCGCGTTCACGGAAGGTTTGTGTCATGTGGATGCACCGACAGAATTGTTGTCATTACTTAGAATTCCTCATGGGGGAGTAACTTTAACCATGGTATTGCAGAATACAAAATGTGAACAGTGGAGCACAACAAGCTCTTAATTAGCCCTCAATGACCCACACAAATAAGCTTGAATTTGACATCAATTATTGGGTGTGGTCACAGGTACGATAGAGCAGAATACACGTCTACCACACCCAACCATCAGTGATGCTGGGTGTGGTCAGAGGTGCAACAGACTTGAAACTTTCAACCAGACAGATTTCAGCCTGGTGTTACTTTTTAATGTAAGAATATCGAGAAGATCTATTGAATTATCAACTGTGTCATATTTTTACCTCGGCCAAGCGGGCTGTGTTTTCGGTTCAGTTTGTCTGGGGGGTTTTTTCGGTTTGTTTGTCTGTCAGTAGGATTATGGCACAAACAATGAAATCTGTTGGAAGGGTTAATCATGGGTCATGGAAGAACCCATTACAATTTAGGATTCAGAATCAAGGCAAGGCAGAGATACACAAATTAGTTTTCACTTTCATTAACAAGGTGAAATAGAGCGTTTGTTCTGCATACATATGGTGTCAGAACAATTGAAAATATTTGTTCCACACTGGGAAAATTCATTTCACACTGCATTTACAATGTAAAATAGGGCATGCCTTGGCGGAGGTCTGCGCTCTCCAAGTGCCCTATTAGTTTTTAAATGTTTGAATGAATTCTTACCTGGGAAAAGTACCCAGCAGCTGACACTGGTACCCTCAGTGTAGCCTTCAGGAACAAGAGCCCATGTATATGTGTAAAACTGTTTGAGTGAAGAACAGCCCATCTGTGACATGAAAAAAAAAACATTTTAAACCACAAAACATACAAATGTGCATGCCCATCACAGCTCCACAACACATAACTTTTTTTGCTAAGACGGTTTCTGTTTCAGTGTGGAGGAATGGTGCTAAAGTAAGCAAATCTACCTCAAAAATCCCTATCCAGTCACTGCTGCTCCACTGATGGTCGGAGGTCAGACTGTAGTGGCACTCCACTCTGGTTTGGGGGAAGTACCATTGCCCCACATTACGAAACACCACTGTGGACTGTTTATCCATGGTAATAGGAAGTTATGCTGTTTAGGAAGAAAACATACATGGATCCAGTGAAATAGGCTCCAGTTTCAGTATGGAGGAGAACAGCTGATGAAAGGTGATAGCAGAGTTAGATCAGGAATGCAACCTAGGTCGTTACAGCAGCCGCCTATAATGGCTATACAATATGTTTATAAACAACAAGCTCATATGCCCACTGAGGTTATATCATGTAATCTGCGAAATATAGAACAATGGTGCCTTGTATAAGTGTATCCATGAGGATAAATATATAATAATATTAAAATCTTATTGAAAGTTTTTAGCATTAGTTATTGACCATAAAAGACCATCCTTAGCCAACTAATAGCGCCGCTTTATATTCCCACACACTGACACAATAATTGTTTCCCATGCCTTGTATTTCATTCCTAAAAACCAACAACCTAAGCTAAATTTGCAATTAAGTAATCAATCAAGTAATACGTGTTCTGAAATGGGTGCTGTTAATTAAAAACCAAACGAAATTTGAACAAAATACAAGTTCATTTCTTCCTTGTTCTTATTCCAAGTTAACACATTTTTGTTCTTAGTCTTATTACGTGCAGTTCTATAGGTCAATAACATCCTCATGGCTTTCTAGAACATTTGATAGTTGTATGCTTGGATTTACAAATTAATACATCTGTGGTGTTGTTTTCTTACCTTATTCTGCTGAGAAATGAATGTGATGTCTTTTCTGCCACCTCATGAATGATAGAGCTGTGGATCAATCTGAAGATAGTAATGAGCAATCCTGTCAGGTGCAAGAGTTTCACAACATCTCCTGAACCATGTGGACCCCCGAAGTAAAATTAGTGATGCTGGGAGACTCATGGGAGATGCAGTTCATGACTACACAGCACATCACAAGGCAAAGCAGTACTGTGGACTTCAACTCCCATTATAGGATATAGTTATAGGATACAGGATCTGCTGCTGGTAGTTATTGCTCATTGCAATTCTCAGTAATGGCAGTGGAGGGGGTGAGGAAAGGGACTATGCTAAAGGCTAAACATTTCTCTTAATAACAACTTCAATGAACCCATTTGCCTGGAATCAGTGAAAGGCATAACAACTGTAGAATCCCCAGTCTAACAACAGACATCCACAATATGATTTAAACTCTTGATTGATTCATTTATAATGTTGGCATTTCCTGCATTTTTGTGCAAACTGCTCTAAAAAAAAAAAAAATACTGAAGCAAAGAAAAGCTTCACAGGTTTTCAACAGTGTTTTGTATAAAACTCATCAGCCATTTCCATGTTTCAGTGATTTCGATATACCGCCTACACATAAAATATTCTGTAAATCTGACTTTTATTCTCAAACTGTCTGTGATTGCATAAGAATCGTGGTCCCAGTTGTGAACACTTGATGGCAGTGTAGTTTAATAAACACAAATCCATTATTATGGCAGACAGTTTGAAATTATTATTATTATTATTATTATATAATCAGTTTGAAGAGATTTACAGTACATTAGTGTATTTAAACCGTAAGATAGATGAGTGCAGGTATGTTGGGTGCTGAATACTGTGATAGGTTGCTCTGATGTTAACACAGATCCAGCTCATTGTGTTATGTCATGAGTGGTGGTGAAGTTTTCATTTTTATTCATTTCTTTATTTAACCAGGAGAGTCTCATCCTGATTAAAAATCTCTTTTCATGAGCTTCTTGGCCAAGACAGGCAGCATCACAATTAACAATGCTGCAGACACAAAAACAAAAACGCATAACAATTTAAAATTTTAAAAACAAAGAACAAATTACAGAATCACAAAATACCAAAATCCTTCATCAACATTTTTCACAAGTCATTAACATAAGGGATCAATCAATCAAAACATCTACAGCCAGATGTACCTGCCCCTGAGTCATTTAGAATTCCTTTAACCCCATCCAGAGAGACCAGCTCCTGATAATTCAGGTTATTTTGCAACTGCTTCCAAGCAGAGGGAGCAGCAGACTTAAACACCATTTTCCCCCCTTGTGTTGACTTCGGGTCACAGAAAATATGGGACGTAGAAATAAGCGCTGAAAATGTGTAGAAGAAAAATTTTAAAATTTTAAACGTTGGAAAAAGCAAAAACAAAACAAAAGAAAAGGCGTCGCTAAAAAAAACATTTTTTTCAAGGTTGAAGGGAAGACAACACAAGGGTTAAGTCCTGGTCCTAAAATAAGTCCTGGGAGTGAATACAATAACTTCCCATGTTATTTTGAAGGATGTAGATATTTAGGTAAGATGGAAGCAGACCAAGGATAGCCTTAAATTTATGACAGGATACCTCTGAAATTAATTCATGACAGGATACTTCTGAAATTAATTCATTTCCCATCAACTTAAGCCTTACTTAGCATATTACCATGCTAACATGCTAAATATCAGCCTTAGTTGTCAGTAAGCCTTTATTGTTCAATTACCAGAGGGAGATAATGATTTTTATATTTCATTACTCTATATTTATTAAAACAGCAAGAGTGCTGAGCCCAGAAATACACAGAATTGGATAAAATCCACGTGTAAAGAAATAAAATGCATTATCCAAAAAAAAAGACAATTTAAAAAGACATTTTTAAAAAGAAAACAAAAGAATAATCTTGCACAGTGGTCCAGCATGAACAATACAACTGTATATTTACAAAATAGTTTTGTCATATCAGAATATTTATGAACTGCAAAAGCTACAGTAGGATGGTAAAGTATGGACTGCACCTTTATGGATTTATTTCTGGAAACATAGGTAGGTAGGTAGGTAGGTAAAATGCTTGTTTTTCAAATGTATGAAGTTAAAATGACAATTGTTTAATTTGGTAAATTAATACCTTTTGAAGGTAAATTAAAAAGTCTAATATGTGCATTCACAGTATTGCATTTTGGAATCTATTTTCATTGTCATGTTTAGTGTTCATTGTGTGTCCCAATATGCATCATCATTAGCTAATACATATTGGGACAGGCGGTAATGCCTGCAGTTAGGCTGAATTTAAAGTTGAAACACCCTGAGCTATAAACATACAAGTATATCCAGAGCACCTTATAGTAACATTAGTGTTTAGTTTTTTTTTTTACAATGAATGGTGCAGAGCCTAGTGCCGTGCTCCACATGCACTGATCTGTAAAGAAAAGCCATCTTAAAATGAACAGGTCTTTACAGAAGAAGAAAATGTGCAGTTGCTGAACAGATGTGTTTACAGACAAACACTAAAGCTGAATTCCAAATTGCATACTTTTTTTTTTTATTACTTTTTTTTCTTTAGTATGTACTGCCGCTGCCCTTACAAAGTATGTAGTGTTGCATGCTGTTAGCATACAATTGGAACATAGACCTTCTTCATAACATAAATCTTTGACCCTCTTGCTCATATATGCTGCACAAAGGACTGTGGGTCAGAATAGCCAGAAAAGCATGCTGGTTTGCATATTGCAAAATCCGACCGGATGCAGTAGGACATCCTGGTATTTTTAGCATACTGCGTTTGACATACTATTTGGGACATACTAAATCTTTTCCTGGCTTACTAAATAGTATGCAAGTATGGGTATTGGAATGCAATGGTAGTCTCTTACTCAAACTCCTCACACCATGGTCCACTGTCAGAGTGAGCGCAATCCATGCTGCTACTGATAACTTAAGGCACGTGTCAGAGAAGGTTAAATAGCTCACATGTTGTTCAGCAGTGACAAGACACCAAGTTCTGCCAGCTTGGCATTGGCTACGACCTCCCAGCCCTTATTGGCTAGTGGGTTTCTGGGTGACGGATGCATGATGCCCTCGACACGCACATTGACACCTGCTGCTGATAGAGCTCGCCGCGCCCGCTGCTCTGCCACCCTTCCAACCCCGATCACCATGGAGATGCCCAATGCTTCCACCGCCTGGCACAGTGCAACGTCACACAGGGCCAAGAGGGCCTCCCGTTCATCTGCAGGCAGCTCAGGGGGGGTTAGATTCTTCCCACTGGCACCTATGAAAATGAGCGGGCATAGATTGTGCACAAAACAGTGCTGGAAGAACAGTTCTGGTTCACCACACAACTTCCTGAAGAAGCCCCAGAAACGTGCACCACTCACTTCCTTCTGAGTGCAGGCAAGTCCTGTGATCCGCCGCTTAGGATGCTCGTCCTGAGGATGACCGACCTCCCCTGTGATCTTCAGCCAATCAACAACAGACCTTACTTCACCAAAGGGGACCTGTGCCAAACAAAGTACATCATTTTTTCAACACATTACAGACACAACAGTTACTGGAGTAAATTACACTGATTTAGAGAAGTCAAAAATGTTTGTTATAGGTAACCAGCACACCAAAATCTGGTTAAGGAAAACTAGGAAAATATAGCTCAAACTAGGTGTATAAGTCATGGCACGCAAATGAATGTAAGGACATGAGGTATATTAATTTAAATGCACAATCCCTCCACAGGATAGGTAGTCAAAACATATAATACAGGATCCATCTGACTTAAGGCACTTCATTTCAGTGAATATGGAAAGTGAATATTTCCAAACAAAGTTGCAATAAATCAGATCACAAACCAACTGACACACATTGAATATGGGGCTTTCGGCCCCCTAATGGTCTGGGGTCCCAGAGAAGCTGCCTGCTTTGCCTAGGTGGTACTACACCCTTACATTGCAAATGCCTAATTCAGAGTAGGCTAATATCACTGTTGTTTGGCTGCTCCAGTTGAAAAAAAGCTTATTATTGTTGTTGTTTTGGTTAGCTTCCGCAATCAGACCATCGTGCATTACTACTGTATATTATCCATGCCCCTGTGCTGATCTGACATGCTGAATAACAGAATGAAAATGTATCTATATGCTGTGCTCACCCCGGTCTGTGCCATGCCGAAAGGTCCCGGATTCATCCCTAAAAACAGGATCCTTTGTCCGCTCTGACAGTACTTCTCTACGTAGCAGCGGTGGGTGTCCCAGGCGTACTCCAGCGGGTTGTAAATGTACCTGACAGGCTCGCTGAAGGTGAGCCGACGGAGGTGGGTGTTCAGCTCCAGTTCAACCTGCAGAAACCTGGAGGAGGGGGTCATGTTGACCTCCGGTACCAGTTTAAAACCCTGCTCCTTTGATTCACACAAAGGCAGTTCCTTCTCACCATCTCCACAAGCGACCGTATCCGTGTCATTAGCAGATGCATTGGCATCTAACATTGTTGAATGTAAGCGTATTAAACGAGTGCCGGTTTGTCAGATAAAAACGTAGCATCGACGATACGTTATAACAGCTTCCCTAAAGTTTAGACAATGCCAACTGTGCTGGAATAGCTATCTGATAGATAGGAGGAGGACTAGGACTAGACCAAAGAATTTCTAATAAGGGAAGAAGTTCCACTCTCTCGTTACTTCCGGCTTCTGAACTGGTTGCAGTTTCACCAGAGTTACACATAGGGGGCGCTCACAGGCCAGTGCAGAATGAATGGGACTCTATGGAGCTATACCCCTCAAAATCCACTTTTCTCAGGATATCATTTTTTGTCTAGTAATTTGAATGTTGCATTCGAAAGGGGAGGCTAAGAAAATACAAACTGCTGGGTGTTAGATTTTTTTAAAGTGGCTTTTTTGTTCTAAAAAGCCTTTTAAAATGTCAATGACGTCATACACATATACGGCCAGAGACGCTGCTTTACGGCAAGCTCTGAATCGCTTCCTTTTTCCTCTCGAAGCATCAACAAGACAGCTGACAGGTTAGGCTCTCCCTGTTAATACACGTGCTAGAAAGAAGTTTGCTAATGTTTTAAAGACCACGCCGAAATATTTACTCTGACATTCTGGTTCTGCTTTGGATGCCGTCAAGCGGGATCTCCGATCGTAATCGGTCCTTCACTGACCAATCAGCATTCATTAGCAGAATGCTAGCATGTTATGGGCAACAACGACTCAACCTGTAAGAAATCGAAAGGACACAAGTACTCGTTCATTCAACTTTTGACCTATAATCCATGTTGAACTTGCAAAAACTACAATCAAATCTGAAATTTCTCAACGACAATCAGGCGAAAGAGACAGATTTAGCCATCTAGCTCATTCATTTAGCACTGGACCGCGATCACCCCCAGTGGAACTCTGGTGGAACTGCAACCAAATTCGGTACAATGGGGCTGAATAGGGAGTGGAACGGCTTTCCGTAGACGGGCTTTGGACTAGACTGACAGACTGGTCATTTCTTCCTCTGCGCCTTCCTTCCTGCTAATTCGTCATCTGACTGCATTCAAAGCGGTTGCCGCCCTCTACAGCAACACTTGTGTCATTACAGCGACTCAAAAAGATATTCATTTTTTTGCCCACAGACACACCTGAGCCAAGAACATGGCACTAAATTGCGCTGACCGGAGCAGATGCAGACTCACTCATGGACCCCTCTGGTGTGACATTAGCGCAAGAAATGCACAAATGTAATGTGTGTGCAGCAGCACCTTCCACAGATAAAGGAAACCCTTCTAGATCTGTGCACTTTCCTTAGATGACTTGCCTCTTTGGCCTTAAAGCCAAATGGTTTTTACACAATCTACAAGCCTGGGATGCCCATGGCCCAAGATGCCATTTCATTCCACCAATTCCTGTACCAACTCGTTTTTTTTTTTCTTCTGTTACTTTCTGTCAGCCTTTGTTTTTTCATATTATTTCAGGCCCCCAAAAAGAAAACAAAGTTTACTATCAAGGCCCCATCTTGTGGCGATCGCTCGCTCCTCTTCATGCATTCTCTGCATGATCTTATATTTGAATCTCTTTCTCATCTTGAGGCGCTTTAATTGTTTCAAGCAAAGTGTTTTTCTTTTCCGGAACCCTTCTCCACTTCAGCCCTCAAAGTTCTATTAAAGTATTTGCTATACTACCACAAATGTCTGCACCCATGGCAGTTCCACCCAAGGCTTTGGTGCTCACGTATGGGCCTGATGCTTCAGCACCATCCATTATCAGTGCTATTAGATTCAGCAGGTGAGATGTTACGGTGACACTGATAAGTGTCTCCAAGAACCTTTAGGGCGCCCGGATAGCTCAGTTGGTAGATCGGGTGCCCATATATAGAGGTTTACTCCTCAACGCATGTCATTCCCCCTCTCTCTCCCCCCTTTCATGTCTTCAGCTGTCCTATCAAAATAAAGGCACAAAATGCCCAAAAAAATAAATAAAGCATGAACCTTTATGTCAAATCCTGTTTCCAACGTATAAGTTAATCAACAAGCTCAGTCTCTTCCTAAAACTAATTTAAATGTAATGAACAAAAGAAAGACAAAACATGTTTAAATACTCTCCTCGGTATTCATCGGCAGCAGCCTCGAAATATACTGCCCGAGGCCATTAGTGCAACACACAAAAACAGGGAATTGAAACAAAACAACAACAATAAAAACAAGCATAAGACAATGTACCATAAAACCATCGACAAAAACAAGCAGAGAACCATAGGAGCAGGCAAGGCAGCGGGTCAAATAGACATGGAAAGGGTTGAGAGGAGTCCTTCATGATGCTGCAGGCTTTTCTTTTACACCTTTCTGTGTAAATGTTCTTTATGGAAGGAAACTTGTCCCAGTGATGATGTGCTGGGTTGTCTGCACAACCCGCTGCAGGGCCTTCCTGTCTGCAGCTGAACAGTTTCCATCCCAAACAGTGATGCAGCAGGTCAGTATGGACTTAATGGTAGGCCTACATCTGTAGAGGATGGATGTCTTCTAATGAAGTGCAGGCGTTCTTCACTAAGGAAGTGGTGTTCTGGCTGTGATGTAGACCCCCAAGAACTTAAAACACTGTCTTGCCATCGACCTGTAAGGGGGGGGGGGGGAGAGATGCTCCAGCCCTACTGAAGTCGACAGTCATCTCCTTTGTCTTGTCAACATTCAGAGAGGTTGTTGTCTCTGCACTAAATCTCACCATATCTTGTTGGTGGTGAGCCCCACGACTGTGGTGTCATCACCAAATATGATGATACGGTTGCCCTGCTCTGGTGAATGGCAATGCAGTCGTGGGTCAGCAGTGTGTACACAAATGATACTTAATTTGTTTGTTGGTGGTTATCTTATTAAATACAAATGATCCTAATATGTGAGCAAACTAAGACGCAAGGCACCTCAAACTTGTAAAACTCAAATAACCAATTCACATGCTGGCTTATGGGGCTCCGTAGGCTCTGGGTTATTTTCCCTTTTAGGTAATCCAGCCTTGGTATCTTCTTACAATCACCGAGCATCACGGCTTGTCCTATCATCCTCTATGGATGGGGCCCATTCATCCATCCTTACCCCTCTCTGAGTTGCAGGAGTCCAAAAATATCCTAATGTGAAAGGAAATTATACTTTTCATCCATCAAATGGGTAATCATGGGAATTCTGGGTAAGGACTGATGTGTAAAGTCAAAGTGAAAGGGATGTGTTTGTACTACTTAAAACAAATCAGAATATGAGCCTAGCTGGTTGCATGATTACTCAATGTAAAACATAATTTCACACAAACAAATCTTAAACGTTCGGGCTGTCTCTACGTTTTTACTTAACTCAAAATGAAGTCCACACAGCCAGTAAGCATACAAAAGTCCTTTACAAATTATTTTATTTCAGCATAATAGTAAGAAGCCTCTCCTCTGATTTTCATATAGTTGAAACTAATTGGATCACAAGGGTACATATTAGTTAGCCCATTTTACAATAATCATTGTAACATTTTTTTTTTTAGGAAGTTATTCTTATGCACTCATTTTCCTACACAAAATAATCAATATCAAGATCCTATCTTAACTGAGGACCATAACTCTGCATGCAAGACTAATAAAGAAAACAACTAATCTGTGATAGCTACTGTTATGCGGTTGTTCATCTAATACCATTATCAATATAATTTACTACAAATACCAGGGACTTCGTATAAGAAAGAAAACATTTTCTTGTGGTACTACTGCCTCTAAATTACTGAACATACTGGGCTCTCAACTGTACTGATCCAAATTGTTCTGTCCACCTTCTGTGTCAAGTTGAGGAGAAATAGGCTTGGTCTAAAACCTAAAATCTAGCACAGTCTGAAGGAAAAAATATCCATCTGTCTTTTTTTTTCTTTTTTTTTTTTCCTTTCACTCCAGTGTTTACAATTTCATCAGAATAAAAAAGGTCCTCGAAGCAATCAAAATGTTATGAGAAATTCTCAGACAAATAAATCCTCGGATCTGCCTGAAAAATTAAACCTCAATCTTATAAACAAATGATCTGCGACTCAAGGACTCTATTGCATTTTAACAATGAGATTGATAATACTAAAAACAATAAAAGACAAAAAAAAGTATTAACAAGTGATGTCAACTATATAATGTATTGCCCTTAAGCCATTTCAGTACGTGCTCGCACCAGCAGTATCCCTTCCACATTTGGAATAGTCTTTCCAGAGCAAATTAATGTATTTCTCAAACTTGCTGCCTTTGCTGCCACTGGATTTTACTTAATCTTATCAAAACACACAAACCGAATCCCATCTCTGTACACACTTAAACCGTCGCACAACTTTGCCTTGATATCAATGGACCTTTCCTTTCCTAATTTTCCCCAATAATACTTTTGGTAAAATATTACTGAACTCAGTAATCTGCTCCTTACTTGTATCGAACACAAACATCTGTTCATCCTAGAAATCAGACACCAGATAATGCACTCTGGGATTCCATCTCCACATTCACTAAAGCTTACCTGGACCTTATACATTAAAAAAACAAACAGGAAAATAAAATGTTCTCTCGTCCCCTGAAATCAACCATGATGGGTTTTGTTACTTGCTCTGACATCAAAGAGCAGTTGTAATGTCTAGATATGTACATGTATGTTCAGCCAAATCCTCTCACCTAGCACTTACATTTCTGGCTTCAACAGAACAGTTAGAACAATGCAATCACTAGCTCCCCAGTCACCGAAAGGATCAAGTTTGAGAAACTTTTTCAGCGGGAAGTGGTCAACCCGCTCTCTGCTGTCTGACCTTCAAAGACTTTCACACAGTACGATCAAAGTTCATCATATGTAAAAGAAATGGTTTGTTACAGTATCATTTAGTACTACAATGATTATTTGTGTATCCGCACTTACTTAAGGCTAAACCCAAGGACATGACAGACACCCATTATTACACACCAACCACATAATATTTGGATAAAAAAGGCAATTGTTAGTGTGTAGTAGAGTCAAGCAAGTGTTGATTCTGCTATGGCGTGCGACCAGCCATAGCACTGCAGTGGGAAACAATTTAGCACTAGACTTCTCACAAGGACTGTCAAACTGCCGGGGGCTTCACATACTGTGTTACACTGTAATCAGTAACAATGACCCAAAATATTCATTATCATCATGAAAAGACAACCTCTCTCGACAGGAGAACACATTAGTCTGTTTTAGCGCCAATGAAGCCATCAACATTCTGTAACCATGACAGCTTTAGGAAAAAAGAGAAAACAAAAAAACATGATGAAAGGCCGTCTCGTCTTAAATACGTCTGATCCACAATAATAAACTGTTGAGAAAAAAGGCAAATGAAAAAAAACTAAACAAAAAAAGATACACACTAAGGCCACAAGATTTTGTATACCCCTGATAATCTCACAATGAGAGTATCTGTACAAACAACATAATGGGACAAGTGGCCAACCTGTGCCATTTTAGACCAGAATCTATGGACAGAGCAAGGAGAGACGCTTTTCTGTTACGTACTGGGGATCTCTGCGTATATATACTGTATACATACACAGCTGAACTTGCAATAACTCTCGGTAAGTGTGGGAGGACGACTTGCCAAGGTTGCCATCCTGTGCCATTTCCTGAGTCATCAGCACGTCACAGAACATGAGATCCACAGGTGATACTCCTGTGACCCCAGCCTTTATGTCGTACACAGAGCCAGTCAACTGCAGGCTGACGCTCTCATCATCCACTTCTTGGAAGTCCTGGTTTACAGTTATGAAGCGCTGTCTGATATTACTTTTTAAATAAACACAAGTTACTCACGTTTCCTTATGATTTCACTGAAACGACGAAAGAATACCGTATTTGAACCCATTTCTAATGAGTTTATTTTTGGCCCATTTTGTGCACAAAAAAACCACCACCACTTAAGTCCCATAGTGAAACAATAAACATTTTCAATTATGTATACAAAGTAATCAATAAAATTGTACCTCCTAAGTTGATAAAGTCAGGGAAATCCTATAGTTTGAATTATATTTAGATCAGATACTGCTTTAATTGAAATGTCGTAATGCTTAGCACTAAGTTAGTGACAATGGCAAGCAGGATCTGGCCTCCATGAGCTGTCACAGAGTGGTTTCCTTACTTCACCTGGAAGGAAAGTTCAGTTTTATCAATTCTGACCTAAGTGAGAATCTTTTTGAGTCAAAATGGGCCACATGAGGAACAATTAGAAAGAAGCGCAAATACTTTTTTCTCACCACTTCATCCCATTTTGTTGCTAACACATCAGGATAAACAATACCCATAGCCCTTCCCGAGTACCACCAAATGCAGATATATTTGAACAATAAAAACCTTTTTTTTTTTTTTTTTTGTTTCAAAAATCAAATAGATTAAGTACAAAACAGGACCACTGGTCATCACAGAAAAGTCTCGTCTTTAAAAAAACAGGAAGGTAAAAGAAACAGTAAAAAGTCAACAAAACAAAAAACACAAATGTCCCTCTGTCGTTAGTAATCCCAAGACTAGAGCTGCAAGATCAGTCTGTGCTAGAGCGTGGCGTCACTCAGCACAGAGCTGAGAAGAAGAAACCCTGTGGCTCGTCCCGTCTCGGCGGTGTTGTGGATGTACGGAAGGTGGAATGTCAAACCGCCAGTCGGCCTGGAGGGGGGTGCAGGGGACTCCAGGTTTGGGGCGCGGGTGGGGGTTCTTGGGGGTATGGGCGTGGTTCGCAGCATGGCTGGTTCTCTACTTTGGCTACGCCGCGACCCTGACACAACCGTCGATGCCGCAATAGCCGGTCTGTCCGTGAAAAGTTCTTTAAAAGCACACAAATTGGACATTAGTTAGTAATTTTAAGTAATTAGTGATTCAAGCAAGTGTGTGTGGGTCCTCATATTGCACATTTAACACTTCCAAATGTGACACAAAGAATGAATTAAAACAAAACAGGAATACCATAAGTATAACATTTGGATAACTTTGCTTTGTTAACATTTGTGCATACCTGCTGGCACCGTTCACACTGGTAAGGCTTCTCCCCACTATGGACACGCTTGTGTCTCTCAAGGTGGTAGCGCTGGATAAACCTCATATCACACATGTCACAAGCAAATGGCTTCTCTCCTGAAAGAGCACACAAATACACAGTCAATGAATCGATTTTAGCGTCTCGTACAAACAAACTGTTTTCACGTACTAATCTGTATTTGCAAACTCTATTTCCAACACTTACAAAAAGTTAGGGGGGAAAATTGCCCTATCAGTAAATTTCAACAGTGTGGTTTCAGCACCTGAAAATTGGATATTCTAAAAAGGCCTTGTCATCAACTCATTATGTGTAGATCAGAGTGGAATTTTGTGTTTTCATGGCCCAGATCTACGCAACATAGTGGCCCCAAAAACTGGGGCAAGTATTTTGAGGCTGGTTCAACATCCCATCAAATGACTTGACAATCCAAACTCGAGTTTGTTGTGACCCCGTTCTGTTGGAAGCGCCAGAGCCTTTCTCAGTAATAAGGGTACGGTAAAGGAACGCATACCCGTATGAGTGAGGCTGTGTCTCTCCAGGTGGTTACGCTGAATAAACCTCATGTCACACATGGAACAAGCATACGGCTTCACCCCTACACACACAGAGCAATACATTAGCCCTACCACCCACAAGTGCAAGAAATACAACTTTCAAGCTCAAGCTGGCACTACCACTAAAATATTAACAGAGATAATAGCTCATTTCTTTGTATGTAATGTGCATTTCATTATTTTTTTTTAGAAAATATATGTTGTATGTATGTATGTATGTATGACATGCAACTAAGACCATTTGTTAAACTGTGAATAGAGTTAAGTCAGATTTTAACATAACGTGGAGTTAGACATGTCTGGTTTCAAAGCAAAAACACCAAAATCTTGTCACATTTATTCAATGTATGCTTTGTCTGAATAAACATCAGTAGCATCGTCCCTTGACACTGCAACGACTATTTCAGCATCCTCTCGCCTTAAAGCTATTAAGCCTTTATTTACACCACAAAAATATTAACAAATAATAAGCAGTAATTATTTTGCATTTTGAGTTTGAATTTGAACCTCTTAATACTGGATGTCACGTTTCCTAAAGCCATCATCTACTTTTAAGGGTAAACAAAGATTCATTTTTTCTCAAGACTTTTATTATGACGCAATCAAATGCTAACATAAATACAAAATGAGTAGTATTTTGGAGTTCTGTGTTAATCTGCCGAAAAACAATTGGCTAACTCTTTCAGATCGATTTCTAGGTGACACAGCAGTACAGTATGTTTTAGTAAAGTTAGGTTCCAAGAACCCATTCGGATTTAAAAGAACTGTGGATTTGTTTAGTGTTGTGCTTTTCAGTTATGCTTATTGAGTTCTGAGCTTTGAGCTATTGCATTTCTGTATCCATGACAAAAGACGGGATTTTTTTCCCTAAACTTTCAAACAAAAAGAATCATTGACAATATCAGCCCAAATGTGTTGGGATGGTGTTTTTTCCTTTCAACATATTTTCTGTTTCCTTACTTAATTTCTTGCTAAAAATTATGCTAAGAATTGCAACTAGAACTTAATACGATCCAGAATTCACAACTGGAATTGTAGTCTGAATCATTTAAAAATGTAACCCTAGATAAAAGACAACATACTCAATCCTTTGCATCCACATTATAGTTCTTGAATTGCCCTCCAGTATTACTGGTATACGTAGTACAAATTAATTAAAAAGGAGGAAACAAAACAAGCTTTTAGGAATGAACTGAATCTTAACCTAACACACTGTGTAAAAATCAAACACGTGGGCCCATTTACACCTGGCATTAACATGTGATCTTGTCTCAATTGTCCCCGAATTGTGATCAGATCTCAATATGCAAATTAGTTAGGCGGGCTGGTCAGTAGACTTACTAGCTTTTACTACTATTTGTAGCTTTTGCCTGGTTTGCTTAAGCTAGCAGAAAGACGGCGAGTAAAGTGACCTTTTTAACTTGCTAGGTGGATTTCTTTCTCAAGAATGTTGTCATGGTGTACAGATAGCATTTATGCCTGCGCCTAATGCATTAACATGCGGTTTTTCTTACAAAGATAATGAATCTAGCTCAACCGAGTTTTTAACACAAGAGATTTACCCTATCCGCCAGCAATTCTGGAGGGCAATGTGCAATTTTTAAGTATAGGTAATGTAAGATAAAGACTAAATACTAGTAATTGAAATGTCCTACTAACATCAACTAACCTGAGCACCTACATACCAAACATATGTTCTGACTATTTGTGTAACCACACAAAGGTAACCCTCATATTAGCACTATAAAGAGTAACTGGAGATCTATATAATGTGAGAGGGGCAGGTGCACGGACCCATACCCGTATGAGTGAGGCTGTGTCTCGCCAGGTGGTAGCGCTGAACAAACCTCATGTCACACATGGTGCAAGCAAAAGGTTTCACACCTAAATGCAGAGCATCAATATATTATTTTCACACAATCTATCAATCAGTGCTGTATTTTAAACATCCATTTACAATTGATGGGTTGTTAACCACTTTTCACTTGCTATGTGAAATTTTCCTTAAAAGAATGCATGTTGAGTTTTAGTTTTTTCTCCAAATCCAATAACAAATACATCAAACTGTCAATCAAATTTCAAATCCACAACTAAACACATCACATGAGCTGATGATGTCACAGTCCTCTATTTATTGACATGTGGAGACTTGCTTTAAATGTTGCATTTACACACATAATGCAAGATAGACTTGATCAAGACAAATGTACAACTAGTTACTTTTACAGAATAATAATGGTAATTGCCTGAGACAGCTGACCCTCTAACGTAATGTAGTTACAGTCTGATCTCAGTGACATGGGTAAGGTGGGCGGACGCATACCCATATGAGTGAGGCTGTGTCTCGCCAGGTGGTAGCGCTGAAAAAACCTCTTGTCACACATGGTGCAAGCATAAGGTTTCACACCTAAATGCAAAGTAGCAATATTACATTACCTCAAATTCCATTATTTACGAATAAATACCTAAGCTATTGGTTATTAACCACACATTTGCCAATTCATGCAACAACAAAAATATGTCTGTTTCCTTCAAGTAACACTTATAGTTTCCAACAAACAATAGGGCAACAATACAACTAACCATTTTAGCTAGATCAGCAATTAAAATGATTTTTATTCTGCCAATTGTATTCTGAAGAATTACAATTACAGTCCGTGAGCACTGCAAGAAATGCTTTTACCTTTGTGTGCCTCATGTTAACAGTTTTTTTTATTAAAGTAGGATGTAAATCATGCTAACGATTAACAGAGTATTTTGTTTTATCTGTGTCTTTAAAAGCACATTTCAATGTGAAAACATAACACCAGCATACATTTTAAGCAATTGAGCATTTCACCACTAGTGATTGTCTATTACTGAAGAGCTGATGAAGTAAGATCATTTTCTGAAAAAAACTGTGGTAAGCAAAAAGGCAAACAGTTTTAAAAGCACAGGATGGGGCCAAATGTGTCAGTATTGCTGGCTTTTACAGCCTTTCTAGGTCATTTTCCTTAAAAATAGTACTAAATGTTCTAGAGGGCATCAATTATTGTCATTCTAAGTTTTACACACAGCTACTAAAATGAGACATCTGTGTTGAAACTGTTAACGCTGCTATTAGCACAATAAAGATTATGTAATAATGGCCTACAAAATGTGAGAGGGGCAGGTGCACTGACGCATACCCGTATGAGTGAGGCTGTGTCTCGCCAGGTGGTAACGCTGAACAAACCTCATGTCACACATGGTGCAAGCAAAAGGTTTCACACCTAAACGCAGAGCATTATGGTATTATTTTCAGACTTTGTATTTTTTTGTGTTCACAAGCCATCAATAAGCAATATACTTGAAATATCTATTCAGAATTGATGGCTTGTTAACCACTGTTTTTTCAATCGTTTTGAAATGTCCTTTTTAAGATATTAAATCTGGCTTTTGCTCCAAATCCAATAAAGAATATATCAAACTGTATGAACCAATTCTCAAATCCACAACTTAACACATCACATGAGCTGATGATGTTGCAGTCCTATATTTCTTTACACATTAAGAGTTGCTTTAAATGTTGTATAACACATAATGTAAGGTAGGCTTGATAAAGAAATTGTTTAAAAGAGTACTGATAACTACCTTAGATGGCTGACTCTGTATCTAACATAATTACAGCCTAATCTCAGTGACATGGGTAAGGTGGGCGGACGCATACCCATATGAGTGAGGCTGTGTCTCGCCAGGTGGTAGCGCTGAAAAAACCTCTTGTCACACATGGTGCAAGCATAAGGTTTCACACCTAAATGCAAAGTAGCAATATTATATTACTTTGCCTCACTTTTCATTTTTTAAATCCAGGAATTAATATATACACTATTGGTTATTAACCACACAATTGCCAATTCATGCAAAAACACAAATATTTTCTTCAAAATGCTTTTATCCATTTCATAGTTTTGTAGTTACTAACACACATTCAAAAATAACCTAACTAATGATTTGCAGTTTTCCTGCTTAACTGATAATGTCCAACATCAACAGACTAGGAAACCTCGTTAAAACTTCATACTCAATATTGACATTTCCCTTAAATGTAACAGGCGTATGTCTGAAGTGAGGTAACAAAATTGAATGTCCACACTGATTTCTAACAGTAAATGTCATAGGCACGGTGCACGGACCCATACCCGTATGAGTGAGGCTGTGTCTCGCCAGGTGGTAACGCTGAAAAAACTTCATGTCACACATGGTGCAAGCATAAGGTTTCACACCTAAACGCAGAGCATCAAGAGAATTATTTTTGTGTCTCTGCCACCAGGATAAATAATATAAATCTGTAACCCTATTTTATAAACTTCTGGACTAAATTGATATCGGTGGTTAATAACCAATGTCATTTCTCTGAAATTACTCACAAAAAAAAGGAACATTAGGCTTTAATAAGATGCTTGTTTAAAATTACAAAATACCCAGAGAGGATCTAAAATCCACTAACACAACACATGAGATGATGTCATCTGCAATTACACTTGAATAATTTGTGTATAAATACAGATATATGAGACTAGATCAAGCATACAGGTTTGAAGCATCCTAATCTTGTGACTGGATTAAGATTGGCTGACGCATACCCATATGAGTGAGGCTGTGTCTTGCCAGGTGGTAGCGCTGAAAAAACCTCTTGTCACACATGGTGCAAGCGTACGGCTTCACCCCTATACACACAAAGTACCAACTTTAGCATAAAACACTCAACTGCCAAAAATAATCGACGTTAAACTTTACTAATTGCTTGGTAAAGTTTGGTTGCACTTATCAGCGCTTTGTTTACACTGGAAATTCCAGTATGCTTCAAATATCGGCTATTCCAATTGGAAATGACATTTTTACATCCGTTTAAGTTGTAACAACTGTAACTGCTAAAGGTCTAATGTGAAAATTTTAATTTAAAAAATTGGGGGAAATTGAAGTATCCTGTGTAGAAAGCTAAATAAGAAACTTATTTTGAAACCTAAAAACCTACAAAATGACGATTAAATGTATTGAGGCGAAACCAAAGTCCCTAGTGGGCACATTCAAACTAACACAATAGCAGGTTTTTCCCACACGATGCCAATAGGTGCTTGAGTTTATATAATTTCAACAGACCGTATACAGATTTCTGGAATTGGATTGGTAACGTAAATACTTGAATTTTTGTCACGCTGATCACAGAGGTTAGACAATTTTAGGCAGTTGGTAAACAACTATGCATAACACATTAAGATTGGACATTTGTTTGCAAAGCAGGTCTTACTTTAACCAAAAGAAAAAACTGTTTTACATTAACAGAAAACTGCTCTGAAAACCATCATACAAAACTTAGCTTGTGATTTAAGCAAAAATAAACCATTAACTCTGCTCTATCTTCAAATTTAAAAACTGTACTGTAAAAGCAGACTGACAGACAACGAAACTTAAATATTCATAACAGAGGATTATATGGTATTTCCTCCCCGTCACTTTGAATGTGAAATGACATAATGATTAACCTGGGTGAGCAGTTCGCTCTAAATTTGCACATTTTGATTTTTTACAAGAAAAAAAAAATTAATAAGAATTTTAGCCTAAATATAAAGTCCCAGTTACATCAACTGAGACCCCACAGTGTTTTCCCCCCTACAGGTCTAGCCCCCTCACTAGGCCACATTACCACACACCCATTCAGAATGTGGTAGCAATTGCGATCAACTGTTCCGAAATGAATTGAGCCGTTTATACTAGGAGCTACAGCCACCAATCTGGTTGCTGCACAAATGCAGAATTGATCAGCTGTATGTTTTCCTGTAGGCGCCTGCAGCTGCTTCACGGTAGGCGCCTTCCTTGACCCAGTTTTTACAGGTCTTGCAATTTTTTTTGCATTTTAGATGATACACTTTTTTGGCACAGTTTGAACTTTCCTCGCACAGCTTTAATGTGTATTAATAATGTGAATATCACCTTTTTAGACGAGGGAATTATTATTTTTTTTAATATAAATATATTAAAATTGAATAAAGAGATCTTAATGTGCAGTGATGTCTTTAAGTCTGCAAGCCACAGACACTAGAAGTCTCGGAATTAAAGTGCCTATGAAATATTTTCAAATGCCCTTTCTTAGCCATTAGGCGTTACATGCACTTATGAGAATCTGATTGTTAAAAAGTCAATCAATATTTTAACCTGTTACGGAATGTGTCTATATTTTCACAAGACAGATCCAGCTTTTGGACCGATTGTGAAGTCCATGCTGCATCGAGTCAAAGTAGAATAAAAATGTCTGAAAAGGAATCCTCTCAGTAATGTAATTTTATTTTGGCTTGCACACATCTAGGATTTAAACACAATTCAGTTTTAAGCAAAATAGCTGAATAAAACTACAAACCAAACAGTGTTGGCATTTTTGCTTCAGGGTCATCATGTCATTTCATATACAAAGTATGGGAAGAGGTTTTGTAATGCAGGTGCTTATAAAGCTCCTTGTAGATGCTGTATGAAACATTAGCACTTGTCAATGCAGTGACAGAAAGCAATACAAACTCGAGTTTGAAGCAGCCATGTAAACATTAATGTGGGGTGCATGCATGACTAAAGTCAGAAAAAGAGACGGTCAAGATTTAAAAAAATGAGAACATACCCGTATGAGTAAGACTGTGTCTCTCCAGTTGGTAACGTTGTATAAACCTCATGTCACACATGGTACAAGCATACGGCTTCACCCCTAAACAGAGCACAGGAATGTTAGATGCATTACAACGCACTGATGAAGTTCATGAATACCAATATTTAAAAAAGGACATAATAAAATGCTTTCAGCTTCTATTGCATGCTTAATTACAGAAAAAACTCCATCAGAGACATTACACGAAAAAGAGTTTAAGAACCTGCAGACATCAAGAGCTAAGGTGCATCACCAATTAAGGAGAAACAGGCCTTACATGTTGCAGTTTGGACCAGCTTGAGTAATTTTCAGTCATCCTGCAAACAAACTGTTGATGGTGGTGAAAAAGCCATTTTACATTTCACGTTGGAGCTTTTTTAAGTTAGCCCATGTTTAAGATGCACCATTTCACTATTCCATCAGGGCAAACATTCTTGTATTTGCCTAATAAAAAAATTAGAAAACGTAGCCTCTTTCTCTTGACATTTTAGGTTGATGCTGCATTTAAAATACTTTTTAGTGTAATGTGCCTTTCATTGGATATGCAACATTGTACTCAATACACATGCAATAGTACCATTACAGTGTTAATCAGAATACAAGGTAACTGACAGAGTCACTTTTTCAGTGGACAGTTTTCCAACAAAGCCTACAAATTCTATTAAACATTTTTTAGAAGGGGAAATTAATTTATCAACAATGGCATAATTATGGTATTGTATATAGAGGGACTTATCAATAAAAAAAAAAAAAAGTGTGGGTTGTTTATATGAAAGGTTTCAAAGTGAAAGGGGAACAAATAATTCAAGCATACCAGTATGAGTGAGGCTGTGTCTTGCCAAATGGTAACGCTGGAAGAACCTCATGTCACACATGGAGCAAGCGTATGGCTTCACCCCTAAACGCATACAGTACCAAACTTTAGAAAAGTGTTCTCATGAACCATGTAAACAAAATATGTCATCTTACATACACTACTCAATGTTATGTCATTACAAGGTCTCATTTATTTTCTTGGCCAACTAGTCTCTATACATACCAGACATAAAATGTGTTATGACAATTCGAAAAGCAATTAGCAAATACAATGAGTACACCAGAAAAGAAAAGATCTACTAGTGCTTAAACTTTCATAATCAAGAATTATAATTTGCTTTCACAGGTAGGTGATGCCTACACACAAGGGCAAATATCTACAAACCCTGATACTGTCAAGTGAGAGGGATAAATTAAACCAATACCCGTATGGGTGAGAGTGTGTCTTGCCAGGTGGTATCTCTGGAAAAATCTCATATCACACATGGAGCAAGCATATGGCTTCACCCCTGCACACACAAAGCAAATATTTTGTAAAAACAACACAAGAAACTGAAAAGGACACACTCACTTAAATTAGCTATCCAGACATGTCAAAAGCAGTAGCACCAGTATGATGCATCACTAAATGCATTCGGCTTACATTTTCTAATCTGTCAACATGCGAGTCATAGGGACCTCAAAGAAAATGTGTTATTGCTTAACTCAGTGCAGTTTTTCAATGCTGACATGCATTGCAAATTCAAAAAAAGACTTGACGCAAGTCAAGGTGTAATTTACAGGCACTGCAGTTAAGTACCAATAGAGTTAACTTGGGAAAGGCGGTCCAAAAAAAAGAGCCCTAAAGGGGTAAGGCAAAAACTGAAATGCACTCCTCCAGCATGCCCCAATAGTTAAAATGGCTGGATGCTTGTTATTATAAAAACTAAACTAAAAACCAGACTAAAGTCATTCTATAAACAAAGGACAGACAAGCTTCAGTAAACTGGGTATTTGGGCTGTAATGTAGCAAAGAAGGGCGAACCCATACCCGTGTGAGTGAGGCTGTGCCTTGCCAAGTGGTAGCGTTGGAAAAATCTCATGTCACACATGGAGCAAGCGTATGGCTTCACCCCTATACAGATAAAAAGTATGTAATTATAAGCTAGAAACAGAAAAAAAATAAGTTTCAACACATTACCATCAACTCTTCCCTTAGAATGACTCTT
Organism: Sander vitreus; assembly: GCF_031162955.1. NCBI lineage: Eukaryota > Metazoa > Chordata > Actinopteri > Perciformes > Percidae > Sander > Sander vitreus. The sequence goes on along the minus strand of NC_135858.1, from coordinate 12,065,008 downwards.
CTATTGCTTCTACACATTATACCATCAGCCTGAGAAACAAATGCTTGTTTTGCAGTACATGGTTATGTGTATTGTGACCATGTGTGGGTCATTTCAATCAAACAAACACACTTTAAAAAATTAGGAGTAATGAAGACATTATTGCACAGAACAAAGTAGAGCATTCAGCAGGGGAAAAGCTGAAGTTGTGTACATTTAGGTGCCCAACTGTATGCATGTATTTACATCAAGAGCTAAAAATGGTAGGTTTTATATTTTACCATACATGTCTGGATACATCTTCATGTTATTGAATATTTGAAAACTGGTTATTTGAAAAACTCTGTTAACACTGCTATAAATTGAAAAGTTAAGGCACTTCTAAAACACCAATACCTAATTAGCTACGGTAAGCAGATGCATACCAGTATGAGTGAGGCTGTGTCTTGCCAGATGGTAACGTTGGAAGAATCTCATGTCACACATGGAGCAAGCGTACGGCTTCACCCCTACATACACAAAGTATCAACATATTAGCTAAGACTTTCCTTAAGGGGAAGCATCATTCACAGGCATTAAATCTCTAGGACCTGGCAGACATTACAAATTCCAATCAAGTTTCATGCCAATGGATGATTTGTTTTACTTCTAATTAGTAAAAGTGTAATCTGTTATGGGAAGAATCTATACATAATCTGGAGTACAATATAAAACAAAAGCTGCAACAGTATATAATCCAAGCAAATTTAAAACGAGACACACGAGTCAGCAGCAAGATAGCTAAGAAACGTCTAAGACGGTGCTCACACTGGCCAGCTGAAGCAGAACCGTCAGCACACTTCACCATTCACTATTACGCGTCGACATGTTTTAGCATTGTGGTAAGCATGTTTTTTGCAACTTATTGCAAGTTGAAATTGGTTTAGCATCTATATAGGCACATTAATTCAATTTATGGTGGGGTGACAGTGTTTGTTGCTTCGAAGTGTTACAAGCGTGCTTCTTTTCTAGCACTCATGAGTAGGGTTGGGCATCGAGAACCGATTCCTACTTGGAATCGTTTCAAAAATTACGATTCCATCGGAATCGTTTCTTTATTGGAATAGTTTGGAGGATTTGGTTTCAAATCCGATCATCACTTCCCAATTTAATATGCCCAAGTTTTGGTTTCCAAAGCAGCCAGGCGCTTGTTGTGTTGCAGCCTTGGAGCACAGTAAGCGGCGCTCTAATGTGGCTTTATTTTACGTTGAAAAAGCTGTAAAACTGCAAACCACCATTGACTCAAAATAAAACGTTCCTCTTATTTGTGAAAATAGGCATGTGACCCGTTTCAACTCCACCCCTCAAAGAATCGGAATCGCGAAGAACCGGAATCAAACGGAAGAATTGGAATTGGAATCAGAATCATTAAAATCCAAACGATGCCCAACCCTACTCATGAGCTGCCTCAACTTTCAAAAGCTTCCAATCTGACCTCCGCCACAAAATTTACAGCAGAAGCACCTGTATAAGCCACTGTGCTACTACACAATACAAATAATAATTTAAAAAGACAGGCAATTACAGCTAAAACACGAGTTGTGCAGCCATTAATCTGCATGTAAATTAAGTGTGGACATCAAAGGACTATTCCCATAATATACCATGGCCTAAGTTAACCAGCTACTTTAAGGAGGGCATTAACTCAAACCGTTAACACACTGCGAAATATTAACTAAAAATAATCAATAATTTATTTCCAAATTGTAACTTTCTAGTAAAGCCATGAACAACCAGATTTCCCAAACGACTGAGTAAGATAGTCTCCTGAAAAATTGTGTGCGTCTGCAAAATTACACTTTTGTCCTAAATGCGTTGTGACAAATCAGCCCCATAGCTTATACTGTGGCTATGACACCATGTCAGTTCCTTCAAACATCTCAGTTAATAGTTGACTAACTAATGTATACTACTATGTACACAGTGTATAAACCTATAGATGCATCTCTTCAGCTCTGCTAGCACAATAAGCACCAGTCCTCAGATAATAAAAAATAAGAAAAATGTAATTATTTTAATTTTGTTGAGCAGCAATGGTACAAGAGGGATAATACACTTTGAGGGGTCCACAGGAGCTATTTTAGTTCATGTCAGGTGTTCTATTCATAAAGCGCATTACAATAAATGCCAATTAAATGGCCAATTTTGGACATTATCAACAGCAAGCCATTCTGTGTGAGGGAGGTGTTGATTCAACCCTGCAGTAATGCAACTGCTGATGGACTGCAAAAAGAGTTTTTGTAAATATTTTGTCCACCCAATTCAACAAAATATGTATACCATTCTTAACAGTAGGATTTATTGCAGGGCTTTTTATATTAGATTGGATTATACTGATGCATTATACTGTATATGTATTATTATTTCTATGGGTTGCCGTTACTATTTCGCTTATAGTTCAGTGTACTATAGATATTTTTTAACTCTGAACAGATCAGGATTGCTTAATATTGGGTAAGGAATAACCTTTTATAATATGCCAAATGTAATACTACAGGACTGTTTAAACATTCTGTTGCATTTAAAAAGGTCAACAGTCAGTCCAATATATAAAAAGGTCACCGTTGGATTTTTACAAGATTTTTTTCTGATCAACTCCTAAAAGGTTGTTTTGGGCCTGCATGTTTGCATATGTTGTTTGTGAGGTTGTAGGGTTGTTCAGACTGTGTATGTTTTTGTTCTCATGCTTCTCTGACTGAGAAATATTTATCTCAATGAGACTACCCGATTAAATAAAGTTTCTTAACTTGAACTGGGTACGGTAAATGGACGCATACCCGTATGAGTGAGTCTGTGTCTCTCCAGGTGGTAACGCTGGAAAAACCTCATGTCACACATGGAACAAGCGTACGGCTTCACCCCTACACACACACACACACACACACACACAGAGCATAACATTATTAGCTATTCAGTCTATTAAATAAGCGAAAATGTGCAAAAGAAAATCAGAAAATGTATTACGTGGAAAACAGAAAGAACAGATGCAGTATTGCCACAAACAGCAACTGCTTACTCAAGCTACTGGGTCAATATTAGTTTACCATTGATGCATTTCTTTTGGTGAATACTGTGGCAGTAGTCACCGACTTTGAAAAACGATTAGGTTGGAAGTTGACTTACCCACAGTGCATACTTCTTAAACAATGAAAAACAAAGAATTGTGTGAAAAGGTGCAACGCAAATATTCACACTATGCAAATGTTTTAAACTAAAGTCCTCAATTTTCAGTTTATATAAACAATTAAGAACATAGTCCTTTGATGTCCATGCAGTTACTTTCACTAACAAAGTAATAATTACATACAGAAATTTCTAAAACTAAATAAATCTTGCATGTTTTTTGCGGCCTGTGCTTTGAGGCTTTCACACTGGGGTCCACAAGTTTGAGTCCACTTTCAAGTCCACTATCAAAAAGTCTTGTTTACAGTTTGTTGTAATCATTGTGCAATATAATTGATTTGACTGATTTTCTCAGTTGTTTCAATAATATCTTATTTAGTAGTGATGCAAGACATGCACATAGAAAAGTCACAAAAATCTGAATATCCAAACAGTAGCACAATTATTATTGCATAGTGAGAATTACTTTGGTTTTTCAACAGAGAATACCACATGTTGACAAAATTAATATGGTCTCCTTTGAGTCGCTACTACTAGGGCTTTAACGTTGAGTTTTAACTATGACATACTTTCATTTAATTTTCATTCAACATTGTTTGAATGTTTTGTTTTAAAACTAGTGGTTCTTGGATAGTAAAACAGTGGAACTGGGAATGACCGTGTTCCAGTACAAGTCGACCAAACAACGACAAACCAAGATGGACGCCTCCACGAACCCTTTTGTTGTGCTTGCTCTACCAGCAATACTAGTTCTAGCCAGGTTAACCATTGTTCGCAATATTAGTTGATAACAATGCATTACGCTGTATTTTTGCGCATACAAACACCGCAGCAACACGTCCACAGAAAGAAGTAGGACAGTACTGTGTACGACGATTTAATGAGACACAAATTAGACAGAAATGATAATAAACAGTATATTACTATAGCTGGATGCCATCTTGGATTTAATGTCTGGGTCCGCTCCTGAACTGAAAGGGACTGCACACTGGAAAGATTTTCTAAAGTCAAATCATCCCAACCAAGATGTGGCAGACTTTAAGAATAAAGCTACCACCAGTAGGCTTCAACACAAGTGCTTGTTGGTCGAACAGCGTGGGGAGTCAGACGTGATCTGTTATACTTGTGACCACAACCAGCTGTAATCTAGCACTGCCCAAAAGTGCATTGTGGAATGCTGATCTGCACAAGGTGTTTACAGAGCAGACTGGCAGGATTATTAGCCTGGGTGGAGTAGTTACTCTTTAAAGTGACTACACCATGTGAAGACCAGTGTATCAAGCTGACATGTCTGCAGGACCCAGCAGCATTTGTATGAACACCACAAATCCAACCTCCTATTTGACTCGTTAAAAACAATTTGACGACAAAACAGGTCAAGCCAAACAAAGTCAAAGCATCACAGTTGAAAAGCGGAAGAAAGTTGTTTTTTTTACAGACAAATCAAAGTTTGAATTTGCAAAAAGAGTTTATGATGGTCACAAGAGAGGCTTTCTCCCTCCACAGACACCAGAGCTCAACTGCACTTAGAATTCTGGAGAAAAGGAGGAATGTGCCTCCAACATCTCTAGGATACTCTAAAATAATATGGATTCTCAAATCCTGCAAACATTTCTACTGATGCCAGTCAAAATGTATGGTATAACGGACATCCGAAAAGGAACATTTTGAAACAACAGTTTTTAATAGTGGACTCAGGACTATTGGACCGTACTGTTATTACATTGCCTTATGTACATTTTCCCTGGTGTTGGGGGGAGGTGGGAAAGGGGTGGCTTTGTTGGAAATTACTGTCCACAGACAAAATTAACCCTGAGCATCTGTCCATTGATTCAAGTGACAGACTACAGATGTAGTCCGATTTATGTAATATGGGTACGGTTAAAGGACGCATACCCGTGTGAATGAGGCTGTGTCTCTCCAGGTGGTAACGCTGAATAAACCTCATGTCACATACGGCACAAGCATACGGCTTCTCCCCTAAACCGAAGAGCACCAATTTTAGTCAAAGTCCCCACAGATACCACCAGTTAGCTGTGAGGCAAAAGCTAGTACCAAACAAGGTTTTTAAGCAGGCCATTGCAAAACCTTACAGTTGCTGCACACTCCTAGATTCATTGCAACTCAAACTTTCAGGGCCTCTTTCAACAAATGATTCATTTAAATCAGGCATTAAAAGCTGTTTTGGCTTAACTGTAAACCCGAGTTGTTCTAAGCATGACCCCTACCTGTATGAATGAGGATGTGTCTCTTCAGGTGGTATCCACTTCTAAATGCTCCGTAACAGTGATCACAAATAAAGTTTTTCTGCACTTTGGATGATGGACCATTCTCATCTCCACCTGTGCCCTAATGAGGACAGTAAGAATAATGGTTCCACATTTCAAATGCCAGTTGAACAGTGCACTAATAATACAAACAGATACAGTGCATTTTACCACAAACACAATGGTATAGTTAAACTGTCAAACATACCCACCCACAACTGGTCAGAACTTGATGAAAACCTAAAATTCCTGTGAAATTTCAAAATATGTAAGGCCTAAGATTTATATTAACTCTAAAGACTTTGCACAAATTCCTATTTTTTCATGTAAACTTTTTAATGGCTTATGATTTCTAAAACCCGAATTATCTTTAGTATGTAAGTAAGTTTTCTTTCTTAACTACATGTGATTAACATTTGAATTGACAACCCTTCCAATGGCCTAATGCCTTCATGTTACTGCTCCCCCTGTTACGCACACAACTGCAGTTATTGTGCTCTGCTCCACTCTGCTCCCCCCCCCCTCCTTTCCTCTCTAGAGATCCTCCACCCCCTCCACATCTTCCCTGAACTCCTCCCCCCACCCAAACAAAATGTGCTCACATGAACCAACTGAGGCACACTTGAATAAAGTTAAAGGCTTTTACAAAAACGTGTGCACACAGCTAACGTTGCATTTTTTGTAATGAGGAAAAATGAAAATGGAGAGACCCTTCCCTATTTAGCCACTACAGCCACTGACCTTCCCTCCCCTTCCTTCTTGTTCTCTCACTTTGCAGGGTGTAACTGATTTCCTGTTCTTTTTTTTCTGCTGCATGTCCTCGTTGGCCCTCATCTCCTTCTCATCCAGCAGGCGGGGAGCTTGGAATTCACCTTCCTTCCGGATAAGCTACAGAGCAAGAAAAAGTCAAATTATTTCCTGATTTCAGATCTCTAACCTTTAAAAACTATAAACAGAACATCTGAACGTGACTAAAATGAAGTGATACATGTGAAGCTCTATTATGTGCATTTTATTTCCAGAGGCCAGCTGAAGAAGACAGTGTTAAATAGTGTGGGTTTGTACATTTTTAAATAATGTCTGATGGAGGAATATTCATATATTGTACTGTCTAGAGCAAGGTTATGTACATCTGAAACAAATATGAATTTTAATAAACAAGAAAACTGTTGTTTGTGGAGGCATGAAGCCAACAGGATTGTGGCGCTTCTAAAGATGTCACTATTTGCCCCTACGGGCCGGCAACATTGCATGCACAACGTATGCGGAGCGGATGCTCAAACACTACTCTTCCACTATAATCAAAGAAAATGGCAACACCGGACAGTCTTCTATTTATATTTTTTACGTGAGGTGTGAAGCCCTTTTAAACAGAAATGGATCATAAAGTTGCTATATTTCTTTTAAATTAAACTACCAATATACAGGAAATGACTTAATGACTGTCAATGAGCGTCGGCAGTTTTGTTTTGAGAGTTTCTGTTTTTATTTCTTCTTTCCCTCACCTGCGTCCTTCGATAACAGCTGAAAGTAGATTGACATTTCACAGCGCTGTGCCGGCTCCAAAGACTGAAGAAACAATCCCAAAGCTCACCGCCTCACCTGTGACTCACACAATCCTACCGTACTAGCCGTGTGTGCACTGCAGGTGTAGCCAGTTACGATACATTCAACGGCACATCCGCTCTACTAACGGTCCGCATACGTTATGCATGCAGTGTAGCCAAAGCATTAGGTATAATCTTTTTCCTTTTCACACTGAAATTTTCAATTTCATAAAGACTGTAAGTTTACACGCTTCACAATATTAAAAGCATAAAAAAGAACCCCAATTTCCACTCTACATTTCCGAAGTGGGTCCTAACCAGGGGTGGACAGCTCATTCCGGATGGGAGGATCATATGGCTCTGGGGAGCACGATCAGGTCCCTCTCTCTGCGGTGGTCCATGGCCAAGTGGAGCCATCATTTTTTTGGGCGGAGCGGCCATGGAGCTGGCCTGCATCAGGGCCATGCTGGAGAGGACAGCCTCGCAGCCAAGCAGCCCCGCCTGCAAAAGAAAAATATTGACGATTAACAGTTTACCAACTATGTCAAACATTTTTAAAGCAGTCTGCAAAAAACATTTGCCAAGCTAGTCATCAACGACAACATCCTGAGTGACACAAAACTGCAAGGAAAGTTATTTGTAACCACTTTGGTGTTCTCAAAACAAACCCATTTCATATGGTCGCGGACTGAGCTGCTGGGCAGATGTGACATTGCTGTGGTGTATGTGAGCGCAGGGACAGGGGTGGGGACAAGGTCATCCAGAGATCCGTCAGTCAGGATGGTCGGGCTGGTGGGAAGCCACACCCACCTCACTCATCTAGCATTAAAACTGAGGAAGAGGAGGATGTGGATGAAACAGACAAGCATTAAATGACAACAGCATCACTCGCTGTCTTTATCGTTACATATTCCATTTACTCCAGATGCTTATTTACCACAATGGCATTTAAACATCACAAAATATTCTTCATTTGTACAAATAACTGTCAGCAGCCCGGTTTTTGTTTGTAGAAATTGGTCAGTATACTGAAAACAGTGGTTGTGGCCAATATGTGATTAATCATACTGTATATTTACCTAGTAGCTATGTTTTCTCTTTTGGAGCTACCCTAGTTGACCATGGTAAGCAACTGATTCCACAATTATTTACCTATAACAAAGTTATACAACTGAACATCATACCTATTTAGCTGCTGTGTGACACACCTTGTGAGACAAACCTCTGAGCTGTATGAAATTATTTGTCACACAGTAATGGTTTCATGTATTCGTGCCAATGTGTTATGGTACAAGTCAGTTTGATGCACACAGCCGCAGGCAGAATACACGGTGCGTAGATTGACGCACGTAACGCAGAACCAAAGTTCACAAGCGCAAGATCCTCCCTGAAATCTTTAGCTGTGCCGTTAACAACCGGTTCAAAGGTTAGCACAACAAGCAGATTGGCGTACGAGTCAGTCACACTATGGCGAGCGCAAAGAAAATGAGGGGGCTGAAAGACCCACCTGTGGGTTCCTGGTCAGCTACAACATCAACAGAGAGATAGGTGTGTATAGATGAGGACGGTGTGTCTACATTGCTCCACAGTTGTAGGGTAGGCCATTTGATGTAGACACATCAAACATATCACTCGGATGTGCCAATCACCGGGACGAGGGAAAAAAACCAACAGGAGCCCCACTCCTTATCCCCACTGCTTTCAAGCAGCCTTTAGACGCAAGAGCACAAAGGGATAAAACAATTACTGAAGCAATTGGAATTTATATTGGCAGATAGCCAAGTTGGAATTGTAACACTCCTCCTACTGCACAAGTTTTTACAATTTTAATTAAGTTTTTTTTTACTAAAATTTGATTTATTTTGTATTTTCAATTTCATAGATGCTTTTCAAGTTTATAGCGTGACTTGTTGCCTTTTGGGACAGTGTTTTTTAAACGGAAAATAGTATACCAACGTTGCCGGTGGACAAAATGCTCTGTACCCAGCAAGAGAGTTTTGTGTGTCTGACACTTGCACCGTCTGTGATGTATCCTTGTGCATTTGGGTTTTTTCCGCTGTACTTAACTCGCCCCCAAACCAGGGTATAAACCCAAACATGACTTCTGTGTATCGTTCTGTGTACACCCCTACTGATAACATTTTGCTGTATCACTAATGTGTTTTGTGGAGCTCACCAATATTTGTAAGGGGTATCTTTGGTCCACTGTTGTAAAAACTATACATATCCCATTCTGAATACATGACCATGGAAGCAGATAAAAGCACAAGCAAACGTTGCTTTCAATAAATCAATAAGTGGAGCCAAAAAGCACATTTCTTCTTACAAATCTGGCGTCAGTTTCAGATTCAGGACCTGTTACAGATACCAAACACTAAACCATTAAAAGGCAATTATTCCACCCCCAAGCCCTACAATACATAACTATTTTATATCCCACTAGTTACCTAGCTACCACTAGTCCTAATTCAAATATCTCCACTTGTTTGCACAGCAGTAAACTGCATGCTGACAATCCAACCACAAAGCACACCTGAATGTTCTGGGTATACATGAAGTAGTATAGTAGGTTAGTTTGTACTTGTTTGTATGACATGAGGGTCAACAAGTTGAAATGTAATGACAAGTGGGGACTACACAGAAACGTAAGAAAAGGGAAGAATCTGGAGGAAATATCTCTACAGCCATGCTAGACAAGCTATAGAATAATGTATTTTTTAGTATAATAAAATATTCTTAAATCTAAGATCTTTTGGCACGTTAAAATATTAAACTTATGCATTCAAAATGATATATAAAGCCATAATAATAGAAAAGGGTTAGCTTTGAAAGAATACAGCATATGGCAAAGAGTGGTTAACAAAAAAGTAAATAATGCAAGGGGAGGAGTTATAATTAATGGGAACACATATTGGGAGTATAAGCCTAGTACCTACGTGAAATATCTATGAGAAGCGGTTGTAATTCCACATTTACTGTGGAAGGGGAATGCAAAAGCTAACATATTAAATGGGCTGTAAAATATAACCGTAACGTTGCATGCTAATGTAACGTTAAAGCGTACATTTTGGTTGGGTTTTAACAAGTATGATAAGAGGAGACCATCAGTTTAACACGTTACTCAAACAAACACTGCTCTGTCTTGTGAAGGCTATTCAATGTTAAACGCTACGTTTTGGCTCCGTTTGTTCTTTTCTCCAACGGTGGCACAAGTTAACGGGAACGCTTGTGTTCCATCATATAGCTAGATAGCTAGCTAGGTTAACGATAGGTAGGGATATAGTTAACGATACGGTGCAATTAGCTAGCTAGATAGATAGCTAACGCTGCTAAGAAAATAGACAGCTAGCTAGCGTAGCGCTAACATTGGCTAACGCTAATTAAAAGACTTCAAGGCCACGTCGTATAGTTAGCTAGATTGGCTGTTGTTGTGTTGGTTGCCAGAAAAGGAAATGCCTAGCTATAACATAATGTTGCTTTCAACATAAAATTTTTTTTTTTTTAGCACCGACTGTGCTGGCCTTCGCACTACCACCCTAACCTTACGTTAGTTTTGCTGATGTTGAACAAGCTGGCTAATATCAGCTAACGTTAGCTGCTCGCTGGCGCCCTCGCCCACTGAAATGTTAGTAACGTTAATCCAACATTTGTTTTAGCCCGCCTGGTCATCGGTTTGATACCGTAGCATATGAGTGTATCTATCGTGCATACTGGATCAATACATCTTTTCACTATGATAATACTATAAGACACAAGCTCAACTGGTTCAAGACAAGATTGAGCGATAAAGACATTCGTGATGGCCGTCGTTGCAGTGACTCCCCCTCCCGATGATTAAGCTAACGTTTGTTAGCCTGCTAGCAATGGCCAACATTGACGCTGTAATATTAGGTTAATCCTTTTGCTGCCATCTCCGAGCATGAATGTTCACAAATGAAAGAGCAGACCAATGAATGCACAGCCAAAATACACCGAGCACCGAAGAAGAAATTTGAAATATGTAACTACCTTTCAGCTTCACTCGCCCGACGTTTTCAAGACCGTCTAGTTTACAAACACAGGAAACGCCACAGGATGTAACCCTCTCTCTCCCCCACACAGCAGCAAAGCTTTCTCAAGCGAAGAGAAGAGGGTCATCTTCTTCGACCAGCTCCCAGTGAACAGAGAGCGTTGGTTTAAGTGCGGACAAAATCTGTTTGTTAATGCATTTTTATATTGCTGTGAAGATTTTACGCCTTTAAATGTTGTTGTGGGGGTAGCTGGCGTGTCTGCAGATTCAGACGACGACTGAAAAGACGCAGATAACAAGGAAGGAGTGGACACTAAAATGACAGAAAATAGGCATATGCAGACATATTGTGGTAGTTTTAGTGGTTCAATCGGCGGCCCCTTTGCCCTGGTTGTCTAAATTATTATTAATACAATGTGACTGCTATTATTGCCGTCGCTGAATCTTTTAGTCTTAGAAGCTCATTAATATTATGATAGCTCCTTCCAAACTGCCTTTAAACGGAGGGTTACGTCATCGTCAGACATAGGCCTAATATATAATATTGATAAATATCTATGGTCATAGATATAATCTCTGGTGTCAGTAGGCTATTTGTTTATTTTATGCGAGTTAGCTGCACTATGCTCTTTTTCTTTTTGTGCTTATAGGGTTGCACCTGAAACTAATCAGGTATTGGGTTAGGATTAGGCTATCTCTAATATCTAATATCTAACGCTATATCTAATTGCTTATCTACTCTATAGTCGGTTCTTCATACCCATACTAGTATGGAAACATCATGTGCTCATATCCATAACGCTTTAATAGGCTCCTTGACTGTATATTTTATGCGGCAAGTAACATTAAAGGTCCAATATATTTACTGTAATAAATCCCCAAATGACCCCATTGCGTCATTAGATATTAAGGAAACATGCTAAGTTGAAATACTGTATTTTCTGACAACAATACTAATGCCAGTATTTTCTCCTTTTGAAATTTGCGTTCCATGACGGAATTTTTGTTTGTGTTTTGGCCTGTGTGTTGTTATCAACTGCCCAGTTTGATCACAGACAGTATATAAGAATGGACCAACAGATCCTGTTGCTCTGGACCTTCTTATATACTGTCTATGCTCTGGATGGAGACCAGTGATGGCCATTAGAAGCACTTTTCCGGTGAGCTCTGAGCGTTACTGTGCAGACTCCAACTGAGAGAGATGACGTGAGCAACCTGTCTGAAAGTTGTAAGTCTTCTGGTAGCTGTGCCAAGAGAAATCTCAATCATTCCCAATCTTGCAGAGACGGAGAGCGTAGGTATATGTAAGGAGATAACATAGGCACAGGCAAAGCCCGTCTACGGAAAGCCGTTCCACTCCCTATTCAGCCCCATTGTACCGAATTTGGTTGCAGTTCCACCAGAGTTCCACTGGGGGTGATCGCAGTCCAGTGCTAAATGAATGGGACTCTATGGAGCTAGACAGCTAAATTTGTCTCTTTCGCCTGATTGTCGTTGAGAAATCTCAGATTTGATTGTAGTTTTTGCAAGTTCAACATGGATTATAGGTCGAAAGTTGAATGAACGAGTACTTGTGTCCTTTCGATTTCTTACAGGTTGAGTCGTTGTTGCCCACAACACGCTAGCATTCCGCTAATGAATGCTGATTGGTCAGTGAAGGACTGATTACGATCGGAGATCCCGCTTGACGGCATCCAAAGCAGAACCAGAATGTCAGAGTGAATATTTCGGCGTGGTCTTTAAAACATTAGCAAACCTCTTTCTAGCACGTGTATTAACAGGGAGAGCCTAACCTGTCAGCTGTGTTGTCGATGCTTCGAGAGAAGAAAGGAAGCGACTCAGAGCTTGCCGTAAAGCAGCATCTCTGGCCGTATATGTGTATGACGTCATTGACATTTTAAAAGGCTTTTTAGAACAAAAAAGCCACTTTAAAAAAATCTAACACCCAGCAGTGTGTATTTTCTTCTTCTGGATTTTGAGGGGTATAGCCAAAGCCCGTCTACGGAAAGCCATTCCACTCCCTATTCAGCCCCATTGTACCCCAGCAGTGTATATTTTCTTAGCCTCCCCTTTCGAATGCAACATTCAAATTACTAGACAAAAAATGATATCCTGAGAAAAGTGGATTTTGAGGGGTATAGCTCCATAGAGTCCCATTCATTCTGCACTGGCCTGTGAGCGCCCCCTAGATGGTACTCTGGTGGAACTGCAACCAGTTCAGAAACCGGAAGTAACGAGAGAGTGGAACTTCTTCCCTTATTAGAAATTCTTTGGCACAGGCTAATTATTGCTAACTAAAATGCTAGTTAACATTAGTAATTAAACTTAAACAGCTAATGTAAGTCGAAACTGCATGCAAGCTTCTCCTGTACTATACGGTATTTCCTCTACTATGCGACAGTAAGTCGCGTGGTTATGACACAATCGTTAGCCTATTTTTACAAAAACGTCTACTACGGAGCCATAACGTGAGGTACAAGGTAATGGAGCCTTTTATACATTGTTGTGTTTCTTTAGAAATAAACAATGGACAAATAAAGTCTTTAAACGCTTCAGATGTAAAGTTATTCGCTGTCAAAGTGATGTCAAAATGAATGGCAGTCAATGGAATGCTAACGTCGGGTGATCGCTTTGTACCATCAAAATGGCTCCATAGGAGGTTCGAGCTCTGAAGCGAAGCTTACCCCCTTGAGTTTGATAGCCAGGCCGGGTTGCCAGATATACTTGTAAAAATGTAAACCCAGCGCGCTACAGCTGTAACGTTAGTACAGCAGCAAACAAACGAACAGGATCAATGGAGATAAGTTCTACCCAACCTAAAAAAAAAAACAGCATGTTTCTAACAGTTTAGTGACCAGCGTTGTTACAAACCCCGGGTAAATATTGGAGATGTATTTGAAAGCTGGAGACAGCTTAGAAGAAGTGCCCAAAAGGACGCTCATGTTGGCTAATTTCCTCCTGAACAGGCTAATTTATCACGGCTACAAGGGACGGGAATTTTATGTCAAAATTTGTGTACTAACATTGAATTATATAGCTAGAGAACCCGAGTTGGTTAATCGCAAAAACAATTGAGACACAGCCAGTAAAGTGATCCCGACTGGTCCTGGCTAAAGCCGCCATGCTAACCATGCTAACTGCTTTTAGCGGTTTCTATCGTAATTCTAAGCCGAAAAAGTGTGCCTGTCAGTTAGGTACAGAGCTCCGCGTGAGCATGGGCATTCATGACTGTCAATATAGCCAGCATCTAACGTTAGCTACTCCGCTGTGCTGTGAAGTAATGTCTGGTCATAGACTGTATATAGAAACATTAGCTAGCAACATTGTTGTGGATGCTGCGGTCTCAGCCTGGCAACCTCTGTGAACTTCGAGTCTGGGAAAGAGGGGGCGGGGGAGACGACTCTCCCCAGTATTTTGAATTTGTACTGCAGGAACTATTTTAAACACTAGCTGTCAGTATTACATATTGCACCTTTAAAATGTGGCCATGTTAGAAGTAAATTATGATTTTGTCCTCATAAATCTACCACGAGATGTTATAGGTAAGCATTTCAACAATCCATTGGTTTATGTAAATAGTCAGAACACTGTAGCTATAGGCAACTGAAAAATAATATGAGTGATTTTGTGTTCTTTGCATTTCAACATAATGTTTACGAACAAGAAAATAAAAACTGATTGATTGCTGGCCAATAATTGAAGTCTAATAATAATGTACAATTATTAAAAAATATCTAAATGTCTATATTCATTTATGTGCAAAGATATGTAAAAATAGGTTAATAGCTCTACCATGTAATATAACAAGCCTTATTAGTCATGTGGACACATTATAATACTATTTTCCAGTTTAAAAATAACATCAATGTTTTTTTTTTTTTGAGTAAAATTAAATGTTTTGTCATATGTTGTGTATGAATCTCTATGTTTAGGTATGAAACTAAAGGTATTGTTTCATTAGGTTACGTAGAAAACTGGACATATGTGTGTTCCTTTGGTTGGCTGTGAGATAGTGAAACCTTGATTCTCACTGAGTTCTTCATATTAAAGCCATGATCTCCCTTCTTATGACACCACCCAACTGGCCTTATTTATATTAGACAAATATAATGCAAACATCTTATGCACCATGCACAGTGACAACCTATTTGTATTCCCATTTACAATGAATAATGCAAGATCTCACAAAGGTACTGTTTGACATGCTATTGTTCTGCAGGCACTGAGCTACATTGTCACCTTTACTTTCAGGACATTAAAATGTCTGAATCAGAGTTCTTTTTTGTAAAACACTTGAGCTCCTTTTTGGAATGAAAGGTGCTATATAAATCCAGTGTATATTGTTGCCATTATTAGTAGCCTAGTATTTATAGTAGGCCTATAGTAGTGTATTATAACATTTCCTTTAATTTAACCTAAATGAGAGCGATGCTCAACCAAACTCTGTCTCAGTCCACATCGCTGCATTGTCACTACCCTGGGGAATCAACTGCCGCTCTGTGAAGAAACCTGAGTTGTTCAGTAGGTCTGCTTACTTTCTCTTCGCTTGAAAAATGGAAGAGTTTTGCCTGCCTGTTCTCAAAATTTGGGACAGGCATGTACCATGTAGGGGTAATGCAATACCTAAGGTCATTGGTGCATAAAAACACATGACCCAGCTCTTCCACTCCTGTGACACCTTTCTGTTCACTCCACCTCTGTCCACACCGGGCGGTGACGCAGAGGCGGCAGCTAGTTTCAGGTGTCTCAAGGTTTCACCAGAATCAACGGAAGTTCGCACAGGTAAGACTCAAAGCAAGGACGTGAAAATATATGTAAATAACTCGAGCTAGGGGTGTTCTAAAAATACTAGATGTAGGCTATTTCGAAAATTCGAACGAGTCTGTTGGTTTCTAGCTTTAGGCGTTGATTTTTATAAAAACGCACGTGCACATACTCTGCCTTGTTCTCTAAGACTCACTGTCTTTCGAGAATAGTTTATATGCCAAACCAGTCCAACTGCTAAGTCTGTGTTGTAGTCTTAGGTTGTCACTTTAAAATTCCTTAGTCTAAATACAACTTAGGCTAGGCTACATGTAACAAAATTATATATGAAAGTGCATAACGATATTTACTGTATATACCTCATATACTTAACTAGATAAAGGCTATTACAGTTCGGCTTTTTACGTCACAAACGTTCTCTACCAAGCGCTTACAGTGTTGCACACCTGAAATTAAAGTTCTTCAAATAACATGTTGGCCTTTTAGCAGGGCTGACAATCTTTAACACATTCTAGTCTATTTATTGTATCGCCCAGTGCTGATTCTTCAGGTCAAACTCAATTATTTCCTTATGTCGTACGCCAATCACACGTCAAGCAATGCGGACACCTCCTTACTCATGAGTCATACTGTATCTGATCTGTGGTGGTTATGTTGTTAAGGAGAACTTGGCTTAAAGCAAGAGTTAAAGGTCACTATCTACATTTCACTGATAACAAGTGAGATGAAGCTAAATGCTGGTGTTTAGATTTCAAAAAGCTCATACATCAGATAGCATGTGTGCTCCACTTGCAGTGTAGCCTACCTGAAACAGGGCCACCTTTGTGTACATTTGCTTACCTCTGATTAAAAACGATTTAGTCAATGTTCTCACTCCCAAAGCTTGAATTCAGATAAGTAGGCTACATAAAATAAATGGCATCATGCCAGAAGGCGTGGAGGTAAAGCAAAGTAACAATGTGAAGCTGATAGTATGGCAATTTATATAAGATTACATTGACCTGTTGTCATAAAAAAAAAAGTCAAATGCTAATTAATAAAGCTGCAAACTGTACCTCTAAATTCTATATCTGACCTATGAGGAAGAATTTCCTTATACAAAAAAAAACAACTAAACCAATTCTAGGTAAATGCAAATCTAACTGGTTTGTGCAGTTTTCATTTGGATTTGAATAGTGACCTACAGTATATCACTAGTGAGGGTGTTCTGCAGAGTTAAATGGTAATATTGGCTTCTTATACAATACTGTGAAGACAATTTAGTGTCTGTACACTTCAGCTTCCAAACCAGGCAATGCAAAATAAAGACAACATTAAGATTTGTTTTGTACATGAAAAGCATGCTTTAATCCCACCCTACTCCTTATTTAAAACATTCCTGCTGTGTATTGATTTTCTGCTCTGTTTAGCTCAGCTATTCCCGTTGTACACTTATGAATGAGTGAGAAGAACTTGATTTAGTTTCTTAACCGCTGCCATTTTTGCAGGAAGTTTGTGTGTTCTCCTTGTTTTCTTCAGTTGCTCGGGCTTCCTTCAACAGTTTGAGGATATGTAAAAGGGGTGGATGGGCGACTCTAAACTCAGTCTGCGTTATTCCTGTGACAGACTGGTGACATGTTCAGGGTGTGTCCCTGCCTGCCTGTTATCCAGTGCTGGCTTGATATCCTGCAAAATGACTAACAGGGTAGAAAAAGAGAATTAACTAATGATTTCAGCATTGCCCTCATGTTAAAGTGTGCCTGCCTGTGGTTGCAGGGTAAAAAACACACTGCAGCCTGCAGTTCAGTGTGCCTGTCTGTTTCATCTAAAAACACTTGAAAAAATAATATAGCTTTTGTCTGCTTTAGATTATAACTGCTGAGAAACCATCAGAAAATAAGTTTTGTTTCTCTCTTTCTAAGCAACACCTTCCTCTCTCTTGCTCTCTTGCTCGCCCAAGACACACGTCTACAGCCAGCAGATCAGTTTGAGAGCTGGTTCGCCCGATCTTTCTCTCATTTTCTCTCTGTTTAAAAAAAAAATATATATATTTGGGAAGCCGACAACAAAGCTAAGTAAGTTTTATTTCTCTCAGCATTGCCATCTCTGATTTACAGCTCCGTTCCTCCGCTCTCTCTCTCTCGACTCATCCAAGCTTACAACCGCAGTCAGTGTAGTTCAGTGTGGGCGCTGGCTTGCATGAACTCTCTCTCTTTTTCTCTCTGTCTTTTTGTACAATGAGTTGGTCATCCATCGATATTCTTGTACTTACAGAAAGAACTACCCCCCTGGCTTTTTGGGGGAGAAAAAAAGCCCCAAGAACTTGAGGCCTTGGTCCCTGCGGTTGAAACGCAACAAGTTCCTCAGAAGGTTCCTAGTTCCTTCACAATAATTAAACCCATTCCCACTTTTTCAACCATTCCTACTACATCATCTACTTCTTACACATTCAAGCCAGCGATCCAGTGTAGCATCAGCCTTTCAACATACAGCATTCACCCCTCTGGCCATCTAGAAACAAACACTAACCTGATAGTAAATTAAATTAATTGCATTTAATTATATATAATTACACATTATTAATAACAAACAATTACATATTTATCTAAATGGGTAACTCCGTAGGTAATACAGTCAGAGGTTTAGTTGCATTTGACTGTTTATTTATTAGGGCTATGTTGAAATTCAGTTCAGTCCAAAGTCTTCACACAAGTCTTCAGTAAAAAGGCCCAGATAGTAAGAGAAATGATTATGGAGTCTATCAGCTGTGCACAGTAGTGATTTAAACTCATAGTTATAATATACTGTCTGAGCACTAGAAAGGAGTCATGGTCTGACATAAGGATGTCTCTCCAGACACAGAAACTGAATCGGAGGCTCATCATCTGTCTGCAGCACTTATTTAAGTGCAGGGTTGTTCAAGTGAAGTTAAAGGGATACTTTGCCAGTGTTCAACCAAAACTCAGATAAAACTGTAAAACTATGCAGCGCTGATTAAATATGAACCAAGGTTCTGTTACTGTATTGCCTATTTCTCGCCCTAAAATGTTTTCAGAAATGTATTTCAGCTTACCGTTTAACTGTTAAACGAGATTGTTGGTTACCAGCCGGCCGCAATATTAATCTGTGACGTGCCAGCATTACATCACCCACCAGCGTGAGCATCTATTGTTCCGGTGTGGCGCAGTGCATTTTGGTCATGTAACTTTGAATATTCAAATTTCAAAAACGCCGTTCTACTGCATAGACAGCCCAGTTTTATGAAGAAAAAAAGAACCTCTTTCCAGCGGTAAAATATGTCTTTTAAGAAAAGGTTGTGGGATGTGCTTTTCTCTGGTCTTTTGTAAATGTTGCCCATGGCGAGTTATCCTCTCATAATGATATTTTGCTTACAGTCTTTTGTTATCTTGCAATCATGCGGAACGAGCCGGAGTGCAAGTTTTAACATGTCAACTTGTTTGTTTGCATGCATTACTGTACGATCACATATACTCTTTGGTATGCATGTCATGTTGTGGGGGGTGACAAATAACTAAACTGATGGAGAGCATGTTACAAACTTGCAAATCAGTGATCTCAGACAGCAGGTAGTTCCTCTACATGCACAAACCTAGACTTTGGCACCAACCCTCCGAAGAAACTGTACAGATCAAGAGTTTTTGTAGTACTGTCAGTATGGTCTCAATCACCTAAAACACTAAAACTTGTAGATGTCAGATTACTCTATAGTGAGATGAAAAGTAGACTGGTGAATAAGTGCAGACGATGATGGAGAGAAGCGTTTTATTTTCTGGCTATAAGAAGCAAGAATGTTTCAGGCTGGTTTTAATGCAAATCTAGGATGTGGCTCAGCATATGGGGTTAATGGTATAACTGAAGTTTAGCTTTCTCCAGTAAAGGTTTGGGAAATAATTTAGAAGCGAAGAGTTACAATTAGTGTGTTAATGAACGTGGCTTATGGCGGTTGTGTTTGTATTTCAGGTATTCAAATAGCTGCCAGAGATGGAAAGTGGTCCATTCAATCGACGGTGCTGGGCAGCACAGTCCTTGCGTGTCACTGCGAAGGAGCTGTCACTCAGCAGCCGAGGGAGAAACAATGCCATTGCTGAACGCTTCTCCAAGTGAGTAACATCTGGTTTTCAGTAATGTTTGTTGTTAATGTACACTTAACGTAAATGTATCTGTAATTCAAGAAATGAATGCTAAATACATTTCTAAAAGACTTTTGAAAATTCCTTTTTTAAAAGCCACTTTTAATGCAAAGTTGGCATTGTATTTGATTACATGTAATTTAGCTAATGCTTATATCCAAAGCGACTTACAATTATGGGTTAAGTATCTTGCTCAGGGACACATTGATGTATTGCAGTGGGAATTGAACCCAGATCTCCCACACCAAAGGCATGTGTCATATCCGCTGTGCCATCACCACCCAGATGAGAGATGTTTGTGTTATGACAACTTGACATTAAGCAAGACAACATAACCTGTCTTAAATATGTCATAGCAGGCAACTGTTTAGCTGTTTTATGTGTTAAAATAGCATTAAACTGTTTTACATTGGCTGTCAAGAGACCATTATAATTGTGTCATGAATATTTTCATTGACCTCAAGTAAAGTGGAACCATTTGGACCTGTCATTAGGATGTCATAAAAGTTATAGGACCAGTTTGACGACAGTGGATGATTTAATGAGTTTTGGTCCAAATTGTTTCACTTTACTTGAGATCAAGGAAACATATTCATGACCCAATTATAATGTTCTCATGACAGCCAATGTAAATGTACCAACCACTTAATGACAGTTTATATTAACACATAAGCAGGTTCTTAAAGTTTGATTAGGCGTGCCATGACATATATTTATGCTATCTTACTTAAGGTCAAGTTGCTACAACACAGAGATTGTTGTCTTCGTTAATGTTAAGTTGTCATAACACAAACGTCTCAAAAAATGCTAACTTTGCACTAAAAGTGTCAGAATTTATCGAATTACCGACACAACAGTCATGAACATTCAAAAAGACTCCATGTTCATAACAGGTGTCATGTCAGATTTATGCACACCCCTTCAAATAAAGTGTTAACAAATACGTTTGTAGGTATTACTCCTTAAAAATGTAAGAATTATAACTGAAACTAAATTGAAACCATACCTTAACAAACTGCAAGCTAAAATAAAATCTAACAAACTAAAATCTAAAAATTATAAATGAATCTTTTTTTTTTTTTTGGAGTCACCAGAGGTCAGTGTTTCTTTTGTCTCTCTCAGGTACCAGAGAGCTGCTGAGGAGGCAAGTGCCGAGAAGAAAACGGGAGTAAGTATCTCTGTAAAGGGGGCTAGAGACATTTTATTTCCTCATATTTATTTCCTTTCCCAGGGTTTATGAAAAAGTAGTGTACAGCTGTTCCTGTATTTGATACACGAAAGACAAATGTAAGTTAAAGTTTTTCACATGAAAATCTACATCTATGATACATCTTGTTTACAGCATTTTGATAAGCCTCTCCTAGCAAACTACACAATTAAATGAAGTGTGTGTATGGTGCATGTCTTGCTTAATTTGCTCAGTAGCTGCTGGTGGTGCTAAACTAATTATTGCACACACACACACTCACCATGCCAACACACTGTCTGGCTGACCTCTCATTGGCCACTTGTTGCGATGGGCAGGCTATCAAACCCATAATCCTACTTCAGTGTAATCCCTTTTAAAAGCTCTTTGTGGCTCCAACTGTGGCAGTGTGAAAGACTCGTAAACAAAGCAGTACTGAGATTAAATGAGTAACTGATCATCAAATATCATGAAGAAATATAAGGTAATGTTGCTGTAAATGTACTGTATGAAATTTGCCTGTGTGTGTGTGAGCAGCTGCTTTGAAAGCTTAATTAGCTTTTATAGACTTAGATTAACGATCTGGCTGGTAATGACAATGACATATATATTTTTTTTTTACTCCAGTAGAAACGTAATACGGTATGAATATACTATATGTGAGAGAAACCTTCCTGCGTTACTTACTTACATGCAGTGTTTAACTTTGAAGATGAAGAAGGAAATTTCTCTCAACATGTTCAGGTTGTCAGGTTAATGTTTTATTCTTGATTTACATTTTTATGTGATTCAACATAGTTTGTAATCATTTTCAGGAACCAATGGTATTTGTGGATATGAGCTGATGCCACTATTTGGACGGTTACAGAAGACTAGTTCAAATATTTAAGGATAACACAAGTTTGAATGAGGAGCATGAAAGGCCGTGTGTGTGTGTGTGTGTGTGTGTGTGTGTGTGTGTGTGTGTGTGTGTGTGTGTGTGTGTGTGTGTGTGTGTGTGTGTGTGTGTGTGTGTGTGTGTGTGTGTGTGTGTGTGTGTGTGTGTGTGTGTGTGTGTGAGAGAGTTGGGCCACAGCTTCTTAAATGTGAAGATTTGCTGGTTTTATGTTTTTATTGATTATTATGGCGTTTTTGGACATCACTTTGAACTCTGATAACTTTTGAGGGTTTTGATAACTTTTGATCTGTGATGATTTTTTTTAGAGTAAATTACTGATCAAAATATAATCAACAGATTGAGGGATAACGCTTCCATCAAGCAAGTCAGTTTAATCTCCAACTTATACAGGATGCAGTTACAGGAATTTTAAATTGTGTTAAACAACGAACAAGTTTAGAGTTACGTAACATTTTTAATAAATACTTTTCAAACTGAGAAATCAATGGCGCCCAAGATTAATTGCCAATGTTTTGCTTGTAATTGTGTGGTGTGTCTTTTCTGACACTTCTGTGATCTGGACTCAGGTCCACAACTGACTGAGCGTCTGTCATTAGCTCTTTTTTTTTTTGTGTCCCAGAGTATCTGAGCTCTGAGGAGTGTTTAAAATGATATATAAAACTCTGTTACGAGACAACTCATTCCAGCTTTCACGTGGTGATTTTTTTTTTTTTTTAATGGCTTTTGTTCTTTCATTGTGCCAGTATTTTTCCGTCCATCTTATCTTGTATTCCATTTTGTCACTTTTTGCCTCACCTAAAACTTTTGTTCAGTCTGTGAAAATAAGTGCTATGTAGACACATTTTTAGTGCTATTATCGTCAGAAATAATTTGCAAGTGGAAAAATGTCAAAGCCAACATAGCGAACAAAGAGTTAACTTTTCCCTGAATGTATCATTTCCTGCTCTGGTTTCCTGGGTATTCTCTCTCTCTCTGTCTGTCTCTCTCTCCCAATTTACTTTCCTGGTGTTAAAGGGGCCGGGCTAGCTCTTACTAGTAGATTTTGTCTAGCTGCTAACATCTGGGAGAGCTCTGTCTCGCTGTCTTTCAGCACACTGACCTATAGAGAAGGACCAACCAAAGGACTCTCACTTTCCTTGCTGTCAAGTTGTGGTTCCACTTCGTTTGGGTACTCGTATGGTTTCTTTTTTGTCTGTTTGCTTAAATAACGGGAACAATCTTGTGACTGTCCAGTTCTCTCCACTCACTCTCGACTTCCCTCACAAAGACAGTAATTGTGTGTCAGTAATTTTTGTGCACTTTGGGTGTTTTTGTTTTGTTCAGTTCTTTATTTTTATGTTCTTATGTCTTTCTTCTTCCATTTCTCTCTTTTCCGTCTGTCTATCTGTGTTTGTGCATGTTCCAACTTATTTGTAAATGTACCAGATTTAGTTTGATGTACTGATGCACTGTGCACTATGCTGATGCACTATGGTAGTTAAGTCTTCATTGTGTGTTTTGATTGTCATCTCTAATCATCTTTTAAATTAGGTTAAACATTTATTTGTAGTCTTTTTTTTTTTCAAGCATTGTGTTTATATAATATATAATAGTGTTAACATGTTTCCCACTGACCTGACCTCAGCTGAGAGGCTTGCCTACAAAAGCTCACAATGTTTTCTAAGATTTACTAAGTTTAAGTTGACTTATATGAGAGTGATTTATTCACATGTCCACGTCCTCTTTCTTCAACGTGTCATTCCTCTTTTATAATGAAGGAAGTTCCCGGCGGTCACACGGCAGTAGTGTGCCTCCTGTTGTTCTGCTGTGCTGTTTGCTGCTCAACGTGTTTTATTGTCACGAATGGCTGCGTAGTGAACAGAGCCTCCTTACTGTTTTTTGGGAAAGGTGAAGTTGTCGTGAGGAAAGGAATGCAGCTGGAAAAAAATCTGCCTGCCTGCTATATCCATCTTGAGCCAAGCGTTGCCTTTAGTGGCCACAGCAAAACATCTACTTCCTGGACCAGCTTTGAACAGCTGTTCACCTAATCTGTCAGAGAAGCCAAACTCAGATTTTGGCATTTCCTTTTTTCCATCCTGCTGCATTGGGCTTTAAGCTGTATGTCTAGTACTGCACATTTGTTGCCAAATGGAATACTTCTATAATTCAGCATGTACACAGAATGACAGAAGAAGAACAGACTATACTGTTGCTTTTGATTGGCAGTGTTTTTTCAATTTTTAATCTCTTCTTCCTCAGTCTTTTGAGAGGGCGTCACCCTCCATGCGGTCAGTCAACCTCGGTGCTCTAAAGAAGCGCTGGGAGCCGGCACAGGGCAAGCCTTCTTCCATCCCTCATCCTCCGAGCCCGTCCAGCCATCACAGCAGGCCTCCTGCTCTGGCCAAGTCTGCTTCTATCACTGAGCACTGTCCTCCAGTGAAGAGCCCCGGCCTGCCGACCACTCAGGGAGGTCAACTCACAGCCAGTCGTGTCGAGCAGCCCGCAGTTACTCCAGAAGCATCCAAAGGTGAAGAGCAGAGAGGCATGGACAGGTATGAGCTGACACACCGTGAAAGACCGGAAAAGCTTGAAGAGCAAGTTCCAACCAGCCCCTGTGCCTCTTATGAAAAACCCAGAGTGCCACTGAACAACCTGAAGATGAAGTTTGAGAGAGGAGAGGACTCCATGGGCAAGGTAGTTACAGACAGATCAGATCTTTTTCTGCTTTGCAGCCTCTTCTTCTGAACACTTCAGCAAGCACTAGGACACCCCCTCAATACATTAATAATTACATTATTTATGAACCTACACAAAAGTCCTCAGTTTTTGCATACATTTGACATTAATTGAGATTGTATTTGTTTGCATTATTGTTTTGTGTATGTGGCTGCTCTTAGTCTCTTCTTTTTTTTGCCAGCTGTGCATCTATTGGCCATGTTGCTCAGGCATTAACTGTAACCACAATAGGATTTACTGTACTGATGTTGGTCAGCCATGTAAAATATATTTTCTGAACCTTCCTTGAGAAAAAAGGCAAAATGTTTTTCTCATGTGGTTAACTTTATGTTGCATAACCTGAAGCTGCTTTAATGAGCATATTTGAAGGAACGCTTAACCGTTTAGATGCTAATTTACAAGGCTTGTTATGCGCTAATTATTATATAAAGTCTGGGACTTTGTAATTAGTGCACACATGTAAAGAAGTCACCTTTACTGACCATAATTATATTTTTTCATCCAGCAACGACTTTGACCATAAATACTCAGTGTTAGGCATTGTTGTGTGTTTTAAGATTGTTTGTTTATTTTCATATGTATTCTTCCTAGTGTTCTCTGGTCCCTGTGTTCTCTGAAGTAGTCTTGTTCCACCTGGATTTTGACATGTCTCTTCCCCCACCCTTCCTGTCTTTCCCTGTCACACACTCTCGGCCCAAAACAACAAGCACCCCAGTCTTCACCTTCCATAACATAGGAATGTAGGAACATTCCTGACCCAGGGCTCTTTCTTTCTTCAGAGGATCACCTCTGAGGAGCAACTGGCTTCATCTTTCCTTTAGCCACAGTGTGTATTCTGGATTTTTGTGCAGTTCGGTGTATGTGCAGCAGTTGTCATACCACTGCATGAATTAATATTCATAATCAAGTGAAAAGGAACACAACCTGACTTAGCTGTAACTTGCACTCTGGAATTTGAAGTCTTTTAAAAATGCTGAACAGTATGACTAACGCCATTACGTCACCACAAGGAAAGAAGAAGTGTAAAAGTTACTGGTGAACATTTACAGGGAAGACTAGCAGTGTTGTAACACTTACTTTGTCAATACTGGCTCAAAAGGTTGACTTTCTTCTCATTCAGTGAACACAAGTACTGTAGGTTAATGCACCCATGCCCTCATTCAACTGAACCTTTGAGTGTTTTAAAATGCTTGGATGTACGTGGCTGAGGAAGATGGGGGCACAATAGGACTCACTCCACAATCCCAGTGAAGCAGCCTAAAGGAATGAGCTATTTTAATTTGCCAAAACTCTTTTCCACTCGTGTGTGTGTGCACAGGATAACTGCTGAGAGAAACTGTCTGGTTTACTCATTAGTGTTGGTGACACATGGGCGCACACACACACACACACACACACACACAAAGCTCACTCTATTAGTAAAGTGTGATGGAATAGTTTTGGTTCTTTGGACTGCAGGTCAAAAGCATGTTGGTGGCTGTCTGGCCAATGGTAATAACTGGTGACTCTCATAGTAGACCTTTCTTTGGCGAAGTGTTGCTGAGATGGAGCCTGTAGGTTTTTGGCAATTATGTTTCAAAGAAGTTATGACATTGTGTCAGAAGTAAAAGTAGAATCTGGAGTCAGGATTTAGATGTAGTGTCCCTGAAGATTTAGTCTGTTAAGAATAATTCTGGACAATACCTGAAACACGGAAGATATTTATAGTTCATTTGGAAATCTAGGGGTTTAGCTTTATTTTTATACTTTAATGAGAACGCAACCACTTCATAATATTCTTTCTGTTTTACCCTGAGGATTCAGGTTTTGCCCATGTTCTTCATCACGGTGCTGACCTATTTGGGGTGCTTTTCCACCGGTCCTGATGACTTGTGATATCCACGTACGATACAGGACAGGCAGCGCTTCACATACAGACTGGGAAACTTGTACTTTAACCCGAATATCTTGGTCTCAGAAATCAAAATATCTGACTCTCTCTCACCCTTTTCACTAATCGGCAGAGACTAAAACAGTAGCCTTTAGTATTAAATCACACACAAACTAAACCACTTTTACAATATGTTGTTTCTGTGAAGAGGTGCCAGTTTACCTCTTGGGCACTGCTGAGGTGCCCTTGAGTAAGCCACCGAACCCCGAACTGCTCGCGGCGCCTGTTCATTGGCACCCCCCTCACTTTGCCATCGCTCCATTAATGCATGTATAAGGTCCTGTTTATGCACGTGTGTGTATTTTGGGCCTGTGTGTAATGTGTAACTCCTACAGAGTGAAAAAATGTAATTTCCCCCCTGGGGATCAATAAAGTATCTCTTCTTTCTCACTGATTCCACCAATCATTTTACTCATACAGGGAGGCAGGACGACATTACGCAGTAGTTCATCAGAGGACATGGACCAACATGGCGGTAAAGACGAACGCACACACAATTACACACAGCCCTTTGAATAACCTGCTGAGGTCTTGTACATGGCTAACCTTTAATTCCAAAACTACTGCGTTACAAGCAGTTTTGTTTCTGGGAACACAATAGTACGTGCCACAACAACTAGATCATGAATAATACTTTTAAACTGAAGAGCAATCATTTGCTGTTTTAGTGAAATGCAGCCACAGTTTTCGTGTGAGTTTACTGCAGTTAAAGCATTACGTGTGATTGTGTCTTCTGCTTTAGGTCTGTCTGTGTCTGACAGAGTGTTGGAGTCCACATCCATGAGGGAGAAGATGGCCAAGTACCAGGCTGCTGTTTCCAAACAAGGCACCACTCGCTCCGTGAGTTCACGCAACAGAAGCGGAATTTGAAAAATATAACTGCCAAAATATAATCTCTCAAAAATATCAATGAAATCTTGAAAATAATCGAAACCACAAAAAGGTAGATTAAAACATTCAAATTGAAGTTTTTAATAAAAAATAAAAAGAATTATGGGTTTAATAACATTCTGCTGCAGGTGTTTTTAAAGACCAGCAGTCATTAATAAAGCAGTTTTAATTGATCAATTAAAAATCTTGGATCTTGAATCTTGGATTTTTAGATTCCTATTTATTGTATTGTATATTACGAAATGTGTCTTTTCTAAATTAATAATAATCCCAATAATCCATAATTGTTTCGAAAAGATAAGTGATCTAAAAAAACATAAATGGGTAGATTTAATCATGCACAAAGTCATTAACCATCACAGTATTTCCGAGATTACTGGAGTTTGACCCCACATTAAAAATTATACATTTGGAACCTTTAGACAATTTAAAAATGGTGAAATAAGTCAATTCTTCATGCACTAAGTTTTAAGAGGACTGAGCTTTGATCAATTTGTGAACAACACAAAAGTAACGTTTATATATGGTAGTAATGGAGGCAACAGCATGTATTGGTGATGTCTGTCTTCCTATGCAGATCTGCCCACTAATGTTACTGTATGTACATTGTTTGCTGTCTTCCTTTTTTCTTTAATTTCTTCATTCCTACCTACACTAGAAATAGGCAAAATACACAACAGTTCATTATGTAACAGCCAGTTGACATGAGTGTTTGTTTCCCTCTTTTCTTTCACTTTGTGTTTCCTCCAGGGTCTAGCCCCAGAGGTGCCTGCTCCAAAAACATCTGCACCAGTAAATCCGAAACACATTGCTGCACCTGAGTGCAATGGTGAGTCTTAGTGGATACTCTGAGGACATGTTCCCACGTTACTGTTCTTGATACAGGATCACTTGTAATTTAAAATGTGAAATAGAGCATTAACTACAATATTATTATACCCAAATAACGTTAGCACCCGGAATGAGATACAGTTTGGTTTGATTGCCCTTTTCAGCTGGCTTCTGAGGTACACCAGTGACTGATGTTTTGTGTGTTTCGTTTCAGGGGAGAGCAGCGAGCAACCCAAAGCATTTAGGGTGAGTCAGCCATCCCAACAAGCAGGAGACATGTATGAATCATCAAAAGAAAAATCCAATTTCAACCCTTGTTGTTGTTGATGTTGTTGTGTGTTTAGAAGTTCAGCCCACCGGTGAGGGAGACGTGCATTGCTTGTCTAAAGACGGTGTACCCGCTGGAGAGACTGGTGGCTCTTCAGCACGTCTACCACAAAAGTTGCTTCCGCTGTGTTCATTGCAGCACGACGCTCAGGTTAGTCTTGCACTGTCGCATATTTCCTGAATTGTAATCATGCGTTTTGATTTTGAAATGCTTCCTCGGTGGCCGACTGTACAAGAACCACAAAGAGGGACATTTGCTAAATGATATATTTGCTACTCTCTATTTCTAGCATAGTGAACTACGCCTCCTTGCACGGTAATGTCTACTGCAAGCCCCATTTCAACCAGCTGTTTAAAGCTAAAGGCAACTATGACGAGGGCTTTGGCCATCGGCCTCACAAGGAGCTTTGGGAGCCTCGAGCTGATGGAGACGAAGGTGAGGAAGCGGTGACGCCAAAGGAACAAGAGGGACCAGCAGTGGTGACACGTCCAGCTGAGAGTATCTCAGACAAACAGGCCACCCTGACTTTGGAAACAACCCCACAGGTTAAGGTTACAGACCTGACTGCCTTACTGGAGACACGTGTGCAGACCCATGCCAGGTCTGGTGAGAAGCTCGAGTCTACAGAGAAGCCAGCGGAGAAACGCAGACTGAGGGTCGCCTGGCCTCCCTCGGCTGGCGAGGGCCACTCTGAGATAGAAGCACTTAGTCCAGTCACGGAGGGAGTTTCTTCAGGCCGACCGTGGAGAGCCAAGTGGCCCCCAGGAGACGAGCTGCCATCATCCTTCCAGAGCTCAGATCGGGCTGAACTGAAGAGCCTGAGGCGGAGCTCTTCCCTAAAGGAGCGCAGTCGGCCTTTTACACTCGCAGCTAAACCCAGCCCAGCAATTACTCCGGCACCAAGGGAACCTCGGCGCCCTCTCAAATCCCTGCTGGAATGGAGAGCATCATTCGAGGAAAAACGCTCATCTGAAGAACCACCCAAGGAAAACAATCCAGAGCTTCAGCAGGTGAAGCAGCAGGAAAAAAAAGAGAAGACGGCGCCTCAAATACCGAGCGAAGATGCAGCAAATGCAAGCGAGACAATCTCAGAGGAGGACGTGGAGACTGAGCAACAGGAAGAAAGACACAAACAAGTACAGAAAGGAAAGGCAGCAGCAGACAAGATGGCGGTGGAAGAAGGCTCTCTTAGAAGCATCTCCCCGGATATCTCACCGTCCCCCTCTCCACCTTTACAGCCAAAACAGAACCGCGCCTCCCAGGATGTGGGCTTCTGGGAGGGGGACAAAGAAGGAAGTGATGCAGAGGAGCTGAGTGCAGAGGATATAATAAAGAGGAATCGCTACTATGACGAGGAGGAAGAGGAAGAGGAGGAGGAGGAGGACTCATAGGAACATCTTACAGTCTTACTGTCATGTCCATCCAACACTTTGCCAGTTTTGTTTTCTCAGTCTATAGGTAGATCACAAATGTAGCTTTGCCAGATTTTAAAGGAGATGCTAAACATGTGTAATAGTTGTTTGTGTATGCGCATTTATATTACAATAACTGCCCTTAATGGTTACATGTTTGATTTCTTTTAATTGTATACTGTAAAAATATCTAATACCGCTTTAAATGACTCCTGATTGGAAGTTGGACCTTTATTAAATTCATTTATCTTCTGATAATTATATGTACCATCAGTGACCTGTTATTCGCAGGTGGTGTGTCCAAAAACCATTGTACTTTATGTGGCACTTTAAGTGCTTTTTAATGACAGGTAGTACCAAGTCGCAAAAAAACAAACACAGAACACTAAGTGTGTTTTTGCCCTTCCTAGAATGCAGAAAAGACCTAAATATCTTATACCAAAAAAGTGCACAGCAGTACTGTATTTGTAAAATGTTTTGGAGAGTAAATGTCTGGGCCTTTTGTAGTTCATATTCCTACATATTGTCTCAATTTGAATTGTAAATTAAAGAAAGAACAAACCAGAAATGAGAATGCTCTGGATTAGGTTTTAGCAAACCTTCAAATCAACAAAATGACTGCTACTATTAAAATGACTGGAAAAGTCCACTGCTTTGGCTGTTATTGAGACTTTACTTTCACCCAGTACTGGAATATACAAACAGACAAGTCAGTAAACCTTAATAACCACCATTACCACAATAACAGGGGAAATATTATAATCAAGGTTTCCACTTATGGCTATCCTTTCAGTCTAATAGCATATAAGTTATATCATCTCCTTGGGCCTTCTGGATTTGTGTTTAACATTTTCAAATGTGATCCACTTTAGATAGTATGTCAACCACTTTGTATTTCAATGAATCTTTTTTTTTAATTTTTTTTTATAATTTGTATAATGACACATTGGGCGTTGCAGTCTGAACTGTTGTTGAAACAATTAAAATGTATCAATGAGGATACCAGAGTTTGCAGTCCATCTGGACTTTTACTTGAGTTCATAAACAAACCAATATACTTTAACCACAGAACTACCAGCTTCCTGATAAGTGCACCTTTTCACAGGAAACAATTGTCTTTTAACAACTCAGAAATCTTCACTTGCAGGCTATAGTCAGAATATTATCTTCTTTTTAATGTACGTCTTGATAGGAGTGTCACTTATGCCATCCATTTGAGAAGAGACAGCCATCATAACAATTAAGCCAAAGTTAACTTAATGGATATAATCTCCTTTAGAGTAATTAGTTAAATAGATTTTTTTAGATATAGAAAAGAATATTCGGTAACACTTTAAAGTATCTACATAACAGTGACATGACACATGAACTCTAACCCTAACTTGTCATGACAAAAACAGAATGACACTTGATGAAGCGTTATGTCATAAACGTTTGACTTGTTTATGACACGTTCATGACAGTGTCATGTCACTCTAATGTAGATACCTTCAAGTAAAGTGTAACCGAATATTTATACTCTCCTCTGAAGGCATCACGATTTTTAGTCCTGTTAACATTATGCAGCGCTTACTGTTGAGAATTTAGTACCACTGTTGTACTTAAATTTTAAGTTTTAAGACATTGAGACAAAATGTAACATCAAGAAACCCAAATTACACCATAAATGATATGCTTCTCTGAACAGCTTTTTTAAGATCACGTCTATTGAAATAGTTTTACTCCAGTACTACAAGACATCTGTGGGAAGAGTATTCATTTTACATACATAATTAAGAAATATTAGGTCTGCAGTTTATAAAACATCTAAGATGATCTCATTAGCATTTAAAGTCAGCAGAAAGAAATACATTTTATTCATACTAA
This sequence comes from Sander vitreus, assembly GCF_031162955.1. Lineage (NCBI taxonomy): Eukaryota > Metazoa > Chordata > Actinopteri > Perciformes > Percidae > Sander > Sander vitreus. The sequence goes on along the minus strand of NC_135858.1, from coordinate 12,033,093 downwards.
ATTTGATGCAACAGAAAAGGCCGAAAGCAGGGTGTAAATATTCTTTATTTGTCTAAATAATTTTTTGGCATGTTTACCTGATTGCTTTAAGTAAAAAGAGTCCAGATTAAATAAAAACATACATGACAGGATGTACACAAGGGCTGGATCGAGAGAAACTGATGTTAAATGTCATTCATGATTAATTACACAAAAGATTAAGTAGGGCTAAATATTAAAAGCGTGTAGCAGACGGCCGACAGCAGCAGAAGACCACTACAAGCTCCTGTGAACAAAGATGAACATTAACACAAAACTGGACGACAGTGAAAAGTAAAAAAACCAAACACGAGTACACCCTGTCTACAGTACAGGCTGATATGAAGATGTGCAGAGTGTTTCCTCGGCTCACAATTAGCAGCAGTTAAGCATCACATGAACACCAGTCTTTACATTTTTTGCTGACCATAGGGACACTTCATGGACGCAATGAATCCTTATTCAAATGTATATCGCAGCAAGATTTTGAGTCCGACATGGATCTATTAAGGTGTTTCATGTCTTTTCAGTGACATGCAGAGTTCAGATATGTGGCACCTAAAGGATGAGATGTAGAAAAAGGTTTTTAGTGTAAATGTGGTTCCACAAACTGAACCAACATCCAGGTGGAACATTTCCAACACCTACATGGATCAATGACATCCAGACTGGACCTATTCACACAGGCACTTTACTCATTAGGTCAAATGTTTAAAAGCAGTCCGGTTGTGAAGCTGGAAGAAGTTCTTATATTTGTCCATGCCAGAATAAAAAAAGAAAAATGAAAACAATAATATACAGCAAGTAAATCCTCTAAAAGTAGCAGTTACAATTAACAGCATATTGTTTTATTTCTATGAACAATTAACAACTTGTTATACGTGTGAACTGATACCACAAGCAGCTACTTTGTCTGTACAACTTTTGTAAAGGGTAGATGTGTGTGAAATTTGGTGTCACAAAAAGAAAACAATCCATTACCATGGGGGTGTAATGAAAAAAAACAACAACATAAAAATGTATACGATTTAAACGATGGTTGACTTCAATTTACCGCAAAATCCGAAAAATAACCATAGAAAAGACAAGGTATTTCATTTTGATTTTCAAATATACCTGAGAGCAGCAGATATTACAGTATGGCTTCATTTACAACATTCAGATCTTTTGTTAGATATTGAAATATTTAACTAGTAGGACATTGATTACTATAACATGCTTAGTCCTGCCAGCGTTTAATACTCGAGAGTTGAGTAAGAGAGTTTCCATTTTGAGACATTTCATCCAAAATATGGTCTACAAAACATACATTCAGTATCATGACTTCAAATGTGTATTTTTTTCTGAAAATTTCAAATTGTTTCTAAAGGCTCCACTGAGTTTGGCATTACTTTCGGTAACTTAAATATATAGAGATCAGTCATTTTCTTGGTTTGTTTGTGTGTGTAAGGCAAAAGAGATAAATGCTCGGATGTGCTCAGAGAACATGTATGTACAGTAGTTACAGTTGGACACCAAATATCTCTATACTGGAAAAACACATTTAAAGTCGGTTAGGGGGTGCTTCTTTTGGCATGATTTTGGTTTAAGTGTTGCATCTTTTAGACACAAAGGTTTCTTCCGAAGACTTGGGAATGATTATGACCTGCAATTTTAATGACACATTGTCTACAATTAGGTTAAAATCATACCTGATTAAAAAACAGCTAGACGTGATATGAAAACCCAAACATTAATTTGGCATTTTGCTTTTAAAACTGCTTAATCCAAGGTAACAATTAAATGGTTTGGATTCAACAAATTGCTCTCACATTTAATTATCCCATAATTCCTAATGCATTGCACAAAACATGCCATAATGACTCCCTTTTTGGAGACTTTCCGAGCATTATTTTCCAGATTATCATTCTCACCACTGAGTGTCAGTAACACACCGTCGATTGAAGAAGTACAGCAGACCTCTGGTGATGAGCACAGTGTGGCTGCACTGCAGCCTGTGAGAGTGGCGCTACATATCTGCTGACATATATACTATTGATGATTAGAGGGTCCACTTGTTTGCTGAAGTCTGCTCTGATTTGATTTTTACATTCTTTATTCTGAGATCCTTTTTGGAAATTGTCTAAAATTGTGTTTCACCTATACGAACCTATGGTTAATGGTAATTATAAAGCACTTCTTTGAGGCACGCATGTAATATTAACATACATTATTTTGATCATTCTTACAGCATGAGGAAGCCACAGTCACCTTCTACAGTGGAGTGACTTCTCCAGTAACATCTTGGAGCCTGCTGATGTGGAGGTATTATTTATTAATTGATTTCCAAAAATGTACCAGAGCTCAATCATTCGTCCATGCTTGGATCTCTCCACTCAGTTTTCTACTACTCTGCTCAGCCACTGAGGGGGTGCAGGTCCACTCTGACCTTCTCCCCAGTGCTCATCATGCCAATCGTGGGATGCAAGCCTCCTACCGGTAAGGCCACTTCCCTCCGGCCCACCACCTTTCCATTTCTTGTAAAGAACACCTGTTCGAACACAAGGGGGCAGCAAGGAGATAATGTGAATATTTTGCACTGTAGGTTTAAGAGTCCACGGTTTTATATTCCCAGATTTTGACAGCATCTCACCGTGACCTTCTTCCCCTCCAAATCTTCTCCCTCATCCTCCTCATCTTCATTGCTTGCATACAATTCATTCTGAACCTCACTGGGTTTGGGAATCACATCAAGGTCCCAGTCGTCTACGTCATCTGAACAGGCGCAGACACAGAAATAGAAAAAGAGGCGATCAGAGATTATACACGATGATGCACAGTGCTCTGGAGACAATATCAATATGTTCACCTCCACCATCAAGGCTGTAGTCACGTGGAAACATGATCCCACAGCCCATAATGTCCCCTTCAAAGCAGCGCGGTCCAAACGCGTCCCCGACCCCACTGCCCTGGAACAACTTTCCATCATCTACAAAGAACAACAGGGACGCTGATTAGTGCTTCACGTCACATGCATGAGAGAGTGTGATACAATCAAGACACAAGACAACATCTGCCATTACTAACATGTACACACACATTTGTTTGATTGAGCAACCACTGGTCCTTCTTAGCCAACACACAAACTACTCCAACAGGTAATTTAGGGTTGCATGATTTGGACTGTGGAAGTAAACTCACGCAGACACAGGGAAGAACATGCATCAAATATTAAGTTGGAACAATAATACTCGTAAGTTTATTTGGAACTATTTTCAGCAATGCACTGTTCTGGCTGGTGGAAGCCAAAGAAAGCTACATGGAAATCATAAATAACCTTTTAAATATTTAATTATTACTGACACGGCTACCAAAAATAATACTAACACATCTGTACTTTCTGCCGTTGCCAAAAACATGAGTGACAATTTGGTGCCATTACCAATTTGATTGCTGGCGATACAATGAATGTGTACACAGTGGTAGTGTAATATGGATTTCATTGAAATGCAGAGAAAACACATCGACAGATCATCATGCACCATCATGATCAGCCAACACTCACCTGCATGATAGGCTATAGACCCTCTGCTCCAACCTGGATGTCTGTTTTTGGGGTAGTCCTGTGAGACACAAGAGAAAGTTCCTCCATCCATTTCTTTTTTCATTTTTTATGTATTGATGGACATTTCTCTTCTTCTCTCCCTCTCGTTTTCTGTCTTGAATGGGACAGACGGACTCAAAATTCACCACAAAAGCAAAAATGTTGCCTCACGCGCAGCATTACGAACAATGATTGTAGCCTTTGGCATCCAGAAATGTCAGTGTTTAGACTGACATTTTGGAATCCAAGCTGATGGATGATCTCAGATAGCTGCAGAAATGACACGAAAGCTCTGAGAAAACGCCAAACCAGGTGTTGTTGTCTCACACACCTGTACATGTATATAGGATCAATCTAATTCATGTTTTAATTGGGATATCTCAACAAAGACGAGTACACATATTTATTGTGTGTTTCGCCTAATTAAATTTGGGCTTGCACATCATACAGACTTGACAAGCTGCATAAAAAACTACATCCTCTATGATCACGAAAATAACAGTTAATTGAGAGTAATAAAAGTGATTTGTAACTGGAATTTGCTCAGAGGCCAGATATCTTTAAAAATACAACAACTGTGTCTGTGTTTATAGTGCAAACTCCATACCAAATGTTAGCAGAGTCTCTGGGTGATTTGGAGCAGTAGTTAAGAAGTCTGCAAGTCTGCTCACTGTACTTGTTTATTCCTAATTTGCCAGCAAGTGGATGTATATAATTTCCAAGTGACATGTAAAACCCACAACCTAATCTTCTCCTGATTTATAAGTATCTGCTTCTTCAAATAGAACTACATGCATTTTGTATGTAGCATTGGGCATCCTAAAGTGTTGTTTCTACAAAGATGGTTTGTGGGACAAACAACAAACCAACATAATCTTTAACCAAGCAATGAGACTCTGATCAGCTGAATCACCTGTAGACTACGCAACTTTGAGTTGGATTTTCTGTAATAAAAACAGATCGTGAAGTGTAAAGTCTAAGTAAACATATAAGCCCCTGTAAGCGGAGCACTAACGTGATCATGGGTAACAGCAACAGGTGAGAAAAGGAGATAAGACTGAAGGAAAACCACAGAATTAAAGAGATAAGGTGCGTAGAAAACAGAGACGATGGGGCTTTACCCCGAAGCGACAAAAGAGAAAGGAATGCACCATAAACAATTGCTTCTTCATCCAATACAAGCAGCCACTGAGTGACTAGTAACTGTTAAGCATGTATTACCCAGAGACTGAGAGAGAGACACCTTTGTTTTGATTTCTGTAGCGAGAGGTAATGCTTCCCATCAGCAGACTGGTGCATCTTGCAGGAGATGACGGAGGATGGAATAAAACCTCAGGAATGACCGTTTGATGTATCTATAATGCTACACCAAAACCGCAGCCACGTTGAGAAAAACAATTCCTGGAAAACAATCAGCAAAATGACAGAGCTCTATTCTCCACACAGTCTGACCCGAGGGCACAACGTGCCCACACCTCACACAGTAACTACCGGCGGAGGAGTCACGGGGAGCTTGAGTGCACCAACAGTGATCCACCACGTCCCAGGCTGAGAGCACCATCACAGCTGGCAAAACAGCAGTGTGATTAGCAAGACTGAAGCTCAGTCAATTAGCATCCAATAACTGAGAATCCCAGCGAGGGCAGCACAATCATTTCATATCTGTTGTTTAAATGGCACGATGATGACTGCATCCCCCAGCCACCATTCTGCTGTTTTAAACAGGATTTAAACAGGATGTGCACATGAGTTCATGAGATTTTCATGTGAGGCCAAAAGCAGCCGGTTGCAATTCTGATGTGTAAACATTCAACAAGTCTTCTCTCAGACCCAACTTATTTCCAAAATATGGATCATCTCTCGATGTCATCATTTGTGATTTAATACCACCTAATTAATTAGGATATCAGCCTTTAATTGTTTAGCCTGAGGATCTTCGGCATACCTTTAATTCTTTTCTATTCATCCCATCTTGTGTACGGTGACTGACTGTGTGAAAAGAGGACGTAAAATAAAGCAGGAACTGAAAGAATCTAAGACAAAACATCAGATGTTCTCATCTTATCCCATGCCTAACCTTTCATATACTCGACTGCAGTGTTCTAGTTGACATAGATTAGCATGTAAACCGATCAACCTGCTTTCTATGGAAAACCAGATGTGGGGGTAAAATGAGACAATATTTATTCTGTTGTTAGCTTTTCCTCTTTCCATCACTCAGACTGGAAACAGTGAGAGCAGTGGTGCATATGATGGAGAGCGATGATGAGGGGTGTGTGTGTATGTGTGTGTGTGTGTGTGTGTGTGTGTGTGTGTGTGTGTGTGTGTGTGTGTGTGTGTGTGTGGGGGGGGGGTTCTTTACTGACAGATAACCACAGAGTGTGCAGTAAGTAACACGGTGTGTCAATCAGGAGGCTCTTACCCTGCGTGCCAGCCCCAGGGCAATGTAACACTTCTCTCCAGCATCTGTGATCTCCAGTTCATAGTAGTGGAAACGTGTGTTGAGAGGCCGACGGGCCTGAGCCAAGCCCACGTCCACGATGCTCTTCCCTTTGCCCATGTACTCCAGCAGCTGTGGAAATAACACAGACACATACAGTTACCTGCCCAGCTCCAAACAGCAGACAGACAAAGTTAGCAAGTAGCTAGTTGGTAAATACATTGGAGCATCTATCAGGTAAAGATAAACATATTTCTCTCATGAGTTGAACAACAACACTAAAAGGAGAAGGAATATTGGATTTACATTCATGGGGTGGCCAAAAACATGACTGCAAAATAAATACCAATGTTGCTTCATGTGCTGCTGGATGTGTAATTAAGACACTTTTTTTTTTGCTAAAAGCTATTGTTACTGCATACACTACACCTTAGCTACAACAACTTCGTAAAATGATAATATGTCTAGAATATATATTTTAGTCAAAGAAATGAAAAGTTGAATTCATAACAAATAAAACACACCCTTGCTCAATTCAATACACTCAGGGGTTTTGGCTCTACAGCCTTATCTAGTCTGGTATGACTAGTAGCTTTTGGTAGCTAATGTTAGCTAACTAAAGTAGATAGGAGTATATAACAAACTTCATGACCCTTCTTTACTTGTGTTACGGTTACATTATGTTTTAGCATATAGCATCCTCCCATGTTTGTCATGTCCCATGTTTGTCCCATGAGCCAAAGTCCTGCCCTATTTCAAAAAGTAGCTTCTGTGCCACTGGTCTCCAAAATGCGTTATGCAGCACTTTTGTTTTTTCTGAACCAGCTCAAACAGTGTGACGAGAATTAGGCTACTTTCTGTATTTGCTATTCCGTGCAAACTCATTAAAGAAACATGCTTTTAGATTCCAAACCTCACAATCATTTGAGTCTTATTATTATTTAGATAAATAAATGGAAACACTATCTAGCTTTAGTCAAGCAGACTGTTAAACCTAATGTATGATTAGGCATGTCAAAAAAAACAATAGCTTAAAGCATGAAATAATTTACCGCTGGGAAATTTTGAAAAAAATGTTTATGGAAAGGCAGGGTGGGTATAATCTGAGAGAAGAACTAAACTTTAAAAAGCTCAAAATAAGAACAACTTTAAAAAGTTTGTGAGTCACGATCTCTGGGGTGAGTTTGTGGAAACCATTCCGGAGCAGGTGCTAAAACATTGTACAAACATTATACAGTTTAAACAGTTATAAAAACACTTTATTAAAAGGATATGAGGAGGAAGAGAGGTGATTGTGAGGGTGGGTTAATATACTGATTGTACTGGGGTGGGTGATTGGGGTAATGGGTTGTTTGGTGCAAAATGTAAAAAATGTTTGGTAGGTGTTTAAAATTATATATATATATATATATATAGTGTATATTTGTTATCTTGCTATCTCAGCTATGAATATATAATATAAAATGTATGACATATACAAAATTGATTATATACACACACACACACACACACACACACACACACACACACACACACACACACACACACACACACACACACACACACACACACACACACACACACACACACACACACAGGAACAATTTAAAGTTGAATGAGGGGTGGGAAAAATAACCCGTCCGCTCCTTTTCGGACAGATTGAACATATTGTTTGTAACACTTTATAGATATTGTTTCCTTTTGGTGTGTTGCTACACACTTATTGTCTTTTTACATTTTATTTTATTGTTGTTACTTTTTGTTTGAAATAAAAAAAAAGAAAGAAAGAAAGAAAGTTTATTCAAATTATTATAACAACTCAAAAACTCCTGGGTTCATCCCAGACTGTACACTGCATTTCACTGCTAGTCATATCATGTCTGACACGGCTGCTGCTTCCCTCTCAGGTTGGCTAGAGATGGGAGTTGAATAAGATGAAAGAGCATGTTTTATTCACACATTATCCTATTAGGGACGTTAGATGATGAGGTGAAAAACTAGGTCGTAACGTCATGCAATCCTTTCTTCTGGAAAAATGGGGCAGGGTTTGGATTTGTCATCCCTGCGAACTGTTTGGGTACTAAAAGCAAAGCTACAGCAACACAACAGAGATAACTGTTTACTGCATGCAGCAGAGGACATCAACACCAACAACGCTGAGTCCATTTCCCAAATGTCATCAGAGCAGTAGATGAACTCTGTGTCTAGTTTATTTGCTTGAATCTTAAATCATACACCTACTTTAAATAAATAAGATATATTCCAAGTCTCATCCATCATAATTTACAGGCTGATTCATTTTCAGAGAACTTGTGTTTTCTCATACTCATCCTCCTCTTCCCTTTCTGGCAGTATATAAGCACAACCTCAAGTGGTAAACAGTTGCTCCGGTGCAATTGCAAATAGATGACGAAACCAAGAAACCACGATGTCTAATAAAGCATGTTTCTACCAAGCAGTCCGGTTCAGTCCAGTTCAGTAGGTTACACATTAGAACGGTTATTTATGCGCTTCCATTGTCAAAAGTTGTGGATGGTACCAATCGAACCGCTCTGTTACGTCCCGTTTTTTTCGTCACAATAACAAGGTTTTTCAGCTTGTTTCTCAGCGCATGGCTGTCCACGGCTGTTACCATCTAGTAACAACCCTGCCTACATTTAAGAGTACTCTCTACGGTGGAACAGAATCAGAGCAGATCTAGTGTTTAGGTACATGTCCATACGGGTTACATACGGTTCTAAAGTTACTATACCGAAAGTATTTGATGGAAGGGCGGCTTAAGTGGAAATCACAAATCCTGTAATTTAAAAACTTTAATATCACATTAAAAATATTTAAGAACGCTCATCCCTCATGAGCCTTGAAAATCCACAGAAAAGCACCACTCTTGCTTTGTTAATAACATGTTTTATTTTTTGGAGTGTTTGATTGATGATGCAGGGAGATCAGACAGCGGTTTGTGAGCCCTGCGTTCATACAGGACAGGGCCAAATTTGTAGAAATAAAGGATAATTAAATGTGTGGGTGGCATACAGGTACTGCCTAAGGGCTATTCAGCTGCGATCCCTTCCCATCCCCTTTCTATTGAGGTTTTGCATCAACGCCTGAGTCAGACACAAACACTGCAGTCCTACCGTCACAGTAGGAGTCCCAAAAAAAGAGAGAGAGAGGAGGTCAAGCAGTACTTTTAGAGAAAACATTGGTCTCTTCTTATTAGGTATTTAGGAAAAAGATAATATTTATGTCTATATTTGTATATTTATGAGATTTGGGTTAAGACTTGCAATCTAAACACTTGCATTTGCACTCTGATTTGGATTTGACACGCATCCACCAGTTCCATATAGGCTTACTGATACTGTGTTTGTGGACAGATTTTGTATTTAACTTTTTGATCAATTCCTGTTGCAGTTATTCACTTCCAACAATTTTGAATAAAACCATCGGAGAAGACAGAGGCAGACTTCATAGGTGTCTGTATGTGTCCGGTCTTGGACATGTTGGCCAGAGTATACGCTGCTAGGGTTCAAGTTCTCCACAAACTCTTTGTTAAAAGTACTCCACCGATTTAATATTGTCTCACAACCATGGTGATATTAAATCTACATCGATGAAGCAGAATCAGAACAGTACTATTCTACACAGTGTTCTTCTCTGTCAAAACCTGGCACCTACATTAACTAAAATGCAACTCCAACTGCTGACAGTCAGGTTGGAGATTTGGGTGTGTTATGCAGCTAATGTAGCCCCAAGCAGAGATGATGAGCGAGCTACAGTGATCTGGTAAACTCCCTTCTTTCTAACTCCTCACTTCCAGATTTTCAAATGTGTAGTCTTCACCCCCAACCAACACTTGACGTAATTTATCAGACTTCTCACAGCTCTCTCTGGAGCCTCAAAATGCTTTATACAACTTTTTTTTTAAAGTGCTCATATTATGCTCATTTTCAGGTTCATAATTGTATTCATGTTTCATGTTTCATTTTCAAAAAACACCATATTTTTTGTTGCTGCAGCTCCTCTTTTCACCCTGTGTGTTGAGCTCTCTGTTTTAGCTACAGAGTGAGGCATCTCACTTCACTTATGTTCCATCTTTGTTGGGAGTCGTACATGCGCAGTACCTAGGTAAGGACTACTAGCTAATGTCAACATCCTCCCAACCAATCATTACACAGCATGAACCTTTTAAGGGAAACAACCTGTCACATTTTTATTTTACGGTATATTTAACGTCCCTGACTGGCAGACCTGAATACAACAGAACTGGAAAAAACAGAATATCCATTTTTGAATACATTTTTCCTTTTGTCTATCTCTCAGCAACAGGACTTACCGTGCCGGTCACTTTGACGTCATGGAGACGGCCCCAGTCCTCTTCATGACTATCCACAATCATTTGTCCATCATCCTCCTCCGTCCCACATTCAGCGTTCAGGTCCAGCTGCACTTCTTCCCCCAAAGAGTGCATTCCCACGGCCGGGTAGAGAGCATCAGGAGATGCTGGGATTTCCACACTGCCGACCTTGGCACACATTCAAATACCGTATTGTTTAGAGAAAGGTAGCTGGGAACTCTGTATACATTCACAAATAAAATTTGAATGATGAATAAATTCTGTCTAAGGTGACGTAATATGATGGTAACAAAGCACTTACCTCTTTGCCATTTTTGGTAAAAAACACAGTTAGCTGTCTATCATCAGAGTCCAGAGATACTCCACAGCCGATTCTGTCACCTCTGCAGCATTTTGGGCCAAACTGCTGTCCTACAGTGTTGCCATTATACAGCCTGTGGAAAGACAAGTTGGGGAGGTTGAGGTTCAGATCCGTTGTATTACAATCACACTTTTATATTATCCTGGCTAGACTACTGCAATTTCCTTTTCACCTGCCCTAGCAAGTTGTCCCTGGACTCCTCTAAAACCCCTTTCAGACCAATGGCTCAATCAGGGTTATACCCAGGTCAACTGTGTGTTTGAATGGGGTAACCATCCTTGATCTACTCGGCTTCGCGACCCAGCTAGCAAGGTGGGTTTGATCAGGGTAGGCTAGGGTAGATTTCAATGTGAATTGCGCACGACCTGGGTCGCTAACAGCCGGGGCGGGACAAATTATGTGATTGGTTGGAAATGACAGTGGGGCAGTCGTCACAGGTTGCCGTCTATGTTCGCCGCACACTTTAAAAAAAATAACATGTGCTTTATGTTGGGTTTTCACCATAGACTGTATAGAACTAGGATGTTCACAGGCAGCTTCAACAACAGCAGAGTGGAGCGGAGCGGTTCAATTCATTTTTGAACAGTCCGCTGGCAGTGGGTGCCCGGATGTTTACTAGTCTGCCTTTTGCAAGTTTTCCAGGCGAAACTGCCTGTAAAAACCCAGCGTTAAAATATATGAAATAAAGTTTTGTTTAATCCTCTTGGCGCCGCTGCTCTTACTCCCTCTCTGTCTTGCTTGAGATGTCTGCAGAATGCAGTTCAGAGCAGCTGCTGGGTAGCGCAAATCTCTCTCTTTTTTTCTCTGACTTTTTAAAAAAAATTTTATACTTTACTTTTAATGAAATCAAACAAAGAGAAATGTTCTCCCCTCGTCTTAAAATAGTCGATACCACAGTAACCTACTTCCTCGTCCAGCTGCTGCAATAAATATGCAGAGGAAGAGAGATCACTGCACAAAATCATCTGAGAAGTGTTTGATGGTTATTTATTTGTGCTTTAAAACATAATCACTGCAAAACAATCATAAAATAAGCTTTATTTATCTCTCCCTAGTGTACAGTGACAGATTCAAGTAACTACAAAACATTAGTTCTGCTGGTATACAGATGGACTGGAGGATGTGATGTTATAGTGCGTTCCATTTACCTCGGACCTCGGAAGCCAAAGCTGGGAATGACGTCACACCCGAGTTGAATGCGTTCCATTTACAAGTCGGATTTTCATTGTTTTCATTAGCTCTAGCCAGAGGTGTCAAAAGTATTCACATTCATTACTCAGGCAGAAGTATAGATACTAGGTTTTAAAAAGACTTCTGTAGAAGTTGAAGTATCAACTCATGCTTTTTACTCAAGTAAAAGTGTAAAAGTACTGGTTTCAAAACTACTTAAGGTATAAAAGTAAAAGTAATGTAAGGGGGAAGAAAATGCCATTAAGGACAAAAGCTTAGGCCGCGCCACAGAAGCCTATAGTACACTACCCCACCTCCCCCAAAAAACATTTTTCTAAAGGCCATAATGACTATAATGTTATATTAAAATGTTAATGTTGAAAAATCAGGGATGCACCTGTTTCAGCCGCATTTATGCCCATTGAAAATGAATGCATTTTAGTACAATGCAAATACATTAAAGAACCATATATGTGTACTACTGAGCATTAACGTGTTTCATGGAGCGGAAGATGTGATGACTAGTTGCCTATAAGTATTGTAATGGTGCAAAAAGTCAAACTTCAGAGGCATGTTATCAACAGCCTTTATTGGAATGTAAATGTACATCCAAGCTTAGCTGCAGGAATCTGTGAGGGCAACGAATGTAAGATAACAAAACTGGACAAGAAAATTGCCGGTGCTTGGTTGGGACATTTCGCTGGAGTTCTCTTGAGTCTCTTCCACGGACATCTTCGTACTGGGCTACATACGTCTGCTATTTCCTTGTGTGACGTGATTTGTGTCATGGGCAGGTGCGATGGATCACGTACCAACCAATAGGGTGTCAGAATGGTATATGTTTATACTTCTCATCCAACCACAATCAAATTCACTCTATCCGGATGGCGCGATTTATCTGGGTAGGTTTTTGGTTGTTTTTGTGTTTTTTTGAATGATGACAAGCCGGAATGAAAACAAGTCAAACTGTAATAGGAGTAACCAGGCTATTTTTAAAATGTAAGGAGTAGAAAGTACAGATAATTGCATGAAAATGTAAGGAGTAGAGCGTCTGTTTCAGAGCAGCAGAGAGAAGCGCAGACATATCAGTGGCACCAGATTTTCGTCTGTATGCAAACGTCAATATGGAATGGATTAATCTGCGTTAATTTTTTTAACGCGTTGTTTTTTCTCAGATTAATTAATCGAAATTAACGCGTTATTTTGACAGCCCTAATAGATACCCAAAATTTCTACTTAAGTTACTTGACCCCTCTGGCTCTAGCCAGGTTAGTCATTGTTAGCAATGCCAGTTTATAACAAAGCATTACGCAGTTTTTTGTGCATACAAACAGCATAACATCATGTCTACAGAAGAAGAATGGAAGATGGACAGCACTGTGTGTACGACTGATTTAGTGAGACACAAATAACACAGAAGTGTTTACAACTATATGTTAAACAGCTTTCACAACTGTTGATGCACGGAGCAGCCATGTTGGATTTTCAGCTTGGGGTACTTCGTGGCTGCCCGAGTTCCGAGCTCGGAAATCCGAGGTCAGGGGGCGTGCTTCCGACTTTGACCTCGGAAAATCTGAGTTACGAGTACAAATGGAATGCACTATCAGCAGTTCAGTTGAATATGACATGAAAGCCCCGCCCATTTCTATCATTTAAGGTAATCGTTATGCATTGCTCCCGGGTTTACCCAGGTGAACTCTGAATTGTTATGACCAGGGATATACCCATTTAGACTGGCTTGGTTTGAATTTCCAAAAGGAGGGTTGAACGCTGATCAGACAACCCTAGCTCAACCTGGCTATTGTTTTAAGACAGGAAAACAATTGTGAACCTATCCTTTAAGAACATGTTCTGTGAGCTTGTGTATGTACAGTATAACATTACGTTGTGTCAGAAGTACATTATTCTGCTGCATCTCCGTGTATCATTAAGAGAGTGTACAGTATATGTAAAGAAAATGGTCATTGTCACATACTTGCCATCATCAGCATGAAAAGCCACAGAATGCGGGAGCCAACCGGGCTGATGGTCCAGCTTGTAGAGCTGAGGTACCAAACCAACAGCAATCATTCCCCTCACTCCTGTATCGATAATGGTGACCTGCAAACACCACAGGTTCAATAATCACTCAGAAACAAGAGAGGAAGTATCACTGCAGTTGAAAAGCCCCTTTCTTCTTCTTTTTTTTTTTAATGCTTTATAGAGACTCCAAAAACCAGAAACGGATTCTCTTTGGAAAGTCTTCAAACAGTAATATAATCAAGATTTCCCTTATTTTTATCTGCAAACAAACACATTTTCAAAATTGTGAGCATAAAAACGTAGTTTCTTCTAAATAATATGATTCATTTCAGTCTTGCTCTGACACATCTTAGGATGTCGACCCTGAATTCACAAAAGCCGTCTTAACAACCAGAGCAATGAGTCATCTACTAATTACACACCATGTGTGGGAGGCGTTTATATTGTGCATAAGCAGAGGAAGATAAGGTGAGGGTGAAGGACACAGATGTATTTCTCTTATAATCAGAACTTTTCATTTGGTGGATTTTGTCATACAGATATACCAAATAACATGCACAGTACTAGTATGTTATGTTGACAAAAAAAACAGGTTTTAAGCAAGCAACGTAATCCTGTTTAGCTAACACTAATTTATATTTCAGTGAACAAGACACAGCCATGCTACCTGCTCTGCTAAGCTGAACCTATGTTTTAAGCTAAATGCTAATGCTAGCATTTAGGGGTGACCCCGAATAGTCGAATATCCGATACTTCGATCAAAAGGAGCCCGATTCGACAGAAGCTTTTGAAAAAAATCTTTTAAAAGTGTGTAAATAAATTCAACCGCCCCATGACAGATTTAAGTTTCACTTCCATGATCCGTGACCGACGGAGGAGCATCATGGCGGCAGTAGTCTCGCTTTGCCAGACCTTCCGTCACAACGCTGCGGAGGAGGGTCTGGCTAGTCCACACAGCATTCCGGGATGGGAGAAAAACGTGCTCCGGTTTATTGCCATTTCTTTAAACCAATCACAATCGTCATGCGAGGCGCTAATCACTGCACAGAGCCCCGGTGCCACTGCAAAATAGCTTCGGGAAGGAACTTGTTTTGGTGGAACGTGTACGTTCAAAGGTTGTTTGAACATCAAGGATATAGACTAGTAGACGATAGGCAAGTCTTGACGATTCTGATTTGACTATGTAAATTCTTACCCCTACTAGCATGGCAACATGCTCACAATGACAACGCTACCACGCTGATGATTAGCAGGTATAAAGTTTGTTCGCCATCTTAGTTTTTTTGCATGTTAGTATGCTAATTAGCATTAAGTACAAAGTACAGCTGAGGCTTATGGGAATATCATTCGTTTTGCAGGTATTTAGCTATAAACTAAAGTATTGGAAAATACATTTTTGATGCTGGTGCTGCTACCGGTGTAGGGGATCACCAACGTCAGAGGGACTTATTCTCTGCAGACCATGAATGTCTGTATAAAATTTCATGGCAATCCATCCAGTAGTTGTTGAGATATTTCAAGTGGATAGTCCACCTCGTAGCTTTACAGATTTTATGGTAGGAAAATCATACACGGTGACATCAAAATGCCCATTTGAGTGCTGCAGGTTTATTTGCCATAAAAGCTTTCTGTTTCTTCTCCTTCAGGCTTTTTACATGCCATCACATTTTGCTTTTGGGTTGGCACTGCTTCTCTTTTCACTTCATGAAGTTTTCCAAACCAATCTAAAACGATATAGCATATCTTTGTTCAAAACTGCATGTTGGTTCAAAGTGAAAACCCTGAAGTAAAGAGCTGGCCTTTACCATTGTTATCATAACTGAATACTGACCATATGACATCATCCCTAGAGAGCTGTACATGGACGCACTGCAATCGGAGCACTGCTGGCAAATGCAGGGCGAGGAGCAGAGGAAACTTTTAAGTTATTTCCCATGACCTCAACAATGGCCTATTGAGTGAGGATAAGTCCCTTTTTTCTGTGTCAGTGTAAAACATGCAGATGAACCCTAAAATCTACCATCAGATCAACAATCAGCATCCACTTCACTATCATTTATTAGCTTATTTGCCCATTTACGCAAATCGCTTCCTCCCTCCTCCTACATGACTCCCACAAAGTGAGTCACAGGGATGAAGCACACGCAAGTTTAAAGGTTGAGAGGGTTAGTTACTGTTTCACTACACGTCAGACTGGGACAGGATATGTGTGTGCTAGGCAAGTTTGAACATGGTTTATTCTGAGAAACAGTCACTGTCCTGGGATGTTTTTGCACTACAGTGTCTAGACTACCAAGAACTGTGAAAATAAACAAACCAGCACATGATTTGTAATGAGGTGCGACTTACTGTATTTGGCTTTGTGAAACTAGTTTGTCAGGCAAGCCCCTGTATTAGATTAAGTCAGTTCACCCATCAAGTCAAAAGCACCACAGAAACTTGTATATACTGTATCTGTATGCAGCAGCTGTAAATGCAGTGTTACAGTATGTAAGAGAGCTTGACCCCTCATACTGGCTGACAGAGATTTACTGGCTGCTAGCTGAGGCTGTTTACAAATAAAGAATCTGACTCAGCTGGTGTCAACAGCACGGTATTGTATATTTTAGCCACCTAGCAGCAACTAAGACTTGTTGCTGGCATTTTAGCACAATATCATGCAAGTAGCCATCAAGTGCATATTTCACGTTTTGAAACGAGTCTGATTGAAAGATACAAAGACGTTTTTAAACAACTCATGCAGCTAACATGATCTTAATTAGCTAGCTAGCTACAGCTGATAAAATCTGCCCGCAACGACTGGCTAGAGATGTGAAGCCTGCTTTTGTCAGAATTCAAGAACTTGTTGTTTCAAAAATTTAGAGAATTTTAAGTTTAAAATCTGCCTTCGTTATCATTGTAAACAACATAGGTTCCATGCCAGGGTGGAAGGCTTGACAGGCATAGCAACAGTAACTAAGAGGGGAGGGGCTTACAACACCTTTGTATGAAGTGAATCAATGTTAATAATAGCATGAATTTTCTGCAGATAAATTGCAGGAAATGTGTGTGACGTGAGTGAGTGCACGTACTGAGTTCCTGGAAGACTAAAGCTCTTCCTATTTGGCTTCTCCTCTGATCCAAAAATACATTGTTGTCTCTTCTTAATGACAAAGGTTTTACAATAAAAAATGATGCGATCAAAAGACAATTTATTGACCCTAACTGAACTTGGTAAGTTGACTGAACAGTGTGTCAACATCAAAGTTGTTCGAAAAGAGATCTGTTGCTATTTTCTGGGCTGGGGCTGAGACTTAATTGCTGACGCTGCTTCTGAATTTGGTGTAAAAGACTTTGGCATAATAGCTTTAGTAATCAACACTGTACTCCCATTGTCCCAGCGCACAATGTAGAAAGAGCTGCCAGGTGATTGAACACATTTATTTCCAAGCTGAAAGATCTTTGTTTCTGATAAAAGTGCCGTTACCAGAAGGTGTCATGATTTTCTTTTTCAGTGTGGCTCAGCAAGATGACGACTAGCAGTCAGACACAATGGCCTCCTGTCATCCAACACAGAACAAGGGCTGTGTCCTAAATCCATAATACTAATGCTTTAAAGTTAACACTATATACTACTCTTCACAGTACAGTTTTGACAGTTAGTGTACAAAAAAAATGAATGTAATTTATCATATTCTACTCGCAGGAAATGAAACAAGATGTGGATCACTGCTCACAGTTTCAAATATACTGCAGAATTTCTTTACCAAACACTAATACTTTATTTTTTTGTTGTTGTCTGAAATGTATCTGAGCTGAAAACGCCGGTACAATGTCTTATGGTTGAAAACTGTTTGTTATTTCCAGTTTAGAGGAGCTCCTTCATTTCAGTGGTGTACTGCATTGTGGGACAATACGTGTCCATCAATACCACAAAAACCAATTAATTTGTATTACTAGTATCCTTGATTATATTCAATTTTGTAAAACTTCCACTGGGAACGCATTACAAACTCAAAACCCCTGTAAAATGAGTGTGGAAATGGAGACACAGTACTTACAGTAGGTTACAGTAGAAACACCCCCACTACATACGTTTGCAAGTAGTATGTACAGCTTACACTTGATTAATTCCAAGGAATCTTCACTTCTATCTTCATTTGTTATGTTAAAACAATTCTGAACAAGTGGGCTGTTGCATCACAGCATATTCTTCTTAAATTAAAACATATTTGATAAGGGTAATACTAAGAAGAGTGGAGAGCTATCTTATCTCATTTTAGGGTGACCTCTTACCACCAGTCCAGGGACAGTGGATGTAAAATAGCCTCAGGCTAATTCTGGCACATTTTCCCTTTTATGTATTATTAGTGTGCATTGTCCCTGACAAATAAACCTGAAATAAATAAATAAATATCAAAAATGTTGTGAACTGTCAAAAGTAGACAGCTGTGCAGTCAATAGAGTACAGAGTATAACTAGTGAGAATGGCTGAAAACCTGTTGGACTGATGATGCTTATTTGTGTTCGCAAGGACATTACACTGGCAGTTAATCAACAATGAAGCTGTAGTACATAACACCACCCCCCAAACACCCACAGCACAGGTTTGAGTTCAGTTTGGGTTCATCATTGAATATCACACTGAGACTAGTGAGGACACAGAGTAAATAATTATTGTAAATTAGTCAGGTTTACATGTAAAATCAAATAACTAAATGACGAATGTGTGGCTGTAACATTGAAATGATCAACTCTTACTTCAAAATAGCGATTTCTTCTTGACAATGGCCTGGCTGCCACAAAACACCCAACTTCATCTGAATTCCCATGATACCTACAAAGAGATGCAAAAAGAAAACCAAAATATTACTATGCAAGCAAAGTGGGTTGCTAATTCAGCAAGTAAAGGAAGAGTTCTAGCATAACCATATTACAAATCTGTGTCTCCAGTTCAAACAGTCATGGTGGCATTGCTCATCACTGTTACCTGAGTATGTCCCCGTCTCTAAGCATCCTTTTGAGCCGCTCCCGGTATCGCACCGCTCGCACTTCACGAATTTCTCGAATTCGCCTCCTCCAGTTCAGAAAGCGATAATGAATGTTTATGTCGTCCATGTCTGAAAATCATTACAATCTAGGGAAACAAATCACAAAGTATTACTGCTTTAGAGCTGGTCAACTAACATTATATATTTATTTACATACAATGTAATTTGTTTCTGATGATATTTTAGACTAAAATATTAAACTAGAAGGACCTGGCTTTGATCCTCAGGCTAAAGCCTGACTGCGAGGAGTTGGTGCGTTTGTTTTTCCATTTATGTTTAATCCCACATTCCAGAGACAAGCAAAGGCCTGGACAGTGATTGTACACTGCCAACAGGCACATACAGTACATTAGTCCCCTATTTGTGTTATCCCTGTTATGGTCAGGTGTCTCCCTTGGGTGTTTTCCACCCCATGTGAACCTTAACTGACTCTAGCATAGACTTAAACTTCTGTTAATGCCTGTGTATAAAAGACACCCTTGACTCAGTGATGTGTTTCTGGTCTTTCTCTACCTGAAGTACTGCAAACATAAATGCCAACATTTGAACTTAATGTCTCACTGGTCTATGACTGCAGCAAATTATAATTGTTATTATTTATCAATCTGTCAATAATTTTCTCAGTCAATCAATCAATCAATCGTTTAGTCAAGAGTCAAAACATAATGAAAAATCCCCATCACAAATTTAAACCTGAAAAAAATCTGTTGTTAGGCTAATATATTAATATTCGCAGATTATTTTCTGTCCATCAATTAATCAATACATTTTTCAACTCAACTGTGGTGTATTTAATCGATTATGATGTTTTCCCCTGTCGTCATTAAAGTCAGAGGGAATCAGGTGAACACGTTTTCACAGTCAGGATTTGTTGGTCCTTTTTAAATTCATAACTCAGTATTTTAATACAAAAGCATTCAAGTGTGTGGATTTTTTATTTTAGCTAGCTCAGTGGTGGATCATCATTACACATGCGTACAGAGCCCCCAGGTAGTATTACACAGACTGACGAAGGGATAAAATAGTTTCGTTTACTGAAATGTTGTGTTCCTGGAAATGATGGGCTCATTTTTTGTGAAGATAAAACAAAGTTACCAACGTAAATATGACTAAAAAGTAGTTAAGGATCTAACCGGTAATGTGTTTTGATAAAGTAAACAAATATGCGAGCTATCGCCTCATTTTATTATTCTTAGCGTGTTAACTTCTCTGCTTTAACCTTTTACGAGCCTACCCTAAATGCCGCATCGTATTTCCCAAACTACAGGCAGGACTCGGTTGGCCGGTTAGCTGCTTTCAGCTTTACTAAATTATCGCTAATAATGTACTGTAAACATGACTGTATCTCAGGTTATAGTCAAACTATTCAAAGCCTATCTGTCTCATGATGGTTCCTTACTGTTTTAAAACTTGTAACGCGTCGTCCTTCGGTTTTTCTTCCAATTTTAAGGAGTTGAAGTCTGTCACTTTATGTCCAACCTGCGCCGTCGGAAGTCCCGCCCTCTCAACCAATCACATGAGAGGATAAATACAGTGTGTGTAGTCCTTAACCTGTGCACTGCTGTCTGTTAATGTAGTCTTTCAAAAGGCTTCTTTCTGTGGTTTTACAGTTGATGTTGTACATATGTGTAACCCGAGGAGTACAAATAGGCTACAGTGTGTCGATATACCGTAAAATCTGGGGCAAAAAAAACTTTTAAGACGTTAAGACCTTAACAAGAAAAAAAATAAGCATTGTCCCCTCACCAGTTTTTATAAAAAAAGTTTTTATTTTATACAAAATAAATAATGAAAGTTGACTTGTCTAGGAGAACCCTTTTTGTCTATATTAATACCTGTGCATAACTACAAAACAATTTAAACAATAAAAATGGCTTTAAAGTTTGTATGTACACAACTCTGATTGAGTATGGTTTACTGGCTTGCCATGGTATACTTTTTATCCAAATCAATCCTAACCTCCATAATTTCTGGCCCAAAACTGTGCATAACTCATGTTATTATTGCTTTCTTAGCCAATGCACTTTGCCTTTGTAGGGCTGTAAGTAGCCTATTGTTTTACTTTTGGAATGGCATGAATCACAGAGTAGCTAAAGTTGGGCTGTTAAGTCACAATAAGCTGGATATTATATTGAAGTTTGCTTGGAACATCTTTTTCCGGGATTAATAATCTGTGAGAAGCATAAAGAAAAGAAAGACAGGGATTGTTTAGAACTTTACCAAAAGTCATTCTGTCAGTGATGCAATGTGGCCCTTTCATTTTCATTAAATTTTTCTCCTATCAGATACCTTATCCCAATAATGAAAAAAACCTATGAATTCAGTATCATCCCCAGAGGTCTAATACATCCAAACATAGGACAAATCAAATAATTCAGTTTTTTCACTGTGTTAAAGTGCCCATATTATGAAAAAATCCCTTTTTCTGGGATTTGGGGTGTTATTTTGTGTCTCTGGTGCTTCCACACACATACAAACTTGGGAAAAAAAACATCCATGGTGTTTTGAGTGAGATACGGGTTTCTGAATGTGTCCTGCCTTCAGTCTCCAGGTGAGCTAGCATGCTAGCTCGTTCTGAATGGCAAAACACTGCTACCACACACACTAGTTCACCATAATCTACAAAAGAACTACTTACATGTCCCTATTCTGCAGTTATTCCACACAAAGTTGGAAGTGTGCCCTCCTGTAGAAGAAGTCTCCCGGGTAATCCTGCCTTGTACTACTGAAGTTGTAGAACCAAACAGCTAGCGTGTAGCTGTGATCTTACCTAGCTACTGCGCATGTGCGACTGCCAACAAAGATGTTACAGCAGTGAGAGGTCTCACTCTGTAGTTAAAACAGAGACCTGAACACAGGGTGAAAAGAGGAGCTGCAGCAATGTGCAGTACAACAAAAATATGGTGTTTTTTGAAAATTAAACCATGTAAACCTATTCTGGTACATCCTCAAAATACAATTATGAACCTGAAAATGAGCATAATATGGCCACTTTAATATGTTTTCAGATCAAGTAGTCTAACCTCTACTTAATATTTAAGTTAAGTAAATGTATTTCTGTATTGGCCTACATTTATAACTATATTGTATTTGTATCTGAGATAAAGTGGTCACAAACTGTGTATTAAGACAAGTATTGAGATTGTGTCTTCTAATTTAACCTGTTTGTGACTCACAGCCAGTGGAATTTACAGGGTGGGACATTGTGCTCGTGGCTATTAATGTCTTAGTCATCCAACCTCGAGTGGCACTCCTTCAGAGTCGGCCATTCTCTTTAAATCTTTAGCCCTGCAGTTACAGACTCTGTAAACACGCTCTCAGAACAAAGTGTTTGTTTAGTGGTTGCTATTTAAAGAAAAGTCAAAACAATGTCAAAAACAAGGACGAAAAGTATGGAAGTAACTAAATTCCTCTTCCTTTATTGTATTTTATAAGGCCAGTAAGATTATTCATACTTCTTTTTTAAACTCAAGTTTCTTTTTACTTAATTTATGTGCATTTTAAATCATGCTGAGAATACTGTGTTGGCTTTACTTTTCCATTTTGTAATTGTGTATTTTTGTTCTTTTACTGTCATTTTTGTTTTCAACTACCCGTGGTGATAAATTCTGTATAGACAGATGGCAATATCCAAATTTATGTTTATTTTTTATGATTTAAAAAAAAGCAGTGATTTTTTAAAAACTTAAATGGTGAAGCTGAGCAGTGATTGGTTGGTTACATGAAAGTGTCACCTGTGTAAATAAATGATCCCCTCAGTGGGGGAAAAGGCAGAGCAATGGAGTAGCATACAGAGTGATCACTAGGGATTTATGTCGGCGTAGAAACACATTACTATCCTGCAAGATGACAGACAACAAATGGTATGAGCATGCGTGAGTGTGTGTCAGAGACAAGGGGGAACGGGGTGTGCTCAGCTGTGTGGAAATGAGAGGGAAAACTAACATTCTCCATCACGTACCCTCCCATACCTTTCCCCACTGGTTTCGACTCTTTAAAAGCTGCTGCGGTGGTGTCTGACAGCCTCATTATCACTTTGCCTTGGCTTGAGGGAATTACTATCCACCTTTCGACACACATGCAAACTGCAGTCAGTGGAACTAAACTAAGATAGTGCAAAAGAGGGATCAGAAGTCCTCAGCAAGTCAGTTGTAGGAGACTTGACTGTTACCGTTTATTAGTGGACAACTTTCATTGTGAGATGTTTCTGTATTTTAACATCCTGGTGCTGCTCCTCCTGCAGCTGGCTCTGTCAAGCCCAATAATGCCGCTGACCACACCATCCAGAGGATGTCCCACCTGTAAATCAAAGTCCACACAGATTCAGCCTGCTGTAGATTTAAATGCCACCGCTCCGGGCATTGGAGAACCATGCGGGGTCTACATTCTGAGCTGCGCCCATGGTCTACGTTGTGCACCTTCAGAGGACGAGCCAAGGCCCCTCCGTGCCCTGCTGGAAGGCAGGGGAGTCTGCAGTAATGCCAGCAGTGTCGGCCCGACTGAAAATGTCCATACTGTAGGTAAGACGAAATTCAGGTTTCAGTAGGTGAGGTTCATGGTGTATGGATTTTTAAACACCAACACTCACCATTTGCTAATTTATTTGTCAGTTTTCGACAGGGTGACGCCCTTACATTTCACAGTCAATCAATCCTGCTATTATGTGACCATGAGTCTGAATAGTCAAGAGGAATTGTGAACAGAGAAACACACCTGTTTTTACACAATGAGTTTCTTTTTCCACGGCCCAACTGCTCAGGCCCGGACAAGCTCTTACATTAAAACAGGAGATGAAGTGAAACCAGTAGATTGCATGAAAAATGATTATATGGCTCAGTTGTCGCAGTATAACTATTGGTTTTCTTATCGAGATAGGTTTTCAGAATCAGAATCAGAATCAGAATCAGAATAGCTTTATTGCCAAGTACGTTTTTTACACATACAAGGAATTTGTTTTGGTGTTGTAGGTGCACGTTACACATTCTCTAAAATAAGTTAAACAAGCAGGTTAAACAGAACAAACAATATAAGTATAAATATATGTATATATATATATATATATATATATATACACACACAGAATGTATTAAAAATAAGAGAGTAATAGTTGAGATAAAAAGAGCAGATTAAGTACAGTGGCATGCAGTTTTACTAGTGCTTTTAGAATTATTAGTGCTATTAGTTAACTAATAGTGAAGTACATTACACATGCTAAATGTCTGTCTGTATCTGATATCCTAGACCCAGCTCCTACTGAGGATCCAGATGAGGTAAAAAAAAATCCTATCTTAATTATTTAGACAAACCATACATACACTACACTCAATCAGGCACTCACATGTATCTGTTAAACTCTTCCTACAGGCTCCATGTCGTAAACTGCTAAACACACTTATTGAAGGTCTTGATGCCCATTTATTTAAGTCAAATCATGATATCTACATGCCTAACTGTGACAAGCGTGGTTTCTTCAGGAAGAAGCAGGTGAGTTTGCAAAAAAGATAAAATATAGGAAATGACATTAACAAGACTTTTCTATAAACCTGTGTGGCTGTATTTGTTTGTTCTGTTTGTGCAGTGTTGGTCGTCTCGAGGTAAGCGGCGTGGCAAGTGCTGGTGTGTAGATCCGAACGGCATGCCTGTCTCCTCAAACGCTAAACAGAAGGGCGGCCTGAGTTGTTAAAATGCATGAAACCTGGACTGAAGCAGGAGAGGCTGAAGCTTCATTACCGACACGAGATAAAGATGAAGGAACACCAATACATAGTCTAAAGGAGCTCAACACAGTCTCACATCCCATTCTCCACTAGCCAGAAACAACTCTCCACCAATGAAAAGCTGTTTCCAAATCTGGTGTAATCTTTGTCTCCTTGCGCCCTCTACTGAACATATAAGGGCTGTATTGATTAGACATTACTTTCGTATCTACTTATATGAGATGTATATTTACACTATATTACATTTATATTAACGGGCATATTATCCAGACTAGTTTCACACTGTAGCATACGTTGTAGAAACTGCACCTACAGTTGGAGCTTCACAAATTCAAGTTGACATTCATGTTTCAACATTTTAACTCCATTTTAATATTTCAAGCCATCAACCAAGATCAGGAACAAAATGATTTGGATCAATGTATCATGTATTATTATATATTTCACTTTGAAACCACTGTAATTGTATTACTGTAATTGCTGTACATATAATTTAAATATGAGATTCTATTTATGTTAAAATTGCTCACCTTGAGTAAGTAATTTATCAGTGGTTGCCCATCAGCGCAGACACCAGAGGTATTATTTTAAGAACCAGAATTTCTAATGCCGAATTAGATGAGGGGCATTATTATTATGATTTCTTTTCTTTTTTTCATTCATGAAGAAAATGTGCCTCTTGAACAATAAGAGAAGGTGTGTGAAGGTTAAAACTGACACTGACAGGCAATATTGCAAACATGACTTTATGGATGCTTTGTGGATTTTGTGCATTTAAAATACCTTTTGTTACCTTTTTTTAAATAAATATGATTTTGCTCAAAAAGTAAATCCATCTAATCCTTAAAATCAACATCAAGAATGAAGAAGAAAAAATCAAAAATCCTTCAAATTAAGCAATATAAGCAAAATGTACTCTTTGGTTAATGTGCTCATAACTCAAGTTCACAGTAAGGCCATAACCTGCGATGTGTGGTAGATATTGCTTCACAACACTTTAACACAAAATCACCACTAACTACAGTTCCACAAATGTATAATGTATTGCAAGACGATTGTATTATTTGTGAGGGCTTATTGGAAAATTGTGGCGATGATGATTATTATTATTATAAGAGGCATATAACATGCTAACTCATTCTATTATCCCAAGATAAAAATCAGCATTGGTGGAAGAAGTAAAAGTAGCACAGTCTAGAAATATTCATTCACATATATAGGCTACTCACACACATTAAAATGGTAGGCTACTTTAGTAAAAGTACAAGTCATTTAGCAGAACAGCCCATTTCAGAATAAGGGAAATATTCAAGTAGACTAAAGTAGGCCTACAAGTAGTCTACTTAAAAAGTGTAGGTCTTCTTATGTAGAGTACTTAGTAGGCTAAATGTACTTACATTATACTTTCCACCACTGAAAATCAGTCAAACATCACATACATGATGGGGTTAAATATTATTTCTGCAGTGTTTCGTCATACTGACTGTAATGCTGATTTTGTCCCGGGGTTGTCGATGTTTGATCTCATTATTGTTGCATTGCATCGACCGAAGTCTCTGGACCAGGAGGTGTTATTAGTTATAGTCGGCTTACAGCGCCAGCAGCAGGTTGCTGCTGCAGAAACTCCTACAAGGCGGGCTTCAGGCTACTTTACATAGACAGGACGCCACAGATGCAAACTCTGCTCACAGACTGAGATACGTGTGAAAGTGCGATGTCTTCTCCAGGTGCCACCTTCAACCCTCTGAACACTCTGGCGCCCAAAAGCAAGACAAAGAAGAAACACTTTGTGCAGCAGAAAGTGGAGGTTTTCCGAGCCAGTGACCCCGTGTTGAGCGTGCTGATGTGGGGAGTCAATCACTCGGTAGGTACGTGGGCTGCTTATACGGACACTATTATGAGTTTACATGTATATCTGTGTGTAAATATGTTCATTAACTGTTGACATTGACCATGCGCAGATTAATGACCTGAGCCAGGTGCCTGTACCTGTCATGCTGCTTCCAGACGACTTCAAAGCCAGTACCAAGATCAAAGTCAGCAACCACCTCTTCAACAAGTACTGTGCTCCGCTCAACTCTGTCCGTCTGATTGTAGGAACCTTCATCCTGCTTCCTGTGTTTTGCACAGATTTTAGAGGCTCCTCTGATGTGTTTACCTGCCTGATGTGCTTATCAGAAATTGCAGCCCCACCTTTAGAAAACAACAATGCTTTTCTACACAATACCTTTAACCCTGCCACGGCTACAGCCACAATAACTAGCCAAAACTATTTTTTCTCGCTTGTCTAGAGACGATGGTGTGCAGAAGGCAATATTGTCAAGGTGATGTAAAAGAATGAAACTGTTTACCAGGATTGGAAATGCAGTTGAGTGGTTCAGTGGTATGTGTAACACCATGACATCCATAAGTCTCATACAAACAAAACAGAAAGTAGCTAAATTGATGAATTCATCAGAAAATGTGGTGGGGCTCACAGAGGATGAGCGTCAGTCATAAAAAGCCTATTAGACAAAGTTTTAAAATAATAACTCTTTATGAAAGCTGTGCTATGCACTCTGTCTGCCTCAAGGTTCCGTTTCTAAATGGATGGAGTCTAGAAAACCTGAGTGGCTTTCAATAATCTTTTAATCCATTCAGGAATCCAGGTTGTGTAAAGACTTATAAACAGAGGTGGGACGAACAATAAAATGTGTTTTCTCAAGTTAAAAAAACCTTGGTTACCTTGGTGAGATTAACTCAAGTGTTTTTCACGTTGCTTGACATGGGAAATACTTAACTGAAACAGCAGGATGTGAAAGAGAATTCAGTCAAATAGCGTAAACGTAACCAATGGCGCAACTGTCAATTTGGACCATTGAAAGACAAGAGACTTGACACCAACATGCCATTAAACACATGCATATGGTGTTAATTAATAAACATGATTTGTAATTGGTAACTGTCTCGCTTGGATTGAATTCAGTTTGAAAGAGCATCAGTATAGAAACTGCTGTATTTAATCACGTTTTTCTTTTGATCACAACATTTGAACATGTTCATTTTATGCACTGAAATAATGTGCTGTAAGAAAAATAATTAGGAAGAGACATTTTGTATTTAATGAAGCATAGGTAGAGGTCCCAGTCAACTACAGGTGCTGATTAGACGCTGAGTGAGGAATGTTGCAGCACAATATATCAAGCTGCGTTGTTCTTATTGTATGTATTTGTTCCTCAGAGAGAATCTTCCAGGACAGTTCAAATTCAAAGACTACTGTCCGCAGGTGTTCAGAAACCTGCGAGAGCACTTCGGAATCGAGGACCAAGATTACCAGGTACACCTATAAACAAAAAGAATGGACAAAAAAACAAGATACCTCCCTTAACAAGATGGAAAAACAGAGACAACACAGTGTCCAAGGTTTTTCAGGTTTTTTTTCTCTCCTAAGAAACTGCATGTATTGAGCTGCTCCCTTCTAAATTTGCATTTATATGTGTGATATTTGCATGTGCCAGGTGGCAGACAGAGTCGTCATCTGCTCTGCTCAGCACACATTCACTTGGCACACAATTACAATGTGAGGCATACTGTATGTGGTGATAAAAGTTGTATTTCTGCACATCTACCAGTGATGCAGCAAATTTCTTTGAAACATAGTGTGCATCAGTGCAAAATGCTTTTTATGTTCTATCATGATAACACACATATGGCTTATATTTAAAAATGTAAAAATAGGGGATGATTCTTGGGAGAATATATGTTCAAGATGCCACAAGGGGATTGGAAGCCAACTCTGGAAAGAATTTGACTAGAAGGTTAAAATGAGGTTTGCCCAAAAAATTATCTTAAAAAAAAAAAAATAATAATTAGGTTTTTCAGGACGCTGTTATACATGACTGCCCAGCTACAGCTAAGAGTGCCTGTTTTTATAATAAAGTGGGCACCAGTTATTGACTATCTTGGTTGGGACCTTAAAACCAACATTTTATTTCATTTATTAGTATTATTATTAATAATAAATGATTAAATAAAATTTATTTTTACGTTGTCTAATCACTCCCCCCAAGCAGAATATTTATAGCTACAGATTTAGGTAATTGTATGTGTGCTCTACCTATATACAGTGTTGTTTCTATATGACAAATGAAGCCCAATCGGCCTGTTATTGTGTATTAAAGGTAATAAAGTAAAACAACAATACTAAACAGGACAGCAGTGTAATGGATGTAACAGGTTTCACTGGGCAGATGTATTTTATAATTAATGTTGCCACTATTTAGAGATGCTGTCTTTTTTGTCACCAACAGGTGTCTCTGGCCCGTAGTCCTCCATTAAAAGACGAGGAGGGACAACGCGGGAAGCTGATGCTGACATCATATGACCGTACTTTGGTAGTAAAAGAAATCTCCAGTGAGGAAGTGGAGGAAGTGCACGGCATCCTCTCTGAGTATCACCAGGTAGGACTAACACAGGGTGGAAAGCTTACTTGTGACAGGAGGTTTAAATGTCCTTTCGCAGTGAGCAAAACAATATCTTAGTTAATCGAGTTTCTAGTTTGAGATGAACTCTTCTACTCGTTTTGTGTTTTCTGCGTCTTTTGTATACCAGGAGAAAATGTGCTGCTTTCTGTGATAACCCTGGTTGCCATGGCAAAGGTTTTACAACATCAAAGCTAAATGATATGTGTTTGAATTTCAAACGGAGAGTTTTTTGTCTACAAGTAATGATACATGATCTACAAAGATGTTTAATATGAGTCAAAGACACGCTGTCATGACTGTTTCTGTTCCTACAGACATTTATAAAGAGCAGACTGATGGGAAAGAAGCACTCTCTAAAGACATTAACTAAACAGAGAATTATATTTGACATTTGACTAGATAAACAGAATATTGGAGTTTTGCCTATGACCATGTAAAATGTTTGAAGACAAACCCTAGCCCATAAGAGCCATTATTTGACAAAAAAGAATAAGTAAATCATAATTTAAGGTCCGCTTATTAGCTTTTTTCAGAGCCTTAAACTGCATCTCACGGTCGTCATCAGGGGATGAAACTTGCTCAGACTAAGCAAACAAATGTTATGTTTACATTAAGTGTTACTCACCAAAACACGTTGTTGGTATCTTTGAGGTCTTACAAATATTTTAAATGCATTTTTCTTCCACATGAAACACTCGCAAAGCAGATTAAATCCAGCTTTGTTATGTTAACTTGCTAGAAATCCTCTTTTTCTCTGCCCTTCCTGACGCATTGTTGCATTTCTTGGCGCTTTATTGCCTGTTACAGATCTGTGGAATGGTGTGAAACCACCGGCAGAACTGTGTATCGCATCACTCGCATGCTTGCACAAGAACAAACAAAACGTGGACACACTTCCTCCAAACATTCCTCCATTGTGCTACATTTTAATGCATGCACTGCCTCACACACCGCTGGGTTGGTGCACCCTTTATCTTCTCATCCTTCATTGTCTATTCACTGCTGTTCCCTTCTAGCACATCGTCACCTGCCACGGCAGTACGCTGCTCCCTCAGTTCCTGGCCATGTACAGAGTCAGTGTGGAGAGCGAGGACACCTACTTGTTAGTTATGAGGAACATGTTCAGCCACAGACTGCACTTACACAGGAAGTATGACCTCAAGGTAAACCCTGCAGGAGGCGTGTAGCTACTGTAGATGAGGATTCAGAGACAGTAATCAGTATGGACATTTTATTGTTAATGGGCCAGTCGCGTGTGTCGAAGCATCTGTAATGTTTTTAGTTTTGCTTAAGCTCATGTAGCCATTTTTGGATTCGTGGCAATTCATGCATCAAGTATGAAGACACTGACTCTCAGGGGATTGTGATTGTAGCAGTTGTTTTGTGAATATGGTTATATTTTGGCTCAACAGTTACCTATTAGTGACCGTGGGGGTCTTTTCTTTCCTCAGGGGTCCCTGGTGTCTCGTGAGGCAAGTTTTAAAGAGAAGGTGAGATCAAATGAAGGTAAAACATTGTATGACAAGCTCTCGTTTAACTGTGCTTTCTGCAGTCATACAAGTTTGTTGATTATTGCGAATTTACTGAAGTCAGATTTGTTTTTCACTAAAAAGTGAGCATGAGTGTCCTCTTGGAGAGTTTAAGAGATAGTCTGCTGATATGGATGCCGCAAAGAAAAAAAAAAGTAATTTACTACTCAACCTGTTCTTTTTGATGTAATGTGACACAGTCTCATTGAAATGATGATTAATTAGATCTTGCAAGGGTAGCTTAGCTACCTTTTATAATATGGTCAGCTATTTCATAAAATAATGAAAAGAATGTAAAAATAAAGAGTTTGACACAGCTAGTGTATATGGATTGACTTGTTAAAGGAGAACATGTTGATGTAACCTAAAAAGTAGGTTCAGTATTTCTTTCACCAGTAAAATGATTTTCTGGTCAACAATTTTTAAGGGGTACTCCAGTAGGGCTGCACAATATGAGGAAACTATCTAATTGCAACTATTTTGACTGATATTGCGATATGATTCACGATATTGGAGGGAGTGATTGTTTTTGTATCATTATTCTCATTTTCATTGAAGATTATTAACATTGAAAGAAATTAAAATGATTATAGTGTGATTTTTGTGAGGATCTGTACCAAACAAAGATGTTTTTCTTTAGTCTGTAGGATACGATTTGTAGGCCGGGACGTCTCTGCAGCACCACAGTACTTAATTCAGAATTGTTTGACACATGTTTTGCCATTTACAAATGTTGCACCCCCCTGCGATTTGGATATTGCATTAGTCCATATTGCGATTTTGATACAATTGCGATTAATTGTGCAGCCCTATACTACAGTGATGTAGTACTGCACTCACATAAAAATGCTGAATCCTATATTTCCCATAACGTAGCTCCCCCTCAGACATTGTCAACTCAATTACTGAAGAGTAAACTGACATCTTTTAAAATTGGGGGTATGCGTCTTAGCAACCCCCTGAACACATTCATTGCTAATTTTCTAACAATAATTAAAAATGTTGAGACCCTGGTATGTGAAAGAATTCTAGTGAGATGTTATAGGAACTGTAAGTAAATTAATAATGGTTAAATTAAGTCTATGACTCATCGTCACATGCTTTTTTGAAAACAACTTAACAAGTGTTGCCACCAGCCTGTCTGCATGTGTGTGGGCTTATATTCATGCTGGTTTACCTAGTTTGACATCTCTTACAACAAACCAGATATATTTATTGTTTGAAATGTGTGACTGAGGGCAGAGTGTGAAATCCCATTTCCTATATTTTATCTGATTGTTATTGTTTGTGACAAATGCGATTTTCATATTATATTTTCAGAAATGTTTTCGTAGAAAAAAAAAAGAAACACTTAGCAATAGACTTTAAATAACATCAGAAGCCTGTGTTTGGCCTGACCTCGTTAAAAAGACTAAAAATGGTTGAATTGATGGAGTTTAAATAACCGCAGGGCTGTGAAAACCTTTGATCTTTCCAACTGTGATTCTGATTCTGAAAACAATATTTGGGATAACATTATTTGACTTTTATGTCACTGGAAATAGAATAGCTGATTGTGTTTTAATGAGAAAAATGCTAATGAATATTGTGATCTCTAGGCAAAATTCACAGTAGATGACCTTCACATATTTCCAGGTGAAGGAGCTGCCCACTTATAAAGATGTAGACTTCAGGAATAACATGCAAAAAGTTTATGTGAGCGACGAGGCGAAGGAGAAGGTTGTTGAAAAGCTCAACAGAGATATCGAGGTAAGTAACAATGATGAAGAAGCATGCAGCCGTTGTTTTCTCTGACATAATTTATGCATGTGTACATGTACCCTTACTGCAGTTTCTGGTGCGTATGAGGTTCATGGACTACAGCCTGTTGCTGGGTATCCATGATGTGGAGCGGGCTGAGAGGCAGGAGGAGGAGGAGGAGGAGGAGGAGGAGGAGGAGGAGATAGAGTCGTCCTATGAAGAGGAAAAGGAGGATGAAAACAGCATGGCACCTGAGGGTATCGGTGGCTACATGAACTCCTTCAAACCCATGGGTCCTGGCGAGTTTGACCCTTACGTGGATGTGTACGCTATTCAGAGCGCTGTAGGTGAGTCCTGACAACTGAGATAACTCTGGTGAATTTAAGTAGGTTATATGAGCCCTGTGCTGTAATACACATCATCTCATGCTGGGATGCAGCAATTAAATTATATGTGCATATCACTCACCAAATCAAAATCACTCCCATGTAGATGCACCCCAGAGGGAGGTGTATTTTATGGGTCTGATTGACGTGCTGACACAGTATGACACCAAGAAGAAAGCTGCTCACGCTGCTAAGGCTGTCAAGCATGGGGTAAGAGACCAGCGTTCCCAAAAGGGATTGGATTGGCATATGCTGTCTTTACATCTCTATCCTGTGAAATGTAAAGGAATGCTTATTATTTTCCATTCAGTTATCCCTAATCATCTGAGTCTGTATGTGTGTGTGTGTGTGTGTGTGTGTGTGTGTGTGTGTGTGTGTGTGTGTGTGTGTGTGTGTGTGTGTGTGTGTGTGTGTGTGCGTGCGTGGGTGGGTGCGTGTTTTTGCAGGCAGGAGCTGAAATCTCAACAGTTCATCCAGAGCAGTACGCTAAACGTTTCCGGGAGTTCATCACTAAGATCTTTGCCTAGTTCAGTGATACAGTCCAGGATACCATCATCATTCATTCATTCATTTCATACAAGAGGAGTCTCATATGCAATACTTACATACTCTCAAATCAACATCAAGAAGCACTGCAAAATTACTGTTAATTTCTAAATGATCTACATGGTTTTTGAGCATTTACTCTTCATGTCATTCTGCACTGCAAGATGGACATTTATTTTGAATAAAGAACTGGAATTTGCAGAGAGAAGGAAAAGTCTTCTTGCCAACTGTTAATAGGTTTTTCTTTTGTTTTCACTTAAAGTTTTGGCAATACTCCACCCTCGAACACAGTGGGAGGTGGAGATGATGAGAAAGACATATTTTCTCAAGTAATTGCTGCTGCTCAGGAGAAAGATATATGTTTTGCTCTTAAATATTAATTTATGACTCCTTCTCTTCCCACCAGTGACAACACTTGACAGCACAAGAATAATTTGCGCAAATCTACAGGGTCTCAATTAGGAACAATACAATGTTCATTTTCTTGTCAGTACAATTGTGTGATTTAAGCTGTTAAGACTGACGTTATCTTATACGAAATGTTGCCAAATGCAGATTTAAAATAATATAAAAGTATTATAAATTATGAAATTAGGAGTATGTGCTATTAAAACCTATTTTCACAAAGAGAAAACAAAGATGCCAGAATGGCAATTTCATAACAGTTTTACCATTTTGTTTTCCTTATCTGGAAAGAAACACACATTTCCCATCATCTGTAAATACATGAGTTAAAATAAATCTGCAGATTTAAGTACAAATAGTGTAATGTTTGTGTTTTGAAAGCCTGAAACTGAAAAGATGTACTTGCATATCTCCAGTATTGCTGAAAGGCAACCCTCCTCTTAGTATTTATACTGCTACATAGCAGTGCAATGCTTCAGTGGAAGCTACACACACTTGCATCATCTGAAAGGCACCATATCACACAAATTATTAAACTGTAAATTGATCAAAGAGCCTTTATGTCAAATGGTGTAGCTTGTATCCAGCCTCATGTTGTATCACATATTTTACCTTTTAATGATATCAACAACATAATGTACCTACCTGAGTAAAGTATCAAAGGAAATACAAAGTTAATATCTGTGTAACTCTAACAGTGAAGGTAAAGCATTAATTTTTGTCCTTATTTAATCCCTGTCCCAGTCCTCCTGGCACACATTCTTGAATGATAAATAATAAATGTCTTATGCAGAAAAATAAATGACATTTGATATATATGAGTTCCTCATCTACAGCTATGTCTGTCAAATCTGCTGTGCAATATTCATATGTGGAATCCCAGTTAGTTTCTGTCCCATTTAGTGTCTTGAAACATGAGTCCCTTTTCAACCGGAGGGATTTTTGCAGTTCCTACAACATAACGTTCCTAGAACATAACATTCCTAGAACCCTTTTTTTCTCGTGTTCCAACTGGACCAATTTGGGGAATATTAAGTTCCTCTGACCGCAGTTCCTGTAACTCTTTCAGCTCCTACTTCAGGGCAGGGTCTTTTTCCTTTTTCATTTTCCGTATAGGAACCCTTAGTGACCTAGGAACGTCTGAAACACAAACAGTACATATTCTTCATTGTCTGTTGCAATTCGCCTACGTATGCTAATTCATAAGACAAACATCACACATTCAACCAGCTAATTGTTAATGCTAGTTAAACTTACCGGTCGTTTCGCTTGCCTTTTGCGCTCTGCTCTTCTATCTTCTTCCATCATATTAATTAGGATCATATTACGCTGGAGCCTTCATTTTCTGTGTTCAGCCCTAGTCTTTAAACGGCGCCATTTGACCTCCGTTATGAGGATCCCGGCAAGGCACAACAGGAACATTCCGATGGCCTCCTCCATGCTGGTTTGTTATTGTATGTGGCGCTAAAGTCAAGCAAAGCCCGTCTACGGAAAGCCGTTCCACTCCCTATTCAGCCCCATTGTACCGAATTTGGTTGCAGTTCCACCAGAGTTCCACTGGGGGTGATCGCGGTCCAGTGCTAAATGAATGAGCTAGACGGCTAAATCTGTCTCTTTCGCCTGATTGTCGTTGAGAAATCTCAGATTTGATTGTAGTTTTTGCAAGTTCAATATGGATTATGGGTCAAAAGTTGAATGAACGAGTACTTGTGTCCTTTCGATTTCTTACAGGTTGTGTCGTTGTTGCCCATAACACGACAGCATTCTGCTAATGAATGCTGATTGGTCAGTGAAGGACTGATTACGATCGGAGATCCCGCTTGACGGCATCCAAAGCAGAACCAGAATGTCAGAGTGAATATTTCGGCGTGGTCTTTAAAACATTAGCAAACCTCTTTCTAGCACGTGTATTAACAGGGAGAGCCTAACCTGTCAGCTGTGTTGTCGATGCTTCGAGAGAAGAAAGGAAGCGACTCAGAGCTTGCCGTAAAGCAGCATCTCTGGCCGTATATGTGTATGACGTCATTGACATTTTAAAAGGCTTTTTAGAACAAAAAAGCCACTTTAAAAAAATCTAACACCCAGCAGTGTGTATTTTCTTAGCCTCCCCTTTCGAATGCAACATTCAAATTACTAGACAAAAAATGATATCCTGAGAAAAGTGGATTTTGAGGGGTATAGCTCCATAGAGTCCCATTCATTCTGCACTGGCCTGTGAGCGCCCCCTATATGGTACTCTGGTGGAACTGCAACCAGTTCAGAAGCCGGAAGTAATGAGAGAGTGGAACTTCTTCCCTTATTAGAAATTCTTTGAGTCAAGTGACAACGCTATAAAGACCATTGCAGTGCTTGCGTCACTCCCTTACCCCTCCTACCAGTTCCTATTGCCACTTGGCCAGTGCGAATGCAAATGGAAAAAACGGTTTTGGGGGAGAGTAGATAGTAGAACTGTTCCTACAATGCTTAATATTGTCAACTTTTCTCTTGTCTCTTTCTACTTCTCTTTATTTTAACTGGTGTCTTAGAATGTTAAGCCCATATATTTAATAATAATCTTTTCTAACCTTTTCAGTCTGCTTTCAAGGCCTGCCACTCCTTCGAAAATTTGCTTACTAAAGTCGTAAATGATCTCAGTGCAGCTTTTAATCGGTCAAGGAGCCAAACTAATTTGGGGTCTCTAGCCTGGGTCTCACGTTGTTAAAATCTGAGTGTTTTTTATAATAATATGACATCAATATTTCCTGATGTGAAATATGGAGTCCCTCAGGGCTCTGTTCTTGAGCCTCTGCTTTTTTCTCTTTATAGTTCACCTTTTGGCCAAATTATACGCAGTCATGGAAATAAATTCTGCTGCTACGGTGAGGATACTCAGCTGTATGTGCCTATAAAGGCGGATGATGATTCCCACATTATTAAATTAGAGGCTTGTTTGTCTGCTGTGAAAAACTGGATGTCAAATAATTTCTTACTCCTAAATTTAGATAAAACTGAGATGCTGGTCATTGGCCCTGCTCGACATAGACATCAGTCAAGTAACATCAAGAGACTCTAGACAACTGTGTGATATCCCAAAGTTAGACTGCCAAGAATTTAGGTGTTACCTTGGATTTAACTCTCTCTTTTGATCAGCACATTAAAGAAAAATTTGTATCATCCAGACTGGATTAATGTAACGTTTTGTTGTCAGGCCTGCCAATGTGCTAGTAGTAAACGTCTTCAAATGGTTTAGAACGCTGCAGCTACACTAAAAACGAAGGGACATGGTGGGTAGTTCAATTTACAAATACGCATTTATTGTATTTTACAGAATTTATATATATTTCTCTTTCAAACATATTTTAATCTTGTAGCATTCATTTAATCTTGAGGGATGTAAAGTCTACTAGTCTCAATCATGTTGAGAGGAATGTTTTGTTCAAAATGTAACACACTTGTCATGGACCTCCAGGGCTCTCTTCACAATGAAGGTAAATACAACTTATCAAAACAGTCGTTAGAGGTGATCTGTTAATATGTATTATTTTAACCAAGCTGTTTATCTGCCGGTAAGCAACTTCAGCTAGTTCATGTTAATGCAAATGTTAGCTACCATTCACTATAGCCATGCTAACATTAGCTCTCCAATAGCTTTTTAAAACCCTATTTGTTAATAGAATTCACTAATTGTTTGCAAAGGTTTATGCAGCAGTTTTTTATGTTTTCTTTATGATCATGTATACCAACCTTATATGTGTTGATATTTCAATGTAGTTCCTGAATATCGTCATCTATAAAAGCTCATCAATCTATAAACATTCCCATATTACGTCACTTTTATCTCTATATGTGTTTGCCCATAAAAATCCCTTTATTAGTGTGAATCCATGAAACTGAAACCATCTTATGGCATAAAATGAGTGCATGACATGGACCTAGAAAGAAGTAGGTCAAAGCCAGTTGAAGTATTTAACAATAATTGGTTTGATCCAGAAGATCTCACGTTTAAATTGTCAGGTGTTAAGAGATGGCTGGTGGCTCCACCTGTCCAGAAAACAGCTCTTAACATTAGTAGTTTGAAGCATGAACCCTCTGTGCACCAGCATAGAAAAATTGAACAAAAAAGTTAACTCAGCTGCCTTTTTGAAATAAGGTCTGCTATGAGCCCAGGCAAAAAAAAAAAAACACACACACAACTCTGTACAAAAAACCACAGCTTGAGCAGTAGCCTTAGTGTATTGATAATGAATGCTCTATGAATCATTGCATGAGTAAAAAAATACAAATGGAGAGAGATGCCTACATCACAGACATGTACACTCAGTAGTCTTCAGATTAACACAAAAATACACAGTACTGCAGGAGGGTTGTTTTTTTATGCCTTTTTTAACATATTGAATTGGGCAACCTTCCTCTATTTCATGTTGATTTTCATCCACATACAAATATAATCATAGTCATTCAAAGGCCCAGTTTTACAGATCATAACCAGAGTTTTAATCTACTGAACCATACTTGCTATTAGTCACAGCATGAATAATATTAGTTCATTAAAAAATGAAAACGCCCTGACAGTCCATCAAAATTGTATAATCTTGGAAAACACACATTAGTGTTTGAAATAAAAAACTCAAACGATCTGTTTTTGTATACATTCAATCAAAATCAAGGCATTTACACGTCTAGTATTACACTCGCCTGGATGATGAGCTACTGCTGGAGTCCTAATGCAGACGTCATGTACAGTGTTCATGTCACGCACGGTGATACAAACATAACATAGAAATATTAGTCTTGGATGTCAAAGAGTTAATCAGGGGGTTGTTAAAGGAAAACCAAACCAAGACGCTGTACAGGAAACGTCTGAACAGCTACAAGTAACCCTTTGAGTTTTATACACAGAACCAACTGTACAAATAATACAATAACAATCTCGAAAATTAAGCACTTTTACAATTTTAGAATTATAATATTTTTATCAATGCATTTCTATACAGTTATTTTAATTATCTTTAAAGCAGCCTCTCTTTTTTAGCCTCCGTAAAGTAGTTAGTTAGTTGTTTTCAATTTACACAACATTATTTATGCATGACCAACTGTGTTGATCAAAGTATATGCACTCTGGATTTAAATGCGACATTCGTTGTCAATAAAGTTAAGAAGTGTGGATGTGTTTAGCGTTAACATCTGTCTATGAAATCTTAAAGTTATTGCAGTTCTTTACTTTTTGCCCCTCTATGCTCAGATAAGCAATTTGAGGCTGAAGGCAAATTCCCATTCTTAACTGAGTGGAGAATAAAGTTGAATATTGACTGCATTATGACATATGAATCATACCAGCTGGTATACAGTGCAATACATTCCTACTGACTCCGAATGCAGAGGCATCTGGATGTAATGTTATGCTTTTTTTAATCTTACATAGAAAGTGTAGTCAGGTTAAATTTGTGTTGTTGTTTTTGTTTTGTTTTGGTTAAATCATTCTAGCAGACATGCCTGTTATTACCAGTGTTTGTTTTCATCCCTGACACACACACACACACACACACACACACACACACACACACACACACACACACACACACACACACACCCTTTAAAACCTCAGGAAGTGCAACATCTGGCAATATGTTCATCAGTCCTGCTGGCCTGTGTGAAGGTACAGGACAGTATGGGGGCAAAGCAACACACACACACACACACACACACACACACACACACACACACACACACACACACACACACACACACACACACACACACACACACACACACCACATTTCGATTATGACACTGCTCTTCTAGAGGTGCTGTAACTCAAGCTGGTGCTGCCGCCGCTCTTGTGCGAGATCTTGAGTGTCGTAGCAACCGTTAGGCTCGGCGTCATGGCAACAGGGAAGCTGGGTATGGCGGCTGCTGCAAAACCAACTGTTGTGGCGACGGTAAAGGAGGAGGCCGGTTCATTTGGGCATCCGTACTGAAGTAAGATGTCGACACACTCTTGGCTGCCAGCACTGCGAGCCAGAACCAGAGCTGTCTGCCCCTGAGCATCCCGGTACCGAACATCAAAGCCATACTGAAGTGAATCGAAAAATGATAAATAAGTGGATTAGATTATGTAATATTCTACATTTTTATCATGTGGAATATATTGCAACTTCAACCTGACAGGCTTGTCTGAAATTATCCCAACAAGGTTTGACTCAGTGAGCTTTAGCATCTTTCACACCTATAGAGTGGTCTGCTGAGTCATCTGTTTTAAAGCTTTTTGTTTTTTGCTAAGGGAATTACTTAGAGGTTCTTGAAGGGTAACATTCATTATCTTGCCAGTTTTGCATAACTCAACATGATATTTTACACTAAGAAAAAATTAAAAATTATTTAACACCTTGTCGATACTGTACCTTCACTGTAACATTATCTCTATTCCTATGCATTGTACTTCTATGGTAATATAAAACAGGCCATCCACACAACGGTTTTATTTACAGAGAGGGAAGGAAACGCACCCAAACAAGAAGCTGCGTCATCACCACATCAGCCTGTTGACAGGCAGCGTGCAGGGCAGAGCCAGGCAGTCTTAGCGCTAAGAGCGACCTGCAGGAGAGCGCCAAGCTCAGAGGG
Organism: Sander vitreus; assembly: GCF_031162955.1. Taxonomy (NCBI): domain Eukaryota; kingdom Metazoa; phylum Chordata; class Actinopteri; order Perciformes; family Percidae; genus Sander; species Sander vitreus. Next base: position 11,992,729 of record NC_135858.1, on the reverse strand, counting down.
GCATTAATGTCCTCCTTAGTGCAGTGGGCCAAAAGGAGCAGCAGCTTGGGGAGGTTGTGCTCCATCACTGCCAACAGAAGACGGCCAGATAGTGTGATGTCTGGGCCCTCGCCAGGAGTGGGAGGGGGCAACGGCGCCACAAACAGTTTCTGCTCATATTTGGCTCTGATCCACGACTCCCGTTCCTCACTGAACAAGCAAAGAAAGTAAAGAAAATTGATGAATATTCATTCAAATACATTTACAGCTTCTTGTCTTTCTCCTGTTCAAGAATAACAACAAATTATTTCTATTGAAACCTCCCATAACATAGATGAAAAACATAATTTCTAAGTATGCAGCTCCTACATATATACTGTAAAACAATTAACTAAAGCAGTGTTTATGTCACATCAATAATGTCACATCTCAAAACATTATGGTCTTTACCGTGTAGCATCAGGTGCTGGTTTACGGTGGCCCAGCGTGCGCGCCTCCCATATACTGTTGACCAAGTGGTTGCCGATGGCACTGAGAACCAGCGTCAGCTCTCGTGGCAGATCATCAAGGTCCAACGAGCGAACACGCGACAGATGGGTCCCCAAGTTTCTGTGCATCCCTGAACACTCGATGCATATGAGGGCGCCCAGGTTCAGACTGGCCCAGGTTGGATCTTAAAGAAGAAGGTACACACAACAAATTAGGCTGCTACTTCATTTGAAACTGAACTATGTGCATATGGTTGACAGATTTATACTGTTTTAATTTGCTGTGTGGCATTTAAATATGCTAGTTTGGTCAAGTAATGCCACAAAAGTGAAATCCAAATCCAAAATGTTTGAAATCCAGTTTGGGCAGGTTTTAAAGCAGGGCTGTTTAATCTGTGGCCAATGTGCCCAACGTTAAATTCCCCTGAAACTCTGGCTCTTTAAACTGTTCCAACATTAGAAAAACATTCAGCATTCAGCAGTAAACATTGTTGCAATTTTTTCAGCAGATATTTTTCCTTGTGGAAGAAGAAAAGTTATTTCAAGGCCTGGATAACAACACGGTTCAGATTCAGCAAAGGATTTCATCTCTGTTTTAAAAAGTCTAGTCAAGTTTAAACAATTACACAATATGAAAACAATAATACTGAAAAATAACCCTATTTTTCCTCTGCATATAAGAAATATGTTCAAATTCAGAAAACACACAAAAACAAAGCTGTTACTTCCTCCGCTACGTTACTAAGAGGGATGGTGCAAGGTCACTCGGTTAATCTGGGATTCTCTCACAGGTGCAGTGTTTATTGCATGTAAACTAAATATTTATTCCATTTTGTCATTTGTCTCTCAGTGATAGTTTGTGATTTTACAGCATCTGAACTAATAAGCAACTGTTAGAAATATAGTATGTTAAATACAGTATCTTAAATGCCAAAATATAGTCCAAAGGTAGTCTTCTTTGGACAGTCTAAGATGTGAAAAGACCAAAACCAGAAACAGATATAAACATGTTCAAAGAGGAGAAAAGCTATTAACATGTGTCACTAACTTGGAGCATCACAGTCAACACAGAAGTTGTTGCCCTTCGCGTTGCGGATCGCCTGCAGAACCACTGCTTCACTCTGGCTGTTCTTGCGAGCCTGTGGAAAATGCAGAGTATGGTTAAAATGAGAGAAACACCAGCAAACTAACCCTCTGTGATATGAGCTCTGATAACGGCTCATTACTAAGAACAATGATTATAATTTCCAAATCTCCAAGTGAGAAAGCAGTGGTAGATGGCTATAATCATTATTATGACCATTTAAAGCTGTAAAATGATCGGCTCTGGCCTCCTGGGACACGCAATTCTCATAACACTTATAAAGAAATACATTGTGGGGTTAAAGTTATTATTCAGAATCATTATATTCGTGGCAATTACCATTTTTTAGATGATTGAACTAGTTCAACACCAGGACGTACTCCTCACTCGAGAACAGAAACCAGCACAGCCCATTGGTGGACAGGACTGTTAGTCCGACACATACAGTACAGGAGATGGGGTGGGTTTTTGGTAATGGCCAATCAAATTAGCTGCCCTCATCCTTTTTAAAAGTAGCAGCAGTAACAATTTCCTAGGCCAGCCTCTCCTGAGAGAAAACTGTTCTTATCCAGGAGTCCCAGGGTGCAAATACACAGCACACAAAATTAGTATACGGCCCTCCAAATGTGCTTCCAAGGGCAGATACATCTAAATTTACATTTCATGTAGTAGAATAAATTTGTGGAACAGCTGAGCACTTATACAGGATACAGGATGTATGTGTGTCTCTGCCAACAAAAACTTAAAGAATTGTTCTGCAGACTTGCAATGGGAGCTGGTCTGAACAGATGGAAATACAGACAATATTTCATGCCAATATGGATACCAGTATTGCGCTACAGCACCTGATCTGCAAATATACAACCTCAGGTGTATGACTGCCCTCCTCGATGCAAGCAGGAACACATAATAGTAAGGTGAATCTTGCCCTGTACCAAAATGGCATTGCTACTGCATTTGCGCCTCTGCATGAAACATGAAACTATTTATCATTTTTTTGTCATTTGTCAATTCAATTTATGTTGCCTTTTGTTCATTCTTGCCTTGTTTTTGCTGCTCTCACAGAGCTGCAGGCTGGCCAGGATCTGGCTCTCAATGGCTTGGACCCAGGAGTCCCTCTCCTCCACACTCTGGGCTTCAAAGTGCCATGTTTGGCCGGTGCTCGACACGATGATGAAGTCAAAGTTATCCTCATCTGACACAGAAAAACATGAGCATAGAAACAAGAAATACTTCATCAGGGACTATTTTTGCCCCTGTGGAAAGTTAAAGCAGTCACACAAATGTAGATATTTAATTGATAGTCTGTTAACATTATGAACAAAAAAGACTGCATGCATCAGTGCAGTTAAGCATCCATGTCTGGCCACTATTAGGCATAAGAAAGTCTATAACCACATGCTAAAATGTACATACATGTAGATAAAATAATTTAGATGCATGTAATTTAGCCATTCTACAACAAAACCTTGATATAAGGATATAATGTCCCTCCCTAATGTGACAGGAAAGCAAAAGCAACACAAGGTGACAGACAGGCATGTGCAGACGGTCCGCCAGAGTTTAAAAGATGCAGCATGACAGATCAACATTACCTGTCTTGCTTACGTTTCTTAAGCTACCAAAGCTTTTAAGTTTCCACAGTTTGCGTTTGGCTGCATGAGAAGATAGAAAAAGTCACAGAAACGCCAACAAGATAAAAGAGAGGAAATAATACATTGGAGTATGATTGTTGCTTTTATCGTTGGGGGACTTGCTAAATGCTGAATATTAAAAGAACATATGGAGGTTATGGGGTTTACCATCTGCTTGGCCAATGGTTGCATCTCCTTTTTGGTTCATGCTCTTCTTTCTACGTTGCTTCTTCCTGTCTGTCACCGGGGAGGAGGAGCCTACGTCTTTGGTGGAGGAGGAGCTGGACACACCCTCGACTGCAGAGTCTTGCAACGAGATCACACAAAAACATACCAAATTACATTTATCTGGTACAAAACATGCATGTTTTTTAAAAGATGAAGGTCATTTACTCACCAACACTTTGAGCGTGATTTGATAGTGTAGAGGGACACCGCTGCACGCCTCGGTTGCTCCTCAGGAACAACGCACCACCCAGCCCTTCCATCTCCTCCACTTGCAGGAGGCTGCTGGCGCTTACAGGGACTAAAGAGATAATAGCAAGGATGCACTTAATAATAAAGTCATTTACACAAACAAAGCAGATGTAAAACAGAGACATAAAAGTAAACACAGTCCTGATTTTGTGTGAACTCCAGAGAAAATAAAAAGCAGCGCATGACTAAAGACGTCCTGAAAAACTTCAGGATCCGTTATGATGCTCTTTTGTCCTTTTGCAAAGATTTTTCCTTTCATTTTCCCTCTCTGGAATAGAAGCTTGAGCCTTCTTCACAGAGAAAGTCTTAAAATACAAGAAACCGTGGATTTTTTGTATTTCTGACGTCACCTAACTCACATGCACCCACAAAGAAAAGAAAAGAACAAGGGTGACGATGCATGCAAGGGCATTGCCATTTGTATAAGCAAAATCTATTGCTATAATTGTCTAATAGTTAGGAAACGGCAGTTAGATTGCATTATTTGTTATTGTTTTATGCTTATGCACAGATTTCGGTAAAGGAATTTGTTTAGCTTTGTATACTTTGTTGAGGAATCTAAAGAATATATATAGAATATATATATATATTTTGACCTGGGCCAACACCCTCAGGTCCCGGCACATCTTTGACGCGTCCGTTGAGCCCGACTGGAAGGCCACTGGCAGGTACAGCACGAGGCGGTCGCTTTCCTGGCACCTTCACTGTCACTCGCAGCAGGTCCATCTCCTTCCCAGGAGCATTTAGCATGTAGTCCTGCCAAGCCAAACATCAGCCATTACACATCAACCACTAGCCGTCAGTGGTGCTTTCAGCAGCACAATGCTTTAGAGCTCCGTGAACACACTGACTCACATTGACACTGGAGTGATAGGACAGTATGCCGTCGTTGGACAGCGTGACATACTTCTTTTTCCACTCTTTGTTGAGCGAGTTCCCGCTGCGCTTCAGCAAGATGCCCTGATGGAGGTGACAAAACCGAAGGGTGAGAATTTATTTCAAATGTCTCGTGTGTTCATCTTGCACATTTCGACAGCATGATGACTGCTGGCTGCCAAAAGCATCCACTATCCTATTCATCAGGCCAAGATGGGAGATCACAACACTTGCTGAAACTGCTTTTACACATTTGATTTGAAGTGACTGCTGGTGTGCTGTCCTCTGCAGAGGGTAATTAGATACATCATACTTTTTTCTGCATCCAGTGCAAATCTGTGTCCTACCTGTTTGATGGGAATGGAGCGTCCACTGCCCAGATCTCCCTTACAGTCTGCACTCCTTCTGTTTGAGTCACTGCCTCTCCGACCCTAAACAAAGTACAAGAGGAGCAATATCGGCATCAAAGGCAATAATGGGGTAATTATGGAAGTTTTCCTTATGGATTGCTGTACATTTCATTACAAAGCCATCAAAAGTATTTGGAAATATGAGTTTCTGCTGACTTAGAAATGTAAGCAAAATCTATAGAAATGAGTGTAATATCAGTGCCATTCAGCCTTACATTAAAGCTGCAATAATCAACATTTTTTATATTAACAATGGATAAAATAATTGCTAATAATGTGAAAGGGGTCACTTGTAGCGATGATAGTAATTTTCTAAATACAATGTCAGATAATCCCACCATGTTTTAAAGCAATAGACTGAGTTCCTAATAAAATTTAAAAACTAATACAGAACACAGACTTTAGATTATATATTCACCATTCAGCCTCAAATTGATCAAAAGTTGATGTGTATGCTGTTTATAAGGTTCGTGTTGACAAGCCAAATCCTAACCCAAGTTATGGCCGTTTCTAAATTATGAATTAAGTTTCCCAATATGTTTCATGCAGTTTAGTTTTCAGACTATAAACATCAAAGATAATGCAAATAACTGCTGGGTGGTACAGGGCATTTTTGATTATCTTAAAAATAAAATGTGAAAAATGTTTGAGAAGGCACACTCGCATTGTCTTATATATTATGTCCATATCACAATGTTAAAAAACGTAAAAATGAAAAGAAAAAAGGGAAAGAGGATTAAAATAAAAGGGGGCATAAGCATGACTGCTCTGGCTACTAAAAAACAATCACTTGACCGTTATGTACCGCAAATCTGGAGGTGCGTCTCCGGGTGGCACTGCGGACTGACCCAGGCGTGGCACTATCCTGCTTTTCCCCTCTCACTGTCTTGCCAATCTCTTTATGAGTGATCACAGGAGTGGAGGGAAGTGATGAGGAGTAATCACTGCTCTGACCACCATTACTGGCCTAAAGAGAGTAAAGAGCCAGAGCAGGAGGAGGAGGGGGCGATGAAGTAATAGTTGAGAAAAAAAAGGAGATAATTGAGTTTGTTACAACAGCATGCTGACAGCCTTTAAAAATAGCCTGACAGAAGAATAAAATATAAAATGTACGAGGTAAGGAAAGGCACACGCCATTTTTTCATACAGTGTGGAACAGATAGACCGTTTTACCTGTCCTGGAAAGACACCTGACACGGGGGTGGAGCCTCCAGAGTGACTGGGAGAGTTAGGGAGAGATTTACAGGAAGCCAGTAGAGCAGCTTGCTTCTTGGCTGCCATGATCTTCTGAGCAGCTGTGGAACCAAAAAAAAACTTTAAAATAGACACATAACCTTCATATATCTGCATTTTCTGCAGCATAATCATCAATGCTCTGGACTGCACACATACCGTCAGTGAACACTCTGTTCACATTGAGGCCGTACGTTGCACAGGTTTCATAGTAGGTGCAGCGCCGCACGTCTGAGCAGAGCTGTCTGGCCCTGGCATCATCTATTACTCTGGGGTTGGTGCTGCTGATCTTATCTAGAAAAAGCACAAATCGCAAATATAAGTTCACTCATGCAAACATTTGAATCAAAGCACGTGTTGCGTGTGAGTGTCTTACCCTGAGTACCGACTACTATGAAAGGTATCTCAGAAACGGGCCGGTGGGTAGCGAGCTGGTGGTAGATTCTGTAAACTTCCTGGAAGCTGGCCTCGTTTTCCAAACTGAAGACCAAGATAACTGCATCCACCCAACTTGCAAACTGAAGAGAAGGGAGGAGGAGAAAAAGAAGAGCAGCACTCTGGCAGTAAGGACTAGATTACATCAAGTATAATTAGTTGTACACATTAACCAAGTTCAAACCCACCTGAGCACCCGGGAGTTCTGTTTCTTCTCTGATTATCAACACGTGGCTCTGTCCATCCACCAGGACGTCCTTAATGTACTGGCGACCTGCAAATACACAGTAAATAAATAATAAACAAGAGTTGTTATCGATATTTTTGCAGTTCACACATATAACTAATAACATTAATAGTATGCCATGGCCCTGGCTCATCTACATTGAATGTAGCCAGTATTAATATAATACATTTTATATTTCGTCTCTTTCTTCTTTTATTGTTGGTTTCTTTATTTTCATTATTTAATTTTTCTCTTTTCTTTATTTTTTAGTGTTTTCTACATATAAACTTATTGATGTGTATATTTTGTTCTGTTATTTGATTTTTCTTTTGTCCTTTACTTTGTTGTTACATATTAAACTGTAATCATACTCTATATTAAAGGGAGACACTTTATAAACTTATAAGTTTCTTGTCTTCCTTGCACATGTTTTTTTAATGATGGATTGGTTACTATTTACAAATTATTTTGATGTGCTAAATAAAGAAGAAAAAAAGCTCTAATGTCAGTCGTGTACTGACATTGTCAGAGAAAAACACACATAACGGTTGTAGATGAAGACATGTGAAACCAACCCTCAGTGTTCTCCAGCTGCAGGTAACTTCCTGTCAAGTGCCTGTGGACGAGAGCGGACTTCCCACTGCACAGACCTCCCAAAACACCCTGAAGAACACAAACACACAGATAGAGAGAGAAAATATTAATTTAGTATTAAATCACACTCACCAGTTTGTAAAAGCTATGCCCTGATGCTTACCAGGTGAAGCTCTTGTATAGTTTGGCTCATGGTCCATTCTTGACTGCTGGTGCATGCAGCTAAAGAAAGAAAAATGACAGCAAAAAAGGAGAGAGAGAGGGGATTCATTAATAAAAAGTAAAAACATTATTGGTAACTTGCTATGTAATAAGATGCAGGAGAGCATCTTGTTGCAGCAGAGCTAACATCTGGGCTAACACGCTAAGCTAAAAAAGAAAAAAAAACATCCTCACATCCATTTCTGTACAGGAAAAACTAACATGATCATCGACCTTCTCATCTGACTGTGAGCAAGCCAGCTAACTATTAAAACAAAATGTCAGACTGCTTTAAGAAGTGTGTCATACAGGGGGTCTGTAATGGTCTGTACGAACAGAAAATAAAGATTTGCCTCCATTAAGAGAAAAAATACCAACTCCAAAACCTTCCTCCATCTTATTTACACGTTTGACACGTTGTATGTTGTTAGCATCCAAACTAGCCACCAACACACCCATGACTCACCTGGGTTTTTTGTTCAGAGTCAGGGAAATAAAAAGTAAGCACCTTCACAATGAGGAGCATACCTCTGCTCACTGGTTTAAAAAAAGCTAACCAGGCTTACCATGCCAATACAGTCTTTGTGCTAAGCTAAACTAAACTAGATCTATTTCTGGAAATGAACATACAAGAAGTTGTTACCGGACTCGTCGTCTCTCTGACTAAATTAAATAAGCCTATTTCCCAAAATGTTGGAATGATCCTTTAAAACAGCGGTCGCTGACTGCCGGCCAGGTTTGGTCTGACTGTCTGTGAACACAGCACAGTGAGGAGAGTCAGGGTGTCCAAGCCTCCCCGCTGGGTGCAGAAAGGCTGCAGCTCCCACACAGCCACAGTGAGCATCCAGAAAATGTAATCACGTCATACACAATTGTCAACATATGCATGTTAAAAAAAAAAAAAAAAAACATTGTTAAACACGCCATCTTTTGCCTTTTATTATGGTTACCCTGCAAAAAAAAGCCTCTTAACAATTTATCTATTCAGGCTTGAAAATGTATTATTCTTCAGCTTTGGTGAGATAATTCATCGTGTTCCCAGCGCAGTTTCCCACATTTCATGAATTGTATAGAAGTTGGTGTCTACTGAAAGAAGAGAGAATATGCCACTTGGTGCTCTGTGGTGTCAAGGGGGTGACAACTCAAGTCAAAAAGCAAATTTGAAAGGAGCAGAATTACATCAGGAAAAAAAGTAAAATAAGCTAAAATAAAAATGATGAATGAGTTTTTGCTTGAGAGTTTATTATTACTGACCAAAATTAAAGTATTTCATAAAAAGAGGAAACTGCACTGTGGAAAGTGAAATTATGGCACTAGTGAATTTCTTTTCTTGTAAGAAAAATGTGCCTAAAGGGACCAATGTGATGATCAATAGTGTGATTTTGGTTACTTTATGGGCAACATAATTTTGCAGCAGACAAAAATGAAATGGCTCTTCTAAGATATGATGGAAAATAACTGCTGTCAAGTGAGTCATCTAGTTACAGAGTTTCTTTTTTAGGTTGTTGGCAGACGTCAGCATCTCCAGAGATAAGCAATCTCATTCCTCTTTCAGTTCTTGACAGTCTTTGAAAAGCAGAATTTGACTAAATGTAATGACTTATAAACTACAATATAAAACAACCCTATGAAGACAAAAGCTATCATTTAGATTATAAAAAAGTGTAACATGTCTAATGTAAATTAACTCCCTTTGAAAACCTGATGCATCTCATTTTATCATATTTGAGCTTTAACATTCATAAGATGATCTATTAGGGGTAGCTCAAATAAAGCCGTGTTTGTGTTGGTTTTCTGGCTTTGGTTTTACTGATAAGGACTGCATGATGACTGAGTGTTAATTTCAAAAACCTACATTATGTTCCAAGTGTCATGATGATATATAGTTTGTGAGATTATGGCCAAATATATCTACTTCATCTCTTAACTGTGATCATAATGATCCACCAGCTGTGCAGGTTTACTGTGTAGCAGTTGAGTACGTTATCAGATTTGGTACTAAAATAAGACGTTGTAAAAAGGCCAAATAAGGTTAGTTGCATTTGTTCAGTTTTTCGTGGAGTTACGTCACTACAGCAACTATTCAAATGTATTCTTATTCTTGGTTTTATTACTCTAATTCATATTTTCTGTTCCACACTCTACAGAAAATATGAATCAAAAGTGTCTCATATCCAGTCTTAAGGTTTTTCTTCAAACAAAATAGGGATACGACCGGTACATTATAATGGAATACTGAAACAAAGACTGAATATCCTGAAACAAAGCAAAATAAGACCACTAGTGGCAAGAAAATGATCATCGAAACAATTCTTAAAACAAGCTGATATCTTTTATGGAATTATGTACAATACTTTCCACTATTGACAAACATGTTTGACATTTGGAAGGTTTAACTTCCAAAAACACACAACACAAGACAACACAACACAAACACACACACACACACACACACACACACACACACAAAAGCTGTTTGGGTCATGTTGAGCTTGGGCGGAGCCACGCCATTTCCCGGCTTTTCCAGGGACACAGATTCTAACTTTAACCCCCTTACTCTACCTCAACCCATCTTTGGTCAACTCCCACGACCCCCCCCCCCCCCTCCTCCATCAGCAGCTTCACGCCACAGACCAAATAGCATCTCCCACGGCTTGCTGTTGCCATGGCAACTCCATTTTCCAGAAGCCTCCAGCCTGTGTCTCTATACAATAAATTGTCTCATGGACACAGCGATGTGTGTGAGAGACAGAGAGACCACCTGTGTGCTTTTGATGCTAAACATATGCGAGTGCGTGCATGCCTTGACAATGATGACTATTTTTTTCTAAATTAAATTTAATCAATTAAGTACCAATCATCACAATACTGACATAACATGGAAATTACAGGTTCAACAAGACACAATGTTGACTGTGCGGCTCCTAAACACTTAAACACGATGTGGACGAATGAATAGGCTCCATTTGAAGGCTGATTAACTCCACGCACAGAGCAGGAAGTCGCAGGTTCCTGTTCTCCTCACTCCTCCGATGAACACAGCTCTGTGTATCCCCAACCTTAATTATTCATGTCCCACTTACTCCTGACAAATTATTCAGAGCTTACTCCAAAACCACACTCTCTGTCAAAGATTTTCTTTAGAACGTATCAATAAAGATTAAAGATTGATAAAGTTGCATCATTTCATTTATTTCAAATGGAGGGGTCTTAATATTTTATGAAGTGTTTTCGTAGTTTTTGTTTTGTTTGAGTGTCAGGGTTTGGGGAATTCCTCAAAACAGAGATCCAAAACATTGATTACATTACTGAAAGTAGAGAAAGCACTTTAATGTTACAGCATTTTAACCTTCTTCACTATGAAAATGTACAGTGAAGCTGATATCCTATATATAGCTGGTTTTAGTTGAGTTGTATGTTTGTCATATATTTTTATTTATTATTTACTGCTCTTTAGATCTTTAGAAACAGATCCGGCTTTTGTCAAGGAAGACTTGACACTTAGATGACCTAGTGAGATGATTTAGTGATCAATATAGGGCTTCCAGTAATTGGTTGTTTGGTCTATGAAATGTCAGAAAATACTGAAAAATGCCCATGACTATTTCCTACAATCCAATGTGACATATTCGAATAGCTTACCCCAATACTTACTCCAAAACCTCAGAAATAATGAGGACTATCACATGAGACAAAAAATGCAGCAAATCCTCACATTTGAGAAGTGAAAAACAAATAATGTTTGGTATTTTTGCTTGAAACATTTCTTAAAGGATTAATTGATTGTCAAATAGTTGTTGATCAAATTTCAGTTAATTGTTTTAGCTCTAGATCATGAATGAATCTGAGTAATGATTTACCCATTTGTGCCATGATGGAGTCAAATCTGACTATTTACAGGATAAATGCCACCTATTATTTTAACAGTTAACCTTTAATACCTAATACCTGCCCTACTTATTACCTCAGATGTCATTTTGTTTTGAAAGTGTGCTGCATTGTTCCCTTTCTGCAGCTCCTCATATTATTAAATATGATTTGCAATATATTTTCACCAGATGTCGTCAATGGAAGTTATTGTGTAGCCCTGAGAAATAGTTTCAGATACACTGAGAGCTAAGGGCAGCAATGAAAGAGAACTGTTGCACCAAATCCCTTAAAGACAAGAAAGTTTATCGAGAGCTGATGTCAGACACAGTCACATCAGGGTTACCGGTCATGTCACAAACACTGATGCTGTTCATCAGTAAAGCCTTCAATTAACATGTGTCATTTGGTCATCTAAGAAAAGTACAACAGTTTATTCTGAATGAAAATAACCACAGAAGACAGTGAATTTATTTTAGTGCTAAAACCAATTCAAAACCACTTTGCATGACAATAAGCATGATAAATGCATGATCACCTGAGAATTGAATATGGCAACTGTGTGACATTTACAGCAACTATGCCCAAATAAATGAAATGTTTAAGTAAATGAATGACTTAGAAGAGCAGTAGAGCATTACTAGAACTGAGTGGGAGCACATTGTTTTGGTTTAGGTTCACACAATTCCAGAGAGGGCAATATAAATGAGAATAAATATGTGATCCTGTGTAATAACAAATAAAATGTTATTTGTAGTCATTTAATTTCAGCCTAAGTGAGTACCGGGAAAGTGAAACACCAGATGCAATGGTGTTTTTTAGATAGTAGTAGTAGTAATAGTAGATGCATGAGGTGGCCTTACCTTCCTCCTCACTAGATCCCCTTTCCACAGCTGGATAAAGAGGAGGTGCGGTGCTGACGCTGGCTGGCACTGCTGTACTTTTGGTGAAAATGCCACTAATGAACTTGAGCATCTTTCGGTCACGGGGAGGAGCGCGCTGGATTGTTCCTCCCTGGCCCTCCTTCCCCTTCTTCAGGTCCTCAGAGAGGGAATGTAGGTCGCTGTTGTCCAGGGTACGACTTGTACCTTTTCTTTGAGGCCTGGACACGTCGGTGACAGGAGGTGCAGGCAAGGAAACAGAGACTGTCTTAAATCTCTCCCCTTGAGGGCTGTCCTTAGCCATTATGCCGGAAAATCCTCCACTGAGGGGAGCTCCGGGGCGAATGAGCGTGCCCCTGCCGTCACTGTCAGCCCAGGATGCCCTGTACGGCCCCAGAGTTGTAGCTGCCATTAAGGGGGACTGGTCCCCAAAACGGTTATCCCTTCGATCCAAAGTCCTAGCAGAGTGATACAGGCTTGTATTGGCCTCTCTGAGTTCCCTCCAGCATGCAGAGTTGCCTCCTGCATGTGACCTCATCAGGACTTCAGGGCGCTGACTGACCTGTGGCGGGATGGAAAAAGGGAGGCTGCAACGTGAGCGACTGTTCAGGTCTGCTCCATTTTCACCCTTTAGGAAGAGCATGGGGGGCTCTCTGTAGAGCTCCGTCTTAGGGCGCATGGCGTCTGAGCGAGGCCCCTCTCTGCGCACAGTTCCCTCAGCGCTAGTTCCTCCATAAACTTTGACCATTTGCCTAACAGGTGGATGTACAAAAAAAGTGTCTTTGCTTTTACCAACTGATACAATCTCTTTTGGGTGTCCATGAGTCTCCCTACTTTCAGGCTTTCCCCTGTTCTCAGTGGGGCTGCCATACTTGCCATGCTGCACCTGTTCCAATTCTTCTTCCACCTGTGTGTTTTCTTTTTCTCCCACTTGTATACACACAAGTCCTTCCCCTTTTTCCTGGGCATCCTCCTCCTCCTTCTTAGGGCTCCCTTCCCCCTCTGGAAGAGCCTCCCTCTGGTTCCCTGCTACATCCTCTGGCACAGCTTCAACCTTCACCAGAGTTAGGGAAATGAGGTACGTGGTGCGTCTCTGTGGGTTGCCTGCCTTGCTCATTGGGACAGCAGACTTCAGCACAGTACCACCTGCTCTCTGACCTAGCCAGACCTGCACACCTCAGTCATGGCAACCAGGACAAGACTGGAGGAGAAGAGAAAGAAAATCTAAGATCAAGATCAGACACCTTATCAAACCTTGTGTAGCTGATTATGTCTGATTTCAGGCCTGTACACTTGACAGGAATCCAAGTTTCCTTTTAAAACCCTCAATAAAGACATGAAGAGTCAGTGATAAAAAGAGGACTGCTTCGAATTGCAAATTTCCAGAATATATTTAAAAGGATGACCCAGTGGTGAAACAAGTCTAGACTGTTTTTAATGCCTCCTTTAATCCTCTTCAATGCACACAGATACTACTGGTCTCTACCACTGATTCATTCATAATCCTTACCTCCCTTTCTCTCTCATTGATTCTGTGAAAATCTCACATGTAGACACACGGATAGCTTATAAGAAATTTATTTTCACTGTGTTGATGTCTCAGGCTCAGATTTCAGCCTGGAATTATGCAACAGCCAACACATTCGGTTGATCCATTTCTTGACTAAGGACTAAAATGAATACTGGCTGAATAATGCCACCTTACTACAGTATGGGTCTTGGATTTTGCTAATATCCTACCTTCATTTTTCCTGATGAATATCCATTGCACAGTTCCTTGTACATATGATTTGATGAAGAATTTATCTCGCCATCAGATAACCATTCATATCAAACGGCACATCAAATAAGGCTGACAAAAAAAGAGCTCCAGCTGATGAGTCCAAGAAAAAAAAAAAACAGGTTAAAGGGAACAGGGTGCAAACAAATCAAAATGGAAATCATTCACTTGTCACGAAGCGTCTGGCAGCCGGAGCCTCCGTTCGACAATGTCATGCATAAAATTATGTATGCACGGTGTGAGGGTCACTGGGAGATGCTGAAAAAACATCTGTTGTTATGTCTCCAGAATACATTTTTTTTTAAAGATGAAGTAGCCAGATTTACGCAGCCTGAGCAATGCTTCCTTGTGCCTGTATTCCTCCTCTGGAGAGCAGCTCCTCTCGGTCACCGCATCCTCTCCTCCGAGAGCCTCATCCAATTAGCAAGTCAATAAAATGTGTCTGTGAGGCAGTGGAAGCCCACCAGCTCACCACAGCCCCTCCTCCTTTTTTTCCTCCTCTTTTCGCTGCCACAGAGCCTTGCAGCCCCCGCTAGCCTGCTGATAGCTGCCGCACAAGCAGCTCCACACTGGATCCAGCTCCGGCAAACAGGCTGGGGATGAGAGGCTCGCAGTGAGGTGGTGGTGGTGGTGGTCCTTGCCAATGTCCATCAGATTTTTATCGTACCGACACAACAAAAGAGAGACAGGAGGGAGAGAGAAAACCACTCAACTCTGCTCCTGCTCTGTCTCCAGCTCTGTCTCTCCCCTCTCCTTTTCCAGAGCAATTTATGGGCAGCTCCTGCCTCCTCTCCCTGCCTCACTGGCTGTCAGTTCTGAGTGAGGAAGTGATGATGCACAGGATGAATCTCGATGTCTACGAATCATTGCAATAGGGAATAAAATGGGAAAAAAAAGATGTTAAAGAGAATAAAAATGTTTAGGAAGCAAAACTGATTTTAGCAGCATGTAATTGAATTACATGGAGAGGAAACTGAAGATACTAATTTGGGGTTGCAGGTGATGATGCAAGACAGAAAAGAATTAAGGGAAAGAAAAAACGAGTTCTTGGTAATAAAACATGAACAAAATAGCTCCTTTCACTACAGTATCTCTCTTCAGGGCGGCAGCCACTGCTTTTCCCCTCCGCTCGTCTCCTTATCATCAACCAGTCATTTTTTGTAGGCTATTATAGTTCATTGTATTTTTCAGTTTACAATAGAATCACATTTGTTCATTTTATATGGGCTGCTATTTGAATTTTCTATCTGAATAGTAATTAAGAAAATGTTGCATATTTTATTTGTATTGATAATCATCATCACAATAATAATAATAATACACAAATGAACGTTGAATGTGATTAAAACAGTTTTTTTATTCATTTGTAGTTGCAGTGCTGGTTGATTTCAGATGGTTTTAGCAAACGGACAAAAAATGTTAGACATGAAATGAAGTACACCCCTTCAGTCCTCCAATAAAAGAAACTATGAAAGTAAATAAGGGCAATACCAGTATTTTTGTCATGTGTCTTTCTTATGCATTTTCCTTCTGCTACTTCAGACTATTCTTTCATCTTCTCATAATTTTCATAAAACCTATGGTGTAATTGTTCCTTTAGCATGATAATAATGAACACAAATACAGTAAAATCACTAACGACTGGTTATAATAACCCTCACGTGTCACTTCTGTCAGACTATGTTCAGCCTGCAATGAGAAAAGACGACATCTGTGCTTTCTTCTGTCGAAACATTGTACAAAAGTAACAAGCAAGCAACATTTCAGAGGAGATGACAGACGTCTCTGTGTGGACGAGACCGATCAAACATCAAAAAACACTGGTACTGTCCTTGAAGACACCACATGGTAATTAATTGTGACGTTGGAAAGCATGCCAGCGATCCTCAAGTTCACTCCTCTTCTTTTTTTATTCCATTTCTCAGGCTTTAATCCTTTTTCGATGTACGAGTAACAAAAATAATATCCCAAAGCATAACCAATGACGTCTTGAAAGGCAATGCACTGAATGAAATTGAAATCCTTTATGGTTGGGCCAGGTCTAAACGTAGACACTGTTACCTCTCGCTGCACGCTTCACTGCATCATTTCAAGTCAATGTCTCCTCGTCCTGGAAATATGGGTGTTCTAGGGCATTCAGGGCAGATATTCGTTTCAGTGGGTCGAAGGTCAGCATTTTCTGTGGAAGAATAGCAAGATATTAGAGCTGCGTCAGGTCTTAAAGGAACAGTTGGACATTTTGAGAAATATTTTTATGCACCGTCTTGCAGAGAGTTAGACGAGGGGGTTGATACCACTCTGCCTATTTCTTAGATTAGCATAAAGACTGGATAGAAGAAAAGCAGACAGTCTGGCTCTGTCCAAAGGTAACATATAAATAACATTATCTCATATGTGTAATCTATTTAAAATATAAGATAAAAGACAGTATGCCGTTTACGTAGGGTTGTGTGCCTGACTGTCATTTGGCCAGGACCAGTTGCCAGGCAACGGGCAGGAAGTGTAGAAAGTTACTGGTCAAAAAAGGAAAAAAAAAAGTTGAGAGAAAGTCACAAAAAATGAGACTTGAGAATAAAACTTATTTGCTTTTTTTAATTATTATGATTTAGCTATTTAAAGTTGGTTATTTCAATAAATTCTTGCCCAAAATGTTTCTTTTTTTTTTTCTTCTTAAAGATTATTTTTTGGGGCTTTTTAGACCATTATTTCCACAGGACAGATAAAGACATGAAGGGGAAAGAGAGGGGGAATGACATGCAGCAAAGGGCCGCAGGTCGGAGTGGAACCCACGGCTGCTGCGTCGAGGAGTAAGCCTCTATATATGTGCACCTGCTCTACCAACTGAGCTAAACCGGCCACGCCCAAAATGTTTCTTAATGTATTTTGCACTTAAACCTTAAAAAGGCAGAATAAAAATATACCGTCTACTTTAAAAAGGTGTTGTTAAGTCACTAGTTCAATCCCAGAAAAGCTACATTTACTGCACATTTCCTTAGATCTGTTGGTAAAAGAAATACTAATCAATTAGAAAAGTTTTACTAGCACTTTAAATTATAATGCAGAAATAAAACAGGACTGCTGTAAGTCGTGCTCTCTCCTCTAGTTTAACCAGCTGGAGAAGTACTAGAACTAGTCATGAGGATTTTACCAGTGAAGTTATTGTTGCTCGTGTAGAACATCAGCAGACTAGGAGCAAAGATCATTCTTCTTGAGTTTGAGGTTACTGATCTTGTTGCTGTATATTAATCAATTACCAGTCAAGATGGACTGACACTTTGATTTTTAATTCATGTCGAAGTCTTACCAGCAATAGTTGCACCGCCTGCTCATTTATCTCTGGAACAAGGTCAGTGATTGAGCGAGGTAAGAGAGGGGGGAAGTGTTTTCTTGAGAGTGTAACATCAGTCGGCCACTCGTCCTCTGGTGGCAAGCCAATAACTCTGAAATTACATTGAATTTCCAATGCATTAGGTATAATATGAATAATCTGGTCAGGTAAATGGGATGTAAACTATTTGTTACTCACTCAAAAATTTTCCCAAGTTGGTCCACTTCTGATTCTCCGCAGAACAAAGGTCTAACAGACAGAAAGTTTGTACCAAAGTTAATAGATTGAAGCAGTATTTTATTAGTCCAGGTCTTTGCACGTCCTGTTTGTGCAGGAGGGCACACAGTAATATGATGTTCTTTAGACACAGATTAACAGTTTGCCATGAAGTTGAATGATACCGTTTGTATAGGTTTGCAACATATCACCCCCAATCAACTTGTTCATGATACTATGTATCATTTAATCATCACCATCATTATACTGTTCACAAGGTAATTATTTTAAGGCATGAATCTCTTCTCTCTACCAAAGTTGACTGCTGTCTCCATGCAATGTGTAATTTGTACCACTAGATGAAGCTACTGTGTGTGTGTGTGTGTGTGTGTTCTTGTTTAACTATATTCGTGGGGTCCAAAAACCAGGAGTCCAGTATACTTGTGGGATCCTGACAGCTTTGTGGGGCCAAAATGCTAGACCCCACAACTTTAAAGGGCTGTTTGAGGGTTAAGACTTGGTTTTAGGGATAGAATTAGGTTATGGTTAGGGTAAGGGTTAAGGTTAGGAATTTAGTTTTAAAGGGGCTAGGGAATGCATTATGTCAATGACGGGTCCCCACAAAAGATAGTGCCACAAAGTGTGTGTGTGTGTGTGTGTGTGTGTGTGTGTGTGTGTGTGCGCGCGCGCGCGCGCGCGCACACTGGTTCTCAGCTGATCTGGGAGAGACTAGTTGCAAACAAGACTGATGAGTGTTAAAAAGCTTTTACATTATGACTTTCGCTTGCTTGTGGACATGCTACCACCAATAATTTGTGGATGTGGTGAAGCATGTTAAAGTCTGTGAGCCGGCAGTGGGTTTGAATCAGCATGCATGATGCTGATGACTGCAAGATGTAAAGTACAATTATAGTATGTGTCTGAGTACATTTATTGTAGACTTGGTTGGAAGAGGGGCAAAGCTGAAATAAAATATGTGTATGTCCTGAAACATAATGAGGTTGGAAGAAGCCCAGCTGTTTTTCCACCAATTCACCTCCCGACAGTCTGAGGCTCCAGACCAGATTTCCCCGGAGCCACAGATAACCTTGTAATGTGATCCATTTAAAGATAAAATCGGAAACCCTCAGCAAACTCATCACGGCTGCTCTGAAACTGACACACAAACGTATGTTTAGTTTGAGTTCAAATCTGGATGCACATCACCAGGTAATGAGTGTACCCTAATGTAGTTAACGCTAACCCTACCGTACTTATGATTTATCTGCAGTATCCTTTCTGGATTAGAGAAAAAAAACATTGCCAGTGAAAATAATCCATGCAGCAGTTTCCTCCAAAACGTTTTAAAATAAATTAGTAGTATTTATGAAATTAAAATGTTTGTAGGAGACTCGCTAGCCTGATGTGTTCACTTTGTAAGCACAAACCTCCACCTTGCAAAGGTACCTTCAGGATATTTAATCGAATCTCTGCTACTTTGTAAGTAATCAGATCACCACCATAATTTGTTGTTTTGTGTTCTATGTTTTAGTTTTTCTGATTGTACAGCGCTTTGATTGTTTTTAAATGTGCTCTATAAATAAATTTGGATTGGATAATCAAATGCACTGTTCCTTTGCACAGGCATTTCGATCATAACAAAAATCTATTTAGTCTAAAAAAGACTGGCACTAGTCTTTTTTTATCCAAACATTATTCTGCTGACTCACTTGCGTCTGAACATCTCAGCAAAGATGCAGCCGGTGCTCCAGATGTCCACGGGTGTGGCGTAACTGGACTGCAGCAGAACCTCGGGGGGTCGGTACCACAGTGTCACCACCTGGCAGACACAAACATGGAGTCCATCAACTGTATGTTGTTGCATGTTTTAGCTTGTTTACAACGCTGTGTTTATGTTGACCATTCCCCAAAAGCTTACCATACATTTTAGAGACTTCCTGCCTTCCTGATGGCCATTTTTTAAATTCATTTTACCTCAGTATGAATATCAAGTTACAAGCTATAGGCCTACTTTGTTTTTGGTGCTAAGTAGCCAATGTTAGCATGCTGATAGGCGTAAACCAGGTGATAAACCTGCTAAAGATGAGCATGTTAGCATTGTCATTGTCAGCAAGTTAGCATGCAGAAGTTAGCAGCATACTACTGACTGTAGACTCTTAGTCTCGAAACGGTTACTGAAATGTGAAGAAAATTGAAGTTAGCAACTGAAAAAAAAGCCGTTCAATGTATGCTATTTTGTCAGTATATGTAATTCAGAAGAGAAATAATAAGATAGTATGGGCTTTACCAAAAGGGTAATGTGCAGTGGTGGAAAACATATTCAAATACTTTACTTAAATAAAAGTACTAATACCACACTGTGAAAATACTCCACTACAAGTAAAAGTCCTGCATTCAAAACCTTACTTAAGTAAAGTATGCAAGTATTATCATGAACGTGCACTTAAAAGTATGAACAGTAAAAGTACAGGCAGTAAAATGTTCCCAGTCAGTTTTTTTACCATTTTACATATACAGTATATGACGATTCAGGTCAACTTTTCATGAGCTCAGAAAAACAGCCTTGTCTTTTTTCAGCTTTGTGAGGATGCATTTTCCAGCTCATCCAAGAGGGTTTTTAAATATTTTATTTAGCCTGTGAAATAGGTGAGTTTTCACAACACATAAAAAGGAACACTTCAGCCTTAAGTTCATCACAAATCAAAAATCAGCACACCTGGAAATACATGGTTTTCTCAAGTAAAGAACAAGTACCTTGAAAGTGTACCCTAGCACAGTACTTGAGTAAATGTACACGTTGTACACATGTACAGTTACATTCCACCACTGGTAATGTGAAGATTCCAGTGTCTTGTAATTACAAAGGTTAATGTTGTAACACATCAGACATCGGGGGCCAGATGTACGTACATTTGCGAATGTAGCGTTATCAGCGCCATGGCCAACCCGCAGAAAGCACACGCTGTGATACTTCAGTTCACGTTGTATTTACCAAACCTGCAGTTCATCGGGTAATCGGCGCCTTTCTCCGCCCACTATACCGTAAATTGCGCTGTAGCAAAGCGTTAAGTACTTGTGCTATGATCACTGACTGTAAATATACGGCTGAGTGCAGACTGCGATATTCCCACTGCTGATGCTTTGACTGTTCAAATGATCCTGATGCCAATATTTGTAACGTAGCGAGGAGTTTAACAACTGCTGGAATGGAATGTGAAGTGTGAATGTGAGTCGGAGATTCGATGTCATCTTTGATTTCTTCCAGTAACTGTAATATTGCATGGCTGCTTAATCTGTAACGCTTAATGATTTTGTGTTCGCTCAACAGAAAAAGTGTGATCCTTGTGGCAAAAATATTTTCAGCTCGTCTCCTTGGTCTATGTCTTCGTCTTGCTTGGATTACTGCTGCCATTTCACCAGGAGGCATATGCGAGGAAACCCGCTTGGGGCTGGTTTACAGCTGCTTTTAAGAGGCGGAGAATTTTCAGCGCAAAATAGAGGCGCGCTTTCATGGACGTTTTTTGTACATACCGCGGAATACATAATTAGGCGCACTTTACGCTTCTCCTCCCATCTCTTTATGGGAAACTCCCACTTTCCCCTTCACCCTCCCATGAATGCATATGCATGACACGGAAAAGCACAATTTGCCATTTTCAGTCCCTGCGACAGGCAGTCTGTGCTTTTACCTCAGTGCGGCCTGTTTGTACATACCTCGCCATACTTACGCGCACATATAAATACGCCTGAAGTGGACGCAAAAGGATTAGTACATCTGGCCCTGAATGCACTGTCAATGAAGAATTTAGGTGCAAAAAAAAAAAAAAGATTAGTATGTTAGATTAGTTATCTCAACCAAATTTTCAGTGACTTTGAACTGAATGGGAACCAGCAGCCGTCTGAATGTTTAAAAAAAAAATATGATGGTATTCATTGGAAAATTCTTTATACACGACATAAAAAAAACTGTGGTATGGTCCAGGTGAGTTCTTACCACAGGCGTGAGGGCCATGTGGCAGCTGTAGATCCTAGCCAGTCCGAAGTCAGCCAGCTTCACCTGGCCTTGGCTGGTTACCAGAATATTCTCTGGTTTCAGGTCTCTGTGCATCACGCGGTGAGAGTGAAGGAATGCAAGACCGCACAGCAACTGCCTCATCAGGTCCTGCAGAAACACACAAAGGAATGTTTTAACTGGAACACAATATTTCAACAAAGGTTTCTTTTAAAAAAACGAAAGGGTGATAAGACCCTAAATAATGAAAAACACTCCACCCTGTCCATACAGTTGTCTTCTTTCTAACCTATTTGACAGATGATGCAGTTTATTTGAGATATTGTTTCAGTTAGTTCTCACTTTAATGCGGTCAGAGGATAATCCTGCAGCTGGGGCTCTCTCTAGGTAAGTCTTGAGGTCTTGGTCCACATGTTCAAACACCAGAGTGACTTTAGTCTCCTGGTCCGACCTCTGGGTGGCACATACATCCATAAGCCTGTCAAACACAATAAAACAGTGACTTCAGTGAAAGGTGTTCACAGTGAACTGTAGAATTGAATTATTTGATCTCGCTGTTTTACCTGACCACGTTGGGGTGGTCAAACTGCTCCAGCCTTTTCAACAGAGCCACCTCTCTGACTGTGGAGACTGGGAGGCCATTTTGGTCTGTCTGGACGCGCACGCTCTTCAGAGCCACAAACTGCCCGCTCTCTGTATCTCGGGCCTTATAAACCGTCCCGTAAGCGCCTCCTCCGATCTCTGCCAATGGCTCATACTGGATGCTGGTGCCGTGGGCCATGGCCAAGATCAAAACAGACTGAGAGACAAAGTATGACACACAGATCAGATGCAAAAGCTATTCATGCTAGTAATTGCAATAATGAGATGATGAAAGGTAATCACGTATGTATGTATATAGAGTTTACACTTTTAACTTCTATGAACCTTAACAAGCATAACATTGGGAAGTAGGAAGCAGATCATAAAAAAAAACATCCCACCAGCCTGGAGCTGTTCTACTGAAATACTGAAAATGAACATAGGAAACCTTATCCTAAATACATCACTGTATAATAGAAAAGACGCTACCTTTCATCTCAATGCCCATTTCAACTACAATGACCCTCGACCCAAACCTACCCAGTGCACAGACTTTGAATAAGTACAGAAAATAAAGTTGCAATAAAAATCTACTAATTGAAGATGCAATTAAAAATAAGGCAAAACTAATAAAGCAAGACGCATAGCAACATATAAAAACCAAAAAGTTTTTTCTATTCTTTATTTTAGTCTGTTTGTTTTTCTTTAAAATGTCTCTTGATAATTGTCATTTCTTATGTTTTTATTAGATGTGTGTATTTCTAAATGTCAAACTGTACATTCAAACAAGACTGAGTTTTCTTCTGTGAGGCTATACATAGCACAGTGGCGTTTTGAGCTGAATGCTAACATGCTCACAGTGTCAATGCTAACATGCTGAGGTTTAACAGATATTTACCACATTCACCGCTTAGTTAAGTTTGTTAGCATACTAACATTTGCTAATGAGCACTAAACACAAAGTACAGCAGATATGAGTGTCATAAGTTTTGTAGGTATTTGGTCATAAACCAAAGTATTGTACAAATTCAGTTTTTGACCTGATGCTAGCGCTAGAATAAGTCAGAGGATCACCAAAGTCATTACAATTCATCCTGAGTGGGACATTAATTTATGAACTTTATTATGGCACTACAACATATGACAACAATAGTTATTGTTGAGACCTATTTTCTAAAAAACACAGATGTCAACTTTTGGCGGTACAAGAGAAAAAGTCCAGGGATCCCTTCAAGTTCTCAGGATAAATCATCTGGGAACCATGAATGAATGTAAAAAAAACAATCCAATAGTTATATTGCGATATTTAAGTCTGGAGTGAACTGATGGACCAACTGACAGACCGATATTGCCATCAATAGAAGCACACCACTGACGTGGCTAATTTCTTTTTTTAAATAAATAAATACATACTTAAATGACAAAAAAAAACACATCTGACTAGTAAACCAGTATAATGAATTCTCTGTACTGGACAAGGAATAGACTTCTCTCATATTTTGGCTGCAAGAGGCTGGTGGATATAGAAAGATTGCAGGATGCATCAGTGCGAGTAGGAGGATAGATTCATTTATTGATCAATCAGAGCAGCTGGCCATGTATGGCGCAGTAAACCACTGACCCTCATCAGTGTCCAAGCAGGAGATATGGATGTGGTGCAGTCATGTAAGCTCTCAGTAGTAGTTTGTATAACAACAAACCAAGCTGTTATAACACTACGCTCTACAAAAGGGGACATGGGCTGTTTTTCCACTTTGTCAATTTGTAAAACCGACTGCTTCACGCTGTCCACCACCGTGTAGTGGGTAGAGCACTGCTGTATACAAAAGAGGCAGCATCACAGAGGAGCATGCTGTACGGCTCAACAACCTGGTGGATGTGCCAAGGAGCTGACTGACTCGGCCATTCTGGCTCTATGCAACATTTGCAAATACACAAACACTGTCAACGCTGTTCTAAATTCAGAGAATTAAACCTTAAAAAAATGTACATCACAGTGACACAAAAATCCTGTAAATCAAATATTGTCATGAAATTAAAAAAAATTTCGGGATGAATAAAGTATCCATCTATCTATCTATCTGTCTGTCTCATGATGTGTAACATTTCCAAACACAACCAGAGATAATTAAATAGTTACCTCAGTATAAACGCTGCAGCAGTTTCTCTCTCGACATATTTCTTCTGTCTCGTGGTATGTATCATGATATTGCCCAACTCTATTACCTATATTAATTAAAGCCTAATATATTTCAAATGACATTAAAATGTATGCAGACATCTTTAAACCTGCATTAACGGATTTCTTTTGGCCATTTGTTGGCAATGGAACAAGATAAACACAACAGACATATTATCACAAAGTTCTTTCAGCAATTTGTTACAGTTGCCTATTTAGACATCCAGCAGACACAAAGTGACATTACCATTCATTTGGAGTCATGTTTCTGTCCATCTGGCAGATGCCAACTCCAATATTCACTCTCTTTTTAGTACTATTTTGGTCTCCACTGACTTCTGAGCAGAGGTGTCAAAAGTATTCACATTCATTACTCAGGTAGAAGTATAGATACTAGGGTTTAAAAAGACTTCTATAGAAGTTGAAGTATCAACTCAAGCTTTTTACTCAAGTAAAAGTACTGGTTTCAAGTACACTACACTACTATGCTTAGCTTGTAGGTGGTAGCTCAAGCTTGACGTGCTTCGGTGACATTTTAATTCGGCTTTACACAATGTGCATATGGCTTTCGACTTGTCTACTGGGTTTTGGAAAATAAAAAGTGCCATTCAGAATTGTGTTACTGTGGTCTTTCTCCATCATGCCTGCAGCAGTAGGATGTGTTTCGAGGAAGTATGGCAGCTTGATGATAAGTAAAGGTGCGGCAAAGGGTCAAAATAGTAGCCTAGCCCCAAGAGGCTGTAGATTCTAGTGATTTTAGGACAGCTAAGGGGCGTTGTTAGGCACGGCGCGAAGCCGAGTGAAGTGTAAAATAAATTAATAAATGGCGGCATGCGATTAAAAACATGTATGCGTCATGCTCGTCCTTAATCGCATCGCGATTAACGTGTTAATGCTGACAGCCCTAATGTTTATACTTCTCAACCAACCACAATCAAATTCACTCTATCCACATGGCGCGATTTATCTGGATAGGTTTTTTTTTTTTTTAACGATGACAAGCCGGAATGAAAACAAGCCGAACTAAAATAAGAGTAATGAGGCTATTTTTAAAATGTAAGGAGTAGAAAGTACAGATAATAGTGAGTAGAAGTGAAAAGTCTGCTATAAAATAATTGCTCCAGTGAAGTATAGATACTAGGGCTGAACGATTTTGAAAAATAATCTAATTGTGATTTTTTTCACCAATATTGTGATTGCGATTTAATATGCGATTATTTTTTTAAGCTCTTTGTCTTCTGTATTATTCAATAAAGACGAGCAATAAATCATTGTATAGTATGAACAACACAAGACTAGATAGATTAAACAAACATCTTTTAACTACTTCAATCACAGTAGTATATTGAGCACTGACCAAGCCTGGTGTAAACATTCATATGAAAGTCAGAAACAAATCACACAAACTTAAGTGCAGATTGCAGAAATATAAAAACAAATATGTGGCTTTACCACACTTAATAGTATTGAGATTATTATTTACTGTAATAAACATATGGATTGCACTCTTTGAACTTTACTAGACCGATAAATAAGTTTATATATATAAAAATAAAAAGGCACCGGTGGTCAGGGAAGCCGTCCGACTGAAGAAGGAGTCTTTCCGGGATATGTTATCCCAGACGACTCCGGAGGCAGTTGCAAGGTACCGAAGGGCCCGAAGGGCTGCAGCCTCTGCCGTGAAAGAGGCAAAGCAGCGTGTGTGGGAGAAGTTCGGAGAAGACATGGAGAAGGACTTTCGGTCGGCACCAAGGTACTTCTGGAAAACCATTCACCACCTCAGGAGGGGTAAGCGGGGAACCATCCAAGCTGTGTACAGTAAGGATGGGACGCTGTTGACCTCAACTGAGGAGGTAATAGGGCGGTGGAAGGAGCACTTTGAGGAACTCCTAAATCCGACTAATACGCCCTCTATGGTAGAGGCAGAGCTGGAGGATGAGGGGGGATTGGCATCAATTTCCCTGGTGGAGGTTGCTGAGGTAGTTAAACAACTCCACAGTGGCAAAGCCCCAGGAATTGATGAGATCCGTCCAGAAATGCTTAAAGCTCTGGGTGTGGAGGGGTTGTCTTGGTTGACACGCCTCTTCAACATTGCGTGGAAGTCTGGGACGGTGCCTAAGGAGTGGCAGACCGGGGTGGTGGTTCCCCCTTTTAAAAAAGGGGGACCAGAGGGTGTGCCAATTACAGGGGTATCACACTTCTCAGCCTCCCCGGTAAAGTCTACTCCAAGGTGCTGGACAGGAGGGTTCGGGTCGATAGTCGAATCTCAGGTTGAAGAGGAACAATGCGGATTCCGTCCTGGTCGTGGAACAACGGACCAGATCTTTACTCTGCAAGGATCCTGGAGGGAGCCTGGGAGTATGCCCAACCAGTCTACATGTGTTTTGTGGATCTGGAGAAGGCGTATGACCGGGTGCCCCGGGAGATACTGTGGGAGGTGCTGCGGGAGTACGGGGTGAGGGGGTCCCTTCTCAGGGCCATCCAATCTCTGTACGACCAAAGCGAGAGCTGTGTCCGGGTTCTCGGCAGTAAGTCGGACTCGTTTCAGGTGAGAGTTGGCCTCCGCCAGGGCTGCGCTTTGTCACCAATCCTGTTTGTAGTATTTATGGACAGGATATCGAGGCGTAGTCGGGGTGGAGAGGGGTTGCAGTTTGGTGGGCTGGGGATCTCATCGCTGCTTTTTGCAGATGATGTGGTCCTGATGGCATCATCGGCCTGTGACCTTCAGCACTCACTGGATCGGTTCGCAGCCGAGTGTGAAGCGGCTGGGATGAGGATCAGCACCTCTAAATCGGAGGCCATGGTTCTCAGCAGGAAACCGATGGAGTGCCTTCTCCAGGTAGGGAATGAGTCCTTACCCCAAGTGAAGGAGTTCAAGTACCTTGGGGGTCTTGTTCGCGAGTGAGGGGACAATGGAGCGGGAGATTGGTCGGAGAATCGGCACAGCAGGTGCGGTATTACATTCAATTTATCGCACCGTTGTGACGAAAAGAGAGCTGAGCCAGAAGGCAAAGCTCTCAATCTATCGGTCAGTTTTTGTTCCTACCCTCACCTATGGTCATGAAGGCTGGGTCATGACCGAAAGAACAAGATCCAGGGTACAAGCGGCCGAAATGGGTTTCCTCAGGAGGGTAGCTGGCGTCTCCCTTAGAGATAGGGTGAGAAGCTCAGTTATCCGTGAGGAGCTCGGAGTAGAGCCGCTGCTCCTTTGCGTCGAAAGGAGCCAGTTGAGGTGGTTCGGGCATCTGGTAAGGATGCCCCCTGGGCGCCTCCCTAGGGAGGTGTTCCAGGCACGTCCAGCTGGGAGGAGGCCTCGGGGGAGACCCAGGACTAGGTGGAGGGATGATATCTCTAACCTGGCCTGGGAACGCCTCGGGATCCCCCAGTCGGAGCTGGTTAATGTGGCCCGGGAAAGGGAAGTTTGGGGTCCCCTGCTGGAGCTGCTACCCCCGCGACCCGACCCCGGATAAGCGGATGAAGATGGATGGATGGATAAAAAGGCATAGCGTTAGCGTGCCAAGTTGATGCTTTCTCTGCGGAGTGCAGACTGCTTTGCTCTCGCAAGTCACGTGACCAAATCGCAGCCTTTGCGATTAAGAAATCGCGTTTTTACATATCGCGATATTATTGCAAAGGCGATTAATCGTTCAGCCCTAATAGATACCTAATATTTCTATTTAAGTAAGGTAACAAAGCATTTGTACTTCGTTACTTGACACCTCTGCTTCTGAGAGAAATATCTTAAGCTGCTAAATGCTCCATTATGTTCACCAGCTAGTTGCTTATTTTGTTTGACTGCTGTTTGGTGCTAGCAGTGATGGCAATAAAATCAGTTTATGAGAGCCTGATCCTGCTGGTAATGACTCGGATAAGAGCGGTGAGAATCAAAAAACAGTAAAGTTAAGGGCTGTATAACCAAGAAAATGAGCTGAAAGATGCTAAAGAAATCTGTAGAGCTGAGGAGAACTGCATTGTAAAGGTACTAATACACATTACACAGTCATTTGGCCTGTTGCTAATTTAAGAAATATTGATTGATGCAGCTTCAACAAATATGGAGGTGATATGGGCTTCACTCACACTTTTCCCCTTTCAGTGAAAAAGAGGGGTTGCTAATATCGACCCTTCTCATATTTCAACCATTCTGGCAGTGGGAGTCAACTATGCTTGGGGCTAAATGCACAGCATTTCATGGCTAGTTGTGCTGGCCTCTATTAAAGTGAAGCCTCCGGGTATTTTGAGTGCAAGGTGCTGACATAATCTTAGACATATCCAAAATGGAATTTATCAGTGCTCTTCTACATTTTCCAAATGTTTTATAATCTGAGCGACTGAATGGGATGCTATTTTAAAGCAAATACACTTGACGCATGACTTTTGGCTGCCACAGGAAGCACCTTCAACCACTCATCCCCAAACAACTTTCCTCTGGCCTCTTCACCAACTCCATCCATCAGCATTCAGCACACAACCACAGAGAGCATCATCCCACTCCTTCCTTCCTTCCTTCCTTTTGTTCAAGCCTCCATCTACAGTCTACCCCTTCCACCTACTCAACATTAACACCGGTCACCTTCATACCCGGCATATATTTCCTATAGACTGGTGGCGGTTCTGTTGTCCTCTGCTGCCTTCAGGTCTTTACCAGTACATGTCATGATATTCAGTGTATGCGGTATCAAGTTCAACATGTCAATACTCATTATTCTAAAGACAGAAGAGCAGCATCATCATCTTCACAACGCAGTCCCTCCTCTCAGGTGAGAGGTAGTTGGCTCAAAAACCATTGCGCCTGCTTTCAGGTCCTCTACTGTATAACCTTGTTAATGTTTAAGGTCATTTACTGACTGATGTGTTGGTGCGGAAGAAACTACTGTATAACTCTGTGGACTGTTACTTTGTATACCAGATTGCTTCATGAGCCTGGAGAAACCAGATGAATGCAGAGTCACTGCTGAATGTAGCAATACTGTACATTTCCTCTTTTTGGGCACATTTTTTATATTTTGATGATTTAATGAATCACATTTACAACCTTTTGGATCATTATTCAAATCTCATCAGAGCTGCAAGCAACTATTCTACTAAGCACTTACAATACAACCCAACATGTACTCATAGTAGGGTGACCAGACGTCCCCGGTTTCCGGGGACAGTCCCCGGTTTCGGTGACCTGTCCCCGGCTGGAGCTGTCCCCGGTTTTCACTGTGACTGACAGTCCCGAAATTGGAATGAAATAGTCGTGCACCCTACATGCACAGGCTCAAGACAACCAGAGCAAGCCTCAGAGCTCAGAGATGTTCTAGAATGCCCATAAAATGACTGTTTATTTACATGGAGTCTGGTGGGTTTAGCGAACGCAATTTCGCGGACTTTTTATGTTTTAAAAAAAGGATCTTACTCTTTTATCAGAAAGATCGACCTCCTTAGAAATCCTTTCCATAATGTTGTCAGACACTTAGAATATTAATCTAAGCCTGTCAGTGGCAAAACGAGCACTTTTATGAATGTAAATACAAGCTGGACAATTGACGTCCTATTAACTTACATTGTAGCTTGTTTCACCATTGCCGACTGCAACAATCTCGTTTAATACTGGACCAATGTCAAAGGAAAATATTTCCTCAATAGTTTTAATTGTAGCCGATACTCAATGAGATGTTGCAGAAACAAGCCCAGCGTGAAGCAATAAAGCAAAAGCTGTCAGATAAATGTAGTGCAGTAAACATTACAACATTTCCCTCTGAGGTGTAGTGGAGTACTTATGAAGTAGCAGCAGGGGCGATTCTAGGATCAGACCTTTAGGGGGGCTCAGCCCCTAAAGAGAGTGTGACACGGATATAGTGCATGCTAAAGTGTTAATCTGCGCCATGAAATTACCAACTTCTTCACAACCGCACTTCTGCTTTTCCTCTGACAGATAGCGACTCAGCCAAAGGGCCAAAATTATAATGTATTCTCATGTAAACTATCTATGTCAGCACAGACATTTTTGTAAATTGCTTAGCCACCATAATGGTTATTATATTGCCAGATTCCAGACAAATCACTTACTTACTTTATATATATATCTCCCACTTACAAATATGAATATATATTTCTACTGGTATGCTTCCTAGTGACATTAATGCAAAAATATGAAGAAAAAACTATAAACGTTAAAAATAGACAAAATTTTCTTACAGGGGAGCATGTCCATGGATCCCCCTAGGGGGGCTTGTGCCCCAGTGCAGCTCTAGGTCTAGTGATGCCCCTGGAGCAGTGTCCCCATTTTAAGTTTTACAAAGATAAAAACATTACCTTTTTTGGAGGTATTTACGCTTCTGAGCTGAAAATGTCCCCGGATTTTGTCTCAGAAATCTGGTTATCTGGTCATAGGGTTAATTATATCTCAAGGTGTTCAGTGAAGTGGTATTGTTCAGTGAAGTGGTATTGTTCAGTGAAGTGGTATTCTATTGCAACAATACTGTTTAAAATACTCTATATACACTGGTGAACATGCGGTTAACTGGTATAGAGCTCAAACATGTTTAACCATGGGTTTGAATATTCAGATATGCTGCCAAACCACAATTGTGGAAGTGGTCTGCTGGTAATAAGAGGAAGAGATGTTGCATTATGCATGTTGAACACACCACATTTCATCCTCTTATGCAAAGAAAGTTGAGTCAGTGTCTGCGGACAAGAACCTGCCAGCATTCCTGTGTATCTGCAAGAAATAAAAATTCCTGTCAACATTAGTCATATGAGAACTAAACTGAGAAAAGGACTGCAAATACAGTACATATCCATAAAATAATCCCAAAAAAAAGTCACTTAAAATACTACCAAAATAACCCAAGAAACATTTTAATGCAAAATTGTTGCATGTTTTATTTTCAGACCTTCCCTAAAACCTTCAATTTAGTTTTATTCATAAACATTTGTAGCGGATTCTAAAATGTAACATTAATTAAGTTTACTCTTCACAACGTTCACAGCAACCTTTATCTGTTTTCTACATATTAAGAGACAACCAGTTAACTATCACTTAACTATTGAGGTTAATTATTAAACCTTACATACAGAGAAAGATATGTCTGTCTAATAAGCTTTTGTTACAACACCCCAGGGATCTGAGTTCATGAACTGATACTTTAAATTATTCACATGAAAAAAAAAACCTTTAGCACATTGACACACTATATACACACACACATGTAGTTAGTCTTCTATATTAGTTAGATAGGTAATAGTAGGCTACACTAATAATAAGAAAATACATTTTCTAGCTTTAGTTTTGTATTATACATGAATGGTTTCAAAATCATTTCATAATATTTATGTCACAATTTCCAGGGAACTATTAATGATGAGAACTGGCCAAAAAACTGAACAAGAAATTGTGAGCAACAAATTAGTATAATGGACGACACAGTCAGCCTCACGTAAACAACATATTGATCATATATTAGGGCTGCATGATATGAGGAAAATATGCCATAACGTTGTTGAATATCACGATAACGATATTACTTGCGATATATAAACAGATATTAAAGTGTATTCAGTTCTGACTTTCTGTTGCTTTTAGTATTCTTCTAAAATACAACAAAGTGCTTGTTGAATTTAAAACAAATAAAAGGAAATCATTTCTAACATTCTTTTATTGAACAAATTGAAGATTGAATTGAACATAAAAGGCACTACTTAAAAAAGAATGAGTTACATTTTAATTTGCAGTTTTTTTACTGATATTTTCTTTCAACTAACACAAAAAATCTCAGTGTCTATCACGATACGTTGCAGCCTTTTGCGATATGTATATTGCACTAGCTGATATTGCGATGGCGATAAAAAAAAACGATATTTTGTGCAGCCCTATCATATATTATGATTTACAGATTGCCACAGATGCCTCATAAAAGTAATTAAGCTGATTTTGCAACTTTCCACTGTATGCAGACTGTGAGGCAACTGCTGTGGGAGGCAGTACAGCCACAGAGGGCCACAAAGACTGAGAAAATACTTGATGAGGAAGAGTGAGGCCTGGTGAAAAGGGGTGAATATCCAGGCCTCTGAGGCCTGTACTGTCAAATGTCAAACTGCAGAAAGTTACTATAGTTTCTTGATTCCTAGTTCCTAATAGAGCTCAACCAACACTGGAATTTTCAGCCAATTGTCCTTTCTTTTTTTATGCAGTGGTGGAAGAAGTGCTCAGATCTTTGTGTAAAAATACTTTGTTACAAGTGACCTGCATAAAAACTTTTCTTAAAGTGACTATATGTAACTTTTAAACATTTCTGAAACTGTGTAATGTTCGAAACCAAGTCAATCTCGGTCGGGCATTCAACAGATGGAGACAATTACGGGATTGTAAATGATTCAAAACCGCCCCGAATTGGCCATCACGTATGTAATATGTCTATTTCATTAATAAAGTAACTTTAGATTGCACAATGTGGTTGTACGTCATTAGGCGACATTAAATGACGTCCCCCTTCCATTAAGCGCGGACGTTTTCTTCGTTTCAGTCCGTGTTTGTGTTGGCTACTACTATTTTCTTTTCCCTTGTCCCCCTGTACTTGTGTAAAGCGTCCGTGGGTTTTATGAAATGTGCTATATAAATTAAGTAATTATTACGTTGCTTCAACAAACTCTTAATGCTTTGGCTCGTGACACAGTGACAGTGTTACCCGGTTTAGTTCACGATACATCCAAAGTAGGCTAAGTTACCGTATGCTACACTTGAAGAGCAACAATGCATCTGTAATGTATTCTTTTATTGTAAATGAATGATTTTCTGTCTGAGCAAAACATTCTTCGCGACTATATGACCTACCCGTAAAGGCCCGGACACACAGAGCCGATAATCGGCCGTTGGACAGTCTGGCGACGTCAGTGATTCGAGTCTGTTCGGTGTGTTCCGTACCGTCATCCGTCCGAGGGGCCGTCGTCCTTCATGTTGGCCGATTTGACATGTATAATCGGCGGGGCGGGCACTGCCGGCAGTCAGACTCAAATGACCCATCTGATTGGTAGAGTGCTAACCCAGAAACGAGGAGCAGAATGAGCGTGACTAGAGTCTCTCAAAATCTGACGAAAATCTTTTAAACTGACCTTTGCTGATCTGAAATGAAGACAGATTCAGCAGCTGCATGGCCTATTTCTCGCTTTAAATGTTTTCAGAAACACGTTTCTGTGAACTATTTTAGTACAATATGAGATCGTATTCTGAACAAGCCGCCATGACGATCTGTCTTTGAATTTCAGGAGAAACCAGACCCACGTGACGCGTTCGTTCAATCAGCTGCCGGTTTTCATTTTTGGGCGACAATATAGATTAGCGCCGCCTGCTGTTATGGAGACGTATTACGTCTCGTCGCTTTGGTGTGTTCCGAGGCACTTTTTTGACCAATTTGAGGAGACTGATCAGCCCAACTGCCTTTTCTGCCGACGTTTGGCCATCGGCTCTGTGTGTCTGGGCCTTAACGCTTACTCAGTAATCTACTGTGAGCAATAACACACCGTAAAAATCTTTACAACAGAAGATGTGGTAAAAACACTACCGCTTTTGTCCAAAGCGGCCACTAGAATCAACACAAACTGAAAGTTACATATAGCCACTTTAAGTAAAAGAACAAAAGTACTGGCATCAAAATATACTTTAAATACCAAAAGTAAAAGTACTCATTATGCTGAATTGTTAATTTCAGATTAATAAATGTTATATTATTGTTTTATAATTATTGATGCGCCACTTAATGGTGAAGCTACTTTTAACAATTTAATATTGATCTGCTAGTAGCTGTAGTGAAGTATAAGTATCAAGTAGAAAATGGAAGTACTCCAGTAAAGTACATTACGATACCTTATATTTGGTTAATTATGACCTAGGTATGTACTGAGCCTGACATTTTACAGTTAAAAAATAAACTTGTAAAAACTCTCTGGATGATAAACTATATAATAGCGTCACTGTTCTAGGCTACCTCTTAACTTGCCCGAGTCTTGTTTATCATCTGGCTCTAACCCCTGCAGTATCCCCACCTTCATTTGACAACAGGGGAAAAATAGAACAAGACAACAGCTTGATTTTAAACATTTTCACTGGATTACAGAATTAGCCTGCTGGATGTCCTTCCCTATCTCATAATGAATGATCAGGCTCGGTGTGGTCTTCATGTCAAACCTCCTCTGGTCCTACAGGAAGTGATCAGGCTGTAGGCTACGTGACTTGTCCCCCTAAAAACATCTCCCCATTTCCTGCTCGGTGACAGAAGCAAAACAGCAGAGGAAATAGAGAGGACAGATTTTACACCTGGAAGTTTTAACATGTATCGCAACACTGAGGCCTCTAACAGCAGCTATCGATCAGAAAAGCCAGTCAGTTCTGATTATCACCTTAAATTCTCTCCCACCACATGTCATTCATTTAATACCGGACATTGAAGGCCAGTGGGCGTAGGCAGAAACAGGCCAGGACAGACGGAGAGCCCTCTGTCCCGACACGTGGAGCTCCTCCATAGCGCTCCTTTGTTAATTAAACTGGCACAAAAAAGTGAAGCAACAACAGGCCACACAGACTTTTTCCTCCTCACCTACATGTGCGCACTGACGTGGCGGAAGAAGACAGTAAAAAGTACATACGGCAGAAACAGATCTTCGCCAGCAACTTCCCTTTTCACATCTGTGCCACAAAAACTGCCGAAGTGTCACGCACATGAGTCACAGTCATTGTAAACGACAGGTCAGATACTTCACTTACCACGTCTGTGTATTTTCTGCGGCAAGTAAGCTTTACTTTAGCTTTATGAGGAGGACATGCTCACTAATCTGCCACGTATAACTCCTCCAGAAGCGGGTCATGAGCGACAGGTCGGGTCCAGTCGGAGGTTTACGGCTCCAGCAGTGGATCTGATGTGCACAAGGCAATCAACAGATTGTGATTTCGGCCTTCACTGTTTTTTCTTCCAGCCTGCACTCTTTTTGGGTTGTCGCTTCCTGTTGCTTCTGGCCACTCTTGGAAGAGGCGGGGCTAAAAGAATATTTACAGATTATTATGCATGAAGGCGTAAAGCTCTGCTGTTTAACTAAATTACAATAATCATAATAATTCATTCTGCAGAATGCTTTGATCGTATGGTTGTTAAATGCATATCTATACAATGCTGCTGTTTATGCTACTAAGAATAGATCTGAATGTATCAGACACACATTTCAGTAAACCACAAAATAATTTGTTAAAAAGAGTTTTCTTAGTTTAATTTAGTGTATTTGTCTGCACAAGTAACAAAATACAAAAGGCACAATAATGTAAAGGGCTACAAGGGATTGTGCTTGTGAGATAAAGTCATCTCACCAAAAAACATCTCAAATTTAAGTATGAAAAAAATCAAATATCTTAGCATGACATGCAGAAGAAAATATAAAAAAAGAATAACCAATTGATTATATGTGCCAACAATAAAATAAACTCCAGTTGCTAATCACATGGCAGGAGATAGAAAGCTGCAATAAACACAATTCAAGTTGTCTGGCTGATAAAATAAGCTTTGAGCTCATTTGAAAATGTGTGGAGTTCTTGGCAAATATGTGTCTATTTGTTTGTATTGTATACAGTAAAAACTGTACAAACATTTCTGTCCATCTGTAAAAAAGAACAATTCTATAATCATCAGTTTACTACTTTAATTGCTGGGTTCATAACCCTAAAGTCATCTTTTTCTTTACAGTTGTGGGTGTAAAAGTACAAAATCTAGTTACAAAAATGAAATAAGAATCAGAATAAGAATACTTTATTCATCCCCTCAGGGAAATTATTTAGTTGCAGTTGCTCACAATCAAATTTAAGGTAAAATAAGAGTAAGAAATGTCAATGAAAAGTGATTGAAATGAAAGACTAGAATAAAAGAAAGGAAACGTGATAAAAACTGTGACCCGAACCAAGAGAAAGCCTAGTACACATTTACTTATTAAATCAAGAAAAGTTATTTGCATTTATAGTGTACTGTACATATATGCTACTTATTAACACATTTAGAGATAAAATACATTTATACACAACGACTGCATCTTTGAGTACTTGCACACATTACATTAATCCATTGCTAAAAGTACATGAGTTTTATTATATCTAATAATATACCATATTTGGGACATAACTTCATTCGAAAACAAATATTTATTGCACATGGAGTAATAAAAAAACAATATGTGGGACTAAAGTGTAAAGGACTAAAATTTAGACTACCCTCTCCGTGGTTTTTAGCTCTGAGCTCTCTTGATGTCTCATTTTGGATAAATGAGTTGAGGCCTGACAGACTTTGCTTTATTAGTTATCTGGGACACGTTCCAATGAAAAAAATTTAACTATACCACAAAAGCTATAAAGTGTTTTTCGATTATTAAAATCACAGATTATCATTTTATTGAAATGTGTGTGTGGTGGCTACTAATTTATGTTTTATAACCTTATAATAAACCAAGATGAACTAATATTAAAAAATGGATATGCCACACTAGCTCCAGCATAATAATAATAATAATAATAATTATTATTATTATTATTATTATTTTTTTTTATTTTTTTTTATTTTTTTTTTTATTTTTATTTTTCGAGTCTCTTAGCCAGGTTCAGTCGGTCACAATAGTCTGAATGATCAGTCCACCCTAACCCACATCCAGCCAGATAACCTCTGTGTTTTCAGGAAAGTGTGCATCAGACACCTGAATAAAGACACTAAAGTGTTTACTAGTGCTGGCATTAAAGGCTAACAAGGGGTCCAAATGGGAACCAATTGACAAATGGACTGAATGCACGTAGATTATTCTAATAATAATCTGCGATAAGAGTACACCTTAAAGAGAATTCTTCATTAAATGTTGATTTCAGTTCCTGTGTGGGTGTTTATTGGTTACAAACAAACTACACAATGTCTGCCTACTTTGAAAACAGCATGTGATCGCAGAAAAACATGATGGGTGGACTTGTGGTTGCCTATAAATAAAATCCTATTTGGTCAGCTACAGTTTGTGTGTTCTCATGCAGAGAAACATGGTCTGTTAATATATGGTATAAACAAAAAATGACAAACCTAATGTCTCATAAAGAACAGTTACAGTGTATAATTTTGTGTGAAGTATATATATTTTTAAAAGACAAAGATCCCTTTGTGCACAGTTACGCTCAGGAACATTACCATTAGCCCAAGAGACTGGCAGGTTCAATGCCACTCCAGAGGAGGACAGACTTTGTTGTGTGAGCTAGGTGTATTTTTTGTTTTACTGTCTGTTCTATGAGGACATAAGCTTATTTCTTTTGGCTGGATGACTGACAAATGTGAGTTGTGCTTCAGGAAGGGAACCTTTTTTGTAGCAGATTTTATTTGCCAAGCTTGGGAGAGAAGGCAGAATATTTGGTTTAAGACCGAGCTGTAGAATAACCTGTAATTCTGTAATAAAATGAAATATTTGACCACTGCAACTGCACTTTTTGTGTCTTGCAAACCCATGAGGGTTGGGCACTTTGTGTGCATGACACAAAAATCAATCAATCAATCAATCAAGCAATTATATGGTCTTTATTATCATAATCTATGTATGATAATTACTGTGTTTAATATGTTTGTTTTCATCCTCTTTAATGTGATGATATCTTCAAGAGACTGCATTTCAGCAGCTTACTTAGGACATAAGTAAGAGTGCCTCTGGCTCCGTAATAATGTTTACCCACTGAAAGCGGACCCCCCCCCCCCCCTTGTAGTCTTGTTAAAGCACTGACAATGTTATGCATACATATACCATAGAGATTCACTGATGATTTTTTAATTTCTGGAGAAAATAGTCAAATTAAACATCACACCTTTACTCAAACTGTTAATTTCCTGAAAATGGCAATTGCTCCAATCATTTAACAAATGATTGATTACTTAGAGTTACAACAAAGTCTCTTATGATTCTGATTCTGTTAGCTATAATGCACTTCTAGCTCCAGCACATTGCAGCTCCTTGTCACTTATTCACAACAATGACTTTAATACTAATCCTGTAGATTCAGCCATTTCACAGAATTCTGTGAGATCAGGTTGGTAGATTTGTATTGAATAAAGACAGGAACAGGTTAAACACACACATATTGACAACATGCCTCTTCACACCAGATTTTTGCCTCATCACATTTTCTGTTTTAGCATCTTCGAAGCAGAAATCAGCAAAGAAACTACATTGCTTCTCTTTGTGATGATGGAGCAGGCGCCCGTTCATCTAATAATAGACAGCAGACAGTCTCCTCTGAGACAATTATCTGACAGATGTGGTGTGATTGTGTGAATGGTGGATCTATTGTATGCCCTACTGTCAAAGAGTTTTTGTTTTGTTCATTACAGTCTTATGACACCATGCAAGAGATGAAACACACCCACACAGTTTCAAAATAATTGTTTTAATTTTCTCCATCAGCCATGGATTCCAGCACGTGGCCTCCACGTCACACATCAGCACCTCGGACAGCAGCCTGCCTACTGTGGATGGAGCTCATCTTCTCAGCTGCAGGAGGATGTTTTTACTGGAAAACTGCGGTCTGTAACTGTAGGTATGGAGACGTTTGTGGGGTTATTTTTGAGCTGGCGTGCATGAAAACCAACTGAAAATCAAGTTTTAACATCCTGGAGATCCTGGACACGTTGCTGCAGCCTGCCATGTGAAGTGACATTTTATTGTCCTTCATTCTGATTCACGAAGGCCTTGATTTAATTTGGTAAACATTTAATGATGATGTGCGGTTGTTTTTTTAACAACCCGAAAGGGACGGTTGCAGTCTGCGGTCTGTTTGCAGGAATCCATATCTGACACCCTCTCAATCTGCCTGATTTGTGGCGCAGAGTACTGTGAGTGCAAGTTGTCGGGAAATGTTTTTTTTTTATGGTTCATCAGATGTTCTTTTTTCGTATACATTTATAACATGCAACGCTGCTGGATTGTAACTTTGTAACCGGGTTGTCGGACCGGCTTTAGGAGGGAAGGCGTTGGACGAAACCCGCTTGATCTAAAGAGAAAAAAAAGGCTTCAGAGAAGAAGAAGAACAGACGAGGAAATAGTGGTGAATTGAAGGATGCGACTGCGAGACAACAAATGATGCACGCGTGTCACCTCGTTTAATTTCATTTCCCCTGTAGGTAAATGTAACCCAAATATAATTCGGCTTGGATAGTTGTTAATATAATTTGGTATCAACCCCCTCACACACCCGATCGTTGTTTTTCCGCCTGAAGAAGAATAGACACCAAGCTTTTGTCCTCCTCTTTTGTCCTCTGCTGATTTAAAAACACCAATAGGAACACACTGGGATAGCCTAGCCTATACAACCGGATTGAAAATCTAGGCAAGGCAAGATAATATGAGGTTGGACCCTTCTGACTTTAATGTGGGTGCTTCACAGGTCGTGGCTTTCAGCCTCTATTGGCTCTATCCATGAGAAATAATGCTTCCCTATTGGCTGGATTGCGGTGCACATGCTATAACAACAGGATATGCAAAGAGCTATGGCTGATCTAATAGCCTATCATGTTTCCCGCATGCTTTTTTGACCGAAATCTATATTTTCTTTCATTGGATGTCAACTGCTACTTGAATCAAATGGTTTGGATTCCATAATAATAATAATAATAATAATAATAATAATAATAATAATAATAATTAATAATGGACCTGCCACAGTCAAGCTGACGGCTGTTTTATCTCACAAAGCAATTGTGCCTGTGTAGTAAAGCTGCTGAAGAATGTTTAAGTATCGGATCCGTATGTTTTTCAATGAACTCAAAGTGTTGTTACTGATGCGCTCTGGATCAAGCAGGAGGACTGACACGGGCACAGACCCGGACACGCAGACCAGGATGCGAGGGCTCGCTATAGGAGGATGTGGTTGGCCGCCGTTGAACTGCTCTCACCGGGATGATGAGGAGGAATATTATGGCTCTGACTCCCGGCCACCCAGCCTGGCATTGGAGGAAACAGAAGAAGAGAAACACGAGGGAGGAGGCCTGGACGCCGCTTCCCTCCCGAGTCTCTCAGAGAGCGGGATGCGATCACCGCAGTGCCGGATATGCTTCCAGGGGCCGGAGAAGGTATAGTTAAATATTAAAGCTATTACTGTGGGTTGCTGCGCTTTAATAAGACGGTCAGCTACTCGGTAGGACCCTGCTGGTGGCTATGAGCAAACCTCCAGGTTTGCCTGCAGGAAACTCCAGGACCCGGTAGGAACCCGCACTCCAGCAGCAGGTATACTTGCTGGTTCATGGGGCCTCAAAGCACGTGGCTCCTCTGAGGAAGTTGAAGTTGAAATGTCTTTAATGTCCCCAAGGGGCAATCTGGTTCACAACAGGTAGCCAACACATACACATTCGCACAGAAACACATAAAAACATGAGATAATAAATAGATAAGACCATAAATACACATGTACACTATAGCCTACTTAAATAAATGAAAAAAATATGTGCTGTGACATGGGCAAGGATGGCAGATGACCTATAGTCTAAACCCAACAGCTGATGGTACAAATTATCTCAGGTGCCAAAATGGCCATTTCCCTCTGTGTGGCTCTGGCCTCATACACATACCCAATGCTGTTGAGGTCAGTGCCAATTATTTTCCGACATATGTTTACAGTTTTTCCCAGACTGTTTTTGTTGATTACACTCAAATTGCCAAACCAGCAGATCATAGCAAAGGTTAAAATTTACTCAACAAAGGATGAATAAAAAGTTTTCAGAAGTGATCTGTTGACATTAAACCCCTTCAACTTCAAGTCTGTTCAGGTCACAAGGACGTGTTCCCTACTCCACTGCTGTTTGAGCTCAAGAATCCATAGAAATGCCTGCTATCATGAAAATCTTTCAGGAAAACAAACCCAGTAGGCAACTCTCAGAAAAGCACAATACATTAAAAGACATTCAAAGTTTACCCATTTAAGAATATTTTGCAAAATATTTGTACATTATACAAATAACGGTTTGGTGCACCATTTTAGAGTCCAGAACCAGTTTTTCAGCATTAAAGGGATAGGTCTACTCCGAAGACAGATTAAAAAAAAAAAAACATCAGAATTTAAGCAGCAGAGGTTGAGCTAGGCTATTTTAACTTTAAGTGTGAGTCAAGCTTAAAAGAACACACCGACTTTTTGGGACTTTAGCTTATTCACCGTAACCCCCAGAGTTAGACAAGTCGATACATACTCTTCTCATCTCTGTGTGTGTTGTAACTCTGTCTGACGCCCCCAGCGCTAGCTAAGCCTAGCACAGATCCTGGAGGTAACCGGTTCCAATTAGCCTACTGTTCCGAATAAGTGGCAAAATAACACCAACATTTTCTTATTTACATGTTGTGATTTGTATAGTCACAGAGTTTACAAATAACAAGGTCATATGAGACACATCCATCTTCTAACCGTATACAAACTGGGAACTATATTCTCAGAAAGGCGAAGCACTGCTACTTCTGCTACTTGGGCGGAGTGATTTGCTAGCAGCACCTGAAGCCCCGTGGTGAGGAGCAGAGAGTTTGCCTGGAGTTCGCTCAGATTTGGAGTAATAGAGTCAACAATTACTAGATAGTAAAAGCATAGTGACTTTGTTATTTGTACACCCTGTGACTATACAAA
Source organism: Sander vitreus (assembly GCF_031162955.1). NCBI lineage: Eukaryota > Metazoa > Chordata > Actinopteri > Perciformes > Percidae > Sander > Sander vitreus. The sequence goes on along the minus strand of NC_135858.1, from coordinate 11,950,609 downwards.
TCACAACATGTAAACAGGAACATGTTGGCGTTATTTTGTCACCTATTCGGAGCAGTAGGCTAATTGGAACCGGTTACCTCCGGGATCTGTGCTAGGCTTAGCTAGCGCTGGGGGGCGTCAGACAGAGTTACAACACACACAGAGATGAGAAGGGTATGTATGGACTTATCTAACTCTGGGAGATACAGTGAATAAGCTAAAGTCCCAATAAGTCAGAGTGTTCCTTTAAAAAAAGGATCCTACATTTCCCATATTGCAACTCATTAGCATCTTTTTATAAACCTCCCTACTTTGTAAATGTCAACTTTGTCCATGTCAGTTTGCAGCGCAGGTTCTCCGTTATAAATGTGTGGTCTCCAAGGTGGAACTGAGATAACCCAGATGACATCACTATGACATCATCAGGGTTATTTTCTCTGATTTGACTAAGCTCTTCCAGAGCCACAGAAGACATTATACGATTAGCAGAGTAGTGGTCCTCATAAGAAGTAAACTGATATTTGTGTGGAGTGCCCTTTTAAGCTATTTAGTTGTGCAAACAATTCTGTTTTAAAAACTCATTATGCACCAAACTCTTTCAGATATCTGTAATTGTGCATCAAGTCTGCTCCGTAAAAGTCTAGAATGACTGAGACTAAAAAAAAGAAATTAATCTATCAACAGTCAGCTGAAAATAACAGTGGACAGACGAAGGGCATCAGTTAGGCTGGAGAGAAGCAGGACGAGCTTTATATTTACTATGTGAACCAGTGAAGTCCTCACAGTAATCAATTCAGATTCTGATGACTCAGAATCAGATTTATTACCAAAATAAGTTTTCACTTGCAAGGAATTAGCCTTGGTGTATTTGGTGCACACAATAAATTAATTAAAGATAATAAACAATAAAGTAAAGTACTGCTACAGTCGAGAACATAAATACAGAATATATATACTGTGTTACAATAAAAATTATGTAAATATTAGAAAGGAAAAGATGGAGGGCTGTATGTTTGTTTGTGCAGGGTGTGCAAAAATATTGATCATGGAATGTGCAAAGGTTCACGTTATATTTACTGTATATAACATTACATTAGGCTCTTACAGCATTAGGATATTTAAAAAAAGCAATTAATTCAGAGAATGTTTCCTCAACATAAAATAAATGTATACTCATCATAGTTCAGGGGGATTTGAGCGAGGAAGGCCGTATAAGTTCAATAACTAAGGTAATAGAGGGATCAAACCTTTGATCATTTCTTTAGGCTGCAGAAAAGGTCACACGAAGTACAGCTCAAGTGTCTTCCACTCACATTAAGGAGAACAGAGAGGGTGGACGCACAGAAAGTTAAAATGTTTTTTTTAAAGCTTATGTCATTCTTATCCGAGACATGGAGGTCTGAGCCTTTAAAATCTAACGTATGAAACCAACCTTGAAGAGAAAGACTTTGCTAGAGGTCTTAGAAAGTTTCTATTTCCCCTCCAGATATCCAACTAATTAAAGACCTAGCACATCACCTGGAGTCAGACAGAAAATAAAGTGAGATGTGCACGAGTGTTGTCAGTCCAAGGGCCTTAGGGAGTCTCGTACTGACAACAAAAAGCTGCACCAGATGTCCTGTGATTTCTTTTGAGGCCACAGAAAAGTGACACGTGAGAAGCAAACTGTACCAGATGAAGGCGTTAAGCAGCAGATAGTAAATTGTATCACAACCAGTAAACCCTTTACTCTCACTTTATTACATTGTGATTCATTCATTCATTTATTCCAAATATCTGGTTAGATGATATCCTCTGCATATACAGTGTCAACCACTGACATTTTCCTTTCAAGTCAGCACATACATAAATATTCGTGAAAAGAGTTTGTGATGCTTAAAACATCTTCATAATAATAAGTGCACTCGCTTTTATGTCCTAATTATTCATAATTAAATGGGGGATCAACTGCCGAAAGCTTTTCTTAGGAATTCTGGCCCATGATTTCTGTAAAGTTAGGAGCTGATCACTGCTCCAAAAATATCATCCCAAATGTTTATCTGGACTGAGATGTAGTGACTGGGCAAGCTGATGAATTCATGCAACTGTTATAGAGACGTTGGACAGTTGAAGATATCAGATCCTATGGCTCTGTACACAACTGAAGGAGACACATTGACACTGGGAGGTTACCTGAACAGTCACAGAATGACGCATACATATGAATGACATATTTTGTGAATGAAATTTGTCTTGGGCATTTGAGAGAACGCAGGTGGCGTAGCAGCTCACAGCCTACAGTATATACACACACATATAGCTGTATACACGTACAATTAATCTTCAGGTAACATTCAGTAATACACACACAGATTCATATACACCAGAACATACACACAAAGAATATTGCATGATGGAGAAAAAATGGAGAGAGCCACTAGTTATTTTGTTCATATGTTCCATATTATGCACCAAGCAGAGCACAATTGTATGAGAGAGTTGCTTTTAGAGTTATAGTATTCCATAATTGGTCAAATATGCCCTATAAAGCAAACCAAGGTCACACAGTCTCAGAAAATTGTGGTTAAAAAGTGCAGCTCTGGTTTGTTCCAATGAACTCAAAACAACCATAAAAATAGAAGTCAGTTGGCAATGAAAGTGAATGTAACGGGGATGTTAGACTCAGAGGCATTGAACCAGGAAAGCTCAGAAAGGAAAAACATTCCTGGACCTGTGGATAGTAGAAATGAGATGAGTTAGCTTCATCACACTTTACACTGTAAGACAAAAATCTGTAGAAACGCGGATTATGTCCTGGCAGAAAATGACCAGTAACTTTTCCGTTAAGTTTACGGACATTTCTGTTCATCCAAAAATGGGAAATTCTGTAGATTTACAGTGTATCCTAGGTAACTTTTAACGGTAACTTTTAATTTGTGTTAATCCAAAAAAAAAATAAATACAGAATAAACCCTGTGAAAAATCATCGCAGAAGTTTCCTTCATATTAACACAGTATATTAGCTGTATTTCTACGGACCTTTTTTAACAGTGAACCTGTAACAAAACCAGACCCCGTTTTGACTATTGAAGATGTTACAGTCATTAAAGACCAGCAAACCTAGGAAGATGTAGGAACTCAACAGAAACCTTGGGGTGTTATCCTGACAGGATTCATGGCAGTACAGTTATCAAAGCTTTAATGCCAATACTCTTAAAGTGACAGAATTAGAGGGTACAAGAAAGATGCATATATTGAAGGTGATGTGATATTGTTGCCCTTATTACTTAATAGTTAATGTGACTTTGAAACCCTTTCTCTAATTGACAAATATTATGAAACAATATTGGAGACAGGATTGCACTTGTCAATAAATTAGACAGATAGACTAATCATGTTCAACAATACCGAAAATGTGTTGGGAAAGAAAGAAAACACTAACAAAATACAAGTTACATTCAAGTATAGTTTCATATTGATTATATGTGTTGGCACTTGCTTCAAGCTATTTTTATCTATCTTTTTTTAAATCCCTTTGCCAGCTTCATGACAGGAACAACTTACTGAATAAAATACCCTCAAATAACACTGTACCTTCAGTAGATAAAATGTGACATTAACATTGTCCGGGCTGGGGAAGCAAGTTGTTCTTTTCATGATAAAAAAATCTTTATTTTTATTTTTACTGTCATCTCCATCAAATCAAATCTTGTAACAGGCAAATTCAATAACAGCTTTAACATCCAGCGGCCTCTGCTGAATGCTGTGTGTCCCATGCAGCTGTTTTTTGTGTCCTGCAGGGGGAGTTGTTGAGCCCTTGTCGCTGTGCTGGCTCTGTGCGCTGTACTCACCAGTCCTGCCTTATCCGCTGGATCAGTGAGAGAGGCTCCTGGAGCTGTGAGATCTGCTACTTCAAGTACCAGGTTCTGGCCATCAGCACCAAGAACCCACTGCAGGTACAGTCACTCACTCAGAAAGCTGTACTTACTTTCTTAGTCTCTGTAGTCACCTTTAATGTATACACATTAATACAGGGGTATAAACATTTAAAGGAGCTATATGAATAAAATCTTTGACATTAGACTGCCAGCCTACAGTGTATGGCAGAAAGCCATGTGCAAACTTTACATTGCCAGATTTGAGTGAATGATTGGCAGAAAAGCATGGTAATCAATTTAGCGGTCATTGGTCATACGGAGAATGTAATGGCATACAATAGAAGCCATGCAGTGTTTACATTACCAACACCACAGAGGCATTTTGGACTGATTGTGTTCAGTCAACATGCACTGATTCCTAACAGGAAGCACATTGCTGTTGGCAGATAAAAACCGAGTATCTCAATTTTCACCAAGCTATTTATACTGGGGGATGAATGGAGAAGAAGAAAGTGATGAGGAATTGTAGGAAGATGCCAAGAACCAATTAATGAGACACTGCACATTTCAAATAGTTGGCACATACATTAACACACATTAACCAAAATGTGTGGCACAGAGACAGTACGTAGAGAAACAGACAGTATCACCAAATGTTGCCAGCCTCTGAATGCTGGAACAGAGATATTATCAAATGAAAGCTTGTTCCCTCAGTTGCCTGTCTTGCTATAGACAATGCCGGCATCTCAAAATCAACACTATAACTATAATATTTTTGGAGAATTGGTGTGATATGGTATTAGTGAAGTGGTTTAATTCAATCAGGAACTTGAACATAGGTTGAAGCCTGAGCAGCAGAGGTTCAGTGATGTGCTGACTGTGTCTGTGATGATGTGTGACTTGTAGCAGCCCTGCAGTGACTCACATATAACATAGCACTGTAGTTACATCACTTTGAAGATGTAGTGCTTCACAATCAGAAACTAAGAGGGAATTGGGTCAATCAAGAATTTGTCTCACTGAAGTCGGTCATAAGTAATCCACATTGTCAAATAATGTCTGAAACTGAGGCAAACCTTGCATTATTACAGTATCTCATATAGAATCATTTTAAAATTGACATCTACAGTTCAGGGTTTCAGTCCATTTTTGCGTCTTACTCTGTCTTTTCTAGTGGCAGGCCATCTCTCTGACTGTGATTGAGAAGGTGCAGATTGCGGCCATTATCCTGGGCTCTATGTTCCTGATCGCCAGTATCTCCTGGTTAGTGTGGTCCTCTCTCAGCCCTTCAGCCAAATGGCAGCGGCAGGACCTTCTCTTCCAGATATGCTACGGCATGTACGGCTTCATGGATATAGTTTGTATAGGTAAGAGACACAGATATTTATTTCACAGGAGGTTGGTGTAAATATTAACACGTTTTTACAATTCAACAAGTTGTTTTGACAAATTGTGTTTATTTTACACGTCCATAATTTCCTAATAATTTTCCATAAAGAACTATGTAATTTAGATACTATTTATCATGAATATGGAGACAGTGTTAAATGATATATTTTCACTTAATTCATTCCAATGAATTGCTATCTAGAGAATATTTTAGTCAGTGCAGCTGAAACTGAGGCGAACCCTGCATTATTACAGTATCTCATATAGAATCATTTTAAAATGTACATCTACAGTTCAAGGTTTCAGTCCATTTTTGCGTCTTACTCTGTCTTTTCTAGTGTAGAAAAGCATGAAAAAAGCTGAGCATGAAAAAATGGGCAATTTGTCTACAGGCAAGCATACAATTAAACATGTCAAAAAATAAATAAGTACTTACGTTTAAATAGAGCAGTTTTTTCAATGGAAATCCTGTTTTCCCTATAATTAGTACCAAATTACATAGTTACTTGGGGAAACCATTAGAAAATTAGAGACCTGTAAATAAAGTGTTGGCAATCTGGCTTTCAATTAACACGTCTTTCACTCCCTTTATTAACAAGACATGTTAGTGACTCTGTGGCTTCGGCATGCTAACATGGTCACAATGTTTACATGTTAAGCAGGTATATATATATTTCCTACTGTATGTTTACCATGTTTACCATATTAGTTTAGCATTTTAACATGCTAACATTTGAGTACAGCCGAGGCTGATGGGAATGTCATTAGTTTTGCAGGTATATGGTTATAGACCAAAGTATCTGAGAAAGATCAATTTTGTCCTGAAGATGGCGCTGCATGAAAAGTCAGTGGATCACCAAAATAATAACAATTCATGCAGAGGGGAAACCCCATGGCAATCATTCCAACAGTATAGACATTTCACTCAAAACCCCAAATCATGGCAGCGCCAGAGGAAAAGTCAGGAGATCACCAAAGTTAGTAGGCTTCATGGGCATCATGAATATCTTTACCAAATTTCAGAACAATCTATTTAATAGTTCTCAAGACATTTTACTAAAAAGCCAAAAACGTCACTGTGCAGGTGGTGCTATAGAATAAAAGCCAGGTGATCACAAAGTCAGTAGGACTCATCCTCAGGAAGCCATGAATGTCTGTACAAAATTCCATGGCAATCCATCCAAATAGTTGTTGAGATGTTGCTATCCTTATCTCTTACTTTTGTATTTATAACTCAGGGAATGCAAAGCACAATATAGATAGTTTACACATACAATACAGAAATTGAGTGAGTCCATCCATGTGCATATTTGTTTATTAAATAAAACATTTGTGTTGCAGGAGTGTATTTGTTGCATTCTTTCTCTGCCTCTCTTTCCTCTCTTGGGAAGGGATTTTCATTGACACGTGGCTCTCACCAAACATCAGTCCAAAATACCCACAAACAAGTCTAGTATATAAATCTTTTTATTTTTGAGAACTTCTTATTCACTCTGTACCTTCTGTACCTTTTAGTACTTACTGATTCTTATTGAACAAACAACTGATTGTCTATATGTAACCCTGCTTCCTGCCCCTGACCTCCCCCACCCTTTGTCTATTATGCCCAGGTCTTATAATCCATGAAGGATCGTCTGTTTATCGGATCTTTAAGCGCTGGCAAGCAGTGAACCAGCAGTGGAAAGTGCTGAATTATGAGAAAGCAAAGGACTTAGGTGACCCCATCAGTTCCAGCATTAAAAGTTGTGTTGAGAGGACCTTAGACAGCAGACGGAGGGCAAGTCGACCTGTCAGGACTATTCTTAACCACCACTGTGGCTATACCATTTTGCACATCCTCAGCCAGTTAAGACCCAACAGCCTGCGCAGAGCCAACCATGAGGTGGTCATGAGGGTAACCACTGTATGAGGCTGGGTTATACAGACAAAAGTGCTACGATGTTTAAGGAGGAGATCAAAGTGTTGATTGGGATTTTATTAAAGAATCCTGATCTGCCACATAAACACTGCCGTTAACTTCTAGGCTCACATTTCGCTTGCAGAATCTACCTGAGCTCAAAGTGGACAACAAGAAATATTTCTGCGATTTAGGCAAAGGGAGAACGTTGCAGTTTTATTCGAGTTTTTAAACTGCAAAAGCAAGACTAATGAGAAAAAATTTATACATTTAAAAACAAAAAAAGCTTTGATTCTTAAAGCTATTAGCCATTTTTACCACCACGACTAATGGTACAAAATGTCATTGAAATGTTTTTGATTTGTTTTGCTTTCTTGATTAATGTCAAGTTTTATTTGGATTTTTCTCTATAATAGATAGTTTGACACTGAAAATAATTGGGCCCCTACTCATGTGACCACCATAACAATGACCCCAGCCCCCCTCATTTTTTTAATGTATTCCTGAAGGTCTGCCATGATCTGATGATGTTTTTTCACTCAAAGCAGCATTGATGAATCAGACATTAAAAAGCCAAATACAACTTTGAGACACAACAAAATTGCTTAAAATATACATTAAAGTACAATTCATGTTTTTAATAAAGACAACTTGGTAGGAAAACTTGTGTGTTTTGTCTATTTTTTAGGCAACAAGATGGATCTGAGAACAAAAACTCTTGGTATGATTTGACTTTCCTGTTGGGATTACCCAAATCTCAGATTTTTAACACACACACACACACACACACACACACACACACACACACACACACCCTGGGTTTGTCTCTCTTCAATGTCAACTATCAAACAAAGAAAGAATTTTAAAAGAATCTGGGAAAAGCCTGAATGAAAATCCATTCACACCCGTTAGTCTAAAAAAAATTATAAATCTCCTAACTACGGATAGAGAGAGATGAAGAGATAGAGCTCTGTTTACAGCAGACAAGTCTTCTGTGCATCTATGGACGTTAACAAATCTCTCATGAAGCCTTACAGCAGGAGGGAGCTATAATGTGTCACCCCCTACTTGACAGACTGAACTGAGAAGGATATCAGAGTTGACTCAAAGGACACCCAGAGGGAACGGCAGCATTTAATTTTAATAGATAACAGTGAACATTATAAAAGTGAAAAGTATACATGGGCCACTGAGTGGCTTCAGCAGGTAGGCTATTAAGAGTCCTTAGAGCTTATATTTGCTATATTCCCTAAACTCTGCGTTCTTGATGTGTAACTGTGGGGGGGGGCTTCAGTTTCTATTGGAAACCATTTATTTTATCTACAGAAACATAGTAAAACACACACAACTTTACTCTTTTGGGGTTCACAGACAAGTGTCCCAAGTAGCCTACAACAAAAGCAGCATGAATGACCAACTTAAATTATACGTATCAACAATGATATTACTCTTAACAAAATTTCTAATTGTAAGTGATAGTAGATAGAAAACAACCAAATATAACTCTGCATTATTATAAAATATAAATATGTAGACTTATATTATATATATACTTATTATATATTATAAAATAATAATGTGAACTTTCAACTAAAAATACCACATGTTAATACCAAATGCTACACAGCTTCAGTGTTTACTTAGTCTATTAAAGTACTGAACTCAGCTACAGTTTTGAGGTACTTGTATTTTACTTAACCATTTGCATTTTATTGTATGTTCTGTTCGTTTAAGAGACAAATTATGTACTTTTCCACTCCAATAGGTCTACCTTTATCTAATGGCTACAGTTTTACTTTGCAGATTAAGATTTTACATGCTAAACATTTGGTGATCTTTGGTGATTTGATTTGCACCTTATCAATTAAATTACCCACTAGTAATGTAGTTAAAGTAAGCTAAATTAGCTCCACCTTGACCACCTACACAGCAGTTACAACCTTGGGGTCATGACCCCAAAATGGGCTGCAAGATGATGAGAGTAAGAAAGAACAAGTTGCTCAAAATTAGGGTTTATTTTGCAGACTTTTCACTAATCCTGCTTTTTTTTCTTGGGAAATATTATATAATTATATACATATTGAGGTCTCTACTACTACTACTACTACTACTACCACTACTACTACTACTGAAATTAAACAATCTGAAAATGGAAAATTACTATTAAACTGATCACAACTCATACAATAATATAATATAACAATGATAAGATGTCACCTGTAGATATGGCGATAGACGACAGAACCCTTTAGTGGTAACACTTTACAATAAGGTAGGCTACACAAAAAAATAGGTAGTTAATGATTAGTTACTGTTTTTGAAAGAGTAACGAATGATTAGTTACTGTTTTTCAGAAGGGTAGTTACTGTTTTTCAGAATCAGTTACTCTTTCAAAAAACAGTACCACCCTTCTGAAAAACAGTAAATTCGTTACTCTTTCAAAAAACAGAAACTACCCTTCTGAAAAACAATAACTATCATTCGTTACTCTTTCAAAAAACAGTAACTACCCTCCTGAAAAACAGTAACTAATCATTCATTACTCTTTCAAAAAACAGTAACTACCCTCCTGAAAAACAGTAACTAATCATTCATTACTCTTTCAAAAAACAGTAACTACCCTTCTGAAAAACAGTAACTAATCATTCGTTACTCTTTCAAAAAACAGTAACTACCCTTCTGAAAAACAGTAACTAATCATTTGTTACTCTTTCAAAAACAGTAACTACCCTTCTGAAAAACAGTAACTATCATTCGTTACTCTTTCAAAAAACAGTAACTACCCTTCTGAAAAACAGTAACTAATCATTCGTTACTCTTTCAAAAAACAGTAACTACCCTTCTGAAAAACAGTAACTATCATTCGTTACTCTTTCAAAAACAGTAACTAATCATTAACTACCTATTGTTTTGTGTACCTTATTGTAAAATGTTACCCATTTAGTAAATATACTTTTATTTGTGCTACTTTAAGTACATTTGGTGATACTTTTGTTTAAGTAAAATGTATGTTGGTCGGATTATACGTTTAAGCCAGTAGCTAGCTTGTTTAGCCCTAGCTAGTTGAGTTAGCCCATATGTTAGCCGGATAGATACCAAACCTGGCAACCCTGAAAAGACGCCTGCTGATGACGTAAAGTTGCCGCGACTCCTAAACGCTGGTAAACTAACTAGAAATAAACGTGACTCTCTGGAATCGGCTGTTTGTTTAATAATTAGTTGACAGAGTGAATATTGTCGGGGATAACGTCTCTCTTTTAATCCAACATGAGTTCGTCAATGCCGCAGAAGCGTTACTACAGACAGCGAGCCCATTCAAACCCGATGGCTTACCACACGTTTGATTAGTGAGTGATGAACATGTGTATGAGTGTAAAACCTGCACCACATACTGCTCAAGTAACTTTCTGTCTGTACCTGCTAAAGCTATAACTGTCAGCCCCTGCTGTGTATTGTATACATTGAAGAAAGTCAAGTAACTTAGCTGCTCACTAACTGGTGGTATGTGGCCATGCAAAAAGTTTCGTTTTTAGGAGCCTTGGATTGGAGGTATTTGTCTGAGATGTCTGCCTCCGCCACAATACAATGTCCCTTAACGTTAGTAGCTAACAACAGTGTTATTTAACAGAAGTTTAAAAAGTAATCCGTACCATCTCTTTTCAAAAACACTATCCCTGTTACACTGTCAGCTGTTTTCACGAATCGTCACTACAAAATAGCTCAATTGAAATCCCCCTCTTTCATCCTCAGCCCTGTGTGTCCTGAGGAGATGGACTGGTCCAAACTGTATGCAGACTTCTTCACTGGCAACCCCTCTGAGAAAGAGACCCCCCGAGTTGAGTTTGCAGATATTGGATGTGGATATGGGGGTCTTTTAGGTAGTTATGCCACTGATCTGACCACCTACAGCTTTCAAAGATCACCGTTTTGCTCTGTATTGACCTCATGTCCCCTTCTCTTGTGTGTCTGTGCGTCTTCACTCAGTGGAGTTATCTCCACTTTTCCCGGACAAGCTCATCCTGGGCCTGGAGATCCGAGTGAAAGTGTCAGATTATGTTCAGGATCGTATTCGGTGCCTGCGTGCCTCGGAACCAGGAAGCTACCAGAACATCGCCTGCATTCGCAGCAATGCAATGAAGTACCTCCCCAACTTCTTTTCTAAAGGACAGGTAGGTTTGCATCTGTGTGTCTGCTGCTGAGTGATGACAGAAGGAGACATTTTTGGTCCTGGGAGGTTGCAGTTTTGCCCTCCTGACAGCAGCCATTCACTGCTCTTTCCTACATAAAATGACCCCGTTCAGACACAGTATTTTTAGCCCAGCTGTGAATACAGTTTCAATTAAGAAATAATTCAAATTAAAATATAGAAAGTGTTTGCCTTCACTTTGCATTCATTCGATATTCATTTAAAAAACATTAAGTTTGTGTTACTGTACATTCTTTTTAGAATTGTTTCTCCGACTGCCACACATTCCTACAGTTCTATTAAAGTAATAAAATGGATTTTTTTTTTGTTTTGGAAGAAAACACTTGATTTCCAACACATTTGACATTTTCATTAGAATATAATATATTTGTACATTAGTTTTTAACAATTTGTGCTACTGTACAATTTGTTTGTTTGTTGCAACTACAAGACTTTTCTGCATTTAAAAGCTTCCCTTCTTTTTCTTTGTCCTGCTCCCCACATGTGCCACCCAACTCAACACGGCCTTGACCCACCACCATTTAAAGTCTCTGTACCCCTTGAATCTCATCAATTAAAGCTATCGTGCGTAGTTTATGTCGCCCCCATAAGGAATTCTAAGTAATGACAACAAAACTGTCGGTGCGTCCACATGATACAAATTACATGATGGACTCTTCAGAAAAGGTTATCATCTTCACTCGAGTTTCTGCGTGCGAAAGTCACCGGACGACACAATCTTCTGAACATAGCCATACTGAGAAATACAGAGAGAGTTTTGTGGAGCTGATAGTCTTAATTGGCTTTGGAGCAAATCATTTGGCAATGGATTTAATGTAACGGACGTTCATTAATGTTTAAAAAGTTACGCACTAAAGCTTTAACTAAAACAACATCATTTTCTCACAGTTGCTGTCCTTACCTACAGTTTAAGAATGGCTAATTAATTTAGAACACCTGCTTCATAGGTGTCCGGTTACTTAAAGCTACATTGTGTCAGAATTTCTCCCATCTAGCGGTGAAAATATATATGACAACCTACTGAATATTACTTTCTAACTACTAAAATACTACTATTAGTGCTAAAATATAGTAAAATGACTTTACACCATGATCGCCTTAGATCTAACCAAACAAACTGATCTGTGAACTGTATATTACAACTGTAGCCTTGCAAATTAACCAGAAAATACACTAAGAAACAAAGCAGGTTGTATAAAACATTTAAGAAAGTTGACTGGAGATGGCTTTAAATGTAGCATATTGTCTTAGATTCTATGCACCCATTCATGTTTTCATCCATGTTCTGATTTCTTTTTGGTGTTAATAGTTATGCCAAAACCAAACTTGAACCAAAAAGTAATGCACACTGTTGATCACTAGGTTTTAGTCGTCAGACCTTCATGAGGTCATGAAATCCAGGAGTTGAATTTAAGTGTGCAATATCTTTTTGTTGATCCAACCCATCAGTCTATAAGCAAGAACGTACAGTTATGTGTTACCTGAGGAGAGTTAACGGTTAAAAGGCAGAATGTTTTAACATAATTGCGATGGATCGCAGCACAGTAATATTGGGCTCTTATTGTAGCCAATATTGTAGCACCACTCGCCCATCTGCACACCATCTCTGTGTTACCCTCAACAAATACCATGGGCAGAGTTGAAGCTGGCCTGTTGTTCTATAACAGGGTACCTGACGTGGACTGTAATAACCTGAAATTAAGGCTGACAGTCTGTTCTGGCGCTGTCAAGGTAATAAGACTTTGCACGTTTCTGACTACAAATTATTACTTTCTTTATGTTCAACATATGGACTGAATGAATTTATAAAGATTTCTCATTAAATCCAGGATTTCACAACAATGGGGTCATTGACTGACACGCAAGGCATTGCACCAGCTGAGTATAGAGCAGTGCAAGACGCCATTTATCCGTTCCCATTAGCTGCGGTAATCTATGACTTGTTGAAAGTCGCATTAGATTATACAGTGGGCTTAGTGTACCAATTTAGGTACCCTGGATAAAAAAACGTCACCTTAAATGCCCCAAGCGAGTATAAACTAAGAAATGAACATAGGGGAGTAATTGCTGTAACACTGGCATATTTAAGGAATAATAATGATATACACTCACCGGCCACTTTATTAGGTACACCTGTTCAACTGCTCGTTAACGCAAATATATAATCAGCCAACCCCTTAGGGGCAACTCAATGCATTAAGGCATGTAGACATGGTCAAGACGATCTGCTGATGTTCATACCAAGCGTCAGAATGAAAGGTGATTTATTGTTTTTGGTGCCAGACGAGCTGGTTTGAGTATTTCAGAAACTGCTCATCTACTGGGATTTTTACGCACAACAATCTGTAGGGTTCACAGAGACTGATCCGAAAAAGAGAAAATATCCAGTGAGCCTAGTTCTCTGGGCGCAAATGCCTTGTTGATGGCAGAAGTCAGAGGAGGATCATCTCAAACTGGTTTCTTGAACATGACAATTAATTCACTGTACTCAAATGGCCTCCCCAGTCACCAGACCTCAATCCTATAGAGCACCTTTGCGATGTGGTGAAACATAATATTCGCATGTGTAGCCGACAAATCTGCAGCAACTGCGTGATGCTATCATGTCGATATGGACCAAAATCTGTGAGGACTGTCTCCAGCACCTTGTAGAATCTATATATGCCATGAAGAATTAAGCTGAGATTGGAAATGTTTCAGAGGAACTCTGCCTGGTGTTGAAAGAGATGTTCATTAGCATTAAGGGGCTTTTTTTGCATCTCTTGACTCGCATTAATTTACCAGGGATAAACATATTTCTAGCTGCAGCTTGCCTTAGTATTAATTGTAGTACTTTGTATTCCTCGCTTGTGATTAGAACAAAACTGTCAGAAAAATAAGACGACCACCCAAACTAGTGCTAAAAATCTAGTTCCAATCCTTCTCCCATGTGTTTAAAATGTTGAAACAGCACATTCTAAAGGCCTGAAATTGTTTGTTTTTTTCTTCTTAGTATGTTTTGTAACCCAAAATGTGTTAAGGTTTTTCCATCTTCCATCATCACCATAGCGGCCCCTGAGGCTGCAGCAGTCCCTGGTGATTATCCCGACATCTTCATACCTGACATTGTTTATTTGAGCTAATAAAAAGTTACTGGAATGGATTTTAGTGTATCAATCAATGGAGCCTTCACTTGTCAAAGACAGAGACATGGGGAACTTTACTGGGGGGTTTGGGGGGGGGGGGGGAATCAAAAAGGGAAATTCCAGTTTGGGGAAACACCTGATAAGAATCAGGGCATAAGTGTGGTACTAGACATGGCCGAAGGACTGACAGATCATAAAATGAAGTGATCATTTTTTCACATTGTACGCCCTGAGTGAAGAACTGCTGAAAAGGAAGCTTACCATGTTGAGGACAGTAAGAAAGCCTTCAAATTTTTTTTTTCAATTTTAGGTCAGTCAGTGAGATTTTATGGTGATTTGTGTATTTATGTCATAGGGAGGGGTTAAGTTTTATCTAAAGGGGTATTTAAGTAGTCAACAAACATTCATAAATGACCTGACACATCAAATTGGGTAATCATTTTAATTACAATAATTTTCTGGAGGTTTAAATTACTGGGGTCTGATTGACCCCAAGGAAAAAAATATGTTTTTGAGGATAACAAGAGGGTTAAATTGAGATGACAGTAATAAGTCCCACACTGAGTTTTTTTTCTTCAAAAATGTTCAATTTCAAAATGTATTAAACAGGAAAGGATTAAAAAGTTACAGTTTAAAAACGGGCCTGACTCAGTTTAAAAACTGGTTTCCAGCAGGTTCCTGTTCTGCAGAGACACGGAACAAAGGACACAGTTACGGAACATGAAGACAAAAACACATATACAGGACATTAGCATGGACTAGACAGATACAGACAACTAAAACAACAATACAGACAGTGCTAACAAGACTTGGACAATACATGAACAATCAGTGAGTGCAAGTATTGAGAAGGTACAGTTTGTATGCCTTTTTGAAATATGTGATGGATGGTAGTGTTCTGATGTGATGGGGAATGTCATTCAAAATGTTGGTGTATCTATGAAAAAAGGATTTCTGACCATAGTTGTTTTTGTATGGGAGGACTGGAATGAGTGCCTGTGAGACTGACCTAGTGAGGCGTACTGGTCTCATGTTGTGTGTCGGGAGAAGTGCAGCAAGTGTTGGTGAAGTGCTATTTTGAATCTAGACATAAAATGTAATAGTGTGGCTGTTTTATGTAGTTCTGGTAAGTCAGAGCATGTGAGTGCAATGCAATGGTGAGACCACTTTGGAAGATTACTGTGGATCTTGAGAGCGAGATTGTATAGTCATGCTATTGGTTCAGTAATTTCCTTAGTAGAGAGGTACAAATAAATTGTTCTATTTTTATCTTATGTGTGGGAATGAGTAATGACAGTCTATTGTTTTATTCTGTGCTAATGTTACTTTTTTTTTGTCTTCAGCTCAGTAAGATGTTCTTCCTCTTCCCTGACCCTCACTTTAAGAAGACCAAGCACAAGTGGAGGATTATTAGTCCCACGTTGTTGGCAGAGTACGCCTACACGCTGAGAGTCGGGGTATGTACATAAGTAAGACTTGTTTCAGCTAGTGCTGAAACGATTAGTCAATCAACAGAAATTTAATTTGCAGTCATTTTTGATGAATTGTCTTTATCGAGCACAGATTCCAAGAACAACAATCACTGGTTTCAGCTTCTCAAATATGAGGATGTCACATTGTAATTTTTTTTTTTTTAGACTATTGTTTAATGATTGACAGATTTATTAATAATGCAAATAGTTCTAAGTTGTAGCCATTGTTCCAGCCAAGGTCGTCAGCGTTTTTGTGCTCTGAATCATTTTTTTTAAATTGAAGATGCACAGATTTAAACTCCAAAATTTAGTTAAAACTTGCCAGTTAAACAGTTCAGCCAAAATACAGAAAAAAACACACTTACCCTCTGTAGTATTTCTCCATTGTCAACAAACAATACATTGGGTCCATCTCTTGTACTTCCCTACACTGTTGGTGGCACGCGGCCACAAGCCCACTCATTTCCACTGAAGACGTAAGTGATTAAAAACAGGTCACAAATATGTCATTTTTAATGGTTAAATGATTTACTAAAAACAGCCGGGCACATAAGTTTTTAGAAAAATGTAATTCAAACAGTAGTAAATAGTGCATTTGTTGGGGACTAATTTCAGCCAAGGACTAATAGACATTTGGTGCTCCAGTGAAAATATAGCAGCACGATGGTGTGTGTGTGGGATCCTTTTAAAAAATAAAAATAAAAAAAAAAATACCCATGTGCATCGTAATAAAAGAAGATGTCTGCCAGTGTAACAGTAAGAGCTCATTGATGTGTTTTTATTCATTTTGGGCAACAATGGCACAGAGGAATAAGATACATCAGGCTTTGGCTACACAGACGAACCAATTGATTGTTTTGGGCTTTTAATGGGATTTGTTGACGATAAAAAAATAGTAGTATCCCTAGCTTTATGCTTTAAGAAACCGTAGTTTCAGGTATATTAGCAGAGGTTTTTAAATATCCACAACTGAGACTTTTTCCACCACCCCAACACAATGACGGATAATTGGATTTAATTCATAGGCTTATTAGCACTAAAAACCAACTAATTGTTGATCAACTAATTAGCACTCTCCCCATCATTTTATCAACTGATTGCAGTGTGCAGAAATCCATGAATTCAATGAAATAAAATTGAGCAACCAGTGTGGCCTGCAGCTTGTTGACATTTGAACACACCCTGCTTCTGCCTGTCAGAGTGACACTCCATTAAGACACGAGTGCTGCTGGAGGTTGTTGGGAACAATGGAAGGGGGGTGTGGGTGTGTGTGTTACATTGGCACACAGCCATGATGGTGGGTGGGGAGGCTGTCAAGAAAATGTCAAGAAAAGAAAAATGCTCATTATAGAGGGCAGTTTCATACTAAAATTGACCTCTATTAAAAAAATGTGGTTTATTAGAGAATATCTTTTCAATCAGACTACATCTGAAACAGTAAACAGGTGTGATCAACACAGTCTCTGATCCTGTCTCTGAAACAAACCCATATGTGTCGATATGCACGTGAAAATTCTGTGCCATTGCTGAGTGTTCTACGAAATCCTTGTTCTAGTAATGTTATCTGTCCAGCCTCCAAAGTCAACTACAGTGACATAGGTGATTAACCTCTATGTTGTCTGTAGGTTATTTCTATCTTATTTTTTTTTCACACGGACCATTGGTCTCCAAAGGTGATGAAACAACTGATGCTGTAATGTTGGACAGTGTTTAAAAGGAAAGATTTTTTTTTTTAATATAAAATATATATTTTATATATTTTTTGATAAAGGCCATGAGTTTATTTTGTGATTGATAAATGGGTGCGTGTTATGTTATCCACCAGTGAAGCTTGGTCAATGTATTTTTCCCAGAACTGTGGTAATAACCCAGCTGTGTTTGTCTGGACATGTCAGGGTTTGGTGTATACCATCACAGATGTGGAGGAAGTGCACCTTTGGATGGTGAAGCACTTCACTGAACATCCGCTGTTTACGCGTGTCTCTGATGAAGAACTGGTACGTTGATGTGGAGCTTTTCATCCCTGTGTTTCCAAGTCATCTGCTTATTGAAGGAAAAGAGGTCAAACTCATGATCTGAAATTCTTTGAATGATGAATGGTTTTTCTCTTGCTGAGTTAGATTTAAAAAAAAAAACTAATATAACTCATGTCTGTGCACTAAATATGAAGCCAAGCTACAGCCAGCAGCCGATTAGCCTAGCTGATGCTTCATTTACACAATGTCATAAAACTGTTAAGAACAGAAAAACGTTATTCCAAGATGTCTAGCCCCATTTCTAACCTTGAAGTCACAACAGATAAATGGCCTCAATTAGCTACTTTTGTTGCGTTGCATATTTATGCCGGTTTGTTAACAAATTAAAGCAGACACTAAGGAATCGTGTACAACTTCGACATTTTGGGAAATGTGTTTATTTGCGTTTTTGCAAATGACAAGATGGATACCACTTTTCTGTACAGACATGAGAGCAATCTTGACTAGAAAGCAAAGAAGCTCATTTCCCAAACTGTTGTACTATTCCTTTAAAAAAGTTAGTAATGTTAACATCAATGCATAATTAATACATTAAAGCGAGAATGGTGGGCAAAACAAAATAAGGCAAGTTTCTTGCTTTTGTTTTTACCCATAACTCAAATGACTCCAATAATAAACATTATGGTGATGATGATTTTAAGGTTAATGCACAGTGTGAATAAACTCTGTCACAAACAAAAGTTTACGTGAGCTTATCTGCCACTGCATCCCTTTTGATATAATTGTGTTTGATCTTATTTTGACAGGTTGGTGATGTCATCATAAATCGTTTGGGTACCTGTACAGAGGAAGGAAAGAAAGTGCAGAGAAGTGGAGGGAAGAATTTCCTCGCAGTTTTCCGGAGGATCGAGGATTCAAACTAAGACCAAACACTTTGGACATGCAATGAACTGAAATAATGGTCTTATGCAGTCCTCTCTTCATGGACGATAATGCTGCTCTGTGGATCAGGAGGCTGTGGCTTGTTCCCCCCCCCCCAGCACATAAGTGATGGTGTGATTTTTTTCTTTTCTGGCATTATTTTACAAACATTTACATTATTACCCAATAGTGGATTTGTGTTTGAGTTTTTTCACATAATTTTATATATTTTATTCCTTAGCTCACAAAAGACAGCACAAGGGAAGTAGTGTAAATCATAAATACATCTCTATTCAGACTAGACTCGTTAAATGTTTTGCATCTCTTTTTTAAACTTAATTTTTAATGATTCAGTTTCACGCCGGTTTCTTTTGCCAAACTCCAAAGTGCAGTAACAATTTCCTGTAAAGCTGTACATTCTTTTAGTAAAACCAAAAATCTGTATTGGGTTTGGTTCATTGTCTGGAAACGGTGAAGAGAGCAGGTGGAATGAAAATTGAAAGACTATATTGTTTTACCTTGTTTTGGTGCCTTTCTCACAAAAGGATTAAAAGGACCAACCTTTACTTTACTCAATATTCTACATTTGAAGGGGACTTTAGGTTTTACCGCTTAAAACCATTTCAAATGACCAAAAAATTAAACTGATGTTATGACTGTTGGCTTCACAATGTTATTTTGCAGTATTGGCGGCTAAATCTAAAATGGATTACCACACCATCATGTTTCAAAACTTTTCTGCATATTTGAGAAAGCGGTTTAAAGAACTTGTTTACTTCAAGCTTGAGTGCGTAACCTTTTGATATTAATGAACGCGATCACGAAAGGCTGTGTCATGTGGACGCGCTGACAGTTTTGTTGTCATTACTTAGAATTCCTCATGGGGGCGGCAGAAACTACGCACCATAGCTTTAATACTCATGCTTGATTACCAGAGGTTTTCTCCAATGTATAGTTTAAATTGAATTCATTGATCTAAATCCACAAATTGACCACAGCTGGTGTTGCTCCTACAGTACATCTTATATGATGTCCAAAACAAACCCATTATAGTATCAACTGGATGTGTCTGCTGAGGATCTTTGTGAAGTCCAAATCAAAGAAGTCTGTAACAGAAACAGTGGTTTTCTGTGCTCATTTTTTGATTTTATCTGTATATGACAGGTTGGTGTTATTGTTTGCCAGGAGCCTGGAAACAGAACAGTGCAGGTTTGAAGCCCTTTTGCTGCTGCAGGGGGTGGTGATTAAGAACAGGACAGCACATGCCTCAGTGATAGAAACCCAGACACTGGGAAACTTTAGATAATCGCAGAGAGCAATTGAAGCATTCATAAACCTAAAGAAATGTATTCATACTAGAAAAGTTTTTACTTTTGTATCCTCTACTCAGATTATTGGTATTCTGGCAATAGTCGGCCATATTTGACAGCACATTTTCTGAAACGTACAGTGTACTAATCAGCATTTATGAATATAGTTCTTTTTTCTCAACGTTTGCTACACATTGACCCAAATTTAGATTGCTTTCAGTATTAGAGATAGCTGATCTTCAAACAACACCCGTGACTATGCAGTGGGCTCACAGAATGTTTGATGGGTAACTTGCACATTTGTGAAGGCACCGTTAAAAAGGTCCATACAGGTTTTGGAGCAACATATGCTGCCATCCAATCAACGTCTTTTTAAGGGATGTCCCTGCTTATTTCAGCAAGACAATGCCATGCCACATTCTGCACGTGTTACAAGAGCGTGGCTTCGTAGAAAAAGAGTGCGGGTACTAGACTGGCCTGCCTGCAATCCAAACCTGTCTCCCATTGAAAATGTGTGGCATATTATCCATCCACCCATCCATTGTCGTCCGCTTATCCGGGGTCGGGTTGCGGGGGTAGCAGCACCAGCAGGGGACCCCAAACTTCTTTTTCCTGAGCCACATTAACCAGCTTCGACTGGGGGATCCCAAGGCATTCCCAGGCCAGGGTGGAAATATAGTCCTTCCACCTAGTCCTGGGTCTTCCCCGAGCTGGACGTGCCTGGGACATCTCCCTAGGGAGGCGCCCAGGGGGCAACCTTACCAGATGCTCAAACCACATCAACTGGCTCCTGAGCATCTCACCCTATCTCTAAGGGAGACGTCAGCCACCCTCCTGAGGAAACCCATTTCGGCCGCTTGTACCCTGGATCTCGTTCTTTCGGTCATGACCCAACATTCATGACCATAGGTGAGGTTAGGAACGAAAATTCCACCTACAAAGCTTCAGTGATTATTGTCCTCAGTTCCCAAATGCTTATTGAGTGTTGTTCAAGGAAAGGTGATGTAACAGTTGGAAACATGCCCCTGTCCCTGCTTTTTTGGGACGTGTTGCAGGCATCCAATTCAAAATGAGTGAATATTTGCAAAAACAATAAAGTTTATCAGTTTCAACATTAAATGTCTTGTATTTGTAGTGTATTCAATTGAATATAGATTGAAAAGGATTTGTAAATCATCATATTCTGTTTTTATTTACATTTACTGCACCTCTGCTACCTGGTTGCCCAACTACCTCAAGCTCAGCCTTAAACCAACGTACTGTACTCACAGAAAAAAAAACAGAAAATCCTGACTTGTTTCTTAGCACAGCATTAACAACTGTGGTGAGATCTACACAGCCACATCACAGCCAATCTGCATACTGCATGCTTGGAGCATCAAATCCTTCCTCAATTGGGATTCTCAGGTCTGGACTAATGAGAAACTTATACTGACTCGAGTTTCCAACCTAATCTTTTCAGGCCTTTCAACTCAGCAAAGAAAAAAAAATCTCTTTTGTCTCAACTTCTTCTAATTTTCCTATTTACCCATACTGCATGGCTGCCTGTGGGACTCATATCCAAGGAAAACATATCCCATTGTGGTTGAGCCTGTACTCCTGTCCTTTAATAGTTTGACCATATTCCTCCCCTCAAAACCATTATAAAAAACCTGTTGTCTCGCCTCAGACTGAACTTACTTTTCAAATTTAGTCAGCTATTATTTAAACTGAAATTTTAGAGAATTGGTTTGTACAGTTTATTTCAATCTTACTATAGCTCTCAGGGGTTGAGTTAGACATAGTTAGATTAAATACTGTCAAACTACAGAGTACGACAAAAAGGACTTGGAACTGCTTTAAAAATCTAGCTATATATAATCTAGAATACCCTACATAAATATTTTAAACATATAACCTAAAAAACAATTTAACCAGAAGACGTGTATCTACTTGTGTTTTATATATTGCTGGTCAAATATACAGGGATATATATATATATATATATATATATATATATATATATATATATATATATATATAGACATCCTATAAGAGCTAAGACCCCAAAGTAAAAACTTTGTGAAATCCCTCATTATATACAGTATGGTCTCTTACATAGGTTACATCCCACAAACAAAGACTGTTCATTGTCAATCACATAAGCTGTCACTGTGGTGGACATTCATCACATACAGCCAGAATCAAAAAGTCTTTCTCATATGACAGAGCACATCTTGTGTCCAGATGTGCTCTTAATCTAACAGATGTCCCTTATCACACCTTAAACATCTATTTTATATTATATATTTTTTTAAACTGCACAATCTTCATCAATTACCACAAGTATGGTGATACAAAACATAAGCAATGTAAGTAATGTTATTGCTCTATTTTTCTTCATATCCTGTGTGCTCACAAGCAGCTGTTGGGCATTTGGCAAATGTTGTTAGTAACTCTGTGCACACCTCAGCTCTTCAGCTTATTGCCATACAGATAACTCTTTGTGTCTGAACACGTATAAACATCATAAACACATTCTGAATATGATATTCTGAACAGTGAACATTTTTCAAACACAACCAGGATCAACTTGGAAAAAACAACAACATGCATGTAAATATGAATAGTATAGATAACTGTGAGCCAATCTCACCTAACAGAATGGCTGAATCTCTAGTGGTTCTCTTTGAGGGAGTACATAATGTAGTGATTCCCAAGGGTACTTACCCCAGGGAATACTAATGCTGTTGTCAGGGGAATCTAAATTAATCTAACTAATACTGTATAATATTAAACAGTTGAAATAGTTAGCTAAAACTAATAAATAAACAGTTAAAATAGTAAGCTAAAAGTAATGTATAAACCATTTAAATAGTTAGCTAAAAGTAATAAACAGCTGAAATAGTTAGCTAAAAGTAATAAATAAACAGTTCAAATAGATAAACAGCTCAAATAGTTAGCTAAAAATAATAAACAGCTAACATAGTCATCAGACAGAAGTGTTTGGGAACCACTGACTTAACCCTTGTGTTGAAAAAAATACTTTTTTTCTGACATTTGTGACGCTTTTTTTCACAATTTGTTTTTGCTTTTTCCAACGTTTTACATTTTTAAATTTTTCTTTTACACATTTTCAGCGCTTATTTCTACGTCCAATATTTTCTGATATAAAACAAAAATTTAAAACGGGCCAATGTGACCTGAAGTCAACACAAGGGTTAATGGGTGATCACGTCACGAACCTGGCCATTCACAGTTTTTGTTACTGCTTACACACAACATCTGGAGTAGACCCTACCATAAATACACCATCCTTACCAGCCTGCTGAGTGAGGGAAAACACAAACTGTACTCAATCATTTAACTGCACCTCTGGGCACATACACACATATATATATATATATATATATATATATATATATATATATATATATATATATATATATATATATATATATATATATATATATATATATACACATCTGTGTGTGTGTGTGTGTGTGTGTGTGTCCCAAAGATACTGATCTTCTGATACCACCCAGACAGGCAGACTGCAGACATGAACTTTACCATACTAATCTTGCATATAGCATCCTCCCTTTTGGGCTCTGGGCCAATATAGTAAAGGGAAATACCTCTCAGGCTATCCCTGTTATGCGCTGTATAGCATGATCTACAACTGGGCCTCATCAGTTTGCACCGCAGGACAGCAATAATTAGCCATTCTTTCACAGGATTTGTTAAAATTCTTATCAGCATTACAACAATAAATCTTTGGTTTGATTTGTTTGCAGTGTGTTGCATAAGACCCAGACTCTACAAGACACTGACCTTGTTTAGAAGTTGTTTATGTGTTCATGTAAATTTCAGAGGTCATTTTTTTAATCTTTCATCCTTGAAGATAATTGCAACTTCCACCCAGGAAGTCTCCTGTTTGTGTCTCATGTATAGATGTTTTCTCACCAATCTATGGTCCGTGTTGTACTTTCGTCTTCATAACTCAGCATAACGTTTTGTGGTTGCGGATGATTCACATGTTCAGGTCATGTAGGCTACTTTATATAATGAGGTCAGACATGTGGGGATTGCTACAATGCCTAAAAACAGTATTCTGATATGACCCTTTTCCCTGGGAGGCTTCATCCAATGGACTGGAGCTCTTGTCAAGTGTTTTTATCGATTTCACGTTTGTCAACTTTAGTGTATAGGCTACATTTTCATCATTGTGCAACCTAATCTGACTTTTTTATCTTACCGTTTTACTGCTGCTGTATATCTAATTAATGCTTTTGCCATATATTCATTTTTTTAGCACCTGCTTTACCTTTGTGTCATTAAATACATTCTTGAAGTAGCTTTTCCCCCCAAAGGGGTATGATAAGAACTCATGCAGATGACTGCTGATAAATCATGACTATTCCACATCACAAGGTCTGCGTAAATCTTTACTAAACAAGCCAGAAGCACTTCATTTCATTTTAGTTATTGTTCCATCATTTCCATTTGTCAGACCAAAATAAGTTCATGACATTTTTACTTTTACTTATATCTGTTAGATGTCATCACATCCAGTCTACACAAACAGTAGCAGGTCATACTTATTAGGTTGAATTCTCCTCCAGCCCCCAGCCAAATAAATCATGCACACTTTATTTGACCACTGTAGAATGGCAACACGTTAGATTAGTGCAGAAAATAAAGACTGTGTCCCCAAAACATAGGGTTTAGATGTTCTGCACTGGATCCCATAACAACTAGCTGCTAAAAATCAAAATGTCATGTTTCACCACAGAAGTGACCCTTTAAAACCCAGAATCAGGGTGACCACCAGCCATGTGATGATGCAGTGTGGACTTCATTTCTCTTAATCACTGTTTCAGTCAGGAGAAAACTCCACGTTGTATGTTTATGACTATGTTTCAGAACAGCCCAGGGCAGCAGGCCCATAGTAAATCTGCTGGATAGTCTTGCATGAATAGGCTGGTATTCTGCACGTCGTTACAAGTAGACAGAAAAACGCAATAGGTCATTTTTAACGACCTTTAGTAAGCAGCTGGGCTCATTTTCAGGCTATTTCTCCTTCAAGCTGCAATCATTTATATATGCACCTATAGGATTAGCATTTGGCTGTGGTATTGTTCGAAGTGGTATTTAACATTATTGTGGTCATAACTTATGATTTAAAATGGTTATGGCCTGGTATGTGGGGGGATAGGTATATCTTAAAGGATGATTATAGATCGCATTACAGGTTTTAGACACAAAAATGTTTTTGGTTATAGGACTTCTTGGCACAAAATATATTTTAAATGATATGCAGGGAGGGATCTATCTTACTTTAAGATGATGCTGTAAAATACCTAATTGTTTATAAAAAATACATTTTGATTTAAAGCTCCCTTTGCTTGGAACAACTTACTGTACAGTAAACACACTAATATACCCTCTTTTGTTTAGCCCTATTTAACTTGCTCTTGCTTCTAATATTTATTTTCAGAAATATGAATTGATGTCAATGATTTTAGAGTGCGCTATGAGTTATAGCTATAGTTAAATAAATTGTACAGACCTCCCACTAGCAAGATGTAGCCCTATTGTATACAGTCTATGATGTAGCCTAATGAATTGCCAGGACCCTCTTGGAAACGAGATTATGCATTTCAACAGGCTTATAAATCAAGCCTGTTGAGATGCAGTTATGATGCAAACATTGAGCAAGTTTAAATGTAGGCCTACCATAATGGATACTGTAATTTTAATGCCGAGAGGCGACTTCCTCGTCCCGCTGAGATTGCCCTACAATCCTCAATATTTCTGTTGACCTGGTGAGCTAAGATTTCTTGGTAGAGCATAAAATACGGGGCGGAAATGTCAAAACTGATTCTAAGTACAGCCCCGCGGTTGTTACTTCACAGTACGCACACATGGTGCTTTGGACAAATTCCAGTTCAAATGAAATCAGGTCAGGATTTTCTCTCTCCCTAGAAAACCACCAAGTCAGCAAAAATAATTAAGGTAAACAAAACCTCACCAGATCTAAAAAAGACTGTGCCTGCTTAAGTTGTGCTTGAAATAATGTCCCAATGCCTTTGTCATAGGCACTCGTCTTGTTTAATACGCCTGTGTGTGATGCTGACTGAGAATGGCCAAATTGTTATTTAGGGCACATTTTGTGGTTATTGATTCATCTGTTTCTGCTTGAGGTTTTGCCCCGACCTAAATCAATTGGATCTATAATAGCAGTGGTCCTGCGGGGTACATGGTCTATTAAGCACACAAGACCTCATTTCTACATGTGTGATCACTCGAAACATGTCTGTCTGCTGGACTATCAGAGAGCAAAGTGCTGCCCCAGGGGATGGGGGAGATAAGCCTCAAAAGTCACATAGAAGTCAAGTATTATTTATCCAGGACCTCCACGTGTGCTGTCTCTGGGATGGTCTGAGCTCAGCCCTGTGATTGGACACACCTTCCTCTCAGCTCACGCCTTCACAGTCTCATCCAGGCGGGGGCGGGGCTAGAGCCGCATTTACACCCATGATTGGCCCGGATTTAAAAAAATATATATATACAACGTTATCTCCGCGGGTTCGAGGAGCAGGTCGTGCGTTATAAATAATGCCTCCAACCGGGGAAAACAAAATGAGCACCGACATCCAAGAAAACCGCGTCTGGCCAAAGCTTCATGATCACTGTGAGAAGGATGCTGCAACAAGCTCTACGAGTATCCGTCCGAAACGCCTTCCCCCTGGTCAAATGGACGGAGAGGTGGGCTGAGGGCGATTCAGCCAAGCAGCAGGCACTGAAGACTCTGGGCGACATGCCCGGACCGTCGGTCGCCAGTTTCGCTTGGGACTTGTTCGCCAAACGGGGCCTGTCTCGGCTGCACGAGTTACAGGTAACATGATGATGTTTAACAGGGATTAAGAATAGGCCTATTTACAATACTTGCCTTTTAATATAAATACAGTCAGTAGGCTACAGGCTGCAACATAGTGAACTAAATGTTAAACAAACATTGATGCACATGACGTTCAAAGAGGACAGATTTAATGCATTTGATAATTGATGGAATATTAGTGATTGTATAAAAGAGAGAGAGAGAGAGAGAGAGAGAGAGAGAGAGAGAGATTTAAGGCAGCACAGATAAACTCCCCCCTTCAGCAGATGAATGTGAAAACAACCTAGTGTCTCTGCACTAGTGTCTGTGCACATACATCATTCTGCACCAGCTCAAGCTCATAGTGAAGTAACAATAAGCAAAACATATTGTTGAGTGGAAGGGGCCTTTAATCTAAATTTCCCTTTTGCAACTCTATGGCCTAAGTTAACATGTCTGCCAAGCAGAGAAGAAGATTTGGTTGATCAAACTGCCTGTTAAATGACCGAATCATTAGTGGATTAGAAAAGCCTGCATGCATCTTTATTTCTTACTGGCTTCAAACTACAGGACAGTGCATCCAAAGCCAATCACCTCATAGCCTGCAGGGTTTTCACAAGGTCACCTCTATCTCTCTAATGTCCCAGCTGGAAGGAGTGCAGCGGTATGGGCCCATGTGGAAAGCAAGTTTTGGTTCCATCCTGACAGTTCATGTGGCTGATCCTGCGCTCATTGAGCAGGTACTGAGGCAGGAGGGCCAGCACCCCATGCGCTCTGACCTTTCCTCCTGGAAGGACTACAGGAAGCTCAGAGGACATCACTATGGACTCCTGACATCGTAAGTATCACTCTGAGACTTCCTTTTCTCTATCTTATTCTCTCTCATTGGGAACCCAAAAAACTCAAACTAAATTAAAACTAGAATTATTTGTAATTTCATTGTTTACGACATATGGCATGACTGAATGATTACTGAACACAGTACCTGAGAACTGAATACAATGACACAACTTGCTTGCAAAGACAGAACAGCTGTTCTTCACTAATTTCATTTGTTAATATTAAGCCATAGTGATCAAGGGAACTCCCCCTCAAAAGTTGGGACAGGTAAATCAGTATTGTAAGGTCATTGGTTTAACTACAAGTGTGATACTGAAAAGTTAGACTTACAATACTTTAAATTATTTACCCTCTTTCTGTATTACCAATGTCTGGTTCTTTGCTGATTCTGAATGAAATAAAGTGGACAACATCCTTTTTAATTCAGTAGTTAAATACTCTTGACACCCTCATTTAGTTCAGCTAAATTGTGTGCACAGATGCTATACTAACACAAGTGTTTGTTTTTTATTCTGTGTGTTCCTAGTGAGGGGGAGGAGTGGCAGTCGGTGAGAAGTCTCTTGGGGAAGCACATGCTGCGACCAAAAGCAGTTGAAGCTTACGATAAAACCCTGAACGGCGTGGTCGGCGACCTCGTTTCCAAACTTCGCCTTCGCAGACGCTCTCAGGGCCTCGTCAATGACATCGCCAGCGAGTTCTATCGCTTTGGCCTCGAGGGTAAGGTTTCATGAGGCATGGCAACATCATGCATCACTACAGGGTGTACCACATTGTGTAAACATTGGTGATTAGGTCCAGCCACATGCAAGAAGGAGTATAATGTGATACCACTGACATTTTAAACATACATGCATGTCAAAGCCTGATGTGCCCAATGGTTCAACATTTCCATGAAATGACCTTTAAATCACCTTTCCAGTGGTGGAAGAAGTATTCAGATCCTTTACTTAAGTAAAAGTAGCAATTCTGCAATACAAAAATACTAATTTACAAGTAAGAGTCCTGCATTCAAAGTTATAACAAGGAAAAGCAAAATAACCTATTTCAGAGTGTTATATTATTATATATATTAAATTGCATTACTGTGTAAGCAGCACTTAATGTTGTAGTTTGTCAAGATGGAGCTAATATGAACTGCTTTACTACCTCACAAAAGTGAGTACACCCCTCACATTTTAGTAAATATTTCATTATATCTTTTAATGGGACAACACTGAAGAAATTACACTTTGCTACAATGTAAAGTATTACGTGTACAGCTTGTATAACAAGGTTATACTTATAACTTGGTTTTATGTCGGTTAGCCTAATAGCTGGTTTGATTTGCATTGAGAGATGATTTTATGGAAAGTACCCCATGCCAATCTCTAGGTATGGTGAATGGCACGTGATGATGTGGGGCTATTTTAATTCCCAAACCAAGGGAACTTTATCAGGATGCATAGTATCCTGGATCCATGAAATAACTGGCCTTTAAAAATAAAAATCTGCCTGCCTCTATGGGAATTTAACATAGGGGTGTACTCACTTTTGTTGCCAGCGGTTTAGACATTAATGGCCGTGTGTCGAGTTATTTTGAGGGGACAGCACATTTACACTGTTATGTTTAGTGTGTAAAATCTGTAAAGTAAGTAAGGGCAGTTAATACCTACAGCTGTCAGATGAATGTAGCCCAGTAAAAAGTCTCTGAAATGAAGTGGAGTAGAAGTATATAGTAAACTGGAAATACTCAAGTAAAGTACAAGTACCTCATAATTGTATTTAAGTACTGTAGTGTGTACTTTTCTTAATTTAGGCCTAATACCAGCTCAGATTAACCACAGACTATTGAGTACATCTAAACTCATTGCTCATTCCCAGCCTCAGGTCTCCTCAACAGTTATTTTTGCATGACCAGATTCCCCCCAGACTAAACAGTTTCCATCCAGTGACTAATTGGTCACATGCACGGCTCTCAAACATTTACTCTTGCATCGTCTAAATGATTGTAGCGTTGAGTGGAAGCTGGGCCAACTGTGGTTGAAACGTAAAATGCTACTTTCAAAAAGCCTTAGATGTGGTTTCATCTCCCTGTGCAGCCTGAGTTTACGGTACATTTCTGTCAGCCCATGTCTTTCTCGCCTCCTTATTTACATTTTTTTCTTTTCTTTGACAGGCATTTCCTCAGTGTTGTTTGAATCCAGAATCGGTTGCCTGGATGAGGTTGTCCCAGAAGAGACAGAGCGTTTCATCCAGTCGATCAACACCATGTTTGTAATGACGCTCCTTACCATGGCCATGCCAAAGTGGTTGCACCAGCTGTTTCCTAAACCCTGGAACATCTTCTGTCAGTGCTGGGACTACATGTTTGACTTCAGTAGGTCATTTCTTCTAATCATTTGCGTTTAGTGTCAGCATGGGAAATGGTAGCAATATTTACGCCTAATTGGGCATATTAACTCTGATAGTGATGACTGTATGTATAACATTGTATTTTACTAAAATGCTTTTGAAAGTAAGAAAATTGGAAGATATAATGAAAGCAGAAAATCAAATACATTTTTCAAAAAGATGTATGAGGGACATCCAGCAGACCCTACGCAACCTCTTCACTACAACATGAAACCAAAACATACATACTGTATGTCTTTCCACACTTTATGATTATTGTCCTTCCGCCCCTTCTCATTACATTATTGCCATTATGGCTGGGTATATAAGAAACTGGGTTATCATTCCACTCACTCTTACAGTACGTTAAGACTCATCCAGATCTCAATCAAACATGTTTAAAATAATCACTCAAACTGGATCAGGAAGCAGGCGATTAAAGTCCTTAACCCTCACGCACTACAAGATCGTCTGTGCTGAAGTCTTGAACATCAGTCATGATGATTAAACTGTGGTCATAATAAACCTTTTTGCCTAGTTGCTTTCCCAAAATTATTGTAGGAAAACAGATAGCAAGTTTATGAGAAAGTCTAGTATATACAGTAATCACTGTGCAATTAATGCATGGCTTTTGGTACTTATTAAGAAGGATACTAAAAATCACACCAGAAAGCTCAGAACTTGCTGTGTCTCAGCATCTGCATTACATACTGCACCCTCACTGTCATAATGGCCTCTAATCTCTGTGCTTCTAGCAAAAGGCCACATTGATCAGCGTCTGACGGCCGAGGCAGAAAAGGTTGCCCGTGGAGAGAAGGTGGAGGGCCGTTATCTCACATACTTCCTGTCGCGGACCGGGCTGCCCATGAAGACTGTCTACAGCAACGTCACAGAGCTGCTTCTTGCAGGAGTCGACACAGTAAGCACGATAACTCTGTCCCCTCCTTTGCTGGACTCTGCGTCAAGTTCTCCCTGATTTAATAACCTCTCCCTCTACACCCTACCTGTCTTTTCAGATCGCCAGCACCATGTCCTGGTCGTTGTATGAGCTGTCCCGCCACCCCAAGGTGCAGGCATTGCTCCGGGATGAGGTGTTGAGAGTGCTGGAGGGTCGAAGCATACCGGAGGCCGCTGATGTGGCCCGCATGCCTCTCCTGAAGGCCACAGTCAAAGAAGTACTTCGGTATAACTGAAAAGACTTCAGTTCATTTCCTAAAGACATGTAATCTTCAGACTGTACGTTTCCTTTTGCTCACATTATTAAACTTTTTGTTCTCCAGGTTGTACCCCGTTATTCCTGCCAATGCAAGAGTGATTACAGAGAGAGACATCCAGGTTGGAGGCTACCTCATCCCTAAAAATGTGAGTGTGTTGAGGGAATTAGTACATTTTGAAATCATTCACTCATTCAATCTTTCATTCAAATCTGTATCATCTTTGTACTGGGCTAAATGTGAATGAAATCTTTCCATCCAGACTTTAATTACCCTGTGCCACTTTGCAACGTCACGGGATCCAGCGGTGTTTGCAAATCCAGATGAATTCCAGCCCCAGCGATGGTTGAACAAGGACCACACTCACCACCCGTATGCCTCTGTACCCTTTGGGGTGGGAAAACGCAGCTGCATAGGTCGTCGTATCGCCGAGCTGGAGCTCTATCTTGCTCTTTCAAGGGTGAGTTGGCTGGATGTTTTTGCTGATTACTGTGATGAAAATTGTTACTGTGAAGAGAAATGCATATATTTTGCAGTATTTTAATGGTTAATTATCTGTTGAAAATCAGAACAGTTTTAACTAGAGGTGTAAATCTTCACTGATCTCCCGATTCGATTCGATTACGATTATCATGTCAGCGATTCGATATCTCGATGCACGATGCGTCAAATAAATTTTTCTATTAAAGCCATATAGGATATTTAATTCATAGCTTTTCAAGCTTAAAAAACAAAACATTCTGCAGTGCTCTAATACTAAATAAATTGGATACATAAAACTACAGCACTGAGCACATGGCACTTCCTGAATGTGCAAAACATAACAGAATATGTAAACAGAAAGGTTGTTAGGCATACATTAAATTGTAAACAGAAATAATCGATTATGACCCGGCCGATTATCGATGCAGCATCGTCCATGTCCACAATTCGATGCATCGATTATTTGATTAATTTCAACACCTCTAGTTTTAACCTAATCAGTCATTCAAAACTGTTTCATGTACCATGTATACATAAAACACATATGACATATGACATACAACATATATTTGTCTCAAGACACTGTAACACATTTTGTTACATGCTGCAGGTACACAGATTATTTGAATTATTTAGCAAGTGATTTAGATTCTTTCCGATTAAACGGCAGTGTTTCAGCCAAATCCTCTTGCAGCATTTTTTTCTCGGAATAATGTAAGACATTTAGGGGTTTTAGGCTGTTGTGCAAATCCGGTTCCAAATGAATTGATTTGATTACTTAATCCAGGGACTTCAGTCAAGAGTCACTACCCAACACTGAGCACATGATGAGCAGTCACCCTGGAGTAAATCTGTTTTCTCTGTTCACATTAGATCCTCATAGAGTTTGATGTTAAGCCAGACCCTGAAGGGATTTCCGTGAAGCCCATGACACGGACGCTTCTGGTTCCTGAAAATGTCATTAGCCTCCAGTTTATTGAACGATGACCCACTCTCCTGAGCTGAGTGGTTACGTGAACGAGTATGTGAGTCTTTTCGCAGTAGAGAGCGCTAGCAGGTGGAGTTATCACAGCCTCTTGCATGCAGTTAGAGCGGACCCTAAGCCTTTGACACGACAAAAGGCCAAAGCCCTCTGTATCTGTAAACATAGTGTGTGGAGGCCAACGTGTGGAGAAGGACAAATAAATGAAGGATGAGCAATGACAGCTCATCACTGAGGTTTTCCACTGGGAGCTATGTTACTCCAAATTAGATACTGTGGGGGCATAAAATCATAAAATCACCATTAAGCACTTATTTGCACAGAGGCTAAGCGGAAGCCAGAGATCTCCTTCAGTACGTCTCAGTAGACAATCTTCAGACTTTATCCTTAAAGTGAGTCGAACCATCTTGCATTTCAGGGAATTTGCAACATATTTGAAGCTGATTTTTGACTTCCAAGTAACCCCTTCCTAAATCTAATTATGATCTGTGATCTTCTGCACTCTTAACTATATACAGAATTTCCTGTGTCCTGGTCTTGTAAACATTAATTTCAAGAGTGTTTATATAAGTCTGAGAATAGACAGTGTGCCGTAAATTATTCAAGAGGAGTCTCAGACTGGCACATGGACACGCTATTTCTTCAGCTCTTATTGAGCTACTGTGAGAGTTTTGTGTAGATATGATGTTCAATGTATTGATCAAGTGTATTTTATAAGGTGCTTATGGTGAACCTTTAGTGACGGTCTCCTTTTTAAAAAGAATGGCAGCTGTTAAAATTGAAACCCTGTGAAGGAATGCATGGTGCCTCTGTTTAAATCCCAAACGTAGGCCACTCTGCACTCAGGCTTTGTCTGTATGGTCTTTAGAATGTAAATGTATACATACCACAATTCAACAGTGCCGCACAATGCAACTGTACGTGTCTTTTAACTTTTTTTTAACCTACTATGAGTGATATACCACCATTTTGCAAATGTAATAGGCTTCAGTGTCTGAACTCTGTATTTATTCTAATTTAGCACATTTAAAACTGTTACTGTAAATGTCATTAAAAGGTTTCAAGTTGGACTTCTGCTTATGTGTTGATTTTATTTGGTCAAACCAATAATTACATTAATGCAGCATTTGCTTCAAGCGCTAACACCATCAGCTGCATCAGATTTAAGTCTAACCGATCAGACGTGTGTTGTTAGTTTGATGCCAGTGAACAGCCACCTGGCACGTAGGCAGTCATTTCTAAGAAATACAACACAGAGTATCAAAGTGTGGCTTGACCTTGTGGAGTGTGTAGTGTGTGCTTTGGTGTAGCAGCTGTGGGTCGATAATTTGGACCAAATTCCTCCACTGCAGATGGAGTGCCGAACAATGATGTTCAACCTAAAACTAAAGATCCAAATGTAAATCACGATACAAAAATCATGTTATTTAGCATTCAAAATGTTACATCAGCTCTGAAAACTACAATCCAAATGATATTATAGAGCAGCCCAATATATATATATATATATATATATATATATATATATATATATATAAAGATTCAAGATTCAAAATCCTTTTTATTCCTACAATGGGAAAATTCACACTGTTCCAGCAGCAAGGGATACGAGGAAAAGTAGATGATACAAATAAACACACAATAATAAATATAATTAAAGAGAATAAATTGTATTAAAGTATTGCACAGACACATTTTTTATTGCACGTTTATTAGATGTGTGTACTACACTTACTAGATGTTTGAGGACTGAAGCTAAAGACCAATATTTGACTGTGGGAAAAATGGACCGTGGGAGTAACACCACTAGAGTTGAGAGAGAAATGCTGATTTTGTTACTCTATACTGGGTAAACCTGCAGGGGCATCAGAAATACAGTACGCCTACACTGGAAAGGTTTAGGACTCCTGTTGTGAAAAGGAAAAGAAACCACTGAGCTGTATTTGGTGTACTAAGCAAAACATGCAATAAACTATGACTAACCCTATACATATACATTTAAAGGTAGGCTACTATTCCCTATGGTGTCCCAATGGTTTTTATGAAGCTGGTGATGGTTCTGAAATGATATTGGAAAATAAGATGAGACAGAGAGTTGGTTAAATGTGTTTTAAATGTATATGTTAATAGTTTTTATGGACATTTACACATACAGTATATGGATGCATTTAAAATCACTTCAAATAGAGTAAAGGGTGGTATTCACAGTTTCTGACTTTTGAACTTGGGCCATTAGTTCTAGTAGCCCACTGCGACTAGTAGAAGTAGGCTATAAGTAGGGATATGATGATAATAATATAATGTGTCCTAAACCCTGTTTTAAATAAAATAAGTCATTGGGATGTGTGAATATTGAAAGAGGAATAAAACAATTTAAATGTGTACTGGTTAGGTACCCAAAATGCAAAAAAGACTTAGGCTAACGTCACTCCACAAGTTTCAATCACAGAATTGGTCACGTGTAAATCATTTATGTATGTAAAATACCC
Organism: Sander vitreus; assembly: GCF_031162955.1. Taxonomy (NCBI): domain Eukaryota; kingdom Metazoa; phylum Chordata; class Actinopteri; order Perciformes; family Percidae; genus Sander; species Sander vitreus. Next base: position 11,915,236 of record NC_135858.1, on the reverse strand, counting down.
GGGCAAAAGGCTACTGCTTGTAAGATATAGCTAAAGATAATCCAGACTTACACTCCAGTCCAGAAGGAGGTAGTAGTGCGCCGTAACACTGCCAACCCCGATAACACCTCGCAGGAAGAAATTAGCAGACTAGCAGCAGGGCCGCTGTCTATGGTAGGGCCGCTTATATGTCAAATTCATGTTGCCAGTTAGCCCGTTAGCCATGTAGCTAGCTACCGAGGTGTTTATAAAAGGCATAGCTACATAGACTATACAGACTCCAGTTAACGGATCAGATACAACAACGAAGGAAAGTAGCGAGAAAAGGTGAGTCAGAAGACAGCGTAGCTAGTTATATTAGCTTGTTAATTAACTAACACTAACGTAACGTTAGCTAGCTAGCTATCGTAGGACCGTTGTGTTAGCTAAGCGAATTGTAGCTAGTAGCTAACGTTACTAGCCAATATAAACGAGCATTATTATGAACAAATTGTGTTGGCTAACTAAACATACTGTACTGCTATATTGTCTGGGCAAGCTATATTCTTTGCCACAGCTAATCATTTCATACTAAATATTTCACATTGAAGGGAAAAGGAGAGGCACTATGGCTAACATTGCATGTAAACAAAGGTATAACTAGCTAAGTCCATTCCCCTGACTCCCATCAACAAAAACACAGCTACTTGAAAATGGGTCTCACACAGAGTTTTAAAGTAACATTGTGGATACATTACTTTCATTATCTGTCTGGTTATAACGTTGACGTAAATGTTTCCTAAAGCTGTACTATAATGCTGGCATGCACTGTTGTTAAAGTGTTAACTTTAATTGTTACAAGGAATAACTTCAATTGTTATAAATGGGTGAAGTCTGATTTTTTTTTTTTTTTTAACGTTACCCATTAGAGCCTTAATACATCCATGATTAGAGCCCGCCATTAAAAAAAAGAAAAAACTGCTTGTCCAAGTGGGATGCTCCTATAGACCTCATTCTTCCTGCTCACCTCAGAATTAACTCAACCTTTACAGCCTGTTGCTCTTTCAAAAGAGATTAAATTATTGTTGGATTGTAATATATGTGTGTGCCACCTGGAGTAACAATGCAACTCTGTGGAGCCACCTGGAGCCAAATAATGTTTAGTCTCACCATGCCGTTTGTCCTGTTACTCTGAGCTGAGAAATGTCTGTTTTATTTTCTGATGTGTTTCATGTTGTGGCTGAACAGATGCAAGCAGGTGACCCTGCGGTTGGTGCACCGATGGCAGTAGCTGGTGCTCAGAGTCGGTCGGAGGATGAAGAGTCACTCGGAGTGAAAGATGTGAAAAGGACGGCAACGCAAGCGTTTGGCAGTGGTGTTCCCAAACGCAGAAGTTCCTCCAGGTTGGAGTTATATTCTTGTATATTGCATTATTCCAGCTGTATACTAGAATAAGCGATGTATTTTGTTTGCGTAAGGGCATATATGTGTTGTTTTAATGCTGCTGCTACCAGTGTTTTACGTTGTTGGATCTGCAAATCTTTAAAGAATTGCTGAGTATGTCATTAATGTGTTTTTTTTACACATTAATGTCCTTAGGTCAATAAAGAGGAAGAAATTTGACGATGAATTGGTGGAGAGCAGTCTTGTGAAGTCGTCCAGTAGAGTCAAAGGCCCTCCTGTCATAGAGCCTGTCCGCTGTTCAGGGAGTGAACCTTCATCTAGTGAGAAAAAGAAGGTACATAATACCTTAGAACCCACACATTCTTAAGCTGCCGTTCTGTTGTTTTCAGAGACAGGTGCCGCCCAACTAGGCGGAGTGCTACCCTTAGTTCCCTATACTGCTTGGAATTGCCGCCGAGTGAATTATTTCAACTTTGACCTTTTTGCCACTGACCTTTCAAGGCACAACCAATTTCAGAAGCAATGATGACATTTACCTGTGCTGTGCTTTGCCTCTCTCGCTCTCTCTCTCTCTATTTACCTCGCGGTTTTACCGGGGATCATGTTTATGCAGCTTTACAGGATGTCATGGCAAAGATGATAAGCTTACAGAGCTTTGATGGATATTTTTTTGTGTTTTTATGCAACTCTGTCAGGTAACAAAATCAGGAAACGCTCTCACACCACCTCTCACCATGTTAGTAAACCCTGCGCCCATCACCAAAAGAGTGAAGAAAAGCAAGCAGCCTCTACATATTACTAAAGACTTGGGAAGATGGAAACCCACTGATGACCTGCTTCTTATAAATGCAGTGTTGCAGGTGAGTAGTATAAAAGATGAAATCATTGTCTGAAAGGACGGATAATGATTAGGAATTAATGTGACTAGCTTGTCTGTATGACTCAGTTTGTCAGTTTATGATCTAATGAGTCTGTATTTGTCTCTAGACCACAGACCTAACCTCTGTTCATTTGGGGGTCAAGTTCAGCTGTCGTTTCACGTTGCGGGAAATTAAAGAGAGGTGGTACGCTCTCCTCTACGATCCTGTCATCTCAAAGTAAGAAGAGACTTATCCGGCAGCAGCTTTACCTTCCGATCCAATTCTACCAAGTCTTCTATGTTAGTTACCCATTTAGGTAAATACATTCTTTCTGTTGTCTTTTTAGGCTGGCATGGCAGGCCATGCGTCAGCTTCACCCAGAAGCCATTGCAGCAATCCAAAGCAAAGCTCTCTTCAGTCAGGTTGAGGAGGCACTGCTGGCTAAGATTGGCTCAGTAAGTGAAACTGGTACTTTTGGAACATTTCACTGTTGTAGTAAAATAAACTAACATAAAATACCAAACAGTCTATTTGGCTTAAAGCTACCAGTCTAATGGTTGAGAATTTTAATAATAATTTTAAACATGTTTTGCGTATCCATCCTAGCATACTTTGACTGCTGTATTCACAAGCGGTTTTGTATTACACTTGTCACTGAACAGACTAGTCAGCCCAAAGTGGACATGTTCCAGGAGCTTCTGAGCAAACACCCTGGTGTCTTTCACCCATCTCGCACCCCCAAGAGCCTGTTGGTACACTGGCAGCTGCTGAAGCAGTACTACCTACTGGATGACCAGAGCGGTAAGTTGAGTTACTTACACAATTATACCAATATAACTTCCAAGCATTTTAATATGTACGGTTTTGTTTTATTGGGGCAAATTGGAAAAAAACAAAACATGCCTCTTGTACTCCAATGCACATCAAATGATGAATAAAACTGTAAGTCCTCGTCATCCTCCAAACTGCAATATGTTATTTTACGATTTAAAATATATAGAACAAATCTTTGACAGGAGATGACACAACTAGCATGGCGCTCAAAATTGTTAAGAAATGTTCATTTGGGTGTAACATGCCTAATGATAGAACTGCAGTGAATGTCCAATATTCATGCCCTGATACATTTTTATTTAATTCACCAAATAGTTTTCATTTACGTCTTGGTTATATTGCACTTATTTAGCACATTAATCCCCTCTTTTAAAAATGTACATACCTCTCTGAAATGATAAATGCAAATCTGGATAGACAATAAAGCCCTTACCCTTTTTGAATATTCCTATAAAGTATGAGCCTCGTGTGAGCCTTTTTAGTGTGGAATATAAGGAAGCCCCGGGTGTTGTTTTCCGAAATAAAGTGATGGGCGTAACATTTCTGTATGTAATTGCCTTGTTGGCTTTGATTGTGTGCTGCAGTCCAGCCTCTTCCTAAAGGTGACCAGGTCCTCAACTTCTCTGATGCTGAGCAGATGGTTGATGATGTAAAGTTAAAGTAAGATAGTCTTTCATTTTTGCAGTATTCATGTCACGTATGTCATGTTTTTGTTGCTGATAAGAAAGTATTTTATTATCTTCTCACTTAAGTATTGCACGTCGACGAATTTTCAACGCTGATCCGTTTTCCTGCGTTTCCTTTCACACAGGGAGAGTAGAGATGAGGTGTTGGAACATGGTGAGAAATTGGATCATGAAGAAAGAAGTTCAATGCGATTCATCTTGCACAGCAGAAATTCTTTCTTTGATCATCTTGATGTTGTTTACACAAGCGTCCTTACCCTTGATTTGCCTTTGTCTTTAAATTCAGAGCTGATGATTTCCGATCGTCACCAAAAAAGAGAGATCAGACAGTTGGAGCAGGAGTTGCCTCGTTGGCAGGTCCTCGTGGACAGTATTACGGGTATGTAAGCAAGCAGATGGCTTTTAAAGGTATATTTGTTTTGAGGAATCCAGTTTAGTGAAACTATTTTCTATTTTTTTTTCTCTATCTCTCTATCTCTATCTCTCTAGGGATGAGCATGCCTGATTTTGACAACCAGACACTGGCAGCGTTACGAGGAAGAATGGTACGCTACCTCATGAGATCGCGAGAGGTAAGACGTCTTTCAGAAACAGTTGTTAAAGAGAAGCAAGTATTGTACTGTAGAAGTGTTTTGTGACAAGAAAATGGAAGGAGAGAATGTATGAGAGATGTATTTTCACTATGATGCTAATGATTTTCACACAGATTACGTTGGGCAGGGCGACCAAGGACAAACCGATAGATGTAGATCTGTCGCTAGAGGGACCTGCCTGGAAAATATCAAGAAAACAAGGTGAATAAACTCGTACACTGTCATGCTGTAACGGTACGTGCAAAATAATGTTTTTAAAAGACCGAAACCAGTAAAACATTTCTCATAATTTTAAGGTTTTTGAAGCATTTGAACTACTTGTACTTATTGATTAATATAAATTTTTTTGATATTGAGATTATTTAGCCTATCTATTATTAACTGTTATATTTTTGAAAGTGAGTTTGGCCAAGACGTGCACTGAACATGAATATGTGACATTTGAGTTATCCAGGCTTAGGTGTCAAGTACGCATGGACATCGCTTCTGAAGCATAAAATATAGCTTATCTCCACTGCAGGAACCCCAATTGTGTTTTTGAGTCAACAATTGATTTTATACCTGTGTTTATTTTCTTGATTTATTTTCATCTTCAGAGTAGTAATCCAGAGATTACTGGCAGAGATTGATCCCCTCTGATGTTGCTGAAAGTAACCAAACTACCATCACTTAACATATCATATTGATGTCTACAGGAATTATTAAACTGAAGAATAATGGAGACTTCTTCATCGCCAATGAGGGCAGACGACCCATCTACATTGATGGCAGACCAGTCCTGTCGGGCAATAAGTGGAAACTCAACAACAACTCAGTGGTGGAGGTGTGTGGAGGGTGTCTACCCAGTTGTTTAGCATTTAAATTGAACAACCATGATATATTTGAGTGGTACCATGTGAGACATAGCCCTAACATACTGTATCCGTCTCTTCAGATTGCAGGTCTTCGCTTTGTGTTTCTCATTAACCTGGAACTCATCTCACTTATAAAAGCCGAAGCAGCCAAGATGACACCGCAGTAAATGTCAGCCATCCAGCAGAAGAGTAAACAAACAAGACATGTTGGCAGGCAAACGGACGCAGTCAGTGCTTTTCTGTCCAACAGCAGTTAACAGTCCCATGAAGTGCAGTAGTGCTACCACGAATCAGACAGACAACAGCCTTGTTAACCTGAAATGAGAATTTTAAACAGACTACAGCTAAATCCTAGAGAAAGCTAGTAACAGGTGTTACCTGTTGTTTGGACAGTTTCCATGTTGTAATGTAGACACTCTCATGAGCCTTGTTTTTATTTTATTTTTCAGAATATTGTATTTAAATTCTGTAGTAAAGCTTTTTCAAAATATTAAACTTGTATACACAATGTTCTGCAGTTCACTTTGGTGTCCAATCTACTGTTGAAATATGACGTTTCAAATATTAACAGAAGACTGTACTGTAAGGAACAACACATCCTGCATTTGTTATCTATCTAGCTGTAAAAAGTACTTAATGCAAAAATAACAAAATACTCTGCACTCGTGGACATGTGAGAAAAGGTCTTTAGATATAATTTGGCTTGTTATATGTGGCCTGAATCTTTCATACTGTATCTTTTATTAGGAGAATATTTGTTATTGAGCTTTGTCCATATTTTTTCTTATTAGAATGTTTGATCAGTTAGAAATCAGAACATAGTAACAGAAAAGCAAATAGGAACAATATGCCTCAGACACTTGACCAGAGAGAGCACCAGTGAGTGCTACCTAAGCAGGTAATTCATCTCTTGGGTGACTTGCGTATATGAACTAGATATGGATTAATAGAATAGCAAAACTGAATGTGTTTAGTGCTTTTGGATCAGTTTAAGGCTCCAAAACCTTACATACAGTCACATCTAGTAAATATTGATGCATTAGCTATACATTATTTTGAAAGGATTTTAATAAACTTTATCAGTTTGGTGGTCACTTTGTTGTCAAGTTGGGGGTGGGGCATGCAAACTTATGTCTATCTGATTTTTATCTAATATGTTTCTTGAAGCTGAACACTGAAGCAAAATCACACTGAAATGTTCAGAACTCTAGCATACATGATGGGGATGTGGCAGAACTATTTAGTGAAAACGTTGCTAAAAAGTAAAACTTTTTATTGCATTTTTATATAAACCAGGTTTACAAAGTGCCTAAGGATGACCAAAGCAAACAAAAGATAATAAAAGTAATAATACACATTTAATATTGAAATCATAGACAAGCAAGAATAACTTATTACTTATTAAGCGTTATTGCTGCAGTGTTGATTATGCACACTTTGCCAACAGGCAGTGCTAGAGAGCCTATCTCAGGGCAGTTGGTTACAGATTAAAAACATACAAAAATGTGTATAAGATGCAGTAAGTACACGTAGATACAGCACCATTCAAGACACATGGCAATAAACGTACATTTCCACCTTAAAGGAACTCCACAACAAAAAAAATCTTTCTGACATTTACAGCTCTAATAAATGAATTGGTTGCACCCAACTGCATACCATTTTTCTTAGACAAATATTTATTTAAGGTGTGAATTAATGTCAGACAGATATATCCCTTAACTGTGACTGTGAGCTTAAGGAATTGTTTGGTCTGTAAAATGTGTCAATGAGCAACAGGATGTTCTGGTCCATTTCACAAAGTGTAGCCTACCTTACTGACATGAAAATGTCAGATGACAATAAGCACATTGGACAATCTAAACACCCGTAGAAATGACCTGGATAATTTAGGGTATGTTAGGGCAGGGATGTTGGAAATATTGTCATCAAAACACAGACAGTGCAGTCTAGTAAATCTCTTGGTGCCATAGAAACACCATCCTAACTCATGTGCTACACAGGTTATGTTTTGACTGGATTCCCGAAACACGGCAGGGCTCACACAAGCAAAATGTAAACAAGGGAAAAACATAATCCTGCGCCACATTTATCCAACCTTTTTTGTAACATTCTGCTTTTGTATATGTCTATATATACACTTTCCTTCTTTTAAAAAAAGGACTGCAGTTATTTATTGATTCAAGTTTAAGTTAAAGCTAAACCAGCAGTAACACAGTTCTTCACTTCAGTTTCTTTTCTTTCAATGCAACATTTCTTACTGCTACTAACCTTAAGTAACACATATTTAGCATATACAGACATATAGTATATTTACTGTAAAAACAATTACCAAGTTCAGCAGCAGCTGCCCACATTATACAGCTGGTGTCACTAGGGTGGATTGCTTTATGACGCAAACCAGTACGAGAAGACTGTTGGGGGCAAAAACTTACTGAGTTTCTCACAAAAAAATGCAGCCGGAAACAAAAAATGAACACTTGTTTTTTGCAGACAAGCACAAAAGAAAAATAAATGCACATGTGGTGATGCCTGGTAAGGAGAAGTGGGCGAATGGTTACCTTTAACATAAAGCAATGGGGTTTATGGGAAATGTGGTTTTATTTTGAGAAATGTGTAAGATAAATCGTTAGTCTCAAATAGGCTTATTCTTCAATTACTTCCCAAAGCAATTAAAAAACTGTAATGGTACTTTTGTTGTAGTAAACGACATTTAAAGATATCTAATTTATATTGTTGTGTGCACTAATGTCTCATGAGAAACATCAGTTTTGACTTTGTCCACTTTTGCATTGCTGTAACGGTGAGACATAACTTTATCTCTGGTGAGGTTGTGATATATCAACACTTGCTTTTAATCTTTTAATGTTTGGACACTGTATTTTGCCATTTACAAACCTAACTTATGTAAATGATGTTTGATGTTTGGACACCATGTGTCTGTATTTTGCCATTTAAGATCCTAACTTATGTATATAGTTTATTGTTATAAATGTTTGCACATTTCTTCAATAAACCTTATCTAATTTCTTTCATCATGGTTTTATATTACAAGGACTTTTGCATGTCATTTCCAATACTGAACACTGTTATAACATAAAAAAACAAGGCAATATATTAAACAATGTTTTTATTGTTAAGCTATTCAAGTAGCGCATCAAACCCTCTCGTACATCCCTGCCTTCTTCCTCTGCACCCTGTGACAGTGCCACCACAGGCTCTGCTGCCACAGATGCATCCCAGTCACTGTCATAGGCCTCTCCGTGAGTCTCGCAAAGATTATGCAAAGCACAGCAAGTCAGCACCATAGATCTCACCAGTTCTACATCACAGTCATTTCTTTTCATAAGGCAACGCCACCTTCCCTTCAGTCTACCAAAAGCATTTTTAACAACAACCCGTGCCCTGCAGATTTTCTTGTTGTAAATCTGCTGTTCTGCTGTGAGCCGTCCAGTGTCATGGAATGGTTTTAAGAGCCAGTTCTGCAAGGGATAGGCAGAATCCTCCAGGATGTAGTAGCCAGCATTAACCCCACCGATGTTCCTGGTGGAAGCAGGAAAGTAGCTGCCACTGCTGGCTAACTCCCACAATTTGGACAGTCTCAAAACACGAGCATCATGCCAGCTGCTAGCCATTCCTGCAAACACGTTCCAGAACAGTCCCTTTCCATCAACAACACCTTGAAGGATGATGAGTGCCAGCCTTTACGGTTGAAATAGTCGCAGTGGTACTCTTGTGGTGCTATGATGGGTATGTGTGATCCATTAATAGCACCAATACACTGCGGGATCCCCCATCTTCTCTCAGTGTAGGCAGCCATTTCTGCAAACTTCTCCTGGTCTGGGAAACAAATTTGTTCCGGCACCAACAACATCTCTGCAGCAGCAGCAGCAAACTCTTGAACACACCGGCACACAGTTGTGATGCTTACTCCAAAAAGATGGCCAACAGTTCTGTACTCGGAGCCGGTCGCAAGCTTCCACAAAGCCATGGCCAATCTCTTCTTTAGAGGTACACACTTGCGGAAGGTTGTGTCCTGTCTCTCCATCGCTGGACGCATTTAGTTGTAGAGGCAGATAAAGGTTTCTTCGGACATTCTGAAGTTCTCAACCCACTGAGTGTGTGTGAAACCGGGAACAATAACATCCCACCACTCGGCAGCTCAGTTGAACGCCCAAACAGACGGTCTGCGGCAGCGATTTTGCAAAGCGTAAATTATCTGAAACACAAACAGTACACAGCATACATATTTTAGTGTGTAAATGGTTGCTAAAGTTAATGTAATACTTTGTATAGCGCATAGTAAATACTGACTGTGACCATGAACACATGCAAATGTTAGCTAACGTTACCAGGTAACGTAACTTACCCTTTTGTGTCGGCGAACAATAGTCGTGTCAACGTCTGAACTCTGTTCAGCCGTGTTTTTCTTCTTCTTCTTTTTTTGCTGCCTTCAGCTTCTTTTGAAACAACATTTGTCTTCTGGCTGTGGCAAGTAGCCACATGCCGAGCATCAAAAACAACACACCTTCGCCGTCCTCCATTGTTGTGTACCTTGGATGTATTAAGAGAACGTTGTGTCAAAGAATTTCTAATAAGACGGGCTTTGGTTGTATTATATTAGAAATTCTTTGGTTGTATACACTGAGTGAGTCGCGTTGAAAATTACGTCACGGCTGTTTCCTGCGGCGTCGCTATGATGACCAGCCACGTGTATGTGTTGTTTGTTACTGCAAGTGCTCAATAAATTAATATAAAAAAAAAGAAAAGAAACGGACTCTGGAAAACAGACGCACAGTGCGTCGAGTCGAGGCGAGTCGAGCAGGTACCATGTAATGGAAAAAACGCAAATATCTGCATTTATGTATAAAATGTTTTCCTAAAAGTACCAAGTTGTTGAGAACAAAATCTACTTTCTTATCTTCAACAAAAACACCAAACTTTATATTCTTCACTGTCAGGGATGGTATCTCAATTTCCCTGGACTGTAACCAGCTCTGCAGATCTCACACAGAAAAAATACATGTTCTAAATTCTCAATTTCTTTTTCACAAAAAACACAGTTATTAGTATCAAATTTGAATCTCAGTCTTAAAAATTCATTTGTTGGGTAGATCTCATTTAAAATTTTAAAGTTGACCTCTTTTACCTTCGGGAGAAGAGGAAATGAAGTATAACTTTTCCTTATTTTCTTAACCTCTCCATCCCCAAATTCTTTCATACTTTCTTTTAACTGGATTGGGATAATATTCCTTCAATAGAAAATTTCTAATAACTTTGTTGGTACATTTATAGTCACAGAAATCAATTCCTTGGATGCAGAGCTGCCTCAGACCAGGAGAAACTTTGGAGTACCTGATGTCTTCTCTCACCATGGATTTCAGAGACATTGGTATAACTTTCAACCATCTTTCATAACGCTTGACATTGCATTGAAGTTGATATTTCTCACAAAACTCCTCATGCTGTAACAAAAGTCCATTACTGTCATATCCATACAATGAGCAATTGCCCAGATTCCCTTGGATTTCCATTCCTCCATGTACACAGATTTTCTGCTTATCAATATGTATCTATTATTCCAAACTGGAGTATTATGAGGTGTGAAATTATGTTTGTAGATTAACTTCCAATAGAGAAGAACCTGCTGATGGAAATCAGAAAGTTTGACTGGTAACAAATTGCATTCAAAATCACATCGCAGAAGAAAGTCTATTCCACCCATTTTTGAAAATATTGAATTGGGGACAGTAAACCAAAAGGACTGCCTGTTATTAACAAAAGATTTTAACCATTTCAATTTCAAGACACCATTCATTATATCAAAATCAATCGCATTTGCACCTCCATCTTCATAGTTTTTAACCATGTCAATTTTCCTTATGTACTGACATTTGTTTCTCCATATGAAATTAAAATTGATCTTGTTTATGGCTTTGATCATGTTTGTAGAAATGGGTAAGGAGAAAGCCGGGTAGATAAGTCTGGATAAGCTGTCCATTTTGGATAATAAAATTCTCTCTCTGCAACCACCTATTTAAGATTAATTTACACTTTTCTATATTGTTCCATACATTCATTTTGTCTGATGTTATCTTGTCCTTAGAAATAACAATCCCCAAGTATTTTACTTCTGACTTAACCTTTATGTTATATAGAGGTTGCAAGGGATAATCATGTAGTGCTAAAATTTCACATTCATCTAAATTCAATTGTAAGCCTGAAGCTCTTGAGCACTGGTCAATAATTTGTAAAGCTAAAGGAATTTGATTTTCATTTTTTAGAAACAAAGTTGTGTCGTCAGCCAATTGACTTATGGTAATTTGACTGTCACTTACAACTAACCCTTCAGTACAACTATTCTGAATCAAAATGGACAACATTTCTGCTACCATAATGAATAAAAGTGGAACTCTAACCGGACTTGTAACTCCATTAACTTGTTTTATTACACACCTATCTACTGTACTGCTGTTGACTTGAATAAAGTTTCCTGATAGAGACTTGACACCAGCTCATAAGTGATGCCAGCCAGCAAGAGTTGCTAGGTTCTACTTTGACTTCAATAAATAAAATATATCCAAAAGGGAAAAAGATGTTTCTTCAGATGATAAGAAACAATCATACTGGAAGAAGATACCTACATCCCACTACTCAGTTGTCTGACTTGAGTTATCTCTGTATTTTATACACAACAATATTCCCTTATCTGTTAACCATGTTGTGTTTTATTCAAACCCCTGCACTTCCCCTCTGCATGTTTACCATGTAAACTCAGATGCATTCAGGGTTCGCTCAGAGTTAAATTCATGACGCTGGAATTGCCTCGCCTGTTCTGTAGAGAGGCTTTGGGTTACCACATGTTGTCTTGAACGCCCCTCGGTCAGTTGGTGAAAGCTGTGCAAGGTATTTATTTCGGAAGTGAATCGTGGCGAGCGTCTGAGTACAAGCAGGCGATTGACAACATAAGTGAGTAGTTTTGTTTGTTTTGTTTTGGTTTGTTTATATGAACAAACAGAAACTAACAATACCGTTTTCTTCTGTTAACGAACATATCTTTATCAATTGGTAAAGTCGGACAGGCTGGCTATCAGTGGCAAGCTTCCTCACTTGAGTGTTAGCTAGCTAACGTCAAGTTAGCCATGGAGATGGTGATAACGTTACTAGCTAACGTTACATTTTCTCTTTCGTTATTGTTCGTAATGTTTCGTTATTTAAGTTAATTTGAACGGACGCTTAAATGTGTTTAAATGTGTAAATGCGCTGCCCTGGCTGTGAATAGCTAACATGAAGTATGTTTAGATTTATCGTGATCTTACAAGGCTGTTACTGTAACGTTACTACACCTAGGGCCCACTGTTATCTAGATGATATATTGTGTAACGTTACACCAAAGATGTTGCAGATTTTGCACACAAAAAAAACATTACATTAACATGTTAAAGGCGAGAAAGTTAAAATTGTTACCGTTCCAGCTGTGATAAAAACATGACGTTAATGAATTGCTTTTTCAACTCTATTTTGCATCTGACAAATGTCAGCTGGTCAATAAACTTGCAGTATATGCAGTCTGTGATTTCTGTAAGTGTAGAAACATTTTATTGTAAGTTTGTGAAATTTTCTACATTTACATTTTCTCTTCTAAAAATGTAGTGAGACCCTATCTAAACAGTAGGAGATTATTATTCCACCCCCTGAACTCTGCTGGCTGGCAAACTGTCTCTGTTAAAGATAACCCCAAGTAATCTTAATGGCCACTGTTGTCAATGATAAGATGGGTGTAATTGATTGATAACGCAGACCTCACCCACATTTCATCTGTCATGTTATGTGTTAACCTGTAAGTAATGCTTTTTTGTTACCACACAACTTAGCCTACACTACATTTTTAAATTTCCTTTCCCAAGGAAAGTTTGTGCTTCTAATTTTGGTCACATGATTCAGTTCAACACGTTATTTATCCTTCCAGTTAGTCCCAGATCTTTCCTCGTAAAACAGCCCTATAAAGATGTTTTCCAAAGCTTTGAGACATTTTGTCACCTTCCTTGATTCAGGTTGTATTTAAATTCTGTAGTAAACCTTTTTTCAAAATATTAAACTTGTATACACACAATGTTCTGAAGTTCACTTTAGAGTCCAATCTACTGTTGAGTCCGAAATAATCTACACGTTTCAAATATTAACAGAAGGCTGTACTGTAAATAACAACATATCCTGCATTTGTTATCTGTCTAGCTGTAGACAAGTAGTTAATGAAAAACTAATGAAATACACTGAATAATCTACACTCATGGACATGTGAGAAAAGGTCTTTAGATATCATTTGACTTGTGATACGTAAGAACCTTCCTTCCTTGATTTAGGTTGGAGTCGTAACTTTTTTCTTTAATTGTCAAAGTGCCATGGTATTGTCAACAGAAGAAGACAAGGTCTTCTAATTTAATGATAAGTTTCAGTCAGTTTCTTAATTGTATGCCGGACAAACATTGTTTACTAAAATGGAGTTACACAACTATCTACTAACATTTCTGTGGTAAGAGAAGAACTGAAAGGGGAGGGAACTGAAGCCTGGCCCTCCTCTTGCCCTATGTTCACTCCCCCTGAGCTGGTTGGCTCATTTTGTAGGTTGAAGTAACTGCTGGTAGTTCAGGTCAATAGGAGTTGAAGCATTTTAAAGGCTCAGTTTGTCATTAACGGGAACACACGTTGGCTGTAAAGAGAGAGCAGGTTTGGCCATCTACTGTATACTGGAAAAAAAACTGCTTGTGTGTGTTGCCTTTAACCCTCCAAAGAATTTTAGTAATTTGCAGTCTGCTTGGCAAAATAAAAAAACTAAGAAATCATTTGAAACCCACAGGTTGTATTTCACTGCTTTTTTTCTGTGGAACTTCAGTAACTTGTTCATAGAAATTCTTTGAAATATGCTTTCTGTTTAGCCTGGTTGCCAGCCGAACTTAGCCCCGCCCACAACGTTTGAGGTCGGGAAGTTCCCATATACAGTGGCACACATAAGTTTATGAACCCATGCTAAAGTTGACTAAAAAGAGGAATAAAATCTTATTATCTTCTTTTCTGAAGATGGATGGATGGATCTTTTGGAAATTGATCTTAATGCCTTAATTAAAAAAATGAGGAAAACCATCACCTTATCGTGGTGGAGAGGTTTGTGTGTCCCTATGAACCTGAGGGCTGTGTTGTCTGGAGCTGTGTGCTCCTGGTAGGGTCTCCCAAGGCAAAGTGGTCTCAGGTGAGGGGCCAGACAAAGAATGGTTCAAAAATCCTATGAAAAATCGAGGAAGGGATGAAGTGACCCTGCCCGGAGGAAGCCCGGGGCCCCCGTCTGGAGCCAGGCCCAGATGGAGGGCTCGTCAGCGAGCGTCTGGTGGCCGGGTTTGCCACGGAGCCCGGTCGGGCACAGCCCGAAAAAGCTACGTGGCGGACATCCCTCCATCCCATGGGCCCACCACCTGTGGGAGGAACCGCTGGGGTCGGGTGCGCTGCCACATGGGTGGCAGTGAAGGTCAGGGGCCTCGACGGACCAGACCCGGGCAGCAGAGGCTGGCTCTGGGGACGTGGAATGTCACCTCTCTGTGGGGGGAAGGAGCCGAACTTGTGCGGGAGGTGGAGCGCTACCGGTTAGATCTGGTGGGGCTTACCTCTACGCACAGTCTTGGTTCTGGAACCATACTCCTGGATAGGGGTTGGACTCTTTTCTTCTCCGGAGTTGCCCAGGGTGTGAGGCGCCGGGCGGGTGTGGGGATACTCACAAGCCCCCGGCTGAGCGCCGCTACGTTGGAGTTTAACCCGTGGGACGAGAGGGTCGCCTCCCCTACGCCTCTGCGGGTTGTGGGGGGAAAAACTCTGACTGTTGTTTGTGCATATGCACCAAACAAGAGTTCAGAGTATTCGGCCTTCTTGGAGACCTTGAGTGGAGTCCTGCATGGGGCTCCAGTTGGGGACTCCATAGTTCTGCTGGGGGGACTTCAACGCGCACGTGGGTAATGATGGAGACACATGGAGAGCGTGATTGGGAGGAACGGCCTCCCTGATCTAAACCAGAGTGGTTGTTTGTTGTTGGACTTCTGTGCTAGTCATGGATTGTCTATAACGAACACCATGTTCGAACATAGGGATGCTCATAAGTGTACTTGGTACCAGAGCACCCTAGGCCAAAGGTCAATGATCGATTTTATAATCGTTTCATCTGATCTGAGGCCATATGTTTTGGACACTCGGGTGAAGAGAGGGGCGGAGCTGTCAACCGATCACCATCTGGTGGTGAGTTGGGTCAGGGGTGGGGAAGACTCTGGACAGACCTGGTAAGCCCAAGACGGGTAGTGCGGGTAAATTGGGAACGTCTGGAGGAGGCCCCTGTCCGACAGACTTTCAACTCACACCTCCGGGCGGAGCTTTTCGTGCATCCCTGTGGAGGCTGGGGGCATTGAACCCGAGTGGACAATGTTCAAAGTTTCCATTGCTGAAGCTGCGGTGAGGAGCTGTGGTCTTAGGGTCTTAGGTGCCTCAAGGGGCGATAACCCACGAACACCGTGGTGGACACCGGTGGTCAGGGAAAGCCGTCCGACTGAAGAAGGAGTCTTTCCGGGATATGTTATCCCAGACGACTCCGGAGGCAGTTGCAAGGTACGAGGGCCCGAAGGCTGCAGCCTCTGCCGTGAAAGAGGCAAAGCAGCGTGTGTGGGAGAAGTTCGGAGAAGACATGGAGAAGGACTTCGGTCGGCACCAAGGTGCTTCTGGAAACCGTTCAGCCACCTCAGGAGGGGAAGCGGAGAACCATCCAAGCTGTGTACAGTAAGGATGGGGACGCTGTTGACCTCAACTGAGGAGGTAATAGAGGCGGTGGAAGGAGCACTTTGAGGAACTCCTAACCGACTAATACGCCGTCTATGGTAGAGGCAGAGCTGGAGGATGAGGGGGGATTGGCATCAATTTCCCTGGTGGAGGTTGCTGAGGTAGTTAAACAACTCCACAGTGGCAAAGCCCCAGGAATTGATGAGATCCGTCCAGAAATGCTTAAAGCTCTGGGTGTGGAGGGGTTGTCTTGGTTGACACGCCTCTTCAACATTGCGTGGAAGTCTGGGACGGTGCCTAAGGGAGTGGCAGACCGGGGTGGTGGTTCCCTTTTTAAAAGGGGGGACCAGAGGGTGTGTGCCAATTACAGGGTATCACACTTCTCAGCCTCCCCGGTAAAGTCTACTCCAAGGTGCTGGAAAGGAGGGGTTCGGTCGATAGTCGAATCTCAGGTTGAAGAGGAACAATGCGGATTCCGTCCTGGTCGTGGAACAACGGACCAGATCTTTACTCTTGCAAGGATCCTGGAGGGAGCCTGGGAGTATGCCCAACCAGTCTACATGTGTTTTGTGGATCTGGAGAAGGCGTATGACCGGGTGCCCCGGGAGATACTGTGGGAGGTGCTGCGTGAGTACGGGGTGAGGGGTCCCTTCTCAGGGCCATCCAATCTCTGTACGACCAAAGCGAGAGCTGTGTCCGGGTTCTCGGCAGTAAGTCGGACTCGTTTCAGGTGAGAGTTGGCCTCCGCCAGGGCTGCGCTTTGTCACCAATCCTGTTTGTAGTATTTATGGACAGGATATCGAGGCGTAGTCGGGTGTAGAGGGGTTGCAGTTTGGTGGGCTGGGGATCTCATCGCTGCTTTTTGCAGATGATGTGGTCCTGATGGCATCATCGGCCTGTGACCTTCAGCACTCACTGGATCGGTTCGCAGCCGAGTGTGAAGCGGCTGGGATGAGGATCAGCACCTCTAAATCGGAGGCCATGGTTCTCAGCAGGAAACCGATGGAGTGCCTTCTCCAGGTAGGGAATGAGTCCTTACCCCAAGTGAAGGAGTTCAAGTACCTTGGGGTCTTGTTCGCGAGTGAGGGACAATGGAGCGGGAGATTGGTCGGAGAATCGGCACAGCAGGTGCGGTATTACATTCAATTTATCGCACCGTTATGACGAAAAAGAGAGCTGAGCCAGAAGGCAAAGCTCTCAATCTATCGGTCAGTTTTTGTTCCTACCCTCACCTATGGTCATGAAGGCTGGGTCATGACCGAAAGAACAAGATCCAGGGTACAAGCGGCCGAAATGGGTTTCCTCAGGAGGGTAGCTGGCGTCTCCCTTAGAGATAGGGTGAGAAGCTCAGTTATCCGTGAGGAGCTCGGAGTAGAGCCGCTGCTCCTTTGCGTCGAAAGGAGCCAGTTGAGGTGGTTCGGGCATCTGCAAGGATGCCCCTGGGCGCCTCCCTAGGGAGGTGTTCCAGGCACGTCCAGCTGGGAGGAGGCCTCGGGGGAGACCCAGGACTAGGTGGAGGGATTATATCTCTAACCTGGCCTGGGAACGCCTCGGGATCCCCCAGTCGGAGCTGGTTAATGTGGCCCGGGAAAGGGAAGTTTGGGGTCCCCTGCTGGAGCTGCTACCCCCGCGACCCGACCCCGGATAAGCGGATGAAGATGGATGGAGGAAAAATCCAACCTTTAAGGACACCAATCCTTACTATGCATCCTGATAAAGTTCCCTTGGCCTTTGGAATTAAAATAGCCCCACATCATCACATACCGTTCACCATACCTAGAGATTGGCATGGGTACTTTCCATAAAATCGTCTCTCAATGCAAATTAAACCAGCTATTAGGCTAACTGAAATAAAACCATGCCAATCTCTAGGTATGGTGAAGGGGATGTGATGATGTGGGGCTATTTTAATTCCAAAGGCCAAGGGAACTTTATCAGGATGCATAGTATCCTGGATCCATGAAATAACTGGCCTTTAAAAATAAAAATCTGCCTGCCTCTATGGGAATTTAACATAGGGGTGTACTGACTTATGCCCCCTGTATTTTAAGGAAGAACGTTTATTTATTTACGATACATTATTCATTCACAAAGAAAATTGGTGTCCTTAAAGGTTGGAAAATCTATTTCCAAAAGATGTTTTTTTTTTATTCCACTTTTTAGTCAACTTTAGCATGGGTTCATAAACTTATGAGTGCCACTGTATTCTGACTACAATCGGAGTATGACGACGTCAGCCTACTTTCTGTTTGATTCACTGTGAAATTAATTAATTAATTTTTTTCTCAACTTAATTACTTCCCAGAACATCAGTGCAATGCTGCTTCTCAGACGCTGCCACAGCCTGACTCGATTCGGCCCTCTCAACACTCAAAGGTACAGCCTGCACTCACAGCAGTTAGGTTTTGTCTGGTCCGAGCTACATCCAGTCAAAGGGCTCAGTTTAATGAAGGATACTGAAACAGCCAACTCAAGCTGTGTTTTAGCAAATTAAGTTGATTTTTTTCAGACGTTTGTGTTACATTTTTGTGACCAACACAACCTGACTAATGGTGTTCATCCCCTTTTCTTTTATCTCTTTTTCTTCTATCTTTTATTTTACATTTTGTGAATACACCAGAATTGTACAGTTATTCTTGAACATACAGATCTAATGAGCTCGGCATGACCTGCATAAAAGTTACATTTCCATTTTCTTTTTTTCATAGGCATCAAGTGGCACCTGCTGTGGCGTCTGGTGCAGTTCGTCTCTGGAGCAGCAGCAGTGAGGACCAGAGATGGTACCAGCGTGCCCATAGGCCCAGCTGGAGACATGCACTAGCAGGACTGCTGGCTGGTACCGGGGCTGTACTGGCTTATGGACTCCACCACCACAAGGTCAGGAGGAGATTAGTCTCACTTTGCTAGACCATCCCCCACAGCGCTACGGAGGAGGGTCTGGCTAGTCCACACATCATTCCGGGATGGGAGAAAAACGTGCTCTGGTTTATTGGCATTTCTTTAAACCAATCACAATCGTCTTGGGCGGCGCTAGGCACCTGGAAAAACTGCGGCACGCCGCTGCAAAATAGCCTCGGGAAGGAACTTCCTGATCTGTTCTGGTGGAACATGTGTATGTTTAAAGGTTGTTTTAGTCGTGAAACAGAAAACTCAGATTGGACAGATAGTCTAGCTGCTGCCTGGATTTACCCTGCAGAGATCTGAGGAGCAGTTAACCATAGTCCTCGTAAATCGACCGGAGTTTAAAATGCCAAAACAAAGAAAGCCCAAGGCAACGGGCATCCGGCCTAAATGACGGACATTCGGCGGAATTTCCGGCGGCACTGGAGCAATCCCGGAAGTGTAACGTTGTGGATATGGACTAGGAGGAGATAAGATCAGTGAACACAGTCAATGTTTAATTTGGTTTTGTTGTGCCAGGGGTAAATTATGTCAATTGAACATGTTTTTAACTTGTGATGAACATTTGACATTATTCTTTACATCTTCAAGATGTATCTTTGAATGAATTTAGATGAAATGCAGTTGTAGCCCGACACTAGCTACACTTCTTTGCCAGATGCTTTGTCTGAAAAGTCTGTTTCTCAAAATGGATCAAGTGTTGATCTAGAGCAGCACAGTGTAAATGCAGTATATGGTCCAATCTCAATTATTTAGTTTATTAAGTTTAAACAGTTCAATGACATTAAATTTAGAAAAAAAAGAATGTGCCATGTTCCCTCTCAGTCACACCATCTTACTGATTGTATTTACAGCGAGGGCAGTAACCTGTCTCATCTGTTGGGTCACAATGTCAGCTCATTTGTCAATTTTCCCTGCCACATCTTTTGTGACTCAACATGCAAACACATTTTGAGCTGAACAGATGATTAATCTCTTCAGAGGAAAGAATGGAAAGAATATGCTCCGTGCTACTCACCCATGAGCTTATTACTGTATATTGTTCTCTTGTGGTATCAGTATAATGTTACAGGACTTTCAGTCTGTGTGTCCTATTCATAGGCTGTTTAAAATATATTTATAACATTCCCACATCAGGACCAACACCTAGCCCAGTGGTGTCGGCATGTGCAAACATGAGAACACACACTGCCACTGCTGTTACATCCACTTTATAAAACCAGAGGCTTAATAGTGACATAAGTACAGTTGCAAAGTGATTACAGAAGAATCCAAATTACCTTTCAGTCACAATTGTACTAAGCAAAATGTAATTATTCGGCATGCTCTTTTCAAGTGTTCCAGACTGGATTCCTGGTTTCCAGTCGTCTTCTCTTTCAAATGTCCTTTTTGATAGATCTCCAAACTGATGCCTCCTCCATTCTCTCCGGTACAGGCTGAGCAGGAAGACACCATTACAGTGCAGACCTTAGAGAAGACTTCAGCTCTTCCCATCTTCAGCCAGGAAGAGGTCACCAGTCACCGCTCTCTGGAAGATGGCGTGTGGGTCACCTACAAAGGTGGCGTCTATGACATCACCGAGTTTGTGGCCATACACCCTGGTGGGGATAAAATCTTGCTGGCGGCAGGTGGAGCCCTTGAACCCTTCTGGGCGCTGTATGCTGTACACAACCAGGAACATGTGCTGGAAATGCTCTCAGAGTATAAGGTGTGCCAATTCTTGGTTTCTTCAATTTAACTAAATGACAAAAAAAAGTAAAAAGTAAGGATGAGCTTCATTTTTTGTCTGGCTGAAAAGTTTGTGTTTAAACTAAATTGCAAAAAAAGGACACAACGTTAAACCATGAGTATCATAAAAAATACAAATTTAAAGTGACTGTATGTAAAAAAAAAAAAAAATAAATAAAAACCTACTATTTACTATATAACTATTACTATATAAAAAAAGGGTTTTCAGCAGATTTTCACTGGGTGGAACCAGTTCAAACAGGACGTTGCACAACACAAAGAAGAGACAAGAAGTGGCCGTGAGCACCAAACACTGTAGCCAATGTTTGTAAGCCTCTGTGTAGACATTTGCAGCTAAAATATACTGCAGACCTTAAGTCAAAGTGTCAACCATTACTGACTTCACTGATTTGAAATTTAACAATGCAACACATCCAGTGAGCAGCTTCACCTTGCCAAGCTCTCTAGCTTTGAGTTACACCTCTAGCTGAAAAATAGAACAGAAATAATAGAGTAGAAAACCCCCACACTTATCAGCTAGAGAAAAAAGGCGGACAGTAAAATGATTGCCAGTCTGTCGCTTGTAAACATCCATCACACTTTGCGCGGCGCAAACTGCTTTAACAAAAGTGCTATAACTTGCTTTAAGTGCAATTCAGTCACAATACACATTACAACAACAGATCAATTGTATTTAGTATACAATCTCTTAAATGTGCTGTATTAATGTGAACATGTGGCAGCTTTTTAGCAGGGGATGTCTGTTGAATGTATCCTTACATGAACTATTTATTTTGTCTGTCTTGCACTTGATCACTGAAGACACATATGAAGAGGTCTACTGCACACTGTATACTAAGGTACCGCTGTAGGCTAAATACTGGCACTCCCTCAAGTGGTCAGTGAGAAAAAAAACACTTTGCTGATGTTTGTCTTGTGGAGTTTCACAGAACGCAGTTCTTTGTCTTTCTTTGCCTTTGATTAGCATTTTAGGTCATTTGAGATGAACAGAAAAGTTCCGCTCGTAGCGTTGAGTCCCATGTGGTCTAACACAACTTGTGTCTGTGGTTAATACAAGGTTGGTGAGCTGAGGGCAGAAGACCTGAAGAAGCAGCAGGCTGTTCAGACTTTGGACCCCTACTCCTCTGACCCCGAGCGTCACCCCGTCCTGCGCATCAACAACCTCAAGCCCTTCAATGCTGAGCCGCCTCCTGAAATCCTCTCTGATAGCTTCATCACCCCCTCTGCTATCTTCTTCAAAAGAAACCACCTGCCAGTTCCTCGGGTGGACCCGGCTTCATATCAGCTGCACGTAGAGGGACTACCTGGAGTGCTGACCCTGTCTTTAGAAGACTTAAAGACTCGATTCCCCAAACACACTGTCACCGCCACGCTGCAGTGTGCCGGTAACCGCCGCTCTGAGATGAATCAGGTCAAGCAGGTGAAAGGACTGAACTGGGGCATTGCTGCGATCAGTAATGCTACATGGAGCGGTGCAAGGCTCAGGGATGTGCTGCTGGCTGCTGGCTACGGGCCCGATGTGGCCCAGCGGGCTTTCCATGTTCAATTTGAAGGACTGGACAAAGACGTAACCGGGACTACCTATGGTGCCTCCATCCCTCTAAACAAGGCAGTTAGCGAGGAAGGTGATGTGTTGCTGGCTTATGAAATGAATGGCGAGGATCTCCCTGCTGACCACGGCTACCCCGTCCGGGTTGTGGTGCCAGGCACGGTGGGTGCGCGCAATGTTAAATGGCTGGGGAAGATCATTGTGAGTGCGGAAGAAAGCAGCAGCCACTGGCAGCAGAATGACTACAAGGGTTTCTCCCCCGGGACAGACTGGGACACAGTGGACTTCAAGTCTGCTCCGGCCATCCAAGAGCTGCCCATTCAGTCAGCCATTACCACGCCGGCAGACGGTGCTGTGGTCAATCGCAGTTTGGAAGAGGTGACGGTGAAGGGTTACGCCTGGAGTGGCGGAGGCAGAGAGGTGGTACGTGTAGATGTTTCTATGGATGGAGGAAAGACGTGGCAGGTGGCCCAGCTGAGGAGCAGTGACAAGGGACAAGCACCTGAACTCTCTCCCCCACCGGGACGAGCCTGGGCCTGGAAACTGTGGGAGCTAACGGCTCCTCTTCCTCCCGAGGCTCAGGAGTTGGAGATAGTTTGCAAGGCGGTTGACAACAGTTACAACATGCAGCCGGACACAGTTCCTCCCATCTGGAATCTGAGGGGCGTGCTTAGTAACGCCTGGCACAGAGTGAAGGTGAACATCCGAGAGGATTAGAGCAAGGAATAGACTCAGTGGTCTGATCCACATTCAAAATTCAAAAGGTTTACGCCTGAAGCCAAGTCATCAAAGAGTAGACATTGTTTAAAATCTGTCACTGAGACTAAGCAGAAAATACAGCAGGATTTTAAGCAGTCATGTTGCCTGTGAAATTTGAGATACCTAGAACAAAGCTAAAGGCTGTAAATAACCAAAATATGTCCAGTTTTATCTTGTGATGATTCACCTAAACTACATGTAAGCCTGTTAATTCTCTGATTTGTAGAAAAGAAAAAATATATATTATTAATATACTGTATATTATTATATATTTTTGTAATCAGAATTGACGATCCTAATGCTGAAGATGTGCACATTATATTAAAATTGTTGAATTTATGATTCATTATATAATTATTAGGGTAATTATTATATAGTCATTACTTTAAGAAAAGGCTACTACAGTTGCATGTGTAGGTTAAACAACCTAGCATTTGTTTATCTGCAGCTGTGGCTTTGCTGAATAATAATATTTTATAAGTGATAAGATAATAAAAAAAACTTTGAGTTTGAGTAGCTTAAAGGAGCTTAAGAGCTTGGTTTGTAAATCATAGGTGAACTGTGACCCTCGCCATGCAGTTTGTGGAGCTGCCCCCCCACTGTTTCAAAGTTTATGTAGTGTAATGTAAGTAATGTTCAGCCACGGTTCTACCATGACACCACAGCACACTGCAGAAGTCAGGGCACTGCTGTTTTGTTTTGTGTCAAATGTACATTATTGTTGAAGATGATAAATAAAGAGCTCTAATGTTACACTGACAAGTGTCAGTGCCATACAGCACTAATTAGATTAGAGGAAATGAGAAGTAGTCAATTATAATTCTTATTTAAAGACATTTGCTCAAAATAACACCACCTTGCTGTGTGTTACTCAGCTTTGCAGTGCTTACGTTTTTCCACTCACTGTGATTAAATATGTCAACTGGAGATCCCGACTGGCAGGCAAACTGCAGTTTTTATATTTAATGAAAGACAATTACATTTAACCGATTATTTTTCTTCTTTTACTAATTGTAAAAAGTATATTTAATAACGTTTTTTTTTTTCAAAAGAGAAATCATCAACAGAAGTTTCTAGCTCCATATTAACTTACACTGTGCATATCTACAGTATGGTTAACATTTCAATTCCCCTTTTGTATAAACTAAAAAAACCACACCGGGCTTTTTCACACTTTTTCATCTTCACCTGTGTTTTTTGTTTGCTCACTGTGAACTCTGGGAAGTGCCAATTCAGGGAAATAGTTCAAAGCCTCACAGTATAAATTAGGTTACCTACAAGATGACATCACTTTCACATGTTGGTGATAGATTTTATTGTTTTGAAAGCTGAAGTTTTCTTGGCTAAAATTCAGTAGCTGTCAGCATCAGATCAGGATGCAATTGCTGACTGCTCTAAAATCAAAAGAAAGCTGTAAGATGAAAACAGTTCTTACCATATTTTATAAATTACACAAATCTGCTGCTTTTACTTAGTGATTGCTAAAAGTGGTAAACAGAGGAAACAGGATACAAAGTGACTCCCTTCTGAAAAAAAAGATGTTGTAGCTGGCAGGAAGGTGTACAGGACCAAGGAGTCCAGGGGAGGACAGGATAATGTAAAAGATTAGGTGTCAGGGCAAACAATAATTAGAGATATAAAAGAATGTTATACAATTTTGATGAAATATATATAGTCTAATTAACCTGAGTAGTCCAACACTATGCTTAATTTTCCTATGGAAAATCCATTCCTTTTCAAGTCACAATCCATAATTTGTGTGAACGTATGAACTGAGAGTCATGATGTTGTCACGGTGAGTGGCCTGGTCTTTTGTCCTGAATAGGATTAAATGATGTTCTTGGCACGTTGTTTTCTCTGACTGCAAGATTATTTATATAATAAAACCAGATATGTTCCGGGATTTAAATGCTGTGGGACTCATTTGTTTATGAGTATCCCGGGGCTGCTGACCTAGTGGGGAAGTTGGTTTGTCATAAACCTTTCATTCTGATGTGTCTATGAGTCATAAATGACTAAAATTGCGGTAAGCAGTATCGCGGTGAACAGATAAAGAAAACACATTTATATGGTTCTGCAGTCGACGCAGACTGTGAGAATTTTTGTATTCTGTTGGTTTCAGACTCCTGACGCTGCTGTGTGTGCAGTGGAGTGCAACATGCACTACTCACAATGTCTTAGGAGAAATGACAGAAAGCAGAAGGAAAGCAGAGTCAGATAAATGTCCACTCACTTCAGTAGAAGATGAGACATTACACATTTGTGGTATCAAACTGGATAATTTGGACCAAATGTTCTACAGTCTCTGTTCACCCTTTGTTGGATCAAACATATACAGTATTATGCTGCTGTGTGCATGTAGACTGAAAGTTACCAAAGAAAGAAATGTACAAGAAAAAGACAAACCTAATTGTATGAGTAGTTCTTATCTTAATGCTAATTTGCTAAATAATCCTTCAGCCTATTAACACCTACTGTATCTAGGGATTAATCTACAGCCCATCAGGAGTTGGGTTTCCATAGATAGAATATGACAGAATCTTCCCTGTTGGAACATTTTGATTTAAGTTCTGCTGTTGGCATGCAAAGACAAACCTTTAGTGTTAGTGTGTTGCCTCAGGTTTAAGTCTGATGCCAACCATGCCAACCATCCACCAAGCATTCACATGTTGAGACCAGCTGTTTTGTCGGCTAATGCTACTGTAGCATTTATACCAGTTCCACACACAACAGTCTGCTGTCTTCTCAAATTTTGTAAAATACCGTACAAATGTCCCAACAAAGTTTCAAGTCTTTTTGAGAATTTCATAGGATAACATCAACCTTCAGTCATCCACAACTAGGTAATAATACATTCTGTAGACTTTTACATTGCTTTGGGTTTATAAGGTTTGTATAAAATCTAACTTCATCAGAAATATGACACTGCAACAAGCAGGAATTGAATTTAGTCAGCCTAAACAGAAACCGTAACAAAGGTTCCTCAGACATTAACTTATTTCCTCTTTGACAAAAATTATTTTAAAACAAAAGGTTATATAATACACAAACACCCAAATGACCTCACTAGCATTATTGTTTAGATGTGATATACTGTTATTGTTCTAACAAATTTCTGATTATTTTGTCCCAGAATAAAAAATAAAAAAAACATTTATAAGGCAGCATCTTTCATTTTTAACATACATTATATTAAACTCAAGAATTTCACTTTATGCTACGTTTACACGTGGCCGGCTATTTTCATAAACGGACATTTCAACCTCTCCGTTTTCAAAAATAACATCGTACACAGCTGTCAGTTTTCAGAAAAGTGTTCGTTTACATGTAAACCTGTAGGTGGCAGTGTAACGATATATATATATATATATATATATATATATATATATATATATATATATATATATACTTAATATAAAATGCTGTTGAGAATAGTTAAATAAAATAAATAATGCTACGCTATGTGATCGGTGATTGGTATTGACCGATACTGCTTCCAGGGTCCAATGATGGATCAATTTGTGTTTGAGTAGTAAACATAAATACTCGCTCAAATGGGATAGGTGTGAGGAATGCAGGAATGTGGAAGTGAAGGCCCGTAATTGAACTGTGATACATACCTGTAGGACATGCAGTGAAACACCAGGGAATCAACAACAAGGCATTAACCCTAAGGGAATAACATGGGAGTGTTATTGCGATAGTTTCGCTCAGGGTTAATGACCTCTTTACAGAGAGTTAAACGGTAGCTTGACCCTAGAAACTGCTCGAGTGTGTCGACCACTGCTGCAGCTCTGTGTCCTCTCCTAACAGCTGTACAATTCACCAGCAGACAGGCTGGCTGTAGGTCAACTGGCTGCTCTTGTAATTCTCATTCTTGAGGGATGGATCATCATAGCCACAGGGCTGACTCATGCGCCGGGCTGAGTTTAAAAACTTCTGGAGCACTCAGAGAACAAACACAGTCTGCTGTGGGACTCTGCTGCTGCTGCCTGGCCTGGGATTATTTGGGACAGAAACTCTTGATGAAAACTTGAATATGGACTACACATGGCTGTTGCTGCTCAACCTCAGTGGAGCTATTTGTGCAGTGGTGCAATGGACAGAATTAGAAGAAGCAAAGGTAAGATGATAGTTTGCTTTTTAATTTGTTTAAAAATACATTCCAAATTCACCTTATCTTAACGGCGAGTATATATGCAAGGCATGCTACATACATACATTGACAGTATTCTTTTGAAGTGTAGGAGAGCTTTATTGTCTGCCTCTGCATTCACAGGCGTATTTGAGGCAGTATGGTTACCTCAATGATCCCGCTGATCCACAGGACCCGTATTACCTGGAGGAGGTCATTGAAGCTCTCAGGTAAAATAGACTGATGGTCTCTCAAGGGGAAGCACAGTTAGCTACTTACAATACGTTTAGATCTATGTGAGGGTCCATGGAAACAATACTCCCAGATAGAATGGCGGAGGATGTGAGCAGCCCTCAGTTTGCAGATGTTTGATCATCTCTTGTCTGCAGGGTTTTCCAGCGGGTGAATGATCTGCCTCCTACTGGAGAATTGGATGAAGCTACTCTGAATGTGATGAGACAGCCACGCTGTGGCTTGGAGGACCCCTTCAACAAGAAATCTCACAAATACAGAGTGATGGGTGAGTCCAGAAAAAAAATCCTGATTTTCCTCTTCACAAAACTATCAGCAATGTTATTTCTATGTTTGCTCTGCATGTGCTTTGACGCAATAGTTATAGATCTGTTAAAGGTACCTACGCTGTCCACATGTCCTGCAGTGTGAACAACGGTTGTTTTAACTTTGACAACTGTGAGGCATGTTGTCAGAAACTTGCAGGGTCTGGATCAGCAACAATATATCTGATTAATTTCAGACTTTTAGAAACCTTTAAAGCTTTGGAAAGCTCCAACGATCTATAAAGGCAGCAACTTTCATCACCCCGATTTTTATAAGAAAGACTGCTGAGATATTCCTCTCTGGTAGAAATACTGGTAAAGAAAAACCTTTCCTTATTTAAAGTGCACACAAAGTATTATGAATCACTGGATATGATCCTTGCTATTAGATGATAAAAACACGTGTACGAAACTAGGAACTACAAAATAAAGTGATAAAGTTTCAGATGACAAATGTAGAACACTTTTAGTGAGGTTTTGTTGAAGTGACTTAGAATAAAGGATTATTTTCTTACAGGTCGTTGGAGAAAGAAGAGTCTGACCTACCGCATCTACAACTACACACCTGACATGAAGAAGGCCGAGGTCAAGATGGCCATCAGCTCTGCCTTCAAGTACTGGAGTGATGTGGCTGCTTTGAGCTTCAGAGAAGTCAGCTATGGCAGAGCAGACATAAAGATCTACTTCCACAAGAAAGACGGCTACTGCTCCGTCCCATTTGATGGCCGTGGTCAGTTTTCCATTAAAACATTTCTATGTAGCTACTATTGGGCCTACTGTCCCCTGAAACACTAACTCAACTGTTTATTTGTACCACCTGCAGGTCATGTGCTCGCCCATGCTGAGGCACCAGAATCTGGTATTGTCCATTTTGATGAGGATGAGTTCTGGACCGAGGGAACATATTATGGTACTAATCTGCGTATTGTGGCTGCACATGAAATCGGCCACGCCCTCGGCCTGGGCCACTCTCAGTTCAGAAGCGCTCTGATGGCTCCAGTCTACTCTGGTTACCGTGCCAACTTCAGGCTGCATACAGATGATATCAGAGGCATCCAGGTGTTATACGGTGAGTGCATCCAGAAGGCCCACTGGATTAGTTTAGAGCTGTCATTTTGGTATCGACTGTATTGTATCGGTATTTGTGAATTTGCATAAATCAGTACCTGTAACTCGACCAGTGGTGGAGGAAGTACTGAATCTCAGTACTTAAGTAAAAGTACAAATAACCAGATATATATTTACTTTAGTAAAAGTAAAAGTACAACAATGAAAACCCTACTTAAGTAAAAGTAAAAAGTACCTGATTTTAAATGTACTTTAAGTATTCAAAGTAAAAGTACTTGCATAACGATTTATTCTCTGTTATAATATATGTCTATATTCTAATAATTTAAAAAAAACTGTATGGGCTGTGGCATTTTAATTAAGTTAGTTTTAGGTTAATGTAATTGTGCTTACCATCTGTGGCCCAGTTTACATTCTGACTTACAATTCTGGTTATCACGGTGATGTGCATGAAGCTCTACTTTGCATTATTTCCCACGGAACAGTGAATGCTGCACACATTTATTTAGCGAGAACACACGAGCTTGGACAACAAGTACGTGGCTTCACAGCTGAGGAGGACCGGGAGTGTTCTTAAGATAGATATACGGGTTGTATATTAACCTTATGTGAACGGATGCTTCACATATGACCAAGCAGAGTATCGGGAGCAGCAGCAGTAACAGGAGCAGCCGCGGTAGTACCGGTACGCGCCTGACCAATAAATGCTATTGAAGGGCGGGTCTTGGTGTGGCCATAGTGGGATTTGTAATATCGCGAGCGGCACCGGGACAGCCGCTGCTGAAGGCTTCCCTACGGACTGCAAACGTGTGATGGTCAGGAAGACGTTTTGTCAGGGGGAAATGTAGTGGAGTAGAAAGTATAGATAATGGCTGCAAAATGTAACGAAGTAAAAGTCAAAAGTATGCACTATTGATTGTACTTAAGTAAAGTACAGATACGTGAAAAATGTACTTAAGTACAGTAACGAAGTATTTGTACATTCCACCACTGAACTCGACCAGACACTTCATGTGATTGCATGACTTTAGATTTACTGTTTTTTTATGTCAAAATAAGGAGAGCGTGTATTCATCCTAACTTCTCTGTTTTGTAGGCAAACGCATCACTAGCACTTCAGCCAGTCCAACACCCCCAGACAGTCTGGTTTCTGCAGAAAGCAGCCATGACACTGAGAACATCCCTAACCCCTGCACTGCCACACTGGATGCCATCATCTTAGGTATGTTACAGACTAGCTGTTGCTAGATAAAATTACCACCTGTGTGCATTGTAGCCTGACTTTACATTAGACCACAACACGCTGGATTTACAGGAAATAGACAAAGTAATGTAAACTTAAATTAGCAACATTTTGAGCCACAATAAAGGTCAGAAAATGTTGTATTTTGATCTGTAATTTTGTTTTAAAGGAACATTAGAGCAGGTCCATCATTCAAAACAAGCTACATAAGTTCACTTGGCAATGGTGATTTGTTGACTTCAAGTCAATTTTCACGACAGGTTTACAGTATTTGGTCTATGACTGTGATGATATTAATCTTTCTACATCAGCATATCAACACTTTTGCCGTACCATCGTACCAAGACATTTGTAGCACAACAGCAGGATCACAAAGTGTGTCACAAAGACCTCACTGTATGTTTAATCAGGTCCATGGAGGAAAACCTTTGCTTTCAGTGGTGATTATGTCTGGACAATCTCTCATCTGGGACACAACACACCAATAAAGATTGACAAGCTGTGGAGGGCCCTCCCTGGAAACCTGAGTGCTGCTGTGCATTCTCAAAGATCCAACAAGACATACTTTTTTAAAGGTACAGTTGTCCTGTATACTGTAGTGTGTTCTTCTTCTTCTGTTGCTGTGAGTCCAGAATTTAAACACGTGAATATTTATACCGTTTCTGGTCACAGGCGATAAAGTGTGGAGGTATACCATGTTTGTGCTGGACTACGGCTACCCCAAACAGGTCAAACGGATCCCTCCTAATATTGATGCAGCCATGTACCTGGAGAAGAACAAGAAGCTGGTCTTTATCAAGGTATCAAAACATGAGCAGCATTTAAAAGCATGTAGGTGCATCCTCATTTATCTTGCAGAAATCCTCAGTTTGTATCTCTTTGCTGTCTGCCTGAGTAGGGTTCAGAGCACTGGCAGTGGGATGAGCTGACATACACTGACTTAAGTCTCTACCCCAAACCGCTGTCTATGCTCTTCACCGGAGTTCCGTCCAGTCCGGATGCAGCCTTCACCTGGACCAACGGCAAGATCTTCTTCTTTAAGGGAGATGAGTACTGGCGCGTGAATGAGCTGCTGAGGGTCGACAGAGGATACCCACTGAGCAAGAAGGAGCGCTGGATGCAATGCTAGGGTTCCACCATCAGGGGGCAGCATGTATCAAGAGGTCCACAGCAGGGGTGCTGGTTCTACTCCAGAGGCATTGACAACAGGCAACCTCAACAGCGGTGATTGATTGTGAATTGTCATCTACTACGTAAAAACAAAATTGTGTGGGAATTGATTTTATTTCACTGGATTTGGATTTTAACCAAGCTACTCCTAGCCTCCATGGCAGGCTTTTTTAGGCTTACTCTTTGAGCACAAATGTGTGTTTGTGAAAATGATGTAAGCTTTTGTATGATCTCAGGGAGAAACCAAGGGAGGCCTTCTGTTTTTTTTGTCTCCAACATATGTGTTGGATTATGTGTTAATTCTTTCAGTAAGATGTAATATGACGATGGGAGTGTGCACATTCTGTTCAGACATTTTGTTTAACCAATCATGCAACTTTTAAAAGTATGTTTAGTGCTCTTAAATGTCTCTTAACACTTCCATTATCGCATGAATCACACTGATCTGTCAGAAATCATGTGACATAGATAAAATGTAACATTTTCTACAATTAAAAAAGACATAATGTCTGCTGTAAAATTGTCTTTCTGAATGCAGTTACCTGTCACCAATAAAAACACCACATAATAAAAGGATAGAAAAATATTTAACATTCTTTATGATGAAAGGCAAGTCTGTTCAGCATTGTGTTGTCTGCAAAGAAACTTTGGAGGCGCCATGGCAACCCCAACCAGTTGCAGAGTAGGAAATCCACCCCATGACCTCTTTATTGCCCATGAAAAATCTGGTGAGTAATGCTGCCAGTGTCGCTAAGAGCCCAAAGAGACAAACAATCAATGGTTTTGTATCAAACACATTTATTTATCTTTGAAATTTCTATCAACAGGTATGTACAGATTCAGGTAACAAGTGTATTGTCCCTGCAAAATTCAAACAACACAATGGATAATTATTTAAAAATCTACAAATTAACAACAAACATGCTTTGTTTTTTTTGTCCTTTTTTCAACCCTACCATGTACTTGGTCATTATATAAATTAAATTATAAAACTTTTACTCCACACACATACTAAATTCTTCACCTACTGTATTCTGACAGGAAATACAAACCGTATTTGCACCATTTAGTATTTGCTTCACTTTGTCATACTCCATGTATCCATCTACATGCC
This sequence comes from Sander vitreus, assembly GCF_031162955.1. Lineage (NCBI taxonomy): Eukaryota > Metazoa > Chordata > Actinopteri > Perciformes > Percidae > Sander > Sander vitreus. The sequence goes on along the minus strand of NC_135858.1, from coordinate 11,882,993 downwards.
ATATTTTACTCTCTCACCCAACTCTGTCTAAAAAAAAATACAAAGTCATTGTAATGATAAACTTTCACAAATTCTACAAGCACACAGTTAAACAGGTAAGACAGGTAATAACACAACACTTAACGGCAATGACTAACTTTTTAAGTACAGTACATGTAATGTCAAACAAATTGCTTTGTCATATTCACTACTAAAACAGAAATACATCTGTTTTTGAGGCTCGTGCATGCTGTTTATGTATTTAATACATGATGAGAGGAAATGGAGGACCTTACTTTGTTAGTATCTGTTTTTAAGTGTTTCTCAGAGAAACACAGTGGTTGCAGTGGTTATATTATAGCTTTCACCAAACCGGTGACACTTCTTACATCTCCCCAAAAAGCAGCATTCTCTTTCACCGAACACCCAGGACTGACCCACATCCTCGCTCCAAATCAATCAAGGGCACAATAATCCCTTAGCTGAGGGGAGCAGTTGTTTAACTCTACGACTCTTTGTTAGATAGACACATTTGGAGAACCAGAGAGCACTAAGTAGTCCCTTATCTCTGTTTCACTCAGACCCTGACGACTGGGGTTGTAGCTGTAAGGGGCGCAGTGGACCCGGTGTCATAGTCCAAGTCGATCATGGTGTGGTTGGCAGTGCCCAGGCTGCTAAGGGAAGTGCCTGTGCCCATCTGTCTGTCCCGCAGACTTTGCAGGTAGCTCTGAGAAGAAGAACACAGGGAGCCGTGAGTGAGCTACACAAAAATGGTGGAGTCAACTTAATGCAGATTTTATGTCATCAGTTAGTCTTACTGGTAAGATATAACTGATGCCATAAAAAACACAATAATCAGTATCTACAGCACACGCCATGTTGGGTGACACTGACCGGTGCCAGTAGATCCCCAGCGTAACGTTTCACTGGGGTGGGTTTACGGCGGTACGTGCCTTCCTGCCCACCTGCCTGCTGCCGCTTCTTGGCGTCCTTCTCTCGAATCCGCATCAGCTGGACTCTCTTCTGTCTCCGGCTGATAACGACTACAAGGAGAAGGGGTAATGACGAATGAAACGTTATATTTAGAAGAGGACCATTTTAGCCTTTTATTTTGATTATCATTGTTTGATTCAAACATTTGATATGTCAATGTATCTTCAAGTTTGCACTCTTCAATGTGGTACTAAATTCTCCTTATTATATGTTTTCTCTGGTGGACCATCTCTACCAGCGGTTTCCCTATGTTTATATATTTGTGTCTTAACAATAAATTAAGATTGTTGTTCATTCATATTAATTGCTAGTGGAGACAAACATATTTAAAAAAAAAAAAAAAAGCATACATGTGATAGCTTGAGCCACCTCTAAATGTTACTCCTACACTAGAAACAAGACAACTTTAGTACTCCTCTGTTCTTAAGAGTAGTTCATAAAAGTTAGATGAATACGGGCCCTAACACACTCCAACAACATAACTCAAAGGGTCATGATACTTCCTGCTTACCCTCAGTGTGTGAGAAGCTGTCATCTGTCAGTTTCCACTGGACCAGTACTCCTATGAGGCTGAGGGTGGGCCAGATGCCCAGAATGACCCAGCTGTACCAGCAGAGAGGTGGCCCAGGTGTGAGGCGCAAGCAATTATACACATGCGTGGCCAAAACCAGCATCTCCACAAAGTAATCAGCACACACTGTCATGATAGCTGCCCCGAACACAGCCGTAGAGAGCATGGTGAAGAGCTTTTGCCACTGCAGCGTCAGCACAGCAAACAGCATGCCCGTTCCCAGAAGTGTACCCAGTGGGACCCAGACTGTGGTTGGAGTGTAGAACTGGTGAGTGGCCAGCAGGGCGGCGAGAGCCAGGAGGAGGCCCAGCAGCAGGCCGGTCATGAAGAGGCCGACGCTTCGCACCAGCATAGTAACCAGACCGCACAGCAGGCCGATACCTAGGCCGATACCTGCGCTGGCCTCCACACTCAGCTGGGTGTCCAGCACGTGCTCCTTGTGACACAGCAAGAAAATGATGACGGAGCCAAACATCAAACCAGACAGGAACATGACAGCCTTGAAACAGCGGTAACCTAGAGGAGGAGAGACAAGAGAGATGTACAATGAGGACAGGAGTTGGCAGGATCAGTGAAAAGCATTGATCATTTTATATGTAAGTACACAAGATGCAAGCTCAGCAAAGTAACTCTGGACACAGATACAATCAGAATGTTTTTGTATGTGTGGCTGGGTTGGCGCAGTGGGTAGAGCAGGCGCACATATATTTAGAGGTTTATGCCTCAACGCAGAGGTCCAGGGTTTGACTCCGACCTGTGATGATTTCCTGCATGTCTTCCCCCTTTCTCACCTGTCGTGTCCATTAAAGGCGGAAAAGCCCCAAAAAATTATCTTTAAAAAAAAAAAAAGAATGTTTTTGTATCAAATGTACAGAAGACGTCAACTAGAACCTGGTTGCAGAGGAAATCAGTAACATCAAGTAGGCTTATAGCGCAGATTTATCTTTAACTTGATTTGATATATTTAAAGGCTGCACTATGGAGCAAGTTTACAGTTACGAGTGGCATTTTGACGGTGTGTTATGTCATCCCAAAAACATTCAGTTTCAGCTTCCTTGATGTCAAGGTCTGTGAGCCTGCAGGGATCCTCACCAAAGAAGCAGTAGATGATGCCAAACAGGCAACACATGGAGCAGATGACAGCAGGGATGACATCATACTTCCTCTCTATCTCCAAACTACAGGCGTCGACCAGGGCCGTGCCTGCCCCGGCCCCTTCAGAGCTCAGCCCGGTGGGATCTGCCATTCTGGGTGAATGTGAGAGGCTGGAGTTCGGGACAAGGGTGGAACTTCTGGTGGCGTTATCTCAAGTCCATCTGAGCAGGTCTGGTGACTGTAGGAGGAGAAGAAATGCTGCTGAATTACAGAAAAATAAAGACAATGTGTGGTTTCCCGATCACACAGAAAACTTAAGTACTCCAGGGGTAAATGTGAAGTGGGAAATATTCAGGTCAACTGTGACTTCTTCCAAGCTGCCATAGACTCAACACACAAAGCTATGCAACTCAGTGCAATCCTGTATGCCCAGGCATACACACAAGCAGCTCATTCACTCACTATAATCCATGTGCCAGGACCCCTGTTGATCTCTGTTGCCCCTGAATCAATAGGGTCGTGATGAACTCTGACTCTGTCGTTAAGTGGTCAGTCATCTGAGAAGAGTAATTGGCTTTACTTTATCAGATTTTAACACAATTAAAATCATTTAACTTTAACTGTCCTTTTAGAATTACATGGGAAGGAGAAAACCAGCGAGCACTGTTTTCTGTCAGTAATTTGGTAACTTTATGGTTCCATTAGATTTTTTTTTAATAAGTTTAACCTTTACTTGGTACCCTTGCTTATTTAATATATACACACATACAGTTAATTGATAACTTTATTATGATGAACAACTAGTGGATCCAGTAGCTATGTCCACAATTACTGCAGAGCAGCAGATGTTACTTACAATCCTGTGAAAATCATGCATCTCCAAATTGTTGACTTCTCTGTGAAATGGTTTATTTAGCATAAGAACATTAAACATTTTCTCAATTCTTAAAGGAACCTGTAATCCTTCGGTTTATCCAAAAGATTCACAAAACATCACCAAATTTTGGGAACTACAGGGTTTTCCCTGGACAGCAACAAGCTTATACTAAAGTAGAGTCTAACAAGACATGAAATCTACCTTTTTATCAAACCGTATGCAAAATCTGCTTAAAACATATTTTTTCTCATTTTACCTCCACTGACATTGTAATTTCTAGGACCAACTAGTGCTCTTAAATTATATATGATATTTAAGCTGGCAGGCCTGTAGAGAGCCGCAAAGGTCTTCAATGGGGCTAAAAGCTTATGGGTGGAATACTTTTTCTGAGGCTGCTGGCAGGCCTCCTGTATGATCTCACCAAAGCTGATATCCGATTACAGCTCACTCAAGTTTTCTACTTGAGACAAACAGTCAGGAACAGTCACTCTTGCCTTTATTCTTCGCTTCTTGCCATATCTTTCTCTTTCCAGCCTGTCTATCACTATTGCTTCTTTATCTGGAACTTTCCCCACATTAAATCTATTTCATCTTTCACAATGAAATTAACCATTATTTGTTTTTTGTGTTTGTTTTTTTTAGACACAGGGCTGTGTAAGTTACACAGCCTAGGAATTACTTTACATGGAAAAAATGACAGCCCATTGGAAAGTTTTCTTTTCTTCTTTAGTCACTCGCAGTTTCTTTAAGAACCTATCCCTCTCTCCCCCTTTCTGCTTTCCATCAGTAACAACTGCAACGTCTTAGTTCTTCACTGAAGAAAAAGACAACATTTAGGGTAACTATGTCCAATATATATTGTCTGGAGACTATGGTTGGGTGTAGGTTACATTGTATAGTATATTAAAATGTTGAGAATATGTGTAAATAGCTGAAATTGAGATAATATGTACATTATTTATGTAAAAGTATTTGATGTGGGTGCAGTAATGTGGTTTTAAATACACAGGCCTAATAAACATACCACAAACTGCAATTACTATAGACGTATCATCCTCAATACTCTGCAACAAACTTAATTTCTTTGCTTATAAAATTACTTTTGAATCTAATGTAAGAAATAGTGTCCAAATTATCCTGATATCAGCTAAAGTAAAGGTTGGGGGGGAATGCCTCAAGTGAATGTTAAGAAAACTGTTAGGACATTTTGTTGACAAAAACATGACAAAAAGTGAACTGGATAGAATGAGACAGACGCAAAATACAATGTTACTTTTCAAAGAAAAATAGCACTGCTGGCGCGATCTTTGCATACAATCAAGACTTTAATCTTCACGTCAACCCCAGCCGACTTCAAATGAAGAACCAAATTCTATTGCAGGATAATATAAAACTACACGCAGGGGTCTGGGCAGCACAACGGCTCAGTGATTAGCACTGTCGCCTTAAAGCGAGAAGGGTTTGAATATGAGGGCTGGCTGTGGGGTTTTCTCTGTGAAGTTCTCATAGTCTCTCCATATCTGTAAGGGTTACCGCTAAACTTTCAGACACTCAAGTTAAACTCTATATTTGTAGTGTACATTTTGTGATAAAATTGGCTTCCCTTGCACCATAAGCGAGGACCTCAGCCCCCTGTGACCCTGAACAGGATAAGAGGTTAGAAAATGGATTGACAGACACAGGAAGCTCATTGTTATGGGCTTTTGTCTCGCTCTTTGGTCTCATTACTGTGATCTGCTTCTCCATGCTGCTGTTGATTCAGCGATATAAGAAAAAGAGGAGTTGCAATGTGGAACTGTTAAAATGTTAATATGTACTTCCAAAAAGGTATTTATGTTTTAAAAATGGACCAAGAAACTTCAGTAGATATAGTTTACTTCTGACTGATTGCGGTTGGTTTGCCCCAGAGCATTTTGCCCTAGTTGGCCTTTGTCCAATATGACATGAATGCAGCATAAAGCCACCTGTTTGGTTTGGATATGAAACACCTGCACCAGCCAGTGTCCTGCAGGGAGCTTTATTTGTAGAGTTTTTTGAGACTGACTCTGCTCTAAAGCTTTCCCTTATTTACCTGCCCTGTGATCTTTTGCTGTTTGCTTTTTTTCTTGTGAGAAATTTGAAACTTGAAACTTGAAAATGAGTGAATAAGGTGATGAAAATAAAGATTTTCTGTTTCTTGTCCTTAACATACAGTATGTCAAATTTGAATACATCTTTGTACACATCACATTACACAGTAGCTTATTTTTTTTTACAGTAATTGCTGCAATTGGACACTAACAAGACTTTCCCACGACTCTGTTGCTTCTAGCGAGCCAGGAATTTGAATGAATGTTTTGTGGTCTACTTATTGAATAAAATTAAACCATGCTAATAAGTCATCAGTGCTAATGAGAATAATACGTCCAGTCTCCTCCTTTCTAGCACATATCATATTTGGTTAGCGTTAAATCTTACATTGCTTTGGTGTACCATTAACACTGGCACTACGTGTGAATTAGTTAATATTTTTGATTTATTTAACTCTACATGCACACTCATGTCTCTGTGCATCTGCCTCATGTTATCCCTCTGTGGGTCACAATGGTGTCCTATGTCTAGCATGCTTGGAAGTCCTTGCTGCTGTGGGAGAATAGAGCCATTATGGGGCAATACAAAGACTCTGAGGCCCATGCTGTGACCTCTAGTGGCACTCAGAGGAAGCCATGCGAACAAAAACGAGACCACATAAATGGCTGAGAGCACCAAGGAGACTGGTAGATCCAGAGTGTTTGCTGGAAGTATTTGCCTTCAGAGGGCTAGTGAGTGATGGAGGGAGGGGGTCCTAACTAGAAACAGAATTATCTGTCTAAATGACTGAGCTCTCTGGAGGCCCCCAAACCTCCCAATGCTTCCTTCTAGCTGAATTTTCTACAAGCTAGTCACATGGCAACTAATTCAATACACTCAACAAGGCTGAGTCTACAGCTACACTAGCAGCTCTGTGAGGCTGTACCTAATACATCATGGGCTGTAGCCTACTTCCTTAGCTGTAGCTAGATGCTAACAACCTCATGCTAACATGCTTATATTTTACAAGTAATATTTAGTTCACCAGGTTCACCATCTAGGTTTAGCCTCTTATCATGCTAAAATTTGATAATTAGCACTAAACACAAAGTACAGCTGAGGTGGCTGGGTTATTAGTGGAAAAGTGAGGGTAGAGGATCACCAAAGTCAGTAGGATTCATACTGTGGACTATAAATGTCTGTACAAAATTGTATGGATATCCATTCAATAGTTGGTGGACCGACCGGCCGATCGAGGCTAAAATGTTTAGCGAGTATTTAATTTCCAGCATGGACTAGCTTGACCAGTAGGTCTGAAATGTGTCAAACACCTTTACTTGGACTCCAATGGTAAGAAAAGGAAAAAAAACACACATAATGGCCTCCATAAGCATCACTTACATTTACTTAAGAGGCAGTAGGTGGGAACTGTGCATTAAACATACAATAAGCATCAGCTGCAGAGGAGCCATTAGAATATTACGTTGCTATTGAAACAAGAACTTGCCCAGGAGTATACTCCCCCTGAACAAACACTGCAGGGGGCTGGGTAGCGCAGATTTGAGTGCTCAGCTGCTGAGGAACAGGCAGGGCTGACTACAAGTTCCCCACATAGCTAATATGGGTGTGTTTAATGAAGCGGTGGGCGTGTGTGATCACGGCCAAGGATTCTGCGAGTGCTCCTCCGACTTGACGGCCAGGGCCAGCTGAGAAGCTGAAAACCTGCAGTGTTATGACCTGGCTGTCTGACAACTTCACTTGGAAGACTCTACCAAGAATGTGAGACTGCGCTCTGCAGTTGCAGCCATAAATCATGCCACCTTCAGCTGAACACCCCAACCAGCTGAAAGACTGATCAGATCTAGACAACAGGAACCATTGGGAATAAAGCTAAGTGTCACAGTGGGGATTATTAAAATGGATGCCATATTGTGCTAAATTTAAACAAGGATACATTCATGCTCATCCTCACAATAACATCTGGCTTAACTCTGGGTCATATTGAGGAAGACATCATATGGGCCGCTATTGAGCTTCCTGTCTCTCCATAGCAGGAAGCTCAGGACCAGATGAGGAAGTGGAACATCAGCTTTCAGCAGGAACTGACCCTTGTGTTTGTGACACGGCGCAGACAGGAACAAAAAGTTGGATCATCATCACTCAGAAACATCACTTCACCTCAACAACACTGCCTAGATTTAAAATGAGAATCTGGGACTGGGAAACATGATGCAGCTACCTAGGACTCTGCACTGCTACGAAAGTTAGCATTGTCAACACAAACAACTAGACCTGAGCAATTAGGTCATTCTAAGGAAACGGAAGGAAAGGCAACCTTGCAATATGATGAAAACAAACTTCTAATCTGTCTAGCTCGCAGGCTAATCTACATATAACACCTGCCATTGTGTCTCTGCTTATGTAATTGAAGTACTTCAGCACGGATTTTGTGCTTGCTGTGCTGTAACGACTTGTAAAATGAACAAAGAACCACATTATAGTCAGTTACATGTTTTTTTCAGATTTTTTGTGATACACTCTCAGTCTAACGCCATGCAGCCAAAATGATGCACTGATCATGAATGTACAAAATGTACTACAAATCTAGACAGACTTTTACCTGCCAGTGTCAAACGACTCTACTGTCACATTCCAGACCTTTTATTTTTTTTAATCTAGATTCATCCCTCCCCACAAACACTTCCTTACAGCTGACAAACTAAAAACTCAAACACACCAACAAATAGCTAAATATAGCTATAAAACTAGAGCATTGCGATAGATATTTGGTACCTTGAGCCCTCACCTTGAGTGCGTGGCATAAGCAATTCAGCTGTGTTTTATAAGCTCTATTGTGCCTTTGCACAAACTACAGCAATCAATCAATTAATCAATACTTTATTACAGACTCAGGATCCAAATAAAAGACAAAACATTACATAAATAAATTACATTCATGGTAATGGTTCATGGTTAAAAGAATAAAAAATCAGCGTCCAAAGAGACAACTATACCAATGTCTCCACAGCTGGGATTGGTAGTGTGTAGCACTAAACTTTATGTTGGATAAGCCCAAAATGATTTTATTTTCATTAACGTCATTAATCCAGCTAATCAGGCAGATATATTTATACATAAGATTTCTTACAGTTTGTAATGTATTGACAAATAGTCACAAAATCGAAATCACTTGCACTACACCATCTAGGTCTCTTCAGTAATATATCATGTCACCCATGGGATACTTTTGCATGCACAATACTCATATGGACATGGTCTTTAACAACCCCAGTGCATTGTAGTTGCATTGTGGGTGCATTCATAACTGTATTAACTTATTACATCACTAAGGATCCCATTTTAGGGCCAAGAGTGATCAGGAATTATGTGAACAGGGCCTATAATCTGGGATGTATCCTTCATTCATTTTCATATTCAGGTCTGTTCTCTTGTGACCCAGCCTTTCCAGGGTGTCACATCGTCTTTCCCTAGTTATCAGCTGCTTAACCCAAAGCCATCTCGAGCAGACATTTACCAATACATGGGCTTTAATGCAAGTCTCTAACAAGATGTGACACAAAAAATGTGCACTTGGATGCAATGGATCTTTCTTGAACCAGAAAATCAGAAGAAAAAAACATGTTTCACTTTAGTCCTCACAATCCATGTATTTGTGACAACAGAGTTTCCAAAATTGCGAATTTTAGGCTCAACTATTTACCTACCAAAACTCAGTTCCTTAATTTTGCACACAGCACAGTTAGAGTTCCAACATCTTGATCACTACCCAGAGTTATGAAAATTCACATAATTTTGCAATATTTGATTGCATTTAATAGCCTTTTTTTTTTTTTTTATAGAGACACAATTGGCAGCTGTTCAAGTGACAACATTTCACAATCTCACTGGCAGTTGTAGGACCTAAACTTAAACTACTTAAACTGAAGTCTCCTTTTTCCGAATAAAGATAAAGTTTATAATTCTCACTGCCAAATAGTTTGCCTTCTGACCATGGACTCCAATAACGGTCACTTGTGGCAAATGTTTCATTAATAGCATCTAACTTATTTTTCCCTCATAATCTCTCAAAAACCAAAGAGGCAATCCCACCCTGGATCACACAGCAGAACTGCAGGGCCAAGGCTTCTTGCACACACTACGTGGGCCATAAAGGGAAATGAAATGTTTGCCTTCCAAGATGAAGGATGTTTCCATATATGCTTATGCATAGACACTATGGGTTTATTTCTTTATTTCTTCATTATTCTTTATTATTATTATTATTTTACCACACTGGGTGATACAAAATAAAGTAACACAAGTTCTGTTTCTCAGATGTGAAGTGTTCATATTTGTCAGTCTGTTACACATACCATATAACTGGTTTCAAATTAAACAGTATTGATTTTTTTGTAAAGAGCTGCAGGTCACTTGCCATCTTCCACTAGCACAACTTTCACATAATTAACTTAAAACCTAGAGTTGTTAGCCAGTACTGCTTAAAGCACAGTACTGGGGGATTTCGGTCTAAATGTTTGGTTCAGTGCACACAAATAAAGCCTTTATTATCCTGTATCATTATCTCTTTGTCATCAAAGGCTAAAAGGATAATTTGCATTATGTGCATCAATCCCATGCCTGACTTAAGTCTAAACAATATAGGTCTTTCAACTTAAAAATGCAGAGAGCTACTTATAGGGAGGCATGAAAAAAAGATCAGAAACACAATGCGGACCCTTTTGAAGAGTCACATGTCGATGGTGCAAGCGTGTGTACTGTACATCAGAAATACACATGGTCGTTAACATAGTAAGAACTAATATCCACACACCAAGTAAACACTCTATGCTGCAGTAAGTTGGGGTTGTGATCCAGCAGCAGAGGACGGAGCGTACACTGTATGCAGCAAGGAGGGGCAGTTCCACAATGCTCAATTAGGGTTTGTGGGAGAAAGAGCAGCATTTAGTAGGCGGTGCGGTGGAGTCTGATGTCCATATGTTAGTGAGAGCATGACAGTGTGGCACTCTGTATGCGATAATGTATGCTGCTGATGAAGTGTCCAGAAGAGTTCTGTAGTGAAGCTTGGGAAATGTCAGTGGGGGTAGGTATGATATTATTATAGTGTATATTAAGATGATATTTAGCTCTTATCAAACTGTTTTTATTTCTTTTCACAGGGAGTTGGTGTACAATAAACACAAGTTGCTTAGGCAGACTGCCAAAGTAAAATAAAATAAGCCACTGATTGAGTTGTGGTACTTTGTAGATAGGTTGGCTGTAGTGGCAGAAAGAGGAGTCAGAACACAGTAGCCGTTCAGACCTCAGTGCAGTGCCTATATATGTCTGCAGCATTTCCACTCCAGCTCTATCATTTAGAGCAGCCATTTAACCCTCTTTGTCAAATTCCAGTCAACAATAATTGTACCTCCTACAGCGATCTCACGAGCCTAAAATATCACATCCTTCAATTTCCAAGCCAACTCAACACCCCTCTCATGTCATAACTATAACCAGTGTTTAAAGTGCTATAAGTAGCATATGGATGGATGTTTCAAAATGACTGGTATCAGTTTTTATGTGGTCTTTATGTGACAATGGGTTTTTTCTTGCACCCAGGACTCTCCAAATCCTTCCATCTCTGATTGCAACTACAAACTCAGGTTGCTGCTCAGCCATGTTCTTCTTTCAGTCAGGCTTTTTGCTATTTAAGAAGTAACACAGGAAGACAGGATCAGCTGCATTTGACGATGAAAGCAATTACACCTATGGTTGGGTAATTTATAAATGTAGTGAATTTGCTACCTTTGATTACATTAAAACTAGTATACATTAAAAACAAGACATAACACATTAAATGATGCACTTGAGAAAGTCGCTAGTACAGAGCACAGCCATCTCCAAATTAGATTAACAACAGCAATGAGTCTTGTAGTACAGATTATACAGCACAGCTCTTCCTTAACACTGCTCTTATTCCTCCTCAGTACATTTGTGTGCAGTGTTAATGGACAGGTGCAGGAGGCCTGAGCATGTGGCCTGAAAGAGCTGGGATGCTAACCCAACAATTTCTCAGCGGTGTCCCTGTAAAACAGCATTTGTGACGGCTTTGATCTTAAATAAAGTCGATATGTCCCGACCTGACACACAACAACAATAACATCAGAGGAGAAGCTGAGTATATGATTCTGTCATTGATTACTATTGCATACATGTATTGGATACACTATATAATACTACTGATAGTATGACTAGATTGTGTTTCAAAGTAACCAAATAAAGCAATGAAGCAATGGTACAGCTTCAAATTTCTAATAGGGCTCTAAGACAGCTTTAGCCAAAGTGATTTGTACTATAATGTGAACTAAAAAGTAATTTCATTTTTACTTAATGCTACAAAATATAGAGTTAACCAAAACTACCTTCTCAGAACTGCAGATATAGAGATTCCAATACCTTAATTAGAGGAGTAAACCTTAGTCTATGGCCCTGTTGTCTTAAGAGAAAAAAGACTGTTTGTGTTTAAGAAAGCAGATCCAAACACAGTACTTACCCACATTTCAAATTAAAGCTTGTTCTCATAAAATGGGAATTCCTGCTTTTCTGTGTGTCAGCTGCTCTTCCTGTGCACTCTTCCCAACAACACTCTCCTGAAAGTTGTATACAGTATTTACAATAAAGTTTGTGTTTATTAGTTGACGATAAGTCCGCATATTCTAATAACAAAGACAAGAACTTGCATGCACGCTAATTAAAAGGCACCATGCGAAACATGTGCAGTTCTTCATGCCTCCTTTCCTGTCTTCTCTCTTTCCCCAAAGCAGGGAAGGGCTTCCTCTTTGCCTTTTCCAAAAACCATCTGGTGCAGGCTGACAGAGTTAGGTCAAGAAGATGGGGGGGTGTAACTACAGACTGCACTCAGCAGTAAAGACAGGACCTGTGGGCTGTCGTCCCACCGCACAAAAACCAAAGAGGCAATCCCACCCTGGATCACACAGCAGAACTGCAGGGCCAAGGCTTCTTGCACACACTACGTGGGCCATACAGGGACATGAAATGTTTGCCTTCCAAGATGAAGGATGTTTCCATTGAGTCTTTATTCCATATATGCTTATGCATAGACACTATGGGTTTATTTCTTTATTTCATTTATTATTTCTTCATTATTAGTATTATTTTACCACACTGGGTGATACAAAATAAAGTAACACAAGTTCTGTTTCTCAGATGTGAAGTGTTCATATTTGTCAGTCTGTTACACATACCATATAAGTGGTTTCAAATTAAACAGTATTGATTTTTTTGTAAAGAGCTGCAGATCACTCAGCCATCTTCCACTAGCACAACTTTCACATAATTAACTTAAAACCTAGAGTTGTTAGCCAGTACTGCTTAAAGCACAGTACTGGGGGATTTCGGTCTAAATGTTTGGTTCAGTGCACACAAATAAAGCCTTTATTATCCTGGATCATTATCTCTTTGTCATCAAAGGCTAAAAGAATAAATTGCATTATGTGCATCAAGTGTATGCTTGAAAAGGGGAACAGCAATGAAGGCAGCTTACGTGTTATTACAAACATGTACAGCTGTAGGGTTTGGTAACGTAGGCTACTGATTAGTCAGGACCTGAGGTGGAATCCCTCAACTACAATCAATCATCATCGGTAATGAAGTATGCGGCTATTGTCTAGAGTTAACAAACAACCAAAACTCGGGGTTAAAAATACAAAAGATTAGTTTTTCCTCAGTAAAAGTAATTTTAAAAACTTACCGATGAGCCTGTATGTTCGGCAGTAGGCTAAGGTTAACTTCTCCTTGACAATCGGTCCTGTCAAACAGGAAAAACGCCAACCACCATTCACTAACAAAAAAGCGGCGGTAGAGTACCAGGGAAAACCCGGTTTTCTGCCTAAATTCTTTTTAAACACACAGGCTGCACTACACCGCCAACAACGGCATCGTTTTGTTCCAATCCCGGCCTCATTCAAATGTTTTAAAACGCGAACCTAGCTGTGACCACAGATGTGAGGAGGCTAGTTTCCATTCTCCGCGGTGCCTCAGTCAGTCACCCAACTTTGTATCTAAATTAACCGTTGGAGTTCCCGTCAGTGGCACTACACCAAACTACTTCCAAGTCCAGCTCCTCGCTCTGGAAAATCTTAACCATCCTCCCTCACACACCTCCCCTCTCCTTTTCTCGCAGCTGAAGTAAACGGCACTTAAAAAAACAAAGGAGAAAAAGTTTTTCCCTCCGAGGCAATCCCCCTCCCTATCTCCATCCAGCGTCGTCAGTTGGGCCGTTGAAGCCCGGAGGGAAAGGGGGGGGGGGGGGGGGGGCAAGGTACGGCACGGCACAGCACAGCAACAGATGAGGCTCAAAATTAAATATAACCACAGCTAGCTAACCTTATAATTCGCCCACACTAGCTAATCTACAGCTGTTTTTTTTTTTTTTTTTTAATTAGGATAGTCTAAAGCAAATATATTCAACAGGGAGTCCGGGGGCCCTAGGGGGCTTGATTTAGTGTTCAGGTTAATCTACATGTATATTGGTGTAACATGACCGAGACTTGGGTGGGGATTGCTACTGGGCAGTTAGGGTGCACTCAATTATCTTGGCGTAATATGACAATTAACCCGCAGATTGTCACAATATGGTACCAAGGATAGCTGCCTGTCCATATTTGCAGAATCGAGTATTTGGTTGGCCTAAATTACCCGCCGCCCCTGGGGTCTTCAGAGTTATTGCAAATAACTATGTCATTTTCGGACAAATTAAAAAATGTCGGAATACATAGGCTATACATACATATTCTTCAACCTGACCACCTAAACGTTTTCCTAATTAATGTCTCATAACTGATCCATAACGCAATAGTAATTTAACCATTAATACATTACAATTGTAAACCCTTTTTAAAGGCTGTCTTTTTTAGAAAGTGTTACAGACATGATACATACAGACAGGTTGTACATCTTACAGGATATCTCATTCTCTTCTCCTTTTTGTATTCACACATTCACTGAAAAGGGTTGTGAATTTGCTGTTTAGAGAGTAACAACTGATGTCATACAACCCAGTGCTGAGACTGTAGGAGCACTTCGTTCGCACCATAGGATCTACCAGAGGAGGTGGTTATGTGTATGTGTATGTGTATGTGTGTGTGTGTGTGTGTCAGGATTTTATTTATTTATAGTCAAGCCCATTGACTGCATGGCCACCACATTTACAGTTCAACAACTACAGCCACAGGTGTTCATTGTTTACCAGGTGCAGGGTGTTCACAGTCAACATTTACATATGGAGATCATTGTATGATCAGTCAGGTTTGACTCGACTGAGCACATCATAAACATGACAGATTATTACTTTGACATGGCTTGTATGTCCCATGGACAAATGTAAAAGCTACACGTGTCTTGTTGTGTTGCGACATGAAGCTGAAATTCGAGCAAGTTCTGGTGGGAAAAAAATGATGTGACAAACAAATCAGGTAGTTTTTCCTTCACCCCTCACAGCTGAACAGACAAATTTCCCTGAGAATTTCCCTAAATTAGACTGTGCCCCAGAGCGAATTACAGCAGGAGAATCACAAAAGACCTACAACCTTAACTTTGACTATCAATAAGCCATTTGTGGATAAGCAGCGACAATAGTCTGCGGCTAGGTTTCTGTGAGGTTTAGATATGCTTGAAATACGGTTTCTCATGCATACTTTCAACCCAGGTAATATATTTGAAGTGTTAATAAATATGTAATTGCTGAGGAAAATGTGACAACTCAAACACTCAAGAGTGATTTCTGTAACTTTCTGCAGCTTTTAAATGAAAAAGCAGGTCTTATTTTTCACCAACAAAAGCATGGCTTCCATTTACTGAAAGTTTGCATGATTTAATGACTGTATAATGCATCTGTTGCAAACATTTATGCAATGCAGCCTCCAGGTTTTTATGTTCTGGTTACAAAACAATGAGTCATCCCTGTATATTCAATATACAGACTGTCCAAACCTGGTCTTTAACACATGGAGACATATTGGGACAGTTCTCTATGCAAAGGAAGTGATGTACCTTTAATCTTTTGTTTTATAAACTAAACCCAGCCACCATTGTGCTCACATGCTTACCACAGAGCAGTATATGTGGATTCTCAGGTCTGCTTGTGGCTCTGTTGCCTGGGGGGCAGAGCAGATGATGTGACAGGAAGTTACTAACATGGTCCAGATGTGGGGACAAGAGCCCTCCTCCGACACAGCTGCAAAATGTGGACGACTACAGGCAGCGACTCCACACATACACATGATCCCTGTGTTGAAGAAAACTCAATCAAAAGACATTTGTTTGTCATCTTTGCTGACTGAGATTTTAATCTGTTCCCATTTTCATTAAGCCTGTCCTCACTCACTACAGAGGTACAAAACTAATTAAAGTTTTGTTCAAAAATGTAATTTTAGGGGGTATACAATATATTCAAGAGTACAAATTAGATATTCTACATACAAACAATTCTTTAACTAATTCACAAAGGTGATAGTTTAACATGTAAGTGCCCTCTAGTGTTTAAAATGATGCAGTGCAACAAAGTAGCTAAACAAAAGCTGCAAGTGAGCCACTATTTTGACAACAGTGCTTTTATTGTTATTATTATGAATAAGTAGAAATTAATTTGACTCTAAAACCCAAAGCATTGGAAATGACCAAACAGTACAAATGCAGCTATCATTTTATCAACAAACAGTGAAACCATTAACAGTTTTCAGATCAAAGTTCTAGACAAAATAATGTGATCTAAATCTTTCTTATGCAGCAATACTGTATCTGTATGATGTCCATGCTGAGAATGCTAAGAGAAAAATAATGACTAACTAAATAAAAGACTGGCAGAACTTATTTATTTACCATAACTACATAAAGGCACCAATCAAGCTTACTAAAGAGATGACAAAATGAAATTGCTTAATGGGATCTATGTATCCACAGGGGCCGGTCTAAGGGCCTGCTTCTTTGGGTTGTTTGGTATTCCATTAATAGAGTTTCCGCTGGCTGGATTGCAGACCTCTAGAGGGCTGTACCCCCCCTAGCAAAGAGAGGGCCTTTTATGTCTCCCCTGTCTGCAGTTTTTATAGTCCATTAAAGAAAGTCTCTAATCCTCATCGTCCTCTTCATCAATTAAGACCATCTTCCGCCTACGCTTCACAGGAGCAGAGATATCCTCCCTGTCTGAATCGGCATCAACGCTGGTTTGCATATCCATTGCAGCGGTGGAGTCATCCTCTGTAAAGACAGTAATGTGTGAGCCTAAATGCTGCAGTTCAGTCATGATTAAACACCACTGTTGTCGGAGGCCCGTTATTGGTGCTGGATTGCTGTAGCACATATGTTAAGCTTAGCATGAAATAAGGAGTGAAAACATACTTTTAACTTTTAGTTTTCCAAGTTTTCTTGCTTGCGTGCCCAGTTATCATTCAACTAACACATTGAAACACACATTTTATTTATTCATATATATATATATATTTTTTTAATATTTTTTAGGTCCAATAAGAAGTTATATATATATATATATATATATATAAAAACATTGAAATACCATTCTCCTCCTCATCATCATCGTCCAACACTCTGCTTCTTTTAGTCGAGATCGTCTCCTGGGACCTGATGTGAAAAGGAATAGATTAAGAATTAAGTTTTGTTCAGAATTCAAAAATAGACATTTCTCAGCTGTGGTTTGGCTTAACTGATTTACAAAAAAACTTGATGAGTCACCTCTCATGTGTACCATCTGTATCCTCAGTAGGAGTGAAATCTGACACAGGAGCTAAAAACAACAAAAAAGTTGAATAACATGAACAAAGTCATCTCAATCCTTGACTCATCTTTGATTAGCAGTAGATTAAAGCATGCAGTGTCCCCTCGGTATGAGCCCGCATCTTCGCGTGTTGCTTCTAAGGCAGTTGAACTAATTTTTAAACTGGCATGCTGGAAGAATCTTATTATAAGGTGTGATTCTCACGAACGCTGCGTGAGCACGACCGGTCATTGCGGTCTTCAAATCAACTGGTTTTAGAAGTCCCAAGGTCAAGGTATAAACGGTAGGGTGATCAGGCTTTTACACTTGCTGCCCCGAGACTCTGGAACAAGTTACCCCCTGATATTTGCACTATTACAGATGTAGCTTTTTTTTAGGTCCAAACTCAAAACTTTGTTTAGAATGGCTTTTAATACGTCGTAGTGGTGTGAATTTCCCTCTCCTCTTCCTGTTTCTATGTAACCTTTTCTGATTTTACCGTTTTCTATGTTTCATTCTTTTGTTGTATGATATGTTGTTTTATTCTTGTTTTCTGATGTGAAGCACTTTGGATACCTGCCGGTTGCTGTAAAGTGCTATATAAATAAATGTTGATTGATTGATTCTCACAATCATTTTTTTTTAAACTTTGATGTGTTGCTGATTTTTAAGTTTCTTATATCCAACATTTTGAGATGCAAAATGAGAGTGAAAGGTTCTTTACAATCACAATTACATTGTTGTTTCTCCAGTTCCAGGCTAAAACAACACTTGATTGTGAGAACGTTGCCATTGCAAAGTGGATGCAGTAGATTTCTGTTATATTCTAAGGAAACTGAAGCATAGACAGTTCCTTTTTCCATTTATAAATATGCAATACCACATTAATGGCTGCTAGATTAGCCAAAGCAGGCTATTCTAGTAGCCATGTAACTTAACACTTACCTACGTGACAGCGCTGTAATTACCACACGTACCTGTATGCTCCGAGGAGTGGAGTTTCCTCTTGCGTGTGAGCAGCAGAGCTCTCAGAGCCTGAGCTCTCTGTTCCCCTGAGACCTCCTCCGTCTCCTGAGATTCTCCAGTTGGACTTCTGGAGCCGTCTTGCTCCTCGCCTCCTTTAGGGTCCTCCTCTCTTGGACTGAGAGCTGCAGCTGCACCCCGGAGCTGGGATACACTGATCTTTGCTGGAATCCTCCAAAAGGTCTCCTAGTTACCGAACAGTAAAGAAATTCTCAAATTAATTTGTACGTAAAGTATCAGCTGTATAGTATTTTCCACATTAGGTATTTTTTAAATCCATGTTTTGATTATTTTGCAATCAAACTGAGGAACTCCAACACAGTCTCAAATGAAAGCACAAAGAGAGCGGATCAAAGGGATTTACTTAGAATGAGGAAAAATGACTCATTCTAAAAAAATCAGAAAAGCCACACCTGTTCATTTGCAGGTGCTCGAAGTCCCAGTTTGCGCAACAGCCTCAGGAAGCTCTTGTTGTCCATGGCTTCTTCATTTGCCTCTTTCAGAGGAACAAGTGGCACATCCTGGGAGAAACCTTGTGAATGACCACAACAGTTTAATTAACAGACCAAAGAGTACTAATCACAATAGGTTTTCTTGCACATACTGTAACTTCCCTGAGAGCTAAAACAACTTGCAATAGAGTGAAGCAGGGTCCTAACACCTGGTAATGAGTTAGTATTTTTCCACTTCTGGTTCCCTCATCTCGAAGTCAAAGGCTTTTTTTAATTTGGGTTTTTTGGTTAGACTCCTGAAATAAGGTCTGTGGTCAACACAACCCTAAGATATTTTAATGTTTTGTTCTACAACATAAAATACATCAGTAAATACCCCACTTGTGAACTTTAAAGCTTGTACGCGTCTTCAAAAAGGCAGGTGCTAATCAAGGGGGTAAGCGAGCGTCCACAAACCGTAGCTCCTATGGAGCCATTTTGTCATCTTCATCCGACATTAGCATCCCATTGACTGCTATTCATTTTGGCGCCACTTTGACAGCGAATAACTTTACATCTGAAGTGTTTAAAGACTCTATTTGTCCATTGTTTATTTCTAAAGAAACACAACAATGTATAAAAGGCTCCATTACCTTGTATCTCACGTTATGGCTCCGTATCATCTAATTACTGTCGCATAGTAGAGAAATTACCGTACAGTACAGGAGAAGCTCGCAGGCAGTTTCGTCTCACATTAGCTGTTTAAGTGTAATTACTAATGTTAACTAGCATTTTAGTTAGCAATAATTAGCCTGTACCTATGTTATCTCCTTACATATACCTACGCTTTCCGGCTACAAAAATACTTCATCCCTGCAACACTCTATAGAGTACATAAATAACATGCAAAATGGATAGTTTTTTTTTTTTTGGAAAGTTGCACTTACCGTCTTGTTCACGGTCAATTGCTGTTCTGTTTAGACAACTCTGTAGCCACAACAAGGGTTCAGACATGCCTGTTGTAAAAAAAACAACAGCATGAAACTAATCCCAAAAGTAACAGAAGAATAATGTATTCCTGTAGTCTTAAAGGTTTACTAAACAAAGACTTAACACACATTATCACATGAAATATATCCAGCCAACTAAAGAAAGCACAGAGGGCCTTTGCCTCACCTTCCTGTTGTAGAGCATACACCATGGCGCCTACATTAGGTCTCCTCTCTACTGTGGAGTACAGGCTTTGGCTACTCCTTCCTCCATTTTGTGATGTTTCCCTTTCTTGCTCTTGCTCTTCCTCTTCCTCTTCCTCCCTCTCTTCAGACTCATCCTCTTCCTCATCTTCATCATCTCTGTCACCAGTATCATCTGTGAACCCTTGTGTTAATCCTTCTAGGAACTCGTCTTCAGTCTGCGGCAGAGAAAGAGGGAACTTTATTGTACAAACACCATTTCTTAAACTATAACTTCTGTTATAACTAACTGACTAACTAACTAATGTGATTATTTTATGATGTATATTTATTTTTGTATTACATGCATAATTGCCCCCCCCCCCCCCCCCCCAATTATTAATCGGGTTCATAGTCTTATTGTAAAAGATAAGAAGTACATCTAAAATAACTTTACCATTCCTTTTCCGGAGCTCGTCCCTTTAGCGCTGCGACTCCTCTTCTTATAAAGCTCTCGTCTCTCGGACACCAAGCCCATACTGAGCAGCTTGTCCACCACGCGCGCACGGGAGCGCTTGGCTGTGTGCTTCTTCATGATGTTACCCAGCACATCTGTGAAAACACAGTTTTATCAGTAAAGAGAGTCACCACAAGTATTCCTTAGACTGCTGTTGTACAAGGACTGGAAATTAGCATAGAGGTAAAGGCTACTTCATTTTCCTCTCATGCACTACACAATGATATCATGGTGTCCAGTACCATTGGAGTCTTTGTACTCCTCGTAGAGCATCTGCAGCTCCTCCTCCTGCTCCTCAGTCCAAAGAACAATCTGGGTACCTTTCCTTTTGGAAGAGAATTGCAGTGTATTGAGCCATTCTGCAATCTATTCCTCACTGCATTACTGCACTAACATATTACTCATTCTGTCTGGAGTACATACTTCTGTTTCTTCAGTTCTTTAGCATTGTCGACCAGACCCATACGCACCAGCTGCGTCACTACCTGGCGCCGAGTGCGGGTGGTGTCGCTGAGTAATGGCAGCAGAGTCTCCACTATATCTGGCACTAAACACAAGAATCAACAGTCAACGGAAGAATCTAGACAAGTAAATAGTGTGCAAAATGCATCTTGGAACTTATAATACAACAAACAGACCTTCAGAATGACGGTGCTCCTCATAGAGGTTGCGCAACTCCTCTTCCTCCTCTTCAGTCCATGTTGGTTTCTTTCCCTCTCTGACATATTAAGGACAATGAGACGCAATATTACAAAAGCAGAACCCAAGACTTTGCTACTTTGTAATAAGTGTAAATGCCATGTTTCAATAAATGTCCTACAATCTTGGACAAACGCGTCTTTTACCTGTAACTTGGTAACAAAGGTCAGCTTAACATGACACACAATGGTAGACGCGCAAAAACAAGCACCAACCCGTCTTTGCCGTAGCCTTCAGTCATCTCACGCACGGCTCCCACATTTTTCCAGAACAGCAGTTCAACATATGCCTTGTTGTTTTGCGCTGCCAGTGAAAAGAAACGGTTCAGAACAAACTTGGCAAAGGTCACCAGTTCCTGTGAAGGAGAAAATAAAAGTAAGCACCTGTGTCTTATACTTGACGTTATAACACAAACAGCTAGCTTGACAACACTAAAGAATGGTTTTCTCATGTCATTACTGTACCTTGTAAGCAGCTGCAGCGGGGTCACTCAGGATCTTGTTGAAAAGGTTGAAGACTGACAGCTGGAAAAGCTGGGCGTCCATTTTGAGGTCGACAGCCAAGCGATGCAGCATTCGAGCGATGCAGTGGTTTGTGTGAGGTGTGTTTTTGGAGTATGATTTTAATAAGAGGAGGTATGGACGCACTACACTGGGGTTGGAAAACCTGTGAGGGGTAAGAGAAGGGTAACATGCCCCATTAGGAAGGTCACAACAATACTTTTAGGCATGCAGTGGCAGGTTATTGTTACTATATTCTATATCCACGACCTTCCACTTCCGGGATTGCTCCGTTGCCGCCGGAAATTTCGCCGTGTGTTCTTTTCGGCCGGCTGTCCGTTACCTTATGCTTTCTTTGTGTTGGAATTTTAAACTTCGTCGATTTACAAAGACTATGGTTAACTGCTCCTCAGATCTCTGCAGGCTAAATTAAGACAGCTAGCTAGACTATCTGTTGAATCTGAGTTTTCTGTTGCATGACTAAAACAACCTTTGAACGTACACGTTCCACCAGAACAAGTTCCTTCCTGAGGCTATTTTGCCGAGTGCTTAGCTCCGCTCAGTGCTTAGCGCCGCCCAAGACAATTGTGATTGGTTTAAAGAAATGCCAATAAACCAGAGCACATTTCTCTCCCATCCCGGAATGCTGTGTGGACTAGCCAGACCCTCCTCCGCAGCGCTGTGAAAGAAGGTCTGGCAATGCAAGACTATTGTTACTATAACAAGTTTCCTCACCTCTTGATAAAGTCTAGAAAGTTGAACTCTTTTTCGAAAACCTGGACCGACTGCAACTCTTCCTCTTCTAACTCTGCTGCATCATCATCCTCCTCCGCGGCAGGCTCAGGAGGAGGTGACCCTGAAATCAAAAGGCAAGGTTTGAATGCTGCATAGATGCTGTGATACAGAAGGCTCACATACATATACATTTATATAAAAATAAAAAAAACTTACTTGGCAGGTTGGCATGCAGGATCTGCTTCAGGAGTTCCAGTTCCTCCTCAGGTTCCACATCAGCTGAACCAAATACATCTCCCTCTGGCCACACCTCCCTGGAAATGCCAAGAAGATGGTAAATACTTTAATAGCTAAACGTGTGTGATTAGTCTGAGGGGTCTCACTGACCTGGCAGCACGCAGCAGCCCCAGTGCTTCTGGTCCCAGTCGAATCAGCAGGGCATCCTGCACCCGCACCATGGCGTCAGTCCGCTGCTCCTCAAGAGGAGTGTCAGATGTGGCATCAAACGGCACAATGCTTTCAGTTAAAGACTCTGACAACTGCACACAAAAGACAAAAAAGGTGGTATTCAGTGTCTGTTCATTTGTCCCTTTTCACTGTGGACCAGTAAAAACTTTCATTGATGTTGGGAGCCCTCTGCTCCCCCTAGAGGTTGATTCTCAAACTGACCTGAAACCCTGAAGCCTTCAGCTCTTCCTCCACAACCTTCCAGGTCTCTGCCAAAGCCTCTGGACTAGTTTCTGCAGCCGAGGGCTTTTTTTGACCTCGAGACTTTTTTCGCCTCACCCTCTTTTTCTGCAGAGTTAACAGAGTTAGATATTAATATTTTAAGCAAGTACTAATAGCAAGAATTTACACACACTTCAAATATAGCACAAGAACATACCTGAACCATCAAGCTATTGCGACCTTTGCAGTAGCGCTCTAACATGCGCAAGAAGAGATGTGTTGACTCTACCAAGTCTTTGAGGTAGGAGTGAGGCTGTCTGGTTTCATCATACTTCCTCAGCAGGGTCAGGAAAATCTCCCTGTATTCCATCAGGTAAAATATGTTGCCTAGAAAGTGAGGGTAAATAGATGAGGCAACTAGGACTACAATCACATGCAAACCCTTTTCCATATTTAAGACTTAGAACAAGATTTAAAACTGTGTAGCATATCCATATACTAGATGCCTTATGCAGCAATGTGCACACTCTGCTTGAACTTCATTACACAGAAAAAAATGCTAAAATCCAAATCTTAAAACTGAAAAGAGAACTCCTTGTCAACAAGAGCTGTTAGCATCTTACTTTTAATTACGCTGCAACTCTGATGGATGCTTTCATCTTGTGAGCGGTCCATCTCATTTACAGTTAGCAGCAGCTCCTGATATGCCTTTAGTGCCAGGTGCATCCTAGAAAGAACAAGTGATATAAGTCTGGGACCAACGCACAGATTTGACATTTTTCTGTTAACCTGTTTCCTAATTCCCCGATTCTCTTACCTGCGTGACCAGGACGTGGCCTCTTTGCGGTCTGTGAGCATCATCTCATAGTAGTTGGTGATGTTGCGCTCAATATAATGAAAAGCACGGATGGACATGGTCTCAGACACTAAGTCAGCACGAAAACCGTTGCCACGGTTGAAGGCCATGAAAAAGCTGAGTGCCCAGAGGTA
This sequence comes from Sander vitreus, assembly GCF_031162955.1. Classification (NCBI taxonomy): domain Eukaryota; kingdom Metazoa; phylum Chordata; class Actinopteri; order Perciformes; family Percidae; genus Sander; species Sander vitreus. The sequence goes on along the minus strand of NC_135858.1, from coordinate 11,858,908 downwards.
GTACGTCTCGTCATGTTGCTGAGTTTGCTCTCGAATTAGACTTTCCTGTAGAGGAGACAAGGAAATACAAAGTAATGAGACTATTGTACCTACAACGAGCCTTGTGAAACTTTTACAGAATTGGTCCACAAATGTAGACAGAAACTTAAGAAAGAATTACTCATGAGTCACCTATTGCACATAAACATATCAGACATCTTCTTTCAAAGGATTTTTACGCAACATAGTTTTATAAAAAGGTATTGGAATTTTAACTGTCCTATTTTCCATTTGTATACTACTAAACAAGACACAAAAAGGGTGATTGTTGTATTGGGTCTGGGAGTCTATGCTGCAAAAAATAAGTGTAATGTTACAGCAGCTGACCTTAACAAGGTACATGAGGCGATTGTAGCAGTTCTCCAAGAAGTCCACACAAAACTCTCGCAGGAAGAGTCGAACATTTAAGGCCGAGCGACGTTTGTCCTTACATTCCCGAGCCTGTCGATTCCTCTTGGGAACACGTCTCACTGCTTTGCCCATGTCATGAGTATAGTTTTTGAACTAAAAAAAGAAGAAGAAAAAAAAGATTCATATTCAATAAATACAAGCATCACTGCACCAAGATTGCTTGGTATCACTACAGGAGTTCACTACTCACATTATGAACATTTCTGTGATAAATCACATCTTTGTCCCCAATGGACTTGAGGCCTTGAACAACGTAGGACCCTCCAAAGCGAGAGTGTCTGAAAGAATAACATAGTCACACACACAGACAAACAAACAGAATAGAAGCACCAGTACTTCAAACATATACATATATGTACACATTTTAGGACACAAACCAACGATATCTATAACTAACATGCAGGGGATTTTTCAGGCCAAGTTGGAAAATAAAACACATTTTGGCTCTGGATGGAATAAATAAAGTGGTGACTGTATATAAACTTGATTTTACCTGGTTCCTCGTTGTAATGTGCGGGAGCGTTTGGCTGCGAGCTCCTTCTCCCTCAGTGCCTCCAGCTCCTGAGTGTCTCTGTGCTTCTCTTCTGCTGTACGAGTCTGACCGGCGCTCACCAAAGCTTCCGGCGTCTGTAGGGAAAGAACAAGAGCTCAAACACAGAACAGCTGGAAACCTATATGTGTTCATCGAAAAGGTTCTTCTGTCTAACCTGGTCTCTGAACATCAGGGAGATTATTTCCAACACATGCATACTCCACTGCTGCTCACTCTGGGCCGACGCCAGGAACTTGATCAGGTCATCGAAACCGCTCATGTGAATGGCCCACAGCAGCCTATCATGGATGCTGGCATCATCATCCACTTTCTACAGGAGAAACACAGATTAGGGAAGAAGTACAGGTGGGATGAAGGGCAAAGTCTAAAATACTGTAACTTTAGCTCTGCCTCTTATATGATCACATTGGTATTCACGTTAAAGTCAGACCTTCTCTTCACATGGGTCAGCAGGTACGTGAAGCACATTTCTGACCAGCAGCAAGATCCTCTCTATCAGCAGGTTATCCTCCTCCTGTCTCTGCTCCCAGTCCTGAAAGAGAAAGAGGTGAGTCAAAACAGACATGAAGAAACATGCGGATAAACAGAACAGGTGAAGGTTAACATTTTTTTTTTACCAGTGAAACACTCACCAGTTGTAGAAGTGTGTATAATGTCTCACTTAACATGCCAAACACCGCTTCGCTGGCAAATGCCTGGAAATAAAAGCAGAGGACACAAAAAGTACTTACGGTTATATACGGTACATTTTAAAAGTGAATTACAGTTGTTATTAGAGTAGTAATGGCATAACTTATTATTGTTATACTGAGATCCTAATACCTCTTTACAGGCTTGTAAATGAGACGTCACTTGCAAAAAGTGATGTCTAAACACTGGGTCATCAGGGACTTTACCAAAGCAAAGCATCGCAGGCTGAGTAAGGTTGACCATGAGCCTGAAGAAAAAACAGAGAAGAGTCAGTAAATCTAATGACATGTTTAATACATGTTTAATAAAACAGTATGTGGTACCAGCATGGCAATAATGTATCACAATATTGGCATTGGTCTATCAATAATCCACTTTATAAGATCCTATGACCCTCATGTTATAAATATTCATGAGCATACATTTCAAGTTCAAGAGAGAAGATTCAAGTTAGTTGTTTATACCTGATGCAGGCATCAAATAAGGCTTTGTCTTGTCCATGTTGGATGATAATAGGCAGAAGGTCATTCTGTACAATCTGGCCTGCACCCAGCTGCTGGCGGACGTCCCGAGTGTCATCTTCATGGCGTAAATACCTGATCAAGTCTTTCACACTCTCTGCACACAGAGACAGAACAGTTGGAGAAGGACAGGAGCTTTGCTGTTCTTAATTCATAACATCAATATATTCCCCTTCCCTCTGATGATGCAGAAACAAGTATAGGAATATGTATATCTTTTTTTAAAACTCACCCAAGCAATCAGCTTCTTTGTGATAGGTGTCTCCCTCCAGATAGCCGAGAGCAGTGCACGTTGCCAAGAGCTCGCAATTCATCCTGAATAAGTCCACACACCATCAGACTGCCTGAAGGTGAAGGTTTAGTCTAATCAGCCACACAGTAGGATACAGACAGACCAACACATCAAGATCAACAGAGTAGCTCAAAAAGCTGATTACTATGAACAGATTTTGTGTTAATTAATTAAACTTTATTTATTCCAGTGTGTGTGTGTGTGTGTGTGTGTGTGTGTGTGTGTGTGTGTGTGTAACGGCGAATATGCAGAACACAAATCAACAATAGTAGGAAGAAGACACATGCTTATCTAGTCCTACTCCTTTTTCTAAATTAATCTAATCAAATACTCCATCAATTACATTAACCACCTCTTTGCCTCAGCATCCATTATTCTTTTGGACTAGATCAATCTAATCAATATTTGCTAATGGTCGTGAACCTGCACATAATAATAAACTTTATTTACACAGCACGTTTCATACTGCACATGACATGTTACATTTAGAAGCAGTTAAAACTTTTCGAGCTGGCTCATCTGTCACTTGCAGAGAGGACATCAAACTTTTTTTCAGGTTTGCTTATTAACTGATTGAGTGAATACTAGTGGGTTCTAGGTATAGTTATCTAACGTTAGAGCTTACCAACATTTGTTTCGGCATTACAATGTTCACAGTAACCCACTGGGAACCAACCAGTCCGCTGGTTGGATAATCTAACTCAACGCAAGGTAACGTTAACATTATCACATTCACCAGTAATGACTGTTATTATAAAGTAGCTAGTACACTATTCAGGGGCTTATATTAGCCACGGTATCTAGCTAATCCACAAAGGACGGTTCTTCTCCACATATTGCTAATGTTAATATTATCGGTTAGCTGCAGTTTACAGCAGTCTAACGTTAACGTTAGTCGACCAGAGACTTTTTAAATCTTGGTTCAGAGAAAGAACAACAACACGGATTCATTTACCAGATAGTTTAAACGCTGTTGCTCGACAGGTTCCGTATTCAGAAGCCGGTGGAGTATAACATTAAGAGCTTTCCATCCAATAATAGTGTTGATTTTTAGTCTGATATCTCACAAATCTGAGTCTGACAAGTCTCGCGCCAAGACAGCGAGCGAAAACCCAGAAAGCGGATGTAGAATGTCGTCATTGCGGATACATATTTTGCCCTGAGTTCAGAATTACAGTCCAGGTTTACCTACCAAACAAACTCCAAAACTAACTTAAATCAATGAATTGCCGGTGCCAGGTTGAGGAAAGAAGATATGATTACGACCCGATCCATGATTGACGTTTAGGTGTGCCAAACTTTGAGAATGTAGTGGAATATACTTGCAGTTTGAGCTAAACGGTCGCCTGAGAGGTTGTACGTCGGGCAAAAGAATGCCAGAAAGAAGGAGTTTCTGTTTACAAAGCTCCTTGTATGTTAACGGTTAGTTAGTTACCTAATAAATATATAGTCTATGCCATAGACTGTATATTTGATAGTAGTTGTACCTAAACATCTCCTTTGTTTAATGTAAAGTGTATCCTTGTTATGTCACCATACTGGAGCCACCCATGAGAGCCACCAAGCTAAAAAACAAGCAAAAACATTGTTAAAGGTGAAAAACTTTGGACAACCTGCTGGACAACCAGATTTAATAACAAGTCAGGCCTACGAGAACTGAAGCAACGTGAAGGTAGCCTACTGTACATTTTCTAACCAAGCACAGTTTTCCTAATTAACCATGTGATGTTTTTACAAACCTGTCTGCAGACAAATTTATTATAAGGTTCTTGTGGTTTTGATCGGGCAAGTACAGCTTTAAATACCTGCTTTAAACACATTTGAGAAATTGTATGTATGGTAAAAGTGGTTACCCTTGAGTTTAAAGCTATAGTTTCTGCCGCCCCCATGAGAAATTCTAAGTAATGACAACAAAACTCTCGGCGCGTCCACATGATACAAGCCTTCATTGACAGCGCAGGAAATTAGTAGCCATATAAAAACTAGTACATTCATAATGAGTTATGTGGACAGACAATTTGCGCCAATTAAGTTTATTTGCACTTATTTCGCACATAGTCACTCATCAGTTGTGCCAGATACACACAGCATTGCAAAGCACATTCAGCAAAAGTCTTTTCAGTTGGTCATATTTTCACATATGTTAATAAAGTGGCTTTGCATAGCCCTACAGATGACACAAGTGTAGCAAAAGTTGGGTGGTTTAAATAGCACCAAAGTGACACTGTCTAAAGGGATTCATTCAACATTGCACCTATACTGAGAGACTTTCTGCTAGACGATTTAACACAACTAGTAGGAATGAGGACTATATAGATAAGAGTTTGTCTTTTTTGTTTGTTTTTTTTTTTGCCGGTGAGGGGGTCTTCATTTATTTTATGTATTATTTTCTCTCGTGGCTCTGGCCTTCACACTTTCTAATAGTTTTTTTCTACTCGTCGTCGTTGTCATCCTTGTCGTCCTTGTCGTCCTTGTCGTCCTTGTCGGTTCGGACTGACTCTCTCTCCTTCTCCCTCCTGGATTCCTTCACCACCTGATGGAAAAGAAACAGATTATATAGATTATATATTACAATTATGGAAAAAAACAAATAAAAAAAACATTTATCAATATATATAGCTGGTTATTTTTGTATAAATCATTGTACCTCTCCATCTCTAGTCTCAACAGTCTTGATCACCACAGTCTTCTTGCTCATGCTGCCTGGAGTGTGTTCGTAGTCTGTGAAAAGTCAGATTAAAGCGCTGCTGAGATTTTTACATTCAGAAACATTTGCATTCACAAAATAGAAGTTTCGCTTTTCTGAATTATTTTTTTTTTTTTAAAGATTCACTTTGAAGGTGGAACTCAGGCACCCCTGGTTTCAAATTACTAAATAACTCCTGGTTGAATCGACAGTACAATGATCCACAACTGACTCCCAAGGTGCATTTTGTTGTTTTAATGTTTTAATTACAGAGCTTAAAATGAAATTACATCCGCTGCTAAGGGGCGGAAGTTAAAGATTATGCTTTTGTACAATTTTAATACAATTGGCAGCTTAAATCAATTTCTTTTTGGATTCTGGGTAAATGTTAGATGAATTCAGCAACTGTGTCAACGTGTTTTGTTCCAAACTGCTGTGACAACTCTGATTCGCATTTCCGTCTTGCTTCTTCTCCATAGCAACGGTGGCTGCGGCTCATGACTATTTTAGAGCAATCCCCCATACCAATAGTTAGAAATTAATAATTTTACCTAAACCTACTGGTCTGTTACATTATCCAAGGTTTACTGCATTTTTATGTTAAAGTGGCTATATGTAACTTTCAGTTTGTGTTGATTCTAGCGGCCGCTTTGGACAAAAGCGGTAGTGTTTTTACCACACCTGCTGTCGTAAAGGTCCTTTCTTTACGGTGCTGTATTGCCCACTGTAGATTATTGAGTTAACGGTACGGCGAGGTCTATTTAGTTGCTAATAATGTTTTGCTCAGACAGAAAATCATTCATTTACAATAAAAACTTTACAGATGAAGAAGTTACAGATGCATCGTTGCTCTTCAAGTGTAGCATACGGTAACTTAGCCTACTTTGGATGTATCGTGAACTAAACCGGATAACACTGTCACCGTGTCACGAGCCAAAGCATTAAGAGTTTGTTGAAGCAACCAACTTAATAATAACTTAGATGAATATAGCACATTATATGAAACCCAGGGACACTTTACACAAGTAACGTTACGAAAAGAAAATAGTAAGCGAACACAAACACGGACTAAAAGGAAAACGTTGGCGCTAAATGGAAGGGGGACGTAATTTAATGTCGGCTACTGACGTACAACCACATCGCGGACTGTAAAGTTATTTCATGAATGAAATAGACATATTACATACTTGAGGGCCAATTAGGGGGTGGTTTTGAATAATTTACAATCCCGTAATTCTATATCTAAATCTGTGACCCGTCAGAATGTGTTACTGTAGCGCCGTCTAACTGCTAAAAATCTAACCCGGGCAGATGCCTTACCAAAAACTATATAAAAATAGCGTTCCTTTCACTGTTAGTCTCGTTTGCTGTTATTTAAGGCCATTGTATGAAAAATGACACAGCTTTAGAAACATTAAAAAGTTACATATAGTCACTTTAAGTAATATTAGGAAAACATTTGAAATGGGAATAGGCCTACATAATGGGGGGAAACGTATTAGAGAATCAGTGGCTCCTCACATGTTGCAATGCTATATGGTAAAAAGGATTTTAATCATGTTATATTTTGGAGAAAGAGAACTATAGCTTACCTCGCTCGCCTTGGTAACTGCTCATGCCAATATTGAGCATGGGAAGAGTAATCCTGAACAGGGGATATGAAAGCTGGGTGTGAAAACTTGCTTTACTTGAGGTTAGACTTGCATATCAATTACTCTGAGGTTTGTAATTGACTAAAAACTAGACAAGAAACAAAACAATAACATTTTTGGCTGTCAGCAAGAAAATCACAATAGGTATTTTATTAGTTTATTTTATAAGTACAGCTGCATTCTAGATACTGCCCATCTTGTCTCTAATCAGGAGAGAAAAGTGATAAAAGATTTTTTTTAAATCATGTAAAAACAGCAAAAAATTTAATCTGAGACACATTTTGCTCTCACCTGCTCTCCTCCCCCTCCAGCAGTTTACGGTAAGTTGCAATCTCAATGTCCAAAGCCATTTTGACATTGAGGAGGTCCTGGTACTCCCGAAGGTGGCGAGCCATCTCGTCCTTCAGGTGGCGGATCTCATCCTCCAGCCTTCCTACATTGTCCTGGTAGTTGCCGATCTCATTGCCAAATTGGTCCTCCATTTCACGCATCTGTCTCAGCAGAGCTTCATTCTGAGAAACACAGTAGCAGATACGGTGCAATAAGAGGGTGTAATGTGTATAATCATAGATTATAGATTATTATACACAAAGGACAGGTGTTTTTTTGGTCTCACCGTGTTCTTCAGTGCATCAATTTCACAGCTAAGAGACTGAATCTGCCTCCTGGACTCATTGGCCTCCTGCTTGGCCTGCCTCAGATTATCAGTGTTGCGCTTTGCAGACTCAGTCAGATCATTAAACTGCAGGAACAAAAGATGCAGCACACAATAATGAATATGTGCTTATATGTTCATGTGTTACTGTCAGTTTGTCTCTCTGCCTACCTTGGACTTATACCAGTCCTCAGATTCCTGCATGTTCTTCAAGGCAATGGTCTCATACTGGGCCCGGATATCCCTCAGAGCACCAGTTAGGTCGGGCCTGGCGGTGCTGCTGTCCACCTCCATCTTCAGCTGCTGGGTCTGGACACTCACTTGTACGTCCTGGATTTCCTGATAATACCAAGATATGGACAAAATATTGTCAGAAAAACTATTGCACTATTCTTCCATTGCTTTGCGTTGCTTGGTTGTCAAAAGTGCCAGTGCAGTGGTATCCACCCACTCATTTGTTTAACCTAAAAAAAAGAGAATAAAATCATATTTCACAAAGTGACACTTACTGAAGACAGTGTCTCGCATTGCCACACCTTCCTCCACAGCGCTGCGGAGGAGGGTCGAAAAAGAGTTCAACATTCTAGACTTTATCAAGAGGTGAGGAAACCAGTTATATTAACAATAGTCTTGCATTGCCAGACCTTCTTTCACAGCGCGGCGGAGGAGGGTCTGGCTAGTCCACACAGCATTCCGGGATGGGAGAGAAACGTGCTCTGGTTTATTGGCATTTCTTTAAACCAATCCCAATTGTCTTCGGCGGCGCTAAGCACTGAGCGGAGCCACGGTGCCTCAGCAAAATAGCCTCGGGAAGGAACTTGTTTTGGTGGAACGTGTACTTTCAAAAGTTGTTTTAGTCATGCAACAGAAAACTCAGATTGGAAAGATAGTCTAGCTAGCTGTCTGGATTTACCCTGCAGAGATCTGAGGAGCAGTTAACCATAGTCCACCGGAGTTTAAAATGGCAACACAAAAAAAGCGGAAGGTGACGGACATCTGGCCGAAATGAGGGGCATCCGGCGGAACAATCCCGGAAATAGACTAGTTGTATATTGACTAGTAATATAGACTAGTTGAGCGCATACAATTACTCTGCAGCATCTCTGGCGCTTGTGTGTGTGTGTGTGTGTGTGTGTGTGTGTGTGTGTGTCACTTACTTCATCATGGAGCTTCTTGAGGAATTCAATCTCATCCATCAGAGACTCGATCTTCCTCTCCAGCTCCAGACGGGACAATGTGGCATCATCCACATCCTAATTTTTATGAGACAAACACTGTTAAATAAATAAATAAAAAGTAATTAAACTAAAGACAAAAAAAAAAAAAAAACACCAATACACCATTTGATTTGTGAGCATTTGCAGCCATGGGGGAAAAGTATTTCAATAAAAAAGTGCTTTGCAGCAGTCTATATCAATGGCATTTATAAATCTGCCCCGTCATATTACATTGTCACTATTGTAGAAGTGTTGGAGATGGGGAGCAAAGCTGTCCATTTTGACCTGTTATCAGAGCCTGAGGACGCTGCAATCAATAAGGTAATCATGGTCCAGTGAGCTGAGTGTTTACCTTGCGGAAAGCAACCAGGTTATGCTCAGCATCTGCCCTCTTCTGGGCCTCTTCCTCCAACCTTGAGGACAAAGGAGCGAGACAAAATATTTCAAACAATGTACAGGTTTCCTTCAGGTTCCAAGAATGTCCTATTTACTAAAAGGGGAGAGAGAACATGTTGAATTTGTCCAAGAACTCCCTTTCTGTCTAAGGTTGCACCGAGGCATCAGCTGGCAAAAAGCACTCTGGATCAATTTGTTAATTCACTGTCCTGTAAAAAGGGTTTGGGAGTGTGCCCAGTGGGATCAGCAGCTGCTCCTTTCAGCTAATGTGGTTTCACTACAGTTCAATAAGGTCATCTGCACACACTCAATAATGTTATGTACACACAGTTCCCATCTTTTAAAAAAAATGTAAATGGTCATTTTAGTATTGAACTAAAATTGGGAGCGTGAATGGTTGTTTTTCTCTATATGTCAGCCCTGTGATAGTCTGACAACCTGTCCAGGGTATACTTTGCCTCTAACCCAATTGGCTGTTCCTGCAAGAATGAACAAAATTCAATGAAACAAAGATATTTCATAATGTTCTAGCAAACTTAGTTACAATCCATGAGTCACCGTGATGACTCATCTCAAATTATATCACAATGCACAATAGGCACTTTTGCTCATTCTCTGACTGATTGGCTCCATCTGTCCTGTCAGACAGAAGTCATGTCCAGACTGGACATAAAGTAGATTAGTGGGAAAAGCATCACATAGTGGGTCCTGCTTCCTCATCTTTAATTCATGTTGCGTTACAGGGGTCCTTTTGTCCTAATGGGGTCTCTGGCACCATCCCATCAGCACAGAGGGACACTGAAAACACACCTAATGGAGTCACTGAGTCACATTGATTTTTCCTGACGCTATTCTTACCACGCCTGAAACTCTCTTCCTCTGGTCCCATTTCCTCTCTCTCTCCCCTCCACACACCTCAGCCCGCCCCACCCTGTGTCTATCCATTCATCCATCCCCCTCTTAGTATGATCTCAGAATGTGAATACATAATTGTGTGTGTTTCCAAAAGTCCATACATTTGCATTATTTTAGGGTAATCACTAAACACTTCCTTATCTAATTTGGCATCAAGTACTCTCATGTGCTGTCATGTACTGAGGCTTTCCTTCTTGTTTTCATTGAATCATGCCAGTGCACAAAATATTCAGTAAACATATAAACTCAAATACATAGAAACAGTCTCATGTGCAAGATGCAGTGCACTGTCCTGTATCATGCTGCCGCTTTGTGGTGTCCGGTCCGCACATGTGCCACGCCCTACATCACCATCACTACCACACCCCCGGCTAAACCTGTACAAAACAGTTACGAAATATTGGAAGAAAGAGAATTTGACCTTTGACTTTGTTGGGACAATATGGTTTGGAACATGATGCAACTTTCTCTGAAGTCATATGTTCTGTATTGGTTCTGTTTGCTTGAGACAAGGATATTCCTATCTATCTATCTATCTATCTATCTATCTATCTATCTATCTATCTATCTATCTATCTATCTATCTCATTTCTTCATGCATCATACTTTTCTTTCTCATCATGTTGGTACCAACCTCTGCTTGAGCAGGACCACGTCTTCAGCCAGGTTGTCCCTCTCCACTTGGTAATGGTCCCTCTCCTTTCCGGTGGCATCCAGTTGGCGGCGCAGGTCCCTCACCTCCTCCTGGAAGATCTCAGAGGCACGACTGGGCTGACCATGCTGCTGCTGGCCCTTGAACTGGTTGAGCTCCTGCTGCAGTGCACCATTCTGCTGCTCCAGGTAGCGCACCTTCTCGATGAAGCTGGCAAAGCGGTCGTTGAGCTCCTGCAGCTCGGCCTTCTCGTTGCTGCGGGTGGTTAGGAACTCCTGGTTGATGGCTTCAGACAGGGTGAAGTCCACCTTGTCGTAGGAGAGGCGAGGGGGTTGGGCGCTGGAGCGAGAACGATGTTGTTGGTAGGTGGTGGAGCGGGATGCAACCACGGGTGACATTGAACGCATATAGCGACCCCCAGAAACGGGCATACGGGAGGATACAGGGGAGTAAGAGGACATGGAGATGGGGTGTGGGCTTCCAAAGGTGCGCCTGTAGGAAGTTGAGGTATGCATTGAAGAGTGGCTCATGGTTGGTCTCGTTCTGTTCTGAGAAGAGAGAGCTGGAGGCTTGGAGATGCTCGTGATGCAACAGTACATCAGACTGAAGAGTGCTGTGGGTTTTTATGCACACAGGCTGGCTATCCCATCATCCTGACACAGCCCCCTCCCTCATTTCTCCTCACCCCACCCACATGAATCCTTCCTTTCTCAATCACTCATGAGCATACAATCTTTGGCCACTCCCTACCCTTTAGAGATAGACCCTGCCTCTCTCTGTCTCGACAGCTCCACCCTTTTTATCAGAGCACTTGGCAGGAGGCCAGACTGGCTTCCACATTTCTGCTTTGATATCTAAAGATGTCTCCTCACTTCCTCCCATCCTCGCCTTCTCTAATGCATGCCCTCATTGACACTTGTTCACTGGTTACTCAGTCAGTCAGTTTTGAGTCTTGTTTCTCCACATGATTCATATATACTGTATATATACAGTATATGACATATATATATATATATATATATATATAAATAATATATTTCTTTTCTGTCAAGCAATTCTAATTCTATTAGGTTTACATTCTTGTCTTTTCAAAGTCATAGTTAATATTTAATAATAAGCTATTGCACTGATCGATTGATCTTTTGTACTACTACCATTGCACACAGTCTGCCTTGGCACCTTTAACTCTTAAAATTTCTGTGAGTGATGTTTAGAACTCTTTAATTTTCTGTGAGTGATTTTTATGTATGTGAGATATATGTGTGTTTGTTGCGTTATGGTTGTCTAAGCTACCGGATGCCTAAAATTTCCCTCGGGATGGATAAAGTATCTATTTATCTATCTATCTATTTATCTATCTAGCTATCTATCTATCTATGATTTCACTCTTACTTGCACATGTAATGTTCTTAACTTTACTATCAAATGTGTGTGTCAAAGATTCTGTTACCTGGTTCTAAATAAGAAACTGTGAAATTGTAGCCTAAATTGAATCACTTGGATACATTGAGTTAATTCTTCTCCCCCTCCATCTGTCTCCCTTCCTTTCTCCTCTCAGTCTCTCTGTCTCTCTCTCCTTTTACAGTAATGGAACACTTTATTGATATTCTGGGCGTCTGGTGCAGAGCCATGACTCTGCAGTTATTCTATTCTTTTCAAATGCATTAGATCCAGTTGTCCCTGTTAGTAGAGTAAGAGTTGTCAAAACCCTGTCATTATTTCTGGTGAACAGGTTTTTGGCAATGTTGTATGAAGTCTGAATCAGGACTTAATGATGACAGGTCAAAGAATAGTGACTGGTGTTATAGCAACAGTCCCAGCTACCCAACACAAATAATTAGCAGTTTAGGACGACATTATAAAAATGTTTTATTGTTTTGAGTTTAATATAACTTTTAAACCTTTAAATCAGAAAAGAAAGTATTTTGCTCTTGACATATGGTGTTATAATTTATCTTTATCATGGACAAAAAAGTGCTATAAAACCATCAGTAGTGTATTAGTTAGTTTCTTTCTCTGCAGAGATGTGTGAGTCCTATTTGCAAGGTTGAACAACGAAGTGCGTGGACATTTATGTAACATTACTAAATCAACCACTGAGGCAGGGCTTTAGTCTTAACTTGAAATGAAATGGCAAGCTTGCAGCAAGATTCATAAACACTATTTAATACTGGTATGCTTCTAATATTCTGTGAGGCAGCACCTTCAAATCATTGTGCAGTGTGTGTGTGTGTGTGTGTGTGTGTGTGTGTGTGTGTGTGTGTGTGTGTGTGTGTGTGTGTGTGTGTGTGTGTGTGTGTGTGTGTGTGTGTGTGTGTGTGTGTGTGTGTGTGTGTGTGTGTGAGGTGCATGGTCATTTTAATGCAGACAGGCTACCTCTCTAATATAAAGTTGACGTAATTCTGAGCATGCTCTGTTGCGACTGGGTGTGGTATTGTCTTCCCTTTGTGTCCTCAGGGATGCTTGGCACCTTGAATCCTGTCCGTTTATGCTCTTTTGTATCTAATATAATACACAACTAAATATATCATATTATAAATATAACATATTGTTTCTCTTTTAAACATACACACTGTTACATATCAAACCGCAGCCTTTATTTTGACCTGTACTCAGCGCTTTTTCTAATTAAATGTAACTTTGGGTTTCCTCTTCCTGATGGAGCATCTGGAGCACACTGAAATAAAAGTATAGTTATCTCTTCTTCTGTCTGTCATTCACAAACACGCACTTACACACTTGAGTTTCCTCCCCCTGGGTTTGCAAGGCTGCTACTGCCAATGTCTGGCTCTCTGTGCAATAAATGGCCCATGTTAGTCTTAGCTCTGTAATCTAATCAACCTGCTTTATGGTCAGTAACTCGCTCCGCTCTCTCCCTCCCTCTCTGTCTCACCGTCTGTCTCACGCTCTCTGCTCAGAGCACATGTTTCTTTCCATTCTTTCCCCAGATCAAATCTGTCTACAGTATATGTCAAGGTTTCTTATCAGTGTTAGGACAAAATCTGCATTTCTACACTTTAATTAATCACATGCATGTCAGAGATACATACACACACACACACACACACACACACACACACACACACACACACACACACACACACACACACACACACACACACACACACACACACACACACACACACACACACACACACACACACACACACACGTTCAATGATTCAGTAATTCTAACCATCAGCCAGATGTTACCATAAGCAATTGATCCTTCTGGTTCTCAGAGAATTCCCGAAGGGGCCATAAATTCAATCATGCTTCTTCAACAGTGTCATGCTGGAATATCTGTTCCACGTATTGAACTCACAATACGTGTGTCATGTTTCATACCTAAGCCGGCATTTAGATATCTTAGTCATATGGGATAAAAGGGAATACACATATTGTGTTGTGATTTCATTTTAGGCCGTGGGTTAGATTTACCCTATGTTCATATATGAGGTCTTGGGTGTGGTCTCTGATAAGAAATCTTATCAAACTTGTGTCCTGAACAGCAGTCAGTAATGACAACAGCACAGAGGATGCTTCATTGAAAACTGAGCTTACAGCATCATTTTCAGCTGTAATTTTGTTTTTGTCATTCTGACTTTGATGACTTATAGTGGTATTAATCACAACCCTGTTGCTAGGCAAGAAAATCCCTATTAAACTATTCTGCAATTCACCGGATTACATTCAATGCTCGTCAACAATGCCTACATGTCAACTATGGTTAGGTTATGGAAAGATTGTGGTTAGGGCAAATAAACTATGGTTACTGTATGGATATAAATTAACTTGGGCTGAGTATTCATTTAAAAATATATACAGTTATCTGTGAGTGCAAGTTGCATATTGCAGCCTATAAACCACGTTTACAAGACAACAGAGTTAAAGTATTTAGTTTTATATGTGTATAACATTTCCATCAAGTGGTTAATGTAATAATGTTTCACATGCTATAGATTTCTTTTTTAATAATTCATTAAGAAGAAAGAAATTAGTTGTTGAATGTTTTAAATCAAACGTGACTGACACTTTTAGGATGGTAATATGTGTAGAATGTAGTGGGGGTTGAGGCTGAGGTACACTTGAAACGAAAAACTTGATACATCATGTGACAAATGTTACCAATGTAGAAAATAAAAATGTGTGTCAGAACTGGTTAATGTACTGTATATGCTGATTTTGTACTGCAGCAAGACTTATCGCTACATCCTTGACTGTGGTAGGTTTCTGCACTGTAGAGGACAGATGAAGGAAACTGCATCCCTTTTAACATCAGTTGCTAGGGAGTGGTGGGCAATAAAGAATCGTTCAAATGAATAAGAGCTGTGTAGCTGCTTCTGTGGTGTCCACCCACTGACCCATCTCCAGGTTCACTGTCCAGACAGGATGGAGCTTGCTGATGATTCAGCCAGTTTGAATGAGACAAGTGGTGAGGATGCTGGGACCTATTAAAAGCTGCAGGCATGGTAAGATCCGGGAGGGCTGTCAGGTCCAAGATAGAGATCATCATGTGAAAAATGATGGCCTTCCTGCAGAGCAGTGGGGTCTTGTTGTGGCTGCAGTGCACGTCCAGAGTGAACTGAGATGGCTGAACAACACTTAGTACATGTGACCTAGAGACATGTTAAGGGTGGAGGATGATTAACGGCTGTGTTTGTGTAATTACTTTAATGGAGCACTGCAGTGTTACACAAGTTTATTGGAAGGATATTCATTTGGAATATTTATGTATGTAGGTAAAGAGAGAGAGAAGTAAGAAAGGACATTGTGGTAAGAAGTAAGATAGGACATGAGTTAAATAACATTCACATTAAAGCAGAAAAATATGTACTTAAAAACTACAGTACACCAGTTTCCTCCTGATGTCCTAAATACACAGTATGCTCCTGTTTGATCCCAAATGTAATGCCCCAAACCTTAGATTCCCACTCTAGTGCAATAATATAATAGACTCAATTTTAAATTCTGTAAATACATACATTAAGTAAACCGCCTTCACTTTCTTCACACCTTTACGTGGATTCATGAATGCAAACAACAATTCCAAGATCCATCCTTTCTTTTACTTCTTCATCCTTCCATATGTTTGTTTCCACTGTGTAGGCCAGGCCATAGCTTCTTCCATTAAAGATTTTGCTGCACTGACATCATCTTTTTTCCTGCACTGCAGTGTTTCACATGATGTTCGTGTTACGACCAGCAGCTCGTTGTCAGCTCAATGCATGAAGGCATCCCGCAACATCGAAACAAATCGCAGAGAGCGGAACATGATGGTATTTTTTTAGCGCACTCAGCTGCAGTGATCCTGAGACCACACCACTTCCTGAGCACATCTCTGCGCCATCTAAATGCCTGCTGAGACCATGTGAAACGTTTATGACATGCCATATTTAATTAAGTGATTTGCTGCAGTCCAAACAAGGCATATTTTGTTGTTTTAAGAATTTTATAATATTATTTTTGAGTGTTATGTGTTGGTGTTTTGTCTAAATGTTCTTTCCCTATCTAATCCAATGTAAATTTAATCTAATCTGTGACTCAAATGTGTGATATATTCTGCCTATCCATTCAACTTCATCCTGGGTCAGGTCGTGGGGGCAGCAGCTCCAGCAGGGGACCCCAAACTTTCCCTTTCGACACATTAACCAGCCCTGACTCGGGGATCCCGAGGCGTTCCCAGGCCAGTGTGTGCCCATTTTACCATTTTATTTATGCTTTTCTTTAAATGTAAAGTTGTTGTAGTAGATTAGACCTTATGGGTGTTTAGCCTAATGATCTTAAGAGTTTTTTATTTAAACCTGTATTCATTCTTTCTTCATCTCCAGAGTAAGGTCTGACTACACAGCTTATCATTCTGGGATATGGGAAAAACTCTGGCTTGTTTGCATTTTTTCAAACCAATCACAATTGTCTTGGGCAGCGCTAAGCCCTGGATGCAGCGACGGTGCCCTTGCAAAATAGGTATCCGAAGCGGAGGAAATGCCTTAAAGCTTTATCCCAGCACTGTACATCCGGTAAACCATCTGGCAAACAGTTGCCATGATTTACATATCCAGCAGATAGAGATCAACATTCACATTCATCTGGAGTTGCATTTCTGAATGTAAGTTCAATATTACATTTTCTTTTAGCTCAGTTTTGGTCTCCACCAACTCTTGTGCTGGCTTTTTATATCTGTGATGGTAGTGACAGTTGGTTTATCAGTGCTTTTTTGTTGAAAACAGCTGCCTGCTGCGTCTAAAAGCAACGCTTATGAGAGTGCTGAGAGTGAAATCACAAATATCACATGCAAATGCAAAGGAAATAAAAACTTTATGGTGACAACAAAGTTCCACTTTATTCATTTCAGGGTAGCAAACATATTAATGTTCTGTGATATAAGTGATTTAAATTACATTATAAAGAAAGTGAACTGAATTGTGTTAACATTGATTTTCCAATTGGTTTAGTATAGATAGGCCACAAATAACAGCACAAGTTATGGCTTCTATAACCTACCAGTGTCAATTAATACAAAATACCATAGGTCAAAATAAATATCACTTTCCTCTACAAATGTTTCAACATTCTTATGACACTTCTTTATTCCACACTTGACTCCTTTCTATTTCTACATGTTGTTGTACAGAGGGCTGGCTCACTTAACTTGGTTCACTTAATTGGTTCTGGTTAAATACATTGACTGGGAGTTAGAGTGTTAACAGTTAGATTATTATGTGTATGAAGTCAATATTGTAGCGGATGTTGTAGATGTTGAGTGCCTAAGCTGATGATGATATTCACACAGTCCTCCCCTGAAGCAGTGGACGACTCTCTCCAGGTGACTGTCTGCTCAACAAGTTCCACAACATCAAAGGCACAGATGTTACCGCCGAGCTGCCTCCATTACTGTCACCATGGTCTTCTCTTAGTGGCTGATACTGCTTGAACCGCCTGTTAAAAACATGAAACAGGTGAGGAAAGTTCACTAATGAAAAAGTTAAATGTATAAGTTTATATGGCATGAAATAAAGGCCAACATGTCAAAAAGAAACAAAATCCTAAAAATTAAACAAGAAATGAAAACTGTAAAAAAAAAAAAAAAAAAAAAAAGAAGCTATAATCGCTTTGGTGATTCCTTAACTTTTTTTAAATTTATAAATTAAATTAGTAAATTAGGTACTCACCTGTACATCAAACCAATACAACAGATAACACAGGCGAGAACCATAACCCCCAGGACTGTGGCTGCAGTTCCAGCTGGGGAACCACCGGAGGCTGAAATTGAAGCACATCATACAAATGAGAGAATAATCTATAGATTGAGTACTTTAGTGGTTATTAATTCATTTTTCTTCCACCCACCTAATGTTACACTGACTCTAGCACTTGCCATAGCAAGACTGACATCATTGGTCAAAGAGACATTGATGCAAAATACTCCAGAGTCATTGAAGAACTGACGAAGGACCATTTCACAGTCTGGAGAGGGTGTAGCTGCATTACAGATTGTTGCCACCGGTGTGATACAGTCAGCATCTGAAATGACTGTGCAGACCTCACTTGGCAGACTGAAGGAAGGACAGTGAAGATGCAAAGACATTTACAAGGAGAACAATCATAAGTGGATAAATTATTCTTATAAACGTGTTTTTTGTGCTAAACATAATACATAATAACAATTTACATATCAGCCTCGGTGTACGCTCACTAGAAGATCATTGTTATAAAGACCATTAGTCCAAATCAATACACTTTTAATGTTTGGCTGAACAGCAGTAAGTGAACCTCTTTACTGTGTCTGTGTGCTCTCTATATTGAGTTGATACATTTTACTGCTCACCTTCCCTGACAGGTAATGGTGACGTCCACAGCTTTCTGATCCAACTCAGTCGCAATTGCTACAACGTTGGACATCTGTACAATCTGTACACTCTCAATACCCTCTGCAGGGTTGAAAAGGGCAAAAAGAGAGATTTTAACACTAATAAATCATACTGTTTCTATTGAAGCAAAATATCATCTGTTGAGGTTTGAACTGCCATGGTTACAAAAACTGTATTGACTTACGGACAACATCTAGAGAAGTGGCGAGGGAGCCATAACGGTAGACCATGCAGTCAGCTGTCAGCTCTGGTGCTTGTCTTTTAGCCACAACGAGGGCAACCTGTGCTGGATCTGTTTCGACCTCTGCTTGAACTTCACCTTCAGCTGCAACGGCCTCTTCATTGCCTGCTGGTTGCTCTGGAAAAATCACAGAATCTTTTGTCATAATACTTTTGTTGCAAGAGCCATCTTTTTATTTTGTGCATATTTATTTTAGTTTACAGAAAAAAACTCACCTGCAGGAGCTGCAGTAGCTGCAACTTCATTCTCAGTTGCCTGTACTTCGGCCTCTGTATCATCAGCTGGTGCTGCCTCTTCTACAGCTGTGGTCTCAGTGGCAGCAGGAGCTACAATGTTATCAGCAGGGGCTTCTGTTTCAGCTTGTACAACCTCTGCAGCAGCCTCAACAACAGCAGCATCGACAGCAACAGCATCGGCATCAGCAGCAGCAGCAGCGTCGGCAGCAGGTACATCAGCAGCAACAGCAGCATCAGCAGCAGGGACATCAGCAGCAGCAGCAGCATCAGCAGCAGGGACATCAGCAGCAGCAGCAGCAGCATCAGCAGCAGGGACATCAGCAGCAGCAGCAGCAGCAGCAGCAGCATCGGCAGCAGCGACATCAACATCAGCAGCCACATCACCTTCTTGCTCTACAGCTACTTCTGCTGCAGGAGCAACAGTGACAGTGCCAGCAACCTCAACTACAGCTTCTTCTCCCTCTGCAACAGGTGCAACTGAAGCAGCAGCATCAATCACAAGCGCATTTTCTTCAGTTGCATCTGTAAGCACTGCGGTTTCATCTGCAGCTGCTGTATCAGCATCTGCCGGCTCTTCAGCTGCAGGTACGACAGGGTCAACAGTGGCCACCTCACCTGCAGCTAGATCTGTGTCCTCGGCAGCAACATCTGCTTCTGCAGCAGGGGCAGCAGGGGCAGCAGGGGCAGCAGGAGCAGCAGGGGCAGCAGGGGCAGCAGTGTCAGCGGGATCTTGTTCCTCTAGAACAACAGCTGCGTCGACTCCTGCAGGTGCTACTGAGGCGACCTCTACTGCCTCTGTGTCAACAACCGCTTCTCCATTTTCTGCTTCAGCTGGCTGCACTGAAGCAGTGAGTGGAGTGGTCTCAGAAGCAGGAACGTCCAAAGCAATTGCATCTCCTCCCTCGGCTGGTGCTGCTGGGTCAGCTGCAGGGGTGGAGGCCATCACGACTACTGCTGTAGCAGCAGAGGCATCAATAGGAGCAACTGAAAGAAAAGTTTAAAACAACTGAGCAAAACTTAGTTCAGACTTCTTATAGGAAAGCATGTATGTCTAAAAGATAAAAGGGAATTGGTAGTTTAAAATCTCACCAGCAGTGGGGTTTCCGCAGCCATTGGAGATGCTTGCCATCAGGACCACCTGAGGTTTGAAGGTTCCGACAGTGAGGTATGTGTGTGTGACAGTGGTTTCTCTGGAGATCAGAGTACCAGTGCTGTCACCAAAGTCCCAGCTGAAGCTGATGTCGGCGCCGTTGAGATACTGGCTGGGATCATGGAGCTTGACGTTGAAAGCAATGGCTCGGTTCTGGATGAAGTTCTGGTCGTCCTGGTTTACATCGTTGACTTGGGCGAGTGAAATAGTGAAGGGAATCTGGTCTGATAACGGAGTAAAAGACGAAGAGCTGTTATGATGAGGATTGTTAAAGAAAAAACAATATTGTAGAATAACTTTCCTCAAGTTAGGTTAGATAGGTAACCTGTGATGGCGAAGACCGTGGAGGCGTAGCCGAGAGGGATAAATGTGTCTTTGCCACGGCTGTGATAGATGACAACCTCCATGTTGTAGGAGCCTAGGGGGACGTTGTCTGTTCCAATAGTAAGGGAGGAGGATGGTCCGTCTGCCACCTGCCAGTAGCGCCCTTGAATAGAGCAACATTGTGTTTATTTAGAGTGAATGTTTTTACAGCAAAATTAATTGAAGTCACACATTTTGGAGACACTCCAGGTGTCACTTTCATTATATAGTACATGAGATGCAATTGTAATAGTAATCAAGTAATAAAAAAGGTCTGTCTTTGATTTGTTGTGAAAGACAAACAGCAAAAAAACAACAATAAACAAAAAAATCTGAATTGTGCTAAAGAACAGACTCTTTTTTTTTTTTTTAAACAAAACTTGGAAGAATGTCCCCAAAGTTTATGAAATTTAGCACACAATGGCTTCTTCTTAGATGGTTGTGTGCTTTGCGATTGATTGACTGAATGGTGTTAGACTTCATGACTTGTTTACCAAAACAGGTAAGCCTGATGATATAAAATAAAAATGGCAAACTGAGACTACTGTTGTACGTCTTGCAGATAATATTAACTATTTACAGAATAAGTTAATAAGATCATGTTATTGAGAACAGCACAATTAATACATGTGTTTTCTGCTACAGTGTGTCTTTAGATGGAACAGGTGATGACAAATATAATTGTCAGAGATTAGCACAGATAAGATGTAAGATAAGACTAAAAAGGATTTGTTTGTGATACGGCCTGGGGCAAATGCCTTCGAGGAGAAACCTACCCTATATTCTTTCACACCCCCCTTTGTCTGTTCTTTGTCTCTATGGCAATTTTACGTAATAATGTAATGTAGTCAAAGCTGCATTTGGAAGATTTGGGTGTCCTACTGCAGCATTAATTACAGCTAAGGAGCAGCCTAAGTTTTTAACAGACTAAATATTATAAAAATGTAATAGCTTTACCCCATGTCTTCCACACAAACACGTAGCTGGGTTTCTTGTTCTGGCTCCTGGAGAACGGTGTACCATCAGGGAAAACTCCAGTCGACTGGGTGCCCCGGTCAGGATACACAGCCTGACCCTCCTGGTACTGTTGTCCTGAAAAAAGACGACCGCCATAGATCATACATCAATAGCAATAACAGATGTGATGATTCAAACTATAACACTACATGTCAATATGAGACAACACAGGTAAAAAATAAAATAGTAAGAGTAAATTTGTCCTAGAATAATGAAACTAGCACAATTTCAAAATCACATTGGTTCAATTATGATAGTCAGTGTTTTAACTGGTAATTCACAGAACAATGTGTTCTTTTTTATAATCATTTATACATTCTTTAATTAAATACTATTATACTATTTTTTTTTTAAACCAATTTTTATATGAAAAGTCTAAAAAGCAATTGCATTTCTTTAGAAAAGACCATGTCAAACACTTTTTATGACATGAAGATCATTTTGTAGTCAAATCAGTTGCTTTACTGGAAAGCTATTCTTACCATTGATGGTGCAGTTTTGCGCCCAGACCACCTGGCCATCAGGGAGTGCTGTCTGGTTTGGTGGGAAGTTAAGATTAATATTGAAGGTTGCTCTTGCTCCAGTCAGTGTGGGTGCATCATTTTTCAGATCAAAAGTTACTTCACCACCTGGGGTAAAAAAAAAAAGATTACTCATGATTTAACATATTTAGATTGACTGGCAGACAGAATTTTGTAAAAAAAAAAAAAAATCAGTTTTGAGAAATAGAGGAATACGGCCTCACCAAACCAACAGTTCCTGAATCTCTGGTCTCCATCTTTCCACACCGGATACATCCGTGAGTTCCATGAGCGATAACGTGTGAACTGACTTCTAGGCCCTGGAAGAAACATCTTTCAGGAAAAGAAGCTACATCTTGCAACTCATGCTATTATTCCAAGTATCATCAATAACCAACACATTATTTTTTTTAAAAATCCTTCCTCAGCTGCAAAAATGTATTTCAGTTTTCTTTGTGTCGATCATATATTTATATTTTGTTTGGCAGATACCATGAACTACTAATTACAGTAGAATTTGAGTTGTGTTAAAAGAGGCACAACTTCTTTGTTATCTTGGACTTTTTATATTTGCACTCTTCACACTTTGTATTGCAACTGTTATAATCAAGCAGATTTTGAACTTAATATAGATGCTTATGTAAACGAGAGCAGGTCCGTGTTTTTGGTGTTGAGGAGGAGTAAGAAGTGTGAGGGTTCTTAACGTTGGGAGTCACACGACCTGCAATCCCCCTCAATCCCTTTCATGTGACTATCAACTGAGCAGCAGCATCAGTAATCCCAGTGAGAGGAATGAGGGATCCCAGTCAACTGGCTCACTGGGTTTTTTTTCTCAGTTTATGGTGTGTGTGTGTGTGTGTGTGTGTGTGTGTGTGTGTGTGTGTGTGTGTGTGTGTGTGTGTGTGTGTGTGATTTGCATGAAATACCCTCACAATAACACGACAAATGGTCTTCAAATTTCCAAGTGAGAAAACAACATTATGAATTACAGTACAGTATCACACACCTTAGAACATATTTGAGGATATAGTCATGAATGCAAATTGGCTTAAAAAACAGCATAAAATTGGCATGTAAAAGTTTGTCCATCTTCCCTCTCTTTAACAGAGTGTGGCGTGTGTGACAGACCAATCTATTTGCTGGTCAATTTGTAGTCCAAACAAAGAAATACTAAAATGTTACCATGTAATTGAGGGGAAAGCAGAAATGTGTTAATTTACATTAGTCACAGAAAAAGAAAATGAATTACTTTCCCTGTTGTTAAACTGTGTTGGTATAAAGGTCTGACATCACACGCAGCAAAAACTCTATCTTAACAAATAATTTCGTTTTTTTATTGAACAAATTAGAAGAATTGTGCTAATAGGGTAATTTCACTTTATCCCTGTGCAGTTTCACTTGCTTTAGATATTTTGTAAGTGTCAAATCAGATAGAAAAGTTCAATGTAGTTGGACTGAGAAAACCTTTTTGAAACAAGCTGTTTTCTGATGGGGAAAAAAGTACTCACGTATCGCAGTGGCAAATGTAAAAGCCAAAACCAGCAGCACCAGTTCCAGAGTCCTCATCCTGTATTTGATTGTGTGTCTCCTCTTTTTGAGCCCCGATCCTTACCCTGCAGTCCTGAACCCCAACACGACAGAGAGACTTAAGAAATGTCCTCTCACTCTCTTTAAGAGGGTTTCGGACCTGAATTACCATAACGTTTCTTCTCACCTCTGACATCATTGATAGTCTCAAACTGGCACCACCCCCTTTGGTAAGAAAATATGATGTTTTGTTAGCTATTGTTGTGTTTCACAAGCATTGTAGTGTTTACTCACAGTTTTTTACATTGTTATAAGTCATTATTAAATTTGATATTCTCTTCTGAGCTAACACTATTTTTACTTCATGTGTACTGTGTGTTTTTACTTGGGAACCACATTTAAGCCAAATTTCAATTGTACTACATATCATCAATGCAATATCTACAATAAAGCTCAGGAACTTGTACAGTTAATGGAAAAAAGGTTCCAAAAATGGATATAGTGCATGTACTGTAAATAATTCAAATGCACACAAAGTAACAGACATCCCTCAAGCAAGACAATATTTTCCAAGTGCATTATTGGAAAATCAATGGATGCTTTCTGCACAGTGTAAATGAAAATGTTGTACGTCGAGTCATGTTTTAGACGTATGACCTTAGAGCTATGCGTGCACTACCGTCACAAGAGGAGTGTGTGGATGGCAAATCAATGGCATCCTTTTATTTCCTCAGCCATTCCTCTGTATCCTGGTGTCCACCTCAGGCTGCTGCAGCTCTAAGAATCTGTGCTTGCAGCAACACAGACACACCCGGCCTCAGTTTATGAGACATAATCCAAAACCACTTAGACGAGGACAAATATACATTTAGAGAAATGAGCCGATTGATTCCGGAATTAATAAAATAAAAAATAAAAAAACATTTTCACTCAAACTTTCACATTCTTGAAAATAAATGCATTGTATCAAACCCCACAACTTTTCTCTCTCGCTTGTTTATATTACAAATAGGAGTCACATCTAGCCTAATGAAGCATCTTCAAGGCAAATTACATCAATAAATCCTGGAAGAAGATTAATTAATACATCACAATTAATTAGTCATGTTAGTCTGATTGCATGGGTTTATGTTCTATGAATTTGGAAATAAGAAAAGCAACATTTAAATGTAAAAAAACAGTACCCAACTTTCAATTATATATTATAGCCTATACAACAGGATGATGTTGTTGTCGACTTGTATGTTTGCCATAAAATGGACATGTTTATACTTCATTAAAGTAGCATAGTAAAGCTTTTTTTTTTTTTTACAAGAGGCTGGCTTGTGCTTTGTTAGTCAGGATGTTCCCTCTATACATACCAATAGGTTAATATCCAGATTTTAAAATGTTAATTATAAAAATGACTGAAAATAAATAAATATATATATATATATATATATATATATATATATATATATATATATATATATATTTTTTTTTTTCTTGAATTATATAATAATACAAAGTTAATAAAAGGTGAGGATTTGTTTTTAAAGTGGATGGGTTCATAATAACTTTTATCATTTAATCACTTTTTTAATATTTTTTGTTTTCCTTTGAACTTGTTGTATTCTTGTAATTATATGTGTGCACTAATCTTAATACTCTTATTAAATTAAATAGAGAATAGATTATTATGTAATTATATTTTACTGAGAAAAGGGCCATATACGTGTCTATATAACAAAGAAAGAGTCATTATGAGCCCTGGTGGTTTTCCCACTGATGTTGTCTCATGCCTGAAAGTCTACTCATGCTTCACTACATGTGACCCCTCATGTGCTAACAGCAGAGTTCAGGAGGAAATAAAGCCTTCCCACAGAGCACCTGACTTAACATACCACAAATAGTCAACTGTTAGCTTCTTTGCTCATTAGTCTCCATTGTATAGTACTGTATCTTAATTAGCAGCCTGAAAAAGAGTTAAAATATAGCTTTAATTGGACATTTTCAAAAATCCTACATCAGAATGCTCTGATATCACCCGATTGACAGTCTGGGGAGGTGTACGATCACTCTGAAGTGAAATGAGTCTGGCTAAACAGGATGTTTCGTTTTTAGAGCAGCCTGAAAAAGAGTTAAAATATAGCTTTAATTGGACATTTTCAAAGCCTTTAATAACAGTGTGCCTGAGGTTCAGGGAATTTCTGGAATGATTAAATAATGTAGAGACTTCAGACAGTGGAAGTCAAGCAATAAAGATTCTGAGAGCTTGCTTTTCAGGAATATTCCTGCTTGTATCTAACAATGTGTTGCACAGACTGGTTGCTTTAGATTGCAATCTTTTAGTAGTTTTCTTTACAGCAAGCCAAAATTAAATAATTTGCCATTATAAAAAATAAGGGAATAATCACAATTAGCAATTGCCTAAACGTAAAGTGACAAGTTGTTATGTCTCGTCAAGTATGTTAGTTTAGTCACTCATGTCTAGTCTTGTTGTGCACTTCCTGTTTTATTTTGTATTCACATTTTCCCTCTCGTTTCAGACCCTGACTTCCTCCCTTTGTGTGAATTTCCCGCCATTGTGATTGTCTACCCCGCCCCTTATTGGTTTCACCTGTTTTCCCCTACCTCATGTATAAATAGTCCTTGTCTCCCTTTGTCTTGTGCCAGTTCGTCTCGTCCAACGTTCCAACCAGGTTTTCAGGTTTTGTTTGTAATTTTGTGATCCTCCAAGTGTGATTTTCTTTGTTTGAACTTTGATCCTCATTGTGAGCGTTGTTTTGGTTGAACTCTACCCAGTAAACTACTTTTGTTATACCTACTATTGTTGGAGAGTCATGCATTTGAGTCCACCAGTCTCGTGTCTGAGGTCGTGACACAAGTAAGGTCATAGAATTGAACATAAGGGCATCAGAGCCCATCCTCCGCCTGCAGTCACACACAATCGACAAGCTTTCCGTTTTCAAACACTTAACTCACAGAAAATCAGGATTGGGTTTTAATATTGGCCAAAAGTTCAATCAATAAGGCCATCTGGTTTGTGAAATGCCAGTACAAGATCAGACCAGACAGGCAAATGAGTTCATGAATACAGCGAGCTTGGCAGTCATTCAGTGCATTCACAAGGCTTAAACTTAATAAACTAACTTCCCTCATTTTTGTGAGTGATCCTAATTCTTTCTTGTTCATTTGATTTCATTATTGCCACGCACACCAGCACTCACAAAATGGAACAAAAGGAGTTGCCTAAATAAAACAAAGCTTTCAGTTGTATGTGACTTTCATCAGGATACATTTCTGGTATAAATCCTCTAAAGGGGTACCTGTTGCCAGATTTAAAATTTATAATCCACACAGATTATTCAAAATCTGTGAGTAACCAAAAAGCTGGATATGTGTACTAGCAGCTAGAAAGAATAGTGATATGCGTCACTTTCAGAAACAGTGAATCTCTGTAAATGAAACAAAATGAGACAAAACTGTTAGAAAAACCCAACATATCTAGCCAGCAGCATTGTATGACTCTACCTCACATATAATAATTAAATGAGAAATAGGTGTCACTTCACATATAAATCTGCTGGGTGGATGCACATCAAGCCTCTGGGCTTTGATCATGTGCAGTGCTGGTATGAGTGTTTCTACCAGAGGCTTTTCCTTCATGCAGTAACAGGTGACATGAAAAATGCCTCATGACCAATCCTGCTCCGATTAATGAAGGCTTTTTTCACAGCAGACATTTTGACAAGTGAATTTCCCCATTGTGGGATGAATAAAGTATTATCTAATCTAATCTAATTTTGACTTAAAAGCACATTTGCGATGGCTCTGTTCTGTTCAAGTGTCCCAGTAAGTCATGGCAGTGTGACAATGAGCCAGGACCCTGAAACTGAATCCGCTAAATAGAATTCAGCCACCATTCATTTTATTATTTACACCTTTACTTTTCCTACTGTCACATGTCAGTTTGATTCTGCATGTTGCCCAGCCCAGGGGGTTTCGTAGGGCCCAGCAGCTCCAGGGTCTCAGAACTAATCCGCCCCCTGGAGGCACACAAGCCATTGAAAGAAGGCATGATCAGAGGGAAACGTAAAACTAAAGCTGAAAACTTTTTACAGGGATTATTTAAATTGCCAAACACAGGTGTGACTATTAACAGTGTTAATTGTTGCAACATGTTGTAATAATAGGTGGAACAGAGACATCTTGAATGATAATGGTTTCTTTAGTGCTTTACCTGCTATTACAAGTCAAAAAGGCTGCTGTAAAAAAAAGGTTTATGAATCTGGTTTGTTAAAGAATAATAACGACAGATTTTCTTTTCAGCCTCTACAGCATAGAGGAGTGGGCATGACAGAAACAGCTCTAAACCAGTGAGGGAGTGCAGTGCACAACTAGACTTACTGACACTAGAGGGAGCAACTGTAATTCTCCTTCATTCTGTCCTGTTCAGTATACTGTGAAACATAGGACCATTTATTCAATTATTTGGCATTTACCAACTTTACCAGACCAAATAATTTCTGTGCAAAATTTACAGAACATAAACAAAGCTGCCTGTCTATATATTTTGGACAACCAGGCACAACTTGGCTATAAAAGTGTCCAAAACTGTGACCAAATGATATATGAAGCTGACTAATCTCACTTTTATGTGCATGTTTCTTGTGTTGTAGCCTATTTTGTGTCAACATATAAAAAGCATTGTTTTATTAACTAATTTCTTTTTCTATACACCCAAAAGCTGTGACTATTATGTAATGAATTTTCATGACATGTAACTACCCCCTCACCTAAAACTCTTTGTTCTTTAAAATATATACTTTTTATTTATTTGTATTTTTTTAATAAAAAAAAACCTACAGACAAAAAACTTTTGCTTCTTTGTTATTTTGGTTTGCTACCACCATCGATATAAAACAAACTGTTCTATACGGTTCTTTTATTTTTTATTTTTATTCAGAATACAATTTACAAATATTCAGTCAACACAGTTCATAATCAAATAAAACTATACATAAATAAGTGCAAATAATATAATATGAAAGTAAGTATGAAAGTAATAAACTAAACAGAAACAAATAAAAAGATACAAAGGTACAAAAGTGACAGACTTCAAAACATTATTAATGATATAGACAGCAGGAGCTCTTAATCAAACAACCTTGAGTAGACATCAGATATTAAAATAACTTTCTTAGTGGAGATATATATATATATATATATATATATATATATATGTGTGTGTGTATGTGTGTGTGTGTGTGTATGTGTGTGTGTGTGTGTGTGTGTGGGGGGTTCTATATCTATGCATAGACAGTATATAAGAAGTATCTATGGCTACAACTTCCGTCTCCGACGTTGATAACGTAAAACGTCATCGTTGTGTCACCATGTGACCTGTGAGGCTAGTTTGTTGGATGTTCGTTTCTTTTGTCGGTAAAATACGACTCAATTTCTCGACTTGTACCAACTGACAATAAAACCAAGATTTTAAACTCAACTGACAGTATTTGGAGAACACAAATAATTTTACGTACTTGTCTGCACCAGTGTTCCCTTCACAACGAGTCAAACGGAAGACGCTTTTGAGGAGTCTCTGAAATACCATCCGGTTACATGAGTCGGTGTGCTTTGAACACAAAAACGAACGCTCCCGAGGTAACGCGGGAAACGCTACTGTGTTGGTTGGTTCAGTGTTTTCCAGAGAAGAGCAACCGCCACGCTAATCCACATGTTTACGGATATTATCATTATCAGTGCCAACAAATGACCTGACCCCGACAGTCTTTAGCTGTTTCGCTTCAATCTGAGAAAGTGGAACCTCGACAACACCGCTGCCCTCCGCAGGCTGTGGTGTATCCGGACCGTTTGAACTAACGAGGAGCAGTTAATTATATGTCGGTCCCCGCGCTGCTCGTTAACGTTTGTCTCTGTAGCCACCGAGCACTTGTTAGCTCACACACAAAGAGTGGAATCTCGCTAACTAGCTAGCTAAACAACCAACAAACCTCCAGTTCTGTTGATTTGAAAAATGGATACGTTTCAGAAGGTGGAAAAGATAGGAGAAGGGACGTATGGAGTGGTTTACAAAGCCAAGAACAAAGTCACCGGAGAAACTGTTGCGCTGAAAAAAATCCGACTAGACACGTAAGTTTACTCATGACGAGTGTTGTTGGTTATCATCTGAGGCCAAGCTAACGTTACTGGAGCTAACTGTTGCTTTTACTCTGCTTCAAATGTGATGAAACCGTTTTACTCACCCATCAGGGTGTGACCGGCAGACGACATTTGCAAACAGCTATTTTGCAGAGCTTCCTCCCATCACTCTTTAGTGTTCGACGTATAAAACAAATCCTATTAAGTTAACGTTACAGTGACAGTGTTTCTCAACCACCAGCCTTTAAACTGCAACTACATTTAGACACTGCTCATGTAATTCCCTACACATAAAAGCACTTATATTTTAAATTCGACACATTTTACCGCAGCCGTTTATGTTAGTATAACACCAACATATGATGCACAATAAGAAAGAACCTATAATCCATGGTTGGTGTTTTGCAGTGGTACCCAACCTGCTCCCATCCAAATCTGGGGGATTACATGATAATTAAGGATATAACATTTTTTTTTTTTTCTTGTGAAGGTTTATCTTTTAAGAGCCTCAAAAAAGGAAATATTACTTTTGGATTGGACTGTACAGAATATGTCCACACTAAGGCTGTGAACAGTCTGTAATGAGGTGTCACAAGTCGACATTGCTTCGTTATAAGGGGTCAGGAGCAAGAAAGGTTGAGAACCACTCAATATATATATATATAATGCATATTTAAATGTGGGTCTGATTGTTGCCTGAGTGCACTGTGCAATAGAAACATGCATACGGTACATTGTGTAGGCTTACTTAAGAAAATCAAAATGTTAATTTTTTTTGTAATATTCATGTGCTGCCATGCTATGCCAAGGAACATCATTTCCCAGGCTTTGCAGTTGGCATTACTGACTCACTTTATCCAGTGTTTCCTGACATTTGTGTCAGAATACAGAAATCAGGAGCATTGCTGTGCTCATCTTTTGCTGGCTGATATGTAAGCTCAAGTTGTGTTGACTGTTTTCCCTATGAAACAAGCAGATATTGTAAAATCATTAACCAAGCTGAAGTAAATAACATAAGTTTAAATGTCAACGTTATTATAACCTGAGATTAGCGAATGAGCCTAAGAAACTTAACCAGTTAATTTACCGTGTATTGCATGCAGGGAAACAGAGGGTGTGCCAAGCACTGCCATCCGAGAGATTTCACTTCTCAAAGAACTCAGTCACCCAAATATAGTCAAGTAAGTGCCTACATGTTGCAGCTTTTAGCTAAATCCTGCTTGCAAGATTCTTGCGTTACTTGTTTCCGTCCGATTTTAAGCTAACCTGCCTGTTAACATGTTTTAGATTGCGGGATGTTATCCACACCGAGAACAAGCTCTACCTTGTTTTTGAGTTCCTTCATCAGGATCTAAAAAAATTTATGGACTCCTTCACAGTTGCTGGTATCCCACTGCCTTTGGTTAAGGTAAACATCAGCTAGATTTGCAAAACATATTTGTCTTGATCTTTTCAAGAAATCAAGAGTAAATGGATTTGTGTGTGTGTGTGTTTCTGTTTTGTAGAGTTATCTTTTCCAGCTGTTGCAAGGCCTGGCCTTCTGCCACTCTCACAGGGTTCTTCATCGAGACCTGAAGCCCCAGAACCTCCTCATCAACGCCCAGGGGGAGATCAAGCTCGCTGACTTTGGCCTGGCAAGAGCCTTCGGGGTGCCCGTCCGCACATACACACATGAGGTGACGTGTACAGCTACTCTGTTCATGTCAACAGGCTTCTTCTGAAAAATTTAGTCATATGGTTTGAAGTGCATATTCATTACTAGCCCAGCAGCAAAGTGCACTCTACCATGTTTCCTCTGAGTGAATTGAGCCTTCTGGTGTAGTCAGAAAACATCTTACAGTAGGGCTAGGCTTTGTGTTACTAAACAAAGCTGTTTCAGGATTTCTTTTTTTCAGTGCATTTTATATACTCACACTCAGAATATCATGAAAAAGTTGATTTATTTCAGTAATTCCATTCAAAAAGTGAAATTTGTATATTATATTCATTCGTCACACACAGTGATATATTTCAAATGTTCATTTCTTTTAATTGTGATGATTTTAACTGACAACTAATGAAAATTCCCAAATTCAGTATCTCCGAAAACTGGATTACTTAAGACCAATACAAAAAAGGATTTTTAGAAATGTTGGCCAACTGAAAAGTATGAACATGAAAAGTATGAGCATGTACAGCACTCAATACTTAGTTGGGGCTCCTTTTGCCTGAATTACTGCAGCAATGCGGCGTGGCATGGAGTCGATCAGGCTGTGTCACTGCTCAGGTGTTATGAGAGCCCAGGTTGCTCTGATAGTGGCCTTCAGCTCTTCTGCATTGTTGGGTCTGGAGCATCGCATCATCCTCTTCACAATACCTCATAGATTTTCTGAAGGGTTAAGGTCAGGCGAGTTTGCTGGCCAATTAAGAACAGGGATACCATGGTCCTTAAACCAGGTACTGGTAGCTTTGGCACTGTGTGCAGGTGCCAAGTCCTGTTGGAAAATGAAATCTGCATCTCCATAAAGTTGGTCAGCAGCAGAAAGCATGAAGTGCTCTAAAACTTCCTGGTAGACGGCTGCGTTGACCCTGGACCTCAGAAAACACAGTGGACCAACACCAGCAGATGACATGGCACCCCAAACCATCACTGACTGTGGAAACTTTACACTGGACTTGAAGCAACGTGGATTCTGTGTCTCTCCTCTCTTCCTCCAGACTCGGGGACCTTGATTTCCAAAGGAAATACAACATTTACTTTCATCAGAGAACATAACTTTGGACCACTCAGCAGCAGTCCAGTCCTTTTTGTCTTTAGCCCAGGCGAGACGCTTCTGACGCTGTGTCTTGTTCAAGAGTGGCTTGACACAAGGACTGCGACAGCTGAAACCCATGTCTTGCTTACGTTTGTGCCTGGTGGTTCTTGAAGCTCTGACTCCAGCAGCAGTCCACTCTTTGTGAATCTCCCCCACATTTTTGAATGGGTTTTGTTTCACAATCCTCTCCAGGGTGCGGTTATCCCTATTGCTTGTACACTTTTTTTCTACCACATCTTTTCCTTCCCTTCGCCTCTCTATTAATGTGCTTGGACACAGAGCTCTGTGAACAGCCAGCCTCTTTAGCAATGACCTTTTGTGTCTTGCCCTCCTTGTGCAAGGTGTCAATGGTCGTCTTTTGGACAGCTGTCCAGTCAGCAGTCTTCCCCATGATTGTGTAGCCTACAGAACTAGACTGAGAGACCATTTAAAGGCCTTTGCAGGTGTTATGAGTTAATTAGCTGATTAGAGTGTGGCACCAGGTGTCTTCAATATTGAACCTTGTCACAATATTCTAATTTTCTGAGATACTGAATTTGGGGTTTTCATTAGTTGTCAGTTCTAATCATCAAAATTAAAAGAAATAAACACTTGAAATATATCAATCTGTGTGGAATGAATGTATACATTATACAAGTTTCACTTTTTTAATGGAATTACTGAAATAAATCAACTTTCTCATGATATTCTAATTATATGACCTGTGTGTGTGTGTATATATTCTTCCTGAGAAATTGTTTTCCTGAATATAAACTTGCTTCTGTGATGTTTTTTAGGTGGTAACACTTTGGTACAGAGCACCAGAAATTCTCCTGGGCTGTAAGTACTACTCCACAGCTGTCGACATCTGGAGTCTGGGGTGCATCTTTGCTGAAATGGTAATTTGCACTGAGTGTCATATTTTACAATAGGCTTCACTGTAATTGAATTAGGCCTGCACACTATGGATCAAACGTACCATCTAACCAGCAGACTCCCCTCACTGTCCACTGTTGTACAGCTCACCAAGAGGGCCTTGTTCCCCGGCGACTCTGAGATCGATCAGTTATTCCGAATCTTCCGCACCTTGGGCACACCTGATGAGACTGTCTGGCCTGGAGTCACATCAATGCCTGACTACAAACCATCTTTCCCCAAGTGGGCCCGGCAGGAATTATCTAAAGTGGTGCCAATTCTTGATGAGGATGGAAGAGAACTGCTTGGAGTGAGAACATTTGTCATTCATTCACAGATTAATTTAGCATTCATTACCTTCGCGGAGGAAGGCGTTCTCTTGTGCTTGTTTGTGTGTAAGTCAGCGAGACCAAAAGAGGATAAGATATATGTACAGCTGGAGAAAAGGCTAAAAGAAGTAAACTATTGCACTTAAATGCAACAATCGGGCACACATGTCCCAGGGTAGTCTCTATTAATTTTGATCAAGATCCAGATGCAGATTACAAGTTGTCATTTTTGCAGAAGTGTGCACTCTAAGTGCTTTATTTTGTAATTTTTTTTTCTACCAGGGATATGAAATCGCATTGTTGGCAAACAAAATAAGAAGTGCGTTTGTTTTCCACTACAGCGTACAAAGCCTTTTTATAGTAGAGCTGCGATAATAAGTTGATTAATCGATTAGTCCATTAACAGAATATCAGCATCAATTTCAATAAACTTTTAGTCATTTCTGTAATCTTTCAAGCAGAAATGCAGCTTCTTCAATGTGAGGATTCAATGTTTTTCTTTGCCATATATGATAGTAAACTGATTACATATACATTTTGGACTGTTGTATGAATAAAACAAGCAATCTGGATGCATGATTTTGGGCTGTGGAAAATTATAACAGGCAACATTTTTTCACTATTTCCCAACTTTTTATAGACTAAAAGGATAAATCAATCAAGAAAATAATTGGCTGTTTAATTAAAATTATCATTAGTTGCAGCCCTACTTTATAGACCCATCGTTTGACTATATATATTTTTTCCATTTCTGTTGTCCTTGCAGGAAATGCTGAATTATGATCCAAACAAAAGGTTATCTGCCAAAAACGCCCTCGCACATCGATACTTCCGCGACGTCACCATGCCAGTTCCTCATCTGAGACTCTGAGTCAAGCAAAATATCAGTCCATTTTAACGGCAACAATGTCTAAGCAATAAGGACCTGCTCGCTTCATAGCCACGGCTGGAATGGACAGAAAATGTGGACACTACAGGATATGTTGGATCCTTCAAAGGAGATTTGTTAATACCTAAAACCAGCTTTCTAGATGACAGACATCCCGACAGGTTTGCTGTTTTTTCAGCCATGATGTTATAATAGTTATAAAGGTTAAACTGTAATTTTCAATATCAATATAATTTTGCATATTTGTGTGCAACTGCCATTTTTGATGCTAATGTTATTTGTGATTTGGGATGGTCCTGTGACTGAGTGCAGGTCAGGTAGACTTCTAGTTATCTGCCATTACCCAATCTGCCAATACTGCCTTTTCCTAATTTAAATGGTATGTTGGCTTTAGGAAGTCCAAATTCAAATAGTCAGTTAGTTAGAATTAAATATGATTGAATAAGTGTGTGGGATAGTGCAAATAACAATGTCATGCTTTGTAAGACAGTGTGAGCAGCAGCTGAATGAAAGAGGTAGGGGACAGTTGTCACACAATGAACAACGTCAGCCAACAACAGTTTGCTAAAAGAACATGAGACTACGGTTGTGTTCTTTTAGGTTGATTTTCTTGCACTTAAATTCTGTTTTTGGATTTAAAGTATCTTGAAGTGGTTTTATAACGGCACCTTTAGTTTAACACACAAACATGTTTATTGGTCGTTCAGATTTGTTGGCAGGATTACTCCCCCTGACTGAAGTTCTCAGAGCTTTGTACATACAGTTGTGAAATACAAATTATCCCTGTTGTAATTCAGATTTTACGAAATTTAATGTGCTGTTGCATCTTTCTTACTCTAGATTTTATTCAAACGTTATGAACCGTTTTTATGGATATTGTTTATTTACTGTTTGAAAAAAATAAACTTGTTTAAACAACTGTTACCGTTTGTCGATGTGAGGAACATTTTTGGATGATGTCTTTTTCAGTTCTGCAGCCAAGTGAAACAAGTATGCCAAATAGTTTGTGAGACTCAAATACCAGAGTCAAATGCTATCTCGCATTGTTAAATCAAATTGCTGTTACGCTTCATTGATCTTTGCTGGACAAATACACAGGTCCACTTCTGCAGTTGGCATCTCGTCAGAATGGCTTTGTTAACCTGTTAATATTTCTTCTCTAGAAAAAAAATACATGACAGTTTAAGAATTAAAATGATACGGAAAGGACAAAGGCAATGTTTTAATTGTTTTCAAGACAAAGAAGTATCAGTTAGTTAGATGATGAATTGGTGGTGTGTGGATAAAGTAAATTACCTTGAAAAACAGTTTCACAAAGACCCCAAACAACTGATTGTGTTCTCCAATGAAATACACTCAGCAAAAAAAGAAACGTCCTGTCACTTTCAACTGCTTTTATATTTTCAGCGAACTTAACATATGCAAATATTTATATGAACATTAAAAGATTTAACAACTAAAACTTAAACTGAACAATTTTCACAGACGTGACTAACAGAAATGGAATAATGTGTCCCTGAACAAAGGGGGGGGGGTCAAAATCAAAAGTATCCCTCAGTATCTGGTTTGGCCACCGGCTGCATTAAGTACTGCAGTGCATCTCATGTACTGGACCAGATTGGCCAGTTCTTACGGTTGGTGCCATCCTGTACCCAGGGGCGTCAGACTGGGGGGAAAAAGGGGACTGAGTACCCAGGGCCCTCATGTGAGGAGGGCCCAAAAAGATGCTAGAATGAATAGCTGTGGTTGCGGGGAGGGGCCCATAGAAAATGCCTTTCTACAGGGCCCAGAATTTTGTGCTACGCCCCATCCTGTACCTGTCCTGCAGGTGTGATATTCGGATGTACTGATCCTATGCAGTTGTTGTTACACGTGGTCTGCCACTGCAAGGACAGTCAGCTGTGCTTCCTGTCTCCCTGTAGCGCTGTCTTATGAGTCTCACAGTAGGGACATTGCAATGTATTGCCCTAGCCACATCTGCTGTCCTCATGCCTCCTTGCACCATGCCTAAGGCACGTTCACGCAGATTCGCAGGGACCCTGGGCGTCTTTCTTTTGGTGTTTTTCAGAGTCAGTAGAAAGGTCTCTTTACTTTCCTAATTTTCTTATAACTGACCTTAATTGCCTACTGCCTGCAAGCTGTTATTGTCTTTTCGACCGTTCAACAGGTGCATGTTCATTAATTGTTTGTTTCATTGAATAAGCATGGAAAACATTGTTTAAACCCTTTACAATGAAGATCTCTAAAGTTATTTAGATTTTTACAAAAGTATCTTTAAAATACAGTGTCCTGAAAAAGGGGCGTTTCTTTTTTTTGCTGAGTTTACAACCAATCAATTAAATACGTTTTTATTAGTCCGCACCATACTTAGACATCATGTCAGTCAATGCATTTCACCTTTAAGTAGCAAGGTTGAAATCGAGAAAAGATGTACAGTAACCGAGAAAGTAATGCATTGCTATCTGCCACAGTGTCTTTTTGATGATACCACAAGGGGACGTTAAAGTCTAAAATGTTTAAATCTTACACATAGTGACTTTAATATGTTTGTGCCTGCACATCCTTCACATTAAAGAAGACAGACTCCTTGTGATAACAGTTTGCCATTTATTTTCACAATGAACAATAATTAAAAGCAGAAATAGGAATAGATGATAGTGGAAAAATTAGCATATTATAAGCACACAGTAAGAAATAGATGTTATATTCAATTATAAATAAACAAGTGCATTATATGAGAGGCATAATTCAAATAGTGGTGCTCTGTCAATCTTGGTGATTTCATTTAGTAAAAAGTTGACACCACAAAATACATATGTGCTCGACTTATGAGAAAAGTTCACATGATGCATAAACATAGAAATATAACAGCACTAGCCAGCTAGCTTTTTTTGCACGTATCCTAATATCCCAGGTTTATTTATTGCAGTTCTGAGATTACCCCCCATAGTGACAACATTGCTGTAGTTGCACTATACGTGGCAACATCATATAATTGGATTATGGCAGTTGTTGAAATTTATAAAGCTGCAAAATGAAGTTGGAGCCATAACTAAAGAAAATGTTTATTTTCTTCTATCTTTTAAACTAAGCATTGCTTTTTAATATAATATGACAAATGTTATATAGTTCAGCAACATTAAAGCCTGTGTTTTGACTGAGTTATTATAGCTGCTAGTACACACACTTGTCTTTGTCTTTCATTCCCCATAAAGCAATGGGATGAATTATTGCAGGAAACGAGTTTGCTTTCATTTATGCACTCAGCAATGCTACCAAGATATATGTTATCAAAATGTATTCAGACAGCAAAATGACATGTCAAGTAGAAAAAGATTGGACATATTTTGACAGTGAGGTTAAAGCGAGTGGTCCGGTAAATTATACTAATTTAAAAGTATGATGTGTCCTATATTTGCAGCATGAACAATAAGAAACAAGTGCTTGGCTCACATCTGAAAGTGTGAAAGTATACAGATACAGTTTTACAATCCAGCCCTTTTGAACCTTGTTGGGCTTTTAGACTTAAAGAGCCAGTGTGTAGGATTTAGGGGGATCTATTGGCAGAAATGGAATATAGGCTAATATTTATAATTAAGTTTGTATTAGTGTATAATCACCTGAAACTAAGAATTGTTGTAGAATGAGCCCTTCATATCTACAGCTACAGGAGCTCTCTTCCCTGTTTCTACCAGGGGTCGATGCGTTTCATGCATAGACTGTATAAGTGAAGCCAAAACATCTCAATCGCCCCCTGGTGGCTGGCTGCAGTAAAGGTCATAAATCACGCCCCCACAATGTTAGCGGATGGGACTCGGGCCAAACTTAGAAATTAAAGTACACGTCAAATACTTTTTTCCCCAAACATGGTTTCTGTCATTTTAGGTAGTTCTTATCACGCAGAGGTTTGTTTAAGTGTTAATTTTCTGATAGGTTTGGTTTTTATTAGTTATTTCATGCTATAAAAACGGGGCGAAACGTCATGATTTGCAGCTGTGATTGACATCTGAATAGTCAGGCTGGTGTATGGGCGGGACTTCGATACCGCGGCTCCACCTCCAGATCACTACCAGACTCTGGCTCCAAAATTACAAGATGGCAGTGCCTGTATCCGAGATATTTTGGCTTCACTTTTGTACAGTGGGAGGAAGTGGAGATGCGTCGTCCATCTTTATATACAGTCTATGGTTTCTACAGCAGCCCAGAACGGACAAACCAAACACCTTCTCTAGAGGGGGCCTTTTGCGTTACGTAAGGCTACTGAAGGTTCTACTACAGGCTTAGAAAGGGAGGGGTGAGCGGGGGGGATTTACTACACATCAAGAATACTTCACGTCACTGCTGACCATTTTGCATACCATGCTGGAGTGTTGGCAACTTTTGAATTTATTTCTCCTACCCTCCGTTGTTGTCCATTCATTTCCGAATGGTATAAAAGACTCTTGAAACTTGCTTGACTTGTGACAGTGCACTCATTTTTAGAAAATGTTCTGTTAATTGTTGAGACTTTTCAACAACTGTTATTATTATATCACGTCACAATAATGAAACTGAAAAAAAAAACCTGCACACTTGATGGTCACTTGATTATACAG
The DNA here is from genome assembly GCF_031162955.1 of Sander vitreus. Classification (NCBI taxonomy): domain Eukaryota; kingdom Metazoa; phylum Chordata; class Actinopteri; order Perciformes; family Percidae; genus Sander; species Sander vitreus. The sequence continues at coordinate 11,819,657 of NC_135858.1, read as the reverse complement.
TTAAAGTATGTTTCAACATACACATTGACAAATCTGAAAATCCACAACATGCATTAAAGCTTTAGTGCATAACTTTTTAAATATTAATGAACGTCCGTTATAACGGACGTTCATTAATATTCAAGCCATTGCCAAATGAGTTGATACAAAGCTAATTAAGACTATCAGCTCCACACAACTCTCTCTGTATTTCTCAGTATGGCTATGTTCAGAAAATGGTGTTGTCCGGCGACTTTCGCGCACAGAAACTTGAGTGAAGATAATTACCTCTTCTAAAGGGGCCATCATTTTCTTTTTTAATCCTCCGTGTCCTTCTTGGCTACAAACAACTGTGTGGAGGAGGTGTGGGGGTGGTGTGCGATCACTGAAGGCAATGATGTTGTCATTACTTTGAATTCCTTATCATGAGGGAGACAGAAACTATGCACTATAGCTTTAAAAATGGTCAGCAGTAAAATAAAGTACACATGATTTGTAGTTAGGGAGCTTAAAATTGTAAAAACAATGGAGTGGTACTTTAAGATGGTTTGGGTTTGGTGCCGTGTATTATTTAGCTCAAATTTCTAGTTTCTTTTTCATGATTAGCTTGTACAGGATCTGGTAGCCATCATCCCATGCATAGAGCAGCTGCTCCTGCGGGTTGTACTTTAGACTGGAGTGGGTTCCGTAACGCTTTGGAAAGTAAACCAGGGGTGCTTCTTCATTGGTCACCATATCATTGACGTCAAACACACACTGGACACGTGAGCGACCGGGCTGCTTGGTGTTGTACACCACATACAAAGTGCCACAGATGACAAAAGCCCCCTCCGCATTCTCTCTCGGACAGTTTGTGTCCCACATTTGCTCGTTGTCCAGCGAGTTGGCGTCCATTTTAGCCAGAGAGATGTACCTCTCGTTCTGCCGTGAGGCATAAATGACCCACAGGCCTTCCTCATCCACAGCCAGGTCCATCACTGTCTCGGGGGTCAGGCCGTACGGTGGGACATGGTCCTGCACTGGGAACACTGCGTTGTCTGTCACAGAGCTGTTGTTCATGTCATATTTAACCACCATTATCTCTTCAGCCTGATTTATATAATATGCGTGATTGTTGAGGACAACGTGTCCTGTTCCCTTCCAGGCAGACGGAAGCTTCAGGTTCTTGGACAGAGACATGCCCAGCGAGCGTGAGAAGTCTTGCACAGAGGCAAACTCATGGATGGTGTCTTCATCCGTCCCGTTAAAAATGTAGACCTTCCCAGAGCCGCTGCTGGTGTCTTTGGTCCACATGCCCTTTGGCCCTCCGACTCGCTTCAAGATCTTCATGGCTTTTATGGTGGAGATCATGTCGCTGCAGTCTGAAAATGTTCACAGTTTGTTATTTAAATATATCAGGACTGTTTTTAAAGGAATAGCTCGACATTTTAGCAAGTATGTTAACCGGTATTTGCTTTCTTGTAAAGAGTTAGACAAGAAGATTATTACGACTCCCATATTTGCCTGCTCATTGTCAGCAGGAGACAGTTAGCTTGTTGTCACTGTGAGGTTGCCAAACAACCAGCAGATACTCCAGGAGGTCATTGCACCCAGCCAGCAAATAGTCCAGTACCTAGAACCACAACTGTTGTTTTTACGCTTTTTGTACAGATTTAACTGAAGAAATGTGACGTATTAATTAGTGAGCTTTAGAGGTGCTGGTATGCAACTTTAGTTAGCTTTGGACAGAGCCAGGCTAGCTGTTTTCCCATGTTTCCACTCTTTATGCTAAGCTAACTGGCTACTGATTCCAGCTTCATATTTAGGGCAGATATGAGAGTTGTATCAATCTTCTCATCCAACTCTCGGCAAGAAAGACATTAAGCGTATTTCCCCAAATGTTAAATAATTAATTTAAGTCATTTGGGACATGGTCAAGTCAAGTCCTTGAGGGCATATCCAAGTTAAATCCTCATGTTTGTACTTTAAGTGTGAAGTCTCAAGACTACAGCTTTGAGACTGTATTATGTGTTTTCACCCAAGACGGAGAATAAAGCCTGTCTTTGCCTTATTTGTTTATATTGTATAAATATGGGTGACAAATTAAAGAGAAGGCCAGCATAAAGTGTCTTTGTAAGGTTTTGGACCACCATCCCAAATCCCATGGCTTAAGGAAGGCAGTGCCACAGACAGGGAAGGAAGTCGGAAAGTATTAAGAAAAGGACTGACACATTGTTGGTTTTTGTATTTTCATTGGATTTGATGATTTGGGATAGAACAACAGAATAATACCATCCTTTTTCTTTGTGTGAACAAATCTCAATAATGGAATGTTTTTAAATTTCTACAAAACTAAGAGTAGAGGGATGACTGAAGGGTGTGTTGCCTCACACAGGTGATGGAAAACTCTTTTTGTGACTTTTGATAACTGATGAGTGATCTGCCCAATCTGAGTTTTCTGACTAAAACAACTTTTGAACGTACACATGTTCAACCAAAACAAGTTCCTTCCTGAGGCTATTTTGCAGCGGCACCGTGGCTCCGTCTGGCGCTTAGCACCTGTGCTGTGGAGGAAGGTCTGGAAAAGCGAGACTAATCTAAATATAAATATGCCAAAGGCTTTTGTGAAGGCTTTGACCTGCCAGTGGAGTGTTTGTATGAAAATGTAAGACCAATTAATGCACTTTAAGTAATTGATAAGTGATCTATCATTACTATATACCTGTTCTGTTCTGTAAATGATTAATTTAATGGGTACAGCATTACATACTTGAGGATTTGCTTGCTTTTTTCCATTTCAAATTATTGTAATTTTAGTTGTTGATCAGTTTAAGGTAGAACTAAGTAAGTATTTTCATATTCATACACAATAAAATACAGGACGTTTATTCTGATGAACAGAATAAATGTACTATCCAAGTGCAGTTTAAACACGTTATATCCCACCTGATAGTTTTGAGTACTTGGCCTTCTGCTTCTCCTTCACCAGTGTCACCTGCTGTTCTATCAGCTTGTCGTCCACGTCCACACACGGCTGTGCTCCGTTCTGAGTTTCCAAGTAGTCCAGCTCACGTTCCACCCGGTCCACCCTTGTCCCTACGCCATCCAGATTCATTCTCAGTGTCTCTTTCTCTTTATCCAGGTTCTCCAGCTGGGAAAGCATTTGTTGCTTCAGCTCCCGCAGCTCGGAGGCGTAGCGGGCAGTCTGTTCATGCCACAGAGAGATCCGGTCCTGTTTCAAAACAAGGTGACAAAGATCAGTCTTAATTTTTACACAAGCTGAGATGGTCACACTTGTTTCCATCTTACCTGTTTGTACTTCAGTAATGTGAGCAATACATGCGGTTTGTTTTACAGGAACTGCAAATGTACTTATAGTAAGCTCTAAGAAGGCCATAATTTTATGTTCTTTAAGGCTCAGTAAATAGTCTGGGACAGAAAGGCATAATAAGTAGGAAGCTCATCCTTCAAACAACCAGGTTCAGCCCACACGTGGCAAGTTTCCACCCTGCTCAAATGTCTTTTAGCAAAACACTAAATCCTACCAACTCGCTCTGTAGCAGACCCTGACCTCTGAGGTGATCAGTAAAGTCTGAGACTACATTACAGAGAAATACAGACACTGAGGGATGTGGATGAATAATATTTTGAGGGAGTTTTGTTTAATGAACTCCAGTTAGAAACTGAGGGGATGTGGATGAATAATATTTTGAGGGAGTTTGGTTTAATGAACTCTAGTTAGTTTCAAACTCTGACTTTAGACCTAATATGAAAAAGTAGAACATGTTTTATATTTGATCTTTTCATACAAACAAAACCAAAATATTAAAATAGAACAACTGACAAGATCCCTGTGGAGAGCTATTACTGGCTATACTTTGAGGTTGGAACACCAAGAGAGCTATATTTGAATCCATCACAAAAATAAGGTTCCACACATGTATGACATTCTTTGAAAGATGTTTAATCTGAAATGTGTTGTTGGTGAAATAATTACTGTTACTTCATCATCATGATACATGCCATTTTGGAATACCAATATAGCACAACTATTCAAATCTGTACTAATCTTTTAAACTACATTTTTATCTCAGTCTCTGAACTCAGACAAGAAGCTCATACTCCCTATACATATCCGAGAGCTGTATTTTCCAGCATTTTCCTCAGGATTTTCCCACATCTGCATTCCATTGCCTTCCTTTCCTTTCACAGGGACTCTGGAGCGCAGGGCTCGGCAGGGAGGTAAAATGAGTCTTACCTCAATAGCGAGCAGCCTCCGCTCCAAGTAGTCAATCAGTGTTTGGTGCTGAGCGGTGGCAAAGCAGGCCAAAGTAACCAAGACAACAAGTCCCCTCATTTTGTGTCAGCTCAGTCTCTTTGCCTCCTGGAGTGGAGTGAGAGTGTGGAGGAGCCAGCAGATTCCCAGAGGTGGGCTGGAATGTTTTAGTAAGCTGCCTGGGAGGAGCCAAAAACATCTGGTGAAGACACACAGGCACACAGTCTCTAAGAGAGACAATACACTGGTGTTCAGCTTTTACCTGATTGACAAACTGAACAAAAAAAACAATATATAGTCTGATGTTTAAATGTATGTATGGCTTTACTCAAAACACAGGCCAGTAGTGTGGCGCCGGACCACGTTATGTAGAGCAGGAGCAGCAAGAATAATGTGAGTGGGAGTCAGGAGTCAGTGAGGCGCTGTACTCCTGTGTAAAGGGGAAGAACATGGACTGTGGATTTTAATCAACTAGCCTACATTACAATGCATTAATGAAAAATTCTGTGTAACACATTATGAACTATTTTAACAGATGAATTTCTCAGATGTTGTTGTGGTAGAAACTTTTCATGTTTGCAGCAGGTGTAGGTTTTGAAAAATAGGAAAGTGAAACAAAAACAGTCGAAGACTAAACCAAGTTAGGTTTTTGTATTTTATTATAAACTTGCAAGAATATTGGAGTAACACAAAGAACAAACAAAAGGCACAGCAGCCCAGTGTGGAAAAATGTATTCAACGAATAAGAAAAAGCACACAGAAACATAAGTTTCATTCATCAGTGAAGTCTTGTTATAGCAGTGTCTGTTATGTTTTCCAGCTGTCCCTGTGCACAGGAACAGTTGCAATACTGGATTGATGTCTGTAGCATGACAAAAACAGTAGTTAGTTTAGCGAGTGGTGAATTACTGGGGAAAAAGGAAATAGTGTCTCCGGCCTCACTTGTCATTATATAACCACCTTGCTGCACAAAAGTCTGCACACCTCTTTGTCAACACAGCTTGCTTATGGGTTTTAGTTAGCGCTAAAACTCACTGGCCGCCGTGGCTTGGTAGCGTTGCATTTCCCCCGACTCATTTCCTGGTTCTCCTTCTCCATAAACAACATAAAATCAAGCAGAGGGTTAACGTTTCCTGCTAAATATGTCCCCCCTTGGTCAGAAAACACAGGGGAGACACTTTGTTTCTCTCACTATGACTCTAGAGTCGGTACTCGCTCCGAAGCTAATTGCCGTCACTCTCTCGCTTCTCCCTCGCTCTAACACACTCCCCACACACACACACACATGCCGGCTCGACGCACACACCAATGCACAAGTTTTAAACATCAGGCCACTTACGTAGGCTACGGCGAAAGCTCTGCGTGGAGCCTGTGCAGAACCATAAAACGTCCTTTAAAGTAAGCTTTAAAAAGTTAATTGTAAAGCTTTAATGTTACAGTTATAGAACTATAGTTACTTATTTAAAGGAACAACTGTGTAGCCCTATGATAGACTTAGGTGTGTCCTCATGCTTGGACAGGCTCCACTACTCTAAGCCCAGAAAGATGCATGTGTATGGTTTAACTTAAAATAGAGCATCAAATATAAATGCCCTCAACTCCATTGAGCTCAGGTGACAACTTTTTAAAATCTAAGCTTTTTTTGTCATCCTACCAATACAACAGTTGTGCACAGTTGTAACTCTTTTGTAAATCTACAGACCAATCTCTAAACTGTCTGTCCTGGTCAAGGTTCTTGAATCCCTTGTCAGTGATCAGTTAAAGAACGTTTTTAACAGTTATAATGTGTTGTCTGACTTCCAATCTGGTTTCAGAAAAGGGCATAGTACAACGTCGGCAGCTCTTAAGGTTTTAAATGACTTTGTTGAATCCATGAATAATAAGCAGCATTGTGCAGCCCTCTTTACTGACCTTTCAAAGGCATTTGATACAGTGGACCACATAGTGCTTAAGCAGAGACTGTATAGGGCTGGGCTTTGTGAAAGAACTGTCGGCTGGTTTGTTAACTACCTTACAGACAGAACTCAGTGTGTGCAGGCGGAAGGCAGCACTTCTTGCTATCTCAAAATAACAAAAGGCGTGCCTCAGGGATCAGTCTTGGGGCCACTGCTATTCATCCTCTATATCAATAACATTGATCATAACGTGTCTAATGTTAAATTTCATTTTTATGCTGATGACACTGTAGTGTATTGCTCTGCACCCACCGCAGACCAGACCCTCTCCCAGTTACAACTTGCTTTTAACACACTTCAACAGAATCTTTATGATTTAAAACTTGTTTTAAATGCAGAAAAAACTAAAGTCATGCTTTTTTCAAATTCGAAATCTAAATCAAATCTCCCTTCAATCCTCACTTCCCAGGGTACGAAAATTGAATGTGTTTCTAAGTACAGATATCTTGGTATTTTAATTGATGAATATCTTTCTTTTACCCTTCATATTCAGCAGCTAGCAAAAAGATTAAAACTTAAACTAGGATTTTATTACAGAATCAAATCCTGCCTTCGTTCAAATCTAGAAAGAGGCTGGTCGCTGCCACTTTTATGTCTGTACTTGATTTTGGTGATGTTTTATACATGAATGCTTCATCTCAAAGTTTACATGCACTGGACACTGGAGCTCTGAGGTTCATCACTGGTATGAAAGCCCTCACTCACCATTGTGAACTGTATGAACGTGTTGGATGGCCTTCTCTATCAACACGGAGACTTCAACATTGGCATATCTTCATATACAAGGCTTCCCAGGATCTTTTCCTTCTGTCTGTTCCAAAGGTTAGAACTGAGCTGGGAAAAAAAGGCCTTTAAGTTTGCTGCTCCCTCTGCCTGGAACAAGTTACAGAAATCCATGAAACTTACTGAGCTGGTCTCATTGGTCGCTTTTAAGAGGATGATGATTGACTTGGAGGCAGCCACATCTGGCTGCAGATTTTTGCCTGATGTGTTTAGGATTGTGGTTGACTTTGAAAGATTTGCTGTGTCAGTTGTTTTATGTTTTTTTGGTGTTTTTGCGTATTTTGTGTTTGTATGTACTGTATGTGTGGTTGTACTGCTGCCTCTCTTGGCCAGGACACTCTTGAAAAAGAGATTTTTAATCTCAATGAGTCTCTTCCTGGTTAAATAAAGGTAAAATAAATTAAAAAAATTAAAAAAAATCCACCAATGAACTCTCATCTTCATGCACACAAATTACACCACTAATGATGGTGTTGTGTAATGCTGCTACAACTAAAGGTCTATTGTATTGGGCATTATTTACAATACAGTCACCTATTCATGGTAGTGCATGACGCCCACTTTGTACCATCATTGCTTCAGGCTTGTTTGTATAAGGATGTGCTTATTTGAATATGTGTTTTTTTACGCATTTCATTTTCAAGTGTGTATATGCAGGCAGACAAGTCACTACAACAACCTGGATAGAAAAAAACAGGATAAGATTATTATTAAATGCCATGGTTAAAAGGTGGTTATGTTAGTATGTAACACAAACCAGTATGTGCAAGTGTGTGTAGGTGTTCATGTGCTGTGTATGAAAATATTTCCAGGTAGTGACTATGTGCTAAAAACAGACCAAACATTTGTTATCTATCAATTAAAACGGTGTTGTGTTTTTACATGCATGCGATAACTGACAGATAACTAGATATTACATAATTTACAGAGAATAGTAAAAATTAGTTTTTGGAAAATCACTCAGTGGTCAGTCTCTATTTTATTTAAAAAAAAGTATGCCACAGATTTAGCATTGTGCTTCTATAACATTGTTGAACTCATGGACAGTTAAAAAAAAAAAGTAAAACAGCAGAACCAGAGATATTGTGCTTTTTTCAAAGTATTCCTCTCCTTTGTTAAAACCTGGCGCCTACATTCCCCACAGTGCAACTCGGCCACCGACAGTTCAACCTAAGATGAGGAGTGAGCTACAGAGGTCTCACACTAAGCTCACTTCTCGCCACACCCTGAGTTTAGTTTATTTTTTCAAACGTATAGTCTTCAGGCCCAATGGCTGCGGACTCAAGTGACATCACTTGAGGCAATTTTTTAATCAGATTTCACGCAGCTCCCTCTGGGCTCTGGAGCACAAATGTTTTATACAAAATTTCTCACATATGCAGTAGTACTCCATAAAACCTGTAAACAGACATTTGATGTGTGAAGTTCTCTTTAAAAAGACAATTTATGTAATTCTGTATTTATTCTTTATTTTATGAGAAATGTCCTAATGTAAGCACTCTGCAGATGTGCTCACTGTTGTTTTGTCTCCTACGTGTCCCCAAACAAACCCATCTCCAAGCTGTGCCAGCAGCACAACTAGGCCTGACCTCATCTGCCTCAGTGTGTACATGTTAGTGTGTGTGAATATGTAAAAGTTCACATTATCATTATCATAGCATGGACACTGGATATATAATGTACATAATACTACTAAAAATAATGCTATTACTACTCCTGTCACTACTGCTAATACTACTACTACTATAATGTAAACAAATAATCATTGTAATATTTATGCTTATCACTAACTATAACAATTCATGTTATAATATACCATTCTTGTGAAGCTCATTAACACTAAGTTATCATTTATAAAAAGTCTTTCTACCCATAGCTGTGCATATATCCATATATGGTGCGAATGTGGAGGTACAGGGCCGAGTAGGCTGTGAAATGAATGACGGTGATCAGTGTTACTGTGTGTGCTTGTGCATTTGAATATGAGTCAATCCTTTTTTTCAGCAGATTTGCCTACATGATTTTGTGTCTTCCTCAGTGATTCGGCAGAACAATGTGAGAGGTTCAGAAGCATGCAAACACAGGCAAATATTTTATGGGCAGTGAGGGAAAGAGGACTGAAGACCTTTGGTTATCAGAAACCAGCTGTTGGCACCTCATACAAGCTTGCAGGGTAGTCTTCAAACAAGAATACCAGGTATGTTGGATAATATATAAATTATGAGATTTGATCAAATATCATCGCTGTAGGTTTGCTATAAATCTCTTCTGCATTTTATCAAGAGAAAATAGAGTAAAGAGCAAAACCTTTTAAAATAATGTCAACATTTGTGTTGTTGTTGTAGGTTCGTGCTGTAGGGAAATGTATTTAATGTACCAACAAATGTGTGATTTCACAATGATCCCCTCTTTCAGAAAAAGAAAACAAAGCAACAAAAGTGTACAAGTGCCACTGAAGCTGAGTGCATCCGAGCAACATGGAGTACACATTTAGAGCAGTAACTAAAAACGCTGGGATTATAATCTGGAGAATTGAGGTAATTTGATTTTAAAGTAGATGCTGCAATAGTGACTGTGGACTGAAGTTTTCCCAAATGGGAAAAGGGATTGAGCAATACGGGTTATTATTAGACCTTACACCATTACCATTACACAACCTTCTCTCTCTCTTTGCAACAGAAAATGGAGCTAGTACAAATCCCTGAGAATTCCTATGGAAACTTTTATGAGGGTGACTGCTACGTACTTCTGTATGTAAGTCTGAGAAGGTGACTAATTGGGGTTTTGGGTGCCATGGCTGCTTGTTTGTTTAGTAAAACCTACAGTTGTATTTGTAGACTTTGTAATAATGAAGCAGTGACAAGATGTTTTTGTCTTTTAGTATATCAGATAGCATCCTGATTTATACACCACCCCGCACACACTCTTTCTCCACTCCCCACAGACTCAGAAGGTGAGCAGCTCTCTGCGTTATGATATCCACTACTGGATTGGCTCGCAGTCCACTCAGGATGAACAGGGTGCAGCTGCTGTTTACACCATACAGCTTGATGAGTTTTTGGGTTCCACTCCGGTCCAGCACCGTGAAGTTCAGGGCCACGAGTCTGATGGCTTTAGAGGCTACTTCAAACAAGGAGTAATGTGAGTGAAAATGTCTTTTACAGAAGGCCATCATTTTCTAGGCAGTGAAATAAACCATGAAAAAATAATCATCTGCTTTGTTTAGCTATAAGAAAGGTGGAGTTGCATCAGGCATGAGGCACACTGAAACCAACACCTATGACATTAAGAGACTGCTTCATGTCAAAGGGAAGAAAAGGGTGATTGCAAAAGAGGTGTGCCATGTTTCACAGTGGTTGTTAATCTTAATGGCACAGAGGATGTCATGTAGAAAGAGTGATTTATGTTCAATTTGTTTCAGGTGGAGATGAGCTGGAAGAGCTTCAACCTTGGAGATGTGTTTTTGTTGGACATTGGCAAGACCATCGTTCAGTGGAATGGACCGAAGTGTAACAAACAGGAAAAGCTTAAAGTAAGATTTTTGTGTGGGGGTCTTTCTAAATGGTTGGTTGCAGAATTCATAGGGAAACACATAAACATACATAAGTAGAAAACTAGGAAAAACATTTACTCCACAATTTTTCACTCTTAACTAGTTTTCTTTTTCAATAATACAGGATATTAAAAATAAAATCAGTTCATCCATTTGCAACTATATTTCCCAGTGTACAATAATAACATAACAATAACTATATATTGTTCACTATTTATATTTTCTGATATAAAGATGTTTTATGATCATGTGAATTGAAAAGTGACATCTTTACCATGCTCTATCAGGTCTAATGTTCTATTTGCAGCATTTTATCTGGATGTACATGATATACGTTAGAGGTGCAGACTCTGAAACAAGTCTGCTTTCCGTGTTGCCCTCTCCAGATCGAAATATCATCATTAAACCTTTATGGAAAGCTGCGGGAGCGTGCAAACGGAGCTCATGTCCTACTTCCTGCAAAATAGGCCGGAGGCTCTGAATGATTCATTATCCCACCACACACAGATCCTTGATATTCATATTCTAGATGTTTACATCACTTTTTCTACCCCACATTTAAGTTAGTTCAGATTTAGCCATTAGTAAGGATACATGTCCTATCATAATAATGGGATTTCTAAGAAACCGACATTGATAGTCCACAATGAATAGTAGATACAATTAGTATTTGGTCAACTTAGATATAATTTATACATTCACGCCTATTAAAAAATGATCTATTAAATAAATGGGTTATGGGTATTGCACTAAACTTAAAAGGGACAGTTAACCCCAAAATCCTTACCTGCAGTGTTATTTATCAATCTAGATTATTTTAGTGTGAGTTGCCCAGTGTTGGAGATATTGGCCATAGAGATGTCTGCCTTCCCTTCACACTGTCACGAGTATGAGCCTCTTGTCCATGAGTAGCCTACACTTCCTGCTGCACGGGGATACAGTTGATGGGTGTAGTTCGGTAGAAAGAAAATAGTCATGATTTCTGGAAGCAAAAAAAATGTTGTTGAGTTTTTCAAAAGTATTTTTTTTTGGCGCTTTGAGCACCACAAGTCGAGTGCCATCTAGTTCCACCATATTGGTGAGATGGCAGACATCTTGATAAATAGCACTATAGGTAAAAGAAAAATACATATTTTTGATTTTGGGGTGAACTGTCCCTTTAAACTCACCTTTACTGTCTGCTACTAGATGACTAGATGCTGCTAATAAATCTTACTGAATGAGTAAAAACTGTACATACACAGTATGCTTGTTTAAAGTTTATTAGGGTACACTGATCAGCAATGAGATTGTCAGTACATTTATGACATCTCACTTTTAAAATAGACTTTAAATGTAGTTTTACATTTGTTTAATATCTGGTAGTGAATTCAGTGTGCACACTTCAAGTTTAAAATCTGAGATTTCTGGAGTGTGTAGTTAGTCTCTGTTGTGCTTCTGCTTCTCAGGGCATGGAGTTGGCCAAAGACATCCGAGACCGAGAGAGAGGAGGTCGGGCAGAGGTCCAAGTGATCGAGGGTGACGCAGAGAGCAACTCTCCTCAGAACATGGAGATCCTGAATGGTATTCTTGGAGAAAGAAGCTCGGCGCTGACGGACGGACCTCCAGATGAAACTGCTGACCAGGAACAGAAGGCAAAACTCACACTTTACCAGTGAGCTGCTCACTAGTCCATGACATCCAGTGTTTCATGTAGTCCATGTCCAGTTAAAGTGTTGTTTGCGTCTTCTAATTTGTCTTTTTTTCAGTGTGACAGATGCTGATGGTCAGATGAAGGTCACAGAAGTCGCTACCAGACCACTGGTTCAGGATCTCCTCAACCATGAAGTGAGTTGGTGCAATATTGACCACTAAAGGATGTATATGCCACATCAAGATGGGTGCTAATGCCACTTTAAAACTTGGTACGGTTGTCCATCTAGTGTGACATTTCACCATTCCTGTACAGCTAAAGGCTTTAAACTCTTGATACTGCTGTTTGGACTCATACAACTTGAACACATTTTATTTTCTAATGGTAAGAAATGCTTAAGTCATATATATTTAATATTATTATCTGTTTAGGACTGCTACTTCCTGGATCAGGGAGGGGCGAAGATCTTTGTATGGAAGGGGAAGAAAGCAAACAAAGCTGAGAGACAGGCTGCTATGACTAGAGCTTTGGTGAGTTACTCTACATCAGACCTTTACATGTATCCATAGCTTGTGTTTGATTGCTTTTGCATGCCATATTAGGTACACCCAGCTAAAACTATATGCAATGTAATACAATAGTCCTGCAATAAATGTATTAGTGTATTTGCTATGTTTTTGTCTGATTGGCTGTTACAGGAGTTTATCAAAATGAAAAACTACCCGATCACTACAAATGTGGAGACGGTGAATGATGGGGCAGAGTCAGCTCTCTTCAAGCAGCTGTTCCAGAGGTGGACTGTTAAGAACCAGACTCAAGGTCTGGGCAAAGTGCATACAAGAGGGAAAGTGGGTAGGTGTGTTCTTAAATTTACAAAAACACAACAAGCACAGACTAATAGTACATATATTGGTTCTGATTTAAAAAACAAAACAAAAAAACAACTCAATTGTTTTTGTTTTGTGACCATATTTTTGCTTTAGCTCATATCACACAGGAAAAGTTTGATGCCTCTTGGATGCACATGATGCCAGAGGTCGCTGCACAGGAGCGAATGGTGGACAATGGCTCAGGTCAAGTGGAGGTATCTGTGACTATTTCATCTGTATGTGCTTTGAGGAGGATCAGTCTATCATCTAACAGGTCCAAAACCCAATGACTGAATACGTGCAGTTTCAGCAGTAGCCTATATTAAAATCAATGCTAACACAGTGTGCTAATATACTAATGTCAGCTTGCTAGCATGTTAAAGTTAAGAATGTTACACTACTATGTTAAATGTGATTATGCATGTTAGCATGTTAATATACTGTATGTCAAACATCCAGTAGTATAATGTTGTCAACATGCTAACTGTTGATATGTTAACATGTTAATGCTAGCATGTATGTATGTTACCATTGGCATTTAGTTTAAAGTGCAGCTAAGCATAGAAACAGAGATGACAAACAGAGCTGCATTACCAACCGGGCAAAGTGGGCAGTCCCGGGGCCCAGACCCTCGGGGGCCCCAAAGGCCCCTGGTTGTCTGTGAGGCAATTGCTTTGTAGTATTTTGATTAATTAAAACTTTGTTTGGCAATATGTAGCACTCAAGATGCCTTTTTCACAGCAGACATTTTGACTTGTCACAACAGGAAAAGCAGCAGGTGTTGCTAATAATATTAACGATGGCTCTGTTCTGTTCAATAAAGCCATGACAGTAGAATGAAGGACTGAGCTACTGCCGCAAAGAAGAAATAAGTAAATAAAAAAATTGGAAATATAAAGAGAACTAAATAAAAGAACAAATAAATGTGGAAATATGAAGAGAAATCAATAAAATAATAAATACATGTGGAAATATTTATATTATATTGTTATATGTTTCATTTATTTGTACATGTATTTGTCCATTTAGTTCTGTATGTATTTATTTGTTTTAAAATATTTACTTATTTATTGAATTATTTATTTGCATATAAATTACTTTATACTGCATATATTTTATTTTTATTATTTGTATATGTATATTTATTTTATTTGAAATGTATATCTTTTTATATAATGCAATTTATTTATTTGCTTGGCCCTTCAAGGAATAGCAAAAGCAATAGAGAAAAGAATGAAGAATTCAGTACCTTTGTGATGTGCCCAGGTGTGGAGAATTGAGAATCTGGAGCTTGTCCCCGTGGACCCTCAATGGTACGGATACTTCTATGGGGGAGACTGCTACCTGATCCTCTATACTTACTTGGTTAACAACAAGAAGTGTTACCTGCTCTATATATGGCAGGTGAGGATTTGCCCATTGTCTTACATTATAATAGTAATTCACAATCACAATTAAATTCAATTCAATTCAATTCAATTCAATTCAATTTTATTTATAGTATCAAATCATAACAAGAGTAATCTTAAGACACTTAACAGATACACAGTCTAGACCACACTCTATAATTTATAAAGACCCAACAATTCCCCCAAGAGCGAGCATGTGATGCATAGTATACACTGAAATATTACGTTTCTTACAAAGTTGCTTACAAGAAAGTCTAACCTTCACTGTCCCTGCTTTGGAATTTTCTGATTATCACTGTATTATATGATGGAGCTAATTTACCACTTACTATTTCAGGGGCGTCATGCGTCACAGGATGAAGTTGCAGCCTCAGCATTTCAAGCTGTGAACTTGGATCAGAAGTATGGTAATGAGCCAGTCCAAGTGAGAACAACAATGGGCAAAGAACCAAGACACTTTATGGCGATGTTCAAGGGTAAAATGGTCATCTTTGAGGTACGACTGCATTTATAATCATTAATTTGGATAAATTTGTGTGTGTATACAGTTTGTATAACAGTATAGAATATTTCTTTTTTTCTGTTAGGGGGGAACATCTAGAAAAGGGTCCTCTGAGCCAGAACCACCGATAAGGTTGCTCCAGATCCATGGTTCTGACCCTTCCAACACAAAAGCCATTGAGGTTCCTGCCCTGGCTACCTCTTTGAACTCAAATGATGTGTTTGTACTAAAGAGCCAATCAGGAATGTATCTTTGGTGTGGAAAGGTAAGAAAGGTGGTGTTAAAATCAGATCAAGAAACTGATAATTCACTGAACAAGGTGACAATACAATACAACACAATATGATACTTTTCGTAGCATTTTTTGTGGTTTCTTGTATTTTATGTACTTTTGTATGCATTTGTGTGTCTGCGGTTACATAAAGGTAAAATATATGTAAAGATATAGGGTTAAAATGTATAGAAACCACATCCAGAAACATTTATACATTTATATTGACATGTTTTGGATTAAGCCCCTTACTGTAGTGAAATCTTAATGCTACATAGTACAATGGTACTTTAGTCAACAGTGTGCTTCCAACATTGTGGCAACAGTTTGGAGCAGGCCCTTGAGCACAAAGCCAGGTCAGGAACTGGAACGTGAGCCAGACCTTATCGCCCAACATCAGCGCCCGACCTCACTAACGCTCTTGTGGCTGAATGGGAGTAAATACTGGAAAGTTTTCCCTGGAATAACAGAGACTGTTATAGCAGTGAATTGTAATGTTTGGGTGTCAACATACTTTTGGCCATTTAGTGTACTATATCAAAGTAACTGACTTTTTGTTACCAGGGATCAAGTGGAGACGAGAGAGCCATGGCAAAGGAGGTGAGCTCTGTGATTGGCCAGAACTCACGGCAAGGTTCTGAGGAGATTGTGGCAGAGGGTCAGGAGCCCATTGCATTCTGGGAGTTGCTTGGAGGGAAAGCTCCCTATGCTAGTGACAAGAGGTGATGATGACACATACAATACTATTATCTGCAAACAAGCTTCATGAGAGTTGAAGCAAAGGTAACGTGCTTGTTTTCCACTATTTTGCGTGTTGCATGATGTTGATTACAGATTACAGCAGACGGTTTTAGATCACCAGCCGCGCCTGTTTGAATGCTCCAATAAGACGGGCCGTTTCATTGTTAACGAGGTGACTCAGTTCATGCAGGATGACCTCAACGAGGATGATGTCATGCTGCTGGACACATGGGACCAGGTATGAGGTGACGCTGTTTGTAACGAAGAATACGGACCTTTTTAATGAAAACTATAAATTTCAAAGCTGAATGCAATCACGTCCCCAACATACCTGAATTTTTGTGCCGCCTTTTTGTGCCATGTTTTTGTGCCATGTTTTTTTTTTGTCGTTGGTCTCAGGTGTTTCTCTGGATTGGTAAAGACGCCAATGAGGTAGAGCGCAAAGAAGCAGTGGCCACCAGCCAAGAGTACCTGCGCACCCACCCGGGCGCCAGAGACCCAGACACCCCCATTGTCTTGATCAAGCAGGGATTTGAGCCGCCCACCTTCACTGGGTGGTTTACAGCCTGGGACCCCTCCAAATGGAGTGTGAGTGTTTGGGAACTGAAATAGCGCATCGACATGTACACTGATGAGTACAAAAAAAAAACATACGCTGACAAACATTTCTTTCTTTTAGGGAGGAAAGAGCTACGAGGAGTTGAAGAAGGAGTTGGGAGATGAAGCAACATCTTTTAATGTTCCAGTTGTATGTAAAGTCGTATTCATTTCTTCAAGCTTTTTAGCAACATAAATAGTTCCAATGGTTACCAAAATGTTACCCATTATTTCTCATGCATGTTACATTTAGGATAACGTTTCTGTGTTAAAGAACTTATTATTAGATTTCACACAGATATACAGAGGGACATTCAGGAATGGTTACTGTAGGGCTGCAAAAGTTTACTCTTACCTCGAGCATGACCAGGTTAGCAATTCTTACTAGGGAGTACTAGGGACATTCTAATTGTCTTCTCTCTACTATGTTGTGGGTCTTTTGTCTTCTTGTTTTTATTTACCCAAATTTTGTCTTGCTATTGTTTGGCCCCACTGTTTAGCTCTCTGTTGTTATAGACATATATTACCTTGCTTTGTCTGTCAAAGCACTTTGTAAACTCTGTTCTTAAAGGTGCTATATAAATAAAGCTATTATTATTATTATTATTAGTAGTAGTAGTAGTAGTAGTCATAGTAGTAGCAGTAGTAGTAGTAGTAGTAGTAGTAATTACATGGAATAATTGAAGAAGATTTTTTTTAACATATACATTTTTAGCAACCTTGAATAAGAGTTATGACAAAACGTCGGAGACAGGGGTCAAAAACTTGAACTTACAAAGTACTCTATCTATCCGATTCAATGCCACAACAGGCAGTGATATATTAATGATGATACAAAAATGTATAATCTTAACCTGAACCTTAATGTGACTTTCTAGGAGCAGAACTGTGTCGAAAGTGAGAAAAGCTTTCAGTCTTTTCCACCTGACAAATTGGTCAACAAATTCGCCAACGAGCTGCCTGAAGGTGTTGACCCAACCCAGAAAGAGGTAGATTAAATTACCCGGAGTGGAAATAATCTACTTGGCAACACCTATTTTATATTCTAGGGAAAAAAAGGAATTTCCTTTTCTTGGGTTTAAAGCACAATTTAAACCCAAGGAAATATTAGCTTATTCTTCCTTTATTATATCTCCATATATGTTGAATTGTAAGCTGTCTGTAGACACATTTTACATTTTTACCTGCTGTTTCTTTGTGTGTATAATTAGTACGAAATCAAATATTGTTTTCTAAGAAACTTCCTAGGAAATAATTAGGAAATGATCGACCCATGAAACAAGTTAGTGTCATTATGTTCCGTGTTTGATTGTTATTATTATTCAGGAGCTACTCATTAATTAGCAGTTAGTCCCTGATTTGTTCCCTGTTCAATCATTACTGAACCACTCAACATTTTGTGCACTTTATTGTGAGGTGTAACCATGATGCTTTGCTGCCAAATAGTATCAGTGATGCATTGTTAGTCATTTGTTTTCACTAACTAACATTTGGGAACTGCTTTTCAGAAACACCTGTCTGACTCTGACTTCAACAACATATTTGGGATCACCAAAGACAACTTTGCCAGCATGCCGCAGTGGAAACAACTAAAAATGAAGAAAGAAAAAGGGCTGTTTTAATCAGATTATTGTCTATATTTGAAATAAGCTATTACTGTTAAAGACTTTGTGTCAGCTCCCCCTCCCCTACAATTACTGACCTTCCACTTTAGCTCAATCTGATTTTGGAGTAAATTCTAATAATGTGTCTTTTCATCCCACTTTTATTGTAATTCATACATTTGTTCCAAATCACTATGATACAGGTCTTGAATACTTGATTCTTGTTTTAACCTGTTCTGATGTTATACAACCGACACTGTTTAATTCATTGTTTGTGATATTATTTGAACTCTCAGTAGGAAACAATATAAACTCTAATGCTTACTATGCTGTGTATGTCTTTGTGGCATGGCTAACCTCTACTGAAATAACACATCTTAGCCATATAGCGAGACATCACATAAATCCTGTGAGGAAGAACTTTAGTCTTGAAGAAAAGGCTTCATATGAGAAAAGACCAATTACTGTAGACATAACAACTATACATTAAAACATTTTTTAGAAAGAACATGTGTAAAATGTGTATAATTTATCAAACGTATTACAGTAACAAACACTTAGGTAACTTTTATTAATTCTGAGCTCACTCCTGAACACCAAACCAAGCTCTGATTTCCCCTTTAAATAGAAGTCTACTTTGCCATCTGTTGGACAAATAATGTTACAACACATCAGGCCAAAAGAAAATGAAATACTTCAGACAAAAAACCAGTTTAAAAGTTAATTTACATATCTGAAGGAGTACAGAGTTCAGTGCTATTTCTGGTGGATTTCTGTTATGATTTTAAGTTTCAAAAGAACAGATTACCAATCCAATTTATCAATAATAATTAATTTCTCTTAAGGCTTTGTCCTTCGCTTCACAACTATCTCCATCTCTGCCTAGGAGACATATTGTGTTCATTATCAGGTTCATACTTGTATTTTGGGTTTCTACTAGAACATGTTAACTTGCTTTAATGTTTAAAAAACACATTTTTCTTATACTGTTTGTCTGAATTTACCTGTAGACTAGCCTGGTCCTACCAGACTGGTACATTTCATTTGTACAGAGAGTCTGGCCACTCTCCATTGACAAGTGTAAACAAAAGTTTAAAACTATTGGATCTGCCATAACCAATCGCTAACGTTTGGTCGTGACGTATGTCATGCACATGTGCAACAAGAGGGGACCGACACCAACTATCAGCTTATATTTAGCATTAGCATCGCTAGCGTTAGCCTTAGCCAACTCCTTCACCACTAACGGAGTGAGATGGAAAATCTAACTTTTCCCGAACCCCGTAGGGAGGAGGGCCACAACATCATGGCCACCAACAAAACTCAGCAAATATTGTTCTTGCTCTGGCTTTAACTTCTGGATATTCGGCAGCATTGCTGCCACAACAGATCGAATGGCTCCGCTCGCATCTTTCTCGCACGTCCTAACGTTATCGTTCTCAGCCACTCCCTCTGTTCGCTGATTGGACCGCCAAATATTTGGCCGGAGAAAACCCAAGAATATACCGCGAACCCAGAACTCAATATAAATGACTTATCAGCATTAGCATTATTCACTCTTTTTATTTTGATATGTCTGGTTACAAGTATAAATGTATGTAATTAACTATTACATCTGAACATTTAATACAAAAAAATATCTAGCCCCATAAAACATCAAATTACAGTAAGAACATATTGTTTGGAGGAAAATAAACACAATCCAATTTGATTACTTGATAAATTGTCAAAGTCGCTGCTGTGTGCTCAAAATGCTTACAGCACCAGTGATGGAAGTTTAAAATGAGGAACATTTGAAGTCAGAGTAACATTACTTTACTGGTTCATTACAACAAACAAAATCCTTTGACCTGAAAAGAAATCAATAGGAACCTAAAATGAACTGATGACAGCATAAACAACCAATGACTGGATGTAGAAACATCTGACTAGCGTTGGTTGCAAATGACCTTTGCTCAAGAACTGACCACTGTGGCACCACACAGCACTACAGTAACAGAACCCTCCTTTCAGCTCATTTTGTGGAAAAGAAATAAGGACTCTGTGTGATAAAGGTAATACAAAAGACAAATGGGTCAATACAAACATTAACACACTGCCTTAAACACATAAAATAAGCAGCTAAATGTAGCACTGTAAAACATTCTACCTTCATTTCCAATTTCCACAAATGTATTAATATTGTTCCGCTTTTGTTTTTTTGTGCAACAGAATCAGATATCAAATTGTGATTTTCATTTAGTGTCATATATGTTCCATTAAAACTGAAGTTTTTTGGTAACTTTGCTAAAGAGCCACCTTTAAGACCAGGAAATGACAGAACGATACATTATTTGCAAACAAAATTAAAATCCCTTCAAAACACCAATTATCGCAGTAAATACCTTAAGTCATTATTCATATAGGTGTACTGCGTGCAAAAGTACTAATAAATGACACTGATCAATTCATGTGCAGTTTGGAAATCAATGTACATTCTTAGGTGCTCATGCAAACTATCACAAATGAGGTGAAAATGGTCTGTTCTAGCATCAAGCATGAAAGAAATGTAACATTGTAAAAAAACAACGTAAAAAATTGCGATTAAATACAAAATGTTTACAGCAATCAGAGACATCTAAAAGAGACTCGTTTCAGCAAGTTTCACTGCAAATGTGCAAACATACAGCATTACCATGCAGGCAGAGAACACAGCTTGCAGCAGGATAGCTGATTACTTCTCGCTGACGTGTTTGGTCGTTAAGGGAATGTGGTTTCTGATAGAATCGGACACATTTATGCCACAATACAAGAACTTTAGAAAGTGCAAATGCAGCCAAATCAATTTCCCTAAATTTAACATAAAAACAGGAAAAAGGGACATATATGAAAGATAAAAAAATAAATCTTTTAAAGATCAGCAAGGCCGCAAATAGATGGCATTTTCCCTTCATTGAAAAATCTGTATCTTACAAACTTTTAAAACTGCTTTGGATTACGTGTACCTGCTCTTAGCTTCCAAAGAGCTGTGTCACACATCTTAAACTTTCTGTACGGTGAGCTCTACAGCTGAGTACAGCCACATCAAATATGCACTTTAAATGCAGTTAACAACTGTGATCGACTGCCTCCTAAATTCCCAACCTTCTACTGTGACTGGAGCAGTCCCTGTCCATATACTTACAGAGCTCACTGTGTTTCCTGGCAGCTGTTAGTATCCAGATAAACCTTATTAAAAGAGGTAAATGGTCAACGCAGCACAGACTATTTTCCATGTCTATTGACGTGTTACAAAAAGTTAAGACAGATATTAAAAAGAAATTAATGGCAAATAATATTAAGTAGTCATTAGTGGAATTCCAGCTAGTCAACAGCCTGGATCCTGAGTTCTTTGTTCTGAATTTAAAACTGAAACTTACAATTATGCTACAGTGTTCTACAAATAGGGCTGCAATTAACCATTATTTTCATTATCAATCAAGCTGAAGATTAATTGATTAATCATAGTTATAAAATGTCAAAAACTAGTGAAAACTTATTACAATTTCCCAGTGTCTTCAAATTCCCACCAACAGTCCAAATCTCAAAGATTTGACTATATATATATATATGCATGTGTGTGTGTGTGTGTGTGTGTGTGTGTGTGTGTGTGTGTGTGTGTGTATAAAGAAAAGCAGCAAATCCTCACATTTGAGAAGCTGAAACCAATGAATACAACGGTTGATTGTCAAAATAGTTGCAGATCAATTTTCTTTCAATCCACTACTCATTGGAGCACTAATTACAACTCTTAATGTTTTCTAAGAACACAAATATCAGATGTGGGTACACTGCTAATCAAAGAGCTCTTGAATTACCACCAAAATGATCAATAATCATTGACCTTTTGCCCAGTAGAAGATAAAACAGATTAAGACACAAGACAAGCGTCAGGGTTTTTGGGGTTTTGGGTGTCCCCGTCATTGACCGGGCAGTTGTTAGTAGAGCCTCTCTCTGAATCATCAGGCAGCTCACAAGTGTTTGCGTCACCCGGAAACAGCCGGTCCTGCTCTGGAGTCTCAGCAGACGCATCCTCGTAGGCGCTGATGCTGTCCGAGTCGGTCCTGTCCGAAGAAGGATGTTGTCCGTCATCGATGCCGTTTTCATAAGGCCTCTGCAGGACCCCGTCTACAGAAAATGGGTTGTCCACTGCAAGAGAGGGCATGTGGCCCAGGGGCTTATTAGCCAACTTCCGCAGCTTCATCAGCTCTGTGCCTTCACTCTGTTCCTCTTCCTCCAACGCTCTACCTCTGCTTTCACTGCTGTGAGGGTCACACAACGAGGAGTTTTTCATCAATGCCTTTGCATCATTTTTCATCTGGTGTCCTTGTCTCGTTTCCTCGTCAACATTTCCATGCGCGTTCACTGGAGCAGATGGTTCGTTATTCCTCTCCTGCCAAGAGAAATTTAATTGTCCGTAAGTAAATGGAGTGCCCTTTCAGATGTAGTTGCATTTGCTATTTTGTTATTACTTTATTTAAATTTGCTTGTCAATTTGATGCCATCCCGATCAATATGGAAGCAAAGAAAAGCTATACAAAAAATGTGAAATGTAATCGCTACTGAATACTTAATGTTGAATAACAAACATCAGTGAATTTATATTTATATATTTGTTTAGTTCCTTTCATCGGAACTTCCAGAAGGTCAGATGTTTTTGACTTGACATCATTTTTAGATTTAACTTCAAGTGACCAGTTCAATTTGAGCAACCTGAATGCAGTTCTTTTTTTTATATTGGATACTTGCTTTTTAAAATCTAAAAAAGAAAATAGCACTACTTGAAATCACCTTCTGGAAGTTTCCACGAACAATATCAATTCAGGTAGATTGTACAATTTCAATGCTATAAATGCAGTATTTAAATTTTATTTTTGAACATTTTGAAACATTTCGTTTTCTGCATTCTGATCAATTTAAATGTATTTATGGTGGAAACGTCTTTATTTATGTCATGAAAACCAAATTCAGGAGACAGGCGACATTTCAAAATACAATGGAATATAACGCAGTAAGGGGGCTTTCACATCAGGGACCTGGGCTCAGATCAGAGTTCACTCGACCTCAAAGTCCAGTTCATTTGATTAGCGTGAACACTGCGTACCGTACCCCGGCGCTGTTGGTCCATCTGTGCCCAGGTCCACTTGAAAAGGTGGTCTCGAGTAGGCTACAGTTAATGCGTACTCCGTTATGGTTTGCGTCAGGTGTGGAAAAACACCTATACCAAAAAACACAAAGTGGACTGCTATTCAACGCGACTGCAAGGAGTTTTTAACCGGTTATGAAACTGTCTCAATTTAATACGCCTGTACGTCAGACGGCCGTCAGACCCAGATCCAGCTTTGCTGCCACCTTCGACCTGCAGTCAGCGTTTTGGCAGAAGTGCTGAGAGCTCCGTGCACCTCAGCAGCAGCTCCTCCTCCGGCCAGGAGCAGAGCTTCACCTCGCTGGGCCACCGGCCCCCACGGCAGCAGGGTCACCGGGAGAGTATGGTACAGCCTGACTGGACCGCGTATGTAAAATATAGCGGCTGTGGGTGAGAGGAAAGTTGACTGCTGGAACTCAAAAGACGGCTTGGCGCTGTCGATTTACCTTTGACACATGCTAAAACCTCTTTTTGGGGGGAGCCAAAAATTCCTCTATGCAGGAAATACCCTGTGTATGACTTTTTTTCCTGCAGTGAACAGACACCATAAGAGATTGGGTTGAATAAGAAGAGATCACGACCCTGACAAACTGTTATGTAACAGGTTCTATAAGACTTCAGACTTTAATTCAAAAACCCCGTGCCTCTCTAATGTCTGTAATGTTAATGGTCACATTACCTCTTTTAATCTCTCCACCTCTTGCATCAGAGAGCAGACCATGCTCTCCAGTTTCCTCTTGGCCTCTCTCTCTTGTTCCAACTCCTACAAATACAGGAAAAAAAAAACTTGTTAGTGTCATACTTTATTACAACAAGGAACAAAAACAAACTTCTCATTAGAGAGGAAAAAGACATCTACATATTGCTGGAGTAAAATAAGTAACTAAAGTTATTTATCACACACACACACACACACACAAGTATAAACACAAAGTTAAAATATATTACAATAAAAACACGGCACAATTAGGCCTGTAACAATTAATTAATAATTGTCTAATCGCAATATTATTTTAAGTAATCGCCATTTCTTTATTTAACTAAAAAGGTATGACTGCAATTGTCAATTTTATGTTCATTTAAGAAAAAAATCCAATGTTTTATGATTAAAAAAAAGAGGCGTGGTTTACTTCATAGGCTGTCTACTTGTGTTATTACATCATCTGGGTCACATAACAGTGACATAACCAAAAGATGTATCCTGGGAGTCATTCAAAACTTAGTTTGAAAGTAAATGCATTTATGCAAGTATTTTTTAATTTGACCGAAAGAGACAATTACATCGTTAATAGCAATTATTTCCGAGACAATTAATTGTACAGCAAAATTTAGAATTGTTACAGCTCTAAGCACGAGAGACACCAAACTAGGTTTTCAGTGTGGGTGAGGCCTCGACATACCAATCTAGCGTGTCCAGCCTCCCTCTGGGCCTCAGCCAGCAGCTCCTCCACGCCCTCCAGAGTGTCCTGCAGGAAGTCCACCTGGAACAACAGAGTCTCTCGCTCAACCTCCAGCCCACGCAGCTCCTGCACCACCTCGTCATAGTTGGCCTGCAGCTCCAGCTTCACCACAAACACAGTGACAAATCAGTGTGGGCAACTTAAGAGGAGAGCATGCCAGTCAGTGGGTGGACAAGTGTTTAGTAAGCTCTCAGAGGCATCAGTAGGAGGCCTCCTCTGGAAGCACAACAAGCCCTCCATATGTAAAGGAATATGCATTACTGCAGTGATCTAGTAGACCTGAGAGAACGGTGAACAAGTCTTTAAATAGTGATAATCGTCTTAATTATCATAACAGTAAGAAATACTCACCATTTCTGGGAGTCCCATTAAGATGTCCTGGTCAGAATGCTGAAAAGAACAAAAACAGACAAGCATGTTCTAAAAGGCCATATAGGATTTTATTTCCCTTTACTCCTCTCGTCTACACTAAATAACTACAACATGACTTGTAGAACAAATTACCAGCAAATTATAGCATTAAAAAGGACCAAAAAATTAATTCACAAATTAAATTATTGTAGTAGTAAGCACATGTGTTGCAGTGCACTGTGGTATTGGCTTGTGTAAAGCTTGTTTTATGGTTCTGTGGAGGCGCCACGCAGAGCTTTCGCCGTAGCCTACGTAAGTGGCCTGATGTTTATACTTGTGCGCTGGTGTGTGCGTGGAGCCGGCATGTGTGTATGTGTGTGTGTGTGTGTGTGTGGGGAGTGTGTTAGAGTGAGGGAGAAGTGAGAGAGTGACGGCGATTAGCTTCGGAGCGAGTACCGACTCTAGAGTCATAGTGAGAGAAACAAAGTGTCTCCCCTGTTCTTTCTGAACACGGTGGGAAATCTGTAGCAGGAAAAGTTAACCTTCTCCTTGATTTCATGTTGTTTATGGAGAAGGAGAACCAAGAAATGAGTCGGGGGGGGGGGATGCAACGCTACCAAGCCACGGCCGAGCAACGTGAGTCGCTGCGACGTGTAGTTACGTTTTTCGAGAAGTGCACGTCAAGCTACGGCGTAGGGTCTGGCGTAGACACAGAGGGGTCTGCGGGGGTACGCTGTCGATTCTACGCAGAAGCAGAAAACGGCCTTAAGAGTCGTGATCATAGGCGGTGCCAGGGAGGGGCTTGGGGGTGCTGTAGCTACCTCTAGGATTCCCACAGCTCCCCCAAGAAATTGCTGTGGTTTATTTATAAAAACATATTTTCGTTAATGTGTTAATACTATAATTTATATTTAAAAATGAATAAATACATTAATAAAACAAACCGATTATTTTTGGAATTAAAACATGAAGCAAACACAGGTGATACTATTCGGCCAATGGGTGCAGCACACATTAAACTTTTGACCTTACTTCAGCAGTAACGTATTCACACAGAAGAAGAAGAGCGCAATATTTGGAAGCGTTAGGATTAGCGAAGTGAATGGAACGTTAGCAATGGATCGTTTTTTACTACCTAAACGTCGATGTGTGTAGACTGTCAAAAAACCTGTAAATGAGACAGAGATATGGTGAACCTGTCACTAACAGGGAAGAAGAAAAGCGGCCGGAGGAAGATGACCTGACCGCGGCCGTGACTGCTGCTCAGGGTGCCTAACGTTACCCTGCTGTCAAAAGTTTAGACCAAGGGATCGCACAGCGAGGCCACAGTGGGTGA
The DNA here is from genome assembly GCF_031162955.1 of Sander vitreus. Classification (NCBI taxonomy): domain Eukaryota; kingdom Metazoa; phylum Chordata; class Actinopteri; order Perciformes; family Percidae; genus Sander; species Sander vitreus. Next base: position 11,793,195 of record NC_135858.1, on the reverse strand, counting down.
GGAGTCATCTAATAGGGGTCTATGCAAGAACTTCACTCTTATCCCTGTCTCATAGTAGAACATTACAGTGAAAATGTGTTTTATAGAACTGAGAATAAATGGATCATCGAATCCAAAGTTATACAGCGCACAGGACATTGGTTTATTTATAGCCCTGAAAACGTGTTCAAAACAGGTTCAGCCGTTCGCCCTCAGTGGCTTATTTAGATGTATTAAGTAGAGCCTGACCGATATTATCGGCCGATATTATCAGCCTAAGTTTGTATTTTTATACATTTATCAGAAATATATTTTGATGTTCCTCTGTTCTGTTGTGACAATAAAACGTTTTTAAACTGCATTATCATATTATTTTAGTGAGCACTCATAAATAACTACAAATAACTAATATCTGTTTGTTTTGTTACGCGTTTCTGGATAATTTTTATATATATATATATATATATATATATATATATATATATATATATATATATATATATCGGCCGATATATCGGAATATCAGATTTTTAAATCACCAAATATTTGTATCGATATTGGCCTTAAAAATCCTTTATCGGTCAGTCTCTAGTATTAAGTCACTACAGATATGAAAAACATTACATCATTGTTACCATGTGTGCAAGTATGAATACTGCGTGAGGATGCATGCGTGTATGTTTTAAGCCCCTGAAACACCAACCCAACGGCCGACCATTGGCAGAAAAGGCAGTCCGACTGATCAGTTGGCTCCCCGAGGTCCAAAAAGTGCCTCAGAACACACCGAAGCGACACCAACTTGAGCGTACGTTCTGCACGTGCCCGAGACGTAATACGTCTCCATAACAGCAGGCGGCGCTAATCTGTATTGTCGCCTAAAAAATGAAAACGGGCAGCTGATTGGACGAACGCATCACATGGGTCTGGCTGCTGCCGGATTTTTCATCCGGGCATAATGGCGGCTCGTTCAGAATACGATCTCATATTTTACGAAGATAGTTCATCGAACTGGCACGGCACGGAACACACCGAACAGATTCGAGTCACTGACCTCGCCAGACTGTCCAACGGCCGATTATCGGGTTGGTGTGTCAGGGCCATTTGTGTGTGTTTATGTGTGTAGTTGGCTGTGTGTGGTGTACTTGGCCTGCTGCATTACTTTTCTGCAAATATAAGCTACAATATGGAAGCTGCAGTAATGATTGTGTAAACCCGGCTTGTTGGCTGGTATTTGAAATATGTTCGGTGGGCTAATCAGCGTTCTATGGTGCTGTTGTATTGGCAACTTTAGTGCCTGAAAAACATCAACCTCTCTCTCCCTCTCGTTCACTTGCTTAGTAAACCACTGCGGAGGTGGGTGTGTAGGCTACGTGTGTCAAGTTTTTCAGAGCACCCTCACTGAAACGTCGAGCAACCCCATACATAGCACCAGCAAAATAACATCTCTGGTGCCGCCACTGGTCGTAATAAGAAAAGCAATGTTCACGCTCATGTGTTGAAATTCTTTACTATTGTAAATATTTGAAATGTTGTGTAAATAAGGAATATTGAATATTTTTTGCTGCTTCAATTAATTTTAGTAGTTTGTTTCTGTTAGCTTCTTCACTACTATTGATGACGCCATGGAGAATAGCTCCTAGTTTAAGTTGTTAGGCCTTTTTCCACTGAAGACATTTTGACATGTCACAGTAAGAAAAACAGGTGTAAATAATAAATGAATGATGGCTGAATACAGCTTCAGTTCTCACACTGTCATGACTTACTTGGACACAAATAACACCTGTGCTTTCCCCACTATGGCAAGTTAAATGTTCTCAGAGATAGAAAAGAAAAGCTTTTTGACAGGGACCATAAGAGAATCATTAATCATACCTAATCACATACTTTGTTTTGATAGCAGCTGTTACCGAAAATGATGCCTCCATGGTATTTAGATAGGGTTAAACTTTTAATAGCCGTGGTAGCAGAAACTGTAGTGTATCAGTCTATCTAAAGAGCACCAACACTTGTCGACTGTAACTGGTCGACCCTTTGTTTTTATTTTATTCTCCTGTAGTTCATTCTCTATCGCTACAGTGTCTGACAAGTCACAGACTTTGGTACACTGAAATAGTAGCTATCAAAATATGTGATCTCATCTAAATACTGTACTGCACCATGCTTGATAACAGCTCTCAAAACACAGCATGTAATTAATAAGTATAATAACAAAAAACATTTGCAGTGGCAATTATATTTATATAAGATATACAAGGATAAGAAATCAATTTTCAAGCTTTTGGTCCAATGTCCTGACAGGAACACACTGTCCCAACAAGTTGACTGAATGTAAGTTTGGATTTTCTGTAAATAAATGTTTAAAAACAGTCTTGAACTTGTCAGAACTTAGCTCCAGTTTATGTCTGTTTTAAGTGCAGGAAAATGTATTCAGATCCTTTACTAAAAGTACTAATACAATAATTCTAAAAACACTCCATAACAAGAAAAGTTCTTCAGTAAAATTGAACTTATGTAAAAGTACATAAGTATTTTCACCAAAATGTACTGTAAGTTATTAAAAGTAAAAAATACTCACTCTGATATATTATTATATTATATTTGACATTAGATTGTCAATAGCATTAATATGAAAAAGCATTTTACTATTGGAGCCATGAGCTAGTTTAGTCCAGTGATTCCTGACCTAGGGGTCACTCCAAAGAGCCACAAGGTAAATCGGGGAACCACTGGTTAAATATGTAAGTATGCATTGTATTTTATATGTTTATCATACGTTTCTTTATGTAAAATCTGAATCTGACTGTTAGCTGTCAGTTGAATATAGTGGAGTAAAAAGTACATTACAGTAGCTATATCACTCTGAAATGTAACGTTAGTGGAGTATAACTAGTATAAAGTATCATACAATGGAAATACTCAAACACAAGTAACACAACTGTAAGCATAGTGCTTAAGTAAATATAGTTAGCTACTTTAATAATACAATGTACAGGTGTTTCGATTTGGTTTGTCCACTCCTGTTCATGTTATCTGGCTCAGTCCTACCTGACTGTCACTCCTCTTCTTCAGGGTGCCTGCTCGGCTGTCGCTTCGTGTCAGACGCCTGGATGAACTCTCGGTCTGATAAGGAGACAAAATCACCTCAGGTAGGTGAAACAGCCAAGCATCGCATACAGTCAGAAAGACAACAAGCTGACGTTAACTGGCTAATAATGAGGAAGTGAACTGACGCTAACGTTAAAGGCCTGATACCAAACGAGTTTAGCTGTTGGTCAGTCTTAAACAGTTAACAAAAAGGCCGAAATTCATACTGACTATCTACATTACTAACGTTAAATGTTTAAAAAAAAAAAGAAAAAAAAGAATCCAATACTACGCGGTAACGTTAGCATTTAACACGAAATGTACGTTAACGCTAGCTAGCTCTAAACAAACTTTTTTTTTCGCTGTTCACCTCTTTTATTATGCAGCGGAGCGACTCATCCTCGCTAAGTCCCCGAGATAACGTCCGTTTCCGTGGCGAACCACTGCTGTCCAGCGTGACTGAATGCATTTTGTATGTTTTATATTAGCTACGTTTTCGTTTATGTAACGTTGTTGAGACACCTCCGAGCTCTCTTGGTGAAGAGGTGTTTTTCCTACGCAGCAGCAGCAAAGAAGTACTGCCGACGCCCAGGCTGTGAACTACGGAGAGCCAAGGGGACCAAACTGTCTTTAACACCGCCCTCACTCCGCCCTCAGAGCATGCCACAGAGAAGTCAAAAGATCAACCTCTCACAGGAGAAACGAGTCCATTTTGAAGCTGTGGGCAGATAAAAATAGATTGTTTGTTTTAATGTTCAAATAAGCACCATGGGGCATGTCAAGTCCTGAAACTCATCGATGACAACAAGGCCTATCATGTATGTTCAGGTGAGCTGGTTTGTGTGTATTTTGTGAAAACATGAAGTAGATAAGGGACATTTAGGGGAGGAGTACAATAAAAAGCTACTCACCACACTTAATTACAATATACAATTACATTAAAATCTCTGTCTCTGCCAATCCCCATGTAAAATTGGTATCATCACAAAAGCAAGTTGGACAGCAAAGTAGTCTACTGCTCAACCCACAAAATAATCATTCTTTTTTTGCCAGGCTGAATATAAGATAAGATAGAACTTTATTCATCCCAAGGGAAATTGCTTACAGCAGTACAGGAGGAAAGAGAATGCAGATATAAACATATCCCTAAAGTGTCAAATTAGGTGGAAATGTCTATAAAACATGCACAAGAGTTATAGAGTTTACCTATTTGATGTGATGAGCGTGAGACCTCTGGGGTTTGTATTTCATGCAGTTTCACCATCATATCGTTTCCAAGAAGAGTTGAGACAAGCAGTCAAAATATACAACATATGTGATACTGTCAGTGTGGGACAATTCTTTAACTTCTAAACAATCATTCATTAAGCAACATTTGAAAGCACCTATAATTCCATTGTCAACATATACAATGACAAAACATACTTTGATCTTTATTAAACATGATATAATAATTGTCCACAATGTAGGCCTATATTATCTCTACCACATCCACTCTGACCACTGGCTCATAGACCTTTTATCACAGCAGATATTTTGACTTGTCATAGGCTCTTTTCTATTTGAGGTAAGTCATGAAACCAATGCAGCTAAATGGAATCAAGCCATCATTAATTATTATTTACAGCTGTTCTTGACTGTGATTGAGTTTATTCATATGAAGGAGCGTAGATGCACCGCTTTACATCTCTCTACTTGTTCCATAGCATCACCATCACCACCCTCTTGAATTTCTTGATAATCATGGCGGACAAAAGCATCAGAAGGTTGGATTTATGGTCAAAAAGTCCAGCAGCTCCTGAAGCCTTGATCTCAGACTTAAAAATGAGGCTTCCTTCCTCAAGAGTTGTTTTTGTGCTGATGAGACTATAGAGTATTTGGTCCCATATTCATACATATCTAAAGGCACATGTAAGCAACAGATCACTTTTTGCATCTCTTCAGCAGACATACACTAATTGATGCTAACCACTACTGTACAATGCAAATCAGGACTAAATTGACAACATTTCTTTTCATAAGTCATACATTTAATACATAAACACAAGCATCTATTTTCATGGTGTGGACTAGGTGTTCTTGGATGTGACTGTGCTGGATGACACCAGTGAAGCCCAAAGATTGTCTGTATTACCAACCCCTGAATTTTCTGCCTGCAGCTCTCTTACCAGTGTCACTTTTTGTTTACTCAATGTATGTAGCAATGTGTATCTCAAAATTGTACTTAAGTACAGTACTCGAGTACACTTAACTAACTTTCCCCCACTGCTGAAAGGTTATTGTGAGCTTCAGTACTACACTAGGTTTAGGTTTGGTGTGCAACATGGAGGTTGTTGTTACCCTAATCTGAGCTGTTGTGTTGGTCAGTGAATGTTGCGTTGTGAAATTGAATATGAATGATTCACATTCCATCTGCACTGATAAACATAAAAACCTACAAATGCACCAAGTAGGGACATGCAGCTGCTGTTTCTGCTCAAATAAAAACAGCGGGCGCGTGTCTTATCCCTTAAGGACTCACTAATTTATGGTTTTGATTTATTTAATTTAGATGAGGCTGGTAAACCTTGTCATTCAAACCATATTAGATTCTTGAAGACATTTCAGGTTGGAAGGGAATTGATGTTTAATTGTTGCTTAATAACACTGCTTCCTGTGGTTGAGAGATTCCTTCACCATTAAAGTGGTATGAAGCTGCCAATTTAAGACTTTTTTGCACACAAGAGAAAGAAATAAGGGAAATGTGAGCAAACTGCAGCAAAGGTGTTTCCCATGTATTCAATGGAGAGGAAGCTCCACCCAGCATTCATTTTAGGTGCACTAATGCTTGATCCTCACTAACTTCTAGTCTTATCAGTATTTGAACAATAAATATGTAATACTGCTATATTCCCAAACTAAATGAGCTAATGACAAGAGTGCCCTGTTTTACAATGAAGTACCACAATCTGACCGCAACAAGCAATAAAAGAGGCAGCACGCATGAAAACTAATAACTTAAACATGATGTTCTGCAGCTGCAATTGTGTTTCTCTCCAGCAGATGACACTAGTGGGTCAGTGATGGCTTGCTTCGAGCAGGCGACTCATTGCTCTGTGAAGTACAATTTGTATATAAAAAAATCAGTTCCAGAAAAATCACAACCTTTATTAATGAATACAGAATCTCTGCATGGCATTTTGATAAGATCCTATGGCATTTGCACATGCTGTGGGTTTATAGATAACATGTGACACATAGAAGACTTCAAATTCTACAATCCATAGTAATCTATAAGAAAACAATAAAAAAAAAAATCATAATTCAACTAATACCAGCTAATAACAACTACACAAATGAAATTCAACGAGGCTTACATTATAAAGTCTACATACTATAATAGAGTATGCAGACCTGCTGTTACTGCATGACTTTAATCGATCTATTAATAAAGGCTAATACACATCAATATTTTATTATTAGCATAGGATGCAGGCTGATTTGAAATGAAAAGTCCAGTTATTACTTAACTGGTTTACACATATATACTTTGACGCTCAGTTTAGAAAGCTCTGCATCGGACAAGCTCGTGTAATTTCTAAATAATCTGCATCTAACCATCTGGTAGGTCTACATGAAGATTCCTTAATAGTGAGTTGTTTTTTTTAATGCACCGTAAATATTTAGATGTGTGTGATTTCCGACATGATGTGGAGAATTCGGGTGGAATCATGAAGCTTTTTATTTTTTTTATTTTACACTTATTAAGTTACCATTTATAACAACAGGCGCAATGAGCCATAGTTTATGTCATCATCATAATAAACTAATTGGGCAATATCTCTAATGTGAGACATTGTTTGTGCACTGTAAAAACATTTATACTCTCATAACAGTGCGTGCACCCTCCCTTCGCTCTGTCCCTCTTGACTTGGTGACAGACCTAAAAGCCTTTTGTTGCAATCTTAGCCAATGGAGACGGATTACGACACCGGGCAGCTGAGATATATAAAGAGCCCCTTTTTGACCGCACTTGCACATTTTTCAGTGACACTTCTGAACATTCACACACCTCAATGGACTAAATAATACAGAAGACCCCAAAACAACCATTATACTACACGTGAGCGGGCGATGCATTCATCAAACAGATAATTAGTTTACCTTCAATCCAAGCAGCCTGTACCGAGACACACTGGATCCTACTTTTTTTGTTGTTGAAAATTTATTGCAAAATCTGCAAAAAAGCAACTTCGGGGTGATCGTATTGGATTAGATGCATGTCACTGATTCCCTGCCTTTTGTAGGATAAGGCAAGGAGCGGCGCACATCCGAGACGGGATATAACTGGATAAAGCGAGTGAAAGGACAAGAAAAAGAAAGAAAAAAAGTTACATTGCCTGGTGTCCACGCATCGTCATGCCGAGGTACAACTTCTTACTGTGCTTGTTGGTGCTCATCTCCCTGGGACAGTCAGGGAGCGATGAGCCCAATCTGCTGCTGCCTTCTGCCAGCGAGACGCCCACGGATGCCGGGCTGTCCCTGCTGGACGAGGACGCCGGTTCTCACGAGTGCTCCGCCTGTGTTTGGAGGGAGCAGAGCAAAGTGCTGAGACTGGAGACCATCAAGTCCCAGATCCTGAGCAAGCTGCGTCTGAAACAGGCGCCCAACATCAGCCGGGAGGTGGTCAATCAGCTGCTACCCAAGGCGCCTCCGCTCCAGCAGCTCTTGGACCATCACGACTTCCAGGGAGACGCGTCGTCCCAGGATGAGTTCATGGAGGAGGATGAGTACCACGCCACCACGGAGTCCGTGATCACCATGGCCTCTGAGCGTGAGTAATAGTTTACAACCCAACAATATTGTCTCCAAATGCGTCATGCGCGTAATTGCGGAGCAGATAGGTTCAAGTGACTCAGGCCTGCTGCGTGGACAGTGGAGCTCCTGGTGCTCAAGTCAAAAGCCAAACCTACTTTTTGAGATTAAGATTGGGGGTCCACTCCGTGTGTCTGAAACACATTGATAATAATATTAGAAAAAGAGCTGTGGTCAGCTGCTGGCCACTGCTGTCAAAATAGGGATTATGCTTGAAGCTGATAAATCAATAATCAGCAGCATAAAGAGCCTCATCACTCTGAAACAAACAGCTCCAACATGGCTTGATGAACTTTTGTTTTCATGGTGGTGCTGGCGATGATGATGATTATGATGATGATGGAGGGAAAAGTCCTGTTGGAGCATTCTAATATTTAGCTCCTCAGTACACCTGCTGTCATGTTTAAACATTCCTCCTTTCAGATAATATTCTGTGCTTGACGGGGAGTAAACGCATGACAGACCTGTGTGAATGTCAAGTGCATCATTAATGATAATGCAGCTGGCAGTTGCATCACTTTATCCTTTATGTCTTCTTTTGCATAAAGGCCCTACATTATGGAGTTATGAGGCCCTCTGATTATTGCCCCTCTAACAATTTGCTCGCCCTCTTATAATTTCCCATAAATCCCCAGATAAACCGCAGGCAGGCCCCTTGGAGACATTTTATAAAATTACTGTTGAACCCTGGCAGCTGTGCTCTATCGGTCTTTTATAGGAGGCTCTACCGGTTTCCCTGCTGTTTCTCGCAGTGAGAAAAAGTGTGTCCAAAAAGCTGCTATTGTTCCCCTCATGCAGCAGCCCCCTTTGGCCGCACTTGCCTTTTAAATGCGAAGTTTATGGGTGCAGCTCTTTTTTTTTCACCACGAGTACACAAAGACAGAAAATCACTTAGGGTCGAGGGGAGTGTGTGACCTTTTCCTGCCAAATCGTGGGGTTCAACATTTACACACGTAATATATTCTGCACAAGGCAGATAAAACACACTTCAAATAATCCGTTTTTTTCACTCCATGATTGAACAAAGATATGCCTTTGTGCAGGAGACTTTGGCTTTATGTGTTGTCTGACATTATTAAATCCTCATTATTTTATCTATCTATCTATCTATCTATCTATCTATCTATCTATCTATCTATCTATCTATCTATCTATCTATCATTAGTAGTATAGCTATAAAACACCTTGTAGTTTATTAACACTTTTCCATCTTCACCTGCCCTGACAGTCCCACCTGGCTCTGTCATGATAACAAATCAACCTTCATTTGCCACATTGTAACTGCAGGCTCAAATGTCATCTGTATTTTATCTACATATTTTCTATTCCAACACTCTTTATCTAAGCTTTAAACTCGTTGAACCTTATAATTGTTTTCTGTGAGAGTTGTTTTTGCTCTGGACTGATGTGAGCGATGCAGTTCAGTTCATCCCAGGAGAACGGTGCACAGCTGATGTCTTAGATCTTACAGGAGAATTGAGGAGGCACCGTGAAGAATTTGATTTGTCATTTGTCAACCGTGTTTATGTGGCAGCTATTTTTAGGACATTTCTACAAAAGAAGAAATTGTCCTAATTTTTTATATACAGTATATATATATATATATATATATATATATATATATATATATATATATATATATAAATAAATGTTACATCATCTCTATTTTTAGGACATTTCTACAAAAGAAGAAATTGTCCTAATTTTTTTTACAGTATATATATATATATATATATATATATATATATATATATATATATAAATGTTACATCATCTATCTATCTATCTATCTATCTATCTATCTATCTCCCGCTGCCTCTATTTTTATAACTTGCTCTCAAACACACACGTATAGGGTGTATGTGATGCTTGCTGACAATGAAGATCTTATATAATAACTTGCAGTTATCTCTCTGATGTGCTGTAAATGCAGACAAAATGAAACTGCATGCTTAACACACTCATCTGCACATTGAAAGTGACATCAACAATATCCTCAAAGTGTATTTTTGACCCTTTGTTTTCCATCCTCTGCACGGCCACAATCGCACACAACGCACCATGCAAAGTGATTTGATTTTGATACCTTCTCAAGCCAGAAAAGGCATTATGCATGACACCAGCTAATTGCATATTTCTAACAGCCTCATGCCACCCAGAGGAGCTAATGACTTACTAATGAATTACTGCTGTATCTGTCATGTTACAGCACTTCCTGTTCTTTTCTGTTTGCCTCATCTCTTTACGTCAGCTGCAGTTTTAATCATCTGCTCCTTCTCTCCATATTTCTCTCTCTCTCTCACACTCTTCACCCCTCCCTCTACCCCCCCATCTTCTTCCCCGTAGCCCCCTCTCTCCTTCTTCTTCTCTTTCTCCGGTACTGATGGAAGAGTTGAGAGAATGAGTGCATCTCTTTTGCCTGTGGCGCTTTAGTGGTCCAACAGGATTAAAAGTGCCTTTTCTGTCTCTCTGATAGAAGTAGGGCTTCAAACACTATTCCCTGCGCACCTCGAACCCAATCACCCTTTCACGGTCGTGCACACTGCCTTTGATAGGCCATGTGGGTTCACACAGTACATACTGAACTGGACCTGTGCCAGAGTTGCTTCTTAGTATTCACTCAAGGTACGTGGGTGCCGCAGTGGGAGTTGAGAGGGTCCATGCTTCCTGGTCTCTAATTACTATGAAATTTCATGGAGAAGTACAGCTATTTATATCATAGTGCGTCACTAAAACCTCCTTATAGTGTGTTAGGAAACCGCTCCGCTCGCTGTTCCCGCATTAAAAATGAGTCAGTTTGGAGCCGTTTATCAGGGTCATCTTTTAGCGCAGCATCATGAACAAGTCTTGATTTTTATTAACAAATCTATTTGCATTGACATATGAGCTGTTTGTATTTGATTTTATATGTGTAATTCTGCATGCAGAGCTGAGTTTTGCCTGAGGTGGGGTGAGGATTTGACCTCACTAATCTCCCATTTGTCACCTGTCTAAGACATTAAGACCAGACCTTCCTCTCGCATCAGTCACCTTCTCCTTCTTTCTATCTCTCACTCTGTCTCTGTATGTTTTGATGCTGATTAACCCCACACTATTCAACTGTTCCATGAAATACTCCAGCAATATTAAATACTAAAAATCAAATTATTCTCCCAGGAAACAGGAAAACAATTAGGAAAATGAACAACAATAGACTACTCATGGGTATGACTTAGTTTAGGTTCTTTGTAAAAAGCTCAGTGTAGTCTTTATCATCTTTGCCCTTCGAGTAAACTTATTTTCTGCGCTCTGACATTTCGAGAGGTTTTGTGTAATTTTGAGATTGTCCAGTAAGAGAGAATCCAGCAGAGAGCAGCACTCGCTTACCCTCCCTCTGAGCCTTTATTCCATGTTTACATTTTTTCATTGCAGTTTGTCCAAAACATAGGAAACCAGTGACCATCTGCAAGGAAAAACTTTACCTTTTGAAAGGAGTGAAAACTGAGGTTTAGACATAAAGAAGATCACATTTGAAACACTTTTGTTGATCACTCAGTTATTCTTAAAACTTCTGACTTTGTTGAACTATTTTATACCCACATTGTATCTTGTCCATTATGATTGTGTGTAAGCTAACATTAGTAAGTGCTATACTGGTATTATTATGTAATCCTGTTAAGATGAGGCGCATTCAGTTCGAGCATAGGCTTACACAACTCTTGAGTTGAAAAATGAACATTACACACGTGTAAAGGTACGAATGTACACATTTCCACATGTGCACACTTGCTTAGACACATGAGGATGCTCACACACACACACACACACACACACACACACACACACACACACACACAGTCACACACATACACACAGTCACACACACACTCCAGAGAAAAGTTCTCCTATTGACAAAAAGGGTCACAGAGTTCACAGCTATGTGATATATTGGAAGAGGAGACTATTAACCTCATCGGGTCTCTTTCTTTGGCAGCAAAGACGAACCGGTAGTAACTTAAACACTTATCCCCCCCCACACACACACACACACACACACACACACACACACACACACACACACACACACACACATACACATACACATACACATACACACACACACACACACACACACACACACACACACACTAACCACTCCCACAAAAAACAAGTCTTTTATAGTGTTGACCCTATAAAAGGGTCATTTCCTGAAGGTGCAGGAACCATAAAAATTAAGAGGGAGAGCGCTAAAAGGACAGAGCAGCAGAAGTCGGACTGTCTTCAACTCACTGGCCAGTGTTTGCTGGAAGTTGATGACTATGTGAGGTTTTTATAGATTTATTTATTCCATGGAGGTCTCAGTTTGACGATGACACCTGTTCTCCCTGTGTAGTTGCTGGCATCAGTTGAGGGGAAAGATAAACTTTGGTGTTGAATTGTTTGGACACTGGGGGGTATGACTGGTTTGTTTAAAAAGAAGTAAAAACATAAGAAAGAAAGGTATGTAGAAATTGCACAGCATACTGTCAACTTTATGGGTAATAAAATTTCAAAGGGACAACGTCTATTAATACAGGGACAAAATTTCCCCAGGACCTCAGGAATCTCACTCCTTCCCCTATTCCCACGCTCCAGTGTACCAGTCCGTGTAGCCGATCTTTTCTCTTGGCATTTGGGAATATGTTGCTTAGGAATTTAATGCATACTTTACCAAAAATACAACACTGAGAAGATGGGAGAATGGATGTAACATAGCATTCATTTCAGTTTAGAGGCATGGTTATGAAGGAATATTTTTGGTCTCCTTATAAAATAATAAAATAAAAAGACTCTGCTTTCACTGCTTGTGAGCACTGGTGAGCTCCTCGTTGCCTCTTTAAAGGATTTCAAAGAGTATGATCGAGTTAGGTGCACCATGGCTCACACTGCGGGTATGAAGGGGGGAGGGGGGGTGGAAGGAAGAAGGGCGGGAGTCCGCAGGGAGCAGCAAGCAGCCCAGTCCTATCCTAAAGGGACAGAAATCATGCAATGGTTTTATAGGTACAATTAAAAAGACCTGAAACAGATGTTACGTTTCACTAATAAAGGAAATAATTACTTCACACTAGTAATTAAGCCCTATGTAGGGACATGAGTGAGGAGGAGGAGGAGGTGAGCGAAGAGATAAAATGGAGATCATTGAGGGGATTATTGTTGATGGATGCTTTCAAGCTCTGTGTGGTTGTGTGCAAGGAGCTGCTGAGGATCAGTTTATAGAAGAGTCCATTAAATCTAAGAGGCGTTTAAGCAAAGGAAATGCTGCATTGGCATAATGCTTGATCCCATGAGGGAGCCACTGTGTCGGATAGAAGCACAATTAACAGTGGATTACCTCATTATTATCTACATGAAAATTTAATTAGCCTCTTTTCTGCGGCAAAGGAGAGCAGCTTCTCGCTGTATTTATCACCTGTGGTTGTGTTTCTGCCTGCCGTACCCAGATCACCCGAGGAAGTTCATTATGGAAAATGCACAGTCGAAGTGATTTCTTTAGGGACAAGAGCCAAGTTTGATTTATATAATGTAAAACACAGCTCATAAAGGGAACAATATTTTTATCGTTGCTTAGAAAATCTTGAGGAAACAGTGTAGAAAAAAATGCTTCCTAAAGGGAGGGTTAGACACTAACGTCGTCTTTAGATAAAACTCTCGGCCGAGACTCTGACGCTGACAGATTTGCTTTAGGGATTTTTTCCAGCAACATAGTGTGCTCAAAAAGAAATACTTCCAGGAAAAAACATGGCACATCCTTTGAGCGTTTAAGATGATCAACAACAAATCAGTAGTCAACATGTATCTACTGTATAAAGCAAGTAATCTCTGTCTTTCTGTCCTTTGCATATCTCGAGAGTCGTTTATCCAATCTACTTTACACCTGGTGGGTGTATTGCTGGGTACCCAAGGACGTGCCTTGTCAAATGTGGTGCAATTTGGACACGCAACATGTTCAATATTAATAAACTTTGAATAAACAAGTGGCGGCTTTGTGCAGCAGCGGCGGCGGGGCTTCATGAACTGAGCTGAGTCGAGCATGTTGTCCGCATAGGGCTATCAGCTATCAGCAACTAATACGCATATTTAAAAATGAATATCTCCGCTAAGTGTATTTCACCATGTGTGTTTCTATTTCTGTTTTCTTTTATTTCTGTTTCTTGTTTGCCATACTAACTTATAACACTAACAACACTACTACCGGCAAAATACCTCTGCTAATTAAATCCATGCTCTACTTAATAACCATTTATTTACTTTTTGGAAATTAATACCTCCACTAAGTGTATTTCGCTGGTGTTTCTGACCGCGAGCAGCCACGACTTGGGTGTGTTTTTCAGGGGCATATTGAGTGATTTGGGGGCCGCGGCAAACTGCATCTTGCTTTACTTTTTATCCTTTCTCTAACTGGGAATGTTGGTATTGTCAGTGGTAGAAGAAGTACTTAAAACCTTTTTTCTGAAGTAAAACTATTTGCTATTGATAGTAAAACTATTGATAACGCACAGTACATGTGGCCTTCTGCATTCAAATGTTTACAAGTGAAAAGAGAGACATTATCAGCAGAATGTACTTACATTTACGTAAATATAACGTCTGTTGTCTATGTTAGTATACAGTTGAGTTGTATATTTTGTAAGTGCTTTTGGGGCCTTGTCTGTCTGTATTTAGATTTTCTCAAAAACCATCCAATTGACTTCACACTTGACTTCACACTATTGCTAAGGACTCATTGAAGTGCATTGTCGAGTGTGAGCTCTTGAGATCTATAGGGCATATTTATAAGTAGTGTGTAATGTACACACTGTGTTGTATATTGAGGGTGGACCTCTATTAACTTTTAAACTGCTGATCTGCATGCTAGGTACAGCAATCACTACTGCACATTCAAGAACAGATGAAGGAAGGGAGACCAAAGATATTACATTCGGTGATGAAACTTTGGTAATTAGCGCTTTTGTTCCAGGAAATAGCCTGGGCCCAAATGGCTAGCTGCTAGCAAATTACCGGTATACTCTAGCATTGCTTGGGGACGCAACTATGTCAAGGCAGGTTTATTGCTCAGGACCCAAGGAAGCGCAGTGTTGAGTGTGAAGTAGTTTGGATGAGCAGTTCTCGAGAAAGCGGCAAACAGCAATACTGCAGGCCAAGCAATGGGCCTGTTCCGAACAGGCACTGCACTAGTGTAAGGAAAGAAATTAAAGGACATAAATAAGAAGCAATTCTGACCTGCTGGTCCCTCAGTTTGAGAGTACTCTCAGGTTGTGCATTAATACTGATCAGTCCCCTCATGTCATAATGACATGCATGTTTATGATTTATTTTTGCTGGATTAGATAAGAGAGCAGAAAAGTGTATTCAACCTCAGTTCATACACCAAAAGACATTAAATAAGAGACAAAAAGACATGAAAAACACCAATTGAATTAGTAAAATTAGAACACTGACAAATAGAATGATGAATGAATGAAACAGATGAATACAGGATAAACATTGGGTGTTGATAATGATGGTCTTAAGAGGGTGGGAAAACTAGTTTTTAATCTGCTTTTAGAGGTGAACTTTATTCTTATATATTCTGAAAGTTTGTTCCAGCTACGTGGAGCAAAAAAACCAAATGGTGCTTCTCTGGGAACATTTTTCAGACTGCTACCAGAGAGGCTTATTATGTTTGGAAGTTGGAAGTGTCTGTATCTGTATCATCTAATCATTGATTTGTTTTATGCTGACTCTAAGGCAATGTTCACACTTGACGTCTTTTTTGAAGCTGCCAGCATCTGTTTTACATTATAATCCTATGGAGTAAACCATGTTTTTTGAAAATGTCCTGAGTGCTTTTTTAAACACCGCTGCCAACGTTTTTTTCTGCAGCTCAGAGTGTTTTTTAGAAGTTGAAAAAAGTCAAACTTTTGCTGAAAAAAACGCGCTTTTTTTGACAGCTACAAAAGCGCCCTAGTCAACTTTTCTTTTCAAAAAAGATGTCAAGTGTGATCATGGCCTAATGCAGCATTATCACTTGAGAGATAAATGTGGGTGTCATCGGCATAATTAGGACAAGTGTTTTGCATGTAAAGTATAGAGGGAAGCTGACTACTGGTCCTCACAACATTTTATTACAGACAAATAATCTCAGACGTAAGATAGACAATATTAAACATTTTAAATGTAAAAGAATAGGGAGAATAGATTTTACGACTCCATAGTAAATTAAACACATGGTTAAGGTGATTTTGTCATAAAATGTCAAAAATGTACCCTTCACTACCAATCTATGGGATATCATATGGATTAGGATATTAGTGCAGAGAATGTGTCTAATGCAATGCATTGTTACAGCAGCTCAATGCTGTCCTTGAATTATTTACCACACAGATGTACTGTAATATAAATTAATGGCGCTTTTCTCAGATGGTCCGTGGAGAATTGGACCTGGTACCAAGAAACATGACCTCAGAGGTCAAACTTGAGTGTTTATACAGTATGTGTTGTAGTAGGTCACTTGTATCATGTGATAATGTAGAACAGGCGTTTACGATTTTTAGGTTAAGACTTTAGGTGTGTAGGTTTGTAGACGTTTGCTCCATCAAACAAGGCAACAAACTAGATCAACCAACAACAGAAGATCATGCAGTTTAAATTATAATGCTTCTGCTACAGGGTTTTGCATAAGGGTTGAGATGAAAAAACTAAGTGAACAACTGGTAATTTGTCTTATAGTGATGTTAGCTAAACTGAACTGAACTGCTTTAGTTTCTGTTACAGAGTAAACATATATTCTTTCGTTGTTTTGCATTGTTGTTGCATAGTGTGTATGTTGGGTTAGCTGTGCTTGTTACATTGAGCAATAGTAAATAAGTAAGTAGTAAAAGATTTCCTTGGCAACATTACAGTACAGGGACTTGATGACCGGCAGTGCAAATCAATTTGACAATGGGTGAACATATTGTCTTTGGGCTACTACTACTCATCATCATAATAATAATAATAATAATGTAAATGTATAGCACATTGTCACCACATTCAGTGACATGTGGTCAGCCTGCAAATCAAGAGATCTGTGTATAGTTTTAAGTTTCTATCATCTAAATAATAATAGACGAAACTCTAACCGTCTCTCAAGTGTTTATTTTCTTCCTTCTGTTTTCCATCAGTCACCTCTGAGTTACATCCTGGCTGAAGCCCTCGCCTCGGGGCTTCAGCCAATTCTGAAATGATAATCTCTCAAGAGGGTCACTGCCAAATTGAATGCCATTCACTCTGGGGTATACTAACACAGTGTTAAGTTGCAGCACATTTCAGATAGAGTCCAAGACTAAGGAATCCATTTACACAAACTAAATCTGGGTTTATTGTATGTTTTTGCCTGTCAACTTGGTGAAGAATAAGTGGAGCCAAAGAAATGTGAAATCTACAATAATAACCAAGATACAAAAACATTGAAGAGAACCAACATTTCTGACCAAACGTGAAGATCAAATGATTGTCCACAGCAAGTTGACATTGGGTCGCTTTTATCCAAAAGTTGTCGGACTTAACTTTTTTTCTGCAGGCATTCAAAATAAATGGAAAGACCCCCTACTGCTCTATACGAAATATGTAAAAAGAAAAGTTTGGATTTAACTTTTAAAAAAACAGAGCAGAACGTTTAACGTCAGAGGACAACGTTCTGCTAACGTTTATGTATGGATGCACACAAACACAAGCGGTGAGACCCTAGCATGCTTCCTGCTGTCCAGCTGTCCACCTTATTGCAGTTCACTGCACGCTCGCTCTTTTCATTCTCTGTCCCGACCTGCTGGAGCTGTCCCGCAGACGTTCCCCTATCAATACAAACACATATAACCCCAACACAAAAAACAATGAGCCTGTTTGCTGAAGACAGTCAGTTTGGAGCGTGTGTGTGTGTGTGTGTGTGTGTGTGTGTGTGTGTGTGTGTATGTGTGTGTGTGTGTGTGTGTGTGTGTGTGTGTGTGTGTGTGTGTTCACTGAGCTAGAACAGGGAGCTTTAGGAGGTGTCTTTTGTTGCTCCTGGGGGGCTACTGTGCTCAGTCCTAATAGGAGTCTTGTGCCTGCCGTTGTCCCAGGGGAGGGCTTCTGAATGAGGGGGTCTAACTTCACACACACACACCCTCCTTTCCAACCCCAGCTCAGATCAAGCCAGGCCTCCCCCACCACCCTTTCCCGTCCCTTGGGACTGACCAAGAGACAAAGAGGTAGTGAGGCTGGGGTGGGATGGGATGTTTCAGGGGGTGCACTGTGGCCCCTGTCTTATTAGAAGGGTCGTGAACGTGTCACGATGATTAATATGCCGAGGTGCGCAGGGATACCCCAGAGTCACATTTATTCAACACGAGGGCTCCCAAACATACACTCACCACAAAATGGCACATTTGCATTTCCCATTAAGAAAAGAAAATATTGATATATATGCAAATGAAACTACTATGTAGGTTTATACTATTTTGCATTATCCATTCGGACAATAAATGACCATTTCTCTCCCCAACTCATTTTAGCCTCGGATTTTCACCTGATTGGCACAGTTTACGGCACATGTTCACAACATGCACACCACTGCCTTTCAAAAGTTTGGATAAAGAAGTGAACTCTACCAAATTTGGTTTTTAATATGAGATAGAAGTGTGAAGGTAATTTTTAAATTCAGAACCATTTTGTGATAAAATCTTGTCAGACCAACAACATTCACTGTGAAACAAATTCTTACTTTTTCACTTATATATATATATATATATATATATATATATATATATATATATATATATATTGATTTGTTGAGTTTTTCCAGGACAAGAAGCATATTGCATCAGCAGCACCTTATGTTAAACATACTGCCATAGTGGCAGTATAAGAAATGTCCAAATAAGAAAGCACAAACATTTTAACTTAAAATGTTCATATATAGCTATGACACTTCTTGGTTTTCAACTCTTAAACTAACATATTAAGCTTCTTTGGGTATTTTATCATGTTCATGTATCATGATCATGTTGTGATAATTGGGTGGGGGTTGTGTTATTGCCGTTGATATATTAACGTTGATTGCATGGCGAAGCACAGAAATCAGTCAAAAAAGTGGAAATCTTTGTGAACTCTGCCAAGTCTTTTTTTTATATGTCTTCTGGAAGTCAAAGAAAGATAAATATAAATTTGACTAATTAAGAGTCTACCATTTTTACTAGACTGCCAATATTAAAGCACCCTCATTGGTAACATGTGTCTATTCATTGTATACCTACTCCTTAACTTCACCCCTACCATCTGTTTTCAACTGTTTAACTGGCTCAACATTACTGCATTTGATTATTAAAAGCATTTAACTTTGAAACAGGGTACGGTCATATTAAAATGGACAGATGGCATGGTGAATAAACCCTTATATACTATATGTCTCCCCCTAACATACACATATAGGAGGCTCTGGGCTAACTATGGAACACAGGTACCCAGGGAGTCCACCAGATGTTTGATAGGCTCACCTGCGGGCCTGCTGCGTGCTGGCAGTAAAATTCATGTGCTGCATATGCTGCAATTATACCACAGGGAAATAAGCTGCTGTAATAATGAGGTAGGCTGGGGACATGAGAAGGAAAAGCAAACAAGCCTGTTTCCTTCGAAAAAACACAGCCTCTGTCCATACTTCACTTTACATGTTTTTTACCTTTTACAGTAAAATAAGTGTTATTACTGTATAGGGACTAGTTTCTATCTTCCATCTTCCGTTTGGCCGAGGAGAGCGGTGTCGTTGCTACAGTAGGTGGTGCTGAATGCCAAATCAGAATTCATATCCTTACTGCAGGATGGAAATCAGAGTGTTAAAACACTGAAGTATAACTGAGCAAATTGTTCAGGAAATTAAGCTATAAAAACAGTCCTGCAGTAAAATTATAAGCTCTTTTAGCAATAACATGTTATGGCAGCAGGAGCAAAGTTAGTTCAGGAAGAAGCAGTAAATGTCCCACTGGTTTTCTGTTCTTTACAAGCTAGCTTTGCTCGTTTTGCACAAGTGGACCACATTGCCAAGACGTGGGGTGTAATTAAGCTGCAGGCATTCATCCTCAGTGGTTTGCCTCTCACTTGTGCACTTACAGGATCTATAAAGGCACAAATTGATTTTACCTTTCAATGCAGTCATTGTTTAACATGACTTAGCTCATATGCTGTGCATGTGTGTTTAATAACCGGGGTCCTAGCTGGATCACGGTGTATGGGCCCTGCTTCTCAGATTACTCCTTCTCAAGAAAAGGGTCTCTGCTTAAGAAGCTGAACCATTTAAGCTCTGCTGTGTTTGGTGGTTTGTTTCTTTTTTTTCTACAAAAAACTCAACAAAAGCATTACAAACTGATAACAAAGGAATAGTTTGTCGGTCCCCATCTGTAGCAATTTAAAACAACAAAAAGTAGTAATCCCAAGTAAACCCCAAGTAAACTGCAGAATCATTCATTCCCGGTTTTGTGCTGATGAGCAAACACAACACTACCCACGTTAATTGCTGTGACCCCAGCAACCCACCAAAAGGAACATTGACATATTGTTTGTCCAGCGTGAGACACTGTATAATTTACACTCGCTAATGACTGTCCCTGGAAATACAGGCTGAAGGACCACGTCTGTCCCTGACTTGGCCCTTATTCAGTGTTCGCCAGGGACTCTTCTAATGGATAGTCCATCTGTACCACAGTGATTTATCCCTCAATGCATGCCCATAATTCAATTACAACACTTGTTTAGTGTAAAAAAAAAACAACAGCCCGATGCAGTGTTCTTCCCTGGTCAGTTGAGGCTTGATAAACAATTCACTATTGGCTGGAGAATCTCCACCCTAATCAAAACAAAAACAAACTGTGACCGATTCAGCGCTGTTGTGACTCTGAGATTTTAGATTATTCTCTGGTTAAAAACATGCCATTTTGTGAAGAAAGACATATTACCATTGCCATGGGGTCGACCTTGACCTTCAAACTCAATCAGGCTGTTAGGGCTGCCCCTCCCCAGAACCCCTGAGATGTAAAGAGGCTCACGGGTTTGACCCCTGATCCCATTTCTTAACTAGGCTGAGGTGCCAAATAACCTTTTGACCCAGGAAGCATTTGCAGGTTGCCTGAGCAACCTCAGATTTAGCAATGAGTGACAGGTCCTAACAGTTCTTTTTTTTTTATCTGCTTCTTTTTTTTTTTAAAAGGAGGAACAACAACACTCATCTGCAAGATAAATGACAGAAGACAACAGTTTATTTGCAAAAATCTAGAGTTGTAATATGTCAAGTATGCGAAAGTGAGAAAATGGACAGATTAGATATTCTATTGTACTCAGCACATTATTATGCCAGATAGATGCAGAATAAATTTCCCTTAATAAATGAACACTTTACATGGAAATGAATGTATGGATGCAACGGATGGATGTCAGTATATCAGATGGAGGTCTATGTAAATGAACCATGAGCAGATTTGACATGTGGTGCAAATCACAGAAACACCAGATGAGGATCATGACAGGAATATATCTGCCTATTTTAGGAGACGGCTTGTGTTCTTTGACATAACCCTTAATCCACACCCCAAATATATTTCAACAAGGGTGAGCCACTAAAAAACTTGAGATGTTTTAATTTTGCTAGTTGACCATGTAGACCATTTCATTACGATTGACCCAGGGGAATCTAAGGTTACCATCTGGCCATTGGCCACCATTACTGATCCTTGTTTTAATATGCAAATAGATCTGTTTCTAACCTAGATGTAATCACAAATGTAACCTGACTGAATGGACCAAACGACAGGACCATGTGCACATGTGATAACGGACAGCCTTCATGACGGACAGAGAATGGCAGTTTACCAAAAAAAGTGCTCAGTTCAGTTCAGGTACTCCTGTTTTACATGTTACTGATTATCTTTTCTGGGTTAGGATTGTACTCTTTTTCTGTAAATGACATTGACTCACACAAATGTTATCACAAAACAAAAAAATTGGAATTCCTGGCTTTAAGATCAGTGTGCAAAACACATGTACATCTTTATTGTCAAAGCGCTAAGTCCCAAAAAATGCAACTGTGATTTCTGCTGGCTCCCTTTAAAATGTCTCCTTTATTACACATTACAGTCTTTTTGTTTCTTCGTCAGATACCGATGAATTAAACAGACCCAGGTTGTGTTATTGAAGAAATAGTTCTAAAAACGAAACGTTGCACTTTTTCCTAATAATAATAATTATAATAAATAAAGTAAAAAGCACCAAACACAATCAGCAGCTTTTCATCACTGCAGTGAGGGCCATGTAACTTAAAATGTTTGGTGATGGACTCAAGCAAAAAGTAAACAGAGGAGTTGGGTGTTAAAGTGTCCTAACTTGCAATAACGGTACCTGCCTTGACCACTGTCTCTCGAATATGGTATTTGTTAGGATCATAGAGGAAAAAGTTTGCAGTTCAATAATTAAACCGTCCTATTTGATGTGTGAATTTATGTAAGCTGTGCTAAAAAGTACAGTATGAGCTAAGTTACTCATAAAACTGCTGAGAGATGTTGTGGATTATGTGTGCCCCTTTGGGAGTAAATTCTCTTTTATCTTCAAGTCCTCGCTTGACTCCATCAGAGAGGATCCCTCTCAGTTATGTGGCTGAGTATTATTGAAGTTATTAACAATACATGAATGAAGAGAGTCATGGTGTGTTCCTTTGTTGAATGACTGAGCATGGATGCAGCTGTCTGTTTTATTTGTGCTGGTCAGCTTAAATATAGATTTCTGAACCCCTCGGTCAGGCCCAGGGTTGTTGTATTTTTCATTCCATGCTGATGCACAGATAGTGATGTGTTTGGAGCCAAGACAGAAAGAGCACCATCATCTGCAGAATCCCAATCCCACCCAAATTGAATTAACAGAAACTCTGGGGGGGGCAAAATAACTATGTGAATTATGTAAATAAAATGATTTTGGCACACACATTAAAGCAAATTGCATGTTGTGAAAAAAATTACTTAAAAAAATTATTGGGGGCATTATTATGCTTTTTTTGATAATCGAGAGTAGGATGATGACAGGAAATGAGAGGACAGAGAGATGGGGAATGACATGCAACAAAGGTCCCGTTGACACATACTGGGAACAGTGTTCAGTGCTATTTCAATGATGATGATCTTGATGATATATGTATACAGTATACTGCTTATACAGTACAGTACACGTATAAACTGTCCTCTTTTCCACAGCGGAGCCCCTGGTGCAGTTCAACGGGAAGCCAAGCTGCTGCTTCTTCAAGTTCAGCCCTAAACTGATGTTTACCAAGGTGATAAAGGCCCAGCTGTGGGTGTACCTGCGACCGCTGCAGCAGACCTCCACCGTCTACCTGCAGATCCTGCGGCTAAAGCCTGTCACGGAGCAGGGCAGCCGCCACATCCGCATCCGCTCCCTGAAGATAGAACTCAACTCCAGGGTCGGCCACTGGCAGAGTATTGACTTTAAGCATGTGCTGCAGAACTGGTTCAAACAGCCCCACACCAACTGGGGAATCGACATCAACGCCTTTGATGAGAGCGGCAATGACCTGGCAGTTACCTCGCTGCGACCCGGGGAGGAGGGGCTGGTAAGGACCATCAGACCTGTCCCTGGGGCAGGGGAGAAATCACTTCTCTAGCTTTATTATGCAAATATAAATTAATATTTCAATCAAAAAGGGCAGCTAAATCGAGTAAGTGGAAGAAAAAAAAACTTGACTGGATGTGTATTGATAACTGGACGGAACTAAAATTTACTTAAACAAATATTCATAGAGGAAAAAGGATGGAAATTATGCCATGTCATGCATGTCATCTCCCTTTCTCTCGTTCCACATCTTTTCTGTCTTTTTTTGTTATCAAATAGGTAAATTTAGTAGTACACAGTAAGTGATTAGTATACAGTTGGGTTGCATATTAACTGCTTTGGGGGGCTTTTATTATGTTCTGTTAAGTTATTATGGGGTACAGCGGACCTCAAGAAAGCTGCAAGCAGCAACACCGAAGGCCAAGTAATCAGCCCGTTCCAAACAGGCGCGTTTTGATGGGCACTACACTAGTATTACCAAATTGTGGATTTGACAAAAAAGACTACATACTACTTAAAATGGGTAGTTTATTGATACATCATGTATTTTCGACTCTAAATACCACTGCGCTCCATTTGTCAGTCATGTCAGTCATGACCAATCTATATTTAGTTTAGTCCAGAGAAAACACAGCTGCTTTGTTTGGATCAACCTTCACCATTCACATATTCGCCTTTTAGAAACCTAAATTGAATGTGTGTCTTCTATGCACACGCACCATTTTTCTTTCCATGTGGTGGGGAAATTATTCCTAGATAGACAATTATGTTAATTGATATTTTACTCTTTGTAAAATGTGAATGGATCGTAACCTAATGTTGCTCTGAATAGTTTCTTTAAAGACTTTCACCTTAGGCTGTGAACTACTTAGCCTCATGTTGCCTCAAACCCTGAGAATAGGATCTTTATGTTTATTTGTTTATGTTTTTATTTAAATGTTCTGGGTTTATGTCTAGTGTAATATATGGGTTTGCACGGATTAGTTTAAACTTAAAGCAAAACCATCCGTGAATCATTAATCCAGTTAGAAATCCCAGAGTTACTATGACTGACAGTTACATACAACATCTACGTTGAATTATGTAGGCCACTCATCCCAGTTAAGCAACACCAAATATTTACTAAGTGGTCATAAGACATATATCAGAGGTCAGCTCTGGTGTCTTGGCCAATACATCTCTGAGCACACAGCAGTGTGCAATATTATTCTTGAGCAAAAAAAAAAGGAAAAGATCAAAAACACAGGCAAGCGTACCAAATAAAACAAAACACAACAAGCAAAGAACTCTGCTTCTCCTTGATCCTCTGGGTCTTTTTTTCTACAACAAAAGCCCTAAAGGCCAAGCTGACATGGTCTCACCCTGAAGGCCTTTCAGCTTATTTCCTCTTTTGAATGCGTCACAAAAAACTGTGTTCAAGCCCAGCTGGAATCACTGTGGGGAGAGGAAGGCTTTGTAAAACAAACATGATGGAGTAAAATATTTGATCCGTTTGCTTTGCCCAAAGTTCAAGGTTATGGTAGCCTTCAGATGACCTCCTGGGTCATGGATCTAACCCAGTATACAGAGTCAGCCATTGGCGTTAGTTTGTATCAAAGCTCTTTGAATCGCTGCTTTAATTAATGGCACGTTGTGTTTCTACTAAATGACAAATCAATTCATATATTTTTGTGAAATATCAGATGAGTAGGGTTCTTTGTCACTTTCGGCTCCTTTTGGGTAGTCCAAGTGTCAGCGTTTTAGTTTTCAAGGGAGCCCTGCAGCAACACAGTGTTTCAAACAGCGTACACGCAAAAAGGGGCGCTATGCAGTTTTGGCCATTTCTTCGCTGTTTTCTCGCTTTTTGCTTGCAGGTTTCTCTATAGAGCTCCCCCTACAGCTTTGGAATAGATATTTGGCAACTCCTATGTTTACTCGTGTCTGACTCCTCGCTCGGTCAGTCTGCCATTTCCTCTTTCTCTGTTCCTCCGACAATGCTTTCCTAGCTTTCTGCTTATTTTTTGCCGGCTCAGCCATGACGATAGTGTGAAAAACTCCATCACTACCTTCCTAGCCGGTTCCTGAATGGGCGTATGTGTGCAGTGCCGTGAAGCAATTTGTTACATCGCAAGACCTGATATCACGCGATACTTCCTGACGCTGAGGCCGGCGGCTCACCGGCCGAAAGTTGCAAGGGTGGTTTTTCCACTCACAGGCGCTAGGGGGGAGCAAGATGACCACCATTCAACCTGAAAAAAAGTCATATAACCATTACAATGACTCCAAAGCTGTTCATTTAAAGTGAATTAAGCTAAAAAACTGCATAGTTCACCTTTAAAACACAACAACAAAATGTGTGCTGTGAAATGAGGTCTATTCTGTTGTCAGGATTACACATCACATTCTCACTTTACAAACTATTGAGCTGTGGAGGTGTCTAGATGGCCTTTAACTGTAATCAGGTTTGTTTTATTTCAACCGTCTGTGACAATCCACAGGTTTGCCCTATTGGTTTGGTTTATTTTAATATTTATTATTATTTTATTTTGTCTGAAAAGCGCAGGTGTTACTAATAGCATTAACGATGACTCTTTATTGGCATGACAGTGTGACTGTAGCCTCTCTTCCACAAAGATGATTTTTCCCCTGACCAATAACTCTGGCATAATGCTGCCCCAGTGTGTGATTTTAAATAACATGCTGGCATTCCGGAAGCAAAAGGGGCGTGACGTGTACAGCCCAGTTCAGATCAAAGAGTCTTGACGAGCAAGTTGAAACTTGCAACTACTTGCAATGTGCCAGTCTGCAACTGACTTGACCAGCTGACTTCACTATGAGTCGATTAGCTGTTGAAACAGGTGACATCCCTTAAGTTCTAAAACCAGCCATTGGCGACTTCATCAGCTGTCTTGAGTCGAGCTGAGACGGGCTAGTTCAGAGCGCTGCAACTTCTCCCTGCAACATTCTAAAACGGTTTAATCTCATCGCCAATCTTTGGTCTGAACTGGTCTTAAAGCCTCTGAACACCCACAAAGGTGATTTCAGTTATTTTGGCTGATTAGACCTCTGCTCATGTTGAAAGTGGGCCGGAGCCTAGATGGGAATTTATTAGGTCACAAATCTT
The DNA here is from genome assembly GCF_031162955.1 of Sander vitreus. Classification (NCBI taxonomy): domain Eukaryota; kingdom Metazoa; phylum Chordata; class Actinopteri; order Perciformes; family Percidae; genus Sander; species Sander vitreus. The sequence goes on along the minus strand of NC_135858.1, from coordinate 11,766,563 downwards.
TTCTACCGATAACAATGATAAAGCTGTCATTTGTCCTGCCCTAACAGGTGCAACAAAGCTAACCAAGCTGACCCAGAAAGATGTCAGTCAATCAGTCTAGACACACCCACACAGTCCTGGGACGAGGTCTAATCAGCCAGATTAACTGAAAACACCTGTGTGGGTGTTCAGGGCCTTAAACACAATAGCGTCCGCATCTAGTGTGCATGTGCATGTGCGTGTGCATGACATTGATTTGGTTCTGTGACTACTTCCGCTGCCAGCTTAATTCCATGTCCATACCTTTTATACAGAACGGCAAGGTAGAAAAACGGTGCAACATTCCCGCCTTGAACAGGCTGTATGAAAGAAGCTAGTGAGCCAGCATGCACAATACCAGTACCATGAAACTGAAGCAGCTAAATGGAATTCAGCCATCATTTTAAATACTTAAGTCAAAAAGTATTTTTGTGAAAAAGGCTTATTGGGCTGCTTTTGTAACTTTTTATAGCAGATCATCAGTTTGTGTTTTGGTTTTGCAGAAATAAGTTATTTTGTATCTGGACTACATTTGAATTACTGATTTGATTAGCCAGGAATTACTTCTGTGTTGAGGGAAAGGTCACACTCCAAAGCTACTTGACATGTTGAAAGGGGAAGATTTAGGGGTTTGTTTTATTGTGTTTGGTGACACCTCTGTTGACATTAACACTTAATTTTCATCTTTAGGATTTCTTGCTGGTGTCTACTTCATTTAATAAAACAACAGAATGTAAAAAGTCTTAAACCTAGCATCAAAAACATCATGTCAAGATCAGATATCAGTATGGCTTCAAATAAAAGCTATGGGACCAAAAGCATTATCTTATTTCTTTTAATACAGTGTAACTACCACATTTTATAGCATTTTTTCAAATTTACATCCATTGTTATTTAGTTTCTCTCTTTTGTAATGTTATTTTTCTCGGATAGTTTCAATCTATCCTGAAATCACATAACTACAATACTATGTACTGAACACTTTAATTCACTTTGTATATGCAGTTTTTATCTTTGTATAAGCAGTTTTTAAATTTGGCATCTTTAGTTAAGTTTTAGAAGTACTTAATGCTGAGCTACTGAAGTATTAGAAGTAGTCTGATGCTTGTAGTCCAGTTTCTGTGAGTTTGTAGATTAGCTGAGGCATGAATTGACACATGCAGTTGTCAATTGATTTTGTGTTTGTGCCTTTACTTGAAGAAGAAAAAAAGCAAATTCCATATGCAGTTCTCGTTTGCATAAATGTTTCAGTCCGTAAGAGCTTTTTGAAGCCCCTTGTCCTCATCAGCCTGACAAAGATGTTTTGCATCAACAGACCTTTTTTCACAGTTCACATTTTGAATTGCAATAGCAGGAAAAGCACAGGTGGAACTAACTTCATTAACGATGGCAGTGAGCCATCGTGCACAATAGCAGAGCACTAGAACTGCTCAAACTAAATGGGATGCAGCCATTGTTATGGTTAATATGTTATATGTTATGTTATATTAATATATTACATATATATATTTATATACATTTTTGGGAAAATACACGAGAGATGAAAAGATCGATACAACTCTCATGTTTTTGCGTAATATATGCAGCTAAAGCGGGGAACCCCTAAAGGGGTTAGCTTAGCATTAGTATAAAGACTGAAAACAGGAGAAAACCGTTAGCCCAGCTCTGTTCAAAAATCTGCCACCTTTTTTTTAAATCTGTACACAGACAGAAATGTAAAAACGACACAGGTTTAATGAGACTTGCATGTTGTAACAATTTCTTGGCAAATAACTGCTGGGAGCTGTAACTTCCCAGATTCTTGCTGTTGCTGTGGCAACCAGCAACAGCCTGTGTTGCCAGGCAACCAGCAGAGACACAGAAGGGCTAAGCAGACGGATAAACTGTTGTTCGTCAAGAAATAGTTACAGTACGTAAACCACAACTTGTCATTTTAATCTATAATTTGTGCACAGATTACTGCTGTGTCTAACAACTAGACACAGCATAGTTAGAGTTTTAGAGGTGTTGGTGGGCATATTCCTAAACTTTGGAAAAAACAAGACTAGCTGTTTCCTCCTGCTTGCAGTCTTGATGCTAAGCTAAGCTAATAACCTCCTGGCTCTAGGTCCTTTGCCAATGCACAGACATGAGATGGGTACAGATCTTCTCATCTAACTCTGCTAAAAAAAATAAGCATATGTCCTTTCAAGACATTAATTTACATCAAGCACTGATGTCATATGCTGTAGATGTATGTAGACGAATTGTCATAAAATCATCAACTTCTTGTAAAATAATTGTATTTGCCTTATCAGATAATGTCAGCCGTGTTGTTGTTCTCTTATAACCACCTCTTTCTCTCTGTCCTGCCGCTCCTCCCCCTGATTCCAGCAGCCATTCCTGGAAGTGAAAGTTCTTGAGACGACCAAACGCTCTCGGAGAAACCTCGGCCTCGACTGCGATGAGCACTCCACCGAGTCTCGCTGCTGTCGCTACCCTCTGACTGTGGATTTCGAGGCGTTCGGCTGGGACTGGATCATTGCCCCCAAACGCTACAAAGCCAACTATTGCTCTGGCCAGTGCGAGTACATGTTCATGCAGAAATACCCGCACACCCACCTGGTGCAGCACGCCAACCCCAGAGGCTCCGCAGGGCCCTGTTGTACCCCGACCAAGATGTCTCCCATTAACATGCTCTACTTCAATGACAAGCAGCAGATAATTCACGGCAAAATCCCAGGGATGGTGGTGGATAGATGTGGTTGCTCTTAGGCTGCAGGGGAGACGCACACTTGTGTACTGCCACCATCGCATCAAACCACCCAAAACCCTTATGGAGCTCTCCCCTGACACCAGAACTCACTCTTCAGCACCAGATTTCAATTTTGCTCAGCCACAAAAATCATCCCACTGGGTTTCCATTTTTCCAGTAATTAAATTGATTCTAACTGTACTAAAACTAAAAAAAAGTTATAAATGAAAAAGACTGAGTGATGGAAATACAGTACATTATGAATCATTTAAAGAGGTTGTCTTTGTGGAGCAGCTTCAGAAATTGGTAAAAGAGACAAAACTATGTTATAGATTATGTTACGAGTAAGTTTTGTGGGTTTTTAAAGGTTTTTAAAGGTTTTTTGTTTTAAATAGCATCTTTGTGAAATGTCCAGGTTAGTGGATTGAGATGACAGGAGACATAAGCATTTACAATATTTTAAAGCAATTCCAGTCCTAAGGTGAGTTTGGAAATACTTAATTTCACAAATACATTTACTTACGGTTGAGATTTGATCCACAAAAAATGTTTGCAAGGGGGCATGATCAGAAGTATTTTGCAGTTAACAAAAATAACTAAATCCATGCTAATGTGAGGAGGGTTCACCATTAGAAATACTCTTAGTATACATCCAAAATCTAGTTTACAGATGTTTAGAGATGTGCTCTAGAGATGTAAAGTGTTGAGGAGATCCAAAACTAAACCTATACCCTCTATTCATGTATAACACCCCAGTGTGACATTCTCGAGTATCTACGAAACCTTTCACAGTTACTTTGATCTTTTTTATTTGTAGTCTTGTAAAACTCAAAAAGGGAGAGAAGAGGTTATACTATTTTAACCCTTTCTATTTTAACTTTTAAATAAGATAAATAAAGCCAGTATAGCAATTTCTGCCATTCTGCAAAGGTAGATAAGACATGTTTAGGATTCACTTCCACACTAAGTCTAAAACTAAGAACTGTAATGTAGATCTCTGAAGTCATTCAGCAGCACCGTCTGGGAGAGGAGGAGGAGCAGGATCTTGCAGGATCACAAGAACCCGACACATTTTCTTTCTTCTACGTGACAAAAGGAAAATACACTTTAACGCCTTCAACTTTTGCATTAAATGTTTAAAACTGAGACGTAAATGCACTGTTTCATAACTTGAAGAGGCCTGGGACTGAGCATGTAATAACAAACGGAGAGCAAAATCCTGAAATAAAACACACAAGGGTGACAGTAATGCTCAGATGTTCACCCTGCTGTGAATTATTGAGCTGAAAAAAAGCACAAAACAGCATTAAAGTATTATGACTAGAAGTTTACACACTTATACTTCCAGCAGTGATAGCATCCATGTTAAAAAAAAAGAATACACTTAATTTAGAAAGAGCAGTAGCTTACGCATGTAGAGCCAGTTCATTCACTTTACGTCTTTTTTCAGAAAAGATAAAAATGCTAAATCCTTTAACTGCATTGATTGTACTGTCGCCTACTCAGAAATAATAGCTTTTATAAATCACAACCAACCACATAACACGTGCAAATCAGAGAATGTAACTCAACCACTGACTTAAGTTTAGAGAACATAATTGATTGGGTTTTGAAATGCCCCCATCCACCTCAACTGTATCGTCATTATCATAAAATATTGTTAGTGCTTGAACACAGAGTAGATTAGTAACGCTTGAAGTCTGTCTTTGTCTCCTGGATGTCAAAGCAAAGATATCCTTTTGTTGTAAACGAAAGCACTATGCTGTTGGATAAAGGAAGAGCCTTCTGACATTATATATAAATGATATATGTATATATTAAAAAAAGGGGTACAAAAACCTTTTTTGGGGCACTCTACCTTACCAACAATAAATTTTGCACTATGGGACGTTCATGGCGTGAGGAGGTAAAGTGTTGTTTGTGTTTTACCATGCACAAGAGAGCTTGTACAGTATAGGATTAAAAAAAAAAAACTATTCAAGCTTCTGGTGATAAACCATGAAATAGAGAGGTTTTCACTTCTTTTTGATACCATCACGCTTTCCTGACTTTTGTCTGAAGCGGGGGCCTGTCCATACACTCACACACTTTTATCCAATCTGGAACCTGGACGTACTGTACCAGCGGCCTGAAAGGCCTCCTTGCTCACTTTGGGTGATAAGTCATGTGTATAATAAGTGTCTGGATCATTGAAATAGAATGCTTTAACTGGAAATGGCCCGCCCACCAACTTTAATCTGTTACCATGTTAGAGAGACTACGTCCTTTTGACTTTAACAATGTGTCAACTGTCTTGCATAGACATGTTTTTGCCTTTGTGTGTATTTTAAGTGAAAGCACCCATGTAAGAATGGGAGGAGTATCCAGGGATTGTTAGCCAAAGTAGAGGATGACATGTTGTGTGCTGTAACTTTTGTGATCGCAGGAATATGCTAGAACATTACAAAGGGAGGAAAAAGCTGGTTTAGGGGCAGTGGTTGGAAATAATTCAACTGGTCAATTGTCTATTTATTAATATTAATTACAATGCATTTCTAAGTCTGTCTACCTCACTTTAGCCTCCTAAAACCTTGTTTTTTTTTTTTATTTGTCATTGATTAATATTTGCAAACATTTAACCTATAAGAAGCCCCACCCCCCAAAAAATGTAGATGAAAACCACAGGGTCTCCTTGCTCTCAGGTTCAGATTGAATTATTGACAGAGTGACTGATGGTAGCGGCTCTGGTAATGTGTGGTCAAAAGATATAATTAGCTGTGCCCACATCTATGGCTTGTTGAGAAGTTGCATTTTGAATTTAAGTGTTTGTATACTGGTATGTGTGAGAGTGTTTTCATATAAATATATGAGAGTAAGAAATCTCTATGTAAATACCTACCCAAATGTTGACATTTATGATGTTTTGGACAGGTTCACCGCTTCTAATGTTTTTCTCACTTTCCCCCTTCATTCCTCCATTCTTTGTGTAGTTTTTAAAAAGAATCAACTTTGTAGTTTAATGCTTGTGCATATAAATAACTGTTCAATTGTTATTTTTGCCTTTTGTTGTTTATTTACTGTCATTTTTCTTTTGTACAATAAATCATTTATTTAGCTTATGGGATTTGTTGTTTATTTCTAAAAGCTCTGATCTGGTCACTACCTGCTCAGCACCAAACAGCAGACAAAGTTAGGAGTTGGTAACGACCAAAACCAGAGTTGGAAGAGAGTGAATATTGGGGGGAAAAACTCCAAAATGATGCTAGTGTTTCTCCGTGTCTGCTGCATGTGTAAACAGGCTACTGTTTGCTAACAGGTACACAATATAAAAAAGGTGAAGATGTCAGTGTTGTGTTCACAGCTTGTTTTGCTATCACTTTGACGCTTTAAGAAATGTCTTTTAGTTGGTAAAGACTTGAGTAATGTGTACATCGGTTGCAAGGACACATCTGTAGTTCTCTCTAGTCAGAAGCAATCAACCATGAAAGCAGTGGGGGGGGTGGGGAAGGGGGACCATACAGCCCATTAAACTTTGGGGACAATCTTTTGTAACTGTAGATGACTTATTGTGCATAAATATGTGTTGACTGAGTAAATATTTTACATTATTAAATTAAATCATACAAACTTTGTAATTTTATTGTAGTTATCTGCTCCCACTAACTGTCAGGTGTACGTGCCACATAGCTAATTACTAAACCAACTAACAAACTGACGCTAGCTAGCTAATGTGTGACCTGTTTAGACTGAAGAAAGAAAAAAACTATGGTCATCACATCTGATCCATGCTGTTGTGCTGATGTAAACTGGGATTTAAATTACATTTCACAAAGTCTTTACTCTCTGAGACATTCCTTAAAGCTTTAGTGTGTAACTTATATATATATATATATACATATATATATATATATATATATATATATATATATATATATATATATATATATATATATGTATATATGAACGTCCGTTACATTCAAGCCATTGCCAAATGAGTTGATACAAAGCTAATTAAGACTATCAGCTCCACACAACTATCTTTTCTCAGTATGGCTATGTTCAGCAACTGGTGTCGTCCGGCGACTTCAGAAAATCGAGTGAAGACAATCACCTCTTCTGAAGAGTCCATCATGTTTTTTTAATCCTGTCCTCCTTGGTTACAAGCAACTGCGTGGAGGAGGGGTGGGGGCTGTGCGCAATCACAGAAGGCTTGTATCATGAATTCCTCATGGGGGAGACAGAAACTATGCACTATAGCTTTAAGTTTTAATGGTTCAACCTGATTAAACAATTCACTAGTTTGAAACTAGCAAGTAGTTACTAATATTTTATGCATACGAGTGAAACCCAGTCGAGTTACACCTGGCAGTTACTGGGTGGAAATGTTTTGTTAACAACTTTTTCTTTAAGAAATAGTTTGAGTTGTACGATACATGTTAATTTTAGTGATGCATACAGCTTCACTTATTAAACACTTAGGTTTGAACTAGGCTAAGTTTGAACTCACGAACAGCTGGTGCAACCAGCTCTGCGGTCGCAGCCAGGATTTAAGAAATACTCACGAGTGCATCCAACACACCTCCCACCACTCAAATATTTTGACCAGAAACCATAGGATTTTCCAATGTTTTGTCAATTTAATCTGTGATGTCAATCTGTGAACAATATTCTATCAACATGAAGTGTCTTAAAACAGAGAAAATGCAGAGACCTTTTTTTTTTTTTTTATTTTGTTTTGTTGTCCTTAAAGTAGTCAAATTTAAACAGATTGAGTCACTGGAATCAGTTTATCAAATACGCACCAAGTTTTTAAATGGAAAATGTAAACTCCCTCCAGGTTGCTTTCACACCTCGACAAGCACACGCACACACACACACACACACAAAGAAACACACATACACACACTTGGTTAAGCCAACGGTGGCATCCTGATTCTTGGAAAACAGTAACAGGCAGCAGAGGTGGCAGGAAGCAGATTCACCACGAGGCTAATTGGTGAAAGAGAGCGTTCAGAGGACAAAGGTTTAGTCTTGGGGTTCGGGTTGCCATTATTTGGATGTCATATAAGATCCAGCCTGACCCAATTAATATGCCACCTGATAGGAGGGCCTCTCATCAACCTAATTTAGAGAATCAATAGGGGACAAATGAGAGTGAGAACGAAGCTCTTTACGGATGCAAACAGACAAAGACCACCCAGTACAAGCTCGAGGAGACTGATGCCAGCAATGACATAAACCTTTTGACAAATCCTCACTTGACATAAACAAACATTCACACAGTCCCCTGCCCCTCAAGTGCATCAATGTGCCGTACACATCATCATTCATACCCGCCCTACATAGACAAGGGAGGACATTGATGGATGTTTTATTGTTTTGGCACATAAGGAGTAGTTGTACAAGTTGGACATGAAGTGGTTTAGGCTGCATGCTGCACCCAAAGCTTTAACACTACTAACATGATGAACTCTGACCCAGCTCCATTAAATGAAGACTAAACAATACCATGGAGGCACTTGTGGAAGAAAAGTACAGCACAATGGGAATATTGAACATGTTACAAGCTGTCAAGAAAGGCAGATGGGGGCTGGGAGGATTTGGGAGGCGCTTTATGGCAATTATAGCCATAAAGTTAAGAAAGAAGGTGAATTGGGGGCAGCTCTGAATAGCTTAAATTGCTGGACACAGTCATGAGTAACACCTTTTTGTCTGGCTCACTGACTGGCCGTTGTTTAGTGAGGGAAACTGTTCAGGGACGATCACACACACTCTTATGGGATGAAAGAATCTCGCATGACAATAAAATAAACAATGCAGACACCAGATTTGAGTCTCGATGAGTCAAAATCATCAGCAAGGAATAATAGTGAACTGAGGTGTGTTATTATTGTTCATTGACTACGTGTACAACTCTGTTGTACTTCAGATAATATGTTCATTTCACCTTCTCAAGGTGGTTATAAAATCATATTTGGGGGGTAATAAGTACAGTATAAACAATACATTTTGAAATTCTGACTCACCTATTTAAACATGAATCACTGAATCATGAAACATTTTGAATAATTTGTTTTGTTGGTGTTTTGCTTTTTTATGTCTTGTGTCACAGAAAGCATTGACAGAAAATATCCTTGTTATAGCACTGCATCTTTAGCACCAGAATATAGGCTTTTGTTAATTGTAGTAGCACTAAATGCTAGTTGTATTGTAATAAATGCTATTACTATTGGTATTAACGTAGCACGTCAGCAGCATAGTGTATAGAAATAAATTTGCCACGTCTCTTCCTCTAAAATTGATATAACATTTTACTGAGAACTCTAAAAAAAATTGAAGAAATCTCATTCATGTTGATACATTTTCATTTAGTTCCACCTCAAAAAGGAAGCAGCAAAGGTTGTAATTATCCTCACATCTGTACATCCTTTGGTGTTTCACAATTTCTTTGGCGTGGGGCCTTTTCATTCTGATGAATGCAACAATATTAAAAATTCAACAGTATTTGAACCAGTGTGTTATCATCATGATAGATGGACAATAGTGCTGACACTAATGGTGAGACACATTTATTCAAGGATTGACTGAAATTGAATCTGAAAATAAAAATAAAAAGTAAGTGGATATTTCCACATGGCAAAAGAATTGTTATGTTTTAATATGAGAATACATTTTATTAAAGTATAGAAAAAAGAATAGCTCTTGATATTGACTCTATCAACATCTGTGACAAAAATAATTGTATAATTCAAACATGCAAATGAATCAAGTGCTGTAGTAGTTTTAAAAAGCAACAAATAAGTCAGGGATTTCTGACAATCTTTTATAGCTTTCGGTTTCTTTGCCTCAAGAGAGAGGAATGTATTTAAAAGTGTCATACAAGGATCTTATTTATAACCATATGTAAAGTAGCTATTCTAAAGACTAAATTAAATATTACCAGTAATGTATTCAATGTAAAACCCACAGGAGTCAAAGGACATCAAGTTGAAATAAGAAAAAAAATCAAACCATAATATATTTAGAGGAAAATACATCAATGAGCAAAACATAAATCTTTCATGCAGCAGTGTAAAATGTGAAAAAAGAATTATTTCTTTGGTTCACACGGGTACAACATCCTAATGATGACTGAAAACATGCTTCTCCTCCGCCAATACACAGCAATCTGCACATTCCATCCACTTATTTTGAATGCTCCTCACAGCAGTGTGTGATTACTTGAAAGTCAGTCGGACATCTCTCTTTTGGCAACAACAGGAATCAGCCTGAAAGCGAAAAACCTTTTGTTTCACGCTGTTGTCCTGCAGTCCTGGTAATAATCCTAAATCTGCCATCCTTTTGGAACAACACCTTCGATCTGTAGCACGACAATAACTGCATATTAAAACACAGAAATATAACATGCAGTGCTATTATCATTACAGATGTTATTAGGAGGGGGCAAACAAAGGCGAAGACACAAAACAAAAAAAACAAAAAAATCAGGATGCTTATTTTTCTACAATGGGAAGTATTGACAAAGGTGTTGGTTCTTCTCTAGAGTTGTCTCAGATAAAATTCCTTGGGTTGATATAATTAAAACCAGGAAGGTTATATGAGGACACAGCTGCACTCCCTCTCTAATGTGGTTGGGCTGGACACACTGCAATATTCCAGGTCACTGATCAAACCTCCAAAAACACAACCCTCGATCAAGTTAGCCTTAACCCCCCTTCACACACATCCATATTCCATGTGCAAGAAAATGACAAAACACATAAATACGAACAATTTTCAGTGTTTTGTGATCAATACACTTGTAATTCATGATGATTCATGTTTTATGCCTTATATACATGTATATGACTAAATTGCTCTTTGTTGCTAGCTTGTCAAATTTAAAGAGGCTTTTATTTTGCATAATTGAGACCAATATTTACAATTTCTAATTTGGCTGAAGATGCAACTGTTTAAATACATGTAAAGCACTTTGAAATTGCCATATTATGCTCATTTTCAGGTTCATACTTGTATTTTGGGTTGCTACTAGACATAAAACTTGCTTTAATGTGCAAAAATTAAACTATTTCTATACTAGACATACTGTCTGTCTGAATATACCTGTATATACCCTCTGTCTGAAACGCTCCGTTTTGGCGCCTGTCTCTTAAAGCCCTCCTCGCGAAAAAGCCTAATCTGCTCTGATTGGTCAGCGTTTCCAGGTCTTCTGCATCTGCGCTCTCAGCATCTCTGCACCGTCATCACAGCCGGGGAGTGACTGTAACGGCACTGTATCAGCACATACTACCTATATATAGTATAGTTGTGACATCATAACCATATGGAAGTCCTGACGACTCGTTTAAAGGCACAGTTTCTGAATCTGGGCTGTGTTCATTTCTCTGTGGATTGAGCGTTTTGATACTTTTCACAGTATTTATATTGATGTGCTTAATAATTTAAAAAAAACAAACATGGGAATCTCACTTTTTACAACATGGGACCTTTGAGAATATGAATTGTGCTATATGAGTAAATTTGCCTTTTCTTTTTATTGTTTTAAATCCTAAAGGTTGACATTATGAGGATGAAATAAGGGTGAGTGAAAAAGCTAAAAAAAAAATTAAAAAAAAAGAAATAAAAAAGAAAAGAAATGAAAGATGGATAAGTAATGTTCCATTGCTCACAAATAAAGTTCATATTTTGTTCTGTGCCACAGGCCTCGCAGGTTGGAATCCCAGCATTGCAGATTTAATTCAACATGGCAGCAAAAACAGCAATAACGAGTTGCCAAAATATAGAACTTGGGGCAGAGATGCCGTCAGTTGCAGTGCTGGCCAATAAAAAGGGGTTGTAGATTTTCTTTGAGGCCTGAGCAGTCAGTGAAAGGCACTGTGGGGTCTCCATAGTTCACATGGCAAACTCTCAAACACCCACGGGGGGGGCATGCCTTAACTGAGGCTAGTGTTGACACAGTGCTGGCCAATCTAATTTTGATTGTCAGGAGCAAGGAATGGTGATCCTCCCCCCGCCCCCCTGAGATCATCAAGTTCATTTCTCTGGCTGCATAGGGATTTTTTTTCTTTTCGCCCTCCATCCCCTCAGCCCCCTCAATCTCCCCATCTCCCCACCACTAGAACAATATTCAGCCGTTCCTGGGCCTCTCAGAGTGAGCTCACTGGAGTTAATCTCTCAGGCCTCTCTCCTCTCTATTGCTGCCTCTCTCTCTCTCATTCGCACTCTCTCCCTCTCTTTCTATTCAGAAAGCCATTCGAGAACAGCTTGAATTGACAGTTATTATTCAGACTAATGAGTAAAATCTCAAAGGCAACAAAAGTGGACTGTGACATTGGCTATAACAGCATTCATAAATCATTCATTCTTGGCAAGAGGGATGTATTAATACGTGGGTGACAAATATAATTTCTGCAAATTATAAGATTTGAATTAATCAAACACAACAGTGGTGACAAAAACAGCACATATCTGTGTGTGTGAAGTGTGAAGTATTTGGAGGGAAATCTGTGAAATGTCACGAAGCCTTCATTGTTTTCCCAGATCTGTACCATCAGAAAAGACAGATGGCCCTCTGCACCTTTGTTTGTGTGTGTGTGTGTGTGTGTGTGTGTGTGTGTGTGTGTGTGTGTGTGTGTGTGTGTGTGTGTGTGTGTGTGTGTGTGTGTGTGTGTGTGTGTGTTCGTGCGCACATCTCAGTGACAAAGTGAAGAAGATCAGATTTATTGATATATATAATAATAATATTTTACATTTGAATGCTACTTTTTGCCCAAGTTCTAAATACATAAATAACACAATCCTGAATATTTACCCCCCAAAATCTTTGTCTTTACTTATTGAATGATAACTGACCATTTCTGTGAATTAAGATTCATTCATTATTCATGCATTTTATGATGCATGATGTAGTCATTTAGTTCAATGCTTTCCATCATTTTAGATTTAAGTATGCATGATGAGGTAACGCAATTAAGGGTTACTTAATGTCTTTTGTGTGGTGCAGATAGAGGGGGAAACTGCACAGTGACAGACTGTGACATTTGGTGGAGGCCTCTGAGTCAATGTAATCAAATTCAAGCAGTCGCAGACATTAAGACAGGCATTCATTTTCTCAATGAGTTCTCGGCCAATGAGAAACAGTGACAGTCCAGCAGTGTGCGGCTTTGTGCTGTAATTGAAACTGAGATGTAATAACAGAGAAGAAATTAGGGGACAGAAGATCAGTTGACATGAATGGATCAGTCAAGCAATACCTGAATGAAAAGCTTGACTTTTTCACAAATCATTGAAAGATGATCAATCATAATGATTTGTAACCATTTGCATGTCATTATTTAAATGTGTACATTTAAATAATTTCCATATTAGCTATCCATAAACCATCTATGACACTTAAAGTAAATATTGTTAATTTGTATTTTTCCTGAAATGTTGCACAAAATGTGCAGAGATTTTTTGGAACTTGCAGAAATTGTGCCTGCACATCTTTAACTGCAGTATAACAAGTTGGCCAGATGGGGGCACTCCAATTAAAGGTCAAAGTGTAATTTAGTCCCAAACTCCTTTTCATAATCCTGCCATCCCTCAATATAATACATCCATGATCCCTCTGCCATTAATTTCTGAAGGTTAAACTTTAAAAAAAGAATGTACATTGAAATGTAAGCATTGATTGCTGTTGGAGTTTGTGGGCAGGAATACTTATACTTATTGCTGTTGATCTACAACTTGTGTGAAGAATCATTGTTTGGGGCGAAATGAGTTTCTTTTTTTAGCTTACACAAATATATAAAGTTTAAAGTTTAATATTTGTAAATATTACCTACCCATCAACAATTTGAAAATAAAACTTGACACCAATTTAAAATAATGCACAGGATGGGGTCATAAACATTGTGCTTTTAAATCTTAAAATTCTCCTAAAATCAGCAAATAACAGTTTGCACTTGGGCTGCAGAGCACAACTGCAGCTAGTCAGAAGTAATCTTGACGTTACAGAAAACAATTTCAAATCAAAAGATCAAAGGTGAAGGGTCAAAATTATTCTGTCAGGGGTGTCGGGTTCACTGAGGGTGAAAACTGACCAAACCAGAGTCCCCGCGTTTAAAAAAAACAGATTTAGATGTACATTTTTATCTCCAAAAACAATTACACGTGGCTCCTTTGTGGTTAAAGAAATTCATGTTTAAAAACTAAAGACAGGGTAAAATTTAAAGAGGGGGAACGGTGGTGTGTTCGGCGTAGGTGCATGATTTGCAAGCTGTCAGATGACAGCCTTGTGGATGAAGAGCAGTAGGCCCCCATTCTCTGTCCGGTGCTCGGTGCTCCCCACCCCCTCACTCAAACGCCTCTCCATGCCCCATGGGAGGAGGTCTGTTGCACTGCGGCCACACTAAATTAACATCGTCCTAATGAGGTGTCACACTTGACCCCCAGCAGCCTCAGCCCCTCACATGGGTGTCAGAGCCACAATGAGCAGCCCTCCATCTCCTGCGCCTGGCTGACACATTTTGATTCATGAGAGAGCCTGGGCCCTGTCAGGTCAAAATTACCCCTATCAAAATGCCACCATCAACACATTCATCAACCCAAACTCTAAATCTGCCCCTTTTCTTTCTCTTAAAAAAAAAACAAAAAAACAATCCCTCTCCAAAAATCACCAATACTTCCTTGCTTGTGCTTTGCATGCGCACCTCTCTCTGACTCCCGAAAAGCATATACACTTTTTCACACAATCATACCCCTAAACACCGTACACACAAATGCATGTTCTCACTGATGACCTTCTATTGCAGCTATGTGATACGCCTGTCTGTCATTGGTCGGGGGTCCAGCCTTCTGCTTCTAATGGGTCTCTGAGCGATGAACTCTGTGTCCCCCAGGTGTTGGTAAGCCTGTCTTTTGACCTACTGACCCAAAACACTCCTAAGGTGAACAAGTCCTCACAGCTATTAACAAACCTGAAAATGAAATCTATTAATTGCTCCACTGAGTCAAAACGGAGTGAGAGGGGCAAAGTGCTTACCCATAGCAGCAGATGAGACACATTATTTTCACATTTAGAAGTGCAGTTGGTTCCATTAGCTCATCGTGCCCAAGTTACAATGTGACAGATTGTAGTCACACTTGCCAAGAAAAACACATCCTGCTCTTCAAAACACACATACAACTATTAAGACTTCTGAGAGAACCTGCCCGCTCTTCTTCCCCTGGAGATCAGCTCCTTCATTGTGAACACAGCTGAGACTTTCACCTTCCTGGGATCATCCCGGGATGAGATCATCTCCTGCCTTATCAACCCAGCCTGGCAGCAGCAGATGCTCTTCTTGATTCAAATGAGGAGGATCAATGTCAACAACCAATCCCAGCCCACTTTGTAGATCAATAATCAAAAGCGTTGCCACCATCCTTCCACCATCCACCAACTCTGCCCACTAAGGCAGCCATCTGCTCCAAAAAAATTCTCCTGGGAGACAAGGGCAGTCCAGTAAGACCAGTATACCCGTCAACTGACTAGTCTAGTCTTCAGCCTTTACAAATGTCCATGATCGCATCGTCATTATTATGCAAAATGAGGATGTCACTATTTATTACTATCTTCATTGAGTTTTGCCAGTGTTATAATTCATTATGCACACTTTTATGGTCATCCATAAGGCATGGCAATATTGTGTCGTATTTTCATCTCTGCAACATTAAACAGTAAGCAAATTAAGGTAACAATAATGCACAATATGTCTCTAATGAAGCTCTGACGTCATGAATGGGTCATAAAATGGAGTTCATGCAAAGTGTTAATGAAAAGTAATAAAACTGTAAGATGTTACGACCCAACACCCATCATGTTAATGTAGCAACTCAAAGGTCTTTTGTGCCTCATTTGTGTCCAGATTTAAGTAGGTAATTGTAATGACATTATAATTAAGCCAATCTAGCATTTATTACACTATTGCATGTTATGGTGTTTGTAACACAGAAAGTCTGGATTCGGGGATACATTGCATGCAATAACAGTTGAGTTTTAAGACTACTTTGGAGTTGAATGGTTAAACCTTAATGAGGTATGTTTTGTTTATGTGTGTTTTATGTGAACATATGATGGTACCTGTTGCTAACTAATGTAATAGCAAAAAGCATGCATAAAAACACAGTTTCAAACAGTGTCTAACTTTTTTAACGACTGAATCTATACATTTCATTAGTTGACTGGAGGCCAAAATATATCCTTTGTTAAAACCTGTATTGACATCAGTGACTGTGGTGTTACAGTGTATCTGCCCTTTAAGAGGCCTGCAACAAGTTCCTGTTCAATAGGTGCTGCAGAATGCAAGACTTGATTTGAAAAAATCTCTAAGGATATTATAACTGCTACATAATCCTACAAGCCATATAACAATTTTAGCATTTCTTTTCTGTATTTTTAATATATGCTGTGTCATATACATATATACATTAGGATGCATTTTCAGTTTATTAACCTCTTCCATGTATAAGCTTCTGTTTTCTTGTCTTTTACACTCCAGCCACCAGCTGCCAGCAGTGTTTCAGCAATAATGATTTTCTTACTTAATGATTTAGCCATTATAGTCTCCCTAAACACAAACCTAATCCAGCTGCAGGGCCAACAGGCTTCTCCTGTCTTCTCTCAAAGCTGCTCATTAAGTTCTCAACAGCAGATGAAACATGACTACTCTCTGAGTAGTTAAGCCGTGTGTTTACTAAATACTCTGACACTCGGGGCACACATTTTGACTGAAAGCTTATGGTTTATGTTGGTTAATTTTTCTGTGTGCAAATAATGCATCAGATTCAAACAGAAACATAAAAAAGTGATATAAGTAGGAAAACACACAAGATAAAGGCATCTTGATTTATAGAAAAATTTTAAAATTAAATGTTTGTTCAAAAAGTAGGATGCTGACTGTCAGTCAAACCTTGTCTGTCTTGCTGAGCACCACTGACTTTTGTGCCATAATCTTTCACTGCCTTCACACCGCAGTTCAAACTGATCAAACACACTTCAAGCATTTCAAGCGAGCTTTCAGTTTCGTAATGATGATCTTGTTATGTTCAACGTTTTTGCACTGCTGAGGAAATGTAGTAGTATCCTGTTTTGGCATTTTGGATTTTGTAATTATGCGACATTTAACATTGAAATGTATTCCTAAATGTGATATTCAGCATTAGAAAAATAACGCCTATACTAAGCAAGCAAAAAGGTGACCTGCCAACATGTTGATGCCCGATTTGTAAAGGGGCCTTAAATGTTAAGAGGGAAAAGACAATAGAAACATCAGGTAAAACTATGTGGGAATGTTAATGTGCATCTTAAATATGAAAAAAAAAGCCTCCAAATGCAGGTAAGCGTGCAGGTTGAAGTTTTTAAAATGTCTACTGTTAATACACAAAAAGGTAATTTACTATATTTTTTTGCTATGACCATTGAACCTGTGAATGTAATTTTATATCACTGTATATTGCTGCTGTTGCTCTTACTGTCTCCTCTAAGGAATTATAGATTGTACTTTTTGAGCCACCAATTTTGTTAAAAGCTAAACCTATCACTCCGGCATTCATGACTAAAGTGGTTGTAGCTGTTTTTAAACTCTGATTCAATAATTTTAATAACACATACACACAAACAGCTGAAGCACCGCATACACACACAATTCTCTCTTACAGTGGCAACCGGACTAAGACTAATAATACCACATACGAGGAATTTGGCTCAGTTTATTTTTTGCTATCAATGTACTTATACAGAAATGGTATAGGCTACGCCTAAAAGAAACAAGAAACAATGACAACAAAGCTGAATGAAAAGTAAACACAGTAGATGAAAGAAGATAAATATACCTATAAAGCGTACATAAACAATACAATATCTATAAGTCAGAGTGTTTCGGTAGATGGCAAACAAAAAACAGTAGTGCAAAGGTGTAGAGTGCAAATATGTTGGAATAAATATTGAATAATTATACATATGTAGGTGGATATGTATGCATATTGGCTATACATGTCAGGTTACCGTATATTCAGTATATACAGCAGCTTATTTATATTTAACAGTGATATGTACATGGTACAGAAAAAAACAGTGTGTATTTAAACTAAATAAATATATATAGTGTCATTTAACTGATGTTACCCGTTCATCAGAGTGACGGCCTGTGGGAAGACACTGTTCCTGTGTCTGGTTGTTATAGCGTACATTGTTCTGTAGCACCTACCTGAGTGGACAAGTTGTGTTTTGAAACAGGTTGTGACCACTGCAAATACATGGTACACCCAAAACAAAAAAGTGTGGCTCCATGGCCATGACAGCTAGAATTTGTGGTTATGCAAAGGGATAGAGGAATTACGATTCATCTTTATTCTTAACTCCCTGTATTCCTGTATATATCTCTTATCATGTGGTATGAGCATTAAGGTTTTACTAAAATGTATTGCATCATGTGGTTTGTATGTAAATGAAGTAGAAATCAAGCATGTGGAGGATGAGGAAAGTGGGTTAAAAATGTAAAGTTTTTTTTTAATAAAAGGGAACAGTTAAATGACACGCAATGGAGCAACAAGGCTGTCCAATCCTTTGTGTTGAAGGAACTTTTGATTTAGTTAAACAGCTAAAACAAGAACCTTTCACACCCAAACAATGGACTCTTTTTTTTAAACTTAGCACTCGACAAGTGAGGAGCAAATTGTACGTGTGCTTGTGTGTGTGTGTGTGTGTGTGTGTGTGTGTGTGTGTGTGTGTGTGTGTGTGTGTGTGTCTGTGTCTGTGTGACCCCCCCCATCCCCTCCCATGTCTGACAATCACCCTGACGCATACCACCCTTTCTCTCCTCAAATAAAAACAGAGTAAAAGGAAAAGAGAAATCATCCAGTGTTGAAGTACTTTACGAGATCCTCCGCTCAACAGAAAAAGGACTAAGTAGCCATGGGAATCTTAGCACGTTAGGGAGGCCTTTCTCCGTTCCTCTCATCCGCTCTCCCCCGCTGCACCCATGGACCAATGCAATTGTTTATTTTCTCCTATTGAGGCTGCTCCATTCACTGGCTCTCACATTTACTCTGCTCAATTGGAGTGAGACAGCACTTATTCGAGGAGAGGAATGTAGCGTTCCACTGACAGAGCAGCAAGAATGCAGAAGAAATAATTAAAACTTTTTAAAGGAAAAAGGTACAGCTGAGCATGAGGGAGAACAACATCAAGTAGGACAATGCGGGACTGACAGGATTTTCTGCAGTGATGAGTATATCCACACATCACCTTGACACTACAAAGTAAAAGGAGTATTTGAATAACACACAATGCTAGAAAGTGGAGCAGGGATCCAATAAGGAGGTCAATTATTCGCCATGCTTTCTAAACTGAAACTCTCCAGCAGAACAATGAAGCGTTCTCCGGCCTGTTATAAGATGTGGCCTGTCCTCCAACCTCCCGGTCACAGCACAATAGCTGCGAGCTGGACCACAGAGTTCATTTATCCTGAGGTCTATTCTGTCTTGAGGAGGTAGTCGTAATGACAGTTTCCTCCTCTGTAACAATGGCCGTGGCTGCCAAAGCCTTCTCTGTCCTGTCAATCTCTGTTATCTTTCACCAGGGTGACCCTTCTAGGGTATAGGCAGTAAGGTTGAATCATACCATCCAGACTGACACCAATGCAGAAGGTAAAGATTAGCTGATGCACAGTGCATTGTCGAGCAGTTTCAGGTTGCTTCATCTTGGTTTCCGTTGTGGTGATGGGTTTTAACAGTATGTGTGATTTCAAAAAACAGCTTTATTGGTACATCACATTATAACTAACATTGTCTGCTGCCTCAGCACACTAGATATTCAAGCTACAGTATGTCTATTGCACATGTAAGATATTTTGCTGTCGTTGTCCTTTTTTATGGTTTTAGTTACCTGGCAGTGAGTTAGAAGTCTAATCAAGTTTTATTTGCATGGCCCAAAGTCACAAATCACAAATTTGCCCCAATTTGCTTTATAATCTGTACAGCAGGTGTTACCCTTACCTCAGATAAGAATAACTTAAAGAGTAAAAAAGGAAAAAAACTCAAGAAAAGCAACAGAGGAGGGATCTCTCTTCCAGGACAGAAAGACATGTAATACATGCCGTGTGTACAGAATAGACAAAAATAACAATAGTACTTACACTGTGGAGAAAGACCATATTAAGTAGATATACTAATTTATTACTGGCTACAATCACACGTTATCTATACACTGCTGAGAACAATGCTTAGACTGGTCACTAAACAAAGTCAGCAATAAAGTGGAAGTGTAAACAAACCAGTTCAAATCCAGAAACTGACTACTAAATGTGAGTAAATACAAGGACAAAACATTTCACATCCAGTCTGTTTCAATAAAGACTGTATAGTTGTTTGTCCATGATCAACTTTCATCGGGGTCAATGGCAAGTACATGTTGCTGAAAAAGACATGGACATGACTTGCATATTTTAAATCTTTACTAAAGTGAAAGCAATTATGTCCATGTGTAATTTTGTATTAAGTGTCTTGTCCTGTTTGTTTAGTGAGGTTCTGTCTTTGTGTGTGTTTTAAGCCCATCATGTTGTTTTTAATGTGCTATAGAAATACATTTGACTTGACTTTTCAATGTGAGCTACTAAGGGACTGCAGATGAAAATTGTCTTCAAACTAACTCTGGTACAAAACATCAAATGATAAAATGTATGTTTATTTTGTGCATGGAGCCTTACAAATGAAATAAAATAATGTATAATATAAACTTTCCTCAGTCCAACGTTGTCATGATGTACTTTAATAAAGTCCAAAGTGATTGACCTACAGTCTTGAGGGCCTGAAACAAGAATGGATCATTGAGGTCACTTTCAAATTCGGCAGCTTAAAAATTAACAAACACTACTGCATGTGGTACAAAAAGTAAGGCGATATAAGAACAGAGACTGCACATTACAGTACATACTGTCTATATACATACTGTATATGCAGTATGTGTTGAATATATTGTAGACAAAGCTATTCAAAAGCTGTGATTGATTGTGATGAGGAAATATTCATGAATTTCTGCCTGCTCCTTCATGGCTTGAACCGGAAGCATGTTTTCACTAATGAGTAGGAAATTATCAGCGAAGCAAACATTTTCTTTTGCAGAAGATCAGTGACATTTCCTCAAGAACAACAGACAGGCAGGCAAGAGGTCACCACATATAAAACACAAGTAAATCTTACCTGCCCCCTACTGGTAACACACATCTAATACACTACGATACAAGACTTTCTGTGGTAGATCATTCACATCGAGATAAGGTTTGTTTTCTATATTTAAAAGGCAGATGTGACAGTTAATTTAAGAAAATATCTGTGACGTATACACATGCACACACACTCTCTGTTTGTCTTGGGAAATATAGTATTTTAAGACTTTTGCAACAGGGAATTTATGAACAGATCAAACAGCGTCAAGCTTTTAGGAAGTAGTGCAAAAGATTGTATTGGCTCCCTATGAGACATTATACAGCCCCACTTTGTATTGTATAAGGAGGAAGTGAGATGAAATAGGATCTATTTTTTTCTGTGGTTTCACAGTCAGTATCAAGTAGCAGCACGTTGACATTGTGAGACTAACCACCCGGCCACATACAACAGATGCACTGCAGAACATCTCTGTGATCTCTCAGGATGGACACCTTCACAGATTATGCATATGATTACACTGAGAACTTTACTTACGATGATTTATTTAATGTCACAATGGATTGCTCTGGCTCACACCTGCATGGCTCCAACATCTTCCTGCCCATACTATATTTCCTCATATTTTTTACAGGCTTTCTGGGCAACCTCTTTGTTATCTCAGTCGTGGGCAGCAAAGGTAGGAGAAGTGGGCGTCTGGTGGACACTTTTGTTGTCAACCTGGCCCTGGCCGACCTCATCTTTGTCCTCACGCTGCCTCTGTGGGCCATCTCTGCAAGCCAGAGTGGCTACTGGGACTTTGGGAGAATTGGGGACCTGCTGTGTAAACTGAGCAGCTACATTATAGCTGTGAACCGCTTCTCCAACATCTTCTTTCTCACCTGCATGAGTGTCGATCGTTACCTGGCTGTGGTGAAGCTGATGGACTCAAAGTACCTCAGGAGCAGCAGGTGCATCCGTGCCACTTGTGCTGCTGTGTGGTTGAGCTCGCTGGTGCTTGGCATCCCATCCCTGGTGTACCGCAGAGTGGAGCAGTCCAGTGATGGACTCTCCTGCGCGGAAGATAACAACTCAAGTTTTTTTCTTGGCCTGAGTCTCACCATGGCGTTCCTCACCTTTGTCTTCCCAGTGTTAATCATCGTGCTCTGCTATGGCACCATCGTTATGCATCTCAACCACCACTGTGCTGCAAATCCTCGAGCTGAAGCCCGTCGCAGACACTCCTTCAAGATGGTCTTCTCCATCATAGTGGCCTTCGTGGTGTCCTGGCTCCCTTTCAACATCTTCAAAGTCATTATAATCAGCTCACATCTCTTAAACGTTGACCTGAGTTGTGATGCTCAGACGTGGCAAAGAGACGGGCTCCTCGTCTCGTGCTGCCTGGCCTTCCTCAACAGTTGTGTGAATCCAGCCATTTACTTTTTCCTGGACCATCACTTCAGACGACGGGCCGAGATCCTGTACAAGAACTGCATAGGGCAGCCAAATTTGCTGCGGAGCCACAACTCCTCAGCCTCATTCACCAATGTTGGCACTTCAGAGAGCTTTGGAACAAGTACTGGGAGAACCCAGCTGCAGGTGGTTGAGTTGGAGAAGATATAACTCTTTTCTTTAACTTTGAATGTAGAAAAGTTATTGTTTGATTATTATTATATGACAGCTTGTCATGTTCATTTTTATAATGAGAGACTTTGTGCATATTTCTCTCAAAGGATGTTTAAATATAAAGTAAAATCAGATACAAGGCAAGAAAAGAGTTTTTTCAATTACTGGCATAATGTGATTTTCCTTTGTCGTACATTTCCTTCATTCACATTTTCTACAAATATTGAACATGCTGTTTATGCTGCTTATAGTGTGTAGTGTGTAGTTTTGTATGACAACCCTTATCGTTTTTTGCAGCATTAGTAGAATTCAATTATATAAATTTAGAGGTGTAAATACAATTTTTTGTAACTATTTTTATATATTGAAGGCAAGACTTTAATGTTGTTGTTATTGTAAAATGTTTGGTGCATGAAAATTGTTGTGATAAAGAATTAAAAAAATGTGTGTATTTGTAAGTTAAAGTGAGTTTTTAACTGAGGACACCATGACGTTTTCTAGTTGTTTTGCTGGTAAAAAATGAAATTATAAAATAAATAAATTATGAAGATGAGATATTGAATCAAATGAAAGAAATCGGCCAAAAACAATTGTTAATTAAGGATAACAGAGTTTAAGGTCATGATTTAATTATGTTACAATATAAAAGAGACATAACACCTCAAACGTTTATAACAAGCTTTTTCCATAATTAGAATCCAGATACCAAAAACAGTTGAAGTAAAATACATCTGAGTTGTTGCACTCACATTAAAAAATGCATTCACAGCATATGAAATCCTGCTGAGTAGACACAATGATACAGTTAGTCTCCCAGCCAAGACAGTCGCGTTTTATAGGATCCAATATATTAGAATCTTGAAATAATGTTACAATAAAGATGATTTTAGTTAAATTTAGGGAGATTTAGAAAAAAAACTTTTATTATAACATGTTTGGAGCTTGGCAGCCTTATTAAATTCAATTATGCCATTACTACAGTTGTAATTGCTTGTAACTGACATTACCGATGTTTAAAACAATGAAATCATTTTCTATTTTTTTCTGTTGTGAAGACAATTAGCTGTAAGGTCGTATTTGTATTTATTTTACAAATAGAGTGTTTCCAGAAACTGTTTCACTCTGTTTCATGACTGTCATATTTGTAGTTTGACTGATGTTGTTCCAGTGCAGACAAAATTAAATTAAAATGTAGACTAAAACCCCAAGAGAGGTGTGAAACTTGAGGTCATTTATGTTTTCCCTCTCTCGTGTGTGAGTTTCGCAAAAGAAAACAAGAACACAAAAAGAACTGTGAGAAACAAGTCCCATTTACCAACATTTTCCTGTGAACAAACTTTTTTCTGGTCTCTTTATAGAACTGTTTTACTGTCTGGCAACAAAAGCAGAGTCACTCAGTCATGAGGCACTGATAAATGTAACTTCTGAGAAATCAAAGGTATTCACATGAGTGTTATAGCAAAGGTCAGGTATATGAGAGTTCAAATGTTCATGTGTGCCCATTTCCTTTTATATGTGTAGTTTCAAATATGAGATAACCAGCTTAGGTGCCAGGCTGTGGGTGCAAGGTGGTCAGGAATTTCCCCTCTCCTGCTTGAAAAAGTAATTTTACAGACATATTGACAAGCTTTTCTCACAGCATAGTTTCAACATTATCACAAATAACCCTGATGTGTCTGGTATCAAGTATAAGATACACATCGGTTGTCAGGCTGATAATAGGCTGTCTTGGAGTAGCTCACTTAGTTTCGGGTTATCAAACTAAAGTACTCTTTGCTTGGGTTACACTGGCTAAATCATGATGCAAAAGGTACGAGGTAAAAACTCTGCTTCTTTAGGCTTCACTGGATTATTTCACTTCTCTTTCAGCGTTCCCTTGCGGTACTTTCTCTATAGCTCCACAGGCCCTTTTCTGTCGCACATACTTAGGGGGAAAAATGGTTTGTTTAATACTATGTTAGTGTATTTAGGGGTATTAATGTTGGTTTGTTGTTTCTGGTTGGGGGGCTAGCTGTTGGGCATCAGGGCGACCCGATTTGTACGGGTGACTTCTCAGTGTAAGATGATCAGTTTGTATTGTTGTCACACCATCTAAAGCAGTAGTTCCCAACCTTTTTGGTATGAGGTACTCCCACAGCCCTGTGGGATGAACTCACGTACCCTGTCATTGATTCCCAATGTATGCTCCAAATGTCAAACACTTGTATTAGGGTAATTAAGTGGGTTTTTTTGTTTTGTTTTTTTACAATTGAACTGTTAAAGGTAAGGTCAGCAATTGTATACTAGCCTAGGCTACAATGTTTTATCCATTAACGTTACTTTTAGCTAATTATTTGAAAGTCATTTGTTTTTGGCTACCTGGTTTAAACTTTTGTGCTCGCTTGCTAACTAGTTTTCACACAATCTTACATAACTAGAACATGTTAGTGTTCAGGTGTTACAGTTGACCTAATGTTAATTTGTGGATATATTCTTTTATTCAAATCATAATAATTAGTTGTGCTACTCTCCAATCTTTCCACGTACCCCCTGGAAAAATATAGGAATAAAAAAATAAAAAATAAAAAAAAAATATATATATATATTTTATAAAATAAAATAAAAATGTGTACACAGGGGTGCATTATTTGAAAAATCTATAAACTGAATGTAAACAGGATTGTAGTGAATGTATATAAGTAATGAGAAGTAATATACTGTACACAGATGTAAACAGGTTGTAAAAAGTATATAAGGTCAAAGTGATAATGTAAAGTGATTACATGTATAATATTATTTGTCAATGCTTTGCATTTTGATGTTTATTTTTTTTATTTTAAATGATTGAAGGAAAATGCTCACCCCCTGCAGTGAAGTGCTGGCTCATATGCTGCACACACATAACTGTGATGGATTTATTTCAATTTGTAAAGATCAACGTTTCTTCATCCTGAAGAAGACTGTTTTCAGAAACAACGATCTGTGTGTGGCTTTCCATTCTCAGTTTTTTTTTGTTCGTTTTTACTAGTTAGTGTAGATAACATTTAAAGTTTAAAGAAATCTGTTTCTAGCTTTATTTTACATTTATGACAAAAGTGTACTCTATTCTTACTGTTTTTTGTAGCTTAAATGTTTACTGTTCAGTCAAACATGTTAATCATTAATGGATGCACTTGAGATAGTTGAGAACAGAGCTTCACACCACACACACACACACACACACACACACACACACACACACCGATATAGGTGCTGGCAGCTCTGAGGTTTGGTGAAGGGGCTGGGGTTCAAACCACCAGCCCTTCGGTGACAGTAACGGAAAACAGCTGCTTTATCAGTTCCTTATTTGGTATTTTATTGATGTTTATTTATTTGGTTTTTTTAAAGATATTTTTTGGGGCTTTTCTGCCTTTAATTTTTGACCGGACAGCTAGGTGAGAAAGGGGAGAGAGAGGGAATGATCTGCCAGTATGGTACACACAAAATGAAAGGTGTGACCTTGGCACTCAGACTTATCAGGGTTTTCAAGTGGGTGAGCTTTCAGTCAGTTTCTGTCACTGCTAATGGTGAGACTGAAAACTGGCAATGTTCTCACAGCACTGAACTAAATTAGTCATGCTCCTTGATATGTGAACTTGCCTTTGACTTCAACGTCAAATGAGTATTGTGAGTCAATTAAATCACTGTAAAATGTTACAATGATAATTCAATAAAAAAATTAAAATTATATATATATATATATATATATATATATATATATATATATATATATATAGTACAAGAACTGCATAGGGCAGCCAAATTATATATATATATATATATATATATATATATATATATATATATATATATATATATATATATATATATATCTTGCATATATATATATATATGTCAAGAACTGCATAGGGCAGCCAAATTTGCTGCGGAGCCACAACTCCTCAGCCTCATTCACCAATGTTGGCACTTCAGAGAGCTTTGGAACAAGTACTGGGAGAACCCAGCTGCAGGTGGTTGAGTTGGAGAAGATATAACTCTTTTCTTTAACTTTGAATGTAGAAAAGTTATTGTTTGATTATTATTATATGACAGCTTGTCATGTTCATTTTTATAATGAGAGACTTTGTGCATATTTCTCTCAAAGGATGTTTAAATATAAAGTAAAATCAGATACAAGGCAAGAAAAGAGTTTTTTCAATTACTGGCATAATGTGATTTTCCTTTGTCGTACATTTCCTTCATTCACATTTTCTACAAATATTGAACATGCTGTTTATGCTGCTTATAGTGTGTAGTGTGTAGTTTTGTATGACAACCCTTATCGTTTTTTGCAGCATTAGTAGAATTCAATTATATAAATTTAGAGGTGTAAATACAATTTTTTGTAACTATTTTTATATATTGAAGGCAAGACTTTAATGTTGTTGTTATTGTAAAATGTTTGGTGCATGAAAATTGTTGTGATAAAGAATTAAAAAAATGTGTGTATTTGTAAGTTAAAGTGAGTTTTTAACTGAGGACACCATGACGTTTTCTAGTTGTTTTGCTGGTAAAAATGAAATTATAAAATAAATAAATTATGAAGATGAGATATTGAATCAAATGAAAGAAATCGGCCAAAAACAATTGTTAATTAAGGATAACAGAGTTTAAGGTCATGATTTAATTATGTTACAATATAAAAGAGACATAACACCTCAAACGTTTATAACAAGCTTTTCCATAATTAGAATCCAGATACCAAAAACAGTTGAAGTAAAATACATCTGAGTTGTTGCACTCACATTAAAAATGCATTCACAGCATATGAAATCCTGCTGAGTAGACACAATGATACAGTTAGTCTCCCAGCCAAGACAGTCGCGTTTTATAGGATCCAATATATTAGAATCTTGAAATAATGTTACAATAAAGATGATTTTAGTTAAATTTAGGGAGATTTAGAAAAAAAACTTTTATTATAACATGTTTGGAGCTTGGCAGCCTTATTAAATTCAATTATGCCATTACTACAGTTGTAATTGCTTGTAACTGACATTACCGATGTTTAAAACAATGAAATCATTTTCTATTTTTTTCTGTTGTGAAGACAATTAGCTGTAAGGTCGTATTTGTATTTATTTTACAAATAGAGTGTTTCCAGAAACTGTTTCACTCTGTTTCATGACTGTCATATTTGTAGTTTGACTGATGTTGTTCCAGTGCAGACAAAATTAAATTAAAAACACAGCATGTAGACTAAAACCCCAAGAGAGGTGTGAAACTTGAGGTCATTTATGTTTTCCCTCTCTCGTGTGTGAGTTTCGCAAAAGAAAACAAGAACACAAAAAGAACTGTGAGAAACAAGTCCCTCTTATTTATACAAGAAAACACTAAACTAGCAACCAGAAATCAGCCAATGCATTTGACTGCAACATGGTAACAACAGCTAATAGAGTGGAAGAAGGTAGGAAGAAATGTAATCAGACAGTGCTTCAAAACAATCCACTGGCTGGATAAGGTCTATCTAAAAACACATTTTAGAAAAGCTCCCAGCGTAGCAAGACAAATGTGAAAACAACAGGCAGCTCATATCTGACATCTGTGATGTCGCCTGAGAGGAAGATACATGCAAAACATTTTCCTGTGGACAAACTTTTTTCTGGTCTCTTTATAGAACTGTTTTACTGTCTGGCAACAAAAGCAGAGTCACTCAGTCATGAGGCACTGATAAATGTAACTTCTGAGAAATCAAAGGTATTCACATGAGTGTTATAGCAAAGGTCAGGTATATGAGAGTTCAAATGTTCATGTGTGCCCATTTCCTTTTATATGTGTAGTTTCAAATATGAGATAACCAGCTTAGGTGCCAGGCTGTGGGTGCAAGGTGGTCAGGAATTTCCCCTCTCCTGCTTGAAAAAGTAATTTTACAGACATATTGACAAGCTTTTCTCACAGCATAGTTTCAACATTATCACAAATAACCCTGATGTGTCTGGTATCAAGTATAAGATACACATCAGTTGTCAGGCTGATAATAGGCTGTCTTGGAGTAGCTCACTTAGTTTCGGGTTATCAAACTAAAGTACTCTTTGCTTGGGTTACACTGGCTAAATCATGATGCAAAAGGTACGAGGTAAAAACTCTGCTTCTTTAGGCTTCACTGGATTATTTCACTTCTCTTTCAGCGTTCCCTTGCGGTACTTTCTCTATAGCTCCACAGGCCCTTTTCTGTCGCACATACTTAGGGGGAAAAATGGTTTGTTTAATACTATGTTAGTGTATTTAGGGGTATTAATGTTGGTTTGTTGTTTCTGGTTGGGGGGCTAGCTGTTGGGCATCAGGGCGACCCGATTTGTACGGGTGACTTCTCAGTGTAAGATGATCAGTTTGTATTGTTGTCACACCATCTAAAGCAGTAGTTCCCAACCTTTTTGGTATGAGGTACTCCCACAGCCCTGTGGGATGAACTCACGTACCCTGTCATTGATTCCCAATGTATGCTCCAAATGTCAAACACTTGTATTAGGGTAATTAAGTGGGTTTTTTTGTTTTGTTTTTTTACAATTGAACTGTTAAAGGTAAGGTCAGCAATTGTATACTAGCCTAGGCTACAATGTTTTATCCATTAACGTTACTTTTAGCTAATTATTTGAAAGTCATTCGTTTTTGGCTACCTGGTTTAAACTTTTGTGCTCGCTTGCTAACTAGTTTTCACAATCTTACATAACTAGAACATGTTAGTGTTCAGGTGTTACAGTTGACCTAATGTTAATTTGTGGATATATTCTTTTATTCAAATCATAATAATTAGTTGTGCTACTCTCCAATCTTTCCACGTACCCCCTGGAAAAAAATAGGAATAAAAATAAATAAATAAATAAATAAAATATATGGATTAAAGGTCTACTTAGCGCATTGCTTCCCTCTAGTGGCTCAATTAAAAAGAATATAATTATAACTGTGGGCCATTTCAACACACGGTGTCCTCTTCGGTTTTAAAAAAATATATAATTTTGACCATGTCGGCGAAACATTTAAGTGGTTTTGACGTCAAAATTCGCTAAATAACCTGTATATATATATATATATATATATATATATATTATAAAATAAAATAAAAATGTGTTGTACACAGGGGTGCATTATTTGAAAAATCTATAAACTGAATGTAAACAGGATTGTAGTGAATGTATATAAGTAATGAGAAGTAATATACTGTACACAGATGTAAACAGGTTGTAAAAAGTATATAAGGTCAAAGTGATAATGTAAAGTGATTACATGTATAATATTATTTGTCAATGCTTTGCATTTTGATGTTTATTTTTTTTATTTTAAATGATTGAAGGAAAATGCTCACCCCCTGCAGTGAAGTGCTGGCTCATATGCTGCACACACATAACTGTGATGGATTTATTTCAATTTGTAAAGATCAACGTTTCTTCATCCTGAAGAAGACTGTTTTCAGAAACGACGATCTGTGTGTGGCTTTCCATTCTCAGTTTTTTTTTGTTCGTTTTTACTAGTTAGTGTAGATAACATTTAAAGTTTAAAGAAATCTGTTTCTAGCTTTATTTTACATTTATGACAAAAGTGTACTCTATTCTTACTGTTTTTTGTAGCTTAAATGTTTACTGTTCAGTCAAACATGTTAATCATTAATGGATGCACTTGAGATAGTTGAGAACAGAGCTTCACACCACACACACACACACACACACACACACACACACACACACACACACCGATATAGGTGCTGGCAGCTCTGAGGTTTGGTGAAGGGGCTGGGGTTCAAACCACCAGCCCTTCGGTGACAGTAACGGAAAACAGCTGCTTTATCAGTTCCTTATTTGGTATTTTATTGATGTTTATTTATTTGTTTTTTTTTAAGATATTTTTTGGGGCTTTTCTGCCTTTAATTTTTGACTGGACAGCTAGGTGAGAAAGGGGAGAGAGAGGGAATGATCTGCCAGTATGGTACACACAAAATGAAAGGTGTGACCTTGGCACTCAGACTTATCAGGGTTTTCAAGTGGGTGAGCTTTCAGTCAGTTTCTGTCACTGCTAATGGTGAGACTGAAAACTGGCAATGTTCTCACAGCACTGAACTAAATTAGTCATGCTCCTTGATATGTGAACTTGCCTTCGACTTCAACGTCAAATGAGTATTGTGAGTCAATTAAATCACTGTAAAATGTTACAATGATAATTCAATAAAAAAAAATAAAAATATATATATATATATATATATATATATATAAGCCTACAGGATCATCTGGAAATATATTGATTTTATATTGATACAGTGACATCATGACAATTTTTTGGGCTAGGAATTTGATGTTAATAGCCTACGGTAGTATTTTATGGTAAAAATGTTGCTGTTTTTTAAAGTCAGACTATGTCCCTTCTAAGAAGTAGAAAGAAGAAGGAAGTTAGCTAACGTTAGATATTGTTGTGTGACTATAATGACTCTTTTCTACTTGTGCTACTGTTACATTATGTTTTAGCACCATGTGGCCTAATTGCCACTTGTTTTTTTGTTTAGAGTTTTATTGTAAAATGGCATTACAGCTAGGTTATAATATAAATATATTGGATTATTAACCTAAACAAATAATTAGTGAAAGACTTTCCCTGCATAGCTATCATATTATCAATCTTTCCTTCTCAGTACAAATATAATTTACCCAAAGTGTAAGCTATGGAAGAAAAAAAAAAAGCGCACACAAAATACTGTCACATTAGTGCACTCAAAGCCTAGCTTTGAGTGCAGCTGCAGTGGATTTAAAGAGATAAAGTAGCAGTGTACAACGGACTGGCATTTTAACTTACAGATGAGATCATGCCAATGCTGCAACTCTCAAGCCAGGTGATCGACTTTGTTCCTTGAAAAGTCAGCTCAATAGCTACACTTGATCTGTAGCCTACAGAGTGAGAAAATAGCATGTTGAATGTTAAAAAGACAGATTTGAAATAGATAACAAGAAACCCGATAGCCTACCTGGTACTTTTTGATAATGGAAACCCTTTTCCACCCCCAAAGGTTTATCTGTTGTGTTGTTTTCCAAATGTTTGTTTTAAATTTGCAGTGGATTTCATTATTATTGTTCATTCTTTTAACCATACTGATTCCTCTACGTGCAAGTGGCATTGAGACATCAGCAGCACTGCAGTGTATGTTGCTCCCTTATTCATAACGTGGCTTACAGGATTAAAGGTCTACTTAGCGCATTGCTTCCCTCTAGTGGCTCAATTAAAAAGAATATAATTATAACTGTGGGCCATTTCAACACACGGTGTCCTCTTCGGTTATAAAAAAATATATAATTTTGACCATGTCGGCGAAACATTTAAGTGGTTTTGACGTCAAAATTCGCTAAATAACCTGTCAAGAGCCCACACAGCAGCGGACAAGTGACCCATGCGGCGTTCATAATCCCATTTTTAGCTCGTGATTTCTAAGACTATGATGTTACATATAATGTAAAGCCCTATCAAGGGCCACTAAATGGCAATAATAAAAACGTGACCCATCGAGGGATTGTTTTACATATTGGCTATTGATTATTGACCACTTTCGCCATGGCGTTATTGATTTTGATAACTTAATTTGATTCGCACGCCCATTTCTACGTCGCTTAGCGGAAACGCAGTTACCATGGTAAATAGTAGATGTTGTTAGCTCGGTCGTGTTTTCGACAGTACGTGAAGGCAGCACAGCATAGCTTTACTGTGGCCGAGTAGTAGCTAGCCTCTTCAACAAAACAAAAGTTACGTTTGGGGTGCAAAGCGTTATTTTAACGTTTGTACTGTAATGTATCCACTCGGTTAGACCACATAGTTTTCGTAACGTCGGGACTGAGTGTTGGTTTATTCTGCTTGTTTGTTAGTGTACATATAGCTAAATAAACTTCCAGGTCAAATCTGGGAGACTGAGCCGATGGAGCGCAGTTTGTATGGATACAGATGAGGCACGATGCTAGCTAGCTAGCTAGCTAACTAGCTACGAAGGTAAGAGCAAAAAACGATAAAGTTAGGACTTTTGCTTTACAAACTTTGTATGCAAATACGCAATGCGTTATTTATTAATGCTACAAAACTCATTGATCCTTAAAAAATAAGCAATAAGCAGTGGGAGCGGATAGCTAGTCTGGGAAAAGCTCACAACTAAAGCGAGTTTCTAAACTTTGAGAAACTCTTCAAAGCCGAGGCCCAGCAGCTTTATGAAGCTGAGTTATTGGGTGGATGAAATGGATCCATAAATACCACAAGATATCTTTATTTCTTTACACCCGAGAGTTTTCTATAACGTTCTACAGGTATAACTGGCCCTTAGTTCAACTCTCAAGTTGGTCCAGACTTTTGTCAAGCATGTACCATTTGAATGTATTGTGTAAATCTACTTGCATGTAACGTACACAGCTAACGTTACAGTATTTATTTGTCAATGCTTTGCATTTTGATGTTTATATTTATTATGTCTTTATTGTTAGGTAACATCCATTACACATTTCCCAGTAGATTTAACTTAAACATGGAGGTAAACTGCTGAAACAGAAGAGTTTCTAGTTATCATATTTTCGGACACTGAGTTTATTTCCATCTTTTATTCTTACTTCCTGTAATAAGCGTTGGTTTCATGGACTGTCCCATGCTCTTTTGATGGATGTGTCAATTTTGTATAAACGAGAAACAAAGTTTAAAGATGTACCATAAACGGTTTAAAAATATCTGACTGCACTGACCAGCAGATAAATTATAATGATCAATGGCCTCTTTCAACAGAAACTTGAATTTCTATAAAGGTTTTCTTCAGAGCAGCAGTCCCATTATTTAGTTTGTGATTTCTGTGCATTGAAACATTTCTGCTGTCTACACATTTCTGGGCATTGACCAGAGGGCAAGAGGACAGAAGGGGCTTAACCCCTGAAGTGACAGCTATTAAAAAACATATTGGGTCATGGGTTTTAATATTTCACTCAATTTCAACGTCATATAGCTTCATCGAAGAGTTTGAACAAGCTGATACATACAGTTTATTATCAGACAGTGTGGAACAATCAGATGTATCTGACTTAAAAGCTACTTCAGAGGAGGTTTAGGTATACAGTAACAATGTCTGTCTCTGTGTAATGGTGTTGATATGTTTAAGCTTTTCACTCTCAGCCACAGTTTAGGGCTTGGCCACAGTTTAGAATAGACCTTGATTTGCATGGTGGTTCACAAACTTCCAATTCAGTAATCCACATCAGACACACCACTTCTGCATGCTTGCTCATTTGAGATACACATGTTTTTTTCCACATCTTTATTATAGTCAATTAGAGCCTTTAGGCAACATAAAACCTAAAGCTGGCTGCAGGCAGATAGAGGTGTGTGTGTGTGTGTGTGTGTGTGTGTGTGTGTGTGTGTGTGTGTGTGTGTGTGTGTGTGTGTGTGTGTGTGTGTGTGTGTGTGTGTGGCAGCTCCAAGAGTTGCTTTGTTTGCCTTTTTAAAGCTTTAGGATTTGTGGTGCATTAATGTAACTTTATAGCACTTTTTTTTATGACACCACCTTGATTTAAGCATCATTACAGCAAAATGATCTATTAGCACCTGGTGGAAGTGCCAAGCTGCAAAATATTGAGGGGGAAATGTGTGATCCCCTGGCAGCTGATGGCTCTACACACTGGCAGCGGTATTCTAGCGTACACTTATAAAAGGACTCAAGAATATTTCAAGAATTTGTTTTGCCAGCTGCTGTGTTGCCTACACAAAGTTATTTCTCTGTCTCTTGGGGACCTCTGGTTTATATAAACTACCCATGACATCCACCAACTGGCTACTTTAACACAGGACGAGTGTCTGTGTTGTACCATAGTGTAGTGATAAGTTGTTTAACTAGTCTTCACATGAAGCATGGTCGACTTAACTGCACAGTGTTGTAATAACGTTAGCAAAAGATTTTTTTGTTGTTGATAAAACTGATTTCTTTTCAACTCAGAATAGATAGTCTTTATTGTCCCTGTAGGGATAATCATTTCCACACATCTTCTTTTCATGTTACATAGCACAACACATATAAAAAACATGTAACACATATACAAAAAACACATCACATTAGGACACCCACATAGACACATCAAATGTGAAAACTACAAAGCAACTGAGCTGGTGGAGGCAGTATTACAGTTTGTTCAGCACTGTGATGGCGGTGGGGACAAAACGTTTTTTGAAATAAGCTTTAGTCCAGTTCAGTGCTCTGTATCTGCGGCCGGATGGAAGTAGTGTGAAGAATTGATTCAGGGTGTCAGCTGCTATTGTATGTGCTGGCGTGTGATGGCTGTGTCATTCATGTCTGATAGGCTGGGTGTGGGGAGACTGGTTTATCTTTGAGGCAATATGTGCGATTTTAATGAGTTTGTTTTTGCAGGTTTTGCAGAAGTGTCACAATATAATACTGTTTGGCATTTAGCGTTGGGATAACCTCTTAACTGTAGTTTCCAGAAGAGATTGTTATTCATTTGCATGACTTCACTTCCCTTATCTGATTTTAGGTTATCAAAGTGCTTGGTATGCTGCCTGTTTTCACAAAATGCAGCTGCTGCTCTTTTATTCTATTAACCATACAGGCGCTGGTAGCTTGTAAGTGATAACCTTCCCTTCAGCCTTTCCTTACACCTATATTCAGTTGGCAGGTTATAAGGTACATCGAGCAAAAAATAATGCAGTCTAATCAAGCAGCAACTTTAGTGCCTGAAAAGTGAAGCCAATGCGGAAGTGCCTTGAACCTGCATTCTATCTAATTTCCAGCAAGCTTTAATGGAGGTGGTGTACCATGGCCGGTATTTTGTTATAGGCTGCTGGTGCCTACATGATGTCAACTTGTCATTGATCTGTGATAAGCCAATATCAGATCATAGTATTGGCCAGCTAAAATAGCCAATTGCAGCATAATGCAAGAAATCAGATATAATAATTCACTACATAGTCAATGCAAAATGTGAATGCATCTGGGAAATGCACCTGGTTGCGTTCACACTGTGAAACCTAGGCTAAATGTAGAAGTTATTGAACCAAATATCTGCTTCTTTGTTACCGTGGCTGCTGCCTTTTTGGTGCCATGTCATTTGAGATCTGAACTTGAGTGTCTGGGAATTGCTGGATCTTTTCTCAGCCTGAGTCTGAGCACCAGCATTCCTGGAAAGCCAAAATGAATATTGAGATTCAGAATGAATGTGAACCATGCAGTTAAGAGAGCAGGTGCTGCCCCTGGGTCTCTGTAAATCATTCAGACTATCCACTACCATGTTTCCCTCTTTTTTTTAGTAAAGGCAAAAATGGCAGGCCACAAAAGGGCCTCTGCATTAGTACCATGGAACTAAGAAGAGAAGTGGTGACATTTAGAAGGCTATTTGCAAATCTAAGCTTTTCACTTTATAAGTGTATAATTGGTTATCCATGTTTACTGTCCCTTTGAACATCCAGGAGATGGCAGTAAAAATGCATTGACCAGATATTTGATCTGACGCGAGTGAGTCTGAGCGATAGTCATCAACAGTCAGTTATCAACTCATTGAGTCATCTATTACCAGTGATGAACGCATGATTTTTGGCTTTGTATATTCATGCTTAAAAGTAAGACATAATGCAATCATGTGGATAAACTGACTATTAGTACCGAATTCAATACTTTTTAGGCACTGACCGAATTTCCTCCTTAGTATCGAAAAATGCCTCATCATTCAACACCAAATTTCAATACCTAAGGAGTAAATCTCATCAGCGTCAGTGAACCAATAAGCATGCAGCTTGCTTCTACCAAGCTCTAATAATGTTTGTGATTGGCTGTCTAACGTTACACGCCGTAGAGGCAGGCAGAAAAAAATGAAAAGATTATTGCTGTAATGTTGGAATTTCTTTTTTGTAAAAATGGATTTTATGAAATTGGTATCGGAAAAAAAAGTATCGTTTAGGTACCGGTATCGAAGTCACAGCATTGGTATCGGTACCAGTATGAGAATTTTATGAACGATACCCAGCCCTACTGACTATGGCTACAACTAATGAATATTTTCATTTTGGTTTATCTGTCGATCGTTAAAAAAAAATAAAAAATCACAAATATCCAGATTGGAAGGTGATGTTCGTAACCCAGATATATTCAATTTTCTATCAACATAAATAAAACTTATAAATAAAAGCTAAAAACAATAATAAAAAAAAGCTTAAGCTTTGCTTAAAAAATTACTTTCACAATTAATTCATTACCAAAATTGTTGCCAATTATTTTTCTGACAATCAACTAATTGAATAATTGACAAATCGTTTCAGCTCTAAAATGGACATTATTACATTTGTCATACTGTGTCTACTTTTTATAGTAGTAGTGCTTTTGTAATGGGACGCGTTTCGCTCAGGTTGCCACCACCCATCTATTAGGACGCTGATAAGAGGGTAAAGTGAAGTGTAATTTCTCAGTGTCTTTATCATTGTTGTTGACACAGTTTCAAACTGGAACACTGAGTTATATGATACGGACTCAAGTGTTCAGCCCTCTGTATGTAGCCTCTCCTCTATGACAGGCAGCGCTTTCTTAGTGGGCGAGTCTCTCATTCCTGTCCAGACTCTACACAGCTCAGGTTTTGTGCATTTCCATTCAAGTCGGGAATTCTGAGGGAAAGTTTTCACTCTTTGGATTTTGACATTTTGGAGTTTCTCATAAAGTAAGTAGATTTTTCACATGTTGTCTGATTGGCAGTGTTTTATGTACTTAATTCATCTAGTGTCCTCTGGGTAAATTAATTTGGATTATTGTGGTATAACTGTCATTGTGTTAATAGTATTGTTAAGTTAATATTTCCTATCAAGACATTATTGCTTTTACACAAACTACGTCAGTGTGGTGGGATTGTTTTGTCTGTGGTACCTACACTGACACTTGACTTGAAAGGCCTAGGGTTTTGTAGTTCAGTACATTGTGTTAGCACCATCAGGGGAATTCTCCTTACCTGTTTTTTGTATACGTGTGTTTGATTTCTCTAAACCCATTCCCAAAGAAATGCCCACTTTGTACTTGTGTATGTAATAGTCTATTAAAAAAAAACAGAAAATTTA
The DNA here is from genome assembly GCF_031162955.1 of Sander vitreus. NCBI lineage: Eukaryota > Metazoa > Chordata > Actinopteri > Perciformes > Percidae > Sander > Sander vitreus. Next base: position 11,728,981 of record NC_135858.1, on the reverse strand, counting down.
ACACAACAGAAACGTTTGACTCGGATAAAATATGTCCAACAAAACATTTGATTAAAAATTTTTTACAGATTGCTCTAAATATCAACAGTTCATTCATAGTGTATATTTTGACGGCAAGATACTGCACAGCTACAGTGCATTAAACTACTTTAGTAGTTTCGGTCTGAGTCTGCTGTTTTTTTTAGGGGATTTCAGTGATTAGCACACCTCAGGTGAGTGGGAATCTGAAATCCCAAAAGGTACAAGACGCATTACTGGACACAGCAGCTTTTAAAGTAAGCATGTCTATGTGTGTATTGTTGGATAAAATTACCTACTTGATATGTGGGTACTGTGTTAGATCATATTTTTGGGGGGTTTAGTTCTGAAACAATTAGTTCATTGATCAGTTAGTTGATCAACATGACAGAAATGAACAGAACACTGAAAACCTCCGCTATTTTGATAACTTAAAGTAATTTATCAAGCAAAAATGGCAATTGTATGATGATTTCAGTCTTTCAGATGTGAAAAATTGCTGCTTTTCTCTGTGTTATATCATCGTAAATTAAATATCTTCGGATTTTGGACTGTTTGAAGTTGTCACTTTGGGCTCTGGAAACGTGTGATGGGTACTTTTCAGTATTTCAGACTCTTATAGTCTTTTATAGAAAAATATTTATTGATTAGTAATGAAAATTATCAGTAGTTGCATTCCTAGTGGGTTTATTTTAGTACCTTTTTTGATTTTTGCTGTTATCAAATTGATCAGCGATGTGATCCATAAACACCAACTGCTACGTGTAGATATACAGTTAAAAATATTCTGTGCTCGGGTAGGATTAACCAGCATGCAAATCAACCTACCAAATTTAAAGTGGAAAAGTATTTTGTAGTAATACACATGATAGCTGTTTGCCAAAAGCACCAGTGGATACCAACTACTGTAGATTGTCCTAACATTTCTGCAAAACCTGACATATGTTTACATTTATTTTTCTAACTGAAACAGCACTGAATTCCTCGCTGTAGGTTCTGTTGTTATTTAAGTGTCCTGTACATAAGCGGTTCTGCCTTAATTTAGCAAACACAGCAGCCAATTATCTGTGATTTGGAGAAGTGAAGACTCCAGTCATAGTCATGTGAGCTGTTTGGAAGATGTTCATGTCATGTTCAGGATGATAATGGGATACATTTTATGGACCTCTGAATGTCATCATGAAGATGGATCAACATATAATAGAAACAACTCTTGTATGTTGCTCATGACTTCATCTCATTTAGTTGTTCCTCAAAACAATGACTGCTGGGCAGCTGAAGTGAACCACCTCTGTTGTTACCAATGCTACATTCTTGTATTCACTTGGTTAATGATTTAACCAACAAGTTTCACAGTTTTTAGACACCAGCCGAATATATGGTTCTTGCGTCCTGAGCCTCTAATCTGAAAGAATTAGATAATGCGATCATATGACATCAGAGACAAACAAACAGGCAGTCACAGGAAACACCCTAGACTTGGCAACATGCGTTTGTAATGCTTTGGGAGACAACTATGACTACATCTGACTGTAGGGTCAAGAAGGCAAGTCACACCTGAATCACTCATTCGACCGGTCACAAGATTTAGCAATGTGCCGTCTTTGGAAAGCTTGTGGTAATGCTGTTTGGATTTTGATTAGGTTTTAGATTTTGATTAATATTTTATTGCTTGTCTTTGTAGCCTAACAATAGTTGACTGTAATCCTATTTTATATTCAGGTGTTTTCTTTCAGCTGCAGGCCTAAACACTGTTCTGCTTTCTGGGCTATGCTGTCACAGTTTGAACCTGTTCTGCTTTGGTCTTTTGAGGCTTTACAGAAGACAATAATACCTTCATAAAATGAAAGAAAAACAGTGTGGAATGTTAAATAGTGTTTGCTAATTCAATTTTATGTTTTTTCTTGATGGAATTTGCCTTTTGTGTTATGCATTATATTATACCAAAAACGTTTCCAAACAGCTGCTCCAAGACCTTGCCACAAATGATCACTAACTTTTTTGAGATTCAGGTTGATGTAGACTTGAAAAATCTTGAAAATTCTAATGGATGCTAAAGCTGAAATAATACTTTACAGGAAATGGTGAGTGCCGACGCTATCCACTGAAGAATAGCAACGGGAAGTCGATTCACTGACATGGAGGGCAACGGAGAGATCAGTGACACTGACAGTGGCATCATCCTTCATTCAGGTAAATCATTTTGTGTATTATCTGAATTTTGAAGTATGAATAGCACAGCTGTCTAAGTCACAAACATTTTTGTGTTAAATGAAAAAATGCACATGCAGTATTTTTCAGGCATTAAAGTCTCTCCGTGTAGTACACACTAATGCCACTGCAACATGTGATCATTCATGGTCAGTGCCGTTCACTGCAGCAAGGTTTGGGGTTTGGATGCAATAAATCTTGATTCTTAGAACTCAGCGACAATAGCCAACATCATATGACCTGAAATTAGTAAAAACAAACTGGACAGCATATTGTCTTTGGTTGGTTGTCCAAATGTGTCTGAGGGACAATGGGAAGCTTTATTGACTTGCATTAATTAATGTGAACACAGAAAGTGGATTTAAGTGGGGATTGCTTCATTTCAGACATTTGTACAATTGCTTATCAAAATGTTCTTTGACTATTCAGACTTGAAATTCCTACTGACAACATTGTGTGAGACTTACGCCCTTGATTTAAATTACACATTGATTTTTAAAATGCAAATCATCAAGCTCAGCCAGTAGACCCCTCCTGGAGGCCCAAATCAATGTTGAAACTAAGTAGTACTACCATACCTTAGTCCAGCCCATAGTAATCTTATCACAGCACCTGCTTTCAAATGACCTTAACCAGAATACAAATATAAAAAAATCCCAATTTACTTTTGATGTTGATGTCTTTCTGCCAAAGACACAATTTACTTCTACCTACTCATTCTCTACTTCACCACTGTTAAATTAAGACCCAGTTGGTAACATAAATCTGGTCCTCCTCCTGACACAGTTTGCCTCTTTTATTGCAAGATCATTATTGCATCCGTCACGCTTGTGTTTCACTCAATATTTAGCAAAATGACATCCTTTCAGAGACTAACACAATCATAGCAGATTACATGGAGTCAACTACTGCTTTAATTCTCTTGGCAGCAGAGATCTCAGTCGTGTTCTCAATAAAACGATCTACAATCTTAAATCAACCCCCCCCTCCCCACTTCAGCACACACCAAATGTAAAAAAAGTGGTAATTCCAGCCAGTTTAGTTTTCTGCTTTGTGAAAGAAAACAAGTTGTCATGTGAAAACTCAGGCAGGGACGGAAATGTATGTGGTCCATTGTGACTTGCGTGATTGTTGAGCTTGAAGAGGAAACGTCACCTGAATAAAAGAGAAATGCATGTGGAGGCAGAGTGTGCAACACTGTTTTCCTCTTTACAAGTCTTATCCAGTGATCAGCACCTCACTACAACCCTTTGTGTGTGTTACTTTTCTATATTATCCATTGTGACTTGCTGTCAGATTGATGACTGTATCCTAACATGGATGATGGTAATGCATCACAAATGATTGAGATTAAATGAGCACTCCACCGATTTAGCATTGCACTATAACATTGTCTATCCCGATGGAGAGTAAAAAAAAAAAAACCTGGTGCCTGCATTACCCAAATTGGAACTTGACCAACCACAGTTCTGTCAGAGATTCAGGTTTGTTATGCTAGTGGCAACTAATGTAGCCTTGAACCGCTATCCTTAAACAGAGATAAGGAGCAGGTTAGAGAGGTCTGGTAAACTCACCTCTTATTAACTTATTTTTGAGATTGTTTTCATAAACTTGTCTTCAGACCCAATTGAAGCTGCCTTAAGTCCCTCTGGAGCCACACAAAGCTTTATACAGCTTTTTTTCCACATACATAGGTGTACTCCCTAACATCTGTAAACAGACTTTGATATGTAAATTTGTAAATTATGGAGTTTCACTTTTTCAAGTCTGGATTTTATTCAGAAGGAAATTCAGCCCTTTTGCCGTTTAAACATGTTTTGTCTATTAATCAATTAGTTGATTGACAGAAAATGGCAAACTGGCAATATATTTGGTAATCGATTAACAATTTGTTCTTTTTTTTAAGTCAAAATGACAAAACTTCTTTGGCTCCAGCTTCTCAGTAGTGTACATTTGCTGGGAACTGGATGTCTTTTCAATTTGGACTGTTAATAAGACAAAACGAGCAGTCTGAATGTGTCATCTTGGGTTTTGAAAAGGAGGCAGAGGCAATTGTGATGGGCATTTTTCACTCTTTTCTGACTTTGTTCATTCTATTGAATAAATGATTCATTGATTTAACATGTGCAACTCAGGTAAATATGTTGATCTTTGTATTTTGTTAGTCATTTCCTATTATGGGATTGCCACTGTCAACTTCATTAAAGGGAGTCACACAATGTGGTCGTCTACATTATTCCCTCAGTCCCGTATGGTAACTATACCATATAATTAATAGCAAACTTTGTTTGTCTTGTTTTTGCTACGCCCAGCAGTATCTACTGATTAGTTCTGGCATTCCTTGTGCCTCATTTGAGCTATGTGATCTACTCTATACAATGAAAAAGTGGCGATCTACAAAGAATAGGGGGATTGTCACTCTACGAAGAGGAATTCTTTGCCCTATTGTAGTGCTGTCACACTTCTTTCCTGTCGCAACTTAGATGTTTGTCAGTACCTACAGGGATTCTGTTAATAATCTCTGAAAGTATGTGGCTCAATGCATTTTGCCTGAAGCCACTCCCACAGCCCTGAGACTAATCTTAATGTCATTAGTCACCAAGGCTACAGACAGCACCAGTCGAACATTCGCAAATTGTTCATAGTTACGAACATCCTGCTTGTCATTCTGCATGCCACTAAAGAAAACAACGATACAAACAAAAGGTCAATCTGTTGAATGTAACCATTGTGTTGTTGTCCGTAGTGAGCTTGAGAGAGTTAATCTGAAGCATTATAATAATGGTAAGGGCACCATAATCTGAGCATGCTAGAATACTTACAAGGAAACAGGAAAAAAAGTAAATAGAGTTGGAAAATAGCAAAGCGTCAACTTGAAGGACATGGAATATTAAGGAATTAAAACAATTACGACTGACTTTTTTAACTTTTACAAGTTATTTTATTGCTCAAACATGACTTGAGACATATGACTAATGAAGGTATGCAGTTGTAGCAACTTTAGCTTACATATCACTTACATGGATTTATACATGGACTTATAATGTTCCTTTTTTCCTGCACATTTGGTTGCTTTGTTTTCATTGTGGTTAAAAATCCATATTTCTTACACAGGTGCACATATGTTGGCTCAGTTTCCAATTAACACTAAAACCCCTTTCAGTATAATACAATGCAATTCAACAGCACCAAAAACAACTGTCTCCAAAATGACCACAAAGTTGAATCAACTTCTCTGTGACAATGTCAACAAAAAGTGAACATGACAAGCTTCATAAAAGAGAGCATTTACTGCATGGCTTCTCAATTGGATTGCATAAGATTCAGATAGCTATACCCATTAAACCGGCCACTCTGTGTATTTGTGCTGTGTATGTATACATGCTTTTTATATTTATAGACTAAATGATATTGAAAGTAATCATAAGTTGAAGTTCAATTTGCTTTGACTGATTTGTATGCATTTCCCTTTGGAATGAAATGTGCCACTGCTTTAGGTTTGTTCTTACTCATTTCTAACTTTGATTTCCACTTACTTATTGTCTCATGTGTTGAGTACTGAGTATAGAAATGTGTTACAGTTACATAATCCCAGATAAATCCTTATGCATCTTTTCTTTTCCATTACACAGGTTCTGACAGCCCAATGACGCATATGAAGGATGTGACCACGCACACACGGGCCATGAAGCTCAAACATCAGGCTCTCCAAGAGCGACTGGAGATCTGCCTACTGGAGCTGAAGAAACTCTGCATCCGAGAAGCAGTAAGTAAAACTAATCTAAAAATCAACAGGCCAACAGTTTAAAAATGAATGAGGCTGCATAAAGAATTCCATTAAAAACATGTCACAGAACAAATGAGTGACAAAATCATGATTCTAAGCTCATTAAAACTGTAATAAAAGTTTCAGCAGACCTAGACAAAGTGAAGTAAGTAATTGTTACGTAATGAGGCAAGCTTGTATATTGCATGTGATTCAGCGCCTTTTAATAAAAGGTGGAGTAGTTTAGTGCAGTATGTTTGATGACGCATTTTACTGCAGGTTAATAAAGTAACCTGCTAGAGGGGACATGTCTGAGATATGTTTAGCCATATCCACACTAATGTGGATCAATTAGAAAATGCTGTTTGGGCCAGAAGGTTTTTATGTCCACACTTATGCTTTGAGGTCTTTTTAAGTTTTTTTTTTTTTTTTTTGTGCGAGCAGATTTCAAATTTTAGTAGTTCAAAAACACAGGATGTCCATGTAATTGATTTATCCTCCTGTCCTTTGTGACGTTATTATTTTGGCTCTTACCACCGAGGAACATGATCCCTTTACTTTCAGACACATTGTGTAGTGAAATTAGGCCACGCAATGTGGCTGCAATGAGAATTTTTTTTATGTGTCATAGCCTTTGAAGAGGTATCCTGGTGGTTCATTTGGCCAAAGCAATTTCAAGGTTCCCATGACAGCCTGGATTTGAATCAGGCATGAGACTTTTGTCACCCCTTCATTTTCAATATTTCCTGCCTCTCTTTCTCTCTCTGCACTGTGAATTGTCAAAGACTAAATATTGCCACATTGAGTAATTTTGAAACTGGACATATATTGCTTTGGGAGTATCTCTGACATGTGTCGGTGCTCCAGGGTAAAAGCCCAGGAATGATCATTCTTTCCTGTTGACACTTAGGCCGGGCACTCCTGTTGGGACATGCTCAGGTGAACTAATGAGAGGCATGATGCCTCTCCCTTCTCTTAGTGACAAAAGAATAAGTAAGCTCATTGGCAATGCTTACGTGTTTGACTGTCTGCAAAGGTGGCTGGTTAGGAGTGAGTCAAAGTAACAGTGTTTTTATGACTGTTTTATGTGTTGTCGTGCTCTGGGTTTGGTTTGGACATGGATACTCGATACAGTGAGAAAGTGAGACCCAAAGAATGTGTTGTAAAAGGAAATCTCTGGAAATGCAGAATTGTGCAACAGATTCCTTCAACCTATATGCCTGAACATGTAAAGAGAGCAGAATGAGATATTTGGATATCATTTCAAGTGCACAGAATAAACTCTGAAGAGATGTGTGTGTCCTAATTTGAGCAACTAAACTGAAAGGACTTATTAGCGTTTGAAAAGATGTCTTTATTTTGATTAACTATTTCACAAAGCCAGGATCTGCCCTCAGTAAAATAAACTTTCAGCCACGTTCAAACATTGCTTTGGGGACATTTGGATTTGTGATATTTTGTGTGTGGTTTAGGAGTTGACAGGCCGGCTGTCAGATGATTACCCTCTGCTGCCAGGAGAGAAGCCTCCGCAGATTCGCAGACGTATTGGAGCTGCGTTTAAACTGGACGAACAAAGCATGCCTCAAGGAGCAGAGGTATAAACAGCATTTGGAGGCCGCAAGAATGAATAATGTAATTTCTAAAGAATGCGTAAACCTCAAGGACATACAATGTTTTAATAGTCACACTGTTGTCTGTCTTGTTACCCCAAAATTTTACAGGAGTCAGAACTGAGTTTAGTGGATGCTGAGTTGGCGCTTCAGATGAAGATATATGAGGCAGCGCGCAAGCTCTGCGAGGAGAATCACATGAGTAAGGCTGTTAGAAGGAGCCGGTTACAGCAGTGCAAGAGAGAGGAGAAAAAACTCAAACGGCTACAAGAGACGGCCTTTCAGCTACGACTGGAGCACGGTCGATCATCACCACTCCCTGCTTTTAATATTGCACAACACGGTGAGAGGCGCATGGCCAGAATAGAATAGTTTGCTGTCAAATCCCTTTCATTATCACCTGTGCAGGGAGTTAATTGAATATCACTTCATAACGTAATAAAGTTGGCTTTTCATAGATTATTTTTTAGAAATGTATCATTTAATACTTCACATGTGAATCAAAGTGTTTTGTCGTTTTCTGTTTTTCAGATCTGGGTACATCTGATGACAGCTCTCTGTCTGATTCTGTAGTGCAAGATGAAGGTGATTGATGAGAGTTGGACCACACAAAAGTTTGCCACACATCCATAAGACGTGTAAACGAGTCCAGTAAACATTGATCTTGAACATTGCAGTGCTCACGGTTTCTCTTAATGAAAGAGCTTTCAGAAAGAATATTTGGAGGAGATGAGTGTTCAAGTATCAACACTTAATAGATCATCATATGTATCATACAAACTTTCTATTTCTTTCCCCTAGAAGTGACAAGTCAGTCGTCGCATTTGTCGTCAGGACTCGCCTGTCGAGGAGAGACCGATCCTCCCCAGCCTGCCCCTGGATCCTCACAGTCCTTCGTAGACGGCTCCTACATCTCTCCATCTGTGGTTCCACAGACCCTGCCGCTGACCCCAAGCCAGTCTCCCCATCCGAGCCTTGACTCTATGCTGAGTTTAAACTCAAGCCCCGTATGTGAGCTTCCTCCCATCCAGCACTCCCCGTGGTCAGAGTCTAGTCTTGACAAACCTTACCAGAAGAGCAAGAAGTCGCGCTCCTCCAGCAAGACGAGGTAACAAAGACTATCCTTTCCTGTTCATCAACTTTGTAGTATTGGGGAAAACAAAGTGTGATTTGTGTTACCTGGATTGTAGTAAACTGTGTGAATTGCAGATTTTGTGGCAACTAGTAACAAGCTTGAGTGAAGTGGTCCTGGTTGGATTCTTTGGAAATGCCGGGGGGGAAAAACAAGTTAATCGAAGTGAATAATTAATGCTCCACTTCTTCTTTTAACAAAACATTGTGCACCCTTTCAATAATCTTATTATACGTCAAGGCTATGTAGGCACTGGTATTAATTGGTGTACTTGGGCTGAATATATTTCTTTCTTGGTCGTGTTTGTTGAGAGTGAAGACAACATGCAGCAGGATGAAGACAAAAGCGCATCTAGCAAAGTCATTTCTAGTGCAAACCCTCTTGTTCCTGCCTTGTATTGCTAAATCGATGATGTTCATGAATGTACAACACTGCCATCTGCTTTTGCTCTGGTGCTACAACAGTCAATTAGAAGAACACAGTAACTATAGTCACACACCTTTTTTTTTTTCTTTTTTTTTTGATGCATAGAAACACAAACAAAAGAAAAAATATATAACTTCCGTTGCCATTTTGTGTGTTCAGCAGTCCAGCCAAAAGTGAATTGTTGCCACCGTTGGAGGCTTGCTTTGCTTCCCATCTGAGGCTGAGCCGCACCCAGTCGAACAGCACGCCTTCCACACCAGAATTGCGGGTGCACAGACAACTCTCCCTCAGGTAACCGCACCTCAAATACATCTACAGTACTGTATGTCCGCAGCACATCTATATTGAACCTGTAATTAACTGAATATTGCAGTAATATCATTTATCTTTTTTTAATCAGTCAATGTTTAGATGTACATCTATTAAAAGTTGAGTTTGCTGAGTAGCCATACTAATGCACTTGCTATTTGCACAGGATATCCAACCCTGAATCTTCATTTGAAAAGGATCGTGGTCGCACCAGAGGTCCAAGGAGGCGACTGACAGAATATGCAATTACTTTACCAGAGACTCCTCCTCCCGCGGTGAACAATGGAAGCCATGTTAACTCTGAGGATAGCAACTCCGAACACTCGTTTACATCTTACAACAGCTCACAGTGTCAGGAATTGCCCTGTGATTTGCCAAAACAATATCAGTCTGCACTCCCGCACTCTGGCCCAGTAGGCAGCTATGATTTGCCAAAACAATATCAGTCTGCACTCCCGCACTCTGGCCCAGTAGGCAGCTATGATTTGCCAAAACAATATCAGTCTGCACTCCCGCACTCTGGCCCAGTAGGCAGCTATGGACCTCAAGTCTTCCCACGCACTGGCTTTTACCATAATCCCAGGCACCAGTCCAGCCATAGTTTTCACCAAGCCTATTACAATGAAGGAATGGTGTTCCAACCTGATCTGGACTTGGCACGGAGCTATTACACCCAGCAGGCTCCAAGTCCAAGATATGAGTACTACTATAAAGATGCCGCTGTGCCCCACCAGAGAGCACAGAGGCCTTTACCTCCTGATATCAGACTCTCCCCCTCCCCGGCTCAATGGGACCATCCACACTACCGCTCTAGTGGCCTCCCACAACAAGTGGTGAATGAACAGCTCAAGTCATGGCACTGGCGCAGTCAGCTCAAGTCCCCCAGGGCCCGCTCTCTCGACAGACAGGGAGCAGTCAGAGTTAAAAACATGCCCACTCGGGACGTGACCCTCCACCAAAATCAGAAGTACCATGAACAGGTAAGCAGACAAAACAATATTTACTTAATTAATATACTGTATATTATATATTGTTAGATATCTAACAGTCTGTCAGTCAACATTACTAACAGTTTGTCGGCCGAAGTTACTGCAACAAGTGTTGTTAAGTAATTGACTTAATTAGTAGTTAAGGGCAGGAAATTACAATATGTGATTGATTATTTTTTTTTTCCCATTACATTTTCACAACGTACCTGACTTTTTAATGAATGGAATAATACTTGGAAATCACAGTTTGTTACATGCCGAAAATGCTTGAAAAGAAATAAATTTAGGATTAAGTAGCATTTTGGAAATTTTTGGAAAGTTTTACCAGAAACATGGTATTTTCATGCTATTTTGGCTTTCTTAATTGACCTGATAAATGGGTGTGTGTTGTTTTGGTTTTTTTAATGTTTTTTTTTAGGTTTTTAAATATATAGCTAGTCATGCCAGAATATACTAAAACACAGGGACACATTTGATGCGAAGTAACATTGAAGCAGCAACTCTACATCTCTGCTCAGCTCAAGACAGTAATAGAAAAAAAACTAAAGTCAACCCTTATTTATCTTATCTCAAGATATTGTAGTAGTATAGGTCATGTAGAACAGTCAGTTGTCACAGCAGAATATGAGACAAACTCAGGATGCTACAAAAGTGTGTGTATATAAAACTAAACCTCAAAATGTCAGTCTTTATTGTAAGAATGAGAATAAGCTGCAGATTAATTTGCTTACTACCAAATTAAATGTATGTCTTTATATATATTATCACATCTTAATCATGGTCCTAAAAGTATTGTTTATTTTTTTATTTTGCTAACTTTCAGGTTATCCAAAGAAGGGCTCTTCAAAGACCTGCAGATGGCACTCAAGGGCACTGGATTGTAGATGATGGTTCTCACTTTGTAAGTCAGTTGTAAACCAACCACAAACTGAACATGTGAACTCAGAGGCTGCAACTGCTTTCATTCCCAATTAACCAAAGTGAAGTGGTCAAAAAACTGTTTATGCCCATGAAAAAATACTTTTTTCATGATTCCTGTCTGCTCTATTTGGACATATAGAAGGAGGATGAAAAAACCGGAACATCTTACAATATAATGCAATCTAGTACAACAATAATTACGGTCACCAAATTTACTGTAAAGTTGAATCAAACACCTGACACAGCCACACTAAAGTTGGTTGCAGAGCAGTTGTATAGGATCTGGAGCACACCTGTAAAGTGTACCTGTTTATGTCCAATCTCAACAATTACACATTAAGCATTGAACTGAATGCTTGGTAATAGTTACTGAGGGCTGTTTTAACCTGCGACTAAATCTGCTGCCAGTTGTAAAATGGTTATTCGATTTCTCAAAAACAAAATCAGCACAGAGTTTCTGTGTCATTTAATAAAGGGTTATTTTGATATGTGATGCAATTATGATATGATCTAAGGAAATTAAATTGCAATTGACAATAAAATGGTTGGAGATAGCAGGAGTTCTAACAGAAATGTCCAACAAAATTGCACATTCTCAGATTGTGAGAAATGTGAATGTTTTTTTAAAGTAACCTTCCACATGTAACTAACATTTAGGTCATTGTTGAAATCAATCTCAGATGGATTATGATTTATTTCAAAATAGTCACATGTAAAGCCCTTAAGTAAACTGCTTTAGGTACTTAATCATACAACATAGTGTTGCATTAGATGTGGCTATCTGTAGCTACAAACACTTCCCAAAAATGCTCATTTGTGTGGGGATGCACTCAAGATAGAGACAAGTTTACTTTTTTGCAGTTTGGTAGATGGGGAATAAAGTGCTCCCTTTTACCTCGCTGTATGAAGCAAACCCATTCATTGTAAAATAATGTAAATGAGCAACATATCCTTTTTTTAACTACATTTTGTGAATAATGTTGCCCTGATTGTGTCACTATGTTAATGAACTTGAGCTGCTTAAATTTAAGATCCCAGTGTTGTCCTCTATATCATGTACTTTTGGAGGCAAATATGTCTTATTTTTATACTTGCATTTGTTTGTGGCTCAGCCAGTTAACTTGAATTACTAATGGACTTAATCAACTAGTTGAAACTAGATATTCATTTGCTCACATGAGTTATAAAGTAGCAAATTTAACAAAAGCAGAGTCTTAATGCTTGGCAGCTAGCAATTAATTTGTTCAGTTGAAATTGAAATGTCCTGAGCTTTAACAAAATTGTTATCAGTGTCTGTGTTGTTGCCCAAGTGTTTGAGACAACAGATGACAAGACACTAACCTTTTTGTTTGAGCCAGTACAATTTGAACTATGAGGTGAACTGTATTTGAAACATTGCCAATATGTGATTCACAATCAAGTCTCCTAAACAAACAAGCTTTTGATGGTAGGTCATTTGAGAATGAGAGCAAATTCAACAAAAAATACTGTTCTCTCTCACAGTGATCTATTTGTGTTTATTTATTGCGATGTGCACCATCGGACCCCTGGAAAGGCAGACTTGAAATAAAAGACATGGACCTGAGTTTGCAAAATCCAGCAGCAGTAAAGACTGTGTCTAGTTGTATATAGAAAAATAGAACACAATCATGTTACCTTGTGTGCCTCTTTTTTACTGTCTTTTCTATTTATCAGTTATAGTAGTTTAAGTGGACCTAATAATAATGTGTTATGTTGCTGTTGATAAATCTGTGAAAATGTTTTCCCTGCGGAAGAAAATAAAGGCTAATGTTTGCATATTGTAGAGTTTAATTTACTCCGAGTCTGTATACTTTTTTTCCACAGCAGACATTTTCATATGTCACAGTAGGAAAAGCACAGTTGTAAATAATAAATTAATAATAACGGTTGAATTCCATTTAGCTGCTTCAGTTTCAGGGTCCCGGTGTTGTGCATGCTGGCTCACTATCACACTGCCATGGCTTACTGGGACACTTGAATAGTACAATGCCATCATTAATGTTATTTAGCAACACCTTCTTCTAATATGATAAGTCAAAATGTCTGCTTTGAAAAAGGCCTATTGTTGTTTTAATATTGGCATTTCTACCTCGTTTTGAAATGTGTGTCCACCTGTATGTAATGAAGGTGAATATTTATAACAGAAAAGACTAACCTGGCAATAAGGTGTTGTGGCAAACCGATAACCTGTTATGTCTATATCTCTTATACCTCTCTTATAAGGTATATAAATGCTTATAAGGATTATTTATTGCTCGCAAACAAGAGCCTCCATGCACGCCGGGGGAAGACGCACATGAGACTGAAAGAGAAATGGTTACATTGCAATTTATACTTGAATAACATTCTTTGTTACAAACAGGTGCATGCCTGTTTGTTGCATCAACAAGGTCAGAACAGGCTACAGCACTCTGTTTCTCCTCGCTCTGTGCGAGCAAGGCCGCTCTCTGCTCCCCCGCCTTGACATGCTTGCAATCTTCCCCTGGCAACAGTTGATATGCAAAATGGATATTTTTACAAGGTGTCTACAGACGCACAGAGAGAAGCCTAATAGCTACTTCTTCAGACAATTTTTTTCAACTTTATTTTTAAGTGTTAGGGTAAACCACAGACTTTAAAGAAACAGAACAGAAGGGTCAGGTCACTGAGGGTAATAAAGTACAAAGGATAAAAGACAACTCAATATCGACAGTTATCTTTTGTTAAGGGTTACTTTGACATTATTCCCAAAAGAGGAAAGAGACTAACCAAGATAGCCCCCACAGGACAGCCCAAAACGGATAAAGTCCGTATATAGTCCGCATTAATCTCAGTCCATCCAAAACCAAGATGATTTATTCTTTGTGGCAAGTATCCACAGAATGTGCTTGGATCACAATACAACATACTGCTAGTAAACTACGTTTAGTCAGATAGCCTACTTAGAGATAATAAAATAATAAATACATAAGTGAATAAACTAGATGGAACAAAGATATTTCCTATCTTTCTATGCAATATTCCTACTAATAACCATTTTAACCAATACTTCTGAAATGTATTAATACAAAGTCTCAGGAAGGTCAGCTTTTTCATATTGAATATTTCTTTTACAAATGCTATCCACTCTCCTTATTTTGGTGGTTCCTTTTCTAGCCACTTCTTAGTTCTTGCTTTATTGCTAGCTAGGAGTAATATTTTGAAAAGATATTTATCCTGGATGTTAATTTCAGTTAATACATTACCTAAATATACAGTGCCAAAATTCAGGTTGAGCTGTGCAGGTTTAAAATCGATCATGTTCAACCCTTGAACTACCTTCTTCAGACTTTTACAGTTCAACAGTCACTCTAGGCTTTCATTATGTTTTGGCAGCCACAACCACATGAGCATATTAACACAGTTGTTTCAGGGAAGCTTTTTAACCATTGTCTTGTCTATTTGCCAAGTTGAGGAAATGTTTGATGTACTATAAACTTTCATGTAAAGTTCAGACATACTTAAATTTAATTCAAAATGGTATATTTCTCTATTCAGTCAAATGTGGTTAAGCATACAACAGTTTCCTTTGAGTGCACCACTTAACACCTTTGACATACAGTAGTTAGTTTTACCCTCTGAGACACAACATAAAACATCAGTCCACTCAGTCCAACACTCCACTGACATTTTGGGCCCCTGGGCCTGTGTCCGTTCAGTAATCCATTCATGATCAAACCCTGTATGTTTCTTTTTTTTTTTCTCTCTGCTTTGTTAATCCACTTTGTGTGACTTTTACTGTGAATTGTATCCCCAAGTTAAGCACTGTATTTAAAAGTAAACATGTCCAGGGGATTTCAAATAGATCTGATGTACAATACTGTGCTTGAAATATGTATTACATTGACTACATTTTATATGGTTTCAAATACCTTCTGAATAGAAAAAAATGCTAAACCGTTTGTGATACATTTATCATTTTAAATACAGGACACTTAAATGCATTTTGAGATAATCTTCCCAAAGATTCACTATAGTAATGCATTAATAATGCATTGTATACGATTAATATATATATATATAATTTTCGTATTCACATGTTGTAAATAGTTTTGTGAAGTAAATGTAAACAAGTGGATGCTTTTGCTGATCAAAATATGTAAAGACTTTTTGTTATTTTTTCCTACGTGTGAATTGGTGCTTTTATTTTTTTAAAGTTGTAGGGATTAGGTTTACGGAAGAGCTCTCGACTTCCGCAAAGGATTGTTTTTCGCATATCGATAAATAATTCACCTTCCTGGTTTAAAGGCTATCTTGTCAGGTATGTTATGTCCATTTCACTAAATTACCACAGCAACTGCTAGTTCAGTAGGTTATCTAGATAACATTATACGTTGGTGTCGTCGTAAAGACTTTTATCTCGCTGCTAGCAAGTTGATTCACAAACC
Organism: Sander vitreus; assembly: GCF_031162955.1. NCBI lineage: Eukaryota > Metazoa > Chordata > Actinopteri > Perciformes > Percidae > Sander > Sander vitreus. The sequence goes on along the minus strand of NC_135858.1, from coordinate 11,713,172 downwards.
AGTGTCGCCTGCTCGACTAGTTAGCAACTGCTCAGCGCTAACGTTAGCTAAAAGGTAACGTTAGCAAGATAATTGAGCGACCCGTGACATGCTAACTTATAAAGGAATCAGTGATTTTGAATTGAAATGTAATTAAACTCCTTGCTACGAAGTGTACCCAACTGTTAATATACGATGGATATACGTTATACCGTCAGCCGTTATCTTGCGGTTGTTTACATTTTGTACTCCATGTACCGTCTGGCGCTGTGCTAATCAACATCCGTCTGGCAAGCTTTGCTAAGCAGTAACTCGGTCAAACGTTTTGTTTGTTTGTTTTGTCAGCCTCAGCCCTGTATAAACTGTCAGTATGATATATTATATCTAGTGTATTGTCACTACTATAATTGTCCACCGATTATCATTTTGGCTGGTGACATAACGTTAGATGTAACGTTAAATAAATTAAGCCGCTCCTTTGTTCTCTTGTTGTGAATGTCTGATCGATGAAACACACATTTCGCATGAAACCCAGATTAAGGTTCTCAGTTCTCTTAGCTAATACATCTATGAGATTAACCACCAGCCATTTTAAATCGGCAGTTAGGTAGCTACATGTTTATCACTTTAAATGTTAGTTATTGATCAGCAATAACCCTGCAATACTAAATCACATTGACTAATAGAATGTAGGCCTACATAATATCCTTGCATTGTTAAAATGTAAGGTTATGCAGACTATGGACTACATTTACCGTATCCATTCATATATGCACAAATACAACCATCTCTGTATATAGAGCAACTTATCACTGATGCACCAATGTCATTTCAGGACCGACCTGTTTATTGTGGCTGATAAATAAATAACTATAATACTAATCTTGTAATTGCAAAAAAGATAAAGACAATTTTTTTTTAATTTCTATAGAGCGCCTTGACAGTTCATACAGTAAATAATATATTTAATTGTTGTCAACTTGTGTGTGACAATATATCAAACATGTTTTTGTTTAAATATGTAGACTAAGTAATAGGGGTGTGAATCTTCACTGGTCTCACGATTCGATTCAATTAAGATTATCCTGTCAACGATTCAAATCAATTCGTTATCACGATGCGTCACCTCCTCAATATTATTATATATTGCTACACATGGTTTTCACATGGTGAACACAGCAGAAAACAGACAAAAGGCAAAAACAAAAAAGCAGTAAGTAACATCATTAGGCAATAATCGATTATGGTCTGTCATAGGGCTGCAACTAACGATTATTTTCATAGTCGATTAATCTGTTGATTATTTTCTCGATTAATTGATTAGTTCTTTGGTCTCTAAAATGTCAGAAAATGGTGAAAAATGTGGATCAGTGTTTCCCAAAAGATGACGTCCTCAAATGTCTTGTTTTGTCCACAACTCAAAGATATTCAGTTTACTGTCACAGAGGAGAGAAGCAACTAGAACATATTCACATTTAAGAAGCTGGAATCAAAAATACTCAAACAGACTAATCGATTATCAAAATAGTTGGCGATTAATTTAAGAGTTGACAACTAATCGATTAATCTTTGCAGCTCTAGTCTGTCAATGCATCGATGCAGAATCGTCCAGGTCGATGCCATTATTAATTTCAACAACCCTACTAAGTAACGTCAGACCTTCTATCCATATTGACAAGCATTTATAGGCCAGAGAAAAAAAACATTAACGGAACTGACCTAAAAAAATACTCTGGGTTTTTTCTTACTTACTTACAGCTGATCCCCTTTCAGGTCAAATTCCATTATTGGAACAATATCAATAATTACAATTTCATATTTTTCTTTTCTTTTTTTCTTTTCTTTTTTTAACATATTACCAATAATATAGCAGCCATATATAACATCTATTTATTATCTATGCAAAACCTATTCCAGCTTTTGCACACAATCTTGTATTATAAAAAACAGTCTGACCTGCATATAGATACTGTTTGTATTCCACCTTTTGCCTGTATATAATAGTGATTATGTTTATGTTTGATTGTCTTTATGTAGTTTATTGTCTTTGTTTAGCTCTAGGTCATTATCGGTGTCTTCCTGTAAATTTGTTGAGTATATTGAGAGCCACTGAGAACTGGAGTCAAATTTCTTGTGTATGTCAACATACTTAGCCAGTAAAGCTGATTTTGATTCTGGTTGTTCAGGAGAAAACTGAAGTGAACCTCCTGAAGCAGAATACAGAGGCTGTGAGTGGGTCATCAGGCAGCCTCCCTATGTCAGGCCGAAACGGGTCTGCAAGTGATGCAGACTGCCGGATCTCTGAGGACTGCAATGTCCCAGATGCAGAGCTGATGGAGCTGGGGCCACTGCTGGAGGAGGGAGGGGGCCGACCGGCAGCGTCTGCAGGCGTCCATTCAGAGGTAGGACTGTTTCACAAAATTCCCAGAGAGGAGTTATTATGGCTCATTCGCTTCAATATTCTCTTGTGATCTATTTTAAGGGAGCCTCAATGCTTGCTGAGGAGGAAGAGGAGGAGGATGATGAGGTGGGAGAGGTCCTGACCTTACCACTTCAGGCTCACCATGCCATGGAGAAGATGGAGGAGTTTGTACACAAGGTAAGATGTCTTTTCAGTTTTAATAAATGCAAAAGAAAGAGAAGAAAGAAAGAAGACAGAGTTGATTGTGATTGTTAAATGTTGGTTGGTAAACATTCAAATGTGACAGAATAAGGAGAATAAAAGATCTTATGACATTACACAATTTGGCACCCAGCATAAATATTGCATTGGCGTAAAGAAATGAGCTGAAACTCAACTCCCTGTTCATCTCAAAGGTGTATTGGTTTCAGTGGCAGTTCTGGCCGAACAGCAACAACCAGGGATTAACCTGTAACTGCTGTGTCGTTTGAGGGAGTCATGTGGTTTTTTTTTTTTTTTAGGATTCCACGTCAGACACATGTTGTGTGTTGTATAAGACATGCACAAGTCACCATGGGAGACATTTGTCACCTTACAACAAAATAATTTGTTGGCCAGTAAAATAGCTTTAACACACATCTAGATATTGAGAAGAACCCTTATCTAAACTTAATGTACAAAGTAAGTTAAATACGGCGATGATGCTGGCTTCAGTGGTAAAAGAAATATACATTATATTGTATACATGGCTATTTAGAGTGACCAAAAGCAAGGTAGTTTAAAATAAATCCAAAAGACATTTCTTAATTCACATACCTAGTAATTATATTTTCAAATTGTAAGGTTGATTTTACTGCTACTAAAGAACTTGGAAAATACAAAAATATTATGGAACTTCCACAACTACTCATAACACAAAATACATTGTGTCTTTTCTACTTAAATCTCTTTAGACATTTAAACTACATGTAAAGTCATTGTTGTAAAACATTAGTCTCTGCGTCATCCTTGCGGGCTTTCAGTGTGAGGGCCACATAGTAATTGTAAATATATGCGTCTGTGTGTAAAAGCTATTTTTATTTTTCAGGTTTGGGAGGGGCGCTGGAGGGTAATCCCTTTCCATGTTCTGCCAGAGTGGCTAAAGGACAACGATTACCTCCTGCATGGACATCGGCCCCCTATGCCCTCCTTCAGGGCCTGTTTTGGAAGCATCTTCAGAATTCACACTGAAACAGGAAACATCTGGACTCACCTGTTAGGTGAGAATAGAACGCTTTACGTAACTTTACATTAAAATTGTTGAACATAACGTTTTAGCTGCATATTTTAATTTTACAACCAGACATGTTAGTTTAATAACATATATTTTTTGACTGGGTAGCTCTGGTCTCTTCTCTTGTTGGCTGTTAGTAAAACTGGACTGTTTTCTTCCCTCAGGGCTGATCTTATTCATTTGTCTGGGCACCTTAACCATGTTGCGGCCTAACATGTATTTTATGGCCCCGCTGCAAGAGAAAGTGGTGTTTGGGATGTTCTTCCTGGGAGCTGTGCTATGCCTCAGCTTCTCCTGGCTTTTTCATACCGTTTACTGCCACTCTGAGAAAGTGTCTCGCACCTTCTCCAAGTAAGGCTTCACAATGTCAAACACTGCTTCTCACATACCTGCCTTGTATGCCTTAAAGGAATCATTTGTAACTGTCAAAGTATTTTCCTGTTTAAGACTTATTGGTTTTGGAGTAGGCAGGTTTTTAATTTCAGGCATCCATATGTTTCTTCATACTACACCTGCAGCTCTAGCTTATCTATAGTTTTACAAGTAATGAGGGATACACCCACAATCATCATTCAGGGCAAAATGGTCCATTGTTCAATTGAAACAAACTTGATGCCACAGTGATCTGTGTGACATCCTGAAGAGCTTTATACTGATCTGTGGTTACATCTGCTAGATAAGTGCATTTACTCTGGCAGACTGCTGTAGCATCAAGTTAATTTAGGCTGAATTATCATACTGTATGCTATTGTGTCCAATGCACGGTCCTAAATGAACAGTGAGTATTACAACTACTACCATGAGGACCACATTGATGTTCCTGTCAATAATCAAAAATCCACAGCAGAGTTGTTTTCCATCATACATGTATTTAGAAACATGACAAAACATTAGCTTACTTGCATCCAGCCAGAAACCCAGCTGTTATCTCTGTGTCACCCCCTCTCTTCAGGCTTGACTACTCAGGCATTGCCCTCCTGATCATGGGCTCCTTCGTGCCCTGGCTGTACTACTCGTTCTATTGTTCCCCTCAACCTCGACTTATCTACCTCACCATTGTATGTGTCCTCGGCATTGCCGCCATCATAGTGGCCCAGTGGGACCGCTTCTCTACACCTCGTCACAGACCAACAAGAGCAGGTGCTAACCATTTGATGATAATGTGCACTTTTTAGATGCAGTGTTGCTTTAGGTTATAATTGTAATGTAGATGTTAACCTTTTTTTCAAAATTACACAAAGTAACTGAAGTCCTTGCTTTTCTTAGGTGTGTTCATGGGTCTTGGACTTAGCGGCATAGTCCCCACCATGCACTTCACCATTGAGGAGGGCTTTGTTAAGGCCACCACAGTCGGCCAGATGGGTTGGTTCTACCTGATGGGTGCCATGTATATCACTGGTGCTGGTCTCTATGCAGCCAGGATCCCTGAACGCTATTTTCCTGGAAAGTGTGACATCTGGGTTAGTATTTGATGTGTTCATAGTCTGGCTCAACGCATGTACATTGCTAGGATAAAGCCTGACGCGCCGGATGTTCCTCCCCTCTCGCTATCTCCGCAATCGGGGATTAGCGCCACCCAGGATGGTTGTGATTGGTTTAAAGAAATACAAACATGTCAGCGCGGTTTTAACATAAACATCTCTTTCTCTCCTTCTAGTTCCACTCTCATCAGATTTTTCATGTTCTGGTCGTGGCAGCGGCGTTTATCCATTTCTACGGGGTTTCCAACCTGCAGGAGTTCCGCTACGGCCTGGAGGGAGGATGCACAGATGACACTCTACTCTGAGAGGCCTAACTGTGACTTACTCATACTTTTCTTTATAGACACACACACACACACACACACACACACACACACACACACACACACACAATCACTTAAAATGCTGCTGGAATTCAATATAGTCACTTACTGCTCCTTCTGTACTTCTGATTTGCTAACATCTTGTTTGGGTTTTGGTGGTCTTTCTGTTTGGCTTTTTTTTGCTCCAATAAAGTAGCATTGACTAGCCATTGAACTGCAGAGGGAAACTTCAACAGGCACTTCTTCTTCAATAATTATGAAACTTGAAGTCTACATTTTCAAGTAAGGTCAAAATGGGATTTTAAACCAAAATCGTATATTCCTGAAACTGATGGTCACTTCTTAGAAGCTCACTCCAACCCCTCTTCCTAGTCTGTTACCATTGCACAAAGAATACAGAGATTATTTGTGATGTAGCAGAGGGCACATACTGTAAACAATTGCTATCCTTCCTCCCAGTTTCCATGCAGATTAGAGGATGAATGTACTGTCCACCAGGAGTGAGGTGTAGAGCAGTCCAGGACCATTTAGGTACTTGAGGGCCTGCTCACACATTTGTATTAGGAGGATAAAATTATACACATATAGGGTGTATATAGATGTCGCCAGATGTTTTTTAACTGTGCTGATACTGATTGTGCAGCTGTGTGTTAAAACCTGGAGGACCAATACGAACCCACCAATGCCCGCTCTGCAATAAATCATGAACTGTACTCTAAAGGCCCAGTCAATCAATCTAAAATCACATTGAAACAAAGTAAAATACATTATTATTTAAGGAACATAGCTCTTAAACCCTACAAATATGATCTGTCGATGTGTCTGAGTAACACAAGGTGAATGCTCATCAGAATTATTACCAAATCATCAAAAATCAAGCGGTTGGATACTTAAACTGATTTCTCAGTTTCTTTTAACTTTATACTGAAACATTTTAAAGTTCCTTTGCATTTTGTTGAATTCTTAATTGACAATATTCCCAAACAAAGGATTTTCAAATTACATAATGGCACAGAAAAGCTGCAATGGCAAAAATAAATCTGGGTAGTTGAGGTTAGACTAAAATGCTTAAAATGTAGAAGTTAAAAGAACTCCCCTGCCATCATGTTTTAGTCACGCAACACATCATTGATTCATTTTTCGAGTAATAGTTCCTGGGAAATGCACAATGTACAGATCTGGATCAGTCCAATTGTGTTTTTGTCAGCTAGAGATATTCCTTTTGTGCTATATTTCAGATGCAATGAGAGGTGTAAATATCAAATGCACCTTGGTGTATACTATTAAATTCAAAACTTTAAATCACCATATGGGGTTTAAAATATGTTATGTATGATTGATATAAACTTTTAGTATTCCTGTGCCTTAGGCCAACGGAAATAAAACGGCCTATCTTAACAGTCAAGGGAGCTTCGCGGATTTCCAGATGTTGACTTTTCTTGTTTTCCTTGCCATATATACAATCGAAATCATTATTGAACTTACAACTCCATGGATAGGTTGTATCAACTGCTGTTTAAGACTCCTTTTTCTAGATCAACTTATTCAAGCTTTATTACAAAGACTTAAACAATGTGTATTCTTGACTTTGTGTAATGTCCTGTGTAGAAAGTGATAAATCATACATTTCACTGAAATGTAAACATAAATATTTATTAATGGTAATCTTGGAAAAATATTGGAATAAATTTTTTTCCACATGTGTCCATTTGTCAATTGTTTCTTACAATGTAAGCCAAGACATTTGCAAATGACAATCAGCAGTTAGTCTATATTTCTTTCACTGTCTATGGTCTATATCCTTGACTTTCCACTTCCGGGATTGCTCCGTTGCCGCCGGAAAATCCACCGGATTTCACCATAGACAGTGAAAGAAGAAGACAGATTTCACTCATTTAGGCCGGATATCCGGTGCCTTGGACTTCATTTGCGTTAGCATTTTAAACTCCGGTCGATTTATGAGGACTATGTTTAACCTTTTCTCAGATCTCTGCAGGGTAAATCCAGACAGCTAGCTAGACTATTCTGTCCAATCAGAGTTTTCTGTTGCACAACTAAAACAACTTTTAAACGTACACATGTTCAACCAAAACAAGTTCCTTCCGAGCCTATTTTGCAGCGGCACCGTGGCTTTTCTCCGGTGCTCCGGAGCACCGCACAAGATTGTGATTGGTTTAAAGAAATTACATTAAACCAGAACACGTTTTCCTCCCACCCCGGAATGCTATGTGGAGTAGCCAGACCCTCCTCCAGCGCGCTTTGGAGGAGGGTCTGGCAAAGCGAGACTAATCAGCAGTAAGCAAGTGGGTGAAGACAACAGGATTTATGGTCAACAGCTTATAACATGTCTTAATCATAACCATACAAAATTGTGTTTACATAATATTTAAAATGGGGTCCTATCTTTAAAACGGTTGTAAGAGAAACAGCTGCTCATCATTTCCCTCATCTCCTGGAATTAGCTGCTGGTTGGAGATCACCTAGAACAGGAACAGTGGCAGGAAGATGTGTGGGTCCATCACTAGAAAATGCTCCCTCACATGTTCTTTTGCTGAAATAAATTGATCCATATGGCTTCAGAATCATTTAATTTTTTTTTTTTTTTAAACAGGAAATATTCGTTTTTTTATTATTACAGGGTCCTATCTATTTAAGCGGTTTATACAAAAGTGAATTATGCAACAACAACAAAAAGAAAATTCTATTTGGATCATGCATTGCACTCCACTAACTCCTATAAACTCCTCTCCCATAGTCTGTTGATGGACATTTTCTTCACTGTACTCAATGTCTGAATCCTGAATCTAGTCTTTTGTGAGGTGCTCAACAGAGACGTTATCGCGCCTCTTGCGTCGAATGCATAGGCTTTGCATCCGTTTTCACAAAATATACATCACTAGTTTAAACAACCTCTCTTAATGACTGCTCCTGCCAGGGCACAATGTCCAGTGGTGTCAGGAATTACTTCAGGTTGTTTTGGACTGTAGTTGCAGCCATGTGATGGCCTCAGTTGAGAGTCGTCCTGGCTTGTTGCCTCCAGCAGTCAACCTTCTCCATTGACCTGGTAGAAACTCTCCAGATGCTGGCATATAGATGAGTATATCTGGCTGCAGCATCAGTGTAGGCAAGCATGTTATATAGGGCAACACAGACATACATACCACATACCACATCTCCAGTCTCTTCAGGGTAGAATTCTACTGTAGGCCTTCCCAAAAAAACAGTCTGGGCAGCCAGGATTTTATGCTATTTTCTACTTCACCACACTACATTATAGGCGGATACCATGTATATTTTACTCAGTTACATTTATTTGACAGCTATAGTTATATTACAAAATGCTGTTTACAGAAAAAAATGCACCAGAAATTAAAAATAAATCAATACTGACAGGGGCCACACTGCATAACAGGTACTTTTACTTTTCATATTTCTAAGTACACTTTGCTGCTAATATAACGTAGCCTACTTTTACTAAGGTAAACATTTAATTGAAGGATTTTTACTTGTGGAGTAATTGTGGAGTATTTGACATTGTGGTATAATAACATCTAAAAGAAGTAACAAGTAAAACATCAGAATATTTCTGCCACCATTGCTTAACTCAAATTTGATCTTCACAAACATCCTCAAAAATATTCAAGTGTTTGGAGATATCTTCTGTGGTCAATGCATAATTTATTGTACATCTCCGTTGTTATTTCAAATAGCTTAAGTCACAATTATTAATTTCTACATTACATTTATTTTCAAACGTCAACAGAATTGGCAGAATTATTATTACCTACAGAGCCTGTTTGTTTAATGAGGAACCACATCCATGTGTTTCCTGACGAGAGCATTTAGTGGCTGGTAAACTTCAAGACCAGCTAGTAAGCTAGCCTAGGTTTAGCTAAGTCTGTCTTACGATTTTATTGTCGCATTCAACCTTGTCGTTACTTCAGCATTTAGGTACGTCTTATTTGACTTTATTCAAGAGTGTGTCATGTTTTATAGATATGTAATGTAGTTATTTTTCTGGATTTAAGGCCGTTGCATTCAGTGTTAGCACAGATGTTAGCATATATGCAAAGGGTGGGGTTTACAGTTTGTCGTTCATCTGGCTAGCCTTTAACGTAAATATCTCAGACTGTAGTTCAGCTTTAAGAATGCCATAATTCATATTTTGTGGATAATAAAAAATGTAAACGTTTGTGAGTACAAAGATTCTCTCCAATGTAACACATCCATGGTTCTTTTGGTGAGTTTCTTTGTCACGGACTTCCGCACTACAAAGGTTCCGAACATTTGTAGTTCCGGTTCTCTCTCTCTCTCTCTCTCTCTCTCTCTCTCTCTCTCTCTCTCTCTCTCACACACACACACACCCCTCATCTTTCTTTTCGTTAAGATAGCACTATAAGCCAGTTAGCCCTTACGGTTCCTTGGTTTAGTTTGGTTGGGCCAGTCCCAAGCCTTTTTAGTGCATAGCTACATCAAAGTAAATCTGCTGTTTGTCAGAGTTCGAGATGGACAACAATCCACAGTCCAAAGAAAGCACGGACCGGTCCGACCTGGTTTCTGAGGACGGCAAGAATAGCAAGTCTGTCGTGTGTCAACGCTGCGGATCCAAGGTGCTATGTCCTGGGGTGGCTGTGTTTGCAGAGAAAGAGGTATGTCTGATATTAGGCGATGGGCTATTAGTGGCTGATATATTGCTTTTGGGGTATTTAATCTGTCTGGTCTCAGGTAATCAACCTAATAGTTTTGTACAGCACAATTTCATCCAATGTGCTTTACATGATAATAAAACCAGTGGTACAATGCAACTATGCACATTTACTCAAGTGCACGTTTACACACTTTAGGTACATAACTATTTTTATTTTATGCTACTTTACACTCCAATACTGTTCATAGGGAAACATTGTACTTATTCCACTAGATTGATTGACTACCCAACTTAATAGCTTCACCTCGACCAACTACAACAGTAAAATATTACTTACATATGAATGCATCAGCAATAATAATCTAGTACAGTGTTTCCCATACATAGGTTGTACTTGGGTGCCTCGCCCAGGTAGATAAAATCCAGAGTACATTTTTTATTTTCCAATCAACGATTTGCAATAAGCAGGAGGGTACATTTATACACATATATACTCACACACATACGTACATACAAGAGCAACAATGCTAAGACAGCTACACCAGTAAATTGCTTTAGGAGAATTCAAAACCAAATAAATTATACACTGAGAGCACGATATTCTACTGAGGCCATTCAAAGCTTTGTATACCAGGAGGAGGATCTTGAAAAGCAACAGGTAGCCAGTGGAGGTTTCTGATGTATTCAGATTTTCATATATCTTTCTTCCAGCTAGGTCTAGGTCTAAGTATATACAAAGAAAGACATGATGAATACATGGCAACCTTTTCATGTATATACTATGTCCATAACTACTGCAATACTGATTTTGACTTTGAAAGTGTTTTCATCTCATCTGAAGCTGTGTTTTCTCCCACCAGCTGTTCCTACCATCCATGCGGAAAAAGAGCGGCCTCAGCACCACAGAGGGCTCAGTGGATGGGGACACACTGACCGCCCACTGGTTTGTGGATGACATGTACACTTTTGAGAATGTGGGCTTCACTAAGGACGTGGGGAGAATCAAGTATCTCATCTGTGCAGATTGTGAGATTGGACCAATCGGCTGGCACTGTTTGGATGACAAGAAAAGTTTCTATGTCGCTGTGGAAAGGGTGAATCATGCATAGTCCAAACGCATATGTGAGCTCACATGAACTTAAAAAAATGTGTTGGCAGGCTATGCATCTCTTAATGGATGTACTACCATAGTTGACTCCAACCTAATCCATCACACACACTTACTTATAATGTTATGTGTACATTGTTTATGAAAACAGGACTGTGTCACTATCATTCTCCTATATTACACAACAAGACAACAGTATCATCCTGTTTTAATAAAGATGTTTTTGGGAAGCTGATGTTGAACACCATCCTGTAGCTGTTTCCTGGATAATGTGATGTAAGTTCCCTCACATCAGGGTCTTTTAACCCATGAAAAAATCACTTCCAGTTTGATTTATGAGATGAAAATCCATCCTAACACGAGTTGGTGCTTGTTAAATTTATTTAAAAAAAAGAGGGCTGTCAAACGATTACATTTTCTTAATCGCGATTAATCGCATGTTTTATCACATGATTAAAATTCTATTATTTTGCATTTCAGAACTGTCTTTAAGTACATATTAACAATGGAAAGCAATTCTTACCAGTATATCTTGATTGGGAATCAAATGAATGCAAAGAAAATGACTTTATGAACTTGATTTTAAGATTTGTATTTGTTTATTATATATTTAATCTAGTCACACATTTGAATCTAGAGTCAATATTAGGGTTGGGTATTGTTTGGTTTGGATACCGGTGCTAAAGCGGTACTTTTAAAACGGTACCGGTGCCTTAACGGTGTCTGAACCCATACTTTTTAAGAAAGTAAAAAAAAAGAAGGGTACTAAACAGTTAGCGACATTAAAGAATGGCTTGTTTATTTCTAAGGCCATATCGTCAAAATTAAATGTTTAATAATAATGTAATCACTATAACAATAACTTATTTCACTAGTAAATAGCTGTTGAATGACAAAAACAACCATCAGATGGGAAAAGGGCATTTAACAACAACTTTGAATGCACCACGAGGCTGTAAATTACCAGTTTCGTTGAACTCGTCTGTGTTTTTCCGACAACAGCAGCTGCAGATTGTTACATCCCGGTGTTGAATCCTCTACAGTGAAATACAGACAAACTTTATACCGTTTAGCGTTAGCTGTCAGCATTTTAACCGTGTTTAATCCAGCTACTAGCTAGCGGTAGGCTAACGTTAGCTGCTGTCGAGTATAGTGTTAACTAGCGTCACGTGCAGCGATGTTTCTGTTTCCTGTAACGTCTGTTTCAGAGCATCAGAGAGAAGTGCAGGCATATCAGTGGCACCGGAATGAGGCATCGAAATCCGCGTTGCTTTTCCTGCAGCAGCAGGATGTGATAGGAGGAAGCACTGCAAAATAGTAGCCTGTTAGGCACGACGCAAAGCCGAGTGAAGTGAAAATAAATGGCGGTATGCGATTAATACGATTTGAAAAAATAATTATGCTCGGCCTTAATCGCATCGCGATTAATGCTGACAGCCCTAAAAATAGTACAATCAGATTAATCAACTGACAGTAAAAACTTTAGATCATTGATTAATCTTTAAATGCAATTGAAAATACAAAGCATCCACTAATTCAAGCTTCACAAATATGACTATTTCTTGCTTTACTTTGTATTTGTATCAATGTAAATTAACTACTTTTGGGTTTTATACTTTTGGTCAAACAAAGCAGTTTGAAGATGATATGTGGGAAACATTTTTGATAGATAATTATTAGTTAGTTATATTCACTACTGAAACAATTATTGTTTGCAGCCCTAAACTGTTATTTACTGTTGAGAAAAAGCATGTCCCCATTTGTGTTCCCTCAAATTACAGGAGTAAATCCCCTGTATTTTTTTTATTTTTATTTGCAATGTGCATCATAGCCTGCTATGCTTGCTCCATGTTTAAAACAAAAACAAAACCTTTTCAGTTATAGACTTGTTACTAAAGCACACGCATGGTCACACAACTCTTCAAGTAAGGAAAGTCCAAATCATATTGAAAATTGCTCAACAGTCTCCTAGTCAAATGAGCAGGTACATTTACATGATGGTTGTTGTGGCCTTTGGTTTAGTTTTAGGTTGCAGATATGAATAGAATTTTGTTTGTGGTGCTCATAGAGTTGTAAACTTGTATTTAAGAAGAGTCAATGTATGGATTATTCTGGCTTTTCCACAGACCTCACTGCTACCTGCAATAATACTCACTGAAGAAATAGCCTACTCCAAACGAAAACAGTTTACAGCATGGGTGAACCAGCCTTAAAAACCTCCAGTCATTATTTAAGGTGTAGGTTTCCTTTTTGCCACTAGATGTAGTGATTCATTATTTGACACATGCATCTTTTATTTCGTCGCATCTCTTATATGTGTGGTCATTATTTTGTGTGTGATGTGCACTTATCAACTAAAGGCTCTACCCACACCATGTCAGCTGGACACCACCAAATCAGTGGCAGTGGTGGTAGTCGGCAGACTACATGGTGGTGGAGCTGTTTCCTTCTCTTTGTGTGTTTTCAAACAAAAACCATTATGGATGTAGAGTATTATGTACAGAATACTATAAAAATGGGCATTAGAGAATATATGTGGAATTACAGCAGTTATACAAATGTGTATCATTTACATTAACATGTCAAGGCTGTATATGCTTTTTGAGAAAATGTATGCAAATGACCTAATACTCAAGACCAAACATAAGATGACTTATGGTGATCCAAAGTTTGTTGTGTGAGTGATTTTGAGCACCTTTAAATATGTCCAAGTGACTTTGAAAGACACCTATCATGTGTGAAAGGAAGTTCAAACGAAACAGAGAACAGCGACATTCAAATCAAGTCTCATATACAGGGTGAAACAAATGAAATGGTAGGCCATACTTTTATCAGCAGATGACACAACTGTTGCTCATTAAAAAGGTGGTGTACGATTGTGTAAATGCTTGACAGACAATATTAAGTTAATAAGTGATTAGACAAAATAGACAGATGTCAACAGATGCTAGACAACCTCAATACATGTAAGAACTTTAGATGACTAACAATGTCAAAAAACGAACAATAGATAATGTTGTATTGTCAATGTACAACAGCATGTAAATGTGTGAACAAAGATGAAAAACAACAGCAATATAGTTATATATAAAATCTTGTATATTTAACATATTGAAACACAGACCCTAATGAAATCATTTTCAAGTAAAATGGTTACCCCCAGAATGTGCAGCCTAGGTAAAGAAAGTAGACTTAGACTTAGACTTAGACTTCTCTTTATTGATCCTTTTGGGATGACTCCCGCAAGGAAATTAAATTTCCAGCAGCAGATTTTAGCAGCATATAAAACACTCTTTAAATAAAGAGGTATAAAAAATAAAAAATACAGTATAGAAAAATACAGTATAAGAATAACAATGACAATAAACTTTTAGCTAAATATTTTTTACAAAAAGTAAACAAACAGTAAACAACAATAAACTACAGATAAATAAAGATAAATATATAGATATATAGGACTATGTATGGTATTGTGTTATTGTACAGTTAATAAATAAATGACATTTAGCATAAATTAGCAGTTAAGAGCAGTTAAGAGTGTCCAGGTATGTATGTGAGTAGATTATTGCACAGTGAATGAGTGAGTGGCTACCACTCCTTCCCTTCTTTCCTGTTCTGTTCTGTCCTCTTCACCCTATTTATTCTACTTCCTCCTCCTCCCGAGTGAGGAGTTGTAGAGTATGATGGCATGAGGGACAAAGGAGTTCTTGAGTCTGTTGGTCCTACACTTGGGAAGGAAGTATATCTTCTTTTTCTATGTTATTGATACTTTTTAGCATGTGGCCTCGTGCACATTGGGGGAAAATGGAGAAAAATGTAAATATATGATTAAACAATCAAAAGGGTGGCACATTTTCAAACTATAGTATTTTACTATATTATAAAAGCTCTACTTTAAGCTTGAGGCGTTCCGGACTCAGTAAAGAATAAATGAGTTGATTAAAATGTTTATTATTAAATCTTTAACACCTGAACTATCAACATATTGACTGTAGTCTCTACCAATCAACGAGCTCCTCTAGACCATTTAAAAACGAAGTGCCGGTCAGTGCGCAACGATCTAGTGGGTGTGTTCGATTAGAAAACCCAATGTACCGTCTGATACGTCTATTATTTTGGCTAAGCCGGGCGGGGTAAGGAAGAGACGAAGCAACTAATCCCTTTATTTGTAAACTGACTCAACACAGTACACCCGCGTGCCAAAAGGGTGCACGAATCAAACTCATCCAACAGAGGGGCAATCACGGAACCAATAAAAAATAATCCCTTACTGAAGAGAACTGTGATCATAAAGTGTTAACTGTGTGAGAGCAAACTCTATTCTAGTTTATTTCGGAACGGCATTAAAGTAGATTGAAATGACGGTAAAGGTGTTTACTCAGACCTTCAGGCATTGCACTCATTTAAACAGATACGAACGAGCTGTATCAGTGTAGTAAAAACAATGATATACACAACAAGTATTGGCACATTTAATAATGCCTAAGTAGTGTGTTTACGTGCGATATAACCTCAAACTCGGTGTAAAAATGATTGTAGGTTGCGGGTGTCTACTTTTTGAAGCGGAGGTACACAGTCAATGGCTGTCACCTCTCATCTCCAACTAGATAATTCGTCTTTGAGTTCAATGAGTGGAGAGTGGACATGAACTGAAAGACAGAAAATTCATAGCGAGCATATTCGGCGTGAGGACTATAACAATATTTCAGTTGCAGTCATAACGAAGATGCAACGATGACTCAACCACAGCTGAATGAGTTCATTCCCCCTCCGGAGTGTCCTGTTTTTGAGCCCAGCTGGGAGGAATTTGCCGACCCTTTTGCGTACATCAACAAAATACGACCCATTGCAGAGAAAACTGGCATCTGCAAGATCCGACCGCCGCCGGTGAGTATTTCTTCATTTTGACAGTTATTCGAGGCTTTTTTGGCGTGGTATATTGGCCTCAGCTGCTGTTTATAATTTAGCAGGCAAAGTTGTGTTTTTAGACCGCTTTCAACATGGCGGATTGCGGCTCCGACTTGAATTGTCAGCTAGCCAGAGCTTAGTGTGTTGTGTTTGCAGCAACTATAGTGAAGCATTATCAGACTGAGAAATATGTTTCCTGATTAGGTTTTTAACCTCCAGACGTGTATTTGTTATTATTTATATACCACTTAGCTAGCTAGCTAGCCTAAAGAACACGTTTCTAAAAAAAATTATAATAATAATCAAACGCTAAAGTTTGCCTGTATGCAAATAAAAGTGTGAACGTTAGCGCAGTTTGAAATGCTTCCTGGACTGGCCGCACGGACATTAGCTAGCTCACCAAGATTTTAACTAATCATTTGCCCACAACTTTTAAACAGTTAGTTAAATGTATAGCTTAACTTCCCCAGCAGGTTTCGACGGATTTAGCCAGTATGAGGCGACCTAGCTAACGTTAATCAGGCCTGTTTAAAGCTGCATTTGTCTGACACGTAACGTTGGCTAACGTTACGTAGCTACGTGCTTGGTGACCAACTGTTTATGGAGAGAAGGGACGCTTTATAACACCATGCTCAACGGATCCTCTGTTTCTCTGTTTGTTATCATAGCTTTAACATGTTTCAAACCTTGGTTACGATCATCTCAGATTGTTGACAGCGTTAGTTTGTGCGCTAACTTGCATAATAACGTTATATCGTTATCATGAAACCAACTATTGGACTTTATATATTAATTATATATATATATATATATATATATATATATATATATATATATATATATATATATAAAAAATTATTTTCTAATTAGAAGATTATTATGCCATAATCCACACTTCTCTAACAGCTCGCATGAGTCAAATATGAAGTATTTCAGGGCAGAAAGTAACGTTAGTTATAGACTTTTCCCCAAAATTACATTGACCTTATTTCTGATACATTGGGATGAGAGAGGGGGGTGCATCTTATTCAAGGGTGTGTCAAGCTTCCACGCAAATTAGATAAAGAGCAAATTCTGCTGGAATAAATTATATAACCATGACTGATGACATAATTTCTGACCGTTATCAGTGTCTCAGTTTTAAAACATTAAGGTCACGGATGGAATTTGTTTTATGTAATTTGTATTTGTATTTGTATTGATAACATGAGACTCATGTTTAGTAGAAATAAGCAAGCTGTAAAAGCCCATTTTGTGCGGCTGAACAGGACGGGTAAGAGTGAATGGGCTGCAACATAACAAAAAAAAAAAAAAAAGGGTGGGTCGGGGACTGCTTTGAAGCATATACTGTAAAAAATGATTTGAAGGCATGGCTGAAAGTGGACAGCGCATTATTTTGACCAGTGCATAATCTCTTTTATAAAGAGATTTTTATCATTTAGAAGTAGCCTACTTAAGAGACAAAGCTATAGGCTACTACACTCTAGCCTGAACAGCTTTAAGTTATCATGGCAAGAGGTTTGTATTTACTGGGATTTTTATGAAGGGTTTTAAAAATGCAGGGTCATATTTTTATTTATTTTTTTAAATAAATAAATACCGATATGGTAAGAAGCAGCATATCCAAAAAGTTCAAATACAATGCCTGCTTCTTGAGTATATAAAACTGATACCAAAAAGATAATTTGTCATTTTAGTCAAACTCCAACACTGTGTAAGCACCATTGTCTACAGCCCTGTGTCATGCACCAGCATTTTCTACTGAACATTCAGACCAGAATTTGGCTCCCGGGTGATGTGTGGGCCAAACAACCCAATAAACAACCTTAAATCCTTCAGCAATGTGAATCTGTCTCATGAGAGTGGAGATCTACTGAAGCACATGTTTTAAGTGTTTGTTTTGTGTGTTTGTATAAAGAGGACATGGGGCATCCTAGAGGCTTGTATGGCAAAGATTTACACCTTGTATCTACGTGCAACGTCCTGTGTTTTTTTTGTTTTTTTTAGCTGTGATCTGGCTTGAGATCTCCTTTTCTTTGTTTCCTTTTTCACTGGTATAAACAAAAATATTTGTTTTAGAAGGGAAGAAGACCTTGCATCACAACCTGTTTTTGATCAGTGATTTCTGGGTGCACAGTATGCGGTCAGTATTTCTTCCACACATTTTCCAGTCACATTTTGACTGTAGATGTTAGTATCACATATGCAAATGATTTGCATCTTAAGGCTGTTTGTGGTTAACAAGTCACCACCTGTATTTATCATTTTGTGCTTGGTAGGAAGGCTTGTTATGGTCAGGCCAAAACTGCACTTCTTGTACTCCGTAACTGGTGTGGTCAGACTTGTCTGTGTGTGTGAAGGATGGCAGTTCCATATGTTTCAAAGTGATTGTTTTTCTTTTGTGCCAGGGCAATTGTGGTTCTAATCCAGCTTTGTCTATAGATGATAAGGTGGTGTTAATGCGGCCATTGTTGTACCTACTCTGACCAGCATTTCCAACTTAGTAAGAAAAAAGGCCTGGCCAGACCCAGTAAATCTTGTGTGCCGCATTTTACATTTTCTAGTGCTAATCCCACAGTAACATTGCATGCAGCAGGTGGTCAGAAAGAAAATGCTGACTAATATAAAAATAAAATAAAGAACTATGTGCTTCTCTACCAATTAAGAAATATTGGGATAATTAAAGTTTGAATTAGATCCAGAGCGGTGGCCTAATTTTACATGATCAGTTTACACATCTTGCATGCCAATTTGGCACATCCACTTTTCATTGCAATGTAGTGTCCGTTACAAATTACTCTGTAATAACATTGAATGAAATGTACTTCAATATGTAAAAATCAAATACATATATCGTGCAAATATCTCCAAAGCCTGTTAAGTTCATCTATTTTAGATTGGTATTCATAATGTGGTCTGGTTTTTTTCAGTGTTGAGCCCAGAATCTGAGCCATCAAAGAAAAAGTAACCATCCAATCAGTGCTGTGGCAGAGCAGGCTATACATACTCAGAGTCTATGGATTCATGTAGAATTAAAAGATTTGAGTGAACACCTTAAACAGTGTGAAACTGGCTAATGCACTGTCAGCTTGTCTGAGAACATTTCTTGCATTCTGTTTTGAAGGGCAAATCTGAAACTTGGTGCTAAAATAAGCATTTCTGTCTGTTCCACAGTGTCAGAAATTAACCTGGGATGTTGGAAATCTTTGGAGAAATAGCTGGATTATTTCAACTCCTACATTTTACAGTTTAGAGATTTGTTCATACTAATAACAGTTTTGTTTAGCTACCAAGGTAACAATATGATTATGACTATGTAAACCATTATCAACTTCATATCAGCCAGGATAGCACACTTTGCATCACTCTCACCCAATTTCTCAAGTTGTTTTTCTCTCATTTGTTAATATTCTCACGCTTGACAATTCAGCAGGAGTGTGGTATCACACATTTAATAATGTAAAACCATCTTCTCTAGTCGTGCAGGAAGTTGTGCGATCTAGCGTGAATAGGTTTTTGTTTTAATACAGTGCAGAAAAGTGCATTGATATCAGGCATGTCAGTGTTTAATCTGTCAGTAAGACAGATGGTGTCACGTTGGTCACATAGCGACAGGCAGCAATGTGATAGTTTTGTGTGTTTCGTGGAATCGCATCCTGGTGACATTGTTGTTTGATGAATAAGACAAACGCATTTTGCAGACATTTTAAATTGTAGTGTAATTCTACATGTAATCAACCGTTCTTAGAAATTATTGACCAACTTGATTTCCTGTGCACAGCGTGTTTGCACAGACGCGCTACTATGACTTCCTGTATTTCTGCCTTAATATCAGTGGGGTTACTAAAATAACTGCATTGTCTTGTATTTTCAGACTGGGTGTTTAGTAGTAAAGTTGTTGTACATGATGTACTCTTTCTGACAAACAACATTTTGTTTCAAAGACTTTTGTACACATCCAATATTTGGTGTCATTTTGCTTCATAAATGTTTTTTTTGTTTTTTTTAATTTCTCAGGAATGGCAGCCACCATTTGCCTGTGATGTTGACAGATTGAAATTCACACCACGGATACAAAGACTTAATGAGTTGGAGGTACATTCATTTATTTATTATGTTTATATATTTAAGACACATATAAAATGTGGTAAGTGTAAATGGGGTATTTGGTAAATAAAAATGTATTTTATTCTGGCATTTTAAGTTATTGCTACAATGTTCCCGTCTTTGTCCATTTTCACAAACAATACACGTGTAAAACAAACAATTTACAGCTTTAATACAGTATATATGATGAATTCTTGTTACGCTGTTTTGTTATCATGTTGTCATTGATAAAGAATAAACAATGAACATGTTCAATAAACAACATTATTCTTTGTTTCACTATACGTTTAGGCTCAGACCAGAGTTAAGCTTAACTTCCTGGATCAAATAGCAAAGTTCTGGGAGCTTCAAGGATGCACTCTGAAAATCCCTCACGTGGAAAGAAAGATTTTGGATCTTTACCAGCTGAATAAGGTGCGTGCAAATCCTGGCTGGTTTTAATATCAGGACTCTATAAAGATTTATTTTTGTACGTTTAAAGAAATTCCCAATAAAACAAGTTTCCTCACGTACAGACTGAATATTAAATTTTTCTCTTTCCAAGCTGGTGAATGAAGAGGGAGGTTTCGATGCCGTCTGCAGAGAGCGGCGCTGGACTAAGATATCCGTCAGGTTGGGCTTTGCTCCAGGCAAGGCGATTGGCTCCCATCTGCGGGCCCACTATGAGAGGATCCTCTACCCATATAACCTGTTCCAGACTGGAGACAATCAGCCCGTACGTCCCCTATCGCTTAGGTTTTCTTTTCCCAGCAGAGCAACTTGTTTGGAATAATTGTTTGAAATTGAGTGCATGTTTATTGGAAGAATTCATAGACTATCTAAGTGCCTTTTTTCAAGTTGCACAGTTTATTAGTATAAACCATAGGTGGTGGCTAGAACTCTCTCTACCAGCTTAATACACACAGTGTTATATTTGACAGCATTAGAATTTGGGAACATCTTTATTTTATTCTTTATTTATCTTTGACCTTGTCTTAGTTTGGTCCTGAGAATGTCGTACAAACAGCAGCTGCTAAACAGTGCCAGGTATGGAGGAGTGGTCTTTTACTGGGGCAGGACAACATCTTATAAATTCTACAGTGTTTTGTATGGCCTTTCATTCAGCGGATACCTTCAATAATCTCAGGATATTTTGCCACAGAAAAGGTTTTGGTGTTCTTAAGTGAGTTTTTCTGCATCACATTCCTAAAAGATTAGGGGTTTTCTTCTAAATGCTATGTGTCGGCAGTTATATTCAGCCTTGGTAGCACTGCTGTTCTCAGTGTCATAAAACTAGAACTGACAAGAATGAAATCACTGGTACAGTATTGAAATATTAGGATAAGACACACATTTTTTTTTTTGAGAAACTATGAGATTTGTCTCTAGCTCCCCACTTTCATAATAGCATTTCTTGTGTATGGTGTCTTTGGAAGAAGTATAATATATGAAGGCACTTTCATCACATTCACCTATTTCTCTTTGCAGAGAGCCACCTTGACCAATGACACTAAAGATAAGGAGTACACTCCTCACGACCTGCCCCAGCGGCAGTCTGTCCAGCCTCAGGAGACCTGCAGCATCGCTCGCCGAGCGAAACGGATGAGATCTGAAGTGAGCGCTCTCTCGCTCTCTCGCTCTCTCTCTCTCTCTCTCTCTCTCTCTGACATTGTCACTTGCTATGTTTAATTCAATATGTGTATGATATGCAAATGTGTGTTCTTAAATCTGGATGTTTAAGTATATGTTTATACTCGTATGCAATCCACACACAGGAATACTTTGACAGACAACCAGCTGATCTATATTGTGACTGTGGCCATTTTGCACTTTAATAGTGAAGCCATATGTTTTTGACATCGTCTGGTGTCAAGAAGTATCCCTCATATTTTTTTTAGGACCCAGTAAAATAAACACCTGTTCTCTCTGACTCTCACTGTGACTCTGACAGAGAGGCTGTGTTAAAACCGAACCGGGGGAAGTTTGTGAGAATCGTCCCAATCTTAGGAGGAGGATGGGAACCTATGTTGGCAAACAAGAACCTGGTAAGAACAAAGCAAGTAGTGCTGCTTCCATTATAGAGAAAAAGGGGAATGTGCCGGATATGATGAGTGACATCATTGGAGAATCTTAAAGCTTCCATTGAGCCTTCCCCCGTGTCTTTCAGTGAGGATGGCGATCACTGAGGTCAAACAGGAACCCATTAAACATCCAACAGATTATGAGGAAACCGTATTAGATAAGAGACCTCCCTCGAGTAAAGTAGGTATATTGTTTTGTATTGAAATCTACTATAATTCCAATATTGTGCCAGTAAAAAAACATGTTTCAATGCTGTAGTGTTGTAACTCTGCTGTGAATGACACAACAGAGAAAATTGCACATCGCCGAACAAAAGCAGCACTTACGATTGTCCCTTCTCCTCAGGTGGACCAGTACATGTGCCTGGTTTGTGGCAAGGGGACAGCTGAGGACCGCCTGCTGTTGTGTGACGGCTGTGATGACAGCTATCACATCTTCTGCCTGATCCCTCCCCTCCATGACGTTCCCAAAGGCGATTGGAGATGCCCCAAGTGCCTGGCTCAGGTGAGCTGCACCCCCAGGGAGCTTATAGTTTGTTCCGTTTGTACTCAGAAGTCGGATTTTCCGAGGTCAAAGTCGGAAAAACGCCCCCTGACCTCGGAACTCGGACAACCACTGAGTAACCTGAGCTAAAAATCCAATATGGCTGCTCTGTGCATCAACAGTTGTGAAAGCTGTAGTAACATACAGTTAAAAGCACTTCTGTGTTATTTGTATCCCACTAAATCAGTCGTACACACAGCGTTGTCCATCTTTTATCTGTGGACATGATGTTACGCTGTTTGTATGCACAAAAAACAGCTTATTGCGTTGTTATAAACTGCCATTGCTAACAATGGCTAACCTGGGTAGAGCTAATGAAAACAATGAAAATCCGACTTGTAAATGGAACGCATTCAACTTGGGTGTGACGTCATTCCCAGCTTCGGCTTCCGAGTTCCGCACTATTAATCCTCGCAGAGAAGCTTATAATATGGAACAAGTGTATAATCATCTGCTTCATATTCACAAATATAATACAACTCCCAAGTGTTTTAACTTCACTACATCTTTTTTTTCTCTTTTTTTACAGGAATGTGGCAAACCTCCTGTCGCTTTTGGTTTTGAGCAGGCCAGCAGGAGCTACACCCTCCAGGCATTTGGCGACATGGCCGATTCCTTCAAGTCTGATTATTTCAACATGCCAGTTCATGTGAGTTTGCATCACTTGTTAATTGATAACGAAGAGGTTTCCCTTCTAGCGTATTGGCCTGAATATAAGACAGGTTTGTTTTTTCCTGGTAAAACGTCTGGAAAGTGGGGTCGTCTTATATTCTGGGTTTTAAATGTCAATATACATTCACAACAGCAGATGGTGCCAAATGGTGAGCCGTCGGGCAGTGAGGGTGACGTTCTGTGGGATGATTTTCTTAATAAATACAAGATTTGGTCTTCAAAAAGTATTTTTTCCAAAAATGTGTCTTGAAAAAGAGGGGGGCATCGTCTTATAATCAGGATTGTCTTATATTCGGGCCAATACGGTAATTAGTCAACATGTTTTGTCTGTCATCTAAATCACTGGTTTAAGTATGGTTCTGTTCTTACTTGAGATGAAAGTTGCTCTTCTATACAAGTTCTATCATGTATATAAAGGTTTATTTAAAATATGGACATATATGCACAGAGTGATGAGAAAAGGTAATACATGGTCAAATATGGGATATTGACATGGATAACCATGTCTATTGATACATTATCAAAGTTATGCTGTTCTTTTTGGCCAGGACAGATTGAAATGAACATAATAATGGACTTCCATGGACAGTATAGATGGCTATGGAAGGCCTCTGATATCAGATGTTCATTTACAGTGACATTATTTTATAATAAACCATGATGTTTGGCACAGTGGAAACAGAAGTTGTGCTGACATTTTTACTGGTGTAATTAAGTGTTTTAATTCAACCACCAAACCCCTTGTAAAATGAGCACGCGCACACAAATCTTTCTATTTATAAGGCAGACTTTGGAAGATCTTCGAGGAAAACGGTCCTGAATGCTCCATAACTTCTGTTTTATAACTTTGGTCTGTAACAAAGGAATGCTTTGATAACACACTTCAGAGAGAGTCCTGTTTATCTGACAGGAACCCCCCACCCTGAAAAAGATGACGTTTTTGTCTTTAGTCCCAGCAGACACATTCTAACATGTGTTGCAGTGATAACACTGAAACACTTGTGATGAAACTAGCTTCAGTTATCTACACAATCACACCATGTCATCTCCTTGTGTGTTTTTAGATGGTTCCTACTGAGCTAGTGGAGAAGGAGTTCTGGCGTCTTGTCAGCACCATTGAAGAGGATGTCACTGTGGAGTATGGAGCAGACATCGCCTCCAAGGAGTTTGGGAGTGGTTTCCCTTTGAGTAACAGCCATTTTGAAGTCTCTCCAGAGGATGAGGTACAATCTGCCTGCTGTTTTGGGGATGAAGTATTACATCAGTTTACGGATGTATACCTTTTGTCTCTCTAAAACATTAAAATATAAGTGGTCATGGGGTTGTAAAGGGGGAAATGTATATAATAGTTTACCTCCACAACCTTCAAAGATTGATTTTGTCATATCGCATGTCTAAAAAACATGCCCACCCACAATACTTCATAAACATTGATCATCAAAGCAAAAATAACATTGAAGTACTACAAATAATGTTGTTTTTCAAAACAACTTTCAGTATTTTCCTAAAGCAATTTGCAGGTTTTTGGCTGGAAAATTAGCAGCACAGGTGTAATGTTATAATCAGTTTCCCCAGTGATAACGACTGTAATGCCAGCTGAACAAGGCTATATTTGAGTAGAAAGTAAAGTGGAGTTTTGAGACCTGTGTCTCACCTGCAGCATTACCTGAGCAGCGGCTGGAACCTGAACAACATGCCGGTGCTGGATTCCTCCGTGCTGACTCACATTACAGCCGACATCTGTGGGATGAAGTTACCCTGGCTGTATGTGGGCATGTGCTTCTCCTCCTTCTGCTGGCATATCGAGGACCACTGGAGCTACTCAATAAACTACCTTCACTGGTAGAGTGCACTCTCTCTAAACTCTATTGTGTATCTTTTTATACTGGTACTTTCACAAGAAATGCAGTTTTGTAAATGTGATTCATTTCTGAAAAATGATTCTTATAATCTTCAAAGAAATTTGTGTGGTGATGCTTAGTCGTGTATTTTTCACTAATGGTTATGACCATATTTGCAGGGGGGAGCCGAAGACGTGGTATGGGGCGCCTGGTTATGCCGCAGAGCACCTGGAGTCGGTCATGAAGAACCTGGCACCGGAGCTGTTTGAGTCCCAGCCAGACCTCCTTCACCAGCTGGTCACCATCATGAATCCCAACACGCTGATGAACAACGGCGTCCCGGTAACCTGCTCTGACTGTTGCACTCATTTATTAATAATCACATTTAAATGTCTAAAACAAAGCGAGATCTTTGTCCACAGTTGCACAACAAAGTATGTCCGTTAATATAAATTGAATATGATACTCCTCTGGCATGAACAAAGTAGATACACATTTTAAACATGTTGCAGTGTCTTGTTTTTTTGGGGAAATCTTTTACTTGACGTACATAATAAATCAAAGTCTAGATTTTATTTTTTTTAACGAAAACTAATATAACTCAAGACATCAGAACTTTGCTGGGTTCAATGTGGTTGTCAGGCTCAGTACCCTCTTCATAACAAATTATAATTTTTTTTTTTTTTTTTCTCCCTCCTTTTCTTTTCTTACTGATGACTAGATCTATCGCACCAACCAATGTGCAGGCGAGTTTGTCATCACTTTCCCCCGAGCTTACCACAGTGGATTCAACCAGGGCTTCAACTTTGCTGAAGCTGTCAACTTTTGCACCATGGACTGGGTAAGGAAATCTGTTACTACTCTTGTTTTCACAACACCAGATTAATTTTATACATGTCATGGTGTTACACAGTAGGTGTTCTGTTGACGCACCTAGATTTCACTGAGAAATGTTTTTTGCTTCAACAGTAACATGCAAGTATGCTAATAAAATAATTGGTGGGACACAAAAGTGTAATAAATTGTATGTTATCTTTGTCTGTATAGCACCTTTCATGCCGAGGTGTAGCCCAAAGTGCTTTACAAAACAGGATTAGAACAATTGTAATCCTTTTTTACAAATTTAGTAAACTCAAACTTGTCTATTTATTTTCTGACAGATGCCTATCGGCCGTGAATGTGTGACCCACTATCGCCAGCTGAGCAGGTACTGTGTCTTCTCACATGACGAGATGGTTTGTAACATGGCCTATAAAGCAGACACAATGGATGTGGAGCTGGCGTCAGCAGTGCAGAAGGAGATGGCTGTAATGGTCCAAGAAGAACAACGACTTAGAGAAAAGATTAACAAGATGGTGAGGAGTTCTTGTCTTAAGGATCTATTGTCTCTTTTTTTATTTATTAGTACAGTCGTTTAACAAAGTTCAATGATGGCAGAATGTAGTTTTAGTATTTTTAGCACACGTTATAGACATCCAGGAGGTAAAGTGAGTGATATGGAAAGTTGCATATCATTCCAAACAGTTAATAGGTCACAAACTTGATTTAAGGAAACGGAACACATTATAACAAATTGTTTGAATTAAAGGTCTGAATTACATTATTTTTGAGTTTGCTGTATTAGCTCTTGTCGGGCAGTTATAGCAAAGCTGGTACACCCTTAATGAAGTGTCATCAAGGATACATTAGAGAAAACGTTGAACTTTTGAAGGAGACTCTTTCTGCCTGCACAGTTGTCATATGATGTTTCCCCGTCTTCTCTGCGGCTCTAATGACAGTGAATTGTTTTCCCCAGGGTGTGGTGCAATCTCTACAAGTTGATTATGAGGTGCTCCCAGACGAGGAGCGGCAGTGCTGCAAGTGTAGGACCACCTGCTACCTGTCTGGCATCACCTGTGCCTGCAGTCCTGGCAAGATGGTTTGTCTGTACCACCCCCGGGACCTCTGCTCCTGTCCTCATAGCAACCTTACACTCCAGTGAGTCTCCAGTAACCACAACAACTGAACATACTCGCTTCTGAATTTAACTTATGTTTTGTTTTTAGCACTATTATGAATCATCTGCATTAGGGCTGCACAATTTATCGCAATTTTATCCAAATCACAATATGGACTAGTGCAAATCCAAATCGCAGGGGGGGGGGGCTCGCAATACTGTATTTGTTAAAGGCAAAATATATGTCAAACCTCAAATCGTGTCCTACAGACTAAAGGAAACATCTTAGTTTGGTACAGATTAGGGGCGGGAATCACGATACAATATTATTGCCAGTTTAAACATATTGCAATATTCTGCGAATGTTCTTTTTTTCCATATATAATAATAGATCAATACTTGGCGCCTGCATATCGATACAGTATTGTATCGATATGCAAGGATCGAAAATATCGCGATACTATGCTGTATCGATTTCACCCCCCCCCCCACCCCCCCTCTCACCCCTAGTACAGATCCTCGCAAAAATCACACTATAATCATTTTGTTTTAATTTTAATATGTGTTCATGAAAATGAGAATAACGATACAAAAATGATCATTCTTCAGCTTTGATGACATGTTCTTACATAAAGAGTGAAATAAAGGTGTTTAACTAATTAACTTTAAACTGTGAAAGACCCAGCGCACGGCACTTACTCAGGAAAAATGAGCCCTAGTTTCAGTTTTTGTCTGAATTTAAATATTTCTATCACCAAGTAAAGAAACAAAATTCCCTGCTCACTCTCATGAAAATCAGCTGTTAAATGTAACAAGAAAAAAGCCTGGCTGCCTTCCTATATCCAGTTTCCCATCTAAAGTAAATTCAGACAAAAGTGCCATTTACGTTTGGCATTAGGTAGGAGAAATATAACTTTTTATTGAACCTTGACAAATGTCAGTCATCATTGTACATTCATTTCCTTGTTTTGTCTTTCCCTGCAGTTACAAGTTTACACTGGATGAGTTGTATCCCATGATGGCATCAGTGAAGCTGCGTGCAGAGTCCTATAAAGACTGGCTCTGTAGTGTGCAGGACATCCTGGAGAGCAAAGGAAACAAGAAAAGAGGTTAGAAGTCAATGAAAAAACATTCTGTATTACAAAAAATAAGTCCTCATTTTAAGGAGATAGTCATTGATACTCACACTGTATTCTTATTACTTTACCTTTATATTTTATACTTTGCTTTCTGGTCAGGTTTAGAAGAGCTTCACAGCCTGGTGGAGCTGGCAGAAACAAGGGCGTTCCCACAAATCAGCCTCCTGGATCGGCTACGCAAAGTCGTCTCAGAGGCTGATAAAGTTGCTGTGATGGCACAACAGCTTCTCAATGGAAAGAGGCAGACGAGGTACGTCAAATAGATTTTGACACTGTTGGTTTAGATTGAAATTGTGTTACACAACTTTTTGACTTCTCTATGAATCAGAATAAGACCATAAATATCCCATCCATAAAAACCAGCCATGTTCATTCAGACCCATAATGTGTCACACTTTGTGGTTGTTATTGACCCCAGTGTATCATTATATCATTATCACTGTTTGTATTTTGAAAGACAAAGGTTGCAGAACGCAGACTTTTATTTTCAAGGTGCCAGCGTTGTAGTTTGAAGACAGTTGTTGTGTTTTTTTTTGCTGTTAAAGACAATTCTGTCATTTTTCTGAGAGTTTTTGTTTGTATTTCAGGTATCGTTCTGGAGGAGGAAAGTCTCAAAACCAGAACGGGTTGACTGTTGAGGAGCTGAGGTCTTTTGTCCGACAGTTCGACAGCCTGCCGTGCAACATCCGACAGGCTCCTTTACTGAAGGTTAGCTTGGATTAGACACATTCTTCTTTACATGACTACCTGAATCCTTCATTCAAATTGATATCTCATGAGAAGGGCTCATTGCATGAGTGGAAACTGATCTCAATTCCAGAGCATGTCTCCTTCAAGAATAATCCAAGGTAGGTCATCATTAAGTTAAATTGGTTTCTTGGAGAAATTGGCACACGTTAAAGGAACACGCCAACTTATTGGGACTTTAGCTTATTCACCGTATCCCCCAGAGTTAGATAAGTCCATACATACCTTCTCATCTCTGTGCATGTCATAACACTATTTGACGCACCCACCGCTAGCCTAGTTGGCACAGATCCTGGAGGTAACCGGCTCCAACTAGCCTACTGCTCCCAGTGACACAATAACATTTTCCTATTTACATGTTGTGATTTGTATAGTCACAGCGTGTACAAATAACAAGGTCACACGAGACACAGCCATCTTCTAACCGTATACAAACTGGGAGCTATATTCTCAGAAGGCAAAGCAACTGCTACTTGGGCGGAGTGTTTGGCGCAACACCTGAAAAGCACCATTGTTACTCTCTGCTCCTCACAACGGGGCTTCTTGTGTGCTGCGAGAAAATCACTCCGCCCAAGTAGCAGAAGTAGCAGTGCTTTGCCTTCTGAGAATATAGTTCCCAGTATGTATACGGTTAGAAGATGGCTGTGTCTTATGTGACCTTGTTATTTGTACATGCTGTGACTACACAAATCACAACATGTAAATAGGAAAATGTTGTTTTTTTTTGTCACTTATTGGGAGCAGTAGGCTAGATGGAGCCGGATACCGAAGGGTATGTATGGACTTATCTAACTCTGGGGGATACGGTGAATAGTCGGCGTGTTCCTTTTTAAAGCTCTCCTAACGTTTCTGTGTCATCACATTTTCACTTTACAGTCGAACAATGTCTGAATGTTTGGTTTATGTGAGTGAATTTGGCTTTGTTTGTGAATAAAGTCTAGTCTCAGTAGTTAAATATCCGCCCTAAATGCCTGTTGAATGTGGACACCCCCAGGACCTGTTGACCCGGGTGGATGACTTCCAGCAGCGCAGCCAATGCCTCCTATCTGATGAGTCGCCCAGCCCGCTGGAGCTGCAGGAGCTGCTGGACGTGAGCTTGGGCCTGGACGTGGAGCTGCCTCAGCTGGCCCTGCTGAGGGAGAGACTGGAGCAGGCCCGCTGGCTGGAGGCCGTACAGCAAGCCAGCAGCCGGCCAGAAAGCCTCTGTCTGGACACCATGCGGCGGCTGATCGACCAGGGCGTGGGCTTGGCCCCTCACAGCTCTGTGGAGAGAGCCATGGCTCGTCTACAGGAGTTGCTGACGGTGTCAGAGCAGTGGGAGGAGCGGGTGCTCAGCCTGATGGAGGCCAGGTGAGGAAACTGAGCTGCACTGGGACATAGGTCTAGGTTAGATAGATACTACGGATTTTTTCCCTTTTTTTTTTTGTTCTTACCCTTTTTTTAAAAGTTATTACTTTTTTTATTTTTATATATATATAAAAAAATAATCTTCTGAAACAATAGTGTCAAGGCTGACAAAGTTTCAGCATAAGATATCAATTTACCATGAAAAACATAATAAGCTACAGCGATGAGAGACTGTCCATGAACAAACACACTACCACACATACTACCTACTAGTTCTGAGCATCTCTTCTATGAAATGAACAAGAAATCTCACAGTAATCAGCAATCAGGGACACCCCGTTTTGGTTCCAGTTGTGAACTTAGCTTACTCTAACTTTTGTTAAAATACAGTAAAGTCTGCCTATCTAAACAGTGATCTCATACTTTGACACCACTACAATTGTAACTTTATAAAACAGACTTGAAGTGAAAACGTGAAATCAGCTTCAACTTCAGACCGTGCCGAGTGAAATGTGCCAAGTCTGCAGAGCTGAATCATGGTGGATAAAGAGGATCATGGTGCTGTGATGGCACCACAGAGACTTCACGCTGTAAAGCACCAGACTCTGCCATCGCAAGCACATCATGTGATCATCTAATACTTGATGTTTTTTTTTTTTTATGTAACTAAGATTTAAAATTGAAATACACCAGACAAAAGATGAAGTGACACTCCAACATCAGACATTGTATAAATCCTGAACATGTACACTGTATTCACCAGGGATGCACCGAATCCAGGATTTGGCTTGGATTTGGCCGAATATTGGGCTTTTTGACGGGGTTCGGTTTCTGCCGAAACTTTTTCGAACCCTACGCTTGCGCTACGCGGGTCAACGTAATGATGGCGCCGTTGATTACGGGAAGGTGTTTACGTAGGTGGAGCGTTCAATGCAGTAGGCTGTGAGAAAGTGAAAATGGAACTCGTGAGCAGAAAAGGTGTTATTTGGCAATACTTTCAGTCAAAAAAAGGCAATTCAAGTCGAGCTACATGTGCAATTTGCAATGCTGATTTGTCTCGTGGTGGCAAGGACCCTAAACGATACACAACATCGCCGCTGTTAAAGCATTTGTGTATGAAACTTCCGAAAGAATACGAGTTGTGCATGAAGGAATCTACAGACAGCAGCCAAAATGCAGCAACTTCAGGTACGGCAAAGGAAGGACAGTCACAGCTAAAAACTTGTGTTAACCAGACGGCCATTACCAGTTTTGCTAGCCCTACACCTGGGGGTAGTCTACTTTTATGAGATTATAAATCTAAAAGGCTAATATTTTGGATATTGAATGGATCTTGAGTTAGGGTAAACATAACAACCTATGGTAATTGTAAAAATAGTTTTTCCCACTTGTCTTCCTGGCATAATGTTGCCTATTCTTTTTTATTTTTATTTTTTACAGATAAAATAAAATGAAAAATACACTGCTGTGGACGTTGTTTACTTCATTAATGTGTTAATGGACTGAGGATGGGAGTAGGATTCGGTATTCGGCCGAACCCCAAAAATCTGGATTCGGTGCATCCCTAGTATTCACTAAAGCACATTTCCCTTCACAGGCCGTATCACAGCATGGCTACACTCGACGCCGCTCTACAAGAAGTAGAAAACATCCCTGCCTATCTGCCCAACTGTCTGCAGCTGAAGGATGTCATCACCAAGGCCAAGAAATGGCTCCATGAAGCCGAAGCACTTCAGGTGAAATATACTTCAACTTAAGCCATGCTGAATGTTCTCAGCACTTAACACTTGGCCTGAGATGGTTGAGTTTTGATTCTAAATCTTGTGTGTGCACGCTTGCAGCTCGGGGGACGCATTCCTGTGCTGGACAGCCTCACTGAGCTGCTTCTCAGAGCAGAGAGCATCCCAGTGAGACTCGACCCGCTGAGTCGCCTGGAGGCCCTCGTCAGTGATGTTCAGAGCTGGAAGGAGAGCGCAGCGAAGACATTCCTACTGAAAAACTCTCCTTTCTCTCTCCTTGAGGTAAACCGATATTAATAGGTGCGCTCATTTCAAAGCTGTTTTCCAAATATGACAGGACCAATAAAAAGTGTGTTTTGCTTTAATGTTTCCAGGTGCTTTGTCCGAGATGTGATGTAGGGGCCGTGCATCAAAAGTCAAGACCTAAAAAAGCAAAAGAAGCTACACAGATCAGTAAAAAATCTTCAACAAAACTGGAGTCTCTGTGTGACGTAGAGAGAGTTCTCTCTGAGAGCAAGGACTCTGCCTCTGCTGTGAGTGTAGCTATTGTTTTTTATCCTTAACTGTGTGTGTGTGTGCTTGAGTCTGCTCATTGAAATCCCTACCACCCCCCCCCCGCGCACACACACACTAACTAAAGCGAATGAGATTAGTCTTTATTTGTTTATTTTTTTATTGAGTACAATTTTCTTACTTAACAGATGGCCACTCTTGCTGAGGTCCGCCAGAGGGAGATGGAGATCTTGTTGGCTCTGCGTACTTCAAATGAGTCCAAGCTTGTTCCTGCTGAAAACTGTTGTGCACTTAGTGTTTGCGTTTGCCAAAAGGCCCCTTCGGGTGCCATGATGCAGTGTGAGCTTTGTCGAGACGTTTTCCACTGCGGCTGCGTTACAACAACAGCAGACCTCGGGTACGGCCAAGCCTGGCTTTGCCCACTTTGCCATCGGTCGAGGAAACCCCCTCTGGACAAGGTCCTGCCCCTGTTGGCTTCGCTGCAGAGGATTCGGGTTCGGCTGCCGGAAGGGGATGCCCTGCGCTTCCTCATCGAGAGGACGGTGCGATGGCAGCACAGAGTTCAACAGGCCTGCACAGAGGGAGTGCTGGAGAAAGTATCAAAGATGGTCAGTGGAAACACATTTTATAACTCAGTGTAAATAGAGTTCAATAAATGAGTCTCCTGGTTTTTGACATTAGCGTTGTAGACGCACCGATCACTGTCAAGCATACTAAAGTTGATTGTTTTTTGTTTCAGGGGCGAGTTGGACCTGGGATATCTTCACATCTGACTCAGGAAATAAACGGTTCATATTTTCATACAGAGCACCAGTCTGTTCCACTCGAGGGTACGTTTTAAAGCTTTAAGCACTTTGCATCTACGCACTTTGCATTTTTTTTTTTTTTATTTCACCTCTGAACTCTCTGCTGCTCATCATATTTGTCACAGGTCTCGGTCCTGAGCTGGAGGAGCTGATGGTGGAGGGATTCCTGCTGCAGGTCACTCTGCCTGAAACCGAGCAGCTGTACAAATACCTGCTGTCCAAACTGGCCCCCCTGCTCTCACATAGTGACCCCTGTGAGAACAACGCAGAACAGGACCAACAGTCTCAGAGAGGGAGCCCCCACCACAACAGGGTAACGACAAATGTAGATCATATTCTCAATCACACTTGATATATAATCACTACTTTTTGGTATATTTATTGTAATATTTTTGTCTTGACACAGAATGGAGTTTCCAGTGTCAAAAAGGAGACGGGGAACGGTCAGAGCAAAAGGACCAAGCGACGTAAGGACAGCTCCGACTCGCAGCACAGTGAGAAGGCCAAGAAGTGCCGCAAAAAGAAGTCTAAGAAGAGCAAAGAGAGGAGCGAAGAAACCAAGCGGACTTGTTCTCCCACACACCCGGTGTCTGACCCCGCTGCTTCAGATTCCGAGGAGGACTACTCATTGTGTGCTGCACCATGGTGCAGAGAGCCAGAGGGGGACGAGGTTTGTTTTATATCACTCTACTAAATATACTACATGAAGGGTTTTTAATGGCAGGAGTTTTAACTGATTTGTTGTTGTTTTGTTAATGTGTTTTTTTTTTTTTATTCTTTTTTTTTTTCTCATCTTACTGCTTTTCAGGTAAACTGGGTCCAATGTGACGGTAGCTGCAATCAGTGGTTCCACCAGATCTGTGTGGGACTGTCTGCTGAGCGAGCAGAGTTGGAGGACTATATTTGCATAAGCTGCACACAGCCGGACTACGATGGAGGAGAATGACGACCAAAAAGTAACTTTGAAGGATCTGCAGTTTTTGTTGCGAGCCGCAGCACTTAAGTGCACACCTGAACTCTGTGTGCTCATGTGGCTTCTCCCCCTTTACCTTCTGGCTTGCCCTTAGCGAACATGGTGCTACTTACTGTTTTTTCCAGAGTTACAAAAGACTTCCGTCACTGTTTTTGTCACATGGCTGGTTTTTCAGCCAATCAATTAATCCTTTCTGAAACTTTCCAAGACTTGATGCAGATGTACAAAATGGTGAAATGTTTCAACAGCGCAGGGATTTTTCAACCAAAAAAAAGTCAATTTGACAACACATTTTAGAACTGCTTTTTACATCTGAACAATGTGAAACTTCTTTCTCTTGTAGAGTAAATATTATTTATCTAAGCAATAACTGAACTGATTGAGGTTTAGTGTTCCACTGAGCTATGTTCGTGCTTAGAAATCCTCCTGATAGAATGCCTTCTAAAAGCAAAACCCCTGATGAATTCACTTTATGAATCCTATGATATTACACAGTTCAATTAACATTTGTGAACAGAACTTGAATCAGAAACCCGAGAACAACTGTATGTCTGAGCTTGTTGAGCCTGAATAATATTTGCCAATATCCCGTATCAAATCACTGACTTTGATATAAAGTCTGGTTCCCTTTTGCGCTGTCTGTGGAGGAAAAACGAGAGTCTTGGCGTTGGGTGAGACTTGATTATGTTCACAAAATAAGAATGAACTGTCCGACATCAAAGGAATGTACATTTTGTTTTAGGGTGGCTTTTCCCTTTACGGTTTAGATGAAAATATTGTGTTGGACTTAGATTTAACACAGACTGTGTGATGTATTTGCCACATGTATATGACCTTTTTCTGCTCCTTTGGGTAAATAATATAATTCATATGTTGCAGTTTGCATTATAAAATAAAAAAAAAAAGTTTGTTCCCATATGCCTGGACTCTGCCTGCTAAATGCCATACAAGTTAAACAAAACATGTATTTGTTTCCTGCAGTAGATTTTGATGGGTTGATTTTAAATTCCTCTGACAGTTAGTCACAGTATCTGTAAAAGGGGAACTGAAATAGTCTATTTCAGGAACTCAAAACAGAAAGGAAACCATTGTGTCTGTATGTGTATAGGGGGAATTAAATATTTGTCTATCAGGAAATGCAATACACAGAAAGAAGAAAAGGAAAAAAAAAAAAGAAGAAATGTTCCACACCACATACTCTCATAATGAAATATAATCTCATGTTACCTGGGCAGCTTTGGCGGTCCACTGCTTCTATGTAGGCCTATAGACTGGGTTAAATGCAGATGACAAATTTAATTTCTCTGTGAATGACAAAGGCACATTTAACCTTTTTAAATTGAAAACAATACATACCGTGTGTATATAGATACTAGATAAATATTTGAAACTGTACATGACTCATAATGTATGGCACCATACTAACATCTAGTGGAGGTTAAATAGAACAGGTTGAACTGTCTTCAACATTATTATTAATAATCACAATTTCTAAACATCTAAGATCAGTGCTTCACATTAAGCTTTATATGCACATCAAACTAGTAAACCTCATGTTTAAAGGTGCCCTGTGGAGTTTATTTTGTAAACAAACTAAACGTATGCTTACATTCTAGGCATTATCAAAGTTTGATTGAATATATTCAAGTTGTCTCTTGACGTTAATTCTTAATTTGGTGCATATCTCTGCAAAATGCTCAAATATGCACAACAAATAGACTCAATTTTTGCTCACACGCTCAGTTTGAATTTTGGTAATGTATGCAAACACAAAAGGAAGGAACCATCATGTTTGGGATTTTTGAATTCCATATAACCCTTGACATCTTTTATTTTCCAGTACAGTAGCTGTAAATGTAATTATCATCGGTCTGTTTATCACGCCTGCAGTTCCTGACAGACAATACTCAGGGAATAATACCACCAGCGATTAAAGTGGGGGGCGTGGCCTGCCGTTCACCGACTCGCCATTTCCTTCCTGTTGTTGTTAGCTTGCTAGCTAAACAGGCTAGCTGCTTCCAGCATCATCATCATTCGGAAAACAAAGTCACGTCAAGATTTAAAACGTACAGCAGGGTTATTGTAGCTAGTTCAACGCTACTTCTCTCCCGTCATCATGGACGAGGAATATTACAGCGGCGGTGGAGACTGGGAAGGCACGGGGGAGGGTCCCATGGTGAGATGACGACTTGTTGCTGTGCAGAGTGCACAGTTAGTTTAGCTAGCTAGCTAAGCAGCATTATCTTAGCTGCAGCTAGCTACACAAGCTGCTGGTTTGTTGTGACAACGCTGCATTAACGGTCAGCTAACAGAGAGACAGATGTGTCCACACAGCTGCACTGATAAGATGTTCCGCATGGATTGAACTCGCAGCAGCTCAGCGGCTCCGTTAGCCAGCTACAGACTAACTAACGTTACAGCGAGTGGACATGGAAGTTAACTGTTACTCAGCTCACTTGAATATACCATTTAACCATTTTCTTTTATTTCTGTCACCGCATTTTATTTTTGTAATTATTGCCCGTACCATTAAATGGCAGTAGGTTGTTTAGATAAACCTTTGAAGGTCTTTCTTCCAGCAGAAGAATAATCAGTTGCTCGATAACACATAGCTATATTTATTAGCTAACCCATTTGTGCTCAAAGACGTTCGTGTCTAGATCTCTAGTTTAAAATTTGCGAAAACTCTCGCGAGATTCGCTACACGACGACCTCTCCTAACCTTAACCATCTCGCGAGACATTCACAAATAATAGGTTACCATCCCTTACCATTTTAATACATCCATAGGCAGTGACTACATCCATGGACACAACCTCTAAAAACTAGTATGACAAGCAAAAATGCCACAACATTTGTTCTGATTGGTCTAAAGTCTTATGATAGTATGATAAGAAAAACAATTTTTTCAGCTACACTGTTTGACCGATTTTGAAAAGAACACTTCCACCAAAGGAAATATATTATTATTATTATTATTACTACTATTATTATTATTGTTGTTATTATTATTCACTCACACATGCATTCAACGAGGAAAGACCGGAAGAAGGAACCCATATGGAAAGTCTCTTTTACCTCCCTGTTGAACTGGCTCTCATTTACATTTTATTGTGCTTTAAATCTGATGATGCTCAGTCAGTCACATATATCCGATAGTGTCATGAAAATGTTGTTCATTGTGTTTGTTCTCTTCTATGGCACTACTCAATCCTCCTCTGCCCTCTCAATGTTGGTGTCACTCTATAAATGTTACTGTATGCAAAAGAGAGAAAGAGAATAGAGATTTAACAAAGACAGGAGAGTAGTTTGCAGAAGCATAAACACATGTATCAATGTTCCTTTGTGGAGGATTATGTGGAAGGGGAAAATGATGGGAAAATCCAGGAAGATTGTCTTCAGAAATTCTCCAGCAGGGATTACATCATGGAGCCTGCCATCTTCAACACCCTAAAAACGTAAGCACCTGTTTTCTCATACAAGCACAATATTATCACCATTCATCCCAATTCAAAGCAACATTTCTAAGTAAGAACGAGACAACAAAATAACTGCACACTGCACAGGAAGGCTAGTGTTTTGACCAATGCAAGAGCACACATGAATCCTAAAGACCCACTGAGAATGTAATCATAGAAACCATGTTTTTTTCAGGTATTTCCAATCAGGTGGCTCCCCAGAACACGTCATCCAGCTTCTCTCTGAAAACTACTCTGCTGTGGCTCAGACAGTTAATTTGCTGGCAGAGTGGCTCATCCAGATGGGTAGGTAGCAGACTACAAGATCCTGCAATGTTTTCTGGACTAGCAGGCTGTGGCAAAAACAACAACCTTCCCCTTCCTCCTCCGACTTTTACCTTGTGCCTCATTGACGACCGTTCATTAATCTGTAATTTCTTTATTTTGTCTACAGGTGTAGAGCCTGCTCAGGTCCAAGAGCGAGTAGAAAATCACCTCAAGAGTCTCCTGATAAAACACTTTGACCCCCAAAAAGCTGATTCAATTTTCACTGTCGAGGGAGAGGTGAGATTTCTGAACACTTGGTTGTATTTTACAAATCCAAATGAACACAAATCCTGGACATCTTGTGCAAAAAGATTTAGTTGCCATGGTTACATGTAAGTGAAGCTATTATGAACCAAACCAATACAGTCTTGTGTTTTCAGACTCCTGCTTGGCTCGAACAGATGATAGCACACACTACGTGGAGAGATCTTTTCTATAAGCTGGCAGAGGCTCACCCAGACTGTCTGATGCTCAACTTCACTGTGAAGGTACAGTGGTGGTGGTGGTAGTAGCAGTACTGGTAGTAGTAAAGCAGTTCCTGGTCCAGAAGTTTAGGAAATGTAATAATGCTTTAGAGTGGAGGCCTTCAATTTGAAGTATTTAAGTCACCAACATGTGCTGTTAAAGTAAGAGTAAAGAGAAGAAAAAAATAGATGTTGGTAATTATTTTTGACATTTTACAGCCTAAACAATAACTGATGAATTTATAAATCAAAATAAAAGTTCAATACAAATGAAAGATTAATACGTAGAACTGGCAATGCCTCTTTTAAGTTATATGAAGTTGAGCAGTTTTGCCTCAAAAGATGAACATATATTTTGTGTGTGTGTGTTTTTTTTAGCTCATTTCAGACGCAGGTTATCAGGGTGAGATCACCAGTGTGTCCACAGCATGTCAGCAGCTGGAAGTTTTCTCCCGGGTGTTGAGGACATCTTTGGCCACGCTGCTGGATGGAGGAGAAGAAAATCTGGAGAAGAACCTGCCAGAATTTGCTGTGAGCCTGTTAGCTTCTATGTTTCATTAACCACGGTGCTATGAAATTAAGTACCATCTCCATTTACCAATTATTTTTTAGAGTCCTGCTTCTGTTACTTTACAGTGAGTAAACTAGTTTTTTTAATCTGGTTTCATGTTTTCAAATATTCATATTAATATATCCTTTTATATTGTACCTTGCAGTTCTTTAAATACACAATTGACATTTTAAAACCCTGATTGTAGTGCTAAAACGGTTAATATTTAATCAGCTATTTTGATAATGAATTGTTTTCATTTATTTATCAAGCAAAACTGACAAACATTCACTGACTCCCACTCTTCAAATCTGAGGATTTACTATTTTTCTATCATTGTAAATTGAATATCTATGAATTTTGGACTGTTGGTCCGTCAAACAAAACCAGCAAGAAGTCATCTAGAAACTGTGATGTTCTTCACTCTTCTTAATACATTTTATAGTCTAAAGGATTATTTGTTTCCATAGATTATTTACCTCCTTGCCTTATGAAGTGAGAGTTTAGTCCAGAATAAAAATAACAAGCTGTGTTATATTAACAACACATTGTGTAAAGGTCAGTCAGTACATGTGGTGCTCTTCTGTTCCTCTGTTTGCTGCATGCTGAGGTGTTCCCTCCTCCCTTGTATAGAAGATGGTGTGTCATGGCGAGCACACCTACCTCTTTGCCCAGGCGATGATGTCCATCCTGTCTCAGGAGGAACAGGGCGGTTCAGCTGTTCGTAGGATCGGCCAGGAGGTGCAGAAGTCAGCACATGAGAGGTGACTCATGCGTGTCTCTTTTTCATCAGAATCTCGCCATGACATGCCCTGTACAACAAGGAATCCATTCAAATCGGCACGATGTTAATTCTGTGGTTGTGGTTTATATCACAGAGGTCACGATGCCAGTCAGATAACCCTCGCGCTCGGCACAGCAGCCGCCTACCCTCGAGCCTGCCAGGCGCTGGGTGCCATGTTGTCTAAAGGAGCCCTGAATCCTGCAGATATCACAGTTCTCTTTAAGATGTTCAGCAGCATGGACCCGCCTCCTGTGGAGCTGGTAAAGACGAAGCATCTTTGAGCCTGTTTCTATCAACTACATGCTTGTTAAGGTGCTGAAATATTAATCTTTCTCGTCTTTAGATCAGAGTGCCTGCCTTTCTGGACCTGTTCATGCAGTCACTGTTTAAGCCCGGATCAAAGATTAACCAAGACCATAAACACAAATACATCCACATCTTGGCCTATGCTGCCAGTGTGGTTGAAACGTGGAAAAAGGTACACAAAACGGGGATGAATTTGCTGATGTATTTGGGTGTTAGTAACGAGTTTAGAGTAGTTTGTTGTTAGTTCAACTAAATTCCATTAATGGCAGTTTTCAGTTATCGTTTGATTTGGATTAACTGGCTAAGCTAGTTAGTTGTAAACTACTTATTGCCTTACAGAATTCCCATGCTCTTGTGTTGCCTTTATACCCGCTGGGTTCACCTTCACAGCTGCTTCCTAACTCTCCTTTGAAACATTACACTTTTCTTTCTGTTCAACTTCAGAACAAGCGAGTCAACATCAACAAAGATGAGCTGAAGTCGACCTCCAAGGCCATAGAGACTGTGCACAACTTGTGCTGCAATGAGAACAAAGGAGCCACAGAGCTGGTGGCTGAACTCGGCACTTTGTACCAGTGCATCCGGTGAGTAGACGACCAAGATCTCATTCCTCAAAAGCCTGCAACTTGTTATTTATTTATTTATTTATTTGTTATTGATTTGAGTTTAACAGACACACCAACAACAGAAAAAAAGTATATGTACTGTACACACACACACACACATATATATATATATATATATATATATATATATATACACACACACACACACACAAAAAACATACAACAGAAAAAATCCCACCCAAAACGAACAGCAGACGCTGCATTGTCTTCAAACTAAGTTCAAAGTATGGGGGAAAAAAAAAGATATATATATCCAGTATATACTGGATACTACTCCAGTAGTGTGTGTGTGTATATATATATATATATATATATATATATATATATATATATATATATATATATATATATATATATATATATTTTACAGATTACACCAAACACAGTGAAGTCAGAGTCTCTGCAGGAAGGAATGCAGTGGTCTCCAAAATCGAAATTATGATTGAGGTCATAAGTCAGTTTCTCCAAAGGGAGAAGAGACGATATCTGTGACAACCACATTCCGACCGTTGGGACTTGCGGGGCAGACCACCTCAGCAAAATACATTTTTTAGCTAGAAATAAAAGAATTATCAACAGATATTTGGTGTCCGTGTCAAAAAGATTTTCCAAAATATTTGGTTTAACAGATAAAATGATGAGGATAATGCAAACTGTTTACCGATAACCTCCCATACCACAGAATGAACCTCTTTCACAACTTGTTATTTTAAGGGAGGGGGGTGTTCTATCTATTTGATGAGAAGCAGGTTTATACTGGTCACTGTGTTGAAGGTTGTAAAAGGCAAAACATGTATTAATGCAATTAAATTGGAACGTCAATACTGGGGTAAATAAATTATTAAATTGAAGTTTACATTGAAGCTCTAACCAGTTATACTGACCAGGAAATACAAGTTTGATCTAACTTTAATACTTCCATATCCAGGAGGATAATAGAGTGAAGACTTTTGTGATGATCATCCAGATTGTTGACATTGTCATTGACTATGGTCACTCATTGCTAGGGTCTGGCTGGGTATCATTTAAACATTTCAGATATTTTCTCAAAAAAGGAAGACTATGGATTCAGTGACAGCTTTTGGCACTTCATATATATGGTTTTCAATACCTATTTGTATGGACCCTTTTTAGTTGTATTCAAGAAGAATTGAGGTTCGATAGCCCGCCCTTCTCACGCTTGACTGATGTGTGTGTGTGTGTGTGTGTGTGTGTGTGTGTGTGTGTGTGTGTGTGTGTGTGTGTGTGTTTCAGGTTTCCAGTAGTTTCTATGGGGGTTTTGAAATGGGTGGACTGGACAGTGTCTGAGCCGCGGTACTTCCAGCTGCAGACAGACCACACCCCGGTACATTTAGCTTTACTGGATGAGGTAATACTCTTACTAGCAGATGAAACTTAACATTTTCATTTATTGTATTGTTGTTGTTATTGTTAAATTCAAACATGGATGCGTACTCCACACAGATCTGTACGTGTCACCAGCTGCTGCACCCGCAGGTCCTCCAGCTGCTCATCAAGCTTTTTGAGACGGAGCACTCTCAGCTGGACGTCATGGAGCAGGTCTGTTTGTGATACTCTGATTCTTCTTATTTCAGTATGTTGTAACTGTGCAACCTCTTAGCTGACTGTGTGTTGGCTTTATTCCCCCCCCTCAGCTAGAGTTGAAGAAGACTCTGCTGGACCGAATGGTTCATCTGCTGAGCCGTGGCTACGTCCTGCCTGTAGTTGGTTACATTCGCAAGTGTCTGGAGAAACTCAACACAGACATCTCCCTCATTAGATATTTTGTGACTGAGGTAAAAGCTGCTTCTGATCTCGATTAGTGGTAAAGAGAGAAAACGTGGGAAAGGAAGTGACCTCTGGTTTACTTTGAGTATTTTCCGCCATCACGGAAGTTCCAGGGGGTCTTAAACTATGTTTTATACATTTAAGGCACTAAAATGTTTTGATTTCAGGAGATACATTACCCACCCCTACCATGAATAATATATTGAGTGTATACATTTGAGAAAAATTAACTTAAAAACATCCTAACGTTAGCGAGCATTTAGCAGCTAAAGACTCTTTATATATTTTCTTCCGGAGACCAAAAACTGCTGGAAACAAAAGTGAATATTGGACTTAAATTAATCAGGTGGCCACAAACAACTCCAAATAAATGATAATAATGTGAATAAGCCAATACATTCGCCATATCAACTTAAAAGGAACGTAGATACGACAATGTAGATACGCTGCTCCCAAGTGGCCAAAAAAAGTAATTGCAGATTTAATGTGATCATAATTGAAAACGGGCCCGTTTTACTGTGGTTAATATCGATTACATAAACGGACCTTTAACGCCATCAGAAAACATTTGTTGTGTTTTGAAACAAACCTTAGAACAACCCAATTAAACTTGAATATTTGTCTTTAAATTTGTCAGTCCCTGCCCTGTCACTGCAAGCATCTCATGCTTATACATCCCTTAGTACATTTATGTGGATTTTTTTTATTTAGTATATTTTCTTTTATTGTCCATATTATTCATGTGGATTTGTTATTTTATCATCCTGTTTATGATGTATGTGTATGTTGTGTGTGATGTCTTTAAGCTACTGGGATCTTGAATTTCCCCTTGGGGATCAA
The DNA here is from genome assembly GCF_031162955.1 of Sander vitreus. Lineage (NCBI taxonomy): Eukaryota > Metazoa > Chordata > Actinopteri > Perciformes > Percidae > Sander > Sander vitreus. Next base: position 11,669,484 of record NC_135858.1, on the reverse strand, counting down.
TAAAGTATCTATCTATCTATCTATCTATCTATCTATCTATAGGTGCTGGATGTGATCGCGCCTCCCTACACATCTGACTTTGTTCAGCTCTTCCTGCCCATCCTCGAGAACGACAGCATCGCCGGAACGATCCGCACAGAGGGAGAACATGACCCTGTTGCAGAGTTCATTGGTAAGTGACGTGCTAACATTTCTAAGTCCATACACTCAGTAGAATTTGCAGTATCCTGATGAAGTCAGTGCTTCCATGTTCAACAAACAAGAGCTTTGCAAGTACTCCAAAAATAAGTAGTTTTCATGCATGAAAAGTGAAACTAGAACGCAAAATAACATTTACAGGTGTGTGTTTAAATTTGTAAACTTCCTCTTGAAGCACAAGACTGTAGGTAATTTCCCCCTGTTTTTCAGCTCATTGCAAGTCAAACTTCATCATGATAAACTGATGCCGAGAGGACACTGAAAATGTTCTCGGAAGACCTGACCTGATCTGTTCTCTCCCTGCTTGATGTTGAAGCACATAGCTTGGATACGGACTGTTCAGTTTGACCAAGTGAACGATTCGTTTCTATTGAAGCAACAAAAAGACAAATGTCATTGAGCTGTACAGTAATAGGACAGTAAAAAAGACAGACTGGTTTGAAGGAGAAGCCTCTGAAGATCCAGCTCAGCATTTTCTTTTTCACCTGTATATTTTCTATATTTTATGTTGATTCAAGCCGTTTTAAAAATAAACACTTACATATGAACTTTCTTGCATTTGTTTAATCAAATCAACAATTATCAAAATCATGTCAGTTTGTAAACAGGTTTAAAAACTATTTCCCCATTATGGATGAAGACTTCATACATTATGGGAACAGATGAAGTCTCTTGATATTCATTTTCTCTTTCAAGTGCAGACAGTTTAAATTAACATCTATCTTATCTGATGTCAGTGACATTGATAAAGATCTAAAACCCCACAGAATGTACAGATCGGCATCAGACGTGTTTTCTGCATAGCACAGAGCTATTTAGTTGAATTTTGACAGCATCGCAAACCGTTGACACGTTTGATGCCTACAGACGAAGTGATCGATACTTAAAGGACAGATTTCGCGTGGAGCATCACTTTTAGGTGGTGTGTTTATTGGCACAGTTTAAAACAACAAAATTGCAATTTTTCCAGAATTTCTGATGTGTACATTGCCAAGTGTAAAAAAGAAAAAGAAAAAAAAATACAATTACATAAATCTGTTGACTGCCAGTGCATGTAAGGCACACTTTAAAGTAGATTTTAGTTTCAATTTTTCTATCAGGGTGTAGTGTAATGTTGTCAATACATTACCACCACACACTAAAAACATTCAGTGTCGCAGCATTTCAGGACAAATTGTAAGCACTGTGTTCTTTGGCTGAGTCAGTCTGCATGGAAAAATCTAAAACTATGAAAGCTGTCAATGTCCTCTTGATAATGTAAACTGAAGAATTTGTTGCATCTTTTCAGTGTGTTGATAATGGCGATTCAGCATGCAATGCTTGAAATTTGCAGAAATGAGTTGTACTCGTGTTTCACTCCTCCCACTCAATTTATATGTTAAACAGCCTTTTCACTGTGGTAAAAATCAGATACTCCGCAATGATTCAAGCAGGTCTGATATCCAGCTGGAAGACCTTGGGACTGAGAGTTGGACACCCTGATTTAAAAGTGTAAAAAACAGATCTCTAAGAAAAATCTGAACTTATTCCCATTTCAATATTTTACAAATAAAAAGTTTCCCTTTGCCCAACACAGGAAGACATAAGTGGATGTACAGTGACGACACTGTGGGTGCTGGTCTCCTCTACAGGTAGGCTTTGGGGACAACTGGGTCTCCGTACATGCAGTCCTCCTCCAACGCCAGGTTGTATTTGCTTCCACTTCCCCCCTTGTAAGCACTGGTCACGATCCTGAGCCAGCCCTTCTCACCCTGTGGAGGGGGGGGGGATAAATCATTAATTATTTTGATTATCGTAATCATTTTTCAAGCCAAACATTCCCTAGTTCCAGCTTTTCAATTGTGACGATTTGCTGGTTTTCTTTGTCTTATGTGATAGTAAGTTAAATAACTTTGGCTTTTGGACTGTTGGTTAAACAACAAGCAATTTGAAGACGCCACTTTTGACTTAGGGAAATTGTGATTGGCATTCTTCATAATTTTCTGACATTTTATAAACACCAATCAGAATTATGTCAGATAATTGAATGCTACGACAGGGTCGCTTATGTTGCCACTCTCAGTCAAATCTAATTAAACCACACATCCACACAGTCCTGTTGAAGCAGAGTATCTAACTTTTTGTCCGTTAATCTCTCTCTCCAAGGTAGAGTAATATCTAGGATATTTTTTCTTGAATTTTTAGCGTGCTTTTTAGTGACATTTTTGTAAAACAGAATGAAAATGACTCGTACGCCTCGCTGCAAGTCGTCTGTCAGAAAGCAGACCGTAGATCTGACAACCGTTCCTACTTTGACTGTGTGATTTTCGTTGTTTGTGAAAGACTTACCCATGGCTCTCCCCAGGAGTTGCGTACAATCCAGTATTCAACACCGTCCTCCACTCCCCATCCTGCCACTGACACAATGTGGTTGATGAAAGCCTCCTCCTGATATTCAGAGTAGAGACCTCCGGTGTAGGCATCCAGCGTGTCTGTGGCCATAATCCCACAGCTAAAGAAGAAAAAAACAAAAAAAACACCACATATTACTTCCATTGGGTGAAAGTGAAACAATGACAGAAATCCGATAGTGTAGAGCTGCTCTGGAATAATGACGTGGATATACAAAACTAGGGCTGCACAATGTTAGGAAAATATCTAATTGCGATGATTTTGACTGATATTGTGATTGTGACATGATTCACGATATTGGAGGGAATGATCATTTTTGTATCATCATTTTCATTAAAGGGTGAAGTGTGTTTTTTTTTTTTTTTTTTTTCGAGGATCTGTACCAAACAAAGATTTTTTTCTTTAGTCTGTAGGATAGGATTTGTAGGCCGGGACATCTCTATAACACCACAATACTTTATTTTAGAATGGTTTGACACATGTTTTGCCTTTAACAAATATTGCGCCCCCCTTCAATTTGGATATTGCACTAGTTCATATTGCGATTTTGATAAAATTGTGATTAATTGTGCAGCCCTATACAAAACTCCAATGTTCCGCAGCAGTTAAAAAAATAAGTAACAGAGCAAGTTGTCTACTGCAAACCTGATTGGCCCTTTAGCATAGATCTCTGCCATCATCTTCTCCCTCCCGCTGACAGCTCCATAATCGTCCACTTTCCACAGGGTGTAGTTCTTCACAATATTGCACACTCCAAAGGTGGTGCAGGTGCCACATTCATTGAAGGGTTTGCACTCTTTAGAGAGGGACACAGAACAGGTTACAGCTCAGACTCAGACATGGTAAGTGTTGTAACCATTACTTTGTGCACACTGAAGGACACTTACTCTGGTCTTTAGCCTGGTAGTTGTTGCACGTCTCATCTGGGATCCCGTGTTTGTTAGCGTATTCCCAAACGCCAGAGTGATCGCCTCCATGGCAACTTCCGGCATCGCCACAGTCGATCACATTCTGGACAGAGAGATAGGCAGATGGCCACGCTCCATTCCGCTTAATGTTGATACGATCTGGTGAGTGAGCAAACACAGACCAGTTCCTGGTAATCACTTCTGTTGAAAGGGGAAGTGGAACTCCCATTCTCTATTAAAATGTGTCTGAACAGTCATGTGAGGACCTGCTGTTCTACACTGCCACCAAACCACAATGATTCAGCATGTTTTAAAGTCCCCGATAGGAAAGCTATAATGGTTCATACCTGCCATGGCGCTGGTGCTGCCATGGGCCCAGCAGGAGCCACAGTACTGGGGAATGTGCTGGTTGCGGGTCGTGCTCACAAAGTTGGTGCCATTAATGTTCCTCCAGTCCCATGATTTGGGCAGTTCAGAAATATTTAAATACTCATGAGGACGAGGAGCGGTCCTGTGGACAGACAGGTGATTAGATACATTAGTTCTGCAGGCTGCAAAAATACCTTTGTTCTGGAATCATCAAAATATTGGCATTTAGGCTTTAAAAAAGGACGTAAACAGTTCAATTATCAAAATAGGTGCAGATACATTTTCTGTCAACCCACTAATCAATAAATGGGTAGATAGATTTTTATTGATTAACACTTGACTTCAAGGTATCTACATAAGAGTGACATTGACACTGTCATGACACATGAATGAAGATTAATTTATCTTGAAAACTTTAAATAATGTAAAGGAACTTTATATTCTTAACCATATGACATACTCTATGTACAGCACTAAAGGCTTTAAACAATATTTACATAATGCTGGGAGGTAAACTGCACGCAAAAAACTAAATCTAAATGTGAAATATTGTGATGTTTATCTTTTTAAGATGTCTATAGTTTTTTTAATGAGTCTTTCAGGGTTGATAGCTGAGCTGTAACTTCCTCAACCTGTGACTCACTAAACCTCGTGAATTCTAGATAGTGATGACAAGGACATTTTGAAACCTAAAAACCTAAATATTTCTGTTTAGTTTAGTTTTGTTTTACTGCAAGTCTGTACTAGTTTCTGTACTCGGAAAACAAGACTGGCATTAAACCGAAAACTCCCTACTTGATACTTTCTGACTGTTTTGTGTTTGTTTTCCCTACACCCAAGTTAGCTATATTGTAACGTTATGACATACTGTTATATAAAGGCATATTCGTCACATTTGAGTGTAAATGTAACTTGCCTTGGAGACATACACAGACAAGGCTGTGTCCGAAGTTATTTACTCATTCACTAATACTCAGTAAAGCGATTTCGGACACAGCCAGTTAACAACATTATCTCAGCAAGAAGCTAACTAACGGCTGTGTGTAGCTAACGTTAGATAACAAAGTTTTTTTTCCCGCATATTTTTCCCCGATTCTTTGTAATTATTAATATCAGAAAGATTTGTTGAACTTACTGCAGTCCAAAGTCGTTTCTCCTCGGTGTGCGGACATAGCACGGCTGCTTCTGGTTGAAAAACACTCCGGCGCTCACACCGGACAGCAGGACTGAAAACAGAACAACTGAAACTATCCCAGCCATCTTTAACACACCGAGCAGACTCAGGAGGCTGGTGGCGTTAGCAGGGACAGCCGAAAAACTGACGTTTGTCTGCGGGTAAACAGTGTTGATAAACCGGTGCTGAGACTACAGTCATATGACCAATACGTCACATCACGTTATCTTAATACATCCATGACATCACAGCCCACATGTTTTACAAGGGAGTCACAAGACTTTAATCTCAATACTTCTAAAAGATTTCAAATTAATAGAGGGGTCAGGCAGGGGTGCCCTTCTTATTTATTTTGGTCACCGAATTATTGTCGAATCTCAATATTTGGTAAGGAGTTAAAAATTCCCCAACTTTTTAAAAGACAAGAACCAGTTATGTAACTATATTCGCTTGATAGACCAATTTTCCAAGGCTTCAGGTTTAAGATTGAATATGTCCAAATGTGAAATCTTATCTCTACATGGTTGTGATGATTGTGTAATTGGAAATATCCCAATTAAGGAATCTGTTAAGTATCTAGGCATATTTATAACTAGAAATCTTATTGCTTGACAACATCTACATTTTTCAAGTAGACTAAAGAAAACAAAAAATATTTTTAATTTTGGGCAGAGTTCTCCTCTCTAAAGCAGAGGGCCTATCTCGTTTTGTGTATCCATCTTTATCCTTATTTGTAAAAGATTCAACAACCACTGAAGTAAATCGAATTTTTCTGAATTTTATTTGGAAAAATAAGTCACACAGACTAAAGAAAAACGTACTTTCCAGTAGTAAAGCAGAAGGAGGTCTTGAAGTCCTAGATTTCAGTGACACTGTGAACACCTTTAAAGTTAATTGGTTAAAAAGATGTTTTAAAAACCCTGAGTCAATTTGGTATTTTATCCCAAATTACATTTTTAACAAAACTGGAGGTCTTTCCTTTATTTTAAAATGTAATTTTCTGCCAAATAAATTGCCAATTAAATTATCAAAATTCCATCAACAAGCCCTTTTAGCTTGGAAGCTAGCCTTTGTCCACAATTTTTCACCACACAAGACTTTCCTCTGGAACAATTGTAACATAGTCATTAGGAACAAATCCTTATTTTTTTCCGAATTGGTTCCAAAGAGATTTAAATCACATTCTTAATCTTTTCGATGAATCTGGTGATATGCTATCCTGTGAACAGTTTATGAATGTACACAGTTTTCCAATTCCTTTCAGAGAATTTAATTCTTTAACTCGTACAATCCCAAATGGTTTAATTCTACTTATAAAAAATTGCTTAACCTATGATGCACACGTTATATCACTGCCTTTACTATCATTGGATGGAATTGAAGTAACGCACACAAAGTGTAATAATAAGCATATTCGCCAAATCTTTCAGAGAAAGAATGCAGTTGTGCCAAGGGGCAAGTTTGTGTGGAGATCCAACATTGAGAAGATGAATTGGAGAAAGGCTTGGCTTCTACCGTATAAGTACTGTGTTTCTAACAAAGCTAAGGAAGTACACCTCAACATTTTACATAACATGTACCCTACTAATCACCTTGTTGCTAGATTTACCGACATTGACTCTTCCTGTACATTTTGTAAACAGAATATTGAAACAATATCTCACCTTTTTTTGGATTGTGAAATTTCCAAAAGATTTTGGACAGATTTGGAGTCTTACTTTTTTGAACCCACCAACTTTATCTACTCCTTTAATCTTAAAGATAGCATCTGTTTCTACGATAATTCAGGTAATGGTGCTCTTGAATATCTAATTCATTTTGTTATTCTGTATGCCAAATTCTATATTCACAAGCAGAAATTTTCTAACTCATCTCCTAATTTTGTACCTTTTCTCATAGAATTTAAATCTCTACTGAAGTCACTTAGATCGTTGGATAACAAAAAAAAGTATCAAAATTGTGGAAATTGTAGAGCTTTTTTTCCCTGAAACCTGGATTATTTTCTGAAATATTGTGATTTCATTCTTGTAATAGCCTGTTATCACATTATTTTTCTCAAAATATCACAACTCCTCCAAATCTCAGAGAGCACAGATGAGATATATTTTGAATGTGCACAAAGTTTTGAACATGAGTAGAAATATTGCTCAAACACATCTGAAATATTACAGTCCAGGGGTTTATTAATTCTTTAAAATGAATTCATGTAGCCTATCACTGAGGTGAATAATTGTCATATGCACATTAAAGGAGGTTAATTCCCCAACAAAAGACGCAAAAGAGGAGGGAGGAGTAAATGATAGGCGACGTGTGTGGTGACTCAGATATAATGAGAAAAGTTGATCCAAAGGAGAATAAATAGATGAAAGCAATACAGATTTCCCGAGAGCCTTACTGCAATATATTCCATTATGTTTTATATTTGGATTGTAATCTATGTTTCCCTTTACATAAAGAGATTTCCAGCATAAATTGATTCAGAAAAATGTAGAAATAGGTGCATAAAAATTCACCTGAATGCAGGAAATGAAGTGTTTAATGTTCAAAATGTTCAGGGGGAGGACCCCCAGACCCCCCCATCATAAGTCACCATGCACACAAATCTGGAAACAAAACACTGGCCTTTGGGTTGCCAGACCAGTTATGATTAGACCAAATGTTGATGCCATCTAACTTACATGCAAGTAAAATATACATACATTGGTACCAAAGGGCTAGAGCCGGCCCTGTGCAACAAATAATAGTGTTAAAAAAAAACAACCTGTGATTTCTGTATGATATATTTTGCCAATATAATTAAATTATTATTTCCAAACACTGTTTTCTTTCCCCAGTTGGAGACCAAACTTTATATTAGGAAGTCACACGTCCAGGTGGTGCACCATACTATGTGGTGGACACAGAAAAATAATCCTCCATGTAAAGATGAATAAAATATACTTGGGTTTGAACTCAAATGTTGGGAATTAATATAATCCATTGTGGCATCCACCACAGTTGATAAATGCCCAGTTTATTTTTTCCACAACACATCTGAAGTTTATTGGCACAAAGGCAAAACTCTTATTCTGACGTTATTTACCACCCAATCCCTTCATCCCATTAAAAAAGGTGACCAAAATAACAAAATGTGAAAATAGACGCACAATCTAATGTAATGCAAAATATAGTAAGTTTATTGTAAACCCACTGAGATTGCAGTGTTAGCAGCTTGAGTTGTTACCATTCAGTATCATTAACTGCTGTCCTTATCATTGTGTTCATACCTGTTCTTTAGTGATTATAGCCCTTAACTGTAAAATCTTAAACTGTCTTAAAACCCCATAATGGTCATCATGTATAAGTGCCTGTAATAAAGCTCTTAGAATTGGCGTATTATTTAAGGTTGATGCTAACTGGATGTTTTGGGATCTAAACAACTTTAACTAATGGCAGAGATTGATGTTTACTGGTTGTGTAAAACTTCAGCAGAACTGTGTCAGCAAAAGAATGACTGAAGTTGATTTTATGCGGGATAAAGCTTGTGAGTTGGAGAGTGCAAGTTAATTATTGACTGAGGAAACAGACAAAAACATATCTGAACTCAAGGTCCACTTAATAGCTTTTTGATGAGCTTTTAACCACATCTCTCAGCGGATGGAGTTCTCCAAAAAAGCTAGTATTCGGACCTTGACTTAAGATATTTTTTGTGTTTTGGAGTGTTTTACTTCACATATACATCAGAGGTCAGATGGCACTGCCTTTATTGAAGGGTGGAAAAACATACTTGCATTGGAATCGGTGTAATATTTGATCTTACAGTTAACATCTTGTATGCATATTTTGTGCTGACAAAGCATGTCAATGACTCATCTGACACCATTGTGAAACTGTTAAAAACTGCAGTAAGCACTCACTCCTCAGTTTTGTCCAGAGATCACACAATCCAACTATACACAGGGTGAATACAAAGTGCAGTGGTTACCAAAAAAGAAAACTCGAGCTTTTACTGATCCAGTATTTTTCACAAAGTCAACATGTATGCTACAATCCTTGATTAGCATTAAAGTATTAATGGACAACAACCTGCTGATGAGGTGGATATTTAAAAACGAGGTTTGTTTTTAAGAGGTAAAACTGTCATTAACTGTAAAATATGAACATTTACAAAGAATTGCTGCTGAAAAAAAAAAAAAAGGGTTGATTAATCTGTCATGAAGATAAACCTGCTTTTTTCAGATTTTTATAATCAATGCTTCTTCATCAAGAGGTATTGAAAAATGGAGAAGCTATGGAGATGATCAGTGCACAGGGCTGGGTACTGAAATAACCGCGTACAAAGTAGTTTCGAAACTTCTCCAGTCAAAAAGATACCCAATACTTTTTGTACCCAGATGTAGAAAGAAAAAAAAAAAAAAAGACTATTTGTATAGTTGGGTGGTAACACAACTAAATGCTTCCATTCACATGATGGGTATTAAATGAAGTAGAAAAAAAAAAAAAAAGGTATCAAATGAAGTACTCCATTGGTATCGTAAATTTCTATACAATACCCAGCCCCATCAGTGCAGTCATGAGGATAAGGAGCACCTACGTTTTTTCATATATAACACACCTGATTTATTGATGATTAACCATTTTATTCAGTGACATTTAATCAAACACAGGAAGTTGAATCACAGTTTAAAATGTTTTAACTCTAACTGGATGAGCACTTTCTTCAATAGTTTGGGTGTGTGGTGGCAGCGGAGCAGTCAGGGTTGGGGAGTAAATCGCTGTGTGTTCTACACCAGTCTTCGTCTCTTGCAGTCTCGCTCCATGTGGTCTTCAGACACGTTGGTGGCGGCACCCAGAGGAGACACTTGGTTTAGCATGGAGTCTTCTGATGCCTGACCAAACAGGGCCATTAGCAAAGCAACGCCAAATCCTGTGGCCCGCTCCCCCTGCAGACAAAATATGAGACAAAAAACATGGGTCAGATTCCAGCGTCATGACAGTAAACTTACCCTGCAGTTATCCTTTTTTCCCCACTACCCGTAAAGTGCTTTGTCATTCAGAGTTAATGTGACTGAAACATGAGACCTTCCCCAATTCTCCATAAATGTTACTACAGTGAAGATCTTAAATCATTTGAGACAAAACAATGCACTGGTGAGAAGAACAAATATACACTGCAGGCTTCAGTACATTATAAGTGATTATGAGCCCTGCTTTTTTATGAGCTGAACCACAAGACAGCGACAGAGCAACAGCTTTTAAATAGGGCTGTCAGCATTAATGCGTTAATCGTGATGCGATTAAGGGCCGAGCATAACGCGTTCATTTTTTTTAAATCGCATGCTGGTATTTATTAATTTATTTTACACGTCACTCGGCTTGGCGTCGTGCCTAACAGGCTACTATTTTGACCCTTTGCAGCACCGTTACTTATCAAGCTGCCACTTCCTCGTAACACATCCTGCTGCTGCAGGCATGATGGAGAAAGACAGCAGCAATAACTCTGAATGGAGCTTTTTATTTTCCAAAACTCCCGGACGGCTCAGTAGACAAGTCTAAAGCCATATGCACATTGTGTAAAGCCGAATTAAAATATCACCGAAGCACGTCAAGCTTGAGCTACCACCTACGGAGCTAAGCATATAGTTCAGTTAACGTGATGCTACCCGCTAGCATGCTACCCACTCAGGCAAAGCACTATTTTGGAGAGTGCTACTTGCCGACCTGTGGATGAAACCAACTCCCAAAAAAATACTACAGCTCTTGCGAAACGGGTGGCAACTAACTGCAGACCTGTCAGCATCGTAGAGGACTCGGGTCTTAAAGATGTACTACGGTTGGCATGTTCTGACCTGTCTCATTGCTGTCGAGGGAGACAGCAGTTTCACGCATACACAGCCACATGACACGGAGAAAGCAGCCACAGTGGAACTGCTGCAAGGTGCTGCAAACGCTGTCTCATTAACCGGTGATCACTGGACGTCAGTGAGTAATCACCATTATTTAGGAGTTACTAAACACTATATTGACTCTGGTAAGGATAGGGATTTTTAGTTTTTTAGTTAGGTACTTGGAGGAATTGTGCAATAATGACAGATTCACACATTTTTCTTTTGTTTACACAGTAAATAAATAATTACAAATCTTAAAATCAAGGTCATAAAGTAACTTTCTATGCGTTCATTTGATTCCCAATCAAGATACACTGGTAAGAATTGCTTTCGATTGTTAATATGTACTTAAAAACTGTTCTGAAATACAAAATAGAATTTTAATCATGTGATAAAATACGCGATTAACTATAGAAATTCAGCGATTAAAATTTTTTTTAAACGTTTGACAGCCCTAATTTTAAATAATCTTTTTTATATGAAAAGCTGGCACAACCCTGACTCACCTGCAGGAAAGTCATAAAAAAGGAGTTTGAATTAAAAGAATACATAATGAGCAGGTGTAATAGAGTACCAGACACGACCAGTAAGATCAGCTGCTGTTGCTTCCTTCAAAAGCAGTGACTTGTTTCATAATGGACTAGGAAAGTAGCAGCAGAAATAAAACTTGGTGTTGGAAGTGGATTTTTTTTGGCTGGACATGGACACCATAACAAACGTCAAGACTGATAATCAGGTAATGTATATGGACATTCAGGTAAAACTTTTGAATACTTTTTTTCCACAAGCAGGTACTGTGTCCCACATCACTTACATTGAAAGTGCATTGGAAAGGGAACTTTTAATGTCAAATATAAAACCGAGAAATGCTTACAGAAGAAAAACCTGTTCAGTGTTCATGTTGGCACCTGACTATTCTTTTCAGAAAGAACTGAAAAAAAATGTGGACCTGAGGACATGTTAGGCTTCATAGTGGAGTTGTTTCCAAATGCATTACACATTCTGCTGACACTTCTTTAAGGTTACTGAGTCTCTTGTAATAGTTAATACAGTCCTTAAGTTGTATTAACTAAGCACAAGAACATTATATAGCTAATATTGCCTATGGACATGCAAGAATTCATATGCAGAGATATAAATAACTTTGTAGTACCATTATATTTACATTACTTTGTGGTGAAAAATATTAGACCAGTCATTGGTTGGAGGTTTTACATCAGAAGTTGGGTTTATGTGATCCTGTAGAGGGCTATGTGCACACGTGTCTTTGTCAACTAAAACCAAGATTAAAAACTGCACAGAATACCAGCAGCTCAAGTGAAACATGGTCTGAACAAGTAGAATTCCTAATTCCAAAGTTGCACTGCAACATGTAATTTGTAATGACACACTCTTGCTCTGCTCCTCTGCACAATTCAGCTTAAGGAATGTCTTGTCAAGCCAGTTGCAGGCAGCAGAAAACATGCATGGACCCAATAAAACTTTCACTTCACTAAGTTATGATCATCACCTGATTTGCTCCAAGATAATAAAAAAAATAAAAAATAAAAATCAGAGCGTTAACTGATTGCACGATATGAGTCAGCACACCAAAGCCCCAATTACTCACAGCATGGACAGGAGAGGCGATATCAATGTGGACCCAGACACCAGGCCAATCAAAGCCCAAGTGGGAACCAATGAAGAGGCCGGCACAGGAGCTCTGGGCGTTCTCCCGGTCCTGTCAAAACAAGAAGAAAAAAAATGACAATCATCAGCAACTCCCCAAAAATAAATTATAACTTCAGTCATCAAACAAATATGTATACTTCAATATACTTGGTAATATATCTACACTACTGTATGTTACTGGTTTTCAAGTGCTGGCTCACAGGCAATACTGTTGTCACCAAAACAAAATAGAGTGCCCATACCAGCCATTTATATGCAGATTTACTGTAAATCAAAATCTAAACTTTAGCAATTCACACAACCTCATCTACCACCTGTATATAGCCAAAGGGAGCTACTATATCCTACTATATGTAGCTACACTGAACCATGTTTTTCCAAAGAACTGTCCAGGTTCCAACATGGCTCTGATGGGAACGTAGAAAAACGCATTGGTTGTTCTCGGCTTTAAAATTGGACCAACCAAGTACCATTTAACAGTACGTACTTTGTGAGGGCAGCTGCAGTACATACTAAAAGTAAAAAGAAAAAGTTTGCGATTTGGAACACAGCACAAGTGTCAGTGAAGCCTTTTTTTTTGTACATTTGCAAGTAAACAATAAAAACATGTTTGTCCTTTAAACTGTCAATCAGCCAGATTTCTGTGCCCTTTGTCACATCATTTTGTTAAGGCATTTGGTGGTGATGAACTTGTAGTTTGTCACTTACTGCCACAGAGTTTTTCATGTCAGCCATGGCAGAGGTGAACTCGCTGAAGTGCAGCTCGGGGCAGTAGACCAGAGGGTGAGCGAGATCTCCGCTGCTGCGGCCGGCGCGCACACATGCAACCTCCCATTGCTCACTGTTGGTCATCACGGCTGCGTGGAACTTCCCTGTGGAGATCCCCTGGACAACAGAAACAGGAAAAACAAAGGTTTTAGATACAAAGACAATACCTGTTAGAAGGCTGAATACACTGTTGGTTTTGGTCTCGTCAGGGGCTGTGTTAATAAAAATAAAATAGTGAAATCCTGGTTTTGAGTCTATATCAATTGAGTTGTCCAATAGATGTTTAAAAAAAAAGGCTCCAGTTCATACTTGCTGTGGAAAGTGTAACAACACTCTGTAAGCAGCTGTCACCCACCTGTGCCCCAGTCAGTGTGGCCATGTCCAGAATAATATCAGCTGACAGGTCTTTGCTGGCGTACACCACTCCATCAGCCAGCACCAGCCTTCCCTCTGCATCAGTGTTATTGATCTCCACTGTCCTTGAGGATTAAACACACAAATGACAGATGCATTTTTTTAATACCAAAGCCTCCATTCATTCCTGTTAATTTAGCTTGTAAAATAATATCAGTCCCGTCTTGTGGGCAATCATACCGTGATGCCACAGACAAATCCAATCAAGTAATTTGACACATTATTATTAAAAAGAGTCTCACTTTCCAGAGTAGAGAGTGTGGATATCATCAGGTCGTGTGGCTGTGGGTCCAACTGCATTCTCTGCAAGGCAGAACACTGCATGGAGGTTGTCCTTAAAGCCCTGTAGCAAACAGAGGAGAGAGTTTGATTAAAACAACTGCTGCAGAGAAACAAAAAGGAGACTAGAACAGCTGTGACAGCTGCTGAGGGATAATCCAAAAGCTCACTTGTTTAATAGTAGCTCTGAAAGCTCCCAAAATTGCAGCAGCTCCACCACAGTCTCTCTTCATGCCTGGCATTGTAGTCTAGGAAAAAAAAAAAAACAACATTTGATGAAATGTGATTTCATCACTGATGTCACTCTAATGATGTACCTCTAGTACGCATTGACCAGGACAATGACCCAGCAGTCCATATAGTCACAGTCAGAAAACTTTTAGCTGGTTGGTAAAACGTGTCCCTGCTAAATAAGTGACCTCTACCTTTCTATTTGTATAGGACACTACATAAACTGATGCATGCAACAGAAATTACATGTTATTGGGTTACTGCACGTTCAAGGCGGCATTCTGAAAAGGGTTTCAGTGAATGGGCCACACACACATATTACAAGTGTTAGCCATGTTGTGGTTTTGCTGGTGAACATGGATAATGTTGTGCAGTTTTAAGCTGTAAAATGAATTCAGTCCACAGAATCACAATGAACATCAAATAAAAAGGGTACAACAACTAATTTGGGAGCACACGATGCTTTGCACTTTTGTCTGTTTGATTGCAGCAGACTACATTACAGATAAATAAAGTTTACAGCTTAATAAAAATAATACACCATGAAAATAATACACCGTGATTTAGTGACTAAATGCACCGTGCAAGTAGTAAGTATGATTGTGCTTTACTACTTGATAAACAAGTTACAAATTTAGATTTCTTCTGAATTCCGTATCTAAGTTAAAGCACCATTCACAAGCAATTTTCACATATTTGCAGACAAAATCAGTTGCAGAGCTGTTCCCAGGACATTAGCATTAACAAAAACTGATTATTTTTTTCCCCTTGATGCACAATAGTTACTATCACTTCTCCATAGGAAAAATAGGCATACTTTTCCCTTGATGCTGAGTCCACCAGTGTCATACACGATGCCCTTTCCCACCCATGCAATGGTTTGGGTTGCACCCTCTGGGGTGTGGCTCAGGACTGCTAATGCAGGAGGATGCTCTGCCGCCCTACCAACTCCATAAATGCCTGACAGGGTAGAAAGAAAACATAAATAATTACCAATGATCAATCTGAGGATTTGTCATCTCTTGAATGAGGACAGACATACATGTTTATCGCTCTATAAAAAGGCCTGTGGTTTCCCCAAATTTGAACTGTTATTTTTTTTTTTCAAGGAAGAGTTCAATATTAAGGATGAAGTTATACGGTCTTTAACAAAGATGTCGAGGTAAAGTGAAATGAAATTACAATGCGTTAGGATGGGAAAGATTTTTATGATCATTATCTCCGCCAGGCATGAAAAAAAGTTTTGAACCGGAGCATCTGCAGATTAGTTCCACCGGATATGTTATGATGCCTTAAGTTAGGCACGATACGAGATCCCTGTTATTGTTATCTTCTCCACCATCTTGACTGTAATGGAAGCCAGTAGGAACAACTTTTGTTTAAGAGGGCAGACGGAGACATTCCTGGTGGAAATCTGCTCTGCGAGTGCACTTTACAAGTTACACTTTGTATTAATTAGTGAAGAATGATTTCCAGAATAACATGTGGTAAGTAAATATGTGGATCTAGCTACGAAATATGGAGTCTTTATGTTAATAGTTGCACAACTGAAACTCCTCACTGGAAAATCCACATTTTGATCAACAGAGCTAAATTGGCTTTAATGCATCCTCCTCTTTTGTTTTTCAGCAAAAAAAAGGTAATTACCGTAACTAAATCATTCGGACGGAGAATTGTCATAATGTAAGCTAATCACAGACATAAAGAGACATCTACAGACACAGTACCTCCAAATCCTCTTTGTTTCAGCTCCTCTCCGCGAATGATAACTGGAGTTATTCCAAGTTCAGTTCCCACAGCCTTGATCTCCTGAAACGGAAATTACTGTCTGTGACGGAGGGCTGCAGCAAAATAATTAGAACCATGCTCCTGTAGTAGACTCAACAACATGTACAATAGACAGTTTCACTTACATCTAAGAAGTGATCTGTATTCATCTCATTGCATGGTGTGTCCACAATCCGAGCTGCCATCCGCACTCCATGAGCAGCGTTGGAGAGACACTGAACAGAAGAAAAGCCTTCAGCTATGGCAGACTGTAGTTAACATGAACCACAGCGGTACAAAAACATGCATTTCTAAGTACTGCCTTAAAGGTGCTGTAGGTAGGATTGTGAAGATCCAGGACTTAGCCAAAACATTTGAACATCGACAACTTCTTAGTCCCTCCCCCCTTTTCTGCTAAAGCCCAAAACTGTCTCCTAAGCCCCTCCCCCCACAAAGGAGAATGAATGCGTGTGTGTGTGAGCAGTGATTGACACGCAGTTAGACAATTTTTTCAATGACCTGCTTCATGTAGTTCTACTGGAACATAGGGTCAGTTTCAGCAAATATGACAGAAAGTTAGTTTAATAAGTCTTACCTACTGCACCTTTAAAAAGGCCCTGAAAAATTGTGTTCAAAAAAGGAACATTTGTGGCCGGTTAGCTCAGTTGGAAGAGCAGATATGTAGAGGTTTATTGCTCGACGCAGAAGGTCCAGGGTTCGAGTCCGACCTGCGACGGTTTCCTAATGTCTTCCCTCTCTCTCCCCTTTCATGTCTGAGTTGTCCTTTCATTAAAAGGCAGAAATGCCCATAAAAATAATCTTGAAAAAAAAAAAAGGGAACATTAAGAGCAAAGAAATAACAATGCAGTACCTCAAGTTCTGCAGCATCCACACAACTGCTCTCTTGCCCGATGATCACAAATTCCACAGTGACGTGTTTCTTCTCAGCCCTGCGTGACGATGTGGAGCGGCGAGAGAAGATGGGGAAGGCCCTGGCAATGGCACAGGAGGACGCAAACACATCTGAATGCTCACACACCATCTGGAGAGGAAAGAAAGACTTATATAAGCCACTTGGTCACAGAGATTTAAGTGCCATAGGACTTTCAGAGGGAGTCATAGAAGGATGGTAGCCCTGTTGAAACAGCAGATCTGGTCTGTAGCTTATAGTGCACCATGACCTCCTGAAGGAAGTGAGAAAAGGAAAGGAAATTCACGCCACATCCATGAACTTTTATGTTACAGGCAAGAACAAATACAATCGTTAAGATGCTGACCACAATGCAGCGGTTGTTCCCTCCAGGCAGACAGGAACGGACCAGACGGGACACAAAGTGGGCAGAAGACTGGCTGTTGTGCCTGCTGACCCGTGAAGGAATGGCAGCCACCGCAGCATGGTTGAGGTACAGAGGGCAGCTGTCCGTAGGGTTTGGGTTCAAAGCACCGAGAGCCGCCTGCCAGATCTGAGAAAACATGAGACAAAACTGACATTTCAGATTCACTATGGAGACAGTATGACAGAAACAATTGGCAGATTAATTGATCCAATTGACAGAAAATGAATCAGCAACTATTTTGGTCACTGATAATTTATCAAGCAAAACTGGCTAACATTACCCGGTTACAACTTCTCAAATGTGTAGATTTGCTGCTTTTTTTTTTTGTCTTATGAGATAGTAAGCTGAATATCTTTGGGCTTTGGACTGTTGGTCAGACAATACAAGCAAGTTGAAGTTGTCACCTTGGAATTGGAAAATTGTGTCGGGCATTTTTTTAAACCAATTTTGTAGACTAAACAACATTATCAATCATAGTAGACTCCACAGCCATTTGCATATTTGAAGGTCACTTGTTGAGAAGTAGTCTACTCCACTGGCATCCAGGACTATTTCTCCAGATATTACTATTTAGTAGAGCCCGACCGATAAAGGATTTTTTAGGCTGATATCGATACAAATATTTGGTGATTTAAAAATCCGATATACATTTAAAAAAAAAAAAAAAATCCAGAAATGCATAACAAACCAGAAACAGATTTCCCTAACATTACTAATTTGGAGTTATTTATGAGTCCTCACTAAAATAATATGATAATGCAGTTTAAAAATAAACTTGTTTTATTGTCACAACAGAACAGAGGAACATAAAAATATATTAACGTTCTGATAAATAAAATGTATAAAAATACAAACTTAAGATATGAAACTTAAAGGGTTAACAAACTATGCAATGCCAACACTCATAACATGGTTGAAGGGGGTTTCGTCCGTTTTTATTTTATTTTTTAAATATTCATTTATCGGCCATTATAAATGCCGATAGTTTGGAAAATGCCTAATATCGGCCGGCCGATAGATCGGTCTGGCTCTACTATTTAGGGCAAGAAAGTTGACAACTGTTGGCTATAAACCATGTAAGACTATTGTACTATTGAATGCTTCATTTTCCCCAACATCTGGACAGGCCAAAAACAGATGGAAGTCTGCCAATACGGGAGTGGAAAATGTGACAAGAAGTTTAAAAAAAAAAAAAAAAGAAAAAAAAGAGAAGCTTCAAAGTGTCACCCAAATATTCAGACAGTGTCACAATTATCAGCTTAAGTATGGTAAAGAACTTTTGCCATCCAGAAAGAAACAAGCAGAACAATATGGTTGGTTAATCAATGTCAGAGGCTCTGGGAATGATAGGAAACCTTTCCTTGACCTCACAGACTCACCATCTCTGAGGACTTTGCTCGGCAGTCTACAACACACTGCTGCTTACAGCTTAGATACCATGAGAGCAGAGTAGTTTTTTGTCTTGAGTCTGACCATTGGACCTGTCAGTGCCACCATGAACAGGTTGCCACCTAGTTTAAGACTTTACATTACTCTCATGACCAAACAATCCTGCCATTATCTGGGGTTAACTCTCTCAACGCCAGGAAATAGAAAAATCAAACCTCAACAGTCTTCAATTGTAAAATGTTGCATTGTTCCATGAGCATTTAATTAACTGGTGTTGGTTAACGTTAAGTACTAATTAAGATCTAACATATTGCACTAGCTACTATTACTTAGCTAGGGTTAGGCAATCGACACTATAGAAAATATAGTTAACATTATATTTGACAATATTGACGTTATTCACTTTTCCACTCACTAACGTATCCTTCATTTTTAGAGCTAACGTAAAATATAACTTGTTGATTAACCTCACTAAGTCAGATTTACCGTTAGCTAGCTAGCTAGCTGGTTAGTTTGCATTATATACCTCAAACTAACGAGCTAGCTAGCTAACGCTAATCAAGAGTCGTTAACGTTTTATTAATTTAGCGAACGCTTACTTTGATTAGCATAGCGCTAACATTAACGTTAGCTGTCACCAAACTATTAATTTTTATTAACAATATTACCTCTTTGCTCACGACCGGCTGCAGTTTTCCTTTGATATGGCTCCAGGCGACTTTGTGCAGGTTGGTCTGCTGTCCGATGATCAGGACAGGGCGACTCTGTGGCTCGGAGTCACCAGCAGAAGCCTTAAACTCCAGCACCACGTTCGCCATCTTCGTGACTAGCCGGGGAGATAACGTTAACTAGCTGACGGTAACGTTAGTGGACGAGCTGCTGTCATTCACTGGTGCAGCCCATGGATGTATTATATTGGTGCAGCTCGGCGACGGTAGCCGGTAGGATTGGCGAAGGCAGGGCGAAGTCATCGCACGCCCTACTCTCCCTCTGATTGGCTAGTACTCGTTGCCTCGTTGGTTAGTTTTAGGCAAGAGTAGTGGGATTGGTTAGGGTTAGGGTAAGAATGCCAGGGTAAGCCAATCAGAGGCAGAGTAAGGCAGAGTAGGGCGGGAAATGCCTTCACCATCCTGGGAAAAACTACTCGCAGCCAGGAGAGTGAGGACCATAGACAGTATATAAACGGTGAGGACAGGGACCGAACTGTTCTAACGGCAGCTTGCATTGTTGCATTACTGCCATCTTCTGGAGTTAACTCCGACCTACAGAGTCTAGTATGTCTAGGGATGTTTAAATAAAGGTTCGCGAACCACTGTCTTTATTTTTTGAGCTCACTAGATGGCGCTCTCTGTTCAAAGGAAAAGGTTAAAAGGAATGGCGTGTGTTTTCAACCCTTTGTTGAACAGAGCGCCATTCTAGTGAGCTCAGAAAATAAAGACAGTGGCTCGCGAAGCTTCATTTGACCATCACTAAGTATGTCAGCATTCCTCAACAGCCCAGCTCTCATTGACCAAGCATCTTTTGCCTTGTCCACTTACACCACAAGACTTCAGTATGTATCAACACCAGTCCTTCTTAATAATCTATGCCCTCATAATAAGACATGCACTTTTGTTAAGTTCAAGCATTTTGAAGGCGATTCACTAATTTGCAGATGTCATTTGGAAGAGTGTAGTGCTAAACAGTGTGTACAAACTATCAATAAATTCAAATGAAGAAAAATACTGCAAAAACCCTTCTCAGAGTAGTGATTTATTTGTTTTGTCTCATATGAATAACATCCACAACTAGATCACACAGAGTATTCAAGTTGGGAGTTAAACCCTGAAATAGCAGTAAAATGTACAGAGGACACAGTTTGTTCACATGAAAAGCTGTAAGCATTTATTCAAAACATTTCACTGCAACTTGTGTTTAGAATTGTCAAACCATTTCCTCCCAGTAATTTCATCCAAATCAAACAAGGAAGGACAAGCTCAAACTGAACTGGTTTCTAATGTTTATTGTAACTTTAGAAGTTGTAAAATGCACCTTCAAATTTGATATATTTGCATAAACCTAAGAAGGACACCATACTGTTAAATGTAAACTGTTATGTCAGAGTGCAAATAGTTTAAAGCCATTTTAACACAGCAGGTATTATTAAAATGAAATCAATTAGCAAAAGGGGAAAACACATAAAAGTCTGTAAACAGCTTTCAAATTATAAAAAGATAAACATGTAATGCAAACCTCCATTTATAAAAAATAAAAATGGGGTAGTTTAACTGAGATCACATTTACTCAGTTACACATTCACACCTGGAAGCTGTCCAGTACAACCAGTCTGATCTGGTGCTGGCCACTGAGCAGCTCCACTGGAGCAGTTGTGGTTAAGGGCCTTGCTCAAGGACACCTCAGTGGTGGTAATGAGGGAGGGTCACTTTCCCCACCCAGATTTATTCTGCTGGTCCAGGGCAGTGGTTCCCAACCTTTTTTCCTTGGCGACCCCCCTACTTATGTCTAAGAAAAGCTGAGCCCCCCCCCTCCGAAACCGAAGTTGAGGTAACTCTCGAGATAGAGCCTTCCTTTCTTTTTTGATACAGAGGAGTTATCAGCACTTTTACGTTTCTCTGCCATGTTTCATTCATAAAATAGTGATGCTGTGGCGGCAGGAAAAACGAGGATGATAGCAGCTAGCAGGTGACCTGATGACAGCAAGGGTCCCAGGTTAAGAGGTCCCGGAGGTTTGGCCTACTAAGTAGCCTGCCTACAATTTTAAGCGAGAACAAAAATACATAGTTTTTATACAGACTTTTGTATACATTATATATTCTAGTGTATTATCATAATTTGTTTAACATGTGCAAATATATATTTTTTTTTACCTCAACCTCAAACCAGATAAAGACTTGCGCACCCCTGTGATCTTTGCCGCCCCCCTGAGGGGTCCCCGGACCTCAGGTTGGGAACCACTGGTCCAGGGGACTGAGACGAATAAATCTGGGTGGGGAAAGCTCGCTTCTCAAACCTTTAGGCCACCACTGCCCCAAGTGTTATCTTTAAAGAGATAGAGGCAGTCTTTGTGCCATTGTGCTTATTTATTTATTTAACAAGTGAAAAACAATGACTAAAAAAAATAAAATAAAAAAAAAAGACTTTATTCTGTGGGCGTTGCCAGTTTTTCTTCTCTTGATCATAATTATGTGAAATATTTACGAGACACACAATGATTTCAGTTTCTTGTATTTAACAGAGATTATTAGTGGCATTTGATGTGAGCAGTTTCCTACATTACATTTCAAAGCGCACGTACAACATTGTAGCAACAACAAAGAAACAATAAATTGATGGGTTGAACAACTGAAATTTAATTGACCATTTGATAATTAACATCTAACTAATTCGTCAAGCAAAAATGCCAGACATTTTCTGGGTCCAGCTTCTTAAACGTGAGGGATTTTCTGCTTTTCTTTGTCCGATAGTGTAAATTAAATATCTTTGGGTTTGAGGCTGCTGGAAATCAAGCAATTTAAAAACGTCACCTTCGGCTCTTGGAACTTGCAATGTGCACTTATTCATTCATGTAAAAAAAAATTAAATGCATCTTAAATTGCAGACATAGTTAATTACAAATTTGCAAAAGACTTTTACGCTTAATGCTCAGAGACAGATTATTTTTTTCCCTGTGCCTTAAAACTGTTCATATCAATGTACATTTCTTTCTTTCTTTGACCTTTCATTTGTTTGTTTTATTCTCTGGCTTATTTAACTGAAATATGCAACTTCTGTCATACATTTGTAACACAACATCAAGCTCAAAATGTGCTTTTTATTGCACCCACAGTACAGTACGTAGTGACCTGAGGTTAATTCTCAATAATTTGGGATTTCAAGATAATACAAGTATAAGGTTAACTTCATTGTAAGAGCTATATATACACTAGACTCGGTAAACTATATTACTACTATACACATGCTTGTGACCTTACTAAACTGAAATGTAATTTATGTAAATCATGATAATATTAGAATAATAAGGTTATTTATATCAGTGTACAGTCTGCTACACTCTGGACAGGATAGAAAAATAGAGTCTTATTAATTGCATAAAAAGGTTTAAAGCACCTGTTAGATATTTTAAAACAAGTATATTAAGAAGCAATGTATAATATGCAAAACAGCGCTTGCAGATACAAAACAAACACACATTCATCCGAGTTTTCTTGCACTTGTATCAGCTGAAGACAAACATGGAGATTTCAGGCTTTGGTGGTTAACGAGAAATTAAGCCAATACTGACAGCTGACGGGGTTCAAGTGAAGAGGCTTGTGTAGCTTGCGCATGTTAAAACTTCTTCTCATTTCTAATGGTTAGTACTTCATTAAAATAACTATATGCGTGCTAAACTCCACTCATGTGACAGAGAAGATCATCTAAGAGGTCTGCTAATATTACTAATGTGTAAGACTAGACTTTAGAGAAGCAATCAACGCTACTGGTGCATGAGCATAGTGTGCATGCAGCTGCATATGACACAAGTATAAATGTCATGATCATACATGTTTCTGGAAACTTATGTGTGCGCGTGGTTATGTGTGGAGACTTTGGACTCGACTGGGATAGATGGATTTTTTGATACATAATTTATTCTGAATATTTGAAACGGTTTCAACGCTCATTTTCCGCACTACCGATACTCTCTCTTCTCTCCAATAGCAAGTTGACACACACACACACACACACACACACACACACAGACGCACGCACGCGCTGCAGTGCCCGCATAGCCCCACTTCCTCTCACTCACAGTGATGTCTATCTTGCCACTCGTCTCATTCGCTCCAGTTGAATATAATAACTTGCAGGTTTTGTTATGGTGTTGGCTCATTAAAGATGGCAAGTGCAGAGCCTCTGCGACTGGTTTTAGTTGACATAGAAAACAGCAGGAGTGCTGTTTCGAAATACTTTGCATTTGAGGCAAAGGATACAAACAAGCCCACATGCGCTCGATGGTGTTTTTTGCCTCCAACGGCGCCTTCCAGGCAGCTAACCCTAACCCTAAACATAACCATTGCTGCGCTGCCTGGGAGGAGACGTTGGGGGCAAAAAACACTTAAAGACCCTCATATGCAAGCCATGCTACAGAGCAGTGCTAACGAAAAGGTGCTAACACTACAAATTTAGCAAAAGCACATGACGGTTTAATAAAAATCTAAGATTTTATGCCTTCAAAGTTATGTCAATTTTTCCCTGTGGTATTGAAAATGGTACTGAATATCAAGTATTGTATCAAAGTCAAAAATTCCAGTATCGTGGCAACACTGGGATGACATTTCACTCCATCAAACACCTGTGTGGCACCTTGACTTAGGCGTGGCACAAGTTACTGCTGGACCCACAGGTGGAAGCAATGCCGCAGTTCTTCAGGATGGGGTTGAAGTGAGAGGCTGTACCGGCGCCGGCCTCTCTCGGTGGGAAAGGCTTCATGGTGGAGAGGATCAGGGCCAGACAGTCTGCCACATTCTTGTTTGGGGCACAGGCCAGAGCCGGCGTGTGACCTACAGAGGGCCAAGAGGCAAAGAATTCTCCTACAGTGTCCTCCAGTAACTTTTTTTTTTGTTTGTCAGGAAACACAGAATGCTTTGGTATTGTATCACAGAAATATAATTATTCCTGCTTACCTTCCTCATCTACAGCCATGACTGCTGCTCCTCTGCTCAATAACACCTGCACTACAGTCGCCAGGCCTTTCCTTGCTGCAATGTGAAGGGGCCTGCATGAGACAGAAAGAAACCTCTTTAAAGCAACCATATCAAACGTTTTTACATGAAATGTTACTGGGGCCGATGACAGGCGAGTCAATACTGTACACATGGACAACTTTCTTCACGTTGATATCAGGGTACCTTGTTAATATACAAAACCTACTATTGATATTCAATTATAGTAAAAAAAAAAATGTTTACCAGCATCATTACAATGCATTTCCTTTTTTATAATACATTTGAAAAAGAAATAGCAGAAAAACAGAGGCATCTTAGATGAACAGCCTGCAGCTGACAATGACCTTAAAAACCCTCGAAAGTTTTAAGATACCCCTTTGGCTTTGGGAGGTTGCTGGCAGGTTGTACTCTCCACTCAGCATGGATAATCTGAAGCCATTGACAGCATTAAAACATCAATGGGAGGGAGAGCTGAATACAGAAATATCAGACGAGCTATGGCAGGCTGTTCTCAATAACATACACTCATCCTGTATCTGCCTACGTCATACCATTATCCAGTTTAAAGTTACTCACCGGTTACATTGGTCAAAAGCAAAGTTGGCCAAAATTGCACCTGATATTGACCCAGAGTGTGATCGATGTAATACAGAGCCGGGCACTCTGTCACATATGTTTTGGAGCTGCCCTAAATTGTCTGAGTTTTGGGAGCTGATTTTTGCTTTTCTTTCTAGAGCATTGCATACTCATATTGACCCATCACCGGTCATTGCCATTTTTAGAGTAGTACCACAGGAACTTGGCATAGACAAATGGGATAGAACTGTGATAACATTTGCAACTCTCTTGGCTAGACGCATTGTTTTATTAAAATGGAAGGATAAGTCTCCACCTGTATTAAAACACTGGATCAACAATGTTATGCAGTATTTAACTCTTGAGCAAATTCGTCATTATTTACAAGGTAATAATAATAAATTCAGTAATATCTGGCAACCTGTTCTTACATTGGTCGAACAGATGGACTCTAATGACATTGTATGATGTGAATGTTGTAGTCCTCCTTTTCTTTTTCTTTTTATTTTATAGTCCGCTTTTCTTTGTAGCAGTGGTGCGATGTGGGTGGATGGAATGTGGGTTGTTATGTATCTGTCGTTTGTTGTATGTGAAAATACAATAAAAAGACTGATTAAAACAAAAACCCTCGAAAGTTCCCTTCACCTGTTTATGATGGAGTATTAGATTTTGTCATGATATTATAACTTTTTTCTCGCAATGTTGTGACTTCATTTTTCAAACTTTCCGTTGCACGCTTAATACTAAACTTCAGAATCCATACTGGTTGATTTCCTTATTCATAAATTCCAAGTTAATTACTTCCTACATTTCTCAGTTTGATCAAGTTTTGATGAGTTGGTATTCTCAATTAACAGCATTCACGTATAGCAGCCAGCGCTTTAGGACGACTCACATTTGGAGAGCGCTGTTTGTTGCATTTATGAGGGAGGAGTCGCTGATCTCTCCAAGGATCAACAGGGCACACATCTCATGACCCTGCAGAATAAAACACATTGTACAATATTGCTAAATCACATCATTTCGACCAAACTGCCTGAAAATGTAATAAGTAGTCAATGCCATAAGTTGTGGCTGAAAATGTAATCAAATCCTTCACTTAATTTGCATAATTTAGTCAATTTCAAACCAAACAATGTTATAGCACCACATTATTATTACACATTACATTCTTACTGTTATGAGCCATTGCAGGATAAATAAGGTAGTATGAAATGAAAAACAATGTTAATTTTGAAAACATGTTTGATTACATTCTTAACCCGATTTACTATATCTTAGCAGGTTATTATCTTATCTGACACTTGTTACATTACTGTGGCTACACACGTGCACAATGTTTCATTGTGCCACTGCATGCATACAGTACATGCATTTGTTTGTGTATGTGACCTTAATGCAGGCTAAGTGAAGGGCAGTGTTATTATTGACATCCACCAGGGTCAGGTCTGGCTTCGCTTTGTGCAGCAAGAACTCTGAAATGCAAAAAATAAAGACACCTTTCACAACGAACACAGACCTTTATATTTTATAAATTAGCAACTTCCAATCAGTGCAACAGATGTATATGGTGTATTAAAGGTAACCATCAGTGAGGACTTTGAGGGCCAAAAAAAACTGTTCCCACGTGCTAAAAGGAGACATAAGAATTAGAGATGGTCCGATACCATTTTTTGCTTCCCGATACCGATACCGGGTACCGACGATCCGATACCAGTGTATCATATATTTTATTATGTTTTAAGAACTATATACTACTATCCCTGTTTGGATGTGATATGATTTCTATCTTTGTTGTCGGTCTGGCTCAGGTTAAACTCTTTGTGAAACATGAATGCCACAGAACGTTCTTTTATTCTGCAGTTTGACAGTCAGTTATAACGGAAAAGAACATAAATAAACTACTTTAACATATTTTTTCTTTAGGGCTTTATTACGTGGTATCGGATCGGTGCATAAACTCCAGTACTTCCCGATACCAGCGTTTTAGGCAGTATCGGAGAACATCTCTAATAAGAATTCCTGTGTTTCTTAAATCACTATGTGTGATTGAGTGCTTGAACATAAATTATTAGAGAGGAAAGATGGATGAAAGAGGGACTTTTAATATCTCTTGCAAAAAAACATCATGTAGTTTTGTCCTCCTCTTGAGCTGAAAATGGTCCTGATGTATTTTAAGGTTTCTCAGATGTAGATGAGGGTAATTTAAATCACATACCAACAGCCATAGTCTGTCCACAGGCAGCAGCAACCATCACAGGAGAGCATCGACAATGATCCACAGCATTGACTTCAGCTCCCTGGGCCAGGACCAGCTGGAGCCCAGCAACATTTCCTGAATAAGCAGCCGCATGCAGCGGGGTCCTGCACTCACACATACACATGAACATACGGTTCAATTTGCATCTTTCTGCAAGCTATGAAAGGTCTTTGTTGAACCTTTCAAGATAACAAAATACAAGCTTAACACAATTCTACATCAGAGTTATCAATACATTTGAGGTTTGAATAAAATGTTTGTAATGACTATTTTACATATCATACAATATAACCTTTTCTGACTAATATTTGCATAAAAACAGACAATTTTGTGGACCAAATGAAAGGTAATAATAATGTTAAGCTGTAGTAAGAGTGATTTAATTGCATACATACAACCACTGCTTGTAGATGCATGCCCGAATTGAAAATAAACCTAAAACTTCTACATTTGCAAGATCCATAGACTGATCCATACCGGCAGTGCTGCATGAAATATATTTGTTATGATGAGTTGTTGTGATTAGCAGATCTCAGAGCAGAACCCACCTTCCTTTGGCATCGCTAACGTTAACAATTTGAGGGCCAACAGTCTTCACTAGAAGTCCAGCAGCAACATCATGTCCATTAACTCTGCGTAGGGAGAACAGAGTTGTTACACTTTGAAGAACCACGTTCAATTTAGTTTTATTAATATGTAATAAACATATGCATGATGAGCGTTTACTTTTACTGCAGTACTCACAGAGCACAGTGCAATGCGGTGAAGAGATTTCCCTCCTGGTTGCTAAAAAGATTGTTTTCAAGTAAAATGTGTAAACATCCTTCACGCCCTACAGACACAAATGGACAAATGATTATTTCAAACTTTGTAAAGAAATGGTAATACAGTATCTCACCAACACCAAGTGTTTTAACTGAGAGGAATGATTCAAAGGCTAAAATAATAGTGTGTATAAAAACTACCGATAACAGAAAAATGTTCATTCATACATGTTTTTGCCATGTTTATCTGTATTGTTGTCCATGTAAGAGCAAAAATCGGGCCCAGAAAATCAGGCCCGACCCTGCATGAACCCACAGTTTCTGTCCAAGCCCGACCTGAGCCTGAACCTCGCCAGCAGTTTTGTGCGGAGGCCCGATTAAAAACCAGATTTTCCACCACTTTTTTTATCCGTGCATGTAAGTTGAATACACAGCCCATACATAATTGATGACATTACACAGACTATAAGCATTCATAAAGAAATAAAATAAAACACAGGGCAGGAATCGGGTTGGGTTTGCCCACATTTCCCTGACGTCTCACCGTGGTGGGCAGCCCAGTGGGCGGGTGTGTAGCCTCTGTAGTCCAATATGGAGTCCAGAGGGTCAGCTTTCGTAGCAGCCTTTAGCAAAGTTCGAAGTAGCTCCGTGTGGCCGCGGGACGCTACAAGGTGCAGCGGGGTCCTTCCCTGAGAGTCTCTACACAGAGCAGAGGCCCCATGTTCCAACAGAGCAGATACACAGTCCTCACTGCCCAACATGGCCTGCAGTGGGACGACAAAAGTTATGATATGAGAGATAAAACAACACATCTGGAATGCCAAGGACTCTGTAAAGGGACATATCCCTCATTTACATTATTAAGTGCCATTAATAAAGTGAGAAGACATGTACTGCACACACACACACACACACACACACACACACACACACACACACAGCAAGTACACCTACAGCTCTGTGTAATGCAGTAAAGCCCTTTTTGTCTGCAGCATCAGCCTTTGCTCCTTTCTCCAACAGGATGTGGACACAGTCGGTGTGCTGTCCCAAAGCTGCCAGCATGAGAGCCGTCCTGTATACGACAAAAAAGAAAACAATAGAAAAAACTGACTGCTGTGAGGATAATTGTGTCAGAATAGTAAAAAATTGTTGGATATTTGGTGGTAAAGTAACCTGCATTTTTTTTTTTGTTTAGTTGTAAAACTATTTCGTTGGACAGCTGCTGTCCAATGACAATAAAATGTATTCTATTCTACATGTCAGGTCTTTACCAAGTCAACCGTTACATTACGTGACTCACTGTCCCTGTGTATCTGGACTGTCGATGATGTCGGCACTTTGCTCCCCGTTGACCAATAAAAGCAGACAGTCCATTTGGCCCTCAGCAGCTGCACAGGGGAAAAACAGTAGAAGGGAAATATCAAGTAAAACAAATATCAGTTTCACAGATTAATTACATAGATTATAAAGTTCTATATATTTTAAAATGAAAACTAAAAAAACTTGTTAACCGTAAAACAATATGGTTTATTCTCATAACAATGTCCATATCAACACCACTGTAGAGTTGTAGAAATCCTATCTTATAAGGCTTTCCTTAAACCACCCAGGATCCAGCGCACGCACACACACACACACACACACACACACACACACACACACACACACACACACACACACACACCTGCAGCATGGAGAGCCGTCCACTTGCGCTTATGCTCCTTCAGTGTGTAAGAGGCTTGATGCTTCAGCAGCACCTCCACACATGGGGCAAAACCTCTCTGAGCAGCCAGGTGGAGAGCAGTTCTGCCTTCAATGTCCCGCACATCCAGACTTACCAATGTCTCACAAAGCAACCGCAGTGCCTCACGGTGACCATAATACGCCTGTAACAGCAGAATGCATAATAGCAGTAGAGTCAAAGGCTTGTAAATATGCAGTCTTCAAGTTAAAAAGTCACATCTTTTTCCAGTGTATTCACTGTAATCATGTGCCACTCACAGCTAAGTGCAAAGGACTGACTGGAATATTACTTTCAACCTCTTCTAGACAGTTGAATGAAATCTCCAGGAGCTGCAAGATTGAGAGAAGAAAAAAGACAAAAAAGAACACTTCAATTGGGTCTAGTCTGCAATTGATTAACAAGAAGAAGAAAAATCATAACCTAAGATACCACTGACCAGTTCCAGATGCTGTTTGTTCCCATAAGCTGCTGCATAGTGGACGGCACTGTAACCGTTGCTGTTCTTCAGAGTTGGGTTCGCCCCACTGTCAAGCAAGAAGTCTAAACACCTGAACACACAGAGCACAACATTATAATCTTGTCTGGGTTTTATTCTTCTTACAGCAAGTAATCAAAGAGACCCATTATATGAAGTGTTTTACAAACATCCACTTCCCGATGTCTTTGGGAAATGCATTAAGGGTTCCGTTAAATGAAACATGGCTTTTCTGTGTATTGCTATTGTGTGTGTTGCTATTTGTTTTTAAATATCAAGTACACCAAAGCAAAATTTATTTTTAATGCATTTTTATTACATAAAAAATAAAACACTTTTTCTGTAAAGTGTCCAAAGTCTTACAAATGTTTTCATCATCTTACATAATAAAAGTCAGATTTTCACCTTTTCTTGGACCAATTTGGTCTCATAGTTGCACAGATTTGATTGTGACTTTTTTTCTGACCTCTGATACTTTTTAAAAGAACGGAAAAGGTTTGCTTCGCTCTGTTGACACCTATTTCATACACATATTCCAACAATACCTCCAGATGTTATTTACTGACTGATTATTGTGGATTCTGCACCAAAGAGCAGATCTAGTATAAAGATAAAAGTGTATCTACTTTATGATTAAGAATGTGTTTAATATGACTGACATATGAGACTTACAGAGAGGCTTCTTGTTCCTTTCCCTCACTGTGGTCAGGCTCAGAGTTCGTTTCCTCTCTGTGGAAAGAAAGGTGGACGCTTTTAAAACTGGCTTGAATGAATTCTGGATTTTTAAAAGAAAAACTGTCCACAGGATGTTGTCCTTGAGCAAATTGAAATGGCAGTAAATGCTATCTCACCCACAAAAGGTGTGTGAAGCAGCAGCGTAGTGCAGAGGGCTGCAGCCCGTCAGATCCAGCTCGTTGACCTCCGCGCCAGCTCTCACCAGGGAGATGGTGCATTGGCTGTTACCGTTAGCTGCAGCATAGTGCAAAGGAGATCTGCGAGGTGCAACAGGAGACAGCTGTGATATCAGGTAACACCAGAGTTAAACTCTTAGCTCCAGCTATTCAGTGCTGCTTACCGTCCCAAATGATCTTTTACATCCAGTTCAGCAGCAGCACTATTTAACAGCAAGTTCAGACAGTCAACATTTCTGTCACAAAAGAAAAAAAAGTTGTCAGTAGTGTTTCAAGTAATGACACCACACTTGAAGCAGAGCTATTAGCAAACAAAATGTATAATACTTCCAAAATGTAAGAAAGAATTGATTGTGTCATTTATTGCTGCGTTTTCATACAGTATTGTTTATATTAATGTACTGCAATCATCCATAAGTTTAGAAAACATAGACACTAACACAGCAAGACGAGATTTAAGCTATACAATGGATTTTATTGTGACCAAAATCCGCCCAAAAAATAAGCAGAAGATGTTCCTAAATTATTGTCAATATTTAGACATGGAAAATAATTCGTCAAACTGTCTAGATGATAGGCATTACATTGCAAAACGATTCCAATAT
Source organism: Sander vitreus (assembly GCF_031162955.1). Taxonomy (NCBI): domain Eukaryota; kingdom Metazoa; phylum Chordata; class Actinopteri; order Perciformes; family Percidae; genus Sander; species Sander vitreus. The sequence goes on along the minus strand of NC_135858.1, from coordinate 11,637,681 downwards.
CTTTATTAACTATGATCAATTGAGACACTGATCATAGTTAAAGATATTGTAGAACGCAGATTTTTAAAAATAAGTCGAACTATTCAGCTGTATGTAAATGCAGTGTATGTAAAGTAAAGATAAAGTAATGCATATAACATTGTGTGTGTGTGTGTGTGTGTGTGTGTGTGTTAGCTCACCCTCCAGAAGCAGCTGCATGCAGGCAAGTCCTTCCGTGGTCGTCTAAGAAGTTTATATCATCCCCAGTTGACGGCACTTGAGACGGCATGATGTAAAAATGGCCTGAATGATACACAACCAACAATAACACTTTGTGAAGTGGAAACATTTTGGGGTGTGTCAGTAAAATTAAAATGTTAAAAGGGATAGGATAAATTGACTCAAACAGATTCTCACCATTGGACAGTAACTTTCGACAACAGTCTGGAAATCCGTAGAGCACCGCCAAATGCAGTGGAAGCATCCCATGAATCCCCTGTCTTTAGAGATCATAATGAAGATAAGTTGGTTTAGTATGTGCTTAGTGGGAAACAATTTCTTGTATGAAATTGGAGTTTGTTGGTTTGGATGTCGAAGTATTGACAGTGACAGTGCAGCTTAATATTTTTTCTGTCGATATACTTCCTAGTCTGGAAGCAGAATATTACAGGATCATGTGCAATAATTGAGTCTGTGTGTATGTGTAATAATGCTTAATGCTTTTCTCTTGCAGCGTAACTGCAACAAGAAAATAACACACACATAAAACAATCTCAGGTTTGGACAGATATACTGTACCTGGTCTTATCAGCACCATTTGTCAGCAGAGTGCTGACCAGCAACTCCTGACCATATCTGGCAGCAACATGAAGAGGCGTGTTTCCAAACATATCAGCACAGTCAATCTCCGCACCTGTGTACAGAGGGAGAAGGAAACATGATGTGAATATGATGTGTTTCAGCTGAGTGAGGACATGCGCTGATATCTGAAGTCAGTTTAAGAGTATATCGTGAGGGTACATTTTCGTTTTTCAGAATCAATCGTGTTAAGAGACGATGCTGGGGATAGTGTAAATATGCTACCATTTTGTATCAGAATCTGGGAGCCCGTGAACCGCCCGTGCATAGAAGCCATATGCAGAGGGCTCTTTCCTTCCTTATTCTGTTAAACAGAGGAAAAGGAAACATGTTAAGTTAAAAGAATGACATAAATCATCTGCACATTGTACATTTAATCCGCTGAACAATGACTACGATCCAGTTATACATCATTATTTCTTCTTTTTGTTCTTATCAAATCCACAATTGCTCTAAAAACTCTAAAGGCTCTTTACCTGCACGTTGACATCAGCACCATTGTTGATTAGCAGCTCGAGACACAGCACCCCGCTGGAGGAGGCGGCAGACAGATGCAGCGGGGTGCTGCCATTGTGGTTGGGCTGATTGATGTTGGCACCACAGTTCACCAGCTCAGTGGCCACAGCGTCCTGCCCCGTGTGACAGGCCATGTGGAGCGCTGTATTCCCAAAAATGTTAGGTTCATCAGTCTGAGGAGGAAAACAATTGATGTGTATGAAATGAAACATGGCTGGTGATTTGTAAGCATGACAGTCTATTGGCAGCTGAAGAAGCACTGAAGATTATTCAGCGTCAAGAGTCAAGTGACTTGCAGTGCTGATGATGCCTGGAGGAATCTTTTAAAGAAAAGGAAAAAAGAAGAAGTCTGGTTTGAAAGATTTGGCTTGTTTAAAAGGTGATTCTTAAAACTAATATTAGCTTTAGTTGTGAATGTAGTAATGCATTTTGTGACCAGATGGTATCATCAGCAAAAAGCAGATTACTGATGATGAGGCAGCAACATGATTAGAGACATAGAGCAGGATCAACATCAAACCAAGCCTGGAGCTCTGCAGGATACCATGTTATTGGTGCCTAATCTTATACCAAACGCAGGGCTTAATTTGAGCCGGAACACGCCCGGAACATGTTCCGGTACCTCCGACGTTGGACCCGGAACCTTTTTTTATTGGATCCGGCACCTCCTGTGTCATTATGAAAAATGAATCGCCTAAATGAAAAAAATAAATTACTGTTTATGTTTACTGTTTGTGTAGTGTTCAATGTTGTTATCTGTCTCGTTAGTCTTTATATTATTCCCCATTGAAGTTCCACAAAAAATCTCTTGTTTGCATTTTCGATGCGTTTTGAGGTGAACTTTCAGGGTAAGACAGAGGGGGCAGAGGGACGGAGGGAGGGGAGGCACTTCAAGTGACACATGCGCTTGTGCTGGTTGAGATTGCTGTTAGCCTCGTTTCACTCAGGGGAAAAATGTCAAAAAGACAACAAAGTTTGTTTAACTTGTTCAAATACGCTGGCAGTCGGATCCCAAACAAGCATAAATCATTTCTGCCGATCAAGAATGTGGAGACATTACATTTCGTACCCATGCAGTGCATGTTCTGAAATTAAAATAAACATTGCCCTGATGTACACACAGCGTTGTTTAGGTTTTTTTAGTCAGAGAAGCTACGTAGGCAGTGTAATTTGTCTTTGTTCCGTTACCTCCAACCCCCGTTTTGAGTCGCCGGATCCACCCCCACTCCGCGCTCCGGGACCTCCCACTTTACAAATTAAGCCCTGATCAAACCATGTATAACTACCGCATGCTGTGTTTTGGGAGTGTAATGTTTCCTGACTTTAAAGTATTAAGATGTCAGGAAACTAATTAGGTAAATTAAGACTCACAGAACATACAGTACATAAAATACATGACAGCTGTAATCATTTTTTACGATTTGAGTTTACTTATAGTGATGGGCGTGAGCTACGTTACCTCCACCACCAGTCTCAACAGATATTTGACCACGTCTAACTGTCCACTGGCAGCTGCGGCGTGGAGCGGAGTGTAACCACATTTGTCCTTGCACATCACATCAGCACCGTGAGACACCAGCAGCTTCACAACCTCCACATGGCCTGAAAGAAGAGCTTAACATTTACTACGAGTCTCTGCCATGCACGCACGTCACATTCCACCAATCTCTCCTGTTTGAAACAATATCCACCAGATTTTTTTTATCTTGTTAAGACACTTTTTTTCTGTCAACAACCCCTCTAATTTAAATAGACTGAGGTTGTGTTGATAAGCCAAGCCAGTCATATACCGTTATAATAAATCAACAGCTGTTTGTCAAAAATGTTGTCGTTTAAACTTTCAACTATATAATCAAATTCATAGCTTAACCAATCAAATAGCCAATGTGCAATGATGCCACAGCCATCCAGTAAGACAGAGGTGTACATTAGATTTGACAGCATGTTAGCCATATACATTCCCTCTAAACACAGGTTGACATTTAACTCTTGTTCCTCAGTGAAATAACCTGTTGCTTGTTAAAGAGTCTATTCTCCAAAAATAGAAAGAGATAAACAGGAGAAAGCTTTCATCCTGGGTAAAAAGTGACAATATATTTGTGTCTCTTAGGAGAATGACACCGCTTACCAATGTATGCAGCCCAGTGGATTGCCTGCCTTTCCTTCTTATCTTTGGCACTCACACTGGCACCTTTGCTCAAGAGCAAGTTCACCAACTGCAGAAACATAATAAGTTGGTCAACCAGTGTGTCTATAACTATAGTCCACGGGATTGTGTCATTTTGTCTTGACAACAGTCTAGGATACTTGAACAATTACTCTATTAGGGCTCTGGTTATAGGAGCAAATATCAGGTGAAACTAGGTTACTATATGAATCTATATCAAATGCTGCAACAACTGCCAGAAACCAAAAAAATGTCCGCCAGTCATTCACTTTTCTAAAGCAAATGTAGTTTCCAGCATTGTTATGTATTGGAATTATAACTGTCAAATGTATTACATTTGACATGGAAAAAGATCAGGACGACGACTTTGGTTAATACCATCAACTTTATAGTGTACCTCTTCATGGCCGCTGTGCGATGCATGATGCAGTGGTGTCCTCCCTGACCTGTCGGCAACATCCAGGCCGAACACATGTGGTATCAGAGCTTGAGCGCAGCCTATGGCCCACTTTGCAGCTGCCATGTGTAAAGGTGTATGCAAGTACTTGTCCTGTGTGTTGACCTCCGCTCTGTGCTTTAGTAGCAACTCCACAGCTTTCTGGGGAAAACACACATAATTCAAACATTACAATATGGTGTTCAAGTCCTTAGAAACGTCCTTCTCCCTCTGTATTTTCAAAAATAGGAACATACTTCATTTCGAGAGGCAGCTGCTCGATGTAAAGGGGTCAGCAAACACTGATCCTTAGCGTTGACATTTGCACCTGTAATAGAACGCAAAAGCAACATTTTGAGTGTTTTGTGTGAATTTCAGTTCCTCTGTAATTGACTGACTTACTAAAAAGGCTGATTTGTATGTAGTTGATGATCAGCCCTTTTTGTACTATGACGTATTTCAAAGTGAGAAAAAGGGGTTTTCTACCTGAAGTAATAAGTAGGTCCATAGTGTGGACATCACCCAAATAAGCAGCAGCATGAAGGGGTGTGCTTTGTACTTGGTCCTGAGAGAAAAGAGAAACACATTTTCCTTCTTTTTAATCAGATAATCCGGAACGTATATGTTATATTCTGACTACAAGTTGTCCCCCATGTCCATATGAAACTTTTTATCAAACAGACATTTTGCATCAAATGTGTCCAGAAAACATGCTTAGCAAACTGACAGTAACCAAACACATACACAAGTTTGACTTTACAAGTAAAGAAAAGCTGTGCGGCAACCAAGAAAGCTACGGCGAGTACAGCAGAGATATATAACTTAACCATTTGTAGAAGCTTCATCTTAACCCAAATTATGATTGCAAATTTGACACCACAACAAAAACAACAACATGAGTGCAGAGTTAACGTGGGATAAAATTACCAGTGAATTGACATCTTCATTATGGTTCAACAAAAATGTCACTTCTTCTGCGTTCCGGCTGAATATAGCCTGGACCAATGGAGACTGAAAGAGAGATGAGACACAACAAAAGAAAATGTTAGAGAAGAGAACATTCCTGCACACTGTCAATCAGTACCACAGTCTGCACTTAGCCTATTATAAGGCACCTCGCACCATGGGACTGTGAGCTGTCAGGCCCACAGTCAGTGTGCATATGGCTATTTATACCATCATAAAAAATTGAGATTCCACTATTTATAATAAAATGGACAGCAATCATGTGAGTGCATAAACAAACACTGAATAGCATAATGTGCATGAGCCTTCACAGTCACAAAAATAAATGTTAAAATTAGATAAAAATTAGGTGCAGTTCATTATATTTTCCTAGATTTTTGTGTTGCAGAAAGCAACAAAAACCATAAAAGCGGTGATTACGCTTATTTTCAACTAACAGCTTTCATCAGCAAACTTAGCTGAAACCCACTGGGACCAAAAATACATTCAAGACTGCTGAGATGCCAATAAACTGTTACATGTCTGAGTATATCTTCTTTGCATTTCCAGAAGATATATCAATGTTTAAATTGTCTTGAGAAAATATTTTAATTGAAATGATGTCTGTTTCAGTAAAGATAAAGACGTCACGTAAAACTAATCATTTAACTGAAGAACAATACCACTTTCCTTGGATGAATCATGCAAGACTCCTAGCACTTTTAGCGAATATTTAGAAAATTGAGGAATGACTCGCCAGGATCTGTCTTACACAGATAATGTTAAGCAAACGTAGGTAACGTTATACAAAAGAGAAATATGGATCCATTTAAAGATTGAAATGTTTGTGTACCAGGGTTTGGACTTCATTTACCAGGAAGCCCATTTACTCTTATGATAGGGTCTAGGTGCATTACACAATTGAAACAAAAATCTAATTTTGCAAAGCAAAGAAATTGTAACATCAACTAGCCTTGTAGCAAACTTTTGCACGATATGTCGCTAACATGAATAGCCAGCTGTTTGCAGTGTAAAGTTAATCTTAGTTATCTAACGTTAAGTTTTATTTACTACCTGGTCCTTGATATTTCTTAACTCCATGTCCCAATCACTCAGGAAGCTCCTTTATTGAGACTGAGTGTAAAGTTGACTACATGTCACTCTGTAGCAGCTAGTTAGCTTAGCTTAGTTAGCTGATATGTGATGTGTTACACCCAGGTTACACCACAGTTGCCGGAATATCGCGAGGGAAGGTAAAGAAACGTGATTTGGAGGCATATTCCATATTCCATAGTACACGTCCATAGAAATAATTAAAAAAAAAAGTTCTTTTACTGAAATACAAATTCTTCATGGACTGACATCTTAAGGATTTTCACTTTAAGTAACTTAACTTTGGTATTTTCATTTTATACGACCATATACTTGTAAAAAGAATTATTTATCAAGAGATGGAAAGAAACACTGAACATGTAATTAGTTTTTACTTGCAAGTAGAGTCAGTTTGCAGCGCTTACAGCAAAGCACAGAAAATATAACTAACGAGAAGCCCTCTACATCAGCTTATTTATGAGTGAAATACAGTCATAATACAGAGTCGATGCAGTCTCCTCTATCTGGTCAGGGAGTGCATGTTCTGCCCTCAGGCTCCAGACAAAGATAGTCAATGGCTCCATGGTATCTTGTTAGAGTGCCATCAGTATAATATAGCATTCCATGCAAACAGTTTTAATATTAACAAGACAGAAAAACAATACTTCTACTCTACAATTCAGAAGGAAATATTGTACTTTTTAATCTAATACATTTATTCGACAGTTTTAATATAATAATAACAATAATAATAATATCATTAGTATAATTATAATACTGGAAAAAAAGATACTAATAACGTTACTTACTTTACAAGTTAAGATTTTACATTCAAAACATACGATGATCATGTAAAAATATAATGCATTTCAATAGATTAAACTACCCAACGCTTTAAATAGTTTAAATGAGCTCCATCTGAACTACAGCAATATAACTGCTAGCTACTTACGCATTAATATAACGTTGTTTGAGATGGTTAGAGCAAGACCGTCAGCACCGCCTGACAAGCTAAACCCAGGGCAAACTGTTTTTCTATAAACAGCTCACTCATTGACCAATCAGAACAGTTGTGTTATAGCACATGCGCATTGAGTCTTAAACTTACAGTTGAAACGGAAAAATGATACGACTTTGGCAGAATTTAGCTTGATAACGTGCTACTTAGCTAGCTACCTTTAAATGTACACATATTGGGTCAGTTTAAAAGCAGCTTTAATCGTCAATACACAAACTGTAATTTAACCCTCCCATAAAGTATACCCAGGTAAGGGCTTTTTTTTTATACTTTGATAAGGGTCACGTTAGCAGATCCAACAGGACAGCTAACACACCATGGGAACTTGTTAGCTCTATCACACTGTAGCTAGATCGACAGTGTTGGCGCACCAGGGTTTATGTTTGGGTTTAAAGGTGATGAAGGCTGCTCTGGTTCACATACACCGTTAGTTAGCGGACAGGCTTGATTTCATGTATCACCATGTAGCTAACGTTAAGTTATCAAGACGAGAGGTCAAACGTTGAAGTTCAGGTTAGCTCTTTACTACTAACGTTACTTACTCTGGGAGTTTGTAAAATCGTGTCAAAAAATTTACATTATTTAAACATAATCAGAGTAACTTGTATTATACAGGACAACATGCTGTTCTTAATAGTACAAGTGTTGCTGGAGTTTTGAGCCATTAATATTGCTTTCCTTAGCTACATGATATTGTGCTGGAAACCCCTACTCTACTAGAGTAGGATATTTGACAGCCATACCCTAGCTAAATTAACTGAATTTGGTCCTCTGTCCATTTGTCAGGCAAGTTTAAGGTGTTAGTTGCTGAAATGTAACAGTGAATGGAATACACGGGAAACAAATATCTTATATATTATATATCTTCTATATCTCCTTCTAACAAATATCCGAGGTGTGTGCATGTTCTTCAAGTTTTTTAATTTCCTGGTTAGACAGAGCCAGAGATAACTCTTTCTTTTAACCTAACAGCTGAATGCTTATTGTGTTAAACATGGCAGTGTTGGTGTCAGAGATGGAGGGTTTTATATTTTTGTGGAGCTGCTGAGTTCTCATTTAAATTTTTTTTTTAAATAGCAAGAATGTTTTTGTATTAGTTCAGGAAGAAGTTCTAGTTTGTCATGTAGGATTCTTGTCTAACATTTTGAATCAGTTTTCTTTGGCATAATTGTGTTGAAGTTTATGTTTCCTTTTGCATGGGGTATAAAAGCCTGCAAGGGCCATAATTTGAGGATTGTAACATTAGAGATAATTTGCCAGTTTGGGAGTTGTCATAGATTTGGTGATTTGTAAAAGCTGTTCTGTGCAGATTAGGCCTCTATCGTGTTTGTTGAGGCAAAGGCTTTTTGGAGAAGTTGGATGAATGGATGATCAAGTAATGTGGTTTCTTATTAGGCTTACCAATTTTTAATTTACATGTACAACCTTGGCCAATCTAACTTTACAACATTTGGTAAAGTCAAAATGAATCATGCAGTTGATGACATACATTTTAATTCCTGAACTTTATACTGAGTGCTGTCATTGAATAATGCAAATTCTTAGCTGCTGCTGGGAAAACATAGTCAGAGTCTAACTCTTTTATCACCACACATAAACATGGTGTTTGACAAGATTAGTGCTACATCGTGAGTGATGGTGATCTGATCTAGTGAGATCACTTCCACCATCCTCCAAAAGGATGTTATTATTCTCTCATTTTATCTTCAGGTTAGTGAGTTTATGTTAGGAGGAAGTAAACCTGCGATCCACTGGCTTCACAGGTTAAGATGAAATACTTCCTTGTGTTGAACCCTGCAACAAGGCTGACTGAATAAACTGTTATTAGAAGGGTGTGTTTAACAGGGATGTCGATTAGTACTTATGGTGGTGTGTGACACATGGTCGTTTGAGAGCTGTTTGGACTTGATTGAGTTTGGGAAAAATGATTGAATCAAACTGATGCACCTGAACCACCCGTCATCACCATGTATGTCTAAATGACAATGGTATTAAACTGTAGGATAATTTGTACTAGTTCAGGATCATAGCTGATGGTTGGTTTTGGTCATGTGTCTTTATGAGCCACAATAACTGTACACAATAATATCATATTTGAAACCTCATTTTGTACTATTTCTAGTGTGTTCATTTACTAACTGTGACTGCTGACTGCAGCCACAAGAGGACACGTGTGCCTTAAGAGATGCAGAAAACTGAAGTGTCCCGACTCCCGCGGCCATGTGATATATAACTTTCTTTGGTATCTTTGTTTTGTGGAATGATCATTACATTTTATAACAAGTTTTTTGAAATTGAAACAAAAAGCTGCCTCTAACTGCGCAGCTTGTCAACATAAGCATTTTAGCTGACACTCTCTTATCGCAACTGAAAAATGTTCTGTTTAAACCTGAAAAAAAGGAGCACAGACGGTTACAAGAGATGTGGACAATTGATCATTTTTCGGCGTAGTAGAGAGTTATATAGTTCAATGTATTGTTGGAAAAAACAACAAGTTACCTTATTTTGATAGTCCTAGTAAAAAAAAATAGGTCATTTCAAAATAACTTCTTGCCTTGTGGAAAGGTTGATTAATTTTGACATATGAGGTTTTAGGGGTTTATGTGGTTCTCATACAAGAAACCGCTCATTTTGCTGGTAACTGATAGTATAATTCAAATGTTGTTAAATTAATTGTTGCTACTAAGCAAAGTACCACAGGTACAAAGAACCTTGTGTTAAGTTGTAAACCAGAGGAAGTGGCACTCCGATGGAAACCTTGACTGTTGGAAAGCTGCTCCGTCTGCTACCTCAGCTCGTCTTATACCTCACATGGTCCCATAGTCATGTGCTTTTAGAGGAGGTACACTCTCTGTATCACAGAACGTGGTGTTATAAAATCTAGTTCTCTGGCTGGACTGAGGTGTTCTATTTCATTTTTGGGTAGTAAGTTTAGTTTAGTTAAGAAGTTAACCTGTGTGTGAGAGGAAGGATTCATGAGGTGGAAGTGAAATTCCAGACGCCAGTGGTCAACTCAAGGTTTCCTGTTAATGCTTCTCTTTAATGTAGTGAGTGACCTCTCACATGCTGTTAATGTTGCTTAGTCATTTGCATGACTCGTGAATTCTGTTGCTATTGATGGGGGAAGGTTTTGCACAGTCATGTCTTATGTTCAAGTTGTTTGTTCCTCATGTGAAAAGACCTGAAGTTTCTTTGACAATCCAACAAAGGAACACAAAACCAGTCATCTAAGCTTGTTAGTTTAGAGAGCAAAGCGTCACTTGCGTGATAATTACTGTTTTGCCTTTCATGTCTTTCATGCACCTTCAGATTATGTAACTGTTGTTGTTACTGTAACTTGTTAACGTTGTAACTGTCTTATTCCAGGGAGGCTGATATTCATCCCTCAAGTTCCCAGGGATCCCTCAGCCTGCCCTGATGAAGGCCGAGCAAGACGGAGACCTCCTCGAAGGTAACTGCTTAAGATAACAGAAACATGACCATCACATTACAGACACACCTGCCATGTTCTCCAACGTTAAACACTCTGGGCATTCGGCTCAGGCTGCAATACACATTCTGGGTCAGTATGCATGTTGACGGAGCAGCTTAAAACAACATTTTGTCTTGGATGCATGTAACCAAAGCGCCTAACGGTCTAACTTTTGAAACCTCATACTCAACATATTTACATAAAGGAAGATTTCTTTTCTTCATTCCTTGGAATTCTTTAAGAATCAAAATGCTTTTAATTTTCCTTGCTTCTTTTGTGAACTTTATCACTGCCTGTGTGGTGCTGTGTGATTCGTTGAAGTGTAAAGGGCAGTTTCCTCTCTTTGCGGGTGATTTATAGAAACGTGATGTCGTCGTGACATCTAACGGAGAAAATTGATGATTAAGGCATTGTCGTATAAAAGCCGAGTCACTGTTAGGGAACAGTGGACTTTGGGATCAGCTGTGAGTTGGAGATGAAGGGAGAAAAGAATGAAAAGTCCAAACTCAGTGAGTAGTACACATTGTTTACTGGTAGATTTTTAAGCTTGTAAATATTGAATAGTCTTTTGTTTGTAATCCTTTTTCTTTAATCTTATAACAGATGTTGATGGAGTCATTGGTTTTAAGATTTGAATGACGTGGCCCAAATCACAGGTTATTACTGACTGAGCAAATGCATGTAAATTTAACTAAATCACTTATGTAGCAGTTTTGAAAGCGAGGTTGAATTGCTTTTTGCTTATCAGCAGTGAGGTTTTCACAATGTTTGCTTCTGGTTATTAAACTGGCTCAAATGGCTTAATCTTTAAGTGTATGCAGTAAAGCTCCTTCACAGACACGTCTCTGATACTCTGACTAAAGATTTAATAGCGCTTGTGCTTTGTGCTCTTTCAAGTTATGGTTTGGTTTCTTTTTATTGGCAGAGCTGTTGCTGTTCTGCATCTGCTACATTAAATCTCACTGGTCTCTCTTTAGAAGGCAGCCTAATTTATAAAAGAAAATTCAGTTTAGCGAGATCCCACTTTCTTTCTTTTTATAACGTAAATTCAAAATTTGAGTTTAGCTCAGAAGAAAGTTTTTTTTTTTTTTTTTTTAATCTCTTTTTTTTAACTTGATGTGGAAAGTTTGGTTATGGATTTGTTGAAAAGCAGCAAAGGTTGCAGTTGCAAAAGTATTAGTCGTGTAGCACAGCGGATCTCTAGAAATGATTCTTCATTTCCATGATATAAAGAGTTTTATAGAGCAAATTATGCTTTTGATTTGCATCTGGCTACTTCAGGTTCTCTTATTAAGTTGTCAATACATTGCAGGTGCCATAATATACAATAAGGTCACTCAAATCATGTTGCAGGGCCAACAGCACGTTGTTGCAGTAATTGTGTCACATCCATGAAAATTTCAGCATTTGAATGGGTCCGTGAAAAGTTATCATAACTGATCAGAATGATGTTCCGAACTGCAAGTAGGAGCTCCAGGTTTTTCCATAATGGCACCTGCCTTGAGATACAGAAAGTGTGGAATTGATGGAAAGACGTATTAGTGTTCCAGCAGTGGATCACTTTTTCTCTGTTTACGTTACTCTTACTCTTCTCTCATCACTAATTTTAGTTTTTCTCCTCTTTGGTTTTGTTAGAAGACTCCCCTCAGGAGGATGGAGTCCAGACTAACCAGTACAGCGCCATCTCTCCCTCACCAGTGGCCCAGGATGAACCCTTCTCCACATATTTTGAAGACAAGGTGGCCATTCCCGAGAATGTCAGCCAGGTACTGTCTCACAGCCGCTGTTTAAAATAAGCAGCAAAACTGAAGTTTTAAATTTTGTAATCATGTACAGAATGTAGTAGCTGGGTTTATCAGTTTGAAAGCTCAAGTATAATCCTTTTAACCCTTGTTGGACAGTTTATTAGAATGTGTTAGATTTGGGAATCAAAACACATTTTCTTTTGGAATTGAAACAATACTATATTAATCAAATTACAACATAGGTAATAATGATGACATTTTGCTGTCCCTCTATTCAGGTGTTCAGTTTCCGTAAACTCTGGGCATTCACCGGACCGGGGTTTCTGATGAGCATTGCTTACTTGGATCCAGGGAACATTGAGTCTGACCTGCAGTCTGGAGCTACAGCTGGCTTTAAGGTGATATACAGTATAAAAACCATGTTAATCTAGACATTTAAACAAAACATTGCTGTTCTGCAAGTTTACTTTGCTGGGTAATGGGTGTGGGTTTAGGACAAAATGTGAACCATAATTCAGTGTCCTCTTGATTGGTATCTATTTTAGCTTTTTTATTTTTTAACTCCGCATTTGAGGAAGTGGTTCCACAGGTTTTTGTTGTTCTCGTCACACCGATACATATCTTCTCCCCTTTTCCATAAAAGTGTCATTATTTTAATTTAAAAGCAAAATGGCCGTACTTCTAGTCATATTTTCTATGACAATGCGGCTTGTTCTCTTAGTGTTAGTGTCTTAGAGGAGTGACACAAAATATTTCTCTAAGGAAAGGCATATACTGCATAAAGGTGTTATTGTTATTTCCATCATAATTATTTCCATTGTATTATTAAAAAGAAATGCCAGTTTTGAATGTTAACATGAGCAAGAATTTACACAGTTAGCTATTATTTAAATTTGGCAGTCTGCCCAAGTAAAACTCCCGTATAGGAAGTAGTCCATAGTAGGATAGTATTACAAAAGTAGGAAAAACTGATTGTATCCTTCTTTTTTTAGCTCCTATGGGTGCTCCTTGGAGCCACTATCATTGGGCTGCTGTTGCAGAGGTTAGCTGCACGCCTCGGGGTCGTCACTGGGATGCACCTGGCTGAAGTCTGCAACCGCCAATATCCCACAGTGAGCATTCCCTACTCTCATTACACATTAACTTCCCTTTTCTTGTTGTACATTACCTTTTTATGCGTGGGACTGTACTTGTGTAAAATCTCTTTTCTTTTTCAGGTTCCTCGGATCATCCTGTGGCTGATGGTGGAGCTGGCAATTATTGGCTCAGACATGCAGGAGGTCATTGGCTGTGCCATAGCTTTCAACCTTCTCTCTGTGGGCAGGTACCTTCTTCACTGCTTGTCCATGAAAAGTGACTGCAAACATTTTTAGAGATTTACATAGAGTATATTTCTGATGATGGTGAGGACGGAGTTACTGTAGTTCTTCTCTTTCTCCTCCAGGATTCCACTCTGGGCAGGAGTCCTCATCACCATCACAGACACATTTGTGTTCCTCTTTCTAGACAAATACGGTACGGATGCACCATCACTTACTTATCAATCAATGTCTAAAGAAGCTGTGCATCTCAGCGTTGATACAGTTTGTATCTCCTTGTAGGCCTGAGGAAACTTGAAGCTTTCTTTGGCTTCCTCATCACTGTAATGGCTCTGAGCTTTGGTTACGAGGTAATATGACCTTGCAATTTCCAATATAATTCAGAGTTTTTGCCAAGACGTTTATGACACCATGACATGTTTGACTCTGTTTTGCCTGTCTGTAGTACGTGCTGGTAAGTCCAGACCAAGGGGAGCTGCTGAAGGGGATGTTCGTGCCGTACTGTGCCGGCTGTGGGCCTCCGCAGTTGGAGCAGGCAGTGGGAATCGTAGGCGCCGTTATCATGCCCCACAACATCTACCTGCACTCAGCGCTGGTCAAGGTTAAAAAGCATATTAGAACTTGTCACTGACTCTAGGAGAACCTGAAGAACTTTTTGACAAACACAGAAACCAGTGAAGACTTTTTTTTTTTTTTTTAAGATTCTAGAGTATTTCTAAATACATGTTTATGTCAGATTGACTCTTGTCAATCATTTTTGATAAACTGATTAGCCGTCCCATCCATATTTTTTTTTATACAATTTACAAAAGTTACAGCATATTTGTCAATGTTTGACACAAAGTATACATTTTGACACACAGTATGAATTATACCCATAAGCTCAGCAGTATGAATGCAGTTTTAAAACATTCTTAAAGCAGACTTTTGGGTGTTTGATGAAATTTGAGAGTTTTTCTGTTTACTTCCTTACGTACCAGTCTCGGGACATCGATCGCAAAAATAAGAAAGAATTAAAGGAAGCCAACAAGTACTACTTCATCGAGTCAACTGTCGCTCTCTTCGTCTCCTTCCTCATCAACGTCTTTGTCGTAGCAGTCTTTGCTCAGGCCTTCTACGGGAAAACCAATATTGAAATGGTGGGTGTACAGTATTAAGAATCCATTCCTCTTTACTGCTGAAGCCTGTGTCTTTCATATGGAAACACAGTGGAATAATTATTTTCTGATAAGTACTGCTGACACGCAGTGTCCAGAGCTTTAAGTTGTGGTTTATTATGTGTGTGTGTCCCTGGTTGCAGAATAAGGAGTGCAATGCAACCGGCAGCCCTCACTCAGGTCTCTTCCCTCTCAACAACGGCACACTGGAGGTGGACATCTACAAAGGGGTATGTTTGGTCATCACCACAACAACAATAAATCACAGTTGTATTGACGTAAGAGGACATATAACATCACTTCCTGTTAGTACTTTCACTTCCTGTTGATATATTTATTTTAGTACTTAGTACTAATTCTATACTATTCATACAATTAGTTATGTAGTATGGAAAAGAGACAAAGCACATGTGCCTGTTAATCTTTTCATGGCAGACATTTGAGCTGTGTCCCAATTCCATGCTACATACTAATTGTGTGTAGTATATGTTGTATGCTAATCTGTATTGTGCTGTTTTTTTGCAGTTAGTATACAATAAGTCAACATACCTAACCATTTTATACTAACAGGAAATTATGCAATATGTGCATGATTGTGGGTGCTGAGGTATTCTGGAAAATTAAGATAATTACCAAAGATGTTTTTACATTCAGATTTTTTTCAAATTAAATAAATGCTATTCAACTGCATTTCATGTGCGGCACAATAATGTAAGATATTCTGGTAAAATCGATAGAGTCGGATGCTTGACTGTTTTTTTCAAGTGTTACTCTACCATCAGAGCTACATAAAAATGTTGATGTACTGTATGAATATGTCGATGACATGAGACTTATGTTCTCCTACTATTCTCTGCTTTGCTGCTCTCATGCTGTCTTCCTCTCTGTAAAAGACAAATAACAGACAATGAAAAAATAATTAATATTCCATACCGACTTTTACTCCTTGAACAGCGTTCCCCCTCCCGCGTTTCAACCACTGATGATAGATAATTCATTTCTCTGTGGGTATGTCTGTTTGTTCAGGGAGTGGTCCTGGGCTGTGTCTTTGGGCCTGCAGCCCTCTACATCTGGGCGATAGGGATCCTGGCAGCTGGACAGAGTTCCACCATGACAGGCACTTACTCTGGGCAGTTTGTCATGGAGGTAAGAGTTCCTATTGGTCATATACCTGGAAATGCTAAAACAAAGAAAAGTGTGTGTGCTCATGTTTTTTACTTTTGTGTTTGCAAAGGGTTTCCTGAACCTACGATGGTCCCGTTTTGCTCGGGTGTTGCTGACCCGCTCCGTCGCCATCATACCTACACTGCTGGTAGCCATTTTTCAGGATGTTGAGCATCTGACAGGGATGAACGACTTCCTCAACGTGCTTCAAAGCATGCAGGTCGGGAAGAATCATTTAAGAAAGCCCTCACAATTAAGTCTGTCAAAAAAATCTACAACATTAACCTTCTCTTACTCTGTCCTATTGTGTTTTACACAATACTGTAAAAATATTCACTTTGACTTGACTTTCCATTCAACAGCTACCGTTTGCATTGATCCCAATTCTGACCTTTACCAGTCTGACATCCATAATGAACGACTTTGCAAACGGAATGTGAGTGAAATATATACGTTTCTTTATCATTCATTCCTGACTTTTGTTTGAAGTGAAAGACGTGATCTCTTTTGGTTCGACAGCCAGTTGGTGAATTTCTTTGTGTTTAGTTCTTTATCGACAAATCAAATGCAACTTGTTTGCTCAATGGGACCTGATTGACTCTGTTCCAGACAAGTTAATTATGAACTACGATGTTTGAGCGTTTCATCTTCTTCAGACATGTAGACTGATCATTTACAGTAATTTGATGCTGTTTATGAAAAAACACATCCGAAGTTGTTTTTAGACAGGCCAAGATTACGCAAACTAGGAATTTCCTCAGTGTTACTGTCAGAAGGACATATTTCCAGGAGACTGTTAGTTTGAGAAAAAACATTGTTTCTCAATGGTCTAAATAAACTGCCTGTTTCTTTAGGGTGTGGAAGATTTCCGGAGGCATCGTCATCCTCTTGGTTTGTGCAATCAACATGTACTTTGTGGTGGTTTACGTGACGGCGCTGAACAGTGTGCTGCTCTATGTTTTTGCTGCTCTGCTCTCCATAGCCTATCTGTGCTTTGTAGTCTACCTGGTGAGTATGATTACTGCAACACTACATTCATTTCTCAGACACTTTTTGGCTTCACATTTTGTAAGCTTTTTTTAATGCAGACAATGATTATCTGACGAAGTATAGTAGCATAAACTTGTTACTACTTTAAATTAATCTTATTTACTTCAGTCTGTCTCGCTCTTTAAGATTTTTTTTACACAAAGATGTGTTTATAGTACATTGCCTACTGACGGACTTTTAAATATCAATTTTCAAACTAACTTGTAGGAGTGTTTTTTTCAATGAATACATATCTAATCTTTATACTTGAATGTGTTTCAATTGTGAGAGCACATACACAAGCACACAAGCACAAACAAAAGCAATTTAAGTAAATCAAAATCAAACTTCATACTTAAGCAACATTGCCTAACATTGTTTTTTCTGCTATTTGGTGCCCCTTTATTTTCAGAGGGCAATTTATACACCGATGTGGTAAATATGGACAGCTGTACACGTGCATTTGTTACGATTACATTACTTGGGATCAAAAACTAGAGAGTCCACAACTTTGCTAACACAGCCAAACATAAAGCAAGTGCAACGACACAAGACATAGCTAAAATGACCTGCTGGTCCAACAGCAAGATGGCCGGCTCGACGTCTGTCTTGCAGCCTTTTATTTCGCAAAGCTCTTACCATTCTCCCTGTTACAAGTCAGAGTAGCATCAAAATGATTTTGAAGCTGATATTAAGGTAAAATAGTTACATAATGTTGCTGTAATAAGGATACAGTAATCCAGGGTTAAAGGCGCTGTTAATCTGATTTTTAAACTCAACATGGCCATAACATAATTACAAAAAGATAAATATAAAAACTGTTTTATTAATTGCGATGTATTGGTCAGTTTTCTAATGCATTAAATAGTATTTGTTTGCAGAATGATGATGGAGTAAACTTTTTTTTTTTCATGACATGGTACCTGCTCGACTCTGCTCGACTCGGCTGTGGTGCCCCGTCCTCCATTTTCCATTGCAGATTTAGTACCGCCTCATTCCTGAGGCGAGCGTGGCTGGTCGCCATAGTGACACGGCAGGAAACTGCCGTGACCTAACGCGACACGCACACAGAACATCGAAGGTGTGTTGTTGTTGACTCGGCATGTGGCTGTTGCCACAGCCAGAAGACAAATTTTGTTTCAAAAGAAGCTGGAAGCAGCAAAAAAAAACAAAAAACACCGCTGGCTAAACTATTTAAAAATGGCGGGTTTGTTCAGGACACCCCCGTCTGTCGCTAGCAATGATGACGCAGTGATTAGTGACGATTCTCTCTTACCAATCAGAAGTCGGAAGGTTTAAACGTCAGCTTTTGGTATCGCTTCAGCTCTCTTGGAACCTCGACGGAGGTGATACTAAAAAAATTTACCTGTTGGCAGGAAACCAGGGACTTTTTTTCGTAATGGAAAACCAAAAAAGGCGACTACAGTCAAGGCGAGTCGAGCAGGTACCATGTAATGGAAAAACGCCATTAGAGTCTGAAGATTTTGAAAATGGACTGCGATTAGTGTATTGAGGTTTTCTGTCTCACTGTTTTAGTTTTTAAAAAACGTATTTCATGCATAAGTGTGACTTCTATCTCCTGTGTTGTTGTCTGCAGGCATGGCACTGTTTGGTTGCATTGGGGGTTTCCTGCCTGGACTTTGGCAGCAGGGTAAGCAATCGACCTGCTGTGTTGATAGAGGAGCAGTCTGAGTACGACTCCTAGAGCCGAACAGGACAGTAACCACCAGCATTCCTCCTTCCTCTTGGAAACACTGAGCCCTGTACACAACCAAGACTTTTTTTAGATCATGTAGGATCTTGAAAGCACATTTTCTGCTAATGTCACATGTTTATTTTGTGTGGGCTGGGTATCAGAATTTGGTGCTATTTAGGTACCCAATGAACCAAATTGATAGTAAACCAGCACAGAAAATTCAAGGCCAGTGTTTGATGATTACGAAGACTTCTAAGGAAATGTATAAACGTCATTTGGCAAATCTATTGTTACAATCCTCAAAGGCAATATCTATGTATATTCACCTCTGCTTGTAAAGCAGCATACTGTGACATGAGTGGTTTATACAACATGTAACTCTATTGATTAATAACCCAATGATCTGTATCTTTAAACCAGATTTTAAATTTTTATAAAATGCTATCTACACTTTAAAAAAAAGAAATAGCAGCGCAGCTTGTATTTTCACAACATCTTTGTGAAAGACATTCCCGCCCGATTTCACACACTCTGGTCGTCATGAGGAGAACGACGGAGGATATCAATTAAAAGTTAGATTTTACATAGAAGTTCTAATGTTTTTAGACTTGAGACCACGAGTTGGGTTTAACTTGACATGTTCCTGCCTGTGGGAGAAGCAGAGCATGTCAGAGGAAACGCATAATATAGCTACAAAAAAATCCAGTTTTATTCAGCATCAAATAACCTTGAAAAGGCCCATTTGAATTGCCACAATTCAAATAATAATCAAACTATCAGTATGTTTAATAAAATAAAAAAAAGGTTTGATCACATAAATACAACATAACATGTGCATTGTATGAAAGATCCAACGTTTGCAGTACAACAATAATGGCTGCTGTGTTTCTGCCCAATGTGCTGTAGAGGTTAGACTGAAGCCGTTTCTTTCATATTTTACCATTGTTTCCATTAAGTAAGAACTGACCTAACTATCTACCTAAAGTAGTGGTCTTTTTAATGTTTTTATTCCTGGTTATTTCCCTTGTTCCCTAAAACATGTACTAATGCTAGCTGTATCATGCTCTCTGTCAGCCCTCTTACCTCCCAGTGTCCTGGTGGAAGGAGCCAATGCTCATTAATTATCAGTCTACCTCAACATCCTCATCTCATTTAGGTGTACCGTCTCTGTAGCAGTTTGATTCACTGGATTTTTGCATCTAACACTTCAATAGCAATTCATATTTTTAAGAGAATATAACTGTCTGTTATGTTAAACCTACCAAAATCACCAAACGATATCCAGCCCCTTATTGTGTGAAAAAAAAAACGTTTTGGTACGTGGTTTTGACATTGTGAGCTGATCCCTGTATAACATGTCGAAGAAGCTAAAGTGGCAAGTTTTGGTATCATGCATAAATTATGCCACATCCCAGTTGTCTCTTTGTTCTGCACAAGTACAGAGTGGACATCTGGTCAATACAACCAAGTCTGTGAAGTAGAGTTCACTCGGTCATTGCTGCCTGAAGAAAACTATTGTGTTAATGTGATCAAGACCGAACTGGTCCATGAAATTAGTTGACAGTTCCCTTCAAACTAGTAACACTTTATATGACTGCAGCCTTGTCCTCTTTTAGTGCCTAAATAATCAGGAGGCCAGTGACTCCGCTTAATCAACACACTGAAGTGAGCTTATCAGTGAATTACTGTAAAATTGACTGTGAAGGAAGATAAGTTTGTAGCACTGTGCAGTTAATGCAGATGTTGTTTCATCCCTTCTTGACTTGAGAGAGATTAGGTGTTGGATAAAGTATATTTGTTTTTTTGCTGTGAAACCATGATAACCTCTACTCCACATTTTATTTAGTATTGTCTGTCTGTGGGTAAAAGCTTCATAGAAATGTATTGTGATATGTCCTATTGCGATACTTTGAAAACTTTGACTTATTTATACTGCTATGCAGAGAAGGAAAGGAATGTATGTGATGTGGTAGCTTCAAAATAATGGTGTAGTCATAATTGTTATTTTCATGACAAAGCTGTGTTTAAAGGAGAACTGAAAACAAAAGTCAAAACAAGTAAAGTGGAAGTCAAAATTACCCATGTAGCCCAAAATCACAAGTTTGTCTCAGACAGATTTACAGTCTGTAATCTATCGTTAAACCCTCGAAAGCAGTGATTCTGTGAATTATATTTAAAAAAAAAAAAAAATGCTACAGCTCCGAATAAAATAAAGTCAAAACAGATTAATTCAAATATAGAAAATGTTTACGCTAATTCTGGTGCATCTGTTAACTAGGCTACAGTGTGCCTAGCGTTCTGCACTGATTCATTTAAGACTAACTTCAGAAATGTTTTTGTTCTCCCTTCTCAACATTGTTAGTTTATTTTTAAGTGTATGTCTGTTTCTTTCTACTAAGAATAAACTACTATTACTATTAACTGTAGATTTTAGAAGTCCACTGGAAGTTTAAAGGACAGTTCCGTTGCAAAACGAACCTAGGGGTTAATAACAGATGTGTACCCAGTCGATCATTCTCTGGGACATGTTTTCATGCTAATCGAATGAGTTTTTAGCTTGAAAGACGCTAGCGCGGACCGCTGATTAGCTTACAACGCTAGTATTCTGGGCACAGGGAAAGTAAAAACAAATCGCTATTTATCCCACTAAAAAGGCTCAAAATATCACCACACATCAACGGTAGCATAGTGAGGGTCCCTACATGTTAACCAAAGCATTGAGAACTTTGTAAGTGTACAGACAGTTTATTAAAAAGAGAGATTATAAAGACAGTCGCGTTCTCCTGTACAGGCGGCTGCTGTCTTGGGAGCTACGGTCTTTCTAAAATCTTTTTAATAAACTGTCTGTACACTTACAATGTTCGGTTAACATGTAGGGACCCTCACTATGCTACCGTTGAAGTTTGGTGATATTTTGAGCCTTTTTAGTGGTATAAATAGCGTTTCGTTTTTACTTTCCCTGTGCCCCGAATACTAGCGTTGTAAGCTAATCAGCGGTCCGCGCTAGCTTGTTTCAAGCTACAAACACATTCGATTAGCATGAAAACATGTCCCAGAGAGCGATCGAGTGGCTACACATCTGTTATTAACCCCTAGGTTCGTTTTGTGCCGGAATTGTCCTTTTAAAACACAGCCTGTTTCCCTAAAACAATAGACATATTAAATAAAACAATGCAAAGAGAATTAAAACTTGTTTAGGTAAAATTAATCATTCATATTTTAATGTAAGACAAGTGCCATCATTTCCACTATCAGGCGCCGTAGATTACAGCACAATCCGCCTTCACACAGCTTTGTATCAGTCTAATATGGCTAAATACAAGTTTAGCAGCAGCAGTTTGATGTGGAAATGAATATGTGGACAACAGCACAACAGCTTTCCTGTTGGTCTAATCCAAGTATCCAAGTAAGATTGACATATACCAATACGTTGGAAATGAACTGTGTAGCATACAGTTCATGTGATCACATTAACGATCTCAGGTTCTTTCAGAAGTTATCGGTTTTTAATGTTCGCCCTGTGGTGAATCAGGTACAGTTTCAGTACTCCGGTTCCGAGTTCTCAAAAGCGTTCATAAAGTTTCTCAAGGTTTTCAGGCTTCTGTGACTTCATACAGTGTCACATGAATACTTCACTGGCATACAAAAAAAAACATGGCAAAGGCACATTTAAACTGTTACAGAGAAACCTTCAATGCAGTAAAGTATACACTGAAGCTATCACTCATTTCTGTTCTTGGGATTGAATGAATAAGTGTCTGTCCTTGCTACTGGATAAAGCACCCCATGTGTTCAAAATAAATGGGAAATAATGGATATGTGGACATTTGTTGGTGTCTTCTGTCTGAATATCTAAAGAAGGATTCATGCATTATGTGTTTTAACTGTTTTAAATAGAAAGACAATT
Source organism: Sander vitreus (assembly GCF_031162955.1). Lineage (NCBI taxonomy): Eukaryota > Metazoa > Chordata > Actinopteri > Perciformes > Percidae > Sander > Sander vitreus. Next base: position 11,615,181 of record NC_135858.1, on the reverse strand, counting down.
ATATTAAAAAGGTAATTAAAAAAAGGACCATGTTCTGAAAAATGTCTAGAGAATTATCTTAAGCTGGAGGTTTTCTCATGAAAATAACAATGTTAAAATATGGTAATGGTTTTTGTTTTGTGGCAGTTTTGTGACAAAACGTAACTTGCCTTACTGTACATCCTGCTATAATTTAAAATATGCAAGATGTGTTGGACACAATTTTTAAAATGAAACTGTATACATTCCTTTTTCCTGGATTAAAGGGTCAAAGGGCCAAATTGTTCTTTGTTTTTACTTTATATAGCCAGGGTTGATAGAACATTATGGTAGGCAATAGAAATGCTTTTTTGCAGGACTTTCCAGGATTAAATGAGGAAAGTTGGGTTTGGAAAGTATCACTTTGACCCAAGGTGAGCACCCTTAATTAATCTGTAAAACAATCAAATTCAAATTGTGAACTGATTAGACCATATTCACAACTGATCAAAACCCAGCATCGATTGTGATCTTTTCCTCATATTAGTATTACCTATTTCATTTTGCATATGTTTTCTAAATTGCAATACAGTAAACCACTTACATTTGTCATTCTGGGTATCTGCAGTCTCTCGGTTTATATTGCCTGAGAAAAGCTAGCCTATATATGTAGATGTATATACATGTAAAATGAGCTGCAGTAACACTGCTCATGGGTCACAATAAGCACAATGTGTGTAGCTAGCAAGTAGTTGTGTGTGTTTTTTTCTCTCCAGGTAAACAGAGTAGGGTCAGAGTATGTTCTTAATTTTTATAATTTATAGTTTACACTTTTATTTTGCTATGAAAATTCGAGAATCAGGTGTAATCAATTAGCCTGACAAGCCAGACCCACATTTGCTGCCGCTAGGGTGCGTCTAGATTTCTAGGCTAGTAATCAATATAAACTGTGGCAAAATCATATGAATTCTTTTCTTCTTTTATATTTCAGGTTGTCCTCATGAATGATAAAATAATGCTAAGCTGATTCATGTGATGAGTTAACCGTCCGTATACAACCCTCTCCTCACCGATAAAATCTCCATCTCTTCTCTCTCTTTCAGATGCAACTGTCACAGCACACAGGCATTTTCATAATGAGTGACATGGATACTGATAATCTGATTGAGAGATAGGAGGACTCATTGTGAGCGGATGTTGAACTGATGACCCGACAGAAGTGTGGGACCACTGAAGCTCGGCCAGTATGCGTTTGTCTTCACCTCTCTGTGCCTAACAGGTGTTTCAAGTGTCCTTACTGTACACATTGTGTGGTACACCAGCCAATGTCTAATCCAATAATGGATGTTTTCCATCGCACAGGTCTCAGCAACCTCAGCTAAATAATGTTTATGTAAATAATGGTTAAATATGTCTAAAGGATTTAGGTTCCTGTGAGAGTAAACTACATCAGGTTTTTGACAAAACAAGTACGTTAAGGTCCAATATATCATGTTTGCCAACCAGACACTACTGTGATGAGATTGTTGCTTTCCATTTAGTAATCACACAATAATTAACTCACTATTCCACATCATTGAGATGCCAGTCTTGAGTTCAGAGACATGGTGGGTTGTTTTCAACCGGTGCTGCACTAAAGATACTATGGGCCTCCATTATGGCCACCAAGCTGCAAAATTCATCAAATTTTTTTTTTATTTATTTATTTATTTTTTTATCTTCCACTTCTTTTGGTTTGGTTTAGCTGACATGACATAAAAAAAAATCTGATTTTGCCATTGTCACACATCCCCACAGAGTGAGAACAGGATAAATATCTGATGTAAATGTATGATTTATTCATAAAAAGGAAAAGTCAAACACCAACACTGCGGCATGATGTTAACAATTCTTTTCTGCGTTTGGTGGGGACTGAACAGCTTCCCTTTATTCTATTTTATATTCCAATAAAATCTAGTGATTTAAAGCATTCGTCTATATGTAAATATTAGACTAAATGTTTTTAAATAATATATTAAATATGACTATACCACTTGAGAAATATACAATATATTTGTGTGATTAGTCACAGTTTTTCTCAATATATAAAAGAGTGACAGTTTTATGTCATTTTATGGTTAGTTATACATCTATTTTAGATTCTAGGAATTTCTGTTCTTGGAGATAAGGTCTGTCTGTACATATTTTTTTGTATTTCCAAGTCTTTCAGGACCAGTCATGAACAATTGCTAATTGTAAATTATTAAATTATAGCCACCATGTGTAGGATTTTCAAATTCTATTTCAGTGGTCCTTGGTGGTATAGTATCTAAATAAGACACTGGCAGCAGACACTCACTTTAAGCTACATAATACATGTGTTCAGCACATGTATACATTCCCAATAATTCATTTATGAATTTTAGTTCATACATTTGCAGTAGACGTTTCGTATAATTGATCAGTGAATGCAGTACTTGGCGTTTGATCCACCAGTGTTTCACAGCCCGTTACAGGCATCATATTCAATCAATGCTCTCACATCACAACATAATCATTTTGTATCTTCTATTATTTCTATTCTCATTTAAGCTTAGGTCAGCTTGTTTTTAGATTTGTTTATTTATGTGTAGTTAATATATTTTTTATAGATGCTACTTTGGCATGTATGGCATTTTAGTTGATGTTTAGTTTGGTTTAAAATGTTTTTATTTTGTTACATCAGCAGCTAGTCTTTATTAAGCCAAATTTGCGCCGGGGGATTTAATTTCTGAAATGAATATGGAAGAAAAAGTTAGAAATTGGCACTGTGGTGCAAATAAGTGAGACCAGAAAATTATATGAAATAATAATGCCAAACAACAATAGAATCTGTCATAAAAAAAACACTTCAGAGGTATGATTGTGCACTGCTGGTGCTTTCCTTGACCAAATACTGCACTGCACTTGTATATTAGAATTGCTGTGCAGACAACCACAGTGCTTTGTGTAGTCACCACTGTGCCTCATTTCTAGGATCTCTAGCACACTATTCAGTCAATAGGATTACAAGCCAATACAAGAATCTCACAATGTTGTAGGTGGAACAACACAACTGTAGTACAGTGAGCAAAACAATTAGAACATTGTAAGAATTTGTGTTGTAGGGTTGGGTATAGAGAGGCTTACATTAAGTTTAAGTTTAAAGTCTAATATATTTTCAAATTTGTTTTCTTTTAGCCAATGTGTTCTGCATTTGCCATCATACTTTCTGAAAGACTAATATTTTTCTTAGGAAATGTATATGTATTTTTTTCCCCACTACGAGTTGCATAAAATGATTATCTTATGTGACTAATTCCAAGTTTGAAATGACATGTCATGCCAAATAAAAACCAAATATTTGTGCAAAAGACCTTTTTAGTAATTTCACTCCTGCAAAAAACACTTTAAAATAAATAAGTGAACAAGCACTTGATTACAAAAATAATGGGCCATGGTGTAATTTAAAGGTATTTAAAATTTCACTTTATGAGGTTTTTTAACATTAATATGAGTTCCCCCAGCCTGCCTATGGTCCCCTAGTGGCTAGAAATGGCGATAGATGTAAACCAAGCTCTGGGTATCCTGCTCTGCTTTTGAGAAAATGAAAGCTCAGATGGGCCGATCTGGAATCTGCCCCTTATGAGGTCATAAGGGGCAAGGTTACCTCCCCTTTCTCTGCTTTGCCTGCCCAGAGAATTTGGCCAGCCCATGAGAAAGAGAAAGACATCATGATTTGAAAACAAGCATAGACAGTTAAAGGAATGGACCAACAGATCCCGTTGCTCTGGACGGAGACCAGTGAAGTATATTAGAAGCACTTTTCCGGTGAGGGCTGAGCGTTACTGCGCAGCCTCCAACTGAGCTTGAAGACATAGATGTGACGTGAGCAACCTGTCTGAAAGTTGTAAGTCTTCTGCTAGCTGTGCCAAGAGAAATCTCAATTATTCCCAATCTTGCAGAGACGGAGAGCGTCGGTATATGTAAGGAGATAACATAGGCACAGGCTAATTATTGCTAACTAAAATGCTAGTTAACATTAGTAATTAAACTTAAACAGCTAATGTAAGTCAAAACTGCCTGCAAGCTTCTCCTGTACTGTACAGTAATTCCTCTACTATGTGACAGTAAGTCGCGTGGTTATGACACAATCATTAGCCTATTTTTACAAAAACGTCTGCTACGGAGCCATAACGTGAGGTACAAGGTAATGAGCCTTTTATACATTGTCGTGTTTCTTTAGAAATAAACAATGGACAAATAAAGTCTTTAAACGCTTCAGATGTAAAGTTTTTCGCTGTCAAAGTGACGTCAAAATGAATGTCAGTCAATGGGATGCTAACAGTGGGTGAGTGCTTGTTAGCATCAAAATGGTGCCATAGGAGGTACGCGTTGTGAAGAGAAGCTTACCCCCTTGCAAACAAGCAAAGTGGCAGTTTGTCAAGGCCACACCCCCCACCCTCCACCTTGCCCCCCTCTCTCCTCCTCAATAGCATTTAAAGCTACAGACACAGAAATGGCACGTCCTAAGTAAAGCTCATTGTGGGACTGGCTCTAGTGGCTGTAATTCTGCACCAAGGCTGAATTTCGGGAAAGAGACTTCAGATACAGTATTAGGGGACCACTAAGGCCTATATAAAAGCATCCAAAAAGGAGCATGTCATAGGACCTTTAAAACATAAAAGTTGACATTGTAAGCTGTATAATAAAATAGTTTTAAATTATGGAGGACCATTGATGGCAACACAGCAGAAGGTTAATACTTAGCAGTTAGCAAATGATGTTAGGAGGACTCAACATTCACTCAAAAAATATGTCTGTGCCGGAGAAGTGCATTTGGTCAAAGAATGTTAGTCACGCGTGACACGTACATGACCTGGCTGTGTTATAATCCAGCTTCTAGTGAAATCTATTGAAAACATGGCACTGCCCTCAGTTAAACCATATTTTTTTTTATTGAAAACTGTGTCATTTGTTGCATGTAAAGTATTTTAAAGTGTCTGAGTATGTTGGGATTGTCAGAGACCATTTTCTGGTTTCTGGTAAATGTGATATTTCTGATTTGATTCAATTGTACAGTATGATACAGTATTGAGACCGTACTGAAAGTGTTTTTTCCTTTTAAATAATCTGCCATATCTGTTATATGTGTGAATATTGTTTTTTTTCTTGTTGAATAAAAAAGGAAAATACTTTAAAAATCGTTATTGTTTCCAAATCTATCTATTATTTCTTCTTTTAGTAAAAAAAAAGAAAAAAGACAAGAATTCATTACTGGGGTGTATATTGGATCTTATTCATAAAGATCTTATAGAAAAACACTGCAGAATGAATTACACTCAGCTGCTCCTTATTCTGTATCCCCACGAACAGAATTGTCATGTTGCTATTTCTTTCTTACAAGAAATTAGTTTAGATAGCCTACTGCTCATTTTCCCAAATGTGACTAAGTTGACCTAGGTATATAGGTTGTTATTGGCGACCTCTTAACATCCAGCCTGCTGAATATAAAAAAAGTATATAGGTTCTGAAGACCAAACACCATGTTCCTCTTTTAAGACCGCATCTTTGCTTTTCCTACTATGGCCGCTGGGGATTTCACCTACATCAGTGTCTGATTTGACAGCACCAATGTTATAGCTGAGGAGCAGTAGGCCTACATAGCACATTTTAGACCCCGTATCACAAAATAAGCATGATAGCCTGCAGGGGTTTGATAGGGCTCCCAGCGATTAACGTTACTTCATGAGTAGTGACTGACTTTCAAAACTGACTTGCACCTGTTTGAGCAGTTTGCTCCTTTTTGTTAAATCACTTTATAGCTAGTTTTTTCAAAGTTTCACACAAATATGCTATCCTTGTTTGTAGTAACGTTAGTAGCCTAATACATGGCTCTCAAGTCTCTCAAGCGCGCCGCTCTCACTATGGAACAGGAATCAAGCGCGTCTCCCCTGGAGTTCTTAGTTGAGCCTGCCACTTATCAGCCAATCAAAAAAAAAGAAAGAAAGGTAGCCAATCAGAAAATAGCACTATTGTATCTGGGTAAGATTTAACGCAACAACCAATGAAAAAAAAAGCAGAGAGCAGCGTACAGACACTTCTCTAAACGTTCGCTCATTCAGAGACCAGAGTCTCAAACGGGGCTCTGAGTCTGTGAGACGGCCTGAGATCTACCGTATCAGCAGAGCAATCACGTAACGCACAGCAGACTATGGTGCAGGTAGATTATTTTCTGAAATTTAGTGACTATTATAATTTTAATAGTGACTATTATTTTTCTCAAAATATCACGACTCCTCCAAATCTCAGAGAACACAGATATATTTTGAGTACGCACAAAGTTTTGAACATGAGCAGAAATCTTGCTCAAACGTAACAATATTACAGTCCAGGGGTTTATTAATACATTAAAATGAAGTAATGTATGTATAATTAATGTATCATTGAGGTGAATAATTGTCATATGCACATTTAAGGAGGTTACTTCCTCAACAAAAGATGCAAAAGAGAAGGGAAGATTAAATGATGTTTATTAAGATTATAGGCAAACAAAAAAAATTATTCTATGGCTGCAACCTGGAGCCTCCCGTGTCATGCCCTCTCGCCTTGCTGATAAGCAATTGTATTTGCAGCAATGTCCCAGTGAAGTGTGAAAACAATATAGACTATAAAAATAAAAAGGAGTATTGGAAAGAGTGTAACTTTTTGTGTAAAGTGTAATGTTTATTTTTGTATTCTTGTGTGTGCAGATCCTTGTTATCCATCCTCAGGAAATCCGGTCAGTGTATGTTTTGGTTATTCGATTTTCATTTCATTAACAGATATTAAAAAACAAAAAACGAATGGCTATTTGATTTTCGTTTTAAAATACAAAATTTAAAACTGAAATACAAGGCGTTTTTTCCTTTTCCTTGTCAAAAGGGAATGTGAACATTTTAAACATGCTTCGATTTTCATTTCCTATTTCATAAAACAAAAATTTAAATCACTAGAAAACAGAAATTAAAAAAATGACTTTTTCTTTCATAATCTGCAAAGAAAAGAAAATATGAATAAAACACGAGCGCGGCAGATTGGTCTGATTCCCAGTTTAGCTAGAGCGGGTAACGCCAGCTCTGCAGACGGACCAGAGTCAGTCAGCACCGGGGAGCGAACACAGAGCGAACCGGGGACCCAGGTCATAGGGCTGGTGGCTAGCTGCTAGCTAGCTGCAGCGGCAGCAGCGAACATTATAACATTAGACCCAGCACCGGAGGTCTGATCTCAATGATCTGATCCCGAACCGCCGGTGACTTTCTGCCAGATCAGCAAGCTTAACGACAACAACAGAAAGTTTGCTGGGATCAGACTTTGGCGCTGTACGGTAACGTTAATGTAACAGTAACGTTACAGCCGTGAACTGAAAGTCTATTTCCTCAGCTGGTTTGACTCTCTTCGGGTGAAGCTGTCTGCTGCGGGTAGAGACACAGAGTCAGAGGAAGGCAGGGAGAGAGGGGAATAAATAAATGTATCGAATCGAATGACCAAAACATACACGGACCCTCCTTGATTGCAAACGTGGTGACGAATTTACCCGTGACTCTATCTGGAAAATAATTCGCGATTTCGTATTTTGGCCCGCTGAACTTACCGTTGGACACGCCTCGGCATGTGACGGCATGGCATGGCATGGGACGCTCCAGGCTGCAGCCATACCCGCCTCAACGAAACAGAAGGAACGAAGCCGTTGGCATCTTCCCGGCCACGCGAGGGCGCCGTCTGGATCGCGGCTCCATCCTGTCCAGCAGCTCAGTTGCCTACGTCACCACATTCCACCGAATGCAATGGAACAGCGTGTAAAAGTGTAAAGGTGGTCTCAGAAAACACTGCCAGAAACTTGTAAGTTGAATGAAAATGTAACAAGATGTTCTCTGGTTCATGGTTGTCGGACATAAACATTGTTGTAGCTAGCAGTGGCTGAGAGGTTACCAGGGGCTAACTTCTTAAAGAGTCACTTGAATGTTTCTTTTGCCTGTTGATGTGTCAGCTTTTGTTGTGGTGAAATCTGTGTTTAGATGCAAGATGAGGGAAGCGGCCGTTCTGCTCACACCATGTGTGGTTCTGTGTCTCCTTCTGAGCTTCAGCCAGGCAGCCAGACAAGGACAGGACATCAGATGTGGAGGTATGTACGTCTGTATGTTGCCTCGCTCACTCTCTGTTCAGGACAGAAAAGTCCTAATGCGTGGGTGCTCTCCTTCTGCTCACCGCAGCTTGCAGGGCTCTGGTAGATGAGATGGAGTGGGCCATCTCCCAAATAGATCCAAAGAAAATGATCCAGACGGGATCCTTCAGGATCAACCCGGACGGCAGCCAGTCCATCAGAGAGGTGAGGCTGCAGCACAGCCACGTAGTAATGTGTCAAAACCACTCTATAGGCTGCACCACTTTACTAGTAGTGCTGCACGTTTGTTTGATTTAAGCAGTGTTTGGCTTATCAACTGTTTCTCACTGGGATGAGATGCTACTAACCTAACCTAACTAAATAGACAACGATTGGACAACTATTTTTGATACATTGTGATTTTCTCTGGTTCCAGCTTCTCAAATGTCTGTGTCTTATATGATGATAAACTGAATATGTTTGGATTTGGGACTATATTTGTTGGACAACACAAGACACCTGATGGCATCCCCCTGTACTCTGGGATATTGTCATAAGTGTTAGGTGAGAGTAGAGAAACAAAAAACCAGGCAATTAAACTCATATTGTCACCTTACTGTTTAATGAACAACCAAACTGGACTGCAAAATAAAGTGTTGTTACTTCATTTATTATTACTACATTTGTAGAGAAACCTCACATCTTCTTAAATTCAGAGTTTTTCATGACCTTTGATGCCAACAGGTTCCTCTGGCTCGCTCAGAGGGAAACCTCCTTGAGCTGATGGAGAATGTGTGTGAGAGGATGGGGGACTACGGCGAGCGCACAGATTCTTTGACAAACAGGAAGTCGTATATTAGGATAAAATCTCGGAGTGGTGAGGCCATGGACCTCTCAGAGGCCACGCTGGATTCAAGAGTTACAGGCAGTTTAAAATTTGCAGTGAGTACAAAATTCCGTTAAATGCACCGTCATATGTTTTAATGGTCTTTCATTTCTATGCTTTTATTGTTAATGATAATAATATATAAGAATACTTTTCTTGCAACCCGCACCCCAAAATCTTGTGACTTATGCTGTGAATCGTGCAGCTCGTAACAGTTTTTTTTAAAAACTTTCTTTCTCCAGTGTGAAACAATTGTTGAGCAGCATGAAGATGAAGTCATTGAATTCTTCGCTCACGAGACAGATAATGTCAAAGACAAACTCTGTAGCAAGAGGACAGGTATGTTTTTTTTTACTTAAGTTATTTTGTTATCCTTAGTTTTATGCCCTGTTACACATTTCTGTTATGTTGTTTCACTGCAGCGCCAGCAGCTGTATTTCAATTCATTGTTTTCCTGTCCTGTGTTCTCTGCAGACCTCTGTGACCACGCTCTGAAAATGGCGCACGACGAACTTTGATATCATCCCGCCATGGCTGCCGTCTCTCCTCAGCTGAAATGGAGACGTTGGGTGATGCTTTCAGTTGTCTCTTATCACCGGTTTACGCCATGGCAGTGGTGGAAGATGTATACACATTTATATGTAAGATAATAGAAAATCAACCTGAAAATAAAAGTGTTATTTCTGTGATCTGTGACAATTTAAGGACCAGTTTGCCATTTTTTTAGCCGTATCTCTTTGGACCATCTTGTCACTTCTTTATATACTGTAAGTTATTATACTTTTCAATAATCTGTGTTTCATATGGAGGCTCTTGTCTTGCCTTCAAATGCTCTTCATCAGATAAAACTGAAACTGTGAAACTGCAAAAATGAAGTTATACTTCCCAGTACGTATTGGATTATTTACAGGATTAATTGTGTATATAGATTAAGCATTGTAATTTAAGACACAAGTACACAGAGATCAGGTTGAAATTTGGTCAAGTGGTCCCTAAGTCAATATTAATTTACATTGATAAAGTCCTTACTAAAGCCAGGAAAAAGTGCATTAGTGTTTTTTATTCACCCATACTGCCCGCTCATCAATGAACGTGTCCTTTGATGCCAAATTATATTTTCAGTTCTAGCTTTAGTTTTTAATGCTTACCAGTTTTTATGGAACTGTCCAAGCTCACAGCATCACAGGAATAACTTGTTTTGGTTGAATAGTCCATTTGAAAAAAAACTGAAAAGTTCCAGACACATTATGTAAGGTGCTAAATTAAGATGATTTGAGTGGCTAGCTAGCCAAATGACAAAATGTGCATTTGTTATTACTTTGAAGCATCAAGAGTTCTGCTTTCTTCAGCCTAGTAAAACTGAACTCCAGTGTAAGCCCACTAGAGTGTGCTGTAGTCCACAAGCTGATTGTTGAGTTAAAGAATCCTACTCAGTTAGAAAATCTTCATGCTGTACTGTCAATGTAGATTAAAAGTATTTTTGGTATATATATTTTAAATTAACTTGCTGTCTCATTTGACCATTCTGATATTTCCTTATATATATATACATATATATACATATACACATACATACATTTTGTAAGTTCTCTGCATCTGTTTTGTCTTTAATTAATGGAAATATATTTGACATGAGTTTACCTTCTAATTTCTAAACTATCATAAATCGGTTAATTCACTAAAATATTTCTCTTACTCCATAGATTGATTTAAATGGCTGCCTCTTGTTGCCTCTACTGATAGCATCCAAATTATTATAAAAAGCAAAAGTTCTGGTAACAGTCTAATAATAATCATTTAAGATCAGCCACAATGTTTTCACATACTGTAGGCAGTTTGTTTTGCGTGTTTACATAACTTTAACTTGAACTTTTTCAATGTATCGTTGGACAAATTTCTTTGAGAATTATTTTTAGCACTGTTTTAATGTATAAATGGAAGGAACTGACATTATATTTCACTGAAATTGTATTTTTATATGATTTCACGTGACAAATCAATAAATAAATTGATTGAGATGAGAGGACACATATAGCCAATACTTTACTACGTAATATTTGTATTTAAAATAATGGACTGCTGACAAACATGAAAATACTGAAATGTAGGACTTTTCTCAACATTTATATCATCACTAGAAAAAATAAGTTTTTTAGACTCCTTCTGGTTGACAAGGTACATTTAGTAGGTGTTCTGGAGCTTTCAGCTGTATCATGCAATCTTCCTCAGCAGATGGAGTATGTACATTTTTAAATTTCCATTTTTTCCATGTTTTATCTACTTATAATAAAGAACTATGGCTTGATTTTAGCCAGAAATATCACCACACCTTGAATCACTCCAACTAATCAAATATTTTATTACATCAACTTTCATAATTTCACAGCCACATATCTCCCTTAAACACTCTACTCTCTAGAAAAAGCAGATACATAGATTGAAAGAAAAAGTATGTAAGATACTGCTTTACAAGAATAAATTTGTCAAACAGATGGTTTGGATATTTTAGATTTCCCTAATGTCAAATTCCTATATTTCTATAACAGTAAATGCATCATCACTACTCATCAAAAATAAAAGCTCTAAGATTACACTAAAACTAAAACATACATTAAAAATCTGCTACAAAATGTTATTGAAGAAATGACTTTCATTCTTTATCAGGCACAATACAAATGTAGATGGTACAGAGTTGTTAGATGTTTAACTCAACATCAGACTAGCGTTCCTTGTTTATCCAGTTATTTTAAAGACATACTTTCAATCATCCCTTCATCGGTGACCTCTGAGGGCACGGAAACTACCTCCTCCTTTTCTTCTTGCTCTGTTTCTGTCATTTCCACTGCCTGCATTGTTATATTCGCCACCTCAACCAGGCACTCCTCCCTCTGACTAGACTTATTTGTGACGCTCTCTTCTCCATCATTATCTCCATCTTCCTTAGCTGCAGTCTCATCTTTTACTTTAGCAGAGAAGCATCGCTCCCCCTCAGCCTTGCTCTCCGTCCCGGCATCAGGTGGCGATTCCTCGACCTCGTCCTCATCTGCTACAATAACGGTGTCCCCAGAGCCTTGGCTGCAGGTGCTGCTGCATGACAGTGTGTCTTCTTCAGCATGTAAAGGCTCTTCATGGCACAGATCCACCTGGATTTGTCCCACCTCTACATCCTCAACACTTCCTTCTGCTGAAACTTCCTGTTGCCCTGCTCCATCAAAAACTATCCTCTCAGAATGCATGCCCACTATCACATCCAAGTCCTCCACTACACTCTCTGGATCCCACAGCTCACTCACTTCCTCCTCCTCATTCTCAGAGTCAGGCGCTGTATGTTTCCTAATGCGATTAACTGCATCCCACAGGGACTTGGGATACTGGGGCTCTTCTTTGAGGGTTAAGTCAGGGTCAACACTTCCACTTCCCTCTTGCAGAGGAGGAGTTGAAGAGCTGGAAGGCAGCTCTGTGGGTGAATCCGTGCAAAAGGGATATGAGAACTGAAGGGATTCCTCACAAGAGTCCAGATGAAGAGGAAGAGGGACAGTTTCTGGGATGCCAGCAGCCGGAGCAGAATCAGGATTTAGAGCTGGGGGACAGACTGAGTCCATTTCCAAAAGAGTGACAAACTCTGCATCTGACTCGTTTGATGTGTGTCGCCGAGAAGAAAGCTTGGAGGGTGAGAGCACATCTGGTGATTGAGACACCTCGCAGTCTGATTCTGAAGTTGAGGGAGGAGAAGAGTTAGAGGTTTCAGTCTGTGGTTCAGTGTCCTGCAAAATGTTGATCTGTATTTGAGTTTGAGAGTCTGTAGCGTTTTCTGTGGATAGTGTCTGCTCCATAAGACCTGTAGGCTCCTCATCAGCTTCTTTTTGTGATTGCTCCTCAGTCATACAACTCTCTTCTGAAGTTGATTCTGAAGTTGAGGGAGGAGAAGAGTTAGAAGTTTCAGTCTGTGGTTCAGTGTCCTGCAAAATGTTGATCTGTATTTGAGTTTGAGAGTCTGTAGCGTTTTCTGTGGATAGTGTCTGCTCCATAAGACCTGTAGGCTCCTCATCAGCTTCTTTTTGTGATTGCTCCTCAGTCATACAACTTTCTTCTGAAGTTGAGGGAGGAGAAGAGTTAGAGGTTTCAGTCTGTGGTTCAGTGTCCTGCAAAATGTTGATCTGTATTTGAGTTTGAGAGTCTGTAGCGTTTTCTGTGGATAGTGTCTGCTCCATAAGACCTGTAGGCTCCTCATCAGCTTCTTTTTGTGATTGCTCCTCAGTCATACAACTTTCTTCTGAAGTTGAGGGAGGAGAAGAGTTAGAGGTTTCAGTCTGTGGTTCAGTGTCCTGCAAAATGTTGATCTGTATTTGAGTTTGAGAGTCTGTAGCGTTTTCTGTGGCTAGTGTCTGCTCCATAAGACCTGTAGGCTCCTCATCAGCTTCTTTTTGTGATTGCTCCTCAGTCATACAACTTTCTTCTGACGTTGAGGGAGGAGAAGAGTTAGAGGTTTCAGTCTGTGGTTCAGTGTCCTGCAAAATGTTGATCTGTATTTGAGTTTGAGAGTCAGTAGCGTTTTCTGTGGATAATGTCTGCTCCATAAGACCTGTAGGCTCCTCATCAGCTTCTTTTTGTGATTGCTCCTCAGTCATACAACTCTCTTCTGAAGTTGATTCTGAAGTTGAGGGAGGAGAAGAGTTAGAAGTTTCAGTCTGTGGTTCAGTGTCCTGCAAAATGTTGATCTGTATTTGAGTTTGAGAGTCTGTAGAGTTTTCTGTGGATAGTGTCTGCTCCATAAGACCTGTAGGCTCCTCATCAGCTTCTTTTTGTGATTGCTCCTCAGTCATACAACTTTCTTCTGAAGTTGAGGGAGGAGAAGAGTTAGAGGTTTCAGTCTGTGGTTCAGTGTCCTGCAAAATGTTGATCTGTATTTGAGTTTGAGAGTCTGTAGCGTTTTCTGTGGATAGTGTCTGCTCCATAAGACCTGTAGGCTCCTCATCAGCTTCTTTTTGTGATTGCTCCTCAGTCATATCACTCTCTTTTAGAAAAGCAACCTCTTCTTGGCCATTATCAAATTGTTGCTGCAAAATGTTGACCTCTGTTTGAGTTTGACTGTCAGTCACGTATTGTTGGGATATTGTCTGTTCCAAAAGACCTGTAGGATCATCATTGACTTCTTTTGGTAGCTGCTCTTCAGTCATATGACTCTCTTTAACACTAGTAGCATCCTCTGCTAGGACACATTCAAGTTGTTGCTGCAGAATATCAACCTCTGCAAAAATGGCATTTTCTTTGGATATTTTAAGAATCTGTACCATAGTATGGCCTGTAGGATCCTTATCGGCTTCTTCTGTTTGTTGCTCATCAGTGACATTGCTCTCATACACACAAGCATCATCATCTGGTTGGCCACTTTCTAATTGTTGCTGTAATAACAGCTCCTCTGTCATATCTTTGGCAAGGTCCTCAAAGGGGTCACTGATCTCATTGTTTATTAGCTGTGATGTGTCATCCTCTTTTATTTGGTCCTCAACACTGAATACAGCTTCTGCAGTTTGATCTATTAAATCAAGAGGAGACAAGCTTGGGTAATGGTCTGTATGGGGAATGGAGCTTGGGGAAAAGTCATTAGATCCAGGAGGAAGAGGTGATGGGGTGTAAGGCAGAGATGAGGATGAGAGCATGAGAGAAAGAGCAGGGTTCGGCTCTTCACAGTCTGGGGAGGGTGAAAGCGAAGAAGAATAAGAGAGGTTGCTGGGTGGACCGAGACACTTAGAGTGATGGTGAGAGGAGGTATCATTTTCAATAGGCTGATTTTCTTCCTGCTCAGTTGTACCCTCTTCACTAGCGGGTTTAAGCAGAGGATCCTCAGTCATTTCAATTTCAGGTGAAGGTTTGATGTCAGTTTCGAGTTGGGAATCATTCTCTTCAGACAGATTAGACACCTGAACCTGAAGTTCTGCAAAATCCTCAGCACCTTCATTTGTCGCCTGATCTTTGGCATCATCATTCTCTTGCCAACACACAGCCTCCTCAGTTTGGCCAACCTCTAACTGGTTCTGTGACTGTTCCTCTTCTTTTGTGTCCTCTGGGATTTGTTCAACTGCATCATCAACGTTGTTATCTTTAACTGGAGATGGTTCAACCTCCTGGTCCTCCACACACGAGTCAAGAAGCAACATTGCATCTTCAGGTTGCTGCTTAGTAATGCAGTCATCTAGAGGGATTCCTAGGATCCTTTCAGCGCGCTCCTCCAACGTTTCCCTTTCAGAAACTGAAGATGAGAACATGCAGAAGGAAGAGATTTGACTTTCTCCCTCAGGTGCCTTTTTCTCTATGAGATCTGAGTGTAGTTTGGTTTCAGACCTTCCATTAATTTGGAAGGGGTTGCTTTCTGAGTTTTGGTCAGTTGTCGCATCCTGATTCAGCTGACTGTTTGATTGGACACATTCAGGAGAGACGGTCGATTGAATATCAAGTGGACTGTGTTCGGTGTGTAAATAGTGAACATGCTCTTTCTTGGGTGATGGAATCCGCTCCATTTTAACAACAACACAGGTTGTGTCGATAACCAGTAGAACCTTACTCTCTTCAGAGTCTATGTCTGTCTCGTTGTCCAGTCTCCTTACTTCAACATCACTTGGATTAACTTTACTCAAGTCCTCTTGCTTGTGCACACCATCTGATTCTCTTTCCTCACTATTTGCTTTCAAACATTTGGATGAACTCTTAGTTTCAGCCCTACTTGTGATACTAGGCTCCCTCCACAAAGGGTATTTAACTGACACAGGTTGCACTGACTCAGCAACTTGTCTCCCACATGTAGAATCAGGATCATTTGTATTTAATTTTTCCGGGACAACACCATCTGTCTCTGCTTTGTTCAACATATTATCCTCAAGCATCTCACTTTCTATGCAGGTTGGTGTCTCCTTCTGCTTGGCTTTGACATTTCTCGTATCAGAAGTATTTGACTGCTCTGTGGGTGTTGGCTCTCTGCCGTCTACCTCATCTACAAGTTTGTGTGTTTGATTACTGCCACTACTGTCCCTTAGACCTTTAGAAACGCCTCCTAATTCTGTGTTTTGAATGTTTGTTTGCGAGGTACAAAGTGGCAAAGATGGGGTTTCTGTGGTGCCTGCTATGCGAGACACCAAGCAGAATATGGTCATCCCACCTGTCTTTTTGTTTAACCTGAACTTCCTTCCTTCAATGACTTTTGAGGATGGTTCCTCATTTGTCTTTTTATTCTCAACTGCTTGTAACACTTGTGGTTGTTGAAGAGACAACATACCCTCATACTGTAGGTGTGTTTCCTGGATACTAAAAGGACTGCTTGCATGTAAAGCATCTGATTCCTGTCGTCTGTGCTCTGGGAAGCTTCTTTGAATACCATCTGATTTTGTAAGCTCCTCCTTCTCTCCTTTTCTGTGATCCTGCAGATCTACAGAGACATCGTGCTTTCTGGGTGTGGGCTGAGACCAGTAGGCTTGTCTCTTACCTTCTTGCTCCCAACTGGTGTCACAGTGATGCAATACAGGTGAACCTTTATGTGAGCTGTCATAGGGAGGAGGAGCAATATAGCCAGGAGGTTGGCTGAATATCCTCCGTTGGTAGCAGGTCTTTTCTTTGATGTCCAACATGTGGCTTGTGTCTGTGGCAGGAGTTTGTGATGAATAATAGGTTTGCGCTTGCTGTCTGCCCCCTCTATCCCACAGTCCTGATTCTCTGATGTTTGCAGATTGTCTGACTTGTTGCAGTGCTACCACTCGAGGATCTGTCCCACTCCTGCTGTCCCTCTCTGGAGCCCTGCTGCTCTCCAACAGCCCCTTAGAAGCTCCCCTCAACTCTGCCTCTATACGTCTCCTCCTCGGAAGTGAATGGCTGTATCGAGCTGCCCAAGCCTCCAGCTCTCGATAGCTGCTGTCGCTCCTCTTAGCAGATACATCCCTGTTGTAGCGAACAGGACCACAGGGCTCCCACCTCCTCTGCCATGCCTCCCTCAGAAATCCTCTTTCGTATTCCCTTGCTGCTCGCTGAGCTGCTATCCACTCTCTGTCTCTGGCTTCATGCGGTTGATAGTCTCCCAGGTCCTGGTGCTGCTGAACGTGACGGTCTAGAATAAAAGGGAAGTGAGAAGAAGTAGGGGCAGTCAGCTCTTGGTCCATCCAGTTGGTGTACTCCTGTGGTGCCCCTCCTGTTCTTGATCCTGGTACAGTCCAGTAACTGGACTCCCTGCCTTGATCCTGCTGCTCACCATAGTACAGTGGATAATGGGGTACCTGATGTCTGTCATGGTAGCTGTGGGTGAAATGGTGGAAAATGCGTAAGTAAATAATTTCAGCAATAATAATGTGTTGCTAAAAATCGTGCAGTTCTCATGATTATAACAGCAGTGTGGAACAGCAATCTATAGAACCTAGGACTACTGTGCAGTAACTGTTTAAGCTTGTCAAGTATAGAACAAATCAAGTTTAAGTTGGTCAAACAAGCATAGAAAAAAACAAACTCTATCATCCAACGGTCATACATTGATTGAAAAAGTAATCACAGCACTGAACTCACTTATGTGTACAATTTCGCCCAGGAACAGTACCAAATTTGGAGTATATAGGGGACTGCCCCTGATTCTCGGGCCAGAACTCCATCTGTTGCTCTAATACACAGATCTGAAACATGGAAAAAAAGGAACATATATTCAACTGTTTCAGTATGTTCCTGGAGTGCCTAAAATCAAAAGATTTAAAAACAGACTGACAAATATTTATGTTTTAATGTTGAATATAACATGATATACTAAATAAAAAAACTAAAATAAAAGTCTTACCTTCAATGTAGATATTGTTACATAAATGGAGAGGTAAGGCACACACATACAACACATACCTTTAATTGCTGTTTTCAGATTATTGTCCTTGCTGCTCATGAGGTGATATGAGATCTAATGAAGTCCAAACAGGACAACTTGTTTTGAAAGGACAGTGGTTTTCAGTCCCCCTCCCACTCCACACACACACACACACACACACACACACACACACACACACACACACACACACACACACACACACACACACACACACACACACACACACACACTCTCACACTCCCCTGTCACTGTAGCCCATCCTCCTCTCATCCAGTGAACATGCCCAGTTTCAAATACCACTGTGGAATTTTTTAATCAGGTTTTTGGAAACATCTTTAGCTGCATTATTCCTCATTAAAATCATACAAAACTAATGTGAAGGAGTCAGATTTGGTTTTACAATATCTATAAAACTAACATAGGTTTAGTTCAGAAAAAGACGGTCAACTATAACATTTCCTAATTGGGTGGTTTCCCATTGGCTCAAATGGCACTCTGCTCAACATCACCACTTCTTCAGTGCACAGTTTTCATAACAACAAAGAATCATGAATGACAACGAAATCCTTGATCGGCACTTTGCATCACACTCGTGTGGGAGGTGTTCGGCGCGATGGCGAGCAGACTCTGCATGGAGATAGGGATCTGTTGTTTTGTTGGCTGAACTGTAGCGGAGGGAGAGACAGGCAGCGGACGTGTTGTCTCCCTTTCTTTGAAACTCTCCAGCGTAACAAACAGGCTTTCCTTCTCTGAACAGAAAGTCTGTACATCAGCAGAGAGCAGGAGAGAGGGGATGAAGTACGTACAGACAGCAGGCTGCAGGGAGGGCAATCTGTTGATGTTGACAGAATAGTTAGGGATGGGATGAACTTTGTTTTGGGTTTTATTTATTTCAATAAAAAAAATATTAAAAAAGACAGCCCATCATACACATATATATTTATTATTATCACGGTTTTGAATGCATACATTGAAGAAACTGACAGACTACATTTAAAGATTTTTTTTTTGGGAGGGGGGGGGGGCATTTTTAGGCCTTTATTTGACAGGACAGATGAAGACATGAAAGGGGAGAGAGAGGGGGAATGACATGCAGCAAAGGGCCGCAGATCGGAGTTGAACCCGGGCCCGCTGCATCGAGGAGTAAACCTCTGTATATGGGTACCCACTCTACCAACTCTACCAACTGAGCTATCCGGGCACCCAACTGATAGATTACATTTAACCAAAATTGTATTTTTATATGTCACGTTGATTGATAGATAATGAAGATGTTTAATGAGAGTCCATCAAATTGTGTGAATTAAATTTAAAGTCCCTGAAAAGTATTTTAATTTAATAATAGCTTGATTTTTTTTATAGTGCCTTTCAAGGGACCCAAGGATGCTTTGCATGAAGGCAAAACAAGTAACAAACAGAATGAACCAAACAAAATAAATGAATGGATTTAGTGGTGGCAAAGTTTGCCGGGAATATCAGGATTTAGGCAGGATCCATAGGCTGTAGTGAACAGGTGGGTTTTAAGTAGTTTTTTGTAATATCTCCATTGATATGTCATTGCGGATTTTTGCCAGGAGAGAGTTTCAGAGGCTAGGGGCTGCCAGACTCTGTCCCCGATCCCAAAGATGTCATCACATTTTAATCTAAATGTGCCTGCACCCTGATTGGTGCGTGCATGATGTCACCTTTTTTCAAGAAAATGTGGTAGCCTATTCAGGACCAAGTCACTCATAGTAAGCAGCTAATTGAGAAACTTGGTTTTCAGGGCCTTTAAACCCTTTTCAAGACATGCACTAACATTGTCAAGCTTGTGTCTGAAACTACATTGTGCCTGATAGTGACAACATGGAGTCAACATTAAGATATAGACAAGTGATAAAAGGCAGAACCTGAAATCTCCAGTCAGGTGATCATGGGCAGACCTGCACCGCAGCCTGAAGCTGTAACGGCAGAGCTGATCCCCATCTCAGTGAAAACAAGTCAAGACATGAGAGGCTGAGAACTGACACAAACACGAGTATAAAAGTTGTTAAACATAAAATCACAATTAGAACTTGCATTTATTTTGCCATGGTTACTGGTCCCAAACTGTAATGTGCTCACAGCAAGTGCTTTGATGCAAGAGAGAAATAACAAAAAGATATGTACCATTTCAGTTCCACATCAGTTCCATTAGAATTCTAGTTTTGAGTTTTTATGGACTACCTAAGGTGGCAGCCATCCACTTAACTTAAGGGGACACATTGTGGGCAAAAAAACACATAAAAAGAAGAAAATGTGATTATTTTAGATAGACAAATCTCTCAACTAAAATCTATTTAAAAAACAAAATCCAAAATCACACTTTAGAAACATTTTGAAGACAATTGTGAAATCATTAGAATACTTAATTGAGGATGTATTACACATTTTATTTTTTCCACATGTAATATCATTAAAACATGTATCGTGAAAGATTAACAGTATTACAGATTTCTCAAGTAACTGTATATAAATAATAGTGATAAATTAAAGTAGCACTTCATGTTGGAGTTATTATATTTAATAGTTAAATATTTACTCATTTATTTTGTGGTTTTGTTTTTATTATACGGTTGAATGTGTTCATTATATCATTATTGCAGTTACTTTGAGTACCTGTTAGTGCTTTTGTTTTGGAGGTACTAGGCAGTCTAAACCACCAGGGGAAGTTTACATATTTGGGTAAGCATGGATAATACCAGGTAGACACCAGGGAGTGCTCAGGGTTTTTGTACCAGGGCAAGAGAGATGCCATTGTTCTTTGTTTATTTGCTTGCCAAAAATTGTGAAATGT
This sequence comes from Sander vitreus, assembly GCF_031162955.1. Taxonomy (NCBI): domain Eukaryota; kingdom Metazoa; phylum Chordata; class Actinopteri; order Perciformes; family Percidae; genus Sander; species Sander vitreus. The sequence continues at coordinate 11,594,537 of NC_135858.1, read as the reverse complement.
GCCTCACAAATACTCCATGCTTGCCTGGACAATGTTTTTACTCCCTGTGTAAAATGTATTCCTTCGGTGCCTCAGTGGCAAGTTTTTGTCCAAACCAATGGTCAACTAAGTAGACAAGAAGTATTTATTCAACAACATTCCAGTATTTGGTGCATCTCAAACGTCCATATGAACTCAACTCTGACATGACTTCTGACATTAAACCTAGCACAATTTCTTAAAAATCTTTAGACTTATACAATTGATTGACTAAAACATTTGTCAATACAGGGGGAACCCAATGAGAGCAAGCTCTCTTCAGTGTTGACAAGGGTACAAATAAGTAACAAGTTGGAGTTGCATTATAAAACACAAAATTGCAGCTTAAAGTTAAAAATGATCTGAAACTCAAATTGCAGTCGCTTGATAGAAGGCTGACAGCAACATTGGATTATCCAAGATGACAGCTGTGCATTTTGTAAAACACAGCTTTCACTGTTTTGTTTTTTTCAAACATTTTTTTTAAAAGGCACCCAAAAAACAGTCATAACTGGTCTTAGTGCAGTAACTAATCCAAGTCCCATGCCTGTAGCAGGTTGTCACTGCTCTTTCCTCAAAGATGCCCTGTAGATGTTAATGTTTTGATTGCCATCATAGTGAACAAGCTCTACATTAAATCTGCTTGGCAGACATTCCTCATAGAAACCTGGAGTCTTATGCTCTTTTCGCATTTTGGATGAGAGATATACCACAGCTCCGTTCTTGCACAAATGGGCTAGTGTCTCCACTAGCAGTGGGTAAGTCTCTGGGAGGTAAATTATATCTGCACAGAGCACCAGATCCCAGTCAGAAGAGAAGTTCATGTGGTCCTCACCCCAGGACAGAGGGAGAACGGTGGGAAGGCTGGTAGGCCAACCACTGGATGGTATGTTAGCAGAGATGTTAACATGAAGTTGGGGGAGAGCCAAAGGAAGGTCTGTGAGGGTCACGATTGCACCTGTAAAGATACGAAAATGTTATTTCAATATGTTGTTGATGAAACTCTCAACTCAAGAGGCTTTAAACAATGCAATTATATATTATTTACAGATGGATGCACCATATAGAACAGGTACTGTAACAATATAAAACATGTTTGACAAGCAGCGTCTCTTGTGAAAGCAACTGAGAGTTGCATATCTGTGATGTATCTGTATATCTGTAAATGTGGTTGAGTTAACTGACTGAGCTAAATGACAATAGCCGAGACGGAAAAGTGGCTGTCTGGTGGTACAGCGGCATAAGCCCATCCGCCGCTATAATGCATCCATGCGCTATACTACTAGTGGCATACCATCAGCCACTTTTCGATTTCGGCGTCACTCCCAAATAAAGGGAGCAAAGTTCCCGGCATAATAAAATAACCTTCCATGTACATACACAACCAGTTAGTAAAGGTTCATATAAATGCAACCCAAACATTAACGTGAATGTATTCCTTCGCAATACAGAACATAATTGAAGGGAACAACAACAACATACCGAGGCGTGCTGCCAAAATACCAACCACACCAGTCCCTGCTCCCAGCTCTATGATGCGCTTTCCTCTGAACTCCACCGACTGCTCCTCGAAGTAACGACACAAGTGTAGCGCCTGTGTACACACACAAATACACACCTTTATCGTCAATCAAAGCTCACGCTGATTTAGCTGATATATTTTCACAACATCAACATAAACCAAGTTGGCTCTTACAGCCTCCCATACAGGGGCAGCCACGCCGAGGTTGGCACCGAACACCTGTCTTATCTTTAGCTCTTGGCCGACTAAAGTGTATATGGTGTCTTGAGAAAATGTTTCTGCAAACAGACAGTCATCAACAGGGAACGGATCGTCTTCATCTCCTGCACAAGTCATGTTTGGTAAATACATTCGCTTCACTTGATATAAAGTCAGCTACGTTAACGAGCATGAGCACCAGCCACAGCCAGACTTGGTCGCCTTTCAGGTCAAGTAACATTAGCTAGCTAACTGTAGCTTTGTGGGGAATGTAAAAAAAACTTATACGAGGTCGTCGCGAAATTAGTAGCAATTGAGACTAGTTAATTAGCCATTTTCACCGTTGTTATTAGGCGGTTCGCTTTAAGCTATCTATGAGACGCTGTCTTTAAGCTAGTTAGCTAACAAGTGTTACAGTATATGACAAGTGTTAACAGCTGAATTACATGGTGCTGTGTTTCGGCTTTTTAATTTTAGCCTGCACTTCCGCAGAGAGAGTGCTGTGAATTATGCTGGTCATACATTTGATCAGAATGTATTATTTTTCTATTAACTGAAACTTTAGTTACAGCTTTCTCAGTGTTGTCAATGTAAGTTTACACGAGGCTTTTGATTTGAAATGTGACACAAACACACTTAGTTTCCGGGTTAGAGGACCTATCAAAGAAAAGTAAATGGTTTTGCTAAAGGAGCACTTTGCCCCACACAAGTTAACAGTGTGCAGTGTTGAATATGTTTGAATATGTTATCTTAAAATATTTGTAAAGTAGTGATATGGTGCTCTGATGACATTTAATATTTGAACTTTGTACATCCCATGTTGATGTTATTTGAGGGAGAAAACTACTACTTCATGTAACGTCAGGGCTGTGCAATTAATCGTAATTGTTAATTGTGATTACGATTTCGGCTCTTAATGATTACAAAAATAAAACAAAATAAATTTTTTGCACATTACATTTTGCAAGGAAACTCTTATTTTGTCATGTATTCTGAATGAAAACATGTAAAAAGGGAAAAGTATTAATCACAGTTCAAGGTGTTTGTTTCACTGTTTTTAAGTTCAATAATTGCAACATCTTTCCAAAAGTCAACGAGTAATTGTGTTAAATAATCATGATTTCAATATTGACCAAAATAATCGTGATTGTGATTTTTTTTCCCCCCATAATTGAGCAGCCTTAACTTCAGGTGCCTCCTTACTTTCAAATCAGTGACAATCCGAGCAAGAGTAACACCCCTCAATTTTTGCATCGCAAAACAAATGTATTCTCTTTATTTTCATAGCCAGCATTATTTACCAACTCAACCCTGTCTGCTGTCAAAACAATAATTGATCTCATGTTGACTCACTTATGAGTTAGGCCTGCAAATAACGATCATTTTCATGGTCAATCTGCTCATTTTTACTTGATTAATCGTTTGGTGTATAAAACATTGAAAATAGTAAAAATGGGAATCACAATAGTCCAATGGAATGTCCTCAAATTGCTTATTTTGTCCAAACAAAGTCAGAAACTGAACAATCTTTAATTCACGTTGCTATAGACGAGCAGCAAATCCTCACATTTGAGAAGCAGAAACCAGAAAATACTTGCCAGTTTTGCTTGAAAAGTGATTTGCATGACTAATCAATTAGCAAAATAGTATAGTCAATTACTCTCTTTTTGGCTGTATGCATTAATGGTGCAATTCAAACACACAAAACACCATCATGTTCCAGGTTTATTTAAAAAAACAAGTTGCTGTCTCCTCACCCGTTTTGTTTGGAAATCAAAACTTCGGTGGAGTACCACTAAGACATAACCATTTTTCACACACAACTTCACATCAAGACAAAGATGATTTAATAGGTGTATAAAGTGTAGAGTCCAGTACAGATATATTAAATAAAGCTCTTCATCATTCCCGCTAATCAATCTTTATAGAACACAAGGACATGTAAAGAAATTCCAACAGAGCCAAGCCAACTAAAATGAAATGTGTCCAATCTGAAAAGAAAATGATAACGCTGTCTTCATATGTCTGCTTGTGTTGGACTACATTGCAGTTTTCCTCAGTGGAGTGGACAATAACTGTTGGGTTTAGACTACAGATACACTTTACTCAATATACAATAATTCTGCCTGACACAGAACAACTCTTAATCTCTTGATTATTTAAGGTTATTAAAAATAAATTATTTTCATCATACAGATGACAGTAGTACTACATCCATAACTCAACCACCCTACCCCTTAGGTCTCAATATGTGCAAACTGCAAGTGTTTAAAAAAGGTAGCACTTTAAGCAAGGACCATTTAAAAACATTAACGATTAAGTGTTGTAAAATAAGCACTTTATGACAAGTGCAGCAGGTGTGACAGGTATAATTTTAGAATTACAGGATAAATTGGAGGAAGCTCATGGCTGTCGACATCTTCCTCAGGCCAACAATGATCTCGGTATGATTTTTAAATTGTCGAGTAAAAGGATAAAAAACAGGTGGTCCTTAAACCAAAGGAATAGGTTTGGTACCGCATTACTATTCTAATCATATCTGGAGCTGTCCAAATACAAAACATTTTCCTTTAGTCTTCCAACGTAAAATACTGAGCCTGGGCATAAATGTAATGTTGAAATGAAAATGAATTTGCAGTGAAATGATATCTACTGCATATTTCTCTTTCACAAACATTCGTTCTTGTCACATCTTCCTTACAGAAACAACATTTTTGCAATGATTCTGGAAAGAAATGATGCATTGTCACACAACAAACGTCACAATTCATGCTTTGAGTTCAAGCAGAAAACACTCTGCTTTAGCATTTAAACATTGGTAGTCCATTTTATACAACACAAACTGTGTTTCTTTTGTTAAGACACATGTCAACATAGTCGGGTTCGACAAACCTCTGTCACAGAGTCTTGGCGATTTGGGTGCGAGTCACTTGATAAAATAGCCACGGCTCAGACAGATTGTTGATTGTTTCTTTCATTAAAATCAACCACAAATATCTCCACACAGCCCAAAGTGCACCTATAAAGGGACGAGGAACTCTTCTTGACGTTTTTGGTGGGAATGAAAGGCAGTCAGCTTTGTTTTCAGTAGAACCGAGACCAACAAGTCCAAGTCCACACAGATGCACCACAAACACCCACACAGAAAACAAGCCAGAGGAATGCATAATTAAAACTTTGTTCCAAAAAGAATAATAATTAGAACGATGACTATGATGAAGAGGATCAAAATGACCAGCATCTTTCTGTTCTTCTTCTGATACTGTTCCGCCTGCAAAGAAAATTAAAGTCAGTGTCTTATCATCATCATCATGCAACAAATTGAGTTTATACAGATTTAAGAACTGTGTAATACTGTAAATAGTTAATAATATCATAATTGTGTCATTAGCCTGCTGTAAGTTTCCTTTTTTGATTTCTCTTGTGGTTGTTTACATTTATTATTAGCTTCCATACAAAATTGTTATGCATCTAAAAAAAAATGAAATAATGAAATAAATCTTGGATTAACAGCAACCTGGACTGAAAGAGAGTGTGTGTGTGTGTGTGTGTGTGTGTGTGTGTGTGTGAAAGAGGGGGTTGTACAGCAGCTTATGCCGATCCCTGAAGTGGTATGTTGCTCGTTCCACCGGCACATACCGGTCCCTAACAGCAGGGGACGCTTGAAAGTGGTAGGCCACTGTCAGTCTGTCACACACAGTACCGTGCCCTGATGCATATACAAAAGGACCTATTTTTTTTGACAACATAGCGCAACGTATCAGAATTAGAGGTTTATTGTCACCTTCCCTTACTTATAGCACCATAAATTAAGGAATGTATAATTTTTTCTCGTCTGTTCTGTTGTTGGGATATGTGTGATGCTTTTAAAATGACAGTGAAGTAATTTCATATCTCCTTGCCGATTGTACCCTGAAGCTGAGCTAGCATAAGCTAACATTACTATTGCTAATGTTAGCCTAGCCATCGTAGCGGTCTGACTAATCAATAACAGAAATGTAGAGCCAACTGAGTGTATTATTTGTTGTTGCATGTTTAATAGCACCTTTTGTAACTGTTTCATTCCTTCTTCTGTTTTCACACAAGACTGCTCCACATTGAAGTCAATTCTGTCAAGAACGGTGCCCTAGAGGGAGAAGAGGGGATTTTGTTATCAGAGGAAAATAATTTTAGTAGTAAATTCTTTATTTTAAACAAAGGTAATCTTGTAGGTTAGCAGTGTTGTTAACAGTTTGGTGTAGCACTGCCACTGACTTCTCCTTGAAGCAGTTGATACAAATCCAAATTGTCAATAGGTCAGGACGCTTTACATTTTGGAAGTCATTAGTGCAACTCACTGACAACCCGAGGCTTGTACGTGTAGGGGCAGTAACATTTTTCTTTGGCACCCCAGTGACTGGACTCATGCCATAGTTACTAATTCGGTCTATTAAGTCATTCTATGTGTAAGTGGATCAGGACGGTTTCAAATACCTGTTCCACCACCATTCCAGCCAAGTCCCGGAAAATCTCATTCAGATCTGAGATGGACTGCACTATTTGTCGGATTTCCCGCTCTCGTTCTTCCACCATAACTGTGTTCTGTTCAACCAGCATCAACTGGTCGTCTGTGAACCCCTAAAACAAAAGAGAGAATAAAAGTCGGTGATTTTATAGTAACACAATTATCACTCCAAATGCAACAACGCATGTAGCCACAGCCTTAGCAGACACTACTCAGGCCAAATTGTAAATCAGTTTTCCTTTGTCAAAATTGAAAAGAAAAAACAGATTCACTATGCCACTCAGTAGATTTTAGCATACACCCCTATGGCAAAGGCAAAAAGACATTGATCTGCACGCCAGTGTTGCACTTAAAAAGTTGGGCACGGGTTTAAACCATCTTAGCATCATGTTTAGGATTTATTTCTACAATAACTTAATAACACTGTGCCAATGTGTTTAAAAAAAATCATCTCAAGAGTCTTTTGAATGTCTGTTTTTAATAGCATTAAAAATATATTTTAAAATGGCTTAATAATATTTGGGAAAATTGGTCATTTCTTTTTTTTCGAATTTCACTTCACAGACAGCCGAGATCTTTTTTTTTACGGTTTTATTCCACCAGACATATCCTTCGTGTCATTTCCTGTCTTCTAGTGGGGATTAATAAAAAGAGGCAAAAACTGATATGTACAATTGCTAAATTTATATTTATATAAAGACAGAAAAATCCATGCAGCTGGCACGCAACAAACGCCACGCTCACGTCACGCAGCCAGTGTGCAGCTGGCCTTATAATGGATGTATTTCTTAGTTTTTTTCTTATCTCATGTTTATATTTTAAAGTGTCTCTGCTTTTATTGTACTGTATACAGGACGCCTGAGCCAAAGAAAATGGTGGTGGAACTAAAAAGCACCTTGTCATATACAGCTAAATCTTCATCCTCTTCCATTAAGGGTCCAGAGTCAAAAAAGTGCTTTGATCTCTCCTCACGATTCTTCATACCTGAAATATAAACCAATGATGTGATGCTTAGGTGGCATGAAAAAACAAACAACTTGAGAATAAAAGAGATATAACATGGGATAAAACCTTGGTAATGGTTACAAATATGTGAGAAACCACAGTGAGAAATTAGAACACAGGAAACCAGTCCCAGCTTTACTGCAGTCCTTACGCTTTAGATAGCCGGACTGTGTGTGCCTGAAATTGGTGGACAGATCCTGCAGGCTCTGTGCTATGGACGAGACCACATTTCGCAGTAGCTTCTCCTCCTGCTCGGTACAGTGGCCACAACGAGACTGCAGGCCTGTCACAGCTCGCTGGCATCGGTGAAACATCTGCAATAAACACAAAATTAGTGAGCAAGGAGAAACAAACTCCATGTTTCATTTCAAACTCTTCAACATGAAATATTGTCAAATGTGTTCATATCCACTCCCTCAAACAATCAGAGGCCACACAGTCAATACTATATCATGTTCTTATTACTTTGTGCTCAAGTAAAAAATATCTCCAAATTAAAAAGGTGTGTACGTTTTTTTTTTTTTTTTTTAAGATTATTTTTTGGGCTTTTCCACCTTTTAATTGACAGGACAGCTAGGTGAGAAAGGAGAGAGAGAGGGGGGGGAAGACATGCAGGAAATCGTCTCAAGTCGGACTCAAACCTTGGACCTCTGCATCGAGGCATAAGCCTCTCAGTATATGTGCGCCTGCTCTACCCACTGACCCAACCCGGCCACAGTGTGTACGTTTTTTATCTATAAATTGAGCATTAACTCTATTACTACACTAAACCATTACTGTACCTGTGTAATCTCCTGAGTAGTGATTTCTATGGCATGCTCTTCCTCACTACTGTCATCAAGCGTGGGTCGATTCATATGCTTGTCATGAAGCAAGGCCAGATCTTTCATTTTCTGCCGAACCCGTGTGATTTCGTACTGGATCTGTAAGGAAATACTTAAAGGTTAAAAGCCATGTTACTTTGTACCCAACTTATTGGGGTCATACAGAACATTTCAACAATTTAAGATTACAGGATTCCAAATGCATGCATGAGCTTTCAATCTTATAATTAGGGATACTGTATTGTTAATGGGTCAGCCTTTTACAGGTAGGTTTCTATATTCTTGTTCCAAGTTTGTTTCACCTCATTAACCCACTCCACCCATTTGGGGGGCAGTTTCTTGGTGACTCCAATGGCCGCTTCAGGATCCAGACTAATTCCTGACACCAGAGCCATTCGATCATCAGCCAACTTAAAAACAAAAACAACAAATTACTCTATAAAAACATTGTCAACATTTCATGTGTCTTAAGTAAATCTAACACTAAGGAAAAACAACAGTACCTCATCAAGCTCCTAATGTGATTGGCAGATAGCAGATTGGTCCCATCCAATAGGGAACAAGGAAAAGGAGAGAGAGACAGAAGCAACAGAAAGTGAGCCCCGGAAAAATCAGTGAATACCAAAAAAGCTCAACAATTTATTAATTTGAAATGAGAATGATAATTTCTGTACAGCAGAGGTACATAAGGTCTAGCTGTTGAAATGAAATCTAATCATTTGTTTCGAGTTTTTTGTTTGTATGTGCATTGCAACAGTGTCAAAACTGGAATTTGGATGCAAAAATAAATCATACTTATCTAGAAACAACTTGCAGAATAATTCCATTTTAGACAAATCATATGTAAGAAACAGTGAGAATAAAGAGAAAGGAAAAAAGGTTGAGCCTCAAGATCACCTGAGCTGGCTGAGTTTAACAAAAAGAAAACTTCTTTTTAATTTAAAATGACCGCAAATTAATATGTAATAGGGAATTCAAAAGACACTGTGCCTTGCTTTGGATAATTATGTCTCATGTGTCATGTTTGTCATGTCATGTCTTGTTTGAACTGACAAAGACCCTGCTGCCTTCTGGCAAAGTCAGTTATTTTAAAACGGCTTCAGTAAGCGGAGTGTGCATCTTCCCATGGCAAACAAAGTAGTGTTCGTTGCTATAGATCATAATTGCACTACTGTAAAATGAAAAACTGACATTAATGGATAGTGCAGATACATTTAAATCAACACGGTTTTACAACATATACGATTAAAGTCTCATACAGGAACAATAGGAACAAACATACACTGAACAGTCCGTGCATCACAAGATATACGTATTACTATAAACAGAATTTTTCATGTAACATTTTACGTCTCCATTTGAGCTACATGATATGCAATGCGGTCAGACAGTGCAATAACTGTCCAAAGGGAGTCGAAGGAGGTCTAGTTAAAGAGTAGATCTTGGTAAGAAGATCTTGAGACCACCGTCTGCAAATACAGATGCTTTTAAAAATACTCTATTCAAGGATCCATAGAGATCTTCACCACACTTTTTAAAATGTACTTTTTAGAAGGTTACTAACAAATAAGGACCTACTAAGCAACATTATGGCAAAAACTACTAAAGCTAATTTCTATTTAATATGTGGAATTATGATGTACAGAGAGCTGAAGATCCCACAGGTTCAGCAGCATCAATCAATCAATCAATCAATCAATCAATGAGCCTGGAAGGGCTATCTATCCATAACCAAATTGCTGGGCTGGTTCCATTTTAACTGCATCACCTGCTGATGGGGCTCTAGTAGAAATGTACGTGGATTACTGAGTAATGAATCAGTAACCTTTTTTTGCTCTCTATAGTAGAAATTACAGATAATGTATAAGCAGTGAATCTGGCAAACAGGAACAGACAGGAGAAGTCAGTGTTCACCCTGTTCAGTAGCTGAAATTCAGCAGAATATTTTGGGAAATGCATCCTCAACTGATGTGATATCCTTCAGTGCCTCTGGGTGTCCAGGCTAATAAATCCACCTCTATGTGTGGTTAACTGGTTAAAATGTTCACAACTGAGTGTGAATGGTCACACACACCCTGCACCTGCTTGCCGTTCTTTGTAGCCTGCAACTGGCCTCCTCTACTGGAGACGTTAGGTCAACTCCAGCACAAAGACAGGAGAGCTGTACACTGTTCATGCTCAACCTTCAAAAAGAGTGTCCGGGAACGTGAGGAAACTTTGTGGACTACCTTGTGCTTTACAAAACTGCAATGGAATTGACAGTGCACAGGTAGATAATGACAGGATTTGTATAAAAGGGTCATCCTTTAAAAATGACTTGTAGGTTAACTTGTAGGCCCTACATTTTTGCACCGATCCCATATGCTGGCTCTGTATCAGCCCTGACACTGTGCCTTATCATGTGGATTGGGTATTTGGTCAAATGTGCCTGATCAACATTAAATACAGTTTCTTTATTGTCATGGCAAAATTCACCTTTTTTTTCTTCTTTTTAAATAATGGCTTCACACTCAACTCAAGGATTATTAGTATGTCTGAACGATTCACAGTAGTTTTCAGGATACAGCAATATCCCTTGCCTAGGTTTATGACATGTTTATGAGTACAGGAGAACACCAGCATTCTACTGGAACAAGTTAGTACAGGTTACAGGCAGAATTTTATCTAGACTAGATTCAATTACTGTGTACTTGCCACAGCACACACATTTTACTAGAGAGGACCACTATGTGGAAATGCTTTAACTTTCACAAAAACACACTCAATCTACACTATTTTATTTTACAAACGTACCCTTTTATCTTAGAAATGAGGGAATTCTTACTAATATTTAGATAATTGTATTCCCATTATTTACTGTAGACATTTAGCTATTTCGAGCTGAAAAATAAAATATGCCTGCACACCCCTCTTCATCCTCCTCCATCATCCCACTGAGTCAAATAAATCAATCAATCAGTCTTGAGGTGAATGCGTAGAAATCTTCCTGAGTAATGATTAGCAGCTACTAACACACTGTTGTATCTAGCTAACACAACTCAGTGACTGGCTGGCTATATGCAAACACACACGGTAAAATGTCAAAACGATGCAGACCACTCACCGCAGCATTGCTACGTGTACTCAGACGGGGGTCGTATGTACTCACTTGCTCAGCCAATATCTGCCGGTTTTGGATTGCATTGTTCCGCATTAACAAGAAGGCATCTGTCAGACGCCTAGTGGCCATGACTGCCTTGTTTGATATCTAAATTAACACTGGACAAAATGCGGATCAGGCGATGATTATTATACTATGTCCACTGGCGCTGACCCACTGCTAACACACCGCTAGCTTTAGCTTTGCCTGCGATGAACGATGAGGTAAACTCGCGATACAGCGCCTATAGTGGACAGCAAACGACCTTAATTGTATTTATCTTTCAGGCATTTCTAATGCTTAAGTTAAAAATGAGGAACATGACCGACTGTTAATTCTCAAAATTCTGGATTACGTTAGGTTAGTAACGTTATTTCGCTTTAGGCAGCTACGGAAGTAGGAAAACGTAAACACCTGCGCAAAAGCAAACGCTTCTTCTTCTAATACTCATTTTCTGCGGCTGCCAATTGTAACTGTCCGTTTTCGCCGCCTACCGCCGCGGCGAGGCGACAGCAGTGTAGTTACACATTCACCCACACATCGCGACTGGACTTTTTAGTGAAGTAGTAGGAAACGTCTTGTATTCAGTAGCCTAGTTATACTTTCAAAATTACAAATAGTTGGATATTTATAGATTCCTGATTTTTCAATAAGGAATAAGAAAATAGGCTATGTAATTTGGGAAGTTTTAGAAAAGAACCATATATCAGTATCAGTTATTATGCCAAGCAGAATATTTCCTATATCTTTAAGCATCAAAGTTAAAAAAAAAAAATGTAAGTTTAATTTTTTCAAGTTACATTTTTTCATTTCCATTGTTCCATATACACACAGTGTATACATATATAGGCCTACACATATTCTATTGCTCTTTTTGTTGGGCACGGGTATTTTGGAGCAATGAGCATGGTAGCCTACAGTGTCACTGCCTTGGGAAACCTTTGACCTGCCAACCGGGCCTCCAATTTCAGTTTGTGGGATTTTAACTTCAGTGCTTTCATTTACACTCACTGCTTCAGCGCATCTTATCCTTCATGGACCTCACCCTCCCATAAACAGAATGAGCTCACAGTTAGATTTTATGTCCCTCTGTAATAGGCCTGCTCATCTAGCTAGTGTCAATGTGTGAATGTGTCGGCAAAATTTCTGTTTATTTTGAATTGTAAGGAACAGTCTGTGAGCTTTTCTGCAAAGACCGGTGACAACAGAATTAAGCGTGTGAGTTTTTTCAGAGCCAATTTATGCGTTCACATTTTATATTTCATTCATCTACATCTGCTCATTCACTTTGTTAACGCTGGGAACTAGAGAGCCTAAACCTCACTCTGAGTATGAGGCTTAAAGCCGCAGTATTTAGAAAATGTGTTTGGCACGGCATCCACAATCAAACAGGTGCGCGTGCCTGTGTGTGGCTACAGTGTTTGTGTATGCGTTCACGCGCAAGGCGGTGCCACTCACTGTAATTATGTCGCTGAGAGCTCCTCCTCCGCCCATTTCTTAATCCTTTATATCCGCTAATACCGCGTCAAACATTTACCCACTAAAGCCCCAGCTGCCGTCAACCAACACAGGCTATCAAAGTTCCTGTTGTGAAGCTCCGAGTTTGGGACAGCTTTTTATTTACCTCCGCTGACGTCTGAGGAGAGAGAAAGGTAAGGAGCCTTTAGAGTTCCGTTTCGGTCATCTTCCTGTGTGGATGACTGAACACCTATGCAGCACTAGAGAGCATAGTAAAGTAAAAAGTCGTGCCTGTCACTCACTCAGTCAGGTACCCTGGCTTTACATTATAATAGGCTACTGCCTGATAGACACCCCTTTTAAAAATTGGTCTTAATTGAATTTGTGATTTGCTTCGCCATTTGTACAGTAGCCTACGTTGCTGATTAAGCTTGTGCGGCATTACAAAACGTTTATTGTGGGATAGGAAACTTGTGCAGATAATATAGGTTGATACATGTAGCAGCACAGTCAATATCTCTACAGGCATGGTGTTTAAGTCATGATGACACTTAATCCATCGTCGGAGCCGAGGCTGAAACTCTGCAACATGCAGCCTCTTATGCAGTGGCGGATCTAGAAAACTTTACAGAGTCTAGGGAGGGTAGCATGGGAAGAAGGTAGGTGGGGATCCCCATATGAGTGGCAAATAGAATTATCTAATTTATTAAAAGTTTCTCTATCATAGCATTTGTTTTACCTTTTTGTGATTATAATCACTGATAAAAAAAAGACACATTTGTAAATCTTTACATATGTAATCCTATACAACAGAAAATAGCCAATAATTGAAAAACATGTAATTTTACTTTGGCCACATGACATGTTATGCTACTGTACTGCAATGTATATGGAAGGAGAATAAAAACACTCCGAACTCGTAAAATACGGACGTTTGGACAGTGGCTGTCAGCGTCTGAAGTGACGCGCCCTTCAGCATGTTTGTAGAACTCACTGGGGAGAGCAGCAGCTACACGGGGTTTGACGATGACGTAGCACTAAGAGTGACTACGGTAGCGAGTAGTATGAAAGCCCGAAAATCCGCGTAGTGAGGTTGGTTGGGGTGGTGGATGGGTCAAACAACCCAGGACTTTCACCCAGGATACATGGGATCATTTCCTAAACCCGACCGTCGCTTTCTTCTTTTACTAAACCCAACCGTCCCGTTATTGTTTTCCTGAACCCAACCGTCCTGTTCTTCTTTTCCTGAACCCAACCATCCCGGCCTGCAAGAGTCAAGATGTGAAAAGCTCTGGTTATCCTTGTATTACATTATAGGCCTACTGTAGGGCCATGTAGCTAATAAGTATAACAAATAAAATCAGAAAAGATGTATCACATGCACACAACAGTTATGTTTAGACTACTTAATCCTATTGTAGCCTAGGGCCTACTTGTTATTTTCCCAGTTTGACAGTAAAGGATGTAACCTGGTTTAATTTGTGCAGCCTCTTTGTCTTGATATGTGAGAGTAAGGTGATTTTATAGTAACGTTACTGCTTAGCCAATCAAGTAAAAATGAACAGTCTCCTAGTGATCTCCTCACTGTGTAGTGTGTTGTAACGTAACACCGCCGAAACGGCGATCCTCTCTAAACGTTATGGATTCAAACATGCAATTTTTAAAAATATTTAGTATTAAGCTGTTCTTATCTTTACTAAAATCAAAACTAATCAGAAGGCAAAATGCACTTACAAATCATAAGGGAGCGGTTTCACTTTTGGCTAACGTTAATTAATGGACGCGCTGCTATTACTGATGCTGAATCACCTTCAGCATACATTACATTTATTACATATTAAACTTTAAGTTAAATTGGTGTGTTTAAACTCTATCAGGGGATACTGACTTCACCTTCAGATGCTCTGGGACATCTTAAGGCGCTGACACATCAACCCGATTATCAGCCGTCGGACAGTCTGGCGAGGTCGGTGACCCGAGTCTGTTTGATGTGTTCCGTGGTGGACTTTTTTGACCAACTCGGGGAGACTGATCAGTCCGACTGCCTTTTCTGCCGATGGCCGGTTGTCGGGTTGGTGTGTCAGAGCCTTAAGTCGCTCCAGTCTTTGCCGGGATGCAGGGCCACCGCAGCAGACTCGCTGTGTATGAGCCAGACTGTGAAAACGCCGCTTTGCATGTTTGAGACAGGGATGTAGCTAAGTATTTGAGGGCCAGGGTAACTAAGATTACATTCACATTTATTCACTTTTGGTCAATTTATTGTTTAATTAAATGCTTTGAGAAGCTTGTGGACATAGTGGCGGTTTGTTTTTACAAGTACAGTTTTAAAACACCAAAGTTAGTAGATCCACCCCTGCTCTTATGTTATTACTTATAACTCCCTGTTGGCAAATCCTCATCTTGTCAGAGCTTGTCACAAACCTTTGACTCATTTCCATGTTTCTAAAGGTGTCAACTAAAATCTGCATGATTACATTGTGTGTGGTGATTCCTCGGATTCCTCAGCTAGAAGGGAAGCCCCAGACTGTCTAAATATCTGGAACCAGAAACTGTGGTTGAGCAGTGGGTCCTAAAGAGGGGAGTGTTTGACTCACTACTGGTATTTGCATTTAAAGAATGAAGGAAAGCGAGTTTATGTTCATGCACACAGTGGATGACCTAATACCTATTATATGAACGACTACACCCCCATGGTTCTGCAGCTTTTCTTGCAGTTTAGTTTATTTTGAACATGTTAAAAAATAAAATTAAGTGTGTCTGAGTAGCTCACCCGGTAGAGCGCACGCTCATAGAAAGAAGCTTAGTCCTCGACGCAGCGGCCACGGATTCAACACCGACCTGCGGCCCTTTGCTGCATGTCATTTCCCCTCCATCTCCCCTTTCAAGCATAAGCTGTTCTGTCAGAAATAAAGGCCTAAAATGCCCAAAAAAATAATCTTTAAAAAAATAAAATAACATGTACATTTCACCACAGGCAAGAAAACCAACAAAAACAAAGTCCCCAGCAAACATATCTTCCAAAATTATTGTAAATGATTCAAATAAGGATTCCCCTTTTCTTGTCCTAACCTCTTTTTCTATTTTTGTACTTTTGTTAAATACAAAACAATTTGATGCTTTACTTATTTATATATGTATACATACACATACATGTACAGTATATCTTCCCACCTACACGCACATATAGACATGCCTACACATAGACACATGCATACACACATACATACATACATACACACATACATACAGTTAACGCTTCATACTGTCATTGTCACAGTCAGCTGATCGGCATGGCCTCCTCTGACGATACAGAGGGGTCCCTGACTCCTGTGGATTTTATCCAACTGCAGCATTACATGGAATGTAAGTTTTACATTTTCACTTTTACAACTTTTTCTCAACATTTCAACGTTATTATTAGTACCGGCATGTCAATACTGTACCAGCCGATGAGATGGTTTTCTCCTGATTTCTTGCTGGGGAGCTGTGGAGTGGGGGCAAACAAAAACACAATCTCTCTTTTGGGAAATCAGTACATCAATAAAGTCAAAATATGTATTATTATGTACAACTGCCTTTATATCCACTTATGACTGAATATGTATATAAAGAATAATGATTTGCAGAGGTGGAATGCAACTACATATGTGAACTCAAGTATGCTGTACTTTTCCATTTTATGTTACTTTACACTTCTACTCCACTACATTTGAGTGAAATATTATACTTTTTACTGCACATTTATCTGACAGCCAAAAGTTACTTTGCAGATTAAGATTTTAAATACAACACATGTAATCAGATCATAAAATCACAAACACATTGTTCCACTGTTACAGATTAAACCTCCCATATTTACATAATGTAATTGAAATAAGTTCCAGCTAGACCAACTAAAACAGTAGAACACTACTTCACGTTAATGCATCAGTAACAATTGTCACATCATTTACTGTAATGTATAACAATCACAGCTCTTTTACTTTTGATATTTCAAGTATATTTAGCTACGTATGTAATTTTTGAATGCAAGACTTTTACCTGTAATAGTATTTTTTGCAGTGGTGGAATGTAACTAAGTACATTGACTCAAGTACTGTACTTACTACAAATTTGAGGTACTTGAGTCTTTTATTTCATACCACTTTTTACCTGTACTCTACTACAATTATTAATTAATTAAGTTTTAGTTTCTAGTTACTTTAAAAAGTGATTTTTGCATACAACACATTAAGAGCTTACAAAATATGATGTTTTGGTACAAATGACACTCAACAGTATCTACAAGTACAGCTGGTGTGCTATTGGCTGACTGCTATTTTTACAGCGTGAGGTTAGTACGTTTACTTAAGAGAAAAGATCTGAATACTTTCCCCACTGTAGAGGGAAAAACAAAGTTAAGAAGAGAGTGTAACTTTGAAGACAAGCTCACACACTTAAATCAATCAGAATACTTACTCTTCAGTTAATGTCCAGCAAAGGAGAGTAAATGGGAGGAAAACGCTGAAACATCTATGCATGTAACTCCTGTGTGCTAAATATATAGAAACAGAGACTGGATTTAAAAGCACATTCTGATTGATTTGGGTGTGCAGACTTTTCTTATACCCTTATGGATCACTGACTTACTTTAATGTGTTTCCAGCTACTCGCAAACTTGAGAATCTCTCCTTTGGAAGATCAGTTTTCAGAGAAAGTGAAAGCAGCAGTAATCAATAAGCGTCGGACATCTAATAAATGACTCAACACAAAATTGCTCCACATAACTCCTCTGAGGATCATTCAGCATCAACACAAAAACACAAAGAACAACTTCAGGCTGTAAGTGCATGCTTTTCCGCTGGAGTTCGAGCTAATACAGAACTGCATAGACCTGTTGACAGGAAACAAAAAGTGGTACGGGGCTAAAAACATTTTGCTGTACACTCAGAGGCTTTGAAAGAAATTAAATTAGTGTGTACTTTAGGCTTTTAGTGTCGGGAGGAGGGGGGGGAGGGGGTGGTAATGGATGAAAGGATAATTACACCCGCACTTCTCTGGACCTCAGAAAGAACATCTGTTTTTCCTCTGACAGCATGTCCCAGATTTAATGTAGGATACACACAGTACATCCATGTCCACAATTAGTGATTATCTCACATTTGTTTCCAGTTGTTTCCACAAATGTTATAGCATTTAGGAGCCATGTAATTATGCTCTCAATTTATAACAACTTTTAATTCTTTTAATCAACTTTAGATTTTCTTATTATTCATGTACGGAACAGACCGATGGCACAGATTCATATCAGAAAAATGTTAATGGCATTAAATACAATTATTTTTCTCATGTCCTTTTTGATTCGTTAATTCACTCACTTTTTGACCATTCCGATGTTCTCTATGCAGACAGCAGTTTGAGGGTGAAAGATGTGATGAAGGAGTTTCACCCCGGGGGTCGGCTGGCCCAGCACAGCAATGGAGAGGTAAGTCTTGATACTTTATTTTACAGGGTGGTAATTTCCCATTTTTTCCTTAAAGTGCTCATATTATGCTCATTTTCAGATTCATAATTGTATTTAGAGATTATATCAGAATAGGTTTATGTGGTTTAATTCTCAAAAAACACCATATTTTTGTTGTACTGCACATTGCTGCAGCTCCCCTTTTCACCTTGTGTGTTGAGCTCTCCGTTTTAGCTACAGAGTGAGACATCTCACTTCTGTTCCTATCTTTGTTGGGAGTCGCACATGCGCAGTAGCTAGATAAGGACTACTAGCCAGTCAGAAGCGGAGTATGACGGAGTGCCATGCTAGCAGCTAGGCGAGCATTATAATGTGTGTTACAAAGTGACGCACGTTTGTCACGGAAGTAAAGGCTGGACTACAATAGAGCTGTTTGGAGCAGTTTGTTAACAGTGTTTTATGTTGGAGATGGTAAGTCCCTTTGGGGTGGACTTTGGGCTTTTTCACTTTGTAAACCTATAACGTGCACAAAAAAAGCTATATAAACACAAAGGAAAGGGAAAAGCCAAAAAGCATAATATGAGCACTTTAATACATTTTGTAGGAGGTTTCCCAAAAATAACTAAATTTGGTATTAACTGTAGAGAAAACAGGATTCAATTAATATCGATTTTATATTTGTTTAATATTGGAAATTGTATTCTACATATGTCGATTTGTCTACTTGACTGTAGATAAATTCACATTTTGTGCTCTTGGTTGTGCTAGCCGTTATATGACATTAATTTGAAGTGAATCAATTGAACAGTCTTTTTTCCTGTTATTAAATAGTCTTCTCTCAGAAATTGTTAAATTGTTTAGACATTTTACAACTGTAAAGCATTACAATAAATGTAAATGTTAACATTGTTTTAACCTTGAGTCGCAACATGAGTTACATTTCTCTTCACAGTGCGTCGATGCAGTGGGTTTCTGTCTCTTTCTCAAGACCTATCTAGAAGTGGATGACTTCCCTGCAGATTTCTGCCAACGCCTCTTTCGGTATTTTCAACATGTGGAGCATGGGTCCACAAAGAGCCCTCCGCCCAAAGGAGGTAAATCATTTTGAAAGCCCAACCTTTTTTTTTCTTCTTTTTTTTTAACATGACAGCATGGAGCCGGTGCTAAGAGGAAAAGCTTTACAGTCATGCTAAGCGCTGAGTGTGGTTGTGAATACACCACGTAACATGCTGAAAATAATCAAAGAAAGAATGCCACGAAGAGTATTTCTTTTTGGACACTTTGTCCAACGCCCACTTGTTTTATTGTCTGTTTATTATCGTGTAGTGCTGCGTCATTTGAATGAAGCCGTAGGCGTGGAGTAGCTTTGGAGATTAGTGCGCCTGTTCCAATAACCAACCTTTTATAAAATATTTGCTTTTATATAGTTTTATTCCTGCAGTTCTACATTTTCATCTGGAACTGAAAAAAAACAAAAAAACAAAACAACAACACTTGTTTTGACCTCAGGAATGTAATAAAGGTTTCCAGTTTGGTCTAAAGGTTCAGTATTTCTTTATCTTCAGGTGGGGTCTTTCTTCGTGATGTGTCCTGTTACTTCTCAGTGCTGGAGGAAGGACAGCCACGGGAGAAGCTTGAATGTTGGTTTCATCTTTCTTTTGAACTTGTGACATGTTTATTATAGTGCAAATGCATTTAATGTAATTTTTTACCAGTGATAAATAAGATTAATGATTTGCAAGGTGAAAAAAAAAAAATCACTGACTGACTTTGTTTTGTTTCTAGTTACTTTCAAACTTTATGATAAAGACTGCAACAAACTCCTGGACAGCTCAGTAAGTTACTCAGAATCACTGACAAGTTGTACTAACTGCTCTGTGTTTATGATGAGCGTCTAAATTAACAAAATATTTGGAATGCTTTTTTATTCATTTACAAGAGTTGACATGTACATTTCTTGTTTGCAATTAGTTCTGCAAAATGTAATGTTGGTCTTGGACCCCTTAACTAAACACATAGGACCCTCCTGAACAGTCAAGTTATTGGGGGGGGGGGGGGTTCTCATTAAGTAAGCTAATTATTCTCTCTATATAAGTTAGTTGAAAGGAGCAGCACAGAAAATGCCCTTGACAGTGAACATCCAGCTCATGTGTATCTTGCTGGTGTGACAGCTGGCAACATGGATACAATATGAGCCCACAAATTAGTCCAAACAGTAAATAAAGGCTTAATACATTCAACCTCTACAGTTCTACTCCTCTGCTGCATATTTGAAAAGCCTTATTTAAGTCTTAACAGTCCAATAATCCTAAACTAGTCCATTTGAAAAATATCCTTATTTATACAAACCTTATATCATCACTAAACAAACAAGTAATAAGACCCAACTGCAATTTGACTACATTTAACTTACAGGAATTTGAATTTTGTGAAGTTGTATTGTCACGAATCCTGCGAGGATTGGACCCAAATGCGGAGAGCAGGCAAGAGTATTTATTAAACAAAACAAAAACAAAGTCCATATCAACAGAAGGAGTCCTGAGTAGCAGGCAAACCAAGGTCCAGAATGAAGACAAAAGATACAGAGAATCCAAACCGGAACAAAGTGACAAAAGGGTAGAGTTCACAAACGCACACGCCACAGGAACAAACGACTCAGCAACAGAAAATAATAATCCGACAAAACACCAAGGGAACACAGAAACTAAATACACAGGATAATGAGGACTAACAAGGGAGAGGTGGCCACACGTCAGGGAAACAGGCGAAACACATTAGGGCAATCACAAGGGAGGGAAAATACAGAAAGTAAAAAAGACAAGACAGAAACCCAGACAGTCAAAATAAAACAGGAAACCGAGCAAAACAGAAAAACAAGACTTGACTACTTAGATTTAGTGGCTGCCTTTGGATGTACAGCACACGGCAAAGGTGTCACGCGTTAGACGGTATTTTGCACATTGATTAAGATGAATATGGTTACTGTGATTATAAACCCTGTTGTCTCTCCATCAGGAGGTGGATCGTATAATCACCCAGATGATGCGAGCTGCTGATTACCTGGGCTGGGACGTGACTGAACTCAGACCAGTATGAGTCTCATTTAAATTTTTTAATTCTGTAATTGAATTATTTCTGAATTTTCAGAAAAAGTCTACATTAGGGGTGGGATTTGTGACAAGTAGGAGGATTTGTTTTACATCAAAATAACAGCTTAATTACAGCAGCTGATAGATGTAAAAGGAAGTTTACTAAGCAGGAGTTAGACGATAAATAACAAGCAGCTGTTTTTGTATTTGGACAGGTGCTCAAAGACATGATGACAGCGATCGATGTGGATGACAGTGGGACTGTCACTCTGGAGGAATGGGTGAAGGGAGGCATGAACAACGTGCCTTTACTTGTTCTGCTTGGACTGAAGGTGACAGAACAAAAACATTTGACGCCACATACAACACTTACATTTCCCCACAACATTCCCTGTTTTGTTAATGTTGCTAGGAATAAGCCAACTCCAAATGGTAACTTTTTTTGGTCAATTTTAGTATAGAATCGCATTGCCAGACCTTCCATCACAGCACTGTGGAGGAGGGTCTGGCTAGTCCACACAGCATTCTGGGATGGGAGAAACACGTGCTCTGGTTTATTATCATTTCTTTAAACCAATCACAATCGCCATGGGCCGGACGGAGCCCCGGTGCCGCCGCAAAATAGCCTCGGGAAGGAACTTGTTTTGGTGGAACGTGTGTACGTTCAAAAGTTGTTTTAGTTGTGCAACAGAAAACTCTGATTGTACAGATAGTCTGCTAGCTGTCTTGATTTACCCTGCAGAGATCTGAGGAGCAGTTAACCATAGTCCTCATAAATCCGGCAGAAGAAGGACATACGGCTGAATTTCCGACGGAACAGGAACAATCCCGGAAGTGGAACGTCGTGGATATAGACTAATTTTAGTTTGATCAACTATGGTTCCTGTTTTCTTTTATTTAGTCTCTTTGTCTTCCCCTCACTCGCAGATGACAGAGAGGGATGGACAGCATATTTGGAGGATGAAGCACTTTAACAGGCCGACCTACTGCAACGTGTGTCAGAGCATGCTGCTTGGCCTCGGGAAGCAGGGACTCTGCTGCACCTGTAAGCGCTCACAGCCACCATCAGGGGGCAGCCACGCACCTCACACGCAGTACAAATGAAGTGGAGGAGTCATACCTTTTCTAGTTCACTTGTACTGTTTATTATTTATCTTATAAGTATATATCTTTTGCTATAGAATCCTATAAGTTTTAGTGGAGGAAGCTTTATATTGATCTCAGTCACCTCTGTAATATTTGTTCTTCTTCCTTAGGTTGCAAGTACACCGTCCACAGTCAGTGTGCCAACAAGAATCCCGAACCCTGTGCTTGTACTTTTGTTAAATCTAAACCGAAGATTGGTGTAAGGACACACACAACAACCCCACTTACTTTGGAATTATTTTAGTTTTCAAACTTACAGTTACATTTACAGGAACATTTGAGTTGTAAGTTAAAGGATAAGTCCAGTGATAATCTATATTTTTGTTATTGTCTACGTCAAATCGTACGAAAACCAATCGAAAAACAAAACCAACAACGCATTAGATCGTCTCTCAATATGTTTTCCAACTTCCCCACTCAGTCTGTGGCATCCGCTCCTCATCCAATTAGTTTCTACTGTTAAACGAACACAAATATATAATTTCATTGAAAAAAAAAGAAGGAATTCCCTAAAACAGTTCGGCAAACAGTTTGCAAATGTCACACAAAAAGTAGTAAATAGTGCATTTGTTGGGGACTATTTTCAGCTGTAGATTGATATACATTTGGTGCTGTAGTGAATATTACTGACAACAGAACAGTGTATGTGGGATTGACTCAAAATAAACTACAGTGTACATGTAAATCGTAATGAAGGAACATGTCAACCAGTGCAACGGTGTGTTTTTGGACACCAATGAAGCTTTACTTCTATGGAAATGAAATCAGGCTGAGGATATACAGACAATACTTGCTGATTAATTCATGTTGGTTTTGGTCATTTCGTGAGATTTGCGGACAATGACAAAATATCTCTTATCTTTTAAAGTCTTTTTTTTTAAACCAAATCTGTTAAAAAAAAAAAAAGCTAGTAAATGGAACTTGAGTTTTTGTTGTTGTCAAACTACTGTTGTCAAGGTCAATTATGAACTGAAGGCTCACGTTTGTCATGTGAATATATCCCTGTCAGTTCTCTTTTTACTGACCAAAAACCAAACGGCAGCAACAGTAAACACATTACCGACAGGGAACACCAAAGTGCATTAGTCGGTAATAATCCATGTTTTTTAAGTGCAGATTACAGCCAGCACAGTCTGCTCTGCCCATCTGCTAAATGTCCTGATTTTGCTCAAACGTGGACGATGATGTGTTCACTGTCTTTTTCCGGTGTAGTGTCGCAACCACAACTCACGATCTGTGATGGATCACAACAGTGAACTGGCCAAGTTTCGTCAGCTGATTCCGGAGGTTTGATGTGCATGTGTGCTTTATATTTGATCTGTTGATGCACGTCTACCTGTCAATGGTTATCCAAAAATTCATAAATCTAAATTTAACTTCCACAGCTGCTCTAAGAAGGGTGTGATCTGTTTGGATTATTTTAAATTCAACTATAACATCATTTTTCCTGCAGTCATTCAGAGCTTGGGTTGGGTTTGGCACCACTGTAGTGAACATAAATGTTGGTCCTGGAGCAGAAGTTGGCTATCATCTAAAGACTTGCCTAGACATTATGAGTAGAACAACAGGTGCAAATTATTCTGGGTAATTAGAAATGGACAAGGGAGTAACAGTCATGGTCTTGCAATCGCTTCCATTAATCAAACTGTTCATCTTATTAAAAACAAGATAAGTAATAGTGGTGAATTACACCTTTTCCTCAACCTCTCCTTTTCTATTCCTCTGTGTCTCAGGTAGCAGCTCACGACTGGATCAGAGCTGACTGTAACTCCTCCAAGTGTCAGGTCTGCCACAAGAAGATCAAAACTGTAGCGGGGAAGCGTTGTGTGTGGTGCCAGGAGATGGTGAGGAGTGTGTGTGTGTTTGGACATTAATGAATGAGTTAGGGAGGATCTCTTTTTTTCTATGTTCACTGAGTCTTGTCTCTTTTTAAGCGTCATGATGAGTGTCTTTTCTCTGGCTTGTCGTCCTGTGATTGTGGGCCACTTAGAGATCATATACTGCCTCCATGGGCCATATACGCTGTCTCAAAGGTAATATGAACAGCACCATATATTTGGCTTTAGCAGATTTAGATTTTTAGGATTATTGTCAGTTAATTGTCTGTCTGTTTAATTGTCCCGTGTTTCCTGCAGGAGGAGGACACTAGCTTGTTAAACGTCACCCCTGATGGCCACATCCTGCAGGTCTGCTGTTGTCACATATTCCTACACACTCTCATTCCTTCCTCATTCAGATTTTCATGTTAAAAAAGAATGTGCCAGTGTCTTTGTAATCTGATTGGTTCTGTTCAGTGTGTTGGATGAAGTCCTGGACAAATACACCTGTAATGATTATGTCTGCTTCAGCTGAGACAAGTCCACCGATCCAGTATTTAAAGTACCTAATACTCACTTCCTGTCACAAGCTTAAAATCATGTTGGTTTAATTTTATTCCAAAGGTAACATTGGTAAAAATGACCAAAACTTACTCCTGCAGCATTTTCCACTTCTCAAAATATATCTAAATACACTGCTTCACTGTGTCAGTTGAATATTCCTAAAATCTAAAAATATCTACCATGGCAATTACTACATATCATCATAATGTTTGAATATTAAAGAGTGCGAGACAGGACACAAAGAAGTTATGGTGCATGGTGGTCATGTATAAACCAAGGCTATTTTCCTTGAAAACCCCAATCTTCATTATTATCTTTATTATATTATATTATTGACAGCAGCAGTAGTTTGAATGACGCTGCCTCAAAAGTTATTATATACAATCTGTACAGTAACCTGACTCACAGCATGTGTCCATATATCCTTACGTGTCATGTACGGTATGTGTTTTTCAGATGAGATACATATAATCCATCGGATCTTAATCTGTGTCTATTTATCTATCTATCTATCTATCTATGTATTCTTCTTCAGATTGTCCCAATTCCAGACACCCACCCTCTGCTGGTGTTTGTGAACCCAAAAAGTGGAGGAAAGCAGGGTCAACGGTAAGCAGCTTAAAGTGTTTATGTTTGTGTAACTTTATTTCGCTCCTAGTGTAAAATAAATCTACAGTGTATTAATTTTTTATGTCACTTAGAATATCAATGTGGTCCCTGTCACTTCCTGGATGTGTCAATTTGTGCGTGTGCATCTCAATGTTTTTCACAGGGTGCTCAGAAAGTTTCAGTACCTGCTGAACCCACGTCAAGTGTACAACCTTTCCAACGGAGGTCCTGCACCAGGGTACAGTAAACTTTCACCACTATACCTGCACACAATAGGCGATTTTTTTTTTTTTTAACCCCCCCCCCCCCCGTTCTAACTATAGTTTAGAGAATATTATAGATCCGAGACGAAAGTGACAGAAGGGCGGGACTCAGAGAAAAAAGTCGCGATTTCAAATAGCACCCACAGACAGCATAGTAAGGCTACTGACATTTCAGATATTTCGCCTACTGACTGTACACATTTGACTTTCTCCACATTAATGTTGTCTTTGTTTCCTCAGACTACACTTCTTCCGCAACCTGCGTGAGTACAGGATCTTGGTGTGTGGAGGAGACGGCACCGTTGGGTGGCTACTGGATGCTATAGGTACTGTGGCTCCTTTTTGTGGGTTTCCGAGAGGTAATTAAGATAACCATCCCTAAGGCTAAATAATGTACCTGTGATTTCAGACAAAGAAAACCTGCAGGTGCATCCTCCAGTAGCTGTCCTGCCTCTGGGCACCGGGAATGACCTGGCTCGCTGTCTTCGCTGGGGAGGAGGTAAAACCATCAGCACGTTAACTCTACACCATCAATGAGGTATTTGCACCGACTTGGGAGCCATGGGTTGACTTCTTCTGCTTCTTCTGTAATCCTGCGAAAGGCTACGATGGGTCAGACTTGAGAGAGATCCTGAAAGAGATCGAAGCTAGCCAGTTGGTTCTCATGGACCGCTGGAGTATCCAGGTGATACCAGACGACCCCCAAGAGGCAGGAGACCCTGTGCCCTTCCAGATCATTAACAACTACTTCTCTATTGGAGTGGTGAGTCTCTGCCTCAGCTGGAAAGAATGATAACCTCACACATGATTATAGATGGTAGAAGTGCAAAAAAAACATTTCTTACAATTTCTTATTGACGTACACAGAAACATGAATACATTATTCAAAATATGACTTTGACAGGATGCCTCTATCGCTCATCGCTTCCACTCCATGAGAGAGAAACACCCCCAGAGATTCAACAGCAGGTGAGGATTCACGCTAACTGTGTGAACAAATGTTTCATGTCTGATGAAAAGTGTAACAGAGCTCTTTTTTTTTTTTTTTTAAATCAATAAAGGTGAAGTTGTTGTTTTCTGTTTTTAAGAATGAAGAACAAACTTTGGTATTTTGAGTTTGCCACTACTGAGACCATCTCTGCGTCTTGCAAGAAGCTGAAGGAGTGTCTAACGATTGAGGTTAGAATATCTGATATAATCATGTAGCTGTTGTGCCCAAAGTAATTATTTGTAATTCACATTACGCTTTTGTTCAGTTGCGTAAACAACTTTTTGTTGTTTTTTTGCCTTCACCAGTGCTGTGGGAGGACCCTGGACCTGAGCAGCATGTCTCTGGAGGGCATAGCTGTCCTCAACATACCCAGCATGCACGGAGGCTCCAATCTTTGGGGCGAGTCCAAGAAGCCTGATAGTGTGCCAAAGGTGGAGCACAGTGAGGTTATCACTGACCCTGACCTTTTAAAAACAATCTCTCAAGGTCTGTACTTTCATAAATCACCACATTTGTTAAATTTGTGTCCGAATATTGTCAGTAAGCCCTCCCTGCCTCCTTGCGTGTGGGTCCCGTCAAGCTGGTTGTTTTTAAAGCTGATTTAATCTTTTAGATTAAGAACTTAGACTTTGAACTTGATCTGTGTGTGTTACTCCCAGAGATGAGTGATGAGCGTTTGGAAGTGGTGGGGCTGGAAGGAGCCATAGAGATGGGACAGATCTACAGTGGACTGAAGAGAGCCGGGCACAGACTGGCACAGACTTACCAAATTACCATCAGGTTGTTTACTTTTACCTACAGGTGGATCATGACAATAATAACAAGAATAAGATGACAACAACAACAACAAGGATGTACTGTATGTGGTTATTGTGTTGGATTGCATTTTATTGTCAGGTGTTCCTGGTATTTTATTTCTCTCTATGCAGTCTGATGCAAACAGACACACATTTGACACAATGTTCAGGTACACTATAAATAGTACAGTATATTTAAATCTCACTTTCTCTCCTCCCTGTGTGCAGGACAATCAAAGCCCTGCCCATGCAAATTGATGGGGAGCCCTGGATGCAGCCTCCATGTACTGTAAGTGTTATTAACCAATTTAATTCAGTGCCAAGAGTCAAGACCATAGAAAGAGAATGTTATTTCTATGGTCAAGACTCATATTAGGTTTGTTAAAGCCAGTGGTTACAGCATTGTAGTGTACAACATAGTTCAATTCATCCATAGATTTATTTGGTTACTGTGGCAGAGACACGTTGCCACTACAGCACAAAGTTAGTATTCACCCTGATTATGTTTATCTGTGTGAGCTGCTTGAAGCCTAGTTTAATCTGTGAGGGATCAGGGTGTTTGAGGGTTCTCTTTTTTGTACATTATATTACAATAATTTTATCCAAAGTGACTTACAGTTATCGCACCAATACATTGTGTGCAATTTGCTCATGTGGACAGGGGAAGCTTAAGGATCAATCCACTAACCTTGTGATTCATAGCAAACTACCAACTGAGTCTCCGTCACCCAGTTATTGACAGTTCATAGCGTCTTGATATTAAAAAACGACGTCATTGCAATACAATTCGACAGCACCACAAACTGCAAGTGAACTGAACATTATAACCTTTATACAGTAGTCTGGCTCAACTGATGTACATAGCTGGGATAAAGCCTGACATCCACGTGATGTAACTCCCCCTTCTGTTATCTCTGCTATCTACTTTGCAAGGGCGTTGTTGTGACAGGATGGTTGTGATTAATTTAAAACAAGAACCAGCCAGGGTGTTTTTTTTACCTTTCCCAAAATATATACAGTAAGTGGTGTAGCCAGACCATATTCCAGCGCTGGTACAGCCCTGTGAGGATAGGTCTAGCGATGCCAAACTATAACCTTCATGAAGAAGGGAGGATTTATTGCAGGACTGTTATATTAGACTGCATTCGTTTTATTTAGGTGTACCTAATAAACTGGCAACTGAGTGTTTGGAGCCCTTGCACCCTGTTATACTCACTGATCATGCAGGTGACGTCATTTATAGTGAGGTAGAATTCAGTGCTCAGGGCTGAGGGTGGATATTGGAACTTGGCCAAAAAGAGCGGAAATAACACAGGAAATGATGTGTCTTCAAAGTAAAAGTACATTTTGTAAGTTGTTGGATAAATGGAACAATCTTAATTTTATTGAATTACAGATAGAATATTTGTTTCACTAGACAATTTGGAAGGTTTGTTTTCTTCTATTTTATCAAGGTTTTTTAAGGCATCTTATACATTTCACTGAGCTGATCAGATATAATGCATCACTTTAAAGGAATTTGAATACAAATAATTAAATTGTCATTCGCCAAAATTGTTTTATTTATTTATTATAGATCCACATAACTCACAAGAACCAAGCTAACATGCTGATGGCTGCACCAACAAAACCAACCGGCTTCTTTAACCTCAAGTAGATTAACACTTCCACTACGTCCTCCAATCTGCTGAGGGTCACAACAGAACATCTATATTGTCTTGAATGATGCAGGATGAGTATTTAAAGGGGCGCGATGCAGTTTTGCAATTTCTTCGCTGTTTTCACACTTTTTGCTTGCAAGTTTCTCTATAGAGCTCCACCTACAGCTTTGGAATAGATATTTGGCAACACTGTCGTAAAAACTTGTTGGCGACTCTCCCCCCCCCCTCCCATCTTCTCCCTCTGGTCATGTGCATTTGTTTTCAAAGAAGCCGGCGAACGCACGGAGCCATGTCCACTGAGGTTTTTCTCGAAACATTACCCTTCTCTCCCGGGTCCGTAACATTATTCTTTTTTTCCTACAATGGCCTTAGAACGCTGTCGGAGCAGAAGCAACTTGCGTTTGCCAACATCAAGCTGACAAGAAACTCTGTGGCAAATAAAGTTTCTGATCAAAGATACTTCTAAGTGCAACAGCAAGAACGCCAGGTCAGCATCGGATTTGCAGGCTTCTGTTTGTCTCAGTTCTCGCCATTTGAAAACGCAGGTCCGATGTTCACTTGTGTCTGACTCCTTGCTCGGTCAGTCTGCCGTTTCCTCTTTCTCTGTTCCTCCGACAATGCTTTCCTAGCTTTCTGCTTCTTTTTTGCCGGCTCAGCCATGACGATAGTGTGAAAAAACTCCATCGCTACCTTGTGCTTATAGCTAGCCGGTTCCTGGATGGGAGCGTGCAGCGGCGTGTATGTGTGCAGTGCCGTGAAGCAATTAGTTACATCGCGAGACCTGATATCACGCGATACTTCCTGACACTGAAGCCGGCGGCTCACCGGCCCAAAGTTGCAAGGGTGTTTTTTCCGCTCAGTCGCAAGGGGGAAGCGAGACGGCCACCATTCAACCCAAAAAAAAAGTCCTATAACCATTCCAGTGACTCCGAAGCTGTTCAGTGAAGGTAAATTAAGCTAAAAAAAAACTGCATAGTTCCCCTTTAAAAGAGAGCTTCCATCGCTGAGTGTGTAACTGTGTGTTTCTATTAAGTATTATTGTGTATGTCTTTTTCACTTCAATCCCTAATATAATTCTAAATAATTTCAAAGTACAGACAGTTTGCACTCAGACAGAGACCACACTGACAGGCCAAATCAAAAGTGCAAATTGCACTACTCAGTCTGATCACTGCTATTGTGTGCCAACTTAAATGCAATGCACCCTTTTGTTTTCTGTAAATAAAAGAGCAGAGCATGTTCTACAGTAGACTGATACAGAATATATTTGCTTATTGTATGTTGTGAGAGCTTTTTTGTGCTCAATCAAATTTACAGTAGTGTCTTGTAGAGTTTAATCTGTACTTCTTAATGCAGCTGGTGATAAACTTGCTTTGTTCTGCCTTCAGAAGCTCACAGCAGCTCACCTTTGTCCAACAACACTATCCTACCTGTCTGATCTTGTGTCTTTCATTGTCAGTTTTCATCCAACTAAAAGAAAAATATATAATGTAATAATTTCAGTGTTTTTTTTTACTGTCTCTTAGATAGGTGGAGAAATTATTTGAGAAACACTTGACTGAATATAAATATGGCTACATAAAGATTTAATCCACAGTTATAACTTGAGTCCTGAAAGTGCTGGGCAGAGGGAGGTTGATAGAGATTTCCCAAATGTTCCAAGTTCAGTGTAAAAAAAACGCATTCCATTGAATTTAATACATTAAGGTGCACTGGACAAGAGTTGCATTAGTTTTCTAGATGTTGTTGTCCTGTAACTTTGCTGACAATTTATGTCTTTGCATCATCTTTGTAACAAGATTCTCCCATTGCTTATGCTTCTTAAAATAATCAAACAATACAGATATACCTTCAGAAATGTAATGAAGTCAGATATTTTCCACCTAATAATCTATTTTGTGACTGGAGAAATGTTGGGCGAAAATGTTGATGTTAAGATTGTGTTTCAGTGATGTGCATTATGTGTCTTCAACTTTCTGGAGTCTTATGTTCGATTTTCCGTGTACGTATATACATGTAACATGCTTTTATTATTATTATTATTATTATTATTATTATTATTATTGTATTAGCTTGTCTTATTGTCAAATTGTGTAGTTGTCCTTTGCATGTGTTTTGACAGTATTGCATATTCAGTTTCAGTGAGGCTCATACAGCATTGAATTGTTCTCAGAAAGAATTACAATCTGTTGCCCCCACTACAAGTCACTTTGTTATATACTTTCTGACCTATTTGTATTTGTGGAGATATCGCTGTTAGTTGCAGCTGAATAATACGCTCTCCAAGGTTTGGTTACACTGGAATAATGGAGACTTTTACCATAAGGTGCTAGTGTTTATTATAAGGATGCAGAAAACAAATTTTCATTGAAATCTTAAACTTTTAAAGGACAAAATGCAGCATATTCAAATGTTAACATGGCCATATGAATTGCATACTGCTTACACTGTAAAGCAGAAAAATACAAAGAATTTGCCTGTAAAAACATCTTTAACACATGTAGTGCACTCCCCATGCTTATCTGCCATAAAGAAAGTGTATCAGCACTTAACAATGCTTATATTTCAAAGTACTGACTTGTGTATTTATTTGAAGTATTGTGTGTATGCAGTGTTACTCTGCGTGCAGCCCACTTATTGAAATTCTAAATCTAAGTTGCTTAAATCTCCCTAATGCCAAAAGCATGACAACCTACAGTTTGGAGTATTAATTTTAAAAGCAAAAAAAAATCGAAATAAATCTAATTTAAAAAAAGAAAGTCTTGCATTTAGTTGACACTTTTCAGGAGGAAACGAGTGATTGCAGTAATAAAATTTCATATTGAGTCAAAAGTCTCCGTTTGCTGTTTTTGAGCTTTCAATTATATGCTGTAGGCCTAGATGTTAACATTTACATTCATTTGATTTGATTAATGAGTCCATATTTTTTGATCATGTGGTATGAGGGAAAGCTCCTTGGACATTTGTCCACAATCCCATGCCAATTGGATAAACTCCATCTGCTGATGAAGATGATATGATTTAAGAACAGCTAATAGACCTTGAAATAAGACTGTTTTCTCAAATGTTAATAAGCTTACTATGGAGCTCCAAAGTGTTAAATATAAAACAAATAAAACATTATGGAATGAATAATCATATGAACTAAAAGAAAAAAAACATAGGCCTATATGACATAACAGATTTTAATGTAGGTAACTTGTAGCCTATATAATTCCAGCAGTTTTTATTTCAGAATGTCCTTTTAAATACAAACTGCTTGGGTCTCCATACATTTTAAAAAGTATAAAATCATCAATTAAGTGTTTTTGCTGAATATAGGCCTACATCTGTGCTCGTTGGACCTTTTCCTCCAAGATTTCAGTTGAAAGATCGGAGAGGGTAGGGAATTGCCTTTTTTATGAAAAAACCCTACAGGTGCTTCCTGTCGGGTCGGACTCACACACAACTCCATGTTGTAAACGTGTATAACATCTACATTTCCAGTCATAAAACGTACGCACCTCCAAACTACGCCTATTTTTAGCATTTTTCATCCAGTAATAGCCCCACGTGAACGCCGCTGTCGGTTTATTTTTAGAACGCACACTCCCCCGGCTCTTGCGTCAATGGAATCCCGTGTGTGCGTCATACGGAAGAACGTCTGTGTCGAACACGATCCTGATTGGCTCACGACCCGGAAAGTTCACCATGTTTGGGCATTGACCCGCCTTTTTTGTCAACGCAGCCAAAATAAAACAAGAGTGTATGGAGCCTCCTGCGTTGGTCTGACCCAGTATGTGTGTGTGTGTGTGTGAGAGTGTGTTTGAATGAGTGTGTGTGCTGACAGCAGCTGACAAAGGTGACATTCAGTTTCACTCGTTTGGAATAAATGAAAAGCTTTAAAATCCGGAAATTTACATGAAGCAGGTAAGTGAAAGTGAACTGTTTATTTGCATGTATTGAGGCTTTTTATTTAGGGGGGCACATTCATGCTGATATTAAATGCCAACCTGTATGCTTAATTATAACTACTTCCATAATAATATAAGCTTATAGAACAAGGCTGACTGGACTACCCTTATACTCAAATAATGTTTAAAGATATGTGCCTCAGCCTCCCTCTTTGGGTAGCAATCACAGTTGCAAGTTTGTTAGTTAGGCTACACCTTGCTAAAACTAATGCAGTCTAATACAACATCATTGCAACAAATCCTTCCTTCATAGTTGTAATGTTCAGTTTTGTTAAAACCATTTTAGAGATGTGTTGATTCAACTAGACTACCTTTTGGGCGGCAACATATTACAAACAAAACCATACCAGCAGAACAAACGACAGCCTCCAAAATGACCATGAAGTTGAATCAATGCCACTTTGAACAGTTTCAACCAAAAATGAGCATTAGTTTTAGCTAGGTGTACCTAATAAAGTTGAGCATCTGAGTGTAATGTTATTATTATGGAAAGAGCAATTCTTGTTACATGATAAAACGTTGTTAAAATAGAGTATATTTTGTCATTAGTGACTCCAGCTAGTAATACTAGCCTACTACTGCTGCTACTGTACTGTTCAGTAGTTTCCTAAGCTGCCTCGTCTACATTCTCAAGTTAATAGGTCAGAGCGTATGTCAGTATCTTGTTGAATTAACATGATTTTACATGTAAGTTTTATGTGTGGGTCTATTACTGTTGCTATACGAGAATATGTAACATGTAGGGCATATTTATAGGGCATCAAATACATATTGGACACTTGAGCAGCATGGTCTCCCCATAAGTAAAGCTTAAGTTTATGAATAAAATTTAACAATCAGGTTTAAGTTTGAACATTTTTTGAAGAGGCACCAGGTGTGCTTCACTTTTGTATTGAAAACTTTACAGAGTGAGGAAGTACGCACTTGTTGGTACACGCCCATTCTCACACACACACACACACACACACACACACGCGCGCGCGCACACACACACACACACACACACACACACACACACACACACACACACACACATGCCTACCTTTCCCATTTAAGCTGGCATGCTGGCATTCAGCCCACTCTGAAATACAATCTGCAACACTCCCTAGTACAGTCCCTATGAAAGAGGGTTGCCCTGCCGTTGAAGGAGGTTTTCAAAGCATAACAGCAAGTAACATTATATCTGCGTGCCCAACTGGACCACCCTGTGCATTTTCTAAAGAGGACGGATTGGCCCTGTAGCTATAGAAATGGCATGTAGGGGAAATGAGACCCTGTGCGTTCAAGGTAAATGTAGGCTACTGTTTGGATGGTTACAGAGTGGGGACTAAAAACTGCTGACCTAGATGATTTATGATCTAATTTACTGGGATGTCTGAACTTCATTGCATGTATAACAACATGTTCAGACAGACACCTCCTTATCAGCCCTAGTTATCCCCACTGATTTAACTTACTTGCTTTTATTTGGAGAAAAAAAAGTAAGCATAAAAAGTCATACTTTTCAGTACAACTTTGGAATTTGAATGTGTGACAATTGTCTTCAACACTTTTTCATACATAAAAACTTTTTTTGAATTATAAAAAAAACTTTCTTCGATTTAATGACACATACATGTAAACAATATTTTATGGACCAACATTGGAGTTTTCATCAGTAGTAATTTTTGCTGTGCTCTGTCCTAGCGATGCCCTGTGTACAAACCCTGTATGCATCCCTGCCGCATGACACCTACTTCAGCTCTGAGTTCTTGAATCCTGACCTCAGTGCCAAACTGGTGATGGACATCAGTGGCCAAAAGGACCAGCTGTCTACATCTTCATTGCCCAGCATCAACACCTTAGTGGGAAATGGCTATGTGGGAGAGTTTGATGCTTATTCCTGCAAGACGTCCACTGCTCCTCCCGCCTCTACAGTTTCATTTAGCCACGCTGCGGTAGCTGAAAGCTCCTGCTCTCAGATGCAGAGCCAAGCCTTCAAACTGGATGATCTTCAGGTATATGGCTGTTACCCAGGTTCCTTTGCACTGAGCTGCCTTGATGAAACGTCATGTGGCTCTGACTACTATGGCAGCCCAATTTATGCCGCTGCTTCTCCTCCATCATCTGGCTTTCAGGCCCAGTCTGCACCTGTCTGGGATTCCCCTTTTAGCCCCTACCCCTCGGCCCTCCCCTCCTCTGTGGCTGATAAGGCCTCTATGGCCCAGCAGCTCTCATTTTTCACCTTTAGCCCCACACCAGAGCAGCAATCTCCCCTGGGGCAGCATCAGGATGCTCAGCCGGGCCACGACAACCCTTTCTTCATGCCTCCTCAGCAGCATGTCTCTCCACCTCAATGCCCCCCCATTTCCCTGGAGCATGTACCCCTGCAAAGCCCCAGGATAGTGGAGGGGGCCATGACGTCTCCAAAAACCCAGAACCCAGGATCCAGTGAGGGCCGCTGTGCAGTTTGTGGTGACAATGCATCCTGTCAGCACTATGGAGTCCGCACCTGTGAGGGTTGTAAAGGTTTCTTCAAGGTAAATAGCTGGACAGCATTTTGCAGGTGTATTCTAGTAGAGCTGTCTGATAATTTGGCTGGGACGACATATCGGCTGATTATAGCTTTTTGCATATATCAGCGTATATGTCGAGTGATAAGCAACAATAAGATGCATTACAGAAGCGCCAAAGATATGTTTGAGGTAGTTTAGAAACAGTGACACCATACAAAATTTGGTAAATTAAATTTGGTAAATTGGTAAAATTTGAGCATTGACAAGTTTATTTTTTTTAACTGTACAATGTAGCGGTAAGTACATATCTTGGTCACAAGACATATTTAAGGCATCATTATTAAAAGTCTTTCCTTATGTTATCATGCGTTTGTGTAAAAAAGTAATTATTTGGATTTTTTGAACTCTCCAATATTGATATCAGTATCAGCCTCAAAAATCCAGTATTGGTCGGACTATATTACTGAGTTACGTAACATAGTATGCAGATTTATTTTTGCATTTGTCATTTACATTGTTATGTGTGCAGCATTACAAATCCATATTAATGTAATTTTCTATCTGTTTGACAGCGAACTGTACAGAAAAATGCAAAGTATGTGTGCCTTGCCAATAAAGACTGTCCTGTGGACAAGAGGAGGAGAAACCGCTGCCAGTTCTGCCGTTTCCAGAAATGTCTTGCAGTGGGAATGGTCAAAGAAGGTAATGTAATGTCAGACTCACTTTCAGTGACTAATGTATGACGACGAGAAACCGTTGTTTGTAATGACAGACGTATGAAATCAGAGCCTTATAGTGCCATTTGCAGAAAAAGAGAAATTGAAACTGATACAGCCGTTGTTTTTTAAATTGCGGGGTGCAGCGACAACCATGTAAGAGTCACAAACATGTGCTTCAAGTGTTCCTCTTTTTTGTCCCTCTCTTAGTTGTTCGCACAGACAGCCTTAAAGGTCGCCGGGGTCGTCTTCCCTCCAAACCCAAGACTGGGGCCGAGTCTTCATCCACAACCCACAGTGTCAACACCATAGCCTCTCTTGTCAGGGCTCATTTAGACTCAAACCCAACCATTGGAAAGCTCGACTACTCCAAGGTAAATCTCAAGAATTGCAGCGTGTTCAGAGCTCTTTTGTACCAATCAGATCGCTTACAGTGACCTCAACACTAGGGTTTGGTACCGAAACCTACGCAACCGGTAGGAATCGGACCGGATTAGAACGCAAATTTCAGTTCCTCATTTCAGTTCCACTTAATGTGTCAACTGAAATATTTTCTCTCTGTCGCTCCGAAATGGACATAAAAATATCACACTTTCTCTGTAGTCTACCGTTAGCTAACTACCGGAAATACAGCTACCGTTAATATATTGTTAAATTTAAATAATTTTCAATAAAAAAAAAAAACTCTATAAAAGAGCCTTTCTTTGATGTCATTTTTCAGTTTTTCAAGCATCAGTTTAGGAATCGGAATCGTTTTAAAAGTACCGGTTCGGAATCGTAAAAATCCAAACGATACCCAACCCTACTCAACACAGGATGTAGAATGAAAGCGTAGACAGTGAACAGCTCAGGGATGGTATCTGCAGTTCTTTTTAGTAGCATTAACCCTTCTCTTCTCTTCCTCCTCAGTATGAGGAGACAGTGGACAACCTGAAAGAAAAGGAGGATGCCGGTGATATTCAGCAGTTTTATGATTTGCTGACCGGTGCTTTGGATGTAATAAGGAACTGGGCTGAAACCATCCCAGGATTCACAGAATTCTGCACAGAGGACCAGGAGCTGCTCCTTGAATCAGGCTTTGTTGAACTCTTCATTCTGCGACTCGCATACAGGTCAGCTTCTTTTACAGTAAAAAAAAAGAAGCCACGTTAACTAATATTTTACTAGACTAATGTGCACCTTTTCAATATGCTGACTCTACTATTGGTTTGAAACTGTGCAGGTCCAATCCTGAGAAGAACAAGCTGATCTTCTGTAACGGTTTGGTCCTCCACCGACTGCAGTGCATTCGCAGTTTTGGTGACTGGATTGACTCCATCATGGATTTCTCCCAGAGCCTTCACCGCATGAACTTAGATGTCTCCTTGTTTGCCTGCCTTGCAGCGTTAGTTATCATCACCGGTGAGAGCTTCTGTTTGCCTTTCATTACAGTGAATCTCACTGCATTTGAATTTCATGTTTATATTCAGGACTGTATTTCTCATGAGAACATCTTCTGCATCTAGATCGCCATGGCCTCAAAGAGCCCAAACGGGTCGAGGACTTTCAGACTCATCTCATCACTTGTTTAAGGGAACACATGAGCGGAAACGGATCAGAACCAAGTCGCACCCAGTCCAGCTATCTTTCTCGTCTTCTGGGCAAACTCCCCGAACTGAGGACTCTGTGCACACAGGGCCTACAGCGCATCTTCTACCTGAAACTGGAGGACCTGGTTCCCCCTCCACCAATAGTAGAGAAAATCTTTATGGATACTCTGCCGTTCTGAAAAAAACACGAACATAAATGTGTTATTTGTAAAAAATGATAGACACAAAGCACCTAATGTGAGGTTTTATCATTGAACTCCACTGGTGAACCTCCTTCTATCACACTGACTTGTGTGCTGACAAATGTCTGGCATTGTCCAAGAGACCATTATTTTTCTAACATTAAGTTAAAAAACTGAAGATGTTACCTGTGTGAGTACCGCATAAAGATGTATTTCAGTTTAATGAAACTGTCACAGACAGAGCGGAAATAGTATTAACAGTTCAGGACACATATATAGATATATATATGTTTGTGTGCATTTGTAAAATGACTTTATTGCTGTGCTGGATGTGTGAATGTTGTCCTGCTATGTAGCTATTAAGACATGGATATTTGGCTAGACGCAATCCCTGGTTACATACTCAGCTTTTCTTATAAACAAAAGAAACACACTAATCTCTTAAAAAGCATGCTTTGCTTTTTAATCCAAGCTGAGATAGTCCTACTTTTCAAAAGGGAATTTTTACTATTTTCTTTGTATCACAAAAGATAGTTTTAGTCCTAATCATGCTCCTGTGGAAGGTCTTGGACCAAAGTTTACTCTTATTTTGATACTGCCACTTAAAAACCTTTATTGCCTTATGCTAACCAAAATGTTCTGCTATAACTCCATCCTGCCATTTTGCAACATAGCTGATGCTGGCAGGGTTCCTGTTGAACCACATGTTCCTGTAACAACATACATTGTACTTTTAAAAACAAAAATGGACTTGCCGAATGGAAATACAAAGTGCCTTTTATAAAGCCTCACTCCTCGAACCATAATAAGTAACACCAAGTGAGTTTTCATTCCAAATATCACATAGCCCTATTTATTACAGATGTGAAATTATCTTTTACACCATCAAAATGATTTTTGTATTTTATATGAAGGGCCTGAGGCATGCGATTGTCAATACACTTTGACAAAAACATACAATACTTGACACACACTTCACACGGCTAAACGGGGAGGACATCAGGTGATGAGCCGTCCAGTTTCAAATTGAATTGAGTCAAAGCACATTTCAGAGTCTCCTTGTATCCACAATTACAACAATTACAACAATACAGTATACCCTGATATGTTTTTACCCAACACTGCTTGAAAATACACATGCACAAGCAGACATTTCATGTTTGGCATCAACTGGTTACTTGTCTTTGGCTGAAAATCTGTTACCCTACATGTGTTCGTAAAGCTCTTCTATTGTCTTCCACATTATTCTGAGTTGTGCAGTTGGATTTATTTTGTATTTTCATCTCAAAATGAGCTAAATAAATATCTTAAGAAATCACAGTGAAATGTGATGAAAAGATGAGCAGCTATGAGCACTTCAAACAGTGTTCAAACAATATGAAGAACACTCTCCTACTGTATGTGTTTTGTTTGTGACGTGTGTGAACCTTGGAAATACTGCCAGGGCTTTCGTAAAATAGTGCAGAAGTGTTAAAAGACACCACTGGCTTTATTTAAATGTTAGGGAATGGAGTGATATATTTCCTGTATGCCTTGTGGCCTTCGCCATATTGAATATATCTTTAGTTTCTTCTGGTTTCTATTGGGGAAGATGAGTATTTACTGTAAGTGCCAATTTCTCTATATGTTTGTTTCAATTCATTATGGTATAAAACTCACAGGTTGTATATATAAAATGGTTAAAGGATAAGGCAGGCGATATTCTAGATTTTGTTGTCAACAAATTAGTCTTGCTTTGCCAGACCCTCCTCCAAAGCACGCTGGAGAAGGGTCTGGCTACTCCACATAGCATTCGGGGGTGGGAGGAAAACGTACTCTGGTTTAATGGCATTTCTTTACACCAATCACCATCGTCTTGGGCGGTGCTAAGCACCAGAGAAAAGCTTCGGTGTTGCTGCAAAATAGGCTCGGAAGGAACTTGTTTTGGTGGAACGTGTATGTTCAAAAGTTGTTTTAGTCATGCAACAGAAAACTCAGATTGGACAGATAGTCTAGCTAGCTGTCTGGATTTACCCTGCAGAGATCTGAGAAAAGGTTAACCATAGTCCTCATAAATCGACCGGAGTTTAAAATGCCAACACAAAGGAAGCCCAAGGCAACGGATATCCGGCCTAAATGAGTGAAATCTGTCTTCTTCTTTCACTGTCTATGGTGAAATCCGGTGGATTTTCTGGCGGCAACGGAGCAATCCCGGAAGTGGAACGTTAAGAATATAGACTATCAACAAATTGACCAAAAAAGACCAAAAAGACCAAAATCAACGTGTTATGTGTCCCTCTCTCAATACTTTCCAACTTCTCTACTCTGTCTCTGGCTCTCAGCCCCAAGCCCACTGGTTCTTGCTGAAGAAGATGTAAATCTTTTTTTTTTTTTAAACAGGTCACTAATATATACTTTCATTTTTTAAAAAGGCTAAATAATTTCCTCAAACAGCAGGGCACTGTAGCTTTTAGCAAATGTTACTCCAACAAGTAAATTATTTTCAGCTGTGGATTTGCAACAGCAGAACTGTGTTTGTGGGACTGCAGTGCTCAGATTCATCATAATGAATGAATATGTCACTCAGTGTAACAATGTGGCTCATTGATTTTGTACAAACATTCATTCCTCCCATAAGATTAATCCTCACGACTTTGGTGACCCCCTGCCTTTTCTTTTAGCGCCACCAGGAGGTTGAAACTCTGACTGAAATATCTTAACATCTATTGGGTGTATTGCCATGCAATTTGGTACAGCATTCATGCTCGCCACCTTCAGGATGAATTGAAATTTTCATCTAGCGCCATCACCAGTTAAAAATTTGTATTTGTCCAATACTTTGCGAAATACCCGAAGAACTAAAGACGTTCCCATCAGCATGTGTTTAATGCTAATTAATAAATGTTTGCATGCTAACACGCTGAATTAAGATGGTGAACATTGATGTTTTTGGTTTTTATATGATTTGTTGACAGAAAAAAATAAAAAAAATTCACCAGACCGATTCTTTAAGAAGAGTTTAGAAAATGTTTTCCAGTCACAGTGCAGTGCGAGAAACAAAGCTTAGGCGTTATTTAACACAGCACTCACTGTGCTGCAGCTTGTTACATATTCATGTTGTGATGAAAAGTGACCAAAAGTAGTCCATCTCATTTTCACTAAGTCTGTTGTTTTGTCACACATGGTGTTAAGGTTGGCAACATCCTTGACCAAAGGGAAGAAGACACCGTGCCACTCTCAGCCAGAACAGACTGCAGCAGCACTGCATTCAGCCTCTCAACACCCGATCCTACTGTACACCACGTTCCGGTCATCTGGATTTTGGTGTTGGCAGACAGAGCGGAAAAAAAGGGACAAGAGGAGAAAAAAGGAGAAGGCAATATGAAAGCTAGCTTGCATTGAGGTGTTCATTATGTTACAAAATGGCAAGTATGCTGCCAAAGTCAGATGTAATGGGAACAGCAGACGAGTGCAGTTTCATAAGAAAGATTTAGATGAATACGGCAGCTTTTTTTAAATCAGAACTATCTGCTGTGTTAATCCCTTTTGACTTTTCATACTTTATGGTCACGTATCCATGACAAGTCCGACACATTGCCTCTTCACAAACTCAAAATACATCCCCCTGTCTATTTTTGTCATGTTTGAACTCAGTGTTTCTTTACACCATCTTTTTCCAAAAGTGGAAAGTACTATCTGAAGCTGCCATTGGACCCTTAACTTTTGACCTGTGCCCTGACATGCAACATTCTGCGTTGCTCACTTGTCATGGTGATTTGTTGCATGAACATGCTGAACCCCACTTGCTTCTGCACCACCTCCACAGTACAGGAATGGTTTGATAACATGTAATTTGTGAAATATTTGCTGTATTTTCTTTAGGGCAGATGTATTTTTTGGGCAGAATTTTCTTGACAATTTTAGCTTTCTAACCAGAATGTAACTAAGTACATTTACTCAAGTACTGTACTGCTGTGGTATGTGGAGGCAATGTTCAAATTAAGTATCAATACATGGAACGAGTTGGCTTATTCTCTTCACACATTTTTTCAGTTTTCTTAGTGGGGCTGTAGCTCAATCAAGCCGCCCATGTATGTAAGGCAGCCTATATTGCACTGCACCGTGTTTTCTCCACTGGAAGTCACTTTATTACATTTTCTTGCACATTGAGCCAATGCAGATGGCACTTTATCATGTTTTTTTTTTTTTTACCATAGGGGCATCCAAGAAGGTTTTTTGCTGTGTTTTTTTTCCAAACATGGGGGCACTAGGAGGTGCCAATCCATTCAGTAGAAATATTTCACAGAAAAATGAAAACTTTGACTTTCTGGTGGCGCTA
Organism: Sander vitreus; assembly: GCF_031162955.1. Lineage (NCBI taxonomy): Eukaryota > Metazoa > Chordata > Actinopteri > Perciformes > Percidae > Sander > Sander vitreus. Next base: position 11,552,236 of record NC_135858.1, on the reverse strand, counting down.
GAGGAAAAGTCAGGGGATCATTAACTTCATCCTCTGAGGATGATGAATGTGTGTACAAAATTTAATGGCAATACATACACTAGTTGTTCAGATATTTTGGTATAAACGAAAGTGGTGGACCAACCAACAATAAAACAATATGAATATAGATTCAGCAACTGCAAAATGTATTTCTCTCATAAAATATTTTCAAAAACACATTTCGGTGAACTATTTCTGTAAAATATGAGAAAGTTTCCCAACAAGCCGCCATGTTGGTCCATTTTGAAATATGGGAGCAGACATATCATGAGTAAAGCGTTCATACAATCAGGTGCGGCCATTGCGGTTGTGGGTGGATGTAGAGTGCTTCCTTTGCTTGTTAGTGGTCATTGAAGAGAAATTGATAACTGGTACGTGTCCACTGTGGTGTTTTTTTGACAGCAGTGATTGCCCCACTTCCCAGCATTGGACACTTGCTGGGCTTGCCACTAGCAGCTGTCAATTTCACTTTAATGACCACTGCTAAGCAAAGAAAACTGGCTACAGCCTCTTAAATCTGGAATGGCTGGATCTAATTGGACGAACACTTCTCTCGTGGGCTGTCTGCTCCCGTATTTCAAAATAGACCAACATGGTAGCTCGTTTGGAAAACTTTCTCTTATTTTACGAAAATAGTTGGGGAATCAGTCTTCATTTTGGACGACAATGATTAGTTTTAAAGATTTTTGTGTGTTTTCGAGAAGTGGTAAGTCGAGCTGGACACCCCTGATTTGCATAAAGTAGCCTGGACCTCAACTTTATGTAAATGAGGAGCGGGAACTCGACGCCCCACTTCTCGAAAATCACCACGACGCTACCAGAATGAATTGCCCAGCTGCTCACATAGACAATGAATGAGAAGCGTGGAAATGACACTTGCCAGTGGATATGAAGGCTACCATTAGTGGTAAGCCCATCAAGCGTACAAATGCTGAAAAGCAGAGCGATCCCTCCCATCAAAAAATGACACTGTGGACTCGTACCATTAAGTAAATAATACAGTCCGTGACGTAAATGTCGTCATCAGAGGGTATACGTGTAAGCTCTGTGCAAATGTCTGCATGCAGTCAATTTTTTGTCTACAAGGTAGCGCAGTGATCTACTGCGCATTTGTGGAACGAGTCCTCCAAGTGGATAGTATAAACAGACCTAGTTTGAACCTGTAGGGTCCGCAGCTGTCCGTCTACATGTCTGTTCGGGAGTATAATCAAGCCTTTAATGTCATCTTTAAGTCATCAAAATTGTAGATATTGGACTGTCACAAAGATGTGTGTGTGTGTGTGTGTGTGTGTGTGTGTGTGTGTGTGTGTGTGTGTGTGTGTGTTTGTGTGTGTGCATGAGCAGCTGATTGCTGGAGAGGATATTGTTCCAGCGGGAGGAAAGCTAATAGGTTTGTTTGTGAGGATGCTGCACCTGTCGTTTGTTGATGGATTGAGCTGTAAATAGCTTTGTGATGCTGTTTAGTGCTCGTTGGGGGCTTCTGTGTTTCCCTCTCTGTTTTCTTCTTCACTGTTCTTCCTCTTCTGTACGCTTTTATGCACAGGTGCACATAACATTCTGCAGATTTTTATCCTATTTATTTTCCTGAACATATCCCTCACTATGCTTCAGAAAAAGACAACACTGAAGGTATCTAAGAGAAGTTGGCATGATGATTTTGTTCCAGTGATGACCACATAATCTCACATGTTCATCCAAACAAACATTAATTTGTACACATACTGTATATACATGCAACAGTACTTTTATGTATGTGGGTGTGCTGTTGAGTGTGGAAAACCCTCTGTGAGTGTATTTATAGCAGGCTATTGTTGAGCCCCTAGAAACCTCTGTAATTGGATCTTGTCTCTGCAAGGGAGTCCGGTGATAAATGAGTTGGCAGACATCATTGCTCATGCCATCACTGTGATAACTGTACGCCACACATCACTGTCTTAAACTCTTAGTCTCCTCAGGATTAAATTCATAAGTGAATGGCGAGCTGGCTGAATTATCATTCTGAAGTGTATGAAAGGAAAGGACGGTGGAAACCTAGTTACTCAGTCTGTCTTACTGTCTTTGTTGTGTCCTTGGGTATTAACTGGTCTTTCAGTGCTGCACTTCAAAGACGGATAACATGCTTCAAAGCTAGTAACCCTAAAATTATAATTATGCTGTTATTATTCTAGAGTTAAGATTACACCGGTAAACAGTTTGACAATTGAAAAAAAACAACTACTGTATATATTTTATTATGTTTCATATACAATGTGTTCAAAGAGTTTAAGTCTCTTTTATTCTGTTTGCCTTGAGTTTTTTCTTTTATTTATTACTGTATAAAACGAGTAAAAAGGTGTTAGGAGCAACACAGGTAAAAGAAAAAGACTGAAACATTGACTGCAAACAGATCACAGACAGTTTTATTTTACAAACAATAAACTTTATAACTCTACACATTTAAAACCTTAACTATAAAGATGTGAATATAGTGCTGAAGAAGCACAGTTAGCAATACATGTGTGTGTGTGTGTGTGTGTGTGTGTGTGTGTGTGTGTGTGTGTGTGTGTGTGTGTGTGTGCATATGTCATATGAGAATGTTACAATTATAAAACAAGATTGACAGGACAGATAGTGTTGCACTGGCAGATGACAGTTCCTGGGTGCATGCCTGAGAAGTTATTCACAGGCACCCACACACACAAACACACAGAGCCCCGGCACAGGGATCAGGTGCAAAGGGATGGCGATAGAAGAAGGGGGCTGGTGGACAGGGTGTAGTGTGTGTGTGTGTGTGTGTGTGTGTGTGTGTGTGTGTGTGTGTGTGTGTGTGTGTGTGTGTGCGTGTGTGCGTGTGTGTGTGTGTGTATGTGCGCGTGTGTGCGTGCGTGTGTGTGTGTTGAGGGATGGGTTCAAGGTCAGAGGAAACACATGGTGCAAACCAGAAACTAGCATAGGCTGTTGGTATAAGGTACAACATATAGATTTAAATAACTGCATCAATCAATAAGTCACACTCTGACTGCTAAAAATGTATTTACATAAAGCCTCTTTAACTGTAATGTGTATTGTAAACCTAATAGATTTATAACCATTACGAGAAATACCATTTCTTGAACAGTTTTGGACACTTCTCCTTGAGAGCTGTGGAAAGGATAAAGCATCACACATGAGGAAACATGAGGAGCTGTTAAAAATAGGAATTAACATATAGGCTTTTACACCTTGTAAAGGAGTATGAGGGTTATTTACTTTTGTACGATACATTTGTGGCAGCCTATTACTGTACCGGAGTTCAAGTATACTCTTCGGTATGTATGTCATGTTGTGGGGGTGTGACAAAGAGCTAAACTGATGGACAGCAATGTACTTATAGTGGACTTGGTGTGGACGCAATGAAGTACAGTAAAAACATTTTTTTACCCTTTACTTATGGCAGTTAGAAGGTTACCCCAACAGAAAATCTGTTGTCCATCTGACAAAAACTGCTTTAGAGATATACATACTACACACACCTGGTATTACTGCCTTGTTAATGCTGTTTAATTAAAGAGCAAAAAGGGGAGAACCACAAACACTTTATATCACAGGCAGCATAATTTCTTCTTACTGTGTAATTACAAGAATGAGAAATAATTGGTTTAGATTGGCTATGTACATTCATCTAAAATACCTAGTTGTTATTTTGTTGTTGTCCATAGTGTTTTTTTCTTTTACAGTAAATTTAAGTACCTGTAAGCAGGAGCAATTCTAGGATCCTACCTTTAGGGGGGCTCAGCCCCTAAAGAGAATGTGACATGGATACAGTGCCTTGCAAAAGTGTTAAACCTCCCTGCTAAATCAATAATTTCATTATTTGATCATCTCTGAGCTAGCTACTGAACAACAACGTCAGCTAACGTTTTTTGACACTATTAAAGGAACACGCCGACTTATTGGGACTTTAGCTTATTCACCGTATCCCCCAGAGTTAGATAAGTCCATACATACCCTTCTCATCTCCATGCATGTTGTAACTCTGTCTGACGCACCCACCACTAGCCTAGTTAGCACAGATACTGGAGGTATCCGGCTCCATCTAGCCTACTGCTCCCAATAAGTGACAAAATAACGCCAACATTTTCCTATATACATGTTGTGATTTGTGTAGTCACAGTGTGTACAAATAACAAGGTCACATAAGACACAGCCATCTTCTAACCATTTATATACTGGGAACTATATTCTCAGAAGGCGAAGCACTGCTACTTCTGCTACTTGGGCGGAGTGATTTGCTTGCAGCACCTGAGAAACCCCGTGGTGAGGAGCAGAGACGCTTGAGCCCCCCTGAAAGGGTCATACAACAAAATGACACTGTAAGCCTCAAGCTGGATTATGAAGTGTTACCTTTACAATTACAATCAATGCAGCTCTGACTTAGCGTTACACTGTACAAGGTCAGCAAGCAGATGCTGTGTTTAACAACACAAGAAACTAACAATAAGAAAGCAAATATTGCATATTAGCAGCTGTTTATTCAGCCAAAAATTAGGCAATGGCACAAATGGATCCTTTTGAGCAGAAGAGACTTGACAAAGACACAACTCAGTATCAGAGAGATGAAGGCTGCCCATCACTCTCACAGAGTTACATAACCAGCCTGAAGCAAAGGGAGCTAGCACCCCTCAGATCACAAGGTGGCTCTGAGCTTAGCTTTCAGGGGTTGACATTGAGGGCAAAAACTGCTGCTCCTTCTAAGTGGATGAATGGCCTTGAAGGCAGTCTGCCACCCACAGGACTCTGCTGACTTAATGCTGGTCTATTTTTAAATCAATATCGGCTACAGTCAACACATGACTGAACACCTAAAATGCCACAAATGCACATACATTGAATACCCCCTATGGGAAACAGGACTCAACATGACTAAACATTTTCGTGGAGAACTCTTGTCATAGTAGCTCCGGATTGAATTATCGAGTGGAGTCTTAATATTACAGGGGCACTAGTGGCCACCCTTGTCCCACCCATTGGAAATGAGTTGATGCAAAGCTAATTAATTATCAACTCCACAAAACTCTCTGTATTTCTCTATTTTCTTTTTTAAATATCTATTTCTTTCACTATGTTTACAAAATGGTGTCATCCAGCAACATTCACTCGTGATGCGTTTTACGTCACCGCTGAGAAAGGAAACAACAGCGTTTAGCTTTAGAGATGAAGAGGACTGCTTCAGTTCATAACAATGTTCTAGGTCAGGGTACTAAGTTCTAAACATACTATTTCGCATTTATATTGCATAAAAATTACAAGAAAATGACCTCTTCTGAAGAGTCCATGTTTTTTTAATCCTCCGTGTCCTCCTTGATTTTAAAGCTACATTGTGTAAGAATTTCTCCCATCTAGCAGTAAAATTGTATATGACAACCAACTGAATATTACTTTCTAGCCCCTCCCATTCCGAGCGCATTGTAACTCCTACGGTGGCCGTATTATTCCAAGAAGTACGACTTCGTCCGTGAGTGTTTCTTCCAGTGTAATAATAGTTTTACGTTATTTTGGTATCATTTCATTACTAACATCAGCTATCAGGTTCCCAAACATATGCAAGCTTAGTTAGTAATGTAAGTACTATCGTTATTCTGTATATTGTATAAGATTAATAGTGTAAGGCAATGTTTACAGCGTAGGAGAGAAGCAACAGAGATTTGTGTTTTTAATATATTTCTCTGAGCAGTATGAACAATGTCAATCTCTTAGAATCTCCATCGTTTACACGCAGCTGTTCTAGCTGTAGCTAGTCTGTGTTACAACTGCACATGACGTGAGCTGCCAGGGAAATCATGACACATATGATTACGTTTATGTTACAAGGTAGACAATCCTTTTTCATCATTGACGCTAGAGATGTTCCGATACCAATACCAGTATCGGTATCGGCTCCGATACTGCCTAAAACGCTGGTATTGGTATCAGGAAGTACTGGAGTTTATGCGCCGATCCGATACCACGTAATAAAGCCCTAAAGAAAAAATATGTTAAAGTAGTTTATTTATGTTCTTTTTCCGTTATAACTGACTGTCAAACTGCAGAATAAAAGAACGTTCTGTGGCATTCATGTTTCACAAAGAGTTTAACCTGAGCCAGACCGACAACAAAGATAGAAATAATATCACATCCAAACAGGGATAGTAGTATACAGTTCTTTAAATAATAAAATATATGACACACTGGTATCGGATCGGTACTCGGTATCGGCCGATATGCAAGTTCAGGTATCGGGGAGCAAAAAATGGTATCGATTAGCAAAAAATGGTATCGGACCATCTCTAATTGACGCAAGGAAAAGTATCCTAGACGTCGTTCGTTCTAGCGTTATGCACAACCATGTTATATTTAGCCAAGCAACTATACAACTTCAAATTTACACAAATAGGCTAAATTACTTGTCGAGAAGAAAGCATGCAACTTCGGTGTCCCTTTTTAAAATCCTTGCTACTTATGAGCTCTTTCCATCTTGGAAAAGTCACTACAATATTAACTTTGGTCTTGTTGCTTTGCCTGTCGCGTTGTCATTTTAATTCTCTTTTTAACTTCCTTGGTGACTCCGTTACATGTCCTTAAGAATAGGTGTGATCCTCCTTCTTCAACAGGCTTTCAAATCTGCCGGCAGTCACGAGTAATCTTCTCCCCCTCCCTGGCATACGTCACCGTGCCACTGAGTGTAAAAGCGCGAAAGGCGGATGTATGTCCCTCTTTGGCTGATGTATTTTAAAGATGGAGGCGCAACATGGCGGCCGTCTTTCGAGCGACTTGCCCGTATGTATTCTGAATGATTCTGAATGGCAGATTCTACGCTTACGAGAATAGTTTGATTAGTTGGTGGAAGTAATTACACATGAATGAGCACATATTTGTGAAAGAACAAAGGGATTTTTGCTAAGAATCAACTCAAAAAATTACACAATTGAGCTTTAAGGGATTAATGCTACTACAGATGCACGACAGTGTCATTACTTAGAATTCCTCATGGGGGCGACCGAAACTACACACTGGCTTAAACTGTCAAAATAAAATACTAATGTAATGTATACTTTATACTTTATTAATCCCACAAGGGGAAATTACAATGTTTTCACTCTGTTGTTATTACACACATTACACAGAGGCCTGAATTACACACACATGCTCAGTACCTATACATGCACTAATGGAGAGATGTCAGAGTGAAGGGGCTGCCCATGGAAAGGCGCACCGAGCAGTTGGGGGTTCGGCGCCTTGCTCAAGAGCATCTTGGCAGTGCCCAGGAGGTGAACTGACACGTATCCACCACCATACATGGTCCATATGGGGACTTGAACCAGCGACCCTCAGGTTCCCAACCCAACTACTTACTGAGCTACTGCCAACCACCAGAATTATAAAAACAATAGAGAAAACAAGATAAAAACAAGATAAGAAGAAAGAAACAAGATGGCATGATAAAAACAACATAATAAAACAAGATAATAAATAGAAAAGGCCTTGCAGGGTATTATAGTTTTTTTGGTGATATTAACTGTCCGTGCTCATCCAATGTTACATCATCACGACACAAACTTTCAATCCAAAGTCTTTTGTTGAGATATTTTTTGCATGTCCACAAAGCAATATTTCCATAGAAATACAATTCTTTTATAGGCTATATAGAAATAAAATAATTCTAATAAAAAATAAATAAAATCTTTTTTTTTCTACGGATATTTCTTTTCTTAGGATGGTAAAGGCATGACCCGCCCTAATCTGGAGTAGGCTACTAGTCAATCAGTGGCAGAGGAGGTTGGGTCATGCTTTCGCCATCCTTGGAAACGGAAATTTGCAGTCAGCATTAACCCTTTTAGTTTGAAGGAAACAGGAAGTATTGTTTTGGCAGGTTTGTTTTAAATTGACGTAGTTGAACTCGTGTTTTGGTTATGGCTGTATAAGGTTTTGGTTCGGGATACTCTTATATGCTACTTAAAGTAAGTACATTTTAATATTTTCATATATTACAGAGGAAACTATACTCACATTATTTAACTTTCACAGCTGGAAAAGAAGCTGAAAGCAAAACGAATTTCAGTTTGAGTTCCGCATTTTTTCAGTGAAACTGAGCAAACAAGATAAAGTGTGACTTTTCACATTACATAGACAATTACACGGTAAGGATTCATGTAAGGTCGGATAGAGCCTACACAGTTACACGTTTTGAAGCTGATTCTGTAGGCCTACCATTGTTCAAACATATATAATAAACCAAATAACTGAAGGAATGTAACACACCCATGGCCACGAGGAAACAAAAGAGACACTTCCATAAGGGCCACTCTGTAAAGCATTACTGAGAAGAAGCCTGTCATGCAGCTCTCGAGGCAGCTTGGATTTGCATCTTTGTGTGAGACTAAAAAGAATTAAAAAAAACAAAACAATAGCTGACACACTTGACACATTGGATGCCTGTTCGGCATGCCGTGTAACTTGGACAGCACACATGAAACATCTTTTTCATTCTGCCCCTCTATCTTCTATCTTCTTCTAACATTCCTCATTAAAATAATTTCAATCAGGAGAGAGAAGTGAATGAAGTAAAGATAAATGTTTATTATAACAGATGTTTTGTGGAAATTAAGTCTTGGCAGAAAATCTTGGCGCTTAGACTCTACAGGGAGATTTGTAATCGAGGTGCGTCTGCCCTGAGCAGCAGCAAGATAAATCCCCCTATGGAGTCCAGCCACTGGAGGTGTTGGTGGTGGCTGATGACTGAGGTGGAGGGGCGCTTTGCCATTTGCGACGATTTGCACTGAAATATCAGCTTACAGCAACAGAGAGGAGAACAGATTTAAATAGTACAGCCACGGACGCACCAAGCGCATAACAGCAGCATGAATGTAGGCTACTATGGTAGAAAGAGAAACACAGATAATGCGTAAGGTAAGCATGTGTTGCTGAGCTTTTGGATAGATGAGATTGAATGCGGATGCATGAGAAAGAAAACTACAGGCCTAAGCATGCAAAAGGATTGTCTTCCTGACTAGGCCTATATTACGGCCTGTGGCTCTGTACACGCCTGATATTGTCTGATCTCGGAAGTTAAGCAGGGTCGGTCCTGGGTAGATGGGAGACCGCCTTGGGAATACCAGGTGCTGTAAGCCCCCCCATCGGGTTGTGGCAGAAGACTGCCCACCAAGAGCCAGGGTCTCCCGGAGGTTTCTGTTTGGTAAAAGGAAGTTTTTCCTTGCCACTGTAGCACCAAATGCTTGCTCTTTGGGGGAATTGTTGGGTCTGCTGTAAACCAGTTTTTGAACTGAGTCAGGCCCGTTTATTGTAACTTAATTGTTGCTTTTAAATTTTCCTGTATAATAAATGAAATGAATCTGTCTGTAGTGGAATTGAATTGACTGAACTATGCTATATATAATGCTATAGCTTCATTCAAAAACAAAGGATTGACACTGTGGAACAATGTGAGGGTAAAACCATTGACAGTCAAACATTTTAAAATAAAAAAATAGAGCCTGGCTGTTTCATCTTTAGTCTATGCTAAAATATTGCAGACTCTCATTTACAGTACTGAGTGATGGTGAGGTTCCTTTTTATACTACAGGGGTTTTACTTCTCTGTTTTCAAGAGCTACTTCCTCATGTTAATATTTTCCAACACACCAAATGTTGTTATACGAGTGAAGCATACTTTCCATTAGCCTATCTAAGGAGAAACAGACTTGTCATACAGTCACTGTGATTGGTAAGGCCTCATCTGTGGAACACAAATTTGTTGTTGTGGTGTTCCGTAAATGGGCTACATTTATATACTGAGACTGTCTGATTCCTTTACAATACCAGGAAGCCTGTTGGAGATGGAGGAGGCTGAACACAGCTGTAAGAAATGACGAGGAGTCCTGAATTCTTGGAGCAGCGACAGATGAGCTTATAAGGGGTACACAGGTCAGTACTGATATACAAGACAGTGTAGTGTATGTTAGAGGTAGGATTTTAAAATCGCTTTGCTATTTAGTGACCCTTCATACCCTGTATCCATTCAGGGAACGAGGTAGGGGTGCATGATATATCGACTCAATATCGTTATCGCGATATCACGTTGCGCAATATTATATTGAAAGTGTAGCGATAAGTATGCAATATTTTGTTTATTTTGTGGAGCGCTGCATCCCGTCCGTTGGCTGTGTGGCTTAGTTGTGTTCGATTTAGAGCCCGCTTGAAACACTGTAATGATCATCATTTCATTGGCCAGTTACCGTGCCACTTGCACATTGTTGGTACACATCAGCGCACAGGTCCACTACGTGACAAACCCTATGTAGCGTACCACGTGTGTGCATATTTCGAGAGAGTGACAGTGTAAGTGAAGAAATTGATAGAGACAACAAAATGGAACGATTCAGAGAAGCGAAAGAAAAGTTGTGTCCTGTTCTCTTTATTTATTTTATACTGTACAACCAGTAAAACATGTCCTGTTCTGTAGACATGGTCGTTATTTATTTATTCATGTTGTACCAGTCCAATATGACAGTCAGTTGAAATAAACCTTGTGTTGTAAGAAAACTTGTTTTAATTTGTTATGAATCTATTTTGATGCATTTTCCCGTAACTTTTGTAATTTTACATATGTTTAAAAATATCGAAATTAATATTGATATCGCAATATTCATAATCGATATCGCAATATCACATTTTGTCAATATCGTGCAACCCTAGTATGAGGGGTCAGTAAATTATTTAATCCTTACAAGCAAAATAAGATGGCCAACCTGGAAAATATTTCCTTAGCGTTGTCATTTTTACCATGTTAGCATTTAGCTCAAAGCTCAACTGTACCGGCGTACTAGCTTAGCTGTAGAGTCTTAGTCTTGTTCCTGTCACCCATCGCAATAAAATGTGTGTATATTAGGTGAATGTATTTTCTTCTATTTACTAGCTGCAGATCCCTGAGCTAGTGAGATGGAGGAAGCGTACAGTGAACTGTACCAGCAATTTCTTTGCCTGAGGTCACTTTGCCTGAGACAGGCAGCTCTGCTACATCACCTCACTACAGCTTTGAAGCAGCAGCAAGGTCCAAAAATGAAACCTATTGTAATTCCAATGCTCATAAGCATGTATCAGTCACGATTCACTTAACACATCTAAAACTCTCTGTCTGTAGGTGCCATTGTTCCTAATGGAGAGTTGAGTGATATCTCCATCCCCATCCAGTGTACCAAAGAAATCCCTGTATATCTCCATGAAAGGCCTCAACCACTAACAGTCACAGCACGCAACCCTGAAGCACAGTGTGGCGTTGATCACTTCTCTAGAAACGTGGGGACATTTTCTGACCTCCTCGCTGAAGATATGTCTAAGCTCTGTGTGGATGTGCCTTGTCAGGGAAAGGAAGACGGGACGTTGGAGAAAATGGTTGCACCCCTTTTAAGCCTTGACTTCACGAGATGTCAAGGAGCCTCTTCCGATGTCTCCAATACTCCGGGACGAGCAGCTCATCGTAGAGGAGACAGGACAATGCACACAGGGAGTGTAGGTGTCTTTTCTGGTGGCCAGGGGTTCTCAAATCAGTCCTTAGATTTTACCATGTTCTCCCTCAAAAAACTCCATGTCTTTTCCTCTCTGTTTGTGTCAGACCGGCAGTCCCTCCCTGGTTGGAGACTTCCTGAGTCAGTCTGGTGGGTTGCTGATGTCAGACGTGGCACTGCAGTCTCAAGTTTGTGAGTTCTGCCAGGCAGTTTTCCCCGGAGACACAACCACCAGAGGAGAGTTCCTACGACATCTTTACACCCACGTCACCTAGACTTAACTGATGTGGAGCAGGTGTAACTCTGTTTGAAATTTAACTGCTTTTCATATGGTTAACTGTTTGCCTAAATGGTCCACTGTGCAGATGCTGTTGTGTGATCATTTTCTGTCTCTGAGATGTAAAATGAAAGGTAGAAAACTTTCTATGCTTTAATTGTACTAGCCCAGTGTTCAAAACATGCCTGTTCGGGACGGGCCGATTGCTTGGCCTGTGGTATTGCTGCTTGCAGCTTTCTACATATAATACAACTGCCATGACATAGTTGCGTCACATACCCAAGTCGCCGCTACTCATGGTAAAAAACAACGGTAAAATACACTCTGGTTCATGGGAAAAAAACATCAAGAGCAGACTTTACTATAGGCAAGCTAGGCAACTGCCTAGGAGCCCGAGGTAAAGGAGCCCCAAACAACTATAGATTTATTATGATGTTTAGGTATGAAAAATATAGAATTATGTTACTATTCCATCTCATTGTACCCTGAAATAACTTACATAAGGCCCCCAAAGCACTTAAAAATATGCAACTCAACTGTATACTACTGTGTACTTCTACTTAAGTACTACTACTAGGGCTATCAATCGATTAAAATATTTAATTGCGATTAATCGCATGATTGTCCATAGTTAACTCATTAATCACACATTTATTATCTGTTCTGTACTTTAAAAGGGATATTTTTCAAGTTTTGAATGCTTGTATCAACATGGGGCCAGACAAATATGCTTGCTTTATGCAAATGTTATTGCAACAATTCAAAATAATGACAAATACTGTCTAGAATAGTCTACAGACTACCTTAAAGGTACTGTATGCTCAAAAAATATGCTGAAAGCATAATATGGCAAACTCAAGCCCATCAAGCAATAACAGATGGGCAGATATGACCACATGATATTATCTAGCGTGGGCTGCCTTTGGCGAGGGGGAGGAGGGTTCTCATTCTTAAAAACATTAGTGGCGTTAAAAGAAATTTGCATTAAGTTGTTTATTATCGCATTCATTTGGACAGCCAGACTACTACATTTACCTGCAGATTCAGATTTGACTTATAAAATATAACAATTAAAATATGATGCATTATTATTCATTAAACTATCCAGCATTATATTAGTATTGAAAGCTCCATCTTAAACAGACGTATTTTTAGGTACATTGTGCTGATTGCCTCTTTCACTCTTCGCTTTAAGTAAACATTTGAATGGACTTGTACTGTGCTGCACAAATAATTTTACTTCAGAAAAAAACATTTTGAGTAGGCCTACTTCTTCTACCACTGCGAATAACAACTTTCCGAGAAAGGGTGAAAAGTAAAGGAAGACTCTATTGCCTGGGACCCAAATCGAGGAGTCGTTTTTTTTTGGTGTTAGTGAGCGTTCCTCTCCAGAGAAATCATTCCACTACGTCAAGTCGTGCTGTCTGCTCGGTGAAAAATTAATATTACATACATATTTTAATTTAAGTTGGGCTTTTATTGTGAAGGGTAGAAACAGAAGAAGTGAAGACAGCGTTATATGCTGCTGTTGGCACTATGGCAGTTAATAAAAGTGTGTGGGCCATCTTGGTTCATGCTGGTTCAGATTACAGAGCCTCCTAGTTTTTGGTGTATTATCCTCAGCTACAGTAGTTTGCACGCAATAGCTCAGAGGGCTAACTTGGCTTGTTTACTTTATAACATGATTGTCTTTGCCACCCTGAATGTCGGAAGGACGGACGGACGGACTCACAGACAGAGATTCCTGCCTTTATTAGTTTGATGCAAGTGTATTGAGATTTTATTTGTAAAGGCTCACAACCACAACCACACACTCTCACTTACATCTACAGTACTAGCCATGGTTTTATTTGTCCAAGTTTTGATCAGTCCACAGACCTCTCTGTATCAGTTTGTATAGAAACTATTTCTTCCGTAGAAAGTAATGTTAATCTAACACAGTTCAGGCTGGACAAGGACCGGACAGACCTTGAGCAAACTGTTTAAGCTACTTCTCACAGAGAGAAAGCCTTTGATAGCATGGATTATTGACAGTATAGTTTCAACTTGCATCCTCAGAATCAGAATCAGAAAGGGTTTTATTGCCAAGTACATTTTTTAACACATACAAGGAATTGCCTAAAAGCTTATTATTCATCCATCGTTTCAAGCATCCTTACTTCATGTACACTGACTGTGATGCTCCTCAGATGCTTCAATGGAGCCCATGAGTCCACCAGAAAATGCAAACTTGTGAAAATACATTACCTTTCTACTAATTAAAATGCATAGACAACAGAAACAGTGCTCTATAATATGAGATTAATAGAGATTACATGTGTTTGATGAACACAGATCCTGATCGCTTGCTTGTAACTTAAAATACAAAAGTATATACAGGGGAATAAATCATTGAAATAAATAGGGTCATTTGTGATGTTGTGAGGCATATTATTCTACCTCTCAACCTGAAACCCTAATGTAATTGTCATTCCTGGACAAAAATAAATTAACCAAAAGTGTTTGGTTTTTTTGGGGCAGCAAAGTCATTTTGTTTTGTCATTATGTGTTACTGACAAGATGGCCAAAAATGGCAGTTATGGACAGTGAGGATTGTGTTAATGATCATATATGGCATGTTTGAAAAATATAATTATACAGATCATTTTAAAAACTGAAAAAACTTTCCACGTTGTTCCCATCAATCTATAGCAAAGATGGCATAACAACTACTGCCATACATCATCCCCGTCTCACCTTGCTGTTGTTGCTAACCTGTTATGAAATGGTTGAAATGGGTTCAGTATTCACTGCCCAATGAATACTGCAACTTTGTGTAACTCTAACGTTGTTTGCCTTGCATGGTTTTAGATCCAATTTACAAATTGTATTATTTTTTTGAAATATTTTTATTTTTATTATTATTTAATGCCTGTATGTTATAAGGAAAATCTTCTTTAGAGACAGAAATAACTATTTCCGAATGAATGTATAAACATAAAATATTCAGATCATGGAAGTATGGCTCTTGGATGATCTCTGCATTTCACTGTAACCAAAGTTACTTATTAGGTCTGCTTTAATTATGACAAGCGTGGATAAGCAAAACAAAAACAATATTAATTAATTCAATCTAAGTTAGTTTATTATTGAAAACCTTTCCTTACAAGGTTTTTGGTATTGGCACAGTCAAGCAGACTTTGCAGACACTCTTTGTAAAAAACCCTGATAAACATTACCCACATTTGCATGTAGTGGGGAAATGTAATGCTAATCTAGATGATCCTAATCAAACATTTGAATGCAGATAAATAGACTTCCTAATTTCATTTATAGTCTTCCTGTCGGTTTTTAAATGTTTGCTGTCAAACATTAAACTGATGAGCTGTCTGCTGCTCAGCTCTGTGTTACCAAGGAATGAGCATGGGCTAAGAATAGACTCAAATAGTTAACTCCCTAATTACTGGTGCTGACAGCTGACTGATGATGACGGCTCCCTTTATCTGCTGCCACATTGAGTGCTCTCATAATCACAGAAAAGATAAACAACTTGGATATAATTGCTCTTGTGTAATCAAAAAGATAAAGGCAACTTTTTATATAAACATTATGACCTCAGGTGTCTTTGAAATTGCTCCAATGATGGAGAAAGTTTCAATTACAAGATTCAAGAAGAGTCTATAGCCATGCACATTTGCGTGATGGCATTCTTATAGTTGCTAATTAGCAATAAACACAACATTTAGCTGAGGCTGATGGGAATCTCATTAGCTTAGCAGGTATTTGGCCATAACCCAAAGCATTGGATAATCAGACATTTTGACCTGATGGTGGCACTAGATTAAAAGTCAATCAAAAAGCATCCTCTGGAAACCATGAATGTAGCTAATTTCACGGCAGTCCATCCTGCAGTTCTTCGAGATATTTGAATAAAAAAACAGAAATGTCAACCTCATGCTAAAGGAAAAGTCAGTGGATCACCAGTAGATGTCGTCCTATTAGGATCATGAATGTTAATGCAACTTCATGGCAAGTCTGGACCAAAGTGGTGGATCGACCGATCCGTAGCAAACCTTAATTTTAATGATCAGTGCAACACATTGTACGCAAACCTTTATGATTTTATGTTACACATACAGTAACTGTATACAGTAACAGTGATATAAACTAAACTGTCTTTATCTTCTCTGTCTGAAAATTGAGCATTGAGTGTGTGTGTGTGTGTGTGTGTGTGTGTGTGTGTGTGTTTGTGGATGAGTGCTGATAACATTACTGGTACAGGTGAGTCATGCCGGCACTGAGGCTCAGTGCAGAGCGTCAGTGCAACAAACGACGACAGCAGAGGTGTTGCTGGCTGCTCCTGCATATATATATATATATATATATATATATATATATATATATATATATATATATATATATATATATATATATCTATATATGTATGAAAACAATTCAACACACTGTGGCTTTAGGCAATAAAATAACATTTATTGAGATGTAACAAAATAAATAATCTGTTTTGCAACATAATAAACTGAGGTTAATAATGTTCAAGAGACAGGCAGGTGTAACTGATGCACAGCAAGCTACCTCACTGACATACTCTGTGGTTAAGTATACAAAAATGCATTTTCAACACGAGCCTTGTCATTACATGAAGTCTGAAAACATTTGAACAATTTTAAACAGGGTCATATAGACTGACAGAACTTGTAGGAGCTGCTGTATCAAGAGACAAGCACCATGAGACTTCTTTCTGTAAACCTCTGCATGTGTTTTTTTCTTTTTCTAAAGCCTAGAAAGTACAGAAAGATTAGTCACCCTAATTTACTATGAGTCTCAAAAGACAGAAGAGGAAAACTGACTAAGGTTCACCTAATTAAGACTACAGAAATCATCCCAAAAACACACTGCCATATCTTTTTGCTACACCTAAATAAAATCGCATTAAAAAATCTACACTTATCACATTTTCTAAAAGTTCTGTGATAAATGTTTTTTAAATTATCTAAATCTTGCGTATATAGTTTTGAATGCAGTCTCGAGATGAGAGGGAGGAGCAGCTGATGACAGCAAGCATCCTCCCTGTTGAAGAGCCCTGGAGCAAGACTCTATAGCTGACCCTGAAAACCTGATGTGTAGAGAGTGGCAACTGAAAAGTTAACTGTGGACTGGAAATCAAAAAGCATCGGTGTTCTTAACATCATGTTTAGAAAAGGTGTTTTAGTACCTTTTGCACATAATTAAAGATAACGAAAAGCCTGATGTATCATTTTTTACATAACACCACACCAGCCGCTTGTGCAAAATATCACAGAAAGATGTGAGGGAGGGCATGATGAAGACCTGCGGCACTATATCTCATAAACTTAAGCATGCCTGTTCAGATCTCATGTGCGATTAGATGATGCAGCAAAGGACAAAAGGCCTCTGAGCCTGACTGCGTTTTGTCTGTACGCTCTGGGAAATCTAGATTAACGTGCCACACCTCCTTTTTTTTGTTTTTACTAATCCATCTATGTGGACTTTATTTATCTTCATCTTTGAATCCTAAAGAATACACTGACTTCAAAACATCATTTTTTTCCTGAGGGTGAGGAGAGAATGTCATCATACTGTTTTTAGATTGTAACTTTCTGAAAATGTAGATAAAAGTCTTCCTATTGAAACCAAATTTCCATTACATAACTACAGTATGATACTGGAGTAAGTTGAAAGAGACAATTTCCAAAGTTGCAGTGCCCCCTGCTGTGTGCCATCTTCTAAAACAGGTGGCGCTCTCAAAGCACGGCACTTCTCACAATAAACTGACTTAATTTAACAAAATATCAGGTTTGTCCTGATAAAATCAGTACATTTTCCACTATCAGCTAAAATCTGCAAGACATGTAGTCCATGTATTTAAAAAAAAAAAAAGAAGAAGTTTCTCTTCTACATATTTACTGAATTTGAATTCAAAACATTTTTGATCCACAATGTCAGTGTTCAGATGTCACTGCAGGTTTATGATGTCAGTCGCTGGTAAATTCAGATAATTACTGTATTGATTTTGAAGTCGATAAGCGTCTTCTCCTCATCAGATCAGTCAGTGTCAGTAGCAGCCTGTATTGCAGACTCTGAGTGGAGTTTAGTGGCAGGCCTGAGGACAAGTTCCCTGACAAAAGCTGAGCAATTTCATTTCCCCCGATGATTAGAGTCGTCTTTGGTGATGCAAGGGCTGCTGCTCCTGCACACTGTTATCGAGCTCCGCCTCTCAACTTTACTGTCATGGTCTGTGGAGAGAGGTAAAGTTTAAGATAAGACCTGATATGAAAATTCACTTAAAAGTCACTTAAAGAACAAATACTAGAGAACAAATTTAAATTAATGTATTTATTTAGTCTGTAACATATACTGTAAATCTACTGTGTGCTGTCTCAATCAACTGGGAAATTAAAAGGAAATAAAATATGTCTAGCTTTATGTGTTTTTGGATAACACTTTGCATAATGCTTGTGCAAGATGAAGAGCACATAGTTTTATAATGACTGAACAGCCAGTTATTATAATACTGAGGCAAAGGATAAATATAAGTTAGGAGTCACAGTAATCAAGATGCAACCAGTGTTTTGAGACCTTTGGATAATAGTTTGGGTAATTCAGAGAGAAATTCTCCCACGTGCAGTGAAGTCATCATGGTTTGTACTGTATGACCAACCCAAGTTGCTGAATAACAAAATCTCCAGTATTATAAGTTTAAGTAGTTTTGGGCTGGTGTTACGGTAGTGACGCAGTCAACAAATCAAGTGAACAAGACACATAAATAAAGAACAAACAAAAGTTAACTGTTCATTGTGTATTCATATTGAAACAATTAACTCTGATGTGCATTCATTAGCTTGCAAGAGAAGGTGAGAATGTAAATAGTACTAAAAGTGTTTCCCAAGTCAATGAATATTCATTTATGGATTTTCTCAATAAGAAACCCTCTGTGTCCATGTGCTTTATCAGCAAGCAGTAATATAATAAGTATGAAGAATTTAATTTGTGATAACACAATTGTAATAGCACATATTCAGTATAACATCAGTGGGAAAATACATGTGGAAAATACAAATGGTTTTGATTTGAATTCATGATGTAAATCTTAAAATGACGTATGAGAAATGACATCCTGACGATATGACGGAAGATGAGTTACGGAAGAAAACAGTGACGTTGAGATAAAGTGCAAGAAAGTTCTGATTAATGAGAGAAACAGACGAAGGAAACTTGGATGAGAAGACAAAAAAACCAAGACAGAGTGAGAGAGATCGACGTCAGAGATGAAACATATGCCATTTTTTGTTATTTCCGCAGTCCTTTTGGTAGAAGTAGAAGATGTATAAAAAAGACTGTGCCATTTCCCTGCCCACATATTTTATTTTTATACACTGTCGCTTGGTGAGTCAATGCAACGCCCCTCCAATTACCTCCCACTACTTCGCCCCCACGCCCCATCCATCCCGCCCTTCAGCCCACGCACCTAACACACTCTGACGTCAGTCGCTGCTGAGAGGGGGGGTCCGATTCTACCGCCCACAGAGTACTTCCTATCCCCCCCCCCTTTCCTCCCTCCCCGCCCCCTCATGTCTTTGCTGGCTTACTTCTCCTTGCTTCATCTCTTCGACTGGCTATCACAGCCCAGAACGACTAACTTGCCCAGATCACTTGCTTTTTTTCTTTCCTGTGAGAAGCTGTGATGCATCAGAAAAAAAGCTACAGTAACAGGGTATTAAAGAAGTGCTACAACAGTGTAACACCCCCCTCCTCCTCTCTCTACCCTCCGTCTCTCACTCTTTTCCTCTCTATATATCGCACTTCACCTCCTTCTGTTTCCCCTTCTAACTTCCATCCCCTCTGATTTACAGTCTGGTGAAGTTCAGCTGTGCATGGTGGGAGGCGTCACCTCAGAGAGATTGTGACTCACTACAGTTCAAGCTGTAGAGCTATAAAATATTCATTGTTAGGAAATGTCATTTTCAATTGAACCCCAACATCAACTTGCTCTCTTTCAATTCCCCCCTCAAATTCCAGCTTTAATTAATAGATTGATATTTTGGAAATAAGCTTGATTGCTTTGCAGATTATTGCTTTCCTGCAGAAAATTAAAGATTGATACCACTCTCATGTCTGTACTTTTAATTTGCAGCGCGAGCAGCTGGTTAATGGGGAATGGGGAAACAGCTGGCCTGGCTTTGCCCAAGGGTAACAAAATCTACCTGTAAAGCTCACTATTTAACACGTTATATGTTGGTTATTTATTCTCTATAAAAAAAAAGAGTAAAAAACTTCTTCCATCTTAGAAATAACTCAGCACATAAACCCCCGTAAAACGGCAAATTGCGATGTATTACAATTTGGTTTTTGCACACATTAAAGAAACAAGGAATTGCATGTTAATTTGTGAATCCAGTCTTCGTGCTAAGCTAAGCTAAGCGGCTGTAGCCTGATATTTACCGCTCAAATATAAAAGTAGTATCACTCTTCTCAACGAACTCTGTTCCAGAAAGTGAAGAAGTGCATTTCCCAAAATGTCAAACTATTCCTTTACCTGAACAGAGTTGGACAACACTGCATAATAGACTTTTATTCTGTGTCCATTATTAAGCACATATTGTTAAGTCATTATTGGAAAAGTCACCTGTAGAGTGATTTTGTTCTGACCCTAGGCTGATCTTGCCAGCCCGATCATGTGACACCATCCGAGCCAATCGCAACCCTTCATCCATTAGCGTTTGCTGTATGAGATGGCGACTCCAGTTGGCAGGGTTGGACGTGTCAGTGTGGGGACGGGGGGATGGAGACTGGTTGCACTGTGAGCCGATGTCTAACAGGACAGACAGATTTGAGTGTAAATGTCTTCAAACGCTAAATTCTTATAGAAACAGACAGAATGTCTGGAGTAGAAATCATCTGAAGACCAGTTCACAGCTCAGACAAAAATAAAATAAAAAATATTTACCGTGCGATACACTGTCGAGGCTTTCTGCAGATAAGCTGTCATCATCTGCCCTCTGCGTCAAACCCTCTGAGCCTTCCACTCCGAGAAATGATGGCACACTCTCAGGCATGATGACCTTAAACGTGTCACTGTTAATTTAGTGCTAATGACCCACTTCAAACTACTGATAAGTGACCTGAACTTTGGCTACGTTTACACACAAGATTGTGTGTTAGAATCACACATTCATCTATAATAAATCACACTGAATAACATTTACTGGCAGCAGCGCTCCTCTAAAAAACTCACCTCATGTCTCGCTCTCTTCTGGCACAGTACACTATTCTCGTCAGGATTTGGCCTGCAGGAGGAAAACAGTCGAGCCAATTGAACATTAAAGTTCGTTCTTGACCTCAGGAACAAATAATTTGACAAAAATAAATCTTGACTTAAGGTCCACTTTAGAGTCATTTTTGCAGAGCTTTCAACTGCAATGTCTTTTTTTAACATATTGGAAGTTGAAGGCTTAGAAAAAAGCCAGTAATGATTCAAGACCTTCTTTTGTCAAATCAAGCCCAGTGTTTTTGTATACGATACAGCAAGAGACAAAAAGAATGAATGAATGAATACAACTTAATAATTCATCTTATGAAATGACCTGGAACATAAGTTTAACTGCACTTTTCCAATAAACTATGCATTTATCAGAATTATTTATATGCAAATATATTTTTGGATGTATGTTGTAAATATTTGAATGCCATGTGGTAATGAACACAAGGGGAACGTTTGTCATAGCATTCATGTATTTGGTCTTTATCTTTTGACAAAGGAAATATTAACAAATTAAATAATATCTGGAATTAAAAAAAAGGGCATTTCACACACTAAATATAGTATAATAATTTCATTAGTGCTTTGTTGTTACGTTCTGCCATTAAGTCATTATGAGGAAAAACTGATAAAAAAAACTGCTGGTATTTAATTTCATAGCTTGAAGACGATATTAATGTTTTGTGCAAGTTAACAAACACAGAGAGGATTCATGTATTCCTATGTGGCTCCAAAGTTAGCTCATTATACTAACACTACAGAGGTTGGAGTTTAATTCCCACTGTGGTCTGAACCAGGTTCATTGAGAAAATGGATACACTGGTGGAAAGATGAATCATAAGTGTTTTTTTGTCCAGTTAGTGATTGTATTTATTTCACGTCATGCTACTCATGCATTTTAAGAATTGCCATGTTGCTGTGCATGGGGCTGGACTTAAATTAAAACTATTTTCCTGATTCTCTAACAGATTTGTTTCTCGAGATAGAGGAGCAATCAAGACACAGCAGGTGTCCGGTGTGTTGTTGACTGGTTGCTGGTGAACAGATTACTCTTCTTTATAGGCAGCGCTCCATACCTTGCATGCTTTAGTGTGGAGGTGTAGGCACATTTTCTCGCCACCTGCCGAGCCAAAGAAAAGAGCTCCACCCGTCTCAGCAAAAGGGCATTGTCACGCATACAGAACTGGGCTGCAGCTTCATTGATGATCAACTGAGGAGGAAAAGCACTAAGTGAAGAAGGGACAACCACTGAAAATATCATGCAGACACATCACTTTTTACATCTTACAGCTGCCCTCTGGATTACAATGTGAACTTTAGCAACAGACTATTGTATGGAACATGATGTGATACATTCAAACACTGTCTTTGGTGCTTTTACCTCATGATGTGTGAGCTGCTTCCCCTCTCTCCTCTTGGAGTCAAAGCGTCCATAGATGAGACTGTACTTTCGGATCTCTTCTTCTTTGCTTACATCTTGGGATGCCATTTTGAAGATGTGTCCCACAGTCTTTGCCATCTTCTTGTTCATCCTAAGCAGAGTCTTCCACTCTGCAGGATCTGACCTGGGCAGGGTCCTGAGGAGCCTCTCCACGCTCTCCACCACAGCCCTTGCCGTCTCCCCATCCAGCTGTCCTCCGGGCCAGGCTGACAGGGTCGACGAGGCAAGAGAAACAGAGGGGCTAGGAGATGTGGAGGGACCTGGAGGACATGTTGACAGCAGAGGTGGGCTGGGGGGCTCCTCGTCTATTCCAGATGCCCCATCAGGCTCTGGGCTGAGCCAGTGTGGGTCCATGGGGGACAGTTTTTCCCTGTAGTGTGTGTCTGGTGGCTGTGGGGAGGCCTGGGAGCAGGGGCTTCTTGGACTCCCACTGTGCATTGGAGTAAGACACGCCCGATCTTCCCTTTCACACGGTGACTCTGGCTGCCCGTTGCTCAAAGACTTCCTGGGCCCACCTGCTGATCCACCAGTGCCGGTCCCCTCCACTTTGAACAGTGGGATGCCCCCGAGAGGAACGTTAGAGACGGGCTGGCTGAAGAGGGCAGGGTTCGCTGCCCAGTCTCGGAGGGCTTTCTGGAGCCTACGCACATGCAGTGGCTTGGTGGCCATGCCAACTAGTGCCATGATCTCCAGAAACTCCTCCTCTGCTGCCTCACAGAGCTGCTGCACATCGTCACCACCCTGCTGGATGAAGGTTTCATAATAGGCCAGCAGATTGGCCCTCTGCAGCACCCGATAGAGCTGCAACTCCCCAAGTGTGCGTGGCAGAGACATGGCACACAGCTCTGGAAAGTTTAGGCAGGAGAAAGGAAAGACATGAACCTGTAGGTGGAGAAATCCTGTACAAGTTATTTATTATGTTATTTATTATTATTAAATTAGGCCTATTTATTGTCAATGTCATCTGGACTGCATTTAGTACCTGTTCCAAACTCTTTTATCTTTATGAAGCATTAATAAAAAATAAAAAAAGATGAATATAGGAACTTTATGCATGCTTCGGAAAAGAATAGTTCCCTCCATATGCAAACTGTTTTCACCTTGTAGCGCATATGACTGATGGTGTAGTACACATAAACCTCTCTTACCTTCTTCTGGTCAGGTAGACGGATGTGCAGAGACGGGAAAAACGGTAAGGTGTGTCTCCAAACCACCGATGTCACAGGTCGGTAGGCTACTCCCGGAGTGAAACTGATAAAGAAATACAAACTAATTTCGGTGGATCAATGAAACAAAAGCACGTTACATTTAGATCAGACTAAAGTAGAAACACTTGGATTATTGGCTCCTGCTAAAATAAAACCACCGACTGGAGGCAATTAAGTAGCCTATCCCTGAGCCAGATGTTCGCAGAAAACTCCTTGCTCAAATACACATCGCAGTTATCCTATTCGTTGCTTACCCTGTTACCTATATTGCCGAAAGCTTTCCCGGCTCAGATTGGCGTAGTAAATCCCCTTTGAGTATCGTACGTCGTCTGAAATCTCTGGCAGAAATCTTCCTCCGGCGCAGCGTATTGGTTGCTGGCTGCCCTGTCTGTGTGGGCTGGAGAATGACGGGGGCGGACTGCAGCACGCCATCTGACCGAAAAAGAGCCTTCCTCTCCCGGTAGAGAGGCGGCTTTCAAATAGGAGATGTGGGTGGTGGTGGTGGGAGCTTGAAATTAACCCTCTGCGTCTTCAAGATTTGTTTTTTTTTTATGCAGAAGGCGGGTGGGGGTTCCCAGAGTTTCGCAATGTGAAAGACCCCTAAACAAGCAGTTAGCACTGACTTAGCCTATTTAGAGAACAAAAGCCTAAACAGATGTGACAGATGTGGATTTTTACTGGGCAGTTTTTAGGAAGTGGGTTGGTCGTTAATTATTATGAATGTAGCCTACAGGTGAAACGCATTTGCTTCCTCCACTACTTTTTTTTTTTTTTAAAGCTGGTATTTCTTTGCAAATTTAAAGGCCTAATTCGCCCAAAAGCCTATCACCAACAATAATCGATGGATCTCACGTGTTGTTTAAAATCTCTAAGGTTCTGCCCATAGGCTACATCCAGGATCATCATCTGCAAACATGTATGTTTCACAGTGTTTTATATTGGCAGTGTAAGCCATAGCCATTGTATTGCCCTAAAGCCTATTAAAGAGTGTAACTTTGGTTTAAGAAGTGTGTGTGTGTGTGTGTGTGTGTGTGTGTGTGTGTACTTTTTTCTATTTTTTGAATCATTCAACCATTTCCTGCATTGCAAGTTTAGGGATTATGATGATACAAAATCCATAAAATAATTAAGTTGATCGTAATTATAGATTATTCCAGAAAAAAATAGTACTAAACTATTTATAAGAAAAATATGTCTTACTTTCTTTATTGTTTAAAATAGGGGCAGATCACCGAGACTTATAAATAAAATAATATCAAACGAATTTGAAAGTGTGGGGGGGACACCACTAATCTTTGCCTTCGAAGAAGATGCATTGAGTTCAGCAAGTATGTGGACATTGGATGTGTATTAGAGATGGTCCGATACCATTTTTTGCTTCCTGATACCGATTCCAATACCTGAACTTGCGTATCGGCCGATACTGAGTACCGATCCGATACCAGTGTGTCATATATTTTATTATGTTTTAAGAACTATATACTACTATCCTGTATGGATGTGATATTATTTCTATCTTTGTTGTCGGTCTGGCTCAGTTCTTTTATTCTGCAGTTTGACAGTCAGTTATAACGGAAAAAGAACATAAATAAACTACTTTAACGTATTTTTTCTTTAGGGCTTTATTACGTGGTATCGGATCGGTGCATAAACTCCAGTACTTCCCGATACCGATACCAGTACTTCCCGATACCGATACCAGCGGTATCGGAACATCTCTAATGTGTATAGTGTGGGTATGGTTTAATTTTTGCAAAGCTCCTATAGCTGGAAAAAGTAAGATTGGGAAAGTGATTTCTTTAATGGTCCTCACCTTGCACATTGGGGCATTATCATGTGAAAACAAGTAAAGGCCTTCCTCAACCAGTTTCCACGAAGTTGGAAGCACACTAATGTCTTAAATGTTATTTAAATATATTTTGTAGAATTAAAAATGTTCCTTAAGTTGAACTAATGGACCTTAACCAAACCGTATTGACAGGCTTGCCAAAATGCTTTTGGTAATGTTGTGTATGGGTATTAGCCTACTGAAGCATCCTGAGGGGAATTATTTAGATTTTTTTTTACAATATATTAAAAGGGTAAAGGGCTGTGGTAAACGGTATAGCTTATTTTACAGGATGGATAGAGTGAACTAAGATAATACTATACTATGTTTTATCAAGGAAAATCTATTTAAATAAATTAAAGGTTTATTGTTAATTATCAGCTATACCAACAAATAATGGGTGGCAGTAGTGGTTTCCTGAGTTGTTTGCTAACAGTCAGAAAACCACGCAGAAGAAGAAAAAGGGGGCGGAGGAGGAAGAAGAAACGGGAAGAAAGTAGGAAAAGGAGCAGGAGAAGAAGAAGTGGCTTAAAAAAACAACACGGACACTTGGCTGTATGTTAACAAACAAGGTTACACAATTATATGAGAGGTATATATGACATCTAGTTTGTTTTAATGCAAAATAATGTGCCTTCTTACTGGGCTCGTCCGGTGTCCAAAACATGTCTTAGCTTTCTCGTCAAAGCCCACAGGAAGGGAAACAGGCGTCCGTATTAGCTAGTCCAGCTCGCTGATGTTATTAACTAACAGTTATTATCGTTAGTTGCTCGATTGGCTGTTTGCTAGCTAAATACGTTAATAACGGTTTGCTGCTGTGCTGTCGTTTAATCTTTCATGGATACCTTATTTAGTCGAAATGTTGTCAGGTTAGCCAGCCAGAGGCAAGCTAATTTTAGCCCCTGTATGTCTGTCTGTCCTCTTGTTGGCTGGCTGCTTCTTCATGCTAACACTCTGGCTGTCTGCTAACATTAGCCGCCTTTACAATATTTGGTCATGTTGTTATCGAAGTTAAATTAATATCAAAAGAGTCTGTCAGACAAGATTGACCGGTTTATAATAGCTGTTTTTTATCGGTGCCAAATGTTTGTTCGTGTAGCTAGCTAGTTTCTAGAAACACCGTCTTCCTCTTTGACTTAATTAGCAAACAACATAATTAATATAACGTTAGTTAACTGAATGTAATCTGTGTTGCACTATTATACGTGTAAAAGCTAATTTTGCGTTTCTTGATTTATGTTCACTTCTGCAACGATTGGACAGCAAGTAGCTACATTTACGTTACATGTAACGTTGAGATACTTAGCTAGCTACATGACTCATTCGTTCTTAGTTTATTTGTTCAGGAAAAGCTCCAAAACTGTGTTGTTAAACAGTCATGGTGACCTCTGTGGTCGTGGCAAAACATTTAACTCCACATTATCTCCTCTTCATACTGGTAGCAGCAGGTGTAAGGTAAAAAACTAATCACTGACTTATTTCCATGATCGATTTATCTGTCAGTAATTTTTTTTAAATTTTTTTTTATGTTAAGCCTGTAGCATGTCAGACGATAGTGAAAATGCATGTCACAGTTGACCAGAGCACAAGCTGACGTCTCTGTCTTGTTTTGTTCGACCAACAGTTCAAGCCCAAAGATATTTAGTACACAATGAGATAAAACATCAATTCATCACATTTGAGAAGTTGGAACCAGTGAATGTTTGTTAATTCCTGTTGTTTGATAAGTAACTTAAATAAGTAACTTAAATTATTAATTTAATTTATTTTTGGCAGTTCATTTTCTGTTCTGATCAACCATTCAGTTAGTTGATTAATTGTTTCAGCTCTGCTGCTCTATAAGGTGTGCAGTATGGAACATCTTTTATTGTGGTATGTGTAATTTCACATTGCTAGATTCATATGCACTGTAATACAGTATATATATATATATATATATATATATATATAAAATTTAAGAAACAGTCAAGGTTATACAAAACAGATGTCAGTGTCTGTTGTGAAATATCAAAAAAAAGATATTGATCCTTTATCAAATTGATGCAAAGCCCGGACTTCCAGTATCCACAATGGTCTAATACACCCAGGGATGTTAAAAGAGTGGCTGCTGTGGTTTAAACAATATGACAAAGTCTCTGATGGTTGAAACATGTATATCATCATAGTGGCCACCCCTTCGTTTTAGTTTTTGGAAGGTTTAAAAACTTGCATTTTAATATAAATGACTACTGTTAGAAACATATTTCTCACTTAATTCTGCTTATCCACAATGTGGGTGTATGATGAACTCTATGTGTTGTTGCTTTTCAGATAACCTGATGCATGATGTGAGGTGTGTAAAAACCTTTTGATACCTGGAAGTGGCTGTTGATATGGTGGACCTGACACTGACCCTCAGGAGCCCCCAGTCTCACTTTTATAATGAGAGCCTGGGGAAAATGTTGCCACAGATTATGGATCTAGGATATCATCTTCCATGAGATTCCAATTTCACAGCGCTTCAATCAAACAGCTGTAAACAACATGGAGAGGGAAGCAGCTGAGAAGGAAATGGATTGGGTTACTGACGCTGATGAGGACATCCCTGATGGTGATTCCACCTTAGTGACCGAGTCTAGTCAGTGGGAGGCCAGACCCACTGATGATGAATGTGAGCAGGACAAAACAGCCAAATCTCAGGACACCCCAAATCCAGCCACTCCACAAGCCTCTGGTGCTGACGAAGCAGAGTATTGTGGATCTACAGAGGCCAAAGAGGATACTGAGGAGGCTTCAGATGGGTTTGAGCATGATGACACTGCAGATCATGAGAACTCGCATGTTATAAATCAAGAAGAGGATGAAGCTGCGAAGGAGCAGCACATGAACGGGGAGTCTGGTTGGAGGAACGTGGGACCTGGGCGGCGATGCAGATTCAGGAGCAGTGGGTCAGTTTCAGAGCAGAGCAGTCAAAGTGCTTTTTCCTCCCTTCAAAAAGGCAATGTTATGTCAAGTGGTGGTCGGCACAAGCAGACCCGCAGACGTAACCACCACCACCATCAGCAGAACCGAGGCCGTAGGCGGACAGGCAACCAGCTCGTCCTAGCTTTCAAGGAGATGCTGTCAGAGTCTCTGAGCTTCTGGTGCATCTCCTGCATCCACATGATGATTGAGATTATTGTCACATTAACTCACAATTGTGGAGTTGGTGTGGAGGCTGGAGGGGTGAAACTTTACAACTTTGGGCAGCAGCTCCTTGTGAAGATCACAGATACAGCAGGAATGAAGGCGGATGCTAGTCGGATTCTGAAATGGACGAAATGCACAGGAACAGACCTGGTGGATAAAATTGTTCGGTTAGTAAAGTGGTTGAAGACAGCTGCCTTATCTTTTTTGAGACTTTTCTGTGCTTTGGTTATTTTCGGTTCCCAGTGGGCAAAGTGTGCGTTGGTTCGCCTTGGAGGAGAGAAGGGAAAACGCTATTGGACAACTTTTCAGGAGTCAAGGTTTTGGAAGAGGGTGGTGTCCCTGCTGGAGACAGTCCGAAGCAGGTTCAGGAGGCATGGCCACATACCACCGTCCAGCCCTGACTCTCCCGGCAGGGCAGGGAGAAGCCAGCCAGGCCAGGAGCTAGAGAGACTGCTAGCCTTGGCTGAGGTACCAGAGGACGAGCTCGACCCCTTTACAGTGCTGGGTGTGGAGGTGCATGCCACTGAGGCTGAACTGAAGAAGGCCTACAGACAGCTGGCTGTCCAGGTGTGTGTGTGAAGTGCCTGTGTCTGAGTGAAAAATACAGCTATTGCATTAATGACTAACAAATTGTATTGGAGGCAGAGTTTTTCCTCCTTTGCTCATATAACCTTTTCCTCTGTCCCTTCTTCTTCAGGTCCATCCAGACAAAAATAAACACCCCCGAGCTGGAGAGGCGTTCAAAGTACTGAGGGCTGCCTGGGATATTGTCAGTAATCCAGAGACACGACGAGAGTACGAGTTGTGAGTACACGGAAAAAAGTGGTTCTCACAGGACATATAATTCTAAAGCAAAATAAAACTAAAAACAACTCAAAGTATGTTTAAAAAAAAACAACAAAAAAAACATTTATTTTGTAGCCTGTTACACTTTCCCGTTACATTAAAGGTCCTATGACATTGTGCTCTTTGGATGCTTTTATATAGGCCTTAGTGGTCCCCTAATACTGTATCTGAAGTCTCTTTCGTGAAATTCAGCCTTGGTGCAGAATTACAGCCACTAGAGCCAGATACACAATGAGCTTTACTTAGGACGTGCCATTTCTGTAGCTATTGAGGAAGGGGGGGGGCAAGGTGGTGAGTGGGGGTGTGGCCTTGACCAACTGCCACTTCACTCATTTGAAAGCCATGATGTCTCTCTCTCTCTCATGGGCAGGCCAAATTCTCTGGGCGGGCAAAGCAGAGAAAGGGGAGGTAACCTTCCTCCTTATGACGTCATAAGAGGAAGATTCCAGATCGGCCCATCTGAGCTTTCATTTTCTCAAAGGCAGAGCAGGATACCCAGGGCTCGGTTTACACCTATCACCATTTCTAGCCACAGGGGGACCATAGGCAGGCTGGGGAAACTCATATTAATGTTAAAAAACCTCATAAAGTGAAATTTTCATGCCATGGGGCCTTTTAATACAATAATCATTTGTTTTTTCTGCAGTTAAGTTCTATCCTTAGTTTGGTAGAATTGAATATTCTAACATTTTTTATTTTTCTCATCCTCCTTTTGTTAACGACAGTAGAGTGAACGAACCCCTCAGTGGACGCTGTCCTTGCATTATTTGCACAAAATTCAAGTTTCCTACAATGTCTATATATATAAAATAGTGATAGTAAATAGAGATTGACTGCAACTATCCAAGGTCTGTTGTTTTAAGATGAACAGTGTTTTCTTCTGAAATAATTAAATTGTACAGTGATTTAGAGTGAGGTTGACTCCTTAAGCCTGTTATGTTCACGTATCCCCAACCGGTCTGTTTCTTTCCCATGCAGGAAGCGTATGGCAGCAACCGAGCTCTCAAAGTCCATGAACGAGTTTCTGACTAAACTGCAGGATGACCTGAAGGAAGCCATGAACACCATGATGTGTACCAAGTGTGAAGGCAAACACAAGTACGTAGCTTCACACCCAATATCAACGGAATCAGTGCCAAACATTTCCTCAGACTGGAGTTAAACATTATGTATTACACACAACTGAATCACGCCTTATGTAGTAGTACGGTTGGTGTTTCCTTCGTAACCTTTGTGTCTGTGCAGGCGGTTCGAGATGGATCGTGAACCTGCTGAGGCCCGGTTCTGTGCCGAGTGCAACCGCTGCCATAGTGCTGAGGAGGGGGACCTGTGGGCTGAGTCCAGCATGTTGGGCCTACGTATCACATACTTTGCATGTATGGATGGCAAAGTGTATGATATTACAGGTGAATGTCAGCTTTTTCTGAAGAGTATCTGCTCCCCTCATCAGTAACTGAACAGTAATACATTGTGTAGTTTGCATGAGCTCATATATTATCAGTCTCCAGGCCACTCAGCGCTTGGCTTCGCAGGTCATAGAAAAGCTTCAGAGCAAAGTTTTACAGTATTTAAATGTATATGTAAGCTGTTGTCATGCTGTCATGTTTCAGAGTGGGCAGGTTGCCAAAGAATCGGCATTTCTCCTGACACGCACCGTGTGCCCTATCACATCTCTTTTGGTTCAAAGAACAACAGCAACTCCACACGACACAGGTACGTCCCTTCAAGGGTTTGTTGTGGCTTCATGGTGCTAAATCATGTACTATTTCCTCCTCCTCCTCCCTTATTCAGGCCTCAATTTAGCCTCATCACTGATTTTAGCAGATAGTTTCGGGAGTTTTACATATCTGGAATATCTGCCATATTTCTGCTGTTTGAAATACCAGCAAATACCAGCGGGAGACTTAGGAGTCCTCCTTTTAGAAAAGTGGTGCTATGAAAATGTAAAGTGTTGCAGTATATATCTCAACTGCTAAAACAAAATTAGGACACAGTTAACAGTTTAACCAGACAACTCGTATACAACTTCAAAAATTAGTTAAAACATGGAAATATAACAACTTCACTTTTTCCATCTTCTTTCATTTGTTTTTTGGTCTCTGCTGACAATTTATTGATGCATTTCCCAGAATCCTAATGTGTGTGTGGTGCATTGTTGTAACAATGACATTAAAGAAAGAAAAAAAACTATACTGTTTGCATTTTTTTTTTTTTTAAGATTATGTTTTGGGCATTTTCAGCCTTTATTTTGATAGGACAGCAGAAGACATGAAAGGCGGGAGAGAGAGGGGGAATGACACGCAGCAAAGGGCCACAGGTCGGAGTCTTACCCGGGCCTGCTGCGTCGAGGAGTAAACCTCTATGTATGGGCGCCCGCTCTACCAACTGAGCTATCCAGGCGCCCCACTGTTTGCATTTTTAATCATTTTTAATATACTTTATGTTCAAATAGATTATCATCCTAACCCTAATGCTCTTTACAATTGGACATCATTTATTCTGCTCATGCTGTTGCCACGTGACCATCTGTAAAAGCCAAAAAGACCATCACTTAAGGCTCAAAAGATCTCTGAACTTTCAAACTTTCACTTTCAGGACACCCTCAGAGAGCGCCCCAAGTCCGACCAACCCTGCAGATTTGCAGGACTTCTTCAATCGCATCTTCAAGGGAGGACCACCTAACGACATGGCTGCCAATGGGGGATTCTTCCCCTCAGGTCCCCCCCATCAGCAACCCCCTGGTGCTGGAGCGCCCCCGTTCTCCCCTCCCCCGAGCCAGACAGGTTTCTACGTGCCGGGGGGTCAGCGGCCAGAGTCCAGTGAGACATGGGCTGAAAGTGGCAAACCCCCCAGAAGGAGGAAGAAGGTCCGCAAACCCTTCCAGAGGTGAAGTCCGTTGACCTCTCAGTGTATCGACATAGCAACACAGGGACACAATAAATAACGGCCATGTTTGTCTCTCGGCTCCCTGTCGGCCCGCCAAGATCTGAACTCGAGATAATTCATGTGGTTAAGGTCAGATGAGCCAGAGGTGGATCATTAAGAGGAGCCTGTTGACTAAACAAGTATTGAAGGAGGGTTGAAGAGGTGACGGTGCTTTACCTCTCATTTCACCTTATTGTTCTGTTGGTCTTCAAGACGACTGTAGCCTTGGCATTGAAATCCTTATTGGGATGCTGTAATGAAACGTTTTCCTTTCATAATTTCCTGCCAAATCCCGCAAAGCATGATTTATTCACCTGTGTTTTAACACTTCGTTTTTTTTTTTGTTTTTTTTTTCACTTTTGTTTTTAATGTTTTGTAAAAGCTAAGTTTAAGACGTTGGTTCCAGACAGAGTGACACTTGAACAGAGAGGATCACGATAATTAACACAAAGAAGATAATGATCTGGGCGACTTCACCGTGTCAGTGTTTACTCATGTTAGATCTGCACCTCGTCCACCATGTTTCAAGAATGATTTGAATCCAGTTAAACTCAACACATCTGAACCGAAACAAAAAGAAGAGAAAGTTGTCAACACGTATGCAGTAGTGCGCTAGAAGTGCACTAAAAGTTCAGTTTCAGTGGTTAGAGAAACTAAACAAATCCTTTCAAAGTTATTACTATATGAAGAGTTCGCCATTTGTGCAGAATTAGTTAAGCTAAAATAGATGGTGATATTTGTATGGCGGTTATCAGAGAATCACATCCTGCATTTGTTAACCTCTGTTTTCAAAAGCCACCGAGCCAGAGAGGAGACGGTCAAGATGTAAAGTCTGGACCAGAATAAGTGAAAACGATGAAAGAGTGTTTTTCTTCTGAGATAAACAGTTTCAAACATGCTAAATCTGCCTGCTGTTAGTTTCAGCTCCAGATTGACGTTATTAGGGTTTAAAATCTAACAGCAGGAATGAGTTATGTTTCTGTAATACCGAACTCCAGCTCAACTGCTTTGATAAATTCTCAAAACTTTAAAACTGACGCGTTGACATTTTGAAATATTGATATTTTTCTTCGCCAGGGAGGAATTGCTGTTTTCATGTCCACATACAAGTGATCTACATTGCCCCCTGTTGATTCACTGTGTAACCACACAACATTAAAACGGTCACAGTTAAACTTATTTACAAAGCTTAACAGCCATTTGAGTCATTTTATATCATAACGTGTGCTAATTTACATATACTGAAGCAAGCCTGATCTGCACGAAACTTGAATGCTGTCGAATCAACATGACTTTAATTTATTCATTACCGACTGAAAACAGCATGCGTTTGCAATATGTTAGTTTCATATAGTTGATTTACGTAGTCGTTCATGCTGCTACTGAAAAGTAAACGTTCCAGTCGTCTAAATTGAAACGCCATTTTGATCAGGGTCTCACTTGTTGATTACCATTTTATGCCAGCAAAGATGTTAAGCCATGCCTTCTACATCACTGATCTGTCATGACTGTCACCAATTAAAGAAACGAATCATCGGACTCTTAAAGTTTTGCATTATGAACTGGTGTATTGTTCTGTTAGTACTTCCACCTGGACGTGGTTCAGCTTTCAAAATGTCAAAGTCACAGAAACTCTAATTCAAAGCTAAAAGGGGTCAGAAAAATGATAATTGGTTGTATTTGGGGTTTTGTTTCTTGATATGCTTCTTGCATAGAAATAATTTTATGGTCATCATAAGTTAAGAAAACAGCTGTTTACAGTGTGAGTGTAGTGAAATGGCAACGTGTGATAAGGCATTTGATAAAGGCTATTTTTTTTATGTTGACAGTTGATGATGAAAAGTACCATGTTCAATGTTTTTTGTGTTAATTTGCACACCCACAACTGTAATAACATCAGAGGGATCTTGAACAGTCATCGGTGATTTAGCCTAACCAGACTCCTGCAGCTGCAGCTGTGTAGGAGGTGTAGCTCGCTAAGATAACGGCTCATTTGCAATTAAGATTATTTTTTGGTAGAAACTGAATGTTAAATGAGTGAGAAAAATTTTAAAGAGGAAAAAAAAAGAAGTAATTGTTCATCACTCGGGTACCCAAGTATCAGAACTATCTTCTGGCATTGTACTTCATAATGCAGGTTTGTCTGGTAGCTTGAAAAGATGAAGCTTTGGTGCAAATGTTTGAGCTCATTGAAGCAGGTCATTAAGTTTGCCATGTTTGTTTTTATCTGTCAAATAGCTTTTCTTTTGTATGCATTTCACAAGTCTCCCAGACATGGTTTGAGTCGTCAACTAAAAGGGCCCTTTTAAATGAAACCAACTCAAAATGTAAAACTAATTCTGGATTTATTTTCATTCTGGTGAAAAACCAGATAGCATTTGATAGTATAAAGGAAGGTTTGGACAGAACTATGAGGCCTTAAAATATATATATATATTTTTTCAATTGGGCAGGATTCAGATCGTTACTGTGTGATAATCAGAAAACTAAAATTGACTTTGATCAAATATTTCATTCACAAATCAGATTAATTTGTTGCAGATTTTTTTTTTTTTTCAACATACAATTTTTCATCTTACATACTTATTTAGGCTTTTATTATCAAAGTTTTTTTCTTCAGATCATCAAATATCGGAATCAGCCCTGTCTGGAAAACTGGACTAACCGCTATACCCACGTTGAGCAGAGTGCTTTGTTTTCCACACATCCACCTTGACTTGAGAATGTTGTGCTGTACGTTAAGGTAGCAGGTTGAAGTCCAAGAGGTCGATGAAAGAGTCAACACTTCAGATTTCATTTTCCAACTTTTAACAGAATATGCAGAAGTATTGCAAAAAAAAATAATCAGACAATCATCAGGGTTTTTTTTTTGAGGGAATTATGAGGTAAGTTCCCTGGCTGGCAAACCATTTTAAAATATCACTGTTGGGTTTCTTTCCCCTGCTTTCTCTGGTTTTCAAAATAAAGAGGATTTCCTATATGCACATTGCTTCTCTGTTTTATGCTCAGTAGGCCCATACATTAAGGATTTATCAGCCATTTAATAATGAATATCAAAGTTATACCATTTTAAACATACAGTGACAATGAAAGTAAGGGTACATGTGTCATTACAAACATCTTAATGAGAATCTGTTTCAGTCCCTTAGAGGAGCATGTTAGCCTGCATAGGTCCCATCCTTCAAGATTTCATTTTGCTGTAAACCCACACTGAAAAGGGCTCTGCGTCCCTGTTTTACCTCATATGGCTTTTCCATTCTCTGACCTTGTTAACTAATGGTGTTATGGCATGGAGCGAGGACAGGACACGTCAATCCCTCTGCTCCTTAAAAGGAGTTGTTTCAGAGAGGTGCAGATTCCTGGACACGGCTTGATTTGAGTCTCATTTAACTTGTAATCTTTTACAGGTTAGGTAGGGTGGAAAATTTGTAATATTGCTTATAACTGCAATTTAGACTGCTTAAGTCCAATCCGATCAGTCAGAAGCAGTCTTGTGATGCCACATTACCTTTTCTCTGGCAGTGCTCAGTCCTTAGCTGTCCAGCAGTGAGCACTGTTCCTTCATGACCGTTCGTCATGCAACATGTAGACAAACTGTTACACAGCTTAGCTATGTTTAATAAGTACTTATCAGGCCTGAGCTCAACAAAATTCCCAAATAATGCTTACTTTTTTTTTTAGCTGCGAGGAGGAAATATTGAATCTTCACAGCTGTACTGCTTGTCCCTCATACAAGTTAACAGTGCAACTGAGTGAGAAACATTCTCGTGATTGTCGGAACTTTCTGCTGTGTATCGCATTGTCCCATGTGACAAGTCCCACACATCTGGTATGATGTACGTAGATCAGTGGTTCCCAAACTATTTCTGTCACTCCACCCTTTGACCTTCACTCCCTGACACATCAATAGTTTGAATTGTCATAAAACATAAACTCTTTTCCCCAAACATTATTTTGCCCAGAACGGATGTTCATCTCATAATATACACTTGCAAATATATGATTAAAAATAAGACATTATTTATATTTAAAATAGTTCATCCTGTACCCCCATCCTTCTCTCTACTAATATAGAAAACATGAATATGCGCATATGCAACAATAATTGCTTCAGCTCGTGCTGATTACATCCACTGCTCTTTCAACTACAGCTTGCCTTTCAGAGGAGCGATGATGCTGCGAAGCTGAGAACAGTCTCGATAAGCAACCAGGCCGCCATGGTTAGCCCAGCGGTCTGCTCCTCTACCTCCAGGGTACGGCTGGTGATAGGTCAGTTCTGTGTGCTGATCCTGTGCTCCAGGGCTGGGCTGTAGACACTTAGTCAGGTCGACCACTCCCCCTCCGAGGGCTCGGAGCAGGGCGTGAGGAGCGCAGGAGTCCCACTTAAAGGTGCTGCCCTCTGAGAGGACGTAAACATCCGCCAGGCCCTGAATGACACACAGGATCTTGTAGCCGGCTCCGGAGGCGTACATCAGCTTGTCAGGGCTGCACAGGGAGGTCAGGGCTTCCTTTACCACCTGCTTCTCATTGGAGCTCAGCACCACAGACAGTCCCCCTCCAGGTGCATCTTTGGGCCGGGGCACTGAGCTGGCATTGATGCCCCCACAGGACACCCCCCAGAAATGCTTCCCCTTCCAGCTGTGAACGCAAATAATTAGTGGCAGGTTCAGAATACTTTACTAAATGCTAGTCGCCATGTGTCTGTCTGCCATTCGGTGCAAAGCAGGTAGAGCTGCCTGCTGCATCCGAGAGTGAACCAAAGCACTAAAGTTACGGACTGGACAGCTAAACAATAAGCTGAAAGTCACTATAAAGCGCCGTAAAGCCGAAGGGAGCTGCAGATTCATTCAGGTGATAATTCTCTGCATGTTCATCACTACAAGCAACTCCTTTCATATTGTCATTTGATACTTTGTTATTATAGAAATATTGATTGTAGCTGCCTTAAGGGTAAAAGCTGGCCATGCAATCAATTTTTATAATACTTTGTTACATAGTTCTTCACAAAGTTCAGGAGTTTCATTAGATAGTAAGTCACCTTATCATCTAAACACGCCCCACAGTTTTCTGATTGATTGGACATGTAGTCGGAGTATCTGGTCAGGTTCAAACTGGAAAAAACTGCGCTCACAATATGAGTTGTGGCCTTGTGAGGCAAAGAACAAGAGATCTAGAGATGAAGACAGAGAATGTGAAAGGTACATACAGTACAGATACACAAAAGACTTGTGTGACTTGTCCGCGTGTATTTCTAATATTTTGCCCCCTCGTGTTTGTAAATGGAGAGGACAAAACATTCTAGAAGAGGACACATTGCAGATTTTGTTTTCCATCTTACCCTCCACCTGCTGGATCTTTGTAGTTGAACGGCTGGTTGATGACACCCATGACGGGCTCGCCTGTGCTCCGGAGATAAACCCCGATTAGGACCAAAGCACAGTGCAGACCTGAAGGAGACAGGTGGCCCTCCTCCAGCACCTCCTCTCGGCCCTCTATGTACTGGCTGGTGGCATCTTCAATGAAAAACAAGAGACAAACAGTTCTCAGTGAGGCTCCACTTTCCGCAGTGTTTTCTGGATAAATTTACTGCATCACACAGGAAAACAGCAAGCCGTTCACCTATGGGGTCGATCCAAATGCCAAGCTCAGAGAGGCTGAGGGGCACCGTCAGACCGTCTGTGTTGGCGTCGATGGTTGCTGGGTCTTGGTGGATGGCTCGAGCCAGCAGAGACGCTGCTGTGTGATCACCGTCCAGCACCGTGGCCAGCAGCGCCGCGGTCTCCTTCTCTGTGCCGCACACTGTGACCGTCACGCTCTCTCCTGTCGACACAGAGTCGGCGAGGTTTCATTTGATTACTTTACGACAAATTACTTTAAATATTTACACAGTGCAATGTGCGGTGAGCTTAAATATTTGGACAGTGACACATTAATGTGTTGGCCTTTTGTTCTGATTATTTTAGATGAAATATGTTTCAGTCGCTGTGAGGTTCAAGGGCAGATCATTAAGTCGAGTGTATTTTTAGTCCTTCTAGTATTTAGTCCACCAATAAGAAGGCTGAGTGATTTTTTGTATTATTATTATTATTATTATTATAATACAGCACTTAATCGTATATCATATTTTGAACTGATAAACAATCACCAGCTTATTTTAGTAATTACCAGGTTCTCTGTTTCAGTTTCACTCACTCTTCAGCGCTCAGCTGCATCCCAAAACTTTGCTGTAAATGCCTAAAAGTCAGTATGAAGCACATGGTTTAGATTAGAGGTCATTTCCTGTCAGAAGCCAAAAAAAATAAAAAACTTCGGGTCGTTAGTTAATAGTTAGTTGCAGCCCTAATATCAACTAATTGAAGAACGATGTAACACCAAAGACCAAAGTCCAACTGACATGCCCTGGGACTCAGGGCAGGTGCCCATTTTGCCCAGTTGATAATCCAATATTGTTGCCACACAGCTTCAACACTGAGATGTATGACTTCCATTTTACATTTCTTATAGTGTTTTCGAAAGAAATATTAAAGTTGCTTAAGAGCCTTTGCAGAAAACTGTTGCAGGAGCAGAAGGAATCAGTTCTAGATTGATAATATTCCATTGCATGACCCTAACTGACCCTTAACACATGCTAGACCATTTAACCATCTGGGGATTTTTCTTGAATAGAATCCTAATCTGTCCAAAAAAAACAGTGATTTGGACAAACTGCTTTAACCTTAAAGTCATTAAAATTCAAAGTTAACAAGAGAACATAAACATGTAGTGTGTTAAGTGCAATATCAAATCATTACCAAGCCCATTTTCAAACTTGTTGGACTCCTCTCCATGAATGTAGCTAGCCATCTCAGGGAACTGAGAAAAGAACAGACATGGTTACAATTCAACTCCAGTTGATTCCGACAGTCCATACTTTAGTCCAGACTTCTTGTACCTGAGCACCAACATCATGCCGGATCATCTCCTGGATCACTACGTCCGCAAGCGTCTTGAAGTCCTGAACAAACTTCTTGTTCTTGTCATCTCCGGTCTTCTCTTGTACCAGGAGCTGAAAGAGGGGAGCCTCCTGCCTGCAGACCCGAGCCACATTGGCTGCTTTCTCAGCCACCCGGAGCAGCAGCCTCAGCAGATCAGCCATGCCTGAACAGAAGGAAAAGATGACAGGGTTTAGTCAACGTAGAGACATAAACTGTGTGTTTGAGAGAGAAAGAGAGGAAGCAGGTCACACTTGCACATACCGAGCTAATTATAGCCTCAAAATGAAAACAGGGCATTTATGAAAAAAGTGTGTGAGGGAGGAAAGGGGCTTCAGGTCTTTGCATGTGATTTAAACCAGCTCTGCTGAAGTCATATGCCTAACAGATATGCAGCTCACATCCTCTCCAAAAACACTTCAGTAATCCCAATTTCCAAATAATTATTTAGTAAGTATAGAGAACTTAATAACAAAAATGTACATCCTCTTAAAGTAAAAATACTGGGAGAAAAAAAATACAAAAAAGCACAATACGGTGTGTAGAAAGTGACTACTGAGTGCTACCTAAACACTGTTAAGGGCTATTAGTAATGTCAGAGAAATAATACAGTAGCAATATGTTCTCTGGAGATGGAAAAAAAAGGCCTCACATTTTTTTGTCAATTTAGTTGTTTTGACTTGTAACTGCACCCAACATTACTCCAGTCAGCTAACTATATTACTGCTCTCGACATCCCAGTGAAAATATTTTCTAGGGTTTAGCTTAGCAATTATGAGGTAAGATAAAGATAATGTAGCAAAGGCATTTAAAACGGCAGAGGAAAAAAAACACTGTGAAATGATTAAAACCTTACCAAAGCCCAGGTTTCACACCGTTTAATTTTCCTCTCGTCTGTAGCTCTCGGTAGCTGTGTTTTCCTGTCTGCCCTACAGTCAATCAAACGCAGATAATTTAGGTGAAAGGAATGTGAGAGATTCTGTAAAACAGCGGTATTAACGCGCCTAGTTAACACTGGGGTCTGTCTGCTGTGGTTTCTTTAGCTAGCTACGTCAGTGCGAGTTTCCTCTCGAAGGAAGGGCGAACGGTCTTCTCATTAAGGACAACAATCAAAAGGTGAAGCCAGAAGCGCAATCAGAGAGTGCACGGAAAACATTTCAAAGGCGTAGAAAACAGGAAATGTAGCCGCGGTGCGTTCATATACAAATGTGAAATTCAAGCTTCCGAGTCAGGAAATAATTGTCAATAACGTACGACTGCGGGTAGATCCTAAATAGGATCTGATAGAATGGTCGATATAGTTTATGGATTGGTTAGGGTAAGAATAACAGAGTAAGCCAATTAGATGCAAAATAAGGCAGAATAAGGCGGGCCACGAGGCACGGCCTTTGACGTCGAACGGATCCGATCTAGCATCTAGCTGCACACGCCAGGTCCAGTAGCAATGACGTCACTCACACCACACCCATGGCGTCAAATATACAGGTGCTGGTCATATAATTAGAATATCATGAAAAAGTTGATTTATTTCAGTAATTCCATTCAAAAAGTGAAACTTGTATAATGTATACATTCATTCCATACAGACTGATATATTTCAAGTGTTTATTTCTTTTACTTTTGATGATTAGAACTGACAACTAATGAAAACCCCAAATTCAGTATCTCAGAAAATTAGAATATTGTGACAAGGTTCAATATTGAAGACACCTGGTGCCACACTCTAATCAGCTAATTAACTCATAACACCTGCAAAGGCCTTTAAATGGTCTCTCAGTCTAGTTCTGTAGGCTACACAATCATGGGGAAGACCAAAAGACGACCATTGACACCTTGTTCAAGGAGGGCAAGACACCAAAGGTCATTGCTAAAGAGGCTGGCTGTTCACAGAGCTCTGTGTCCAAGCACATTAATAGAGAGGCGAAGGGAAGGAAAAAGATGTGGTAGAAAAAAAGTGTACAAGCAATAGGGATAACCGCACCCTGGAGAGGATTGTGAAACAAAACCCATTCAAAAAATGTGGGGGAGATTCACAAAGAGTGGACTGCTGCTGGAGTCAGAGCTTCAAGAACCACCAGGCACAAACGTAAGCAAGACATGGGTTTCAGCTGTCGCATTCCTTGTGTCAAGCCACTCTTGAACAAGACACAGCGTCAGAAGCGTCTCGCCTGGGCTAAAGACAAAAAGGACTGGACTGCTGCTGAGTGGTCCAAAGTTATGTTCTCTGATGAAAGTAAATGTTGTATTTCCTTTGGAAATCAAGGTCCCAGAGTCTGGAGGAAGAGAGGAGAGACACAGAATCCACGTTGCTTCAAGTCCAGTGTAAAGTTTCCACAGTCAGTGATGGTTTGGGGGTGCCATGTCATCTGCTGGTCTTGGTCCACTGTGTTTTCTGAGGTCCAGGGTCAACGCAGCCGTCTACCAGGAAGTTT
Organism: Sander vitreus; assembly: GCF_031162955.1. Lineage (NCBI taxonomy): Eukaryota > Metazoa > Chordata > Actinopteri > Perciformes > Percidae > Sander > Sander vitreus. The sequence continues at coordinate 11,510,345 of NC_135858.1, read as the reverse complement.
TAGAGCACTTCATGCTTCCTGCTGCTGACCAACTTTATGGAGATGCAGATTTCATTTTCCAACAGGACTTGGCACCTGCACACAGTGCCAAAGCTACCAGTACCTGGTTTAAGGACCATGGTATCCCTGTTCTTAATTGGCCAGCAAACTGGCCTGACCTTAACCCTTCAGAAAATCTATGAGGTATTGTGAAGAGGATGATGCGATGCTCCAGACCCAACAATGCAGAAGAGCTGAAGGCCACTATCAGAGCAACCTGGGCTCTCCTAACACCTGAGCAGTGACACAGCCTGATCGACTCCATGCCACGCCGCATTGCTGCAGTAATTCAGGCAAAAGGAGCCCCAACTAAGTATTGAGTGCTGTACATGCTCATACTTTTCATGTTCATACTTTTCAGTTGGCCAACATTTCTAAAAATCCTATTTTTGTATTGGTCTTAAGTAATATTCTAATTTTCTGAGATGCTGAATTTGGGGTTTTCGTTAGTTGTCAGTTATAATCATCACAATTAAAAGAAATAAACACTTGAAATATATCAGTATGTGTGGAATGAATGTATACATTATACAAGTTTCACTTTTTTAATGGAATTACTGAAATAAATCAACTTCTTCATGATATTCTAATTATATGACCAGCACCTGTATCTTTAGACTAAACGACTTATATCGACATAAACTCCATCTGTCATCTAAGTGTAAGTTTTTGCTTTTGTTGGTAAAGTGGGACACTTAACTTATCATGCATGTGAGCAGACAATGCAAACATATTTATTCACGTCTTTTTAATTTAAATTGCATCAATACATTCAAACAGCTGATTTATTGTATTCAGTAGTCTAGTACACTGCTACTGAATGCAATAGATCAGGATTATTGTATAAAATGTAAACTGGAATATTGTTGTTTGTGGACATTGTGGACCGTGTATTTGGACAGTTCCTTTTCCCCATTTGCCCTTGCACTCTTAGAACTCCTGTTGTCTTTCACCGAAGGATACATTATTTTTCCCTCTTGCCTCTGCTCTATACATACATGAGCAGTTGCCATGGCTCTTCTCTATGTGTAATATCAGAAAGCCAAAGTTCCCAGAAAATAGAAGGGTGTGACTTATCGTAGGGAAACAAATGTCAAATTTTTGGCAGAAATGGCTCTGACCACTGATATCCATTAGTCGTGCATTACATAATGCTTAGCAGATGAGAACCCCCCCCCCTCTGGTTGATCAATACTTTAGTGTTCACAGTAAACTGGGTGAGGCAGTCGACACAAGCCATCAGCGGTAGGATCCTTACAACACAGAGGAGTTTCTTCAAATGGAGGTAAGAAAGACTAAATGTTTCAATGAGTAAATGTTTTTATTTGTATACATTTCAAATAATCCTAGATGATAATAACTATGTTATAAGTTAAGTGGATGCATCGTGTTACAATGTATTTCATAAAAAAAATACATAGGTCCGGTGGGGGTAAAACATGATTGTGTATTGGGATTTGATTTAAATTGTTTGTTGCAGGCCTCAAAGAAGAATATGTCAGACCTGGAGGAGGGCATGGTCACTATTATCAAAGTTTTCCACAAATACTCGGGTCACAAGTGCAAGCTGAAGAAAGCAGAGCTTAAAGATCTTATTAACAATGAAATGAGTCAATTCATAATTGTAAGTTATGGAAGTAAAAGTGTAAAAATTGGCATGTTTATGGCAGCGTCTGTAAGTTGTATAATGCTTGTAAAAACCCCTTAAAGATAATAGACTCTTAACTAACGTGTAATTTTCACATCTACGTTGAGTTCTCAGAATGTAGCTAAGTAGGCCACATTTACTCAAGTACTGTGCTTAAAGAGATATTTTGCTGATTAAAATCTAGCTCTGTGTCATCTGTGTGTGGGCAGTGTGTTTAGATAAACGGTGTTTGGATTCCCTTGTAAGCGCCAGTGCACAGACCTCGGCTGCTCTGCCGGAAGCTCCCTGCACTGGTCCCACGGGGGCTATCCGAACACCATTTATCTAAACGCAGTGCCCACACAAAGATTTTGAGGTACTTGTACTTTAGTTAAGTATTCTCATTTTCTGCTACTTAATACATCTACTTCACTACATTTTGGAGGCTAATATTTTACTTTTCACTCCACTATATTTATTTGTTAGCTTTAGTTACTTTGCAGATTCAGATTAATAATAGAAAATATAAAGTAACTAATACATTATGATGTGTTATTATAGGTTAAGCCTCAGATACTTACCGAGCTTAAAGCTAACATAACATGTACACGTTACAGTTTCTGCTGTGCTGACCAGCTTAGTCTAAAATATGACAAATGAACAGAGGATTAACAAACAACATTATTGTATCACCAGCTTCAGGACAAAAGTTTAATTCCATTCAACAATTTTGGATTCTGCTGTGTAATGAGCATGTTGACCGTATGGTGTCACTGCTGTAGCTATATACTTCTAGTCTTGCTAAATAAATTAAATTGCCTTTCATTCAATTTTCCTGCTGAACAGAAAATTCAAGAGAATGAAACTCTGGATAAGCTCGTTGCAGACCTTGACCAGAACGGAGACCTGGAGATTGACTTCAAAGAGTTCATCACCCTCGTCGCCATGGTTACCTCAGCATGCAGTGAACTCTTCATCCCAAACTACCATGATTAGTTAGCATGTATAGCTACTTATTACTTAGTAAACATCTGAGGATCACAGAAACAGAGTGTCTGATTTTTTTTAAAATGGGGCTGATTGATTTGTGTACATAAACAAGTTATCTGAGAAGATTTAGACCAAATTGGATGGCGGACCAAATCCTAGCTAGCTTAGCTATGTTCCATAACACATGTAACATTATCTTCCCTGATGTTTTTTATCCAGCATCTTTTTATCGGCCGAGCTCCGCTGCTTGTGTGAGTAATGTTACATCCCAGTACAAAACACACGGTATCGTAGCTTTCTTATTACGTATTTTCACAGTCTTATACTTCAACAGTTTTTTGACAAATGGAGACTTTATTGACTTGCAAAATTATCTTTTAAACTGATGAACATCATATGTGTAATCCATGGCTCAATTAAGACGGGATAAAAAAATTATTTGTCTCTCCCCATTCACTACCGTACATACTGTAATTGTTTCTGAAATAGGTCCCATGGTGGTCCACCGGAAGACTAAATCGTACAACTGCAGAGCGGCACCTTCAGACCTGCATTTTTTTAATCAACAGTTCACCGTCTCAGATTACGTTCCATGAAATCCAGGATCTTCTTCCAGGCATCTTCCTGGGCAGCAGCGTGGGGTGCGGGGTGACCCCCCCACAGGGTGACCACTGCAGGAGAAACAACATGGGGCAGCATCACGATTATTAATACTTTTCATAATAGTTACTTATTCTACAATGACCAGTCTCACATTAAAAATGTAATTACAACAAGTATAAAATTGGAACAAGGATTTGGCTGAATGAAAAATGCAATTTTGGGACAGCGCTCACGTTTTTGTGGTTTGACGCTCCACAGGGAAGCTCTTGAATTTGGTGTGTAAGGCGGTTCAATCAGGTGACCGGCACCGGGGTACGACAAACAGGTGAACAACTGGGATTTACCTGCAGCCTTCAGGGTCTCCTCAATCTGATGACCAATAACACAGCACTATAACAACAACCAATTACCTTACAGTGAGCCTATAAAAAGGTGTATACAAGAGCATTAAAGTGAATCTCACAGTGAATACATTTATTTACACCTTAAGTGACTGCTCAAATGTTTGACTTAACAAATACCACATATAACAAAAGACTATCCAATATGGTTTCACTGACTATTTATCAAGGACTACTTTTAAATGCTTTCCAACATCAATGATTTGTAATACTGAAAAAAATTACAGACAGTTTACCACATTTGCGGTCTCCATACTTGAAGCGCTCAGGTCATCTTCACCCACTATGTACATTAATGGACAAGTGAGGCGCTCTATCTGCAAAAACAAGATGTCATTCTGGAGAAGAGTTTCTCTTATTGATACAAAATATAATGGATATTGATTTGATTCAGGGTTCAGGGGGGGCTTTCAAATCTTCACCTTCACTTTGCTCTCAGACGAAAGGTTTTCAGGCAAGGAGACTTCTTTGAAACTGACGTGGCCTTGATCATTATATGTCCAATACTTCTGGTCACTACAAAGGACAAGTTAACAGAGAAAATCACAACTTGTGTTATTTTTGGGGAAATTGTTGAAAACAACCTCTGTGATACACATTTTCTGCTTCTCAAATTCATAAAGTCTGGGTTAAATACCAGAAAATCTATTTTAGTAGATCTCAATCGATTAGGCAATTAAATGAACAATGCCCTAAGACTAAAACTAGTACTATAGACATAAGAATCACACTTGATACTACACCAAATCAGATCAGATAGATTCCTGCAATAATCCCACAGTGATATCTTGACAATAATATCTTACAATTTGCGTCTTAAATTACCATTTACCTTTCAAAGTGTTCAGTCCTGCCATCTGGATCGGAGAACTTGACGGTACTTCCTACTGGGCCATTGACACAAATCAAACAGGCTGGCTGGAGGCAAGAACATGAATTGTTCAAAGTCAATGTAAACTTACCAAACTTAAATAAAAGTCATAATTAACTTTTTATTGCTTTGAGCTATGTATTGATCAAACTGTATATTAAGAATGGATGACAGGGAAAGGCCTTTCAGACATACTTTGACAACAGCCTTAGTGGCAATTCGAAGAGTCAGGTAGACTCCAAAGGAGAGACCTATGATCCCAATTCTGTCGGCACACACCTGACGATGATCTTGGAGTAGGTGGAATGCTGACTGTTGAAACAAACACATTGGCTATTTTTAGGTAATTACAAAATAATCAAAGTAAATGTGAGCTTTTTTTTAAGTGCGACGCATACATGATGCAGAAAGAAGAAATGCATCTCATCTTACTTCGAAATATGAATCCCCAACATTGATACGGGTTGGTGAGCCAGGCAAATCTTTGTGCCCTATGTAGGCAAGGGACAAGCTAGCATAGCCCCTGGATGCTAAAAGGGCGGAGCGGTACTCTACCATTCCTCCACCCATTCCCCACAGGTCCAACATGGCTGGGAATGGGCCTGGTCCTGCAGGGAATCAGAACAGTAGGTGCTGTTCAGAGGACACAGTCTGTCACCGGCAGTCTTAAAATTTGTGAGTGAATGCTTCAAATCTTGTACTCACCGGGCGGTAAAAACAAAGTCCCCACAACTCCATCCTGACGAATCTCTGTCCTCCGTACGCCTGGTGCCATGTACCAGCGCTCAGTAATAACTGCAGCCAGCTCAGTGCTTTGCCTCTTACTCGGTGAAACATGGCCCTCCAGTAAGGACAAGAGCATTACGTATGGAGTCTCTACGTTTTTTTTCCTCAGCCTGTAAGAAAGAATCCATTTCAGTCAGGAAATTCTCATCAACCATTTACCACTTATTGCAAAATTACAAGTATTTGAGTTTGGCAGTGTGGCTCTTCTCCTTTAATACTCAAGAACAAGTCTCTGTGACCATGACACAAACTTAAATAAGACATAATTAGATGGACATGAGCTGATATTTAGTTGATCTCCCCTTTTATTCGAATGAACCTAAATTCTAAGATGGGTGTGATTGCAGGAGGCAGCTGCATTTGTGGGAAGCAGTCAGTAGTTGTAGCAGCTAGTTCACTGCTGAAAGGTCATGGAAGGTCAAAGAGCCACATCCGTTTTTTATGGACCAACTAATTGTTTGAGTTAGGTTGCGGTCATATATTATTGGAAGGTGTGTGGAAAATATGACTTTAAAATGACCACTGTGCCCTGCCTGAACAACTGCAAGGCTCCATTATTAATAGGATTCATGTAGAGCTGTTGGGATTTGAAACAAGTGTATAAGACATGGGTTTGATGCCACAAATTATGTTTTTCTTAAGCTCTTAGTGAGCTTGTTCTCTTCTCATCACCTGCCTCAAACCTTCTCTTGCACCAGGAGCCGGCTGCAGTCCCCAGAAGAGTCCCATCAGCTCACAGCCCAAATATGAACCTCCAACTGAATGATCCTTGGTCACTATTGAGGAGACAGAAAGGCAGAGATGGGAGAAGATTACCAACTGCCTGCATTAAAGCCTAAGTGGTTACAATAATTTGAAAATGAACAAGTTAACACATTACATTTGTGGTAATTCTAAAAGAATTACATATAATCCAACATGCAATATACTGTACTGCTAAACTCAGTGTGACTCACAGTTGACAGTGCCATCTGCATTTGTGTTATAATGGGCAAATGCCTCCCATAGATCACCATCATCACTTTGCATTTGTGCACACACTGTGACGGGACACTCTGGGGGCAGGAAAGATCCTTTAATGCAGATTTGTTCATCTATGAGGGCACGAACAGGAGCGGCTGTTAATACGGGGGCTTGTCTAAAGCTGCTCTTCCACCGAACTCCACCTACAGGTAGAAAAAAAAATATACTCCTTTAAAGTATTCCAAACGAACTCTAAGAGGTATTGCACATAATAGTGTATTTTAATGCTGTAATCAATGCAAGTATCAGAGGGCTGATAATGATCCAACAGACCTGGATGCGGAGAAATGTTAACATTTGCATGCATTTGACAAACAATTTTGTCCACACCACAGCAATTTACATAATTGCCCACATACACATCCATCAGGAGCAATATAGGTTCATTGTCAGCATGTGGACAGGAGGAGCTGGGAATCAAATCACTAACCCTACGGTTAATAGCCAACCTTGACTTGACATGTACTCACCCTCCTTTACTGCTGTACTGTATGTTTCTGCATGTACAAAAAAATGTTTACATAACTTTAGCCAATGAGGAGACACGTGTGCCAGATTGTTTTCACTGACTTGAGTGCAGTAATTCATGAGAGAATAGCAAGAATGTAAAAAAAGCAAAAAAAAACATACCTGGTTTAGAAACTTAAACTTATACTTGTTCCATCAAATTCTACAGATATCTCGACAGATTTTTGAGCTGCTCACTTATAAAAATCATGACGAGAAATTATGCAGAAAACCTCCTTGTTCGAGATGGCAGGAATTCTTTTCTAGACAAGCACTTTAGTCTAAATATTAATCCTAAAAATAACTTTTGCATGATTTCTAGAAAATGTTTTGTGCGGGTTTAGGGAAATGTAAATGATCTCAGACGTTCACATACATCACAATCAGACCTTCATGTAAGCAGCGAATAGTAGACCTGGTCCTACATATATATGGCCTAATGATAATAATAAGTAAATGTCACTGGTCAACTCAAACACAGGTTCTCCAGTAACCCTTAAAACACAATAAAGAACATTATTCTTACCCACAGCACGATGCAAACAAGCAAGGTTCCTGTGTACACCGATGCATGGTTTCGTCATTTTTATGAGCTGTCGTATTGTTATCATACTCACATGAGCTCTGACCATAAGGTCTTTCTGTCTATAATTGAATAACTGTCTAACTCTATAAACAATAATTGAGTAACTTTAGAGGTAAAAAACAATTCATGAACATGCCTATTTAGTGAAATAATTAAGGTTCTTCTTCCCAGTCAACAAATGTACAGCGTTAAGTATGAAACGTCAACTTGGTGCTCAAAGTTCGTTGTATGGCGTCAGCTGTATGTCATCTCGCGAGCGCAATAAAACATGCTCCACGAGCAAATTATATAATTTTACATTTCACATGTTAAATATATATCTAAATGTTATATCTAAATCTAAATGTTAAATATATATCTAAATATTATATCTAAATCTAAATCTTAAATATATATCTAAATGTTATATCTAAATGTGTCGCCAAGTGTAAAGCTAAATATTTAGAAAATATTCAAATCCCCAAGGAAACCACGCCCATTGCAGTGGCTTCAAATCGCGCTGCACCCAGTGATGCCCCAGCAAGGGGTATCTCTGCTGTAGCTAGTGGGTACTTGGAAAGATTGTGGAGCAGCTTAACTAATCAAAATAATAATTGAATTATGATTGATTTAAAACAATATATCAGCTAAAACAGCTCAACACATATGTTAAAACATATAGCGAAGTAATCAATGGTAAAAAGAAATAGCTAAAAGTGGCCTACTGACTTAGCGAACAGTTGAAATGATTAGCTAAAAGTAATGGATGACTTTTGAAACATTAACCACACTTCAAGTAAAAGGTCTAGTTAGTAGAAATTCTGACCAAACCAACCTAAATGTTTCCAGTTCAATTGCATGAAAATGTAAGAATATTCACTTTAATATGATAAATAGTGTGAACACATTGGGAATTGATAGGGCGAGGTATGTGAGTTTATATGACAGGGCTGTGGGGGAACCTCAGACCAGAAGGGCTGGAAAGCACTGATCTACAGTATTTTTATATTATTGACCGACCGGTATATTACAGACATGTTAATCACAATACCGTTGTTTGAATTACATATCTCCGTGTGTGACTAACGTCATCCTTCCCAAGCAATCTAACATTAGCCCAGCATGGATAAAGTCCAGCTATGCATCCAACATATTCATCCGAACACAACTAAAATGTCACAATCCAGCCACTTCTAAGAAGTTTTTAATACTGGTTACATAGCTAGTTATCGTGTTTTATTAACCTTAATTCTGTTTGCCAAGGCTATATTTTATTGGCTTGCAAAGTAGCTATCCATTGCTAACGCTAACGTTAGCTAGCTAATTTATGTCAAAAAGCAGTAGCTAACTAATGTTACTGCCAAGATATGGTTTCATTGTAAGACAGTGTGAACACATGACAACACAAGTCTTGCAACACCGCTCTGGCCTCTAGTGAAATCATATCTTGGCAGTAGTTAGCTAACGTTTCTGCTTTTTGAGATACATTAGCGTTAGCAACGGATAGCTCCTTCGCAAGCTAATATAGCAACATAATTCAGGTTAACAAAACACGGTAACGTAACCAAAGTATTGAAAACTACTTAGATGTGGCTATAGTGTGACAGGCCTACTGCTGTTCAGTCTCGCATTGCGAGACCTAGCTAACTTAGCTAGTTACAGTGCTGCGAGGCCTGTTCAGATGACACGTCGGCTGCAGTGTGTGAGCTAGATTGCTTCTGAAGGATGAGTCAAACTAACGTTAAACACACAAGGAGATATGAGTCAAACAAAACAACGGCATTATAGTACACACAAATATCAAGACATTTCTGTGATATAGGTCAATAATACAAAATACTGACCGAAATGTGTTTTAATCCAGTAACATTAGTCGAACAGCTCCACTGTAGTCAGTATTTACTGTACCAACAGGTGTTGACTGAAAATTGCGGTGCAGCGCGATTTGAAGCCACTGCAGTGTGCGTGGTTTCCTTGGGGATTTGAATATTTTCTAAATATTTAGCTTTACACTTGGCGACACATTTAGATATAACATATTTATATGATATACATTATATATATATATATATATATATATATATATATATATATATATATATTTAGATTTAACATTTAACATTTATATTTAAGATTTAGATTTAGATATAATATTTAGATTTAACATTTAACATTTAGATATATATTTAAGATTTAGATTTAGATATAAATTTAACATTTAGATTTAGATATAACATTTAGATTTAACATTTAACATTTAGATATATATATTTAACATTTAGATTTAGATTTAACATATATATATATATATATATATATATATATATATATATATATATATATATATATATATATATATAATTTCTGTCTCAAATGTGAGGAAAATGCGCTAAATGTGAGGAAAGTGAGCTAAATGTGGAAAATTTATCAGCTAAAAAATTGTAACCGAACTTTTACATTCGGCACCCCATATACGTGTGCTGCTTAGTTTTATACATAAATGTGACGCCATTGCACACCGTTCTGAGGAAATGTGTCATTCATCTCGGACACCAGAAACAGCTTTTTAGCAAAAAATTCCTGGTTCGATACGATCTCTTACCATGGTTCGATAAAACAGTTAAAAACATTTGTTACAATTGCCATCTAGTGTACTGGGCTTTCCGAAGTTAATTGAGAGTATTTAGGGCATGATCTGATATTGGAATACATTGCCTTTCTCTTATATCTCCATAACTTAATTTTGTGGTCTGTGGTTTGTTGTTTTATTTCATTTCTTTATTTCTTTCTTTATTACAAACTGTATTAATTTGAAAGTATTGTTACATCCTCCGGAAGATAAAACGGAAAGGATTTCAAAATAAACGTTGCACTTACATTAAAAGAAAAAAAAACATCGAGTGCATCGTGGACAGAATAAACGTAGCTATCATATAGGCAATTGTGAGATGTTATGTCTCAGTTGTTTGTAGGAAACTAATTTCACAGGGAACTCAGTACACATTTTGTTTGTGATACATCTAAGGTATTTTCCTTTGAAAAGAAAGTGTTAGTTGTTAATTTTTTTTTCCCGGATACTCCGCCGTGACTTCCGTGTTGTTAACAAGCTACATATAGCTGAAATTACCAGGCCCGGTAATTAACAGTAGAGCTTTGAAAACAGTAAGCAACCGAAGCCATTATCGTTAATACGACATCCTGAAACATTTCTTATTCAGTACTCAGGTTTGTATCCGATGTCTATATGTTATGTTAAAACTGTTCACCCGCTGCTCATAAAGAAAACAACCATGCTAACATGGTGTAACTTGTTGGTCATCTTTCGTTTTGTTGCACCGTTAGACCAGAAAGTGTTCAGTGTCGGTGTTGTTTCCACCCACAGTTAAATTTCTGTCTTAACTTGGCTTTTACGTTTGTTTTAACTGGATGTCACAGCGGGGTTGGAGTCGTTTAGTCACCCGCGAAATGGTGCTAACAGGCTGTAATTTGTTAACGTAAGCGTTTGCTAATCGTTGAGTTTGTGTTGGTGGACAGCTAGCTAGCTGTGCTCGGTTAGCCAGCTCTTGATGAAGATTTTCGTGAACATTGAACGGGCCATAGATCTTTATACAGTCTATTGTAAAGACCATTCACTCCCCTATAATGTCATCACACGTTATTGGAATTACTCAATATTTAACTTTTTTTGTAGCCCTCAGTGGTAGCTATGAGATCCGAGCTAAACCATATACACTAAGTAGATGTTAACATACAGAGGTTGATGTTTGCATTCATGTTATTGGGTTAATTCATTACAGCTTTTCTGTTATCTATCTTCATATTGATTCATTTTACTTACTTAGCTGTATTCCAGGTTTACATTTGATATACATATATTGTTTATTCCACATTCTTATTATTCTACCTTTGTTTTATACATAACTTTGCACTTAGTTTCCTAACTACCTCTTACAGTTATTGTCCTATTTCTTCGTAATAAAGCTGTTGGGCTAAGGTTTTAAACTCAAGATATTTATTATGTTAAAGCATTTTATTATATGTCTCTCTTTGTGTTTCAGATTTTGAGAGCACACGCAGGTCACACTGGATGGCCCAGCTGGTAACAGTTGGGGCCAGCTGTTAACAACCTTTGAGCCTGTACGTGTAACATCAGTCCGCAATGGCCAGTCATTTCCGTAGCTACATCTGGGACCCGGTCCTCATAGTGAGTCAGATTGTGTTGATGCAGTGCATCTACTACAGCTTCTTGGGCCTGTGGTTAGCTGGAGTGGACAGTCTGGTGCAATCTAGTCGGTCACTGGACCAGATCTTCAGCTATGAAGTAAGTTGTAAGATAGCTGCCAGCTGTGTGACGTATGTTTGTGGCACATTTGTAGACTGCTGACAGTTTTAATCTTTGCTCTGCTTTGACAGGTTCTTGGTTTTGCAACAATGCAGGGCAGGCTTATAATGATGGCATTCATCTTGAACTCTCTTACCTGGTAAGTCATTTCTATATCTCTGTACATCCAAAGAGATGAGAGCTGTGACATCTCTTACTCAAATGCTGTTGTTCAAACATCTCGCAGCTGCACAACTGAAGGATTTCCACCAGTAGGACTGTACACATTTATTTACATAAAAATAAAATATAATTTCTATAGATTTGGTGCGTGTACAACTTTGCAGTTGCATTTTTGTATCCACAAAAATCTTATCTGAAACATAAATGAGCATGGCTGATAACATAACTTTTCTATGACATTGTTTCTGCAGCGCCCTCGGTCTGTGGCTCTTCATCCGTCGGGGGAAACAGTGTCTGGACTTCACAGTCACCGTGCACTTCTTCCATATGATCGGCTGCTGGATATATAATGCTCATCTTCCAGCTGCCCTGTCCTGGTGGCTCGTCAATGTAGCCTGCATGGCGTTGATGGCTGTAATTGGAGAGTACCTGTGCATGCGAACTGAGCTCAGGGCCATTCCAGTCAATAGCGGACCCAAATCTAACCTGTGAATTGTTGTTGACACCATGATGAAATTCTGTGGACAGTTAACCCCTGAGGAACTTGCTCAGAGAAGGCTTTTTACTGCTTGCAAAAGAAATGGAGTATGTACCTCCAGCAGCGTAGATGTTGGATTGTCATCCATCTCCGCTTCAAGTGATACACCAGATGAACTGATCTATTTATTCATAGCTGTCTGCTAAATGTTGGACAGTATTAACTCTGTAGCATATAAGATACATGTTTTATTGCTTATAAAAGCAGACATCAGTTTACACCTTTCTCTGAACCTAATGACTATACATTTTATTCTAATTAATTGCATTCTGTTTTCATTTTAAGTACATTAGCATGAGCAACCCATTCCGTCATTTTAAGATTTGCGATATTTTTTTTTTCTGGGTATGTGCACGTCTTCAAATGACAAATTGAAACTTCAGAGCAAATGCAAACTGTCTTAAAAAGCAGCAGAAGAGCAACGACAGTGACATTTTCCTCTCTTTGTGTTGGTATAATTACAAGCCTGCTGGGTTGGCAAACAAACATGACCATCATGTTACAGGATATTTTCATCAATCACCAATGTGCAAAATGACCTATCACAGCTTTTATCACATTTTCTTACAGCTCATCTTAAAGTTTAATGTTGGTTAATAAGTTCAGTGTTCAAACAGGTATACTATAGTTTTCTGAGACAATAATCAATCATTCTGTAAATCAAAATGTAGGAAAAAGTTTTCTGCTTTATAATCTCTCAACACATTATTCATTAGTATAAAGTCAGGCTTATTTTTAGCTTTCTGGATTAAGTTTGCACATTCAGTCTCACAAGGCCTTCCTTGTCAAACTTGTACCGCATTTTGCACAGCTAGTGCTGTTTGTTTCCGTCTCTTTATGACATGATGTATTATGCAGACATGGTGGCCACTTTGGGGACAGTCTGTCAGCCACCAGCTGTGTTCTGACAGCAGACTTTGTCTCTGTTTTTGAAAACACTATTACTGTTTGTGGAACAATATCAGCTTTCTCATTCATCAATGGCTTTTAAAAAAAAAAAATTTGTCTAGGTGAACTGCCTTTTACTTGAGTATTACAGGTCTTTTAACACATACTTATCTTTTTATTCTGTGTGGTTACTGTCAGATCGAACCTCTGATGCTTTGAAAGTGTGGACTATGCAGTGTCTTGTTTTGAAATAAGCATATACATCATTATGCTGCAGGGGTTGATATTTAAAAGTTGTACAATGCACCTATTCGCTTTCTTGCTGAGAGTTGGATGAGAAGATCAGTACCACTGTCGTATCTGTCCGTTAAATATGAAGCTACAACCAGCAAGTGGTTTGCTTAGCTAGGACAGGAAACTTGGAAAAGCTAGCCTGTTGTCCAAAGGCAAATAAACTAAACCCAGCACCACGTTTTATCTCATCTGATTAAAACTAAAGTGTAAAAATGAAAAGTTTTGTTTTTTTACAGATTAACATGATGTAACATGTTAATGAGCTGTAGAGTTGCTGGTAGGCATATTTTATCACTTTTCAGACCCAGGCTAGCTATTTCACCCCCATTTACAGTCTTTATGGTAAGCTAAGCTAACCGGCTGTAGCTTCATATTTATCGCACAAACACAAGGGTGGTATTAATCCTCATTTAATTCTTGATAAGAAAACAAATGAGCGTATATCCCAAGTTATGTTCAAACCCATGACTACTCTTTCTAAGCCAGTGTCACCTACTATTTCATTATTTCTTTCAACGTCTGCTCTAGGAGTGTTCACATGCAATGAGACCTTTGTATTCTTTAACATAAATGTTAGCTTTTATAATGTATTTAAATACAAAGAACTTGAGCGATTGACCTAATGATGTAATTAAATTCTCAGACTTGTTTCTAGTCCAGAAACATTACAGGCAAGGTGTCATATTTTTTCCGTCTAAATTATGGTACAATGCCAGTACTTGTGTGCATATGCTGTTTAATTAAACGCTACCAGTTCGGAAACTTGTAAATCTCAGTCAGGAAACTGTAGGTGAGGAAATAATTGGCCATTATGCTTCAGAAGTCAAAGATAGGACTTTTAATGAGGGGCACACCACAAGCGTGTCTTCAGATCTCTGAAGGTTTCCCACCCCGGGCCCTGATCCCTCATTTTCTCCAACTACTGCCTCTTCTGTTAGGTGTCCAGGTGGAAAGAAGCAGATGGGAAAGCACTAACGAGTTGAAAAACACTGGTTGTGGTCTTCATTACCAACACTTTGCTTCAGGGAGAGCTAAAAACAGAAACTCTGTAGTAAGTGAGTCGTACAGCAAAGGACTTACTGCATCGATTAAAGGCTCCACTATTTTACCACTTTGTGTTTCTGTGTCTTTGCTATCCATAATTTTGCTGAAGGTAATGCACTCACACACTATGTTTTAAACATGGAGCTTTACTATTACAAACACATTACTTTGCCATGTATTGCTTTATACAGTCTTGTAAATAGTGTGCTTTTCAATCCATAAACTAAAAACAAAACATGGATACTGAACTTGTTTTTACATTCAGAAGTTCTTTCCATGTTTCAACTCTCATTAGGGTTCATAATGCTTATGATAACGATCCTTTTCATGCTTTCTTCAACAGCATACAAAGGGATAAGAGTCCTCTCTTTTAAAAAAAAAAAAAGAGACCGTACATATTGCTCATGCTTTGAGGACATCACAACTGTTTTTGTATTCTCAACACCAGACACACAATGGATGACATAATGCGGTCACTCGTTAGACATGAAATAAATAGAAACAACTAGAACAAACATGCTAGTGGAGGTGGAGGTGGGTGGGTAATGAATCTGCATAAAAAGGATCCCAATACACTGAGGAGCTATAACCTAACTTCATGCACAGATCAATAACAGTGTCCAAGGTAACATCAACAGACTGTCCATTATTCTGAAGCACTGTCAATAAAATGTTCATGCATTTGGGATCAAAGAGATGACGGAAAATATTCAGGAAATCATCCATATTTTGATACTGCCTATGAGGACCATCAGCATTAAAGGAAATGTGCAAATCGTGACACCATTTTAAATAAACAAACAAACAAACAAAACAAAATGATGTTTTCGCTCATTCATTTTCAGTTTGCTCTGAATCTAGGTGACCACTGCTGTAACATTAAAAACATATTTTCCTCTGGGAAGGAAACTTGACCTAAATACTAATTTCATATTGATTAAAAGACCATTACAATTAGTGATATCTCTCATGGCTTATTATTATATTGTTACAAACTTTAATACCCATTACCTTTTTTTCTGTCACTGCAGTCGTTCTTGGCTGCTTTTGAAGCTTGAGATCTAAGTTTCTCAAAATTAGATTGATTAAAAGCAAGAAACAGATAAATGGAGCAGCACAGTTTGGAATCTATTTTGTTTGATATAATTATGCAATGCATTAATCGGTCGATCATCAATTAAAATACTATTGACAGAAAAGTGATTGTATGGATATTTTCCAAAAAAAGCAATTGTTTAGCTATAGCTTATTTGACTTCATTAGAGATTAATTATAGGTGTTTAAAAGTAAAATAAATACTGTGTATAAGTACTTAGGCATTGGTTATATTATTTAGTTATTACACTCCATGGCTGCATTATTCTTCTTCTTTGAAAATCTCTGTAATAGAATTCAGCCCTGCATAGTATATCTACATACTGTATGACAAACTGCATTTATGCAGTACTTAGAGTACTAAAAAGTAAACTTTTAGTAATATCGTGTAAATTGCAAGTGAGCATTTTGCCACAAAGTGGAGCGGGAAATAATGAAACACTGAACATTCACACTTCAGATTTTCTTTTTACACAAACATCAGCAGGTCAGAAGTTTGATCATGCATAAGACTGAACCAAAGCGTGGGGCGAAGTTCTGAGAGAGCGAGAGAGTGAATGTGTGATGCCGTGTCACGATGTCTGTTTTTGGTGGGTCTTTGGTGTTTTTTGCCCCCAACGTCTCCTCCCAGGCAACGCGGCAATGGTTATGTTTAGGGTTAAGGTTAGGGTTAGCTGCCTGGAAGGCGCCGTTAGAGGCAAAAAACACCATCAAGCTTTTTGGTGTCTTTATAGCAGCCGTGCAACATCAGCCACAGTGGGCTGAAGTGTTGGAGGGGAAAATGGGTCAAAAGTGTTACACACAGTGGCTTGATTGTCACTTACACAAACATTTACTACACTTGGAAACAGATTAAAGGGGCATTTCACCTATAGTTCATCTGAACGTTGTTTAGTCGCTAGCTTTAGTGTAATTAAGTCTGTCAGATTAATGTCTGGTTCAGTCTTTAGGTTTGGTCCTTTCACCGGTCAATAAGGTGAAGTGCTCCTTTAAATGTTTTCTTGCACTGTGGCAGCTAATTACATCATGATGGTTCGACTGCATTTATACAAACTCACTAGAGATTAAAGTCTGTGTTTTGGTGTCTAACATACACGTAAACTCTTAATTAAAGGAATAGTTCCACTAATTCAGAAATACGCGTATCAGTATTTGCTTTCCTGCCGAGTAGTGGATGTGTCTGTACACTGAATATAAATCTCCAGCCAGGAGCCAGTTAGCTTGGCTTAGGTAAAAGACAAGGAAACTGGTGGGAAACAGCTATCTTAGCTTTGTCGAAAGGTAACAAAATCCGCCTAAAGATCACAAATTAACATGTTATTTGTTTAATCCATACAAAACTTGTGGTTTTACCGCAAGTGATGTGTCAAACTATTTCATGGCCATAGGAGCTGTGTGCTAAGCTAAGCTAACTGGCTGCTGGCAGTATCTTCATATTTAGTGTACAGACATGAGAGTGGTATAGATCTCATCCTCCAATTCCCAAAATGTTGAACCATTCCTTTAACTATCATGATAAAACCATACAATACATGTTACAGGGTGTGGGCACAAAACACATTAACACCTTGCTGTCTTAGAACATAATGAAAACTCCACAAATACTGCTTTAAAATTACCTCAGAGTTGAATCCACAAAAACTGAACATGATAATGTTCATAAATATAGTATTCATTGCATTAGATTTAACAGGTGTTCATGATACTACGTGCATCTCATAACCCTTATTTGATAACGTCTCGACTCCTCGGTCCTCGGCTGAACCGGAAGTTGTTCTGTCCCTCCTCGGTGAAGGCCGTGTTAAAGCTCTTATTTCTGCCCTGAGGAGCAAGCATCGAGGAGGGATCACCGAGGAGCCATGAGTGAGGATACACGAGAACAGACTTCCCGGAAGCCGTGCAGCTGCCCATTCAGCTGACAAATTCATGTAACGCTTCAGAGGAAAGGATGTCTCATCCCTCTAAAAGCGCATTTCCTTGGTGTGGAGGAGTCGAGGAGGCAATGTAAGGGTTATGAGATGCACCTATTGTGTCCACTCCTTGTATATTAGTAACCCAGAGCCACAGCTGTGTACCTGCAGACTGTTCTGATCTGCACACATCTGTAATCCCTTGGATACTTAAAGTGTATGCTTAGTCTGCCTGGACTGATAAGTTGGCTGATTGTAATTTTCTAAACTATACTATCAGTTTTCAGACATAAGGGAGGATCAAGCTGAAGTACTTGAGGAGATTTTAAACATTATTCATCACAGCAAATATTGATTGGCTTGCCACAGACCTCTGTGGCTCGGTGTCAAAATAATCCTTATTAAAACACTCGTCCCTCTTAAATCCTTGGCTTTAAGTTTGAACTCAAGAGGAATGAACCCAGGGGAATTTGAGGCCCTCCTCCTCACCTGTCCCATCTCCTCACCCTCACCCTCACCCTCACCCCATCTATACAGGTTACCAGTGGGGCCAAGTCATGATCAGCACTATCAGTGGCAGGGTGAGGGCAGCAAGAGGCGAACTTATGCTGGGCGAGGAGCTAGGGCTGCACAGGTCGAACAGACTTCCCTGGAAGCGCATCTTCATGGAGTCCTGCCTTAGAGTCTCCCAGATGGAGCTGACTTCCTTCTGGCAGTCGGACAGCGCTGTGAGGGCACATGTGTGGAAAGCTTCCCAGTGGCTGTGGCAAACAAAGGATCATCAGATCATCACTGCATCTGCCATTTCACTCAAGAATTCATCCCGGCTACAGCATGCAGACATGCATGCTGTTGTGGATTAATTTATCTCGCCAGTAATCTATCACTCAGATGGCTACGATGGCTTCAAGTAAGTCAAACTGAGCTTTAATTACCATGGCAACGGCATCAGAGAGTGAAACAATATCACAGATGATATTGCAAGAGGGCAATTTTTAACAGAAGGCTAATGTGTAAATCTTTGTCTTCAATACTGTGCTGGGGTTGTACAGAGTGTGTGCAGTAACAATGACAAAAAACGTCCCTGGAATTTCATTACTGCTGCAGCAAAATCATAAATTATTTAGTACAATGGCTCAGTGTCTCAGCACCATTCATTTCTCTATTCTCCCTCTGAGATCATGGCAGCTGCTTTTTCTCTTTAGTATTTTGTCAAAAGATGCACATTTTATACTGTATCTGTCTTAAGTAATTCAATCAACCATGCACTACTTCATAAAAATGAAACTAATATACAGTTTTCTGTACAGCGCTGTAGATCAGCGTTTTTTACTAAAGGTCTTTATTCCAACCCATCACAGCTGGTTTGTCAGTTCTCGCATTCTCTGGTTAAAAGGTTTAAAAAAAAAAAACATACTGACTCCATTGGGGGATGTCCCATATGCACAAATGGATGCTGCATGTTGTTCACACACTGGCTTACTGATTAAGTTATTATCACCTGCACACGGCCTCCACTCCCCTCTCGCTGGTCACGTTCTCCTGATAGTTGTCCATGCTCTCTCCCAGCTCCAGGACACAATCAGAAAAGTCCTTATAAATGTTCTCACAGTTCACCTCTGCATCTGAGTCTCCTGGCACCGTCAGGGACAGGAATACTGCAAAAAAGACACAGGTGACGGCTTATTTGACCAGACTTTATAGGCACAAGCGAAAGTTATATTCATTTATTTATAATTTGGTATTTTTCTTGTGTGTGAAATAGTCTAAGTATGGTTCATCTTTCTTTACCATCTCCCCACTTCAAATACTGCTTATGCCACTTTTTCACAAAAAAACACAATATCTTACTCAATTTGTGTTTGTTTGATTTTGTTATTTTATAACTACATAGCAACATTTTTCAACATTCATTTTAATATGTCAATTTTAAGATTTTGCAATCCTGTCATCTGAACTTCACTTTAGACAGATGAAAGCGGGCGGTGGGCTGTGAAACAGATGTTACCAGATAATAGTCCTGACCACAGCATCCCATACAATTCTTCCACATGGGGTGCAATGCTCTGTTCAGAGCTATTTGCAATTTAAATGCTAAAACATGTAGATAATGCAAAATTCTGCAAGAGGACAAAGCAAAATAAGCAGGAATAAAGCGTGAAATATTAGAAAAAGTGACATTTGAGAAAAATAAGGACTTTTGTGGGCTTTTAGTTTTGTATCTTGTATGTCCAAAAGCTTTCACACTATCACCTATACAGCAAGTATGTACACCCAGTAGGCTATCTATCGTCGATGGGTATAGGCTACTACAAGCTGTTGGCTACAGTGCAGGTCGCATAACCACCATGCAACACTGATGGAGATAAATAAAGATTACAATCGATAAAAAGATTTAAGGCAGTTTTCTGTGTCAACCCATCCAAAGTGTCTCGAAGCCTAAATAAAACCCAGGGAGCAGCTTGAGATATCTTACCCAAGGCAAACGCAAGAATCCCTCCGATCTTCGTCGACGTGAAAAATCCCATATCATCCCATTTCAAGCCAAGCAGAGGGCGCGGGATGCTGCCGAGGCACTCATAAATCGGAATTTAAAAAAAGCGGAGTTGAGTCACACGGAGCTGATTAGCTGTCCATTATTAATGTGACTTGGTGTGATTAAGCGGCGATAAACACTTGGTGCGTGTGTATGTACCGTCTTTCCCTGCTCCGGCCGACTGCTGACGTTACCTGCACCCCAGCGCGCGCTGAGCTCATCTTCCCTCCTCAGCACCGGACAGCTCTCACCTCCCCACCACCGCGCAACCCTCCTGCAACACTCACGCAACACGGGAGGACTCTCAGGATGCCCTGCTTGTTCTTATCAATTATAGCATTATTTAATATCTGATGTAATCTCAATGTATAGGAGCTCCTCCACTCTTACAGTACAGAGGCTGTATGCTATTCCATGTGTTTTAAGTTTAAATCTGATGCAGTCCTGACTACATCACAATGCAAAGATCGGGTGCATCATGATACATTTTTGTGTATGTAGACGTCCATCTCATTATCATATAAGCATAAGGAATACAGGAAATGTTGCATGAGAAATATACTGTAGATTGAATAAATGATCAAATCTGTGCAAAGACCAAAAGAGGAAATAGCTGAAAAGTGAAAGCTAAATAGGAAAGTAAAATAAAGTTTGAATTGACTTAACTGATTGGCGGTAAAGAAACATATTTCATGTGTCATATTTTCAACTCATCTGATAACCAATTAGGCTGCTGTACTATTTTCTTTTAACAATTGTGAAATTTAAACCCAAGTACATATGTATTCATAATTTACATTATGCCTAATTGTATGCTTACTTATGGAACACTACCTCTTTTAATTAGGTTGTTTTTAAGTTAGCTCATGATGCCATAAAAATGTAGGGTTACCAAATGTGCAAACTCTAAGGCTTAAAACATGTCATTAGAGCTGCAACCATTAGTCCGTTAATCAATTAGTTGATTGTAACAGAAACATAGTTTAAATCATTTTAAAAGCAAACGTGATGGTTCAGCTTGTCAAACATGAACATTTCTGTATTTCCTTGTCTTACCATTTTAAATTGAATATCTTTGGGTTTTGGACTGTTGGACATCTAATAACATCACTTTGGACTCTGGGAAATTGTGATGGGCATTTTCCATTGTTTTCTGATTTTTTGTAAACCAAACTAAATGTTCGGTCTACAAAACATCAAGGTTATTTAAATAATCGTTAGTTGCAGTCCTACATGTCATTTCCTTTAAAGTTTCCTTGAGTGACACCATCCACATTTTGCTGAAACTGTGTACTGTGAAATCCAAAAACATGATTGTACGAAACACAAACTGTACAGTATAATATTTAGGAAATTGAGTTTCCAAGAGAGCAACTAACAGGACTAAATACACTTTGTTCACCTTTTTTTTTTTTTTATTGTTTTTGGAAAAACAGATTGCACCACTGACACTTAGTAAAGAGTTTGGAATGCTCCACCAACGATATTACAAAAGTAAAGTGAGAAAACAAATGGGTAAAGTAGCCTCCAGAGAACACTGTTTTAATGGTTGTTTCAGCTGCCATTGCTCCATTGAAAAACAAAATTTGTAATTTTATAAACGACATGTAAGCAGATGTTAAAAGCAGAAGGGTATCAGTGGGCAACCCTTTAATCAATTGCATATACTTTTTTCTTACCATTGAGTCGTTGCAGGCACCACAGATACAGTACAGATAAGGCACAATGGTGTTTGCATTGGAGAGGAGGGGATTCATCTTTTTCAAAAGATGAAATAGGAATGTCCCTTTAAAAATGAACTGTAGTTCAGTCCTGTTAGTGTCTAAATGGTCTTGCTCTGATCAGACCAGTATAGTTCAGGATGCTCTTTGGTCGAGGTTCCAGCAGAGCAGCAGGATGAGAGGCTTAGATCCATACAAACATCTCAAACACATTGCTCAGGCTGGGTAACGTGGTTACCGTGGTGAGGAAATGAGCTTTGAAAGCCTGATGACAGTATGATGATGGATGGAAGAGGACAGTTTTATTGATCTGCTCCAGCTGCCCTATTGGTTCGTTTGCGTGGAGATGCTTTAGGGGAAGCTTTGTCTGTAAGACAGGATGTAAAGATCAGATCTGTGTTGCTTCATTTTCATGGAGAGCAACAGTAATATGAGCAAAATAATCACTTCTCTGTTCAGTCTGTTATTACTTGTAACAGTTGGGGATAAAAATGAACATACTCATGACATTGAGAGTCTCCTGAGGAATCCAGCTGATGTCCACATCGTTCATCCCACCAGTGCCCTTCTCTATTTTTACTGGGATTCTCTTTTTCTGCAAAACACAAGTTGAAATACAACAACAGTCTAATTTTAAAACCATTTTATCCATGAGCCTGCTCTAATATCAATGTATCCCTGTTTAAGGAGATTTTACAGGGAGGAGGATGGATGATGCCACTTGCTAGTTTGCACTCTTTTCCATTTGCGGCTGTTGACTTTATACACAAAAACATTTGATTACATTTGCATTGGTAAAACAGAGGAAATTACTCACCCTGTCTCCCAAGAACATGTCAACCAAACATACATATCGTCACATTAAGAATAAAGTACATACCGTCCTTGTTTCCAGGACCTGGTACATCCCAAAGAGCATCAGGGCCACCAGTCCAACCAAGAAGATGTACATGAACATTCTGCAGAAAAAAAACAAAGTGATCTCTTTAATCAGTGAACAGAAATCACTAAAAGAATTACACAGTTATTTTGTGTTTTTGCATACTCTGAGTGATGCATGGCTACTGGATGACTGATGCTATTTACTTTATTTGCAATGCATGGCCATTACAATGCCATCCACGTTTCAAATGGCTTTTTTGCAATGCTTTTATTTAAATAATTGTAGCAACCAAGTTAGTTGAAAATGGTGGTTTGAAAACATTTCTATAACTTCTCCTAAATATTCTGCAGTTTATACTAAATAATGTATGCAAATTATATATCGGAGCACAAACAAGCCATCGAAAATAGCAAAATATAATCATATAGATTATCCTCATCAGTAACTTCTCAGTAACCTCAACAGTAAATTGGCGACATTGTGCCCAAAAATGACATTCTTGCGATCTGTATCTGCAACATTTTCTGATCAGTGTTGAGATTTTAGGATGCAAAAAAAATTGTTTTGCTTGAATAATTTGCTGGTGACACATTCTGCATCTTGCATCAGCAGCACAATTCTGACAACTAGTCTCTTAGTGCCAATTTCACACCTCCTTTTACAGGTTCTTACATGTGCTGCAATAGTCTGGGAATGCTGGTATTGTGAAGCCTTCCGAATGTAGCCTACAGAGACATTTCAAATAAGTAATAGGGGGCAAAATAATTAGATTTACACATTATTTACAGAGAACTGAAATGCAGAAATTGATTTAAAAACAGCCACCTACTGCCTTCTCTTATTCAGTCATTTTGGTCTTCCTTCTAGTTTTGTGTTTATTGTGTGTTATTTCAGTGAAATAATATGAAAGAGCAATAACTGTACCTACATGTTCATTAACAAGTATGCATGATGCATGTATGATAGTATAGAACATAGTAGAAGAAAGCCTTACGTTTCCCCGTCCAGTCCTTCTTCTAGCTCAATGATGGTGACAGTCTGGTTGTAAATGGCAGTCTGGAACACGTTCCCCTTAAGAAAAATTTGAAAAACTAATAAGATAATACTCTATGTAATCAATTACCTTGAAACAAGAGCTTTCTTAAAGGTTTTTATAGCTGCTCTTTCAAAATCGGAATATCAATGTCAATAGCTTGGAAACAACAGTCAAAGCTCAAAATCGCCAGCCATCCCCATTATACAAAAATAGAAAATGTAGCTGTTACATGAAGACAAACAGAAAGACAGACTGCTTTGTTGAAAATGTCTTCTTCAGGTATTCATTTTCATGAATCATCAGAATTTGAGATGGGCTTAGAAAAACCTCCCTGCAGAGCAAAAATCATCACACTTCATCTTTTCTCTAGCACCACCAAACTTTTTTTTCTTCCCTTAAATAAATAAATAATGAAAAACCTTTTTACCTCAATGTCAAGATAGTTGAGGAGGATAACAAGACCAAAAGGGCGACCTGCCATGGGCTGAGCTGGGATAAAGGAGTACTCAAAGGAGGCCTGAGACTGAGGCTGCACTACAGTGCTCAGAGGCAATGCTGTGAACTAATCAAAAGATACAATGTACATCATTAAAAAAAATGACTTTTTAGCAACACAAACATAGAAGTACACAGTAGCTACATACATACATGGACATGCATGTTTTTCATGCTTGTCTTCTACTTAAGGTTAAAAAAAAAAATGCTAGAAATCCATGTGATGGCATCAGAATCAAATTATAAAGAGCATTATGTGCAATTGTAATTTGTTTTTGTTTTTAAACACGAGTATTTTATAAACATCAAAATCATTGAGAATTATATTTTACCATACTCTTATACAACCACACCACAAAAACTTTGAGACACGTAGGCACTGAGTACTTTTTGATCATCTCAAAGTGAAAACAAATCAACAAGTGATTGCATTCTTAAATTATTTTGTATCAGACTCCAGATTGAGTCAAAAATGTGGAGCAAATGTTTGCCGGTTTTTTAAAAAAAAATATTTTTTTAGTTAAAGATTAAACTTACATTCTGAATGTAGAACTGGAAGTCTTGGGGGTAACGGAAGGAGGCCTCCAACGACTGAACGGTGAAATCCTGACTTCCCTTGTTGGTAAAACCCACCAGGAACCTCACAATTTCATTGGCAGGAAACTCTAAATGTATTACAAATACAAGTAAATCATGAATATAATAAAAGAATCATGAATATAAATTAAGTACGAGTTATAAGATGGACTACAAAAGTCGGAGGATTGCCTGCTATGTTGCCCCATAAAATAAAAGCAGTCCGGGATGATGTATTCACTTAGTGTAAACACTGTAAAAGCTAACCGGTTGAAAAATAACAGGAGCTGAACCAACCTTCTCCTGTCATGAAGAGGATGGTTGTGTCGGCATCAGGGTGAGATGTTAAGAGTTTATCAGCTGCTTCATCAGAGTCTTCTTCCTCTCCTTCCTGAGGAGGACCAACGCATGACATTGTTACTTAATCATTAAGGGTGTCACGATTTTGATTTTAATTTGAAATCGACCGAAATTAAGTCACAATCTCGAACTTCGAATTAAAAAATGGAATCGTCGATGCTGCCACGCCCCCAGGTCACGTCCAGTTGGCTTGTCAAGCGGAAAAAAAACACGTGTTGAAGTGCTGCGAGTCAAACTCCTCTAACTTAGCTACATCCAGTCAAAAGATAACATAGCAACTGCAGATGCAGGAGACCCTTCGACAGAAGTTGAACCCCCTCCTCTTTCACTGAAGTCGCCGGTGTGGAAGTATTTTGGATTTCCAGTGAGTGACAACGTTTGATAGCAGTGACAGCACCGTTTGGCTCAGTTATCAATGACATTAGCATCGTGGCTAACACTTTTGTTACTTTATTTTTTGACAAATCGTGTCGGCTCTGCTTTCTAACATGATGTAATTGTGCTAGCCGAGCACCGTTAGCCTTTACAACAGAGCTGCTTCACTACACTTGTTAGATCATGTTTCATTCCGGAGTTCTCTGTTGATTTGTGTCGCTGTGTTCTTGTGGTGGGAAATGAATGTAAACAGAGCGGCATGTCGGAAATGCGATGCGCTGTGACGTAGGTCCCCTTCGAGGTCAGGCTGATGTTGGAAGTCCCTCTAGTGGACAGAATATGTAACAACAACCACATGCTTAATAGTAATGTAGTACATATTAATAACAGGCTGCATTTGAGCATTAAATCTTAGAATATTATTTGAATAATGGCATAGCAACCTGTGCTTTAAAAAAAAAAAAAAAATGTAAAATTTGAGAATCGAATCGTGACCTTAAAATCTAAAATGTAATCGAATGGAGGATTTGGAGAATCGTGACACCCCTATTAATCATCTGCATGTACATCTATGGAAATTGCTATACTGCGTATGAATTAAACATACCGATGGTTGTATCTGATCTTCCTCAACGAGCACCTCTTCATCATCTTCCTCCTCCTCATCTACTGCAGCATCTGGGTCCTCAGCAATGTCCTCAGCAGAGTCGGAGTCTGCAGAGACCTGGCCTGCACGGGGCAAAATACACAAACATAGAAATGAGGAAATAATGTTAATAATGATTATCGTCCAGGATTTGATTATTGTCCCATCTTAATACATGATAATACATTAATACTGATGAAGTGCGTTTTCCTGGTGTTAAAAACTGTTGTGGTCAGTGGATTTTCTCAGCTAGCAATCTTTTGACAGTTTTTAGTAAGCAAAATGGACAATGCAAGCCTGTATTGATATTTTTTCTTTTACACAACTTTTATGTTTGTATATCTCCTACAAATGCCAACAGTCATCCCTAAAGCATCACTGTATGTCGATATCAAGGTATTTGGTCAAAAATATTGAGTTGAACTGTTTTTTTGTGTGGAGAATGATAAGTGTAGCTGTGGAAAAAGTGTGAAAACAATACAATTTGATCTTCTGAAAAAATGTAAATGTATCTTTTCTTGGTGGTAGAACTAGGCTACAATATTACACCATTAAGCAATAAACCAATCAATGAATCAAATGTTTAAAGTAATGTTTTAGCTGGATTGACCAGCAGTGTTCACAATAATTCAAATGGAATATAAAATGAATGAATCAAGTCCAATTTTTACAGATTGTAAATGTTTATACATTTTCATTATTGCCAGGTATTTACCTGTCTGCAGACAAACTTTGTTGCAAGTGTAAAATGAACAACAGCAACACAACCAAAGTCCCCACTTTAAAGTCAGCGGGGAAAAAGCTTAAGAGACACCAACAAACATATAGTAGGCTAAGTTACCATCTTATCTATGGTGACGTGTCCCAGCAAGAGGGAGCCGTTAACTGTTGCTGCATTCACAACGACTTGTACACATTGTCTAAAATCACCTCTAAAGTTCACAAAGTGAAATTTAACTTCACATTTAATGGCTGACATTATTTTCCTACGCTTAGACGGCAGCGGCTGGTTAAAGAAGCCGATTATTTTCAGAGTCAAAGAGACGAGCTACCACTCAATGCTATGAATAAACGTATGGATAACAAGTCTATACATTGACGTTTAGAAAGCGGTGGCTTAAAGCTGCTGAATAGCTACGTGACTATGCCACGTCAATATGAGAGGCTGTCTAATAACTTGTTGCCGAAGTGAGGCGACGAGATAAACCGTCTGCTTCAAAGAAGAAAATGTCTTACCGATGGATATTAATCCACAGGGGAAGGCCAGGAGTAACAGCACCAGAAATTTTGATCCGAAATTGAACATTTTGGCAGAGTTGGAGGCTGAAGTTAGTAACACATCAGCGTTCAGGAGAGGAGAGGACTGCAGCAGAGCAGTGGGCGGGATAAGAGGACGTTAGACCCGCCTGTTAGGTCTGTCTGGAGGAGGTTTGGTTTGGGAGGGCCGACTGTTTTTTTAAAGCTCCAGCGAGTTGTGTTTTACTAGTAGCATTAGTATCAGAAAACGTAGGCTACTCCACAGCGCCGTGGACATATAGGTCTGACAATGCGAGACTAGAAAACGTGTGACAACTTAAGGTTTTGCTTTCAAACAATATTGTGCAAACTTAAAATTGACAACAGGCTGCTTGTCCGTCTAGGTTAGGCTACTCGTTTAGACGTAGACCTAGTCCTTATTAATATAATGGCAGTTGAGATCATCAGAATCAGAATGCTCTTTATTATCATATAAAGGCTATCATTATTAAAATGCAATTGTGGCTTCTCTCGATGTAGACAAAATAAAGAAAATAAGTGAATAAAAACATTACAAAAAATAGTTAAATAAAATAGATTTAGTAAACAGACAGCAGCAGTGGCAACAAAACAGCATCAATAAATAAATAAAAGGCACTATTCGAATCAGATTTACAATGAGATGTGGCTACTTAACTGTTGCACATTTTGCTTCTTTTTGCGCACACTGTACAGTTGGGTTCTCTCCTTCACTTTCTTTATGCATTAATGAAAAAAGCTGCCCTTTCATATAGCAAAATAGGTTTTTATTTTGCACATCTTATTTTGTCATTTTACATCCTCTGGTGTTCATGTGATAAATAGAATTCCATGAATTACTCCTTGAGTATTTCCATTTTAGGCTACTTCTACTTGAACTTAAATGAATGTAGCCGCATAACAGTCATTGTTGTAGAATAAAGTACCCAACAGTATGTAAAGTAGTTACAGCTCTCTTTTGACCAGCCACAGAAATGCAATGCTTTTTACATGTTATTGCATCAGATATATAATAAAATACTATCGTTTACTCACTCAGGGTTTACTCTTTTGCATGAGTAGGCCTACTGTTACTGCTAATATAGCACTTTAAATGCATTTTGCTGATAGTACTTTCATACTTTTACTTGCTGTTTTGAGTGAGATACGGTTTCTGAATGTGTCCTGCCTTCAGTCTCTGGGTGAGCTGTTGTGACGTCACAAGCCGAAACAAGCTGGCTAACCGTTAGCTCGTAGCGTTAGCGTTAGCATGCTAACGCTAATGCTAATGCTAGCATGCTCCTCGTTCTCAATAGCAAAGCACTGCTACAACACACACAAGTTCACCATAATCTACAAAAGAACTACTTACATGTGCGCCCTCATTTAGAAGCCTCCCAGCTAATCCTGCCTTGTAACTGACCGAAGTTGTAGAAACAGCCTTTCTTTTACTGTCTATGGAGCTAGCTAGCTGACATGATGTACATCTGAGCTACTGCGCATGTGCGAGTGCAATCAAAGATAGTACAGAAGAAGAAGAAGAAAAGAGGTCTCACTCTGTAGCTAAAACAGAGACCAGGTGAAAAGAGAATCTGCAGCAGTGAGAGAGAGCTGTGCAGTACAACAAAAATATGGTGTTTTTTGAAAATTAAACCATGTAAACCTATTCTGGTACAACCTTAAAATACAATTATGAACCTGAAAATGAGCATAATATGGGCGCTTTAATGTCCTTGCACTCCTTAAATAAAAACAGTTTTCCCATATTATTTTCCCATAATTGTTTCTGAAGTCTGCTTCTGAAGTCTGCTGCAGAAACAATGAATCGGTCTCTGATTTGCCTGAGTTTGTGTGAACTTGGTATCAGGGCTGAGAGACTGGCTGAAACCATGAGGAAGAAAATTAAAACAGTGTAGGACGTGGATCGACCAAATGACCTCAAGATGTCCCTATAGCTCATTTGGAGCAATAGCATACTGTAGATTGAAATCTAAAGAGAATACATGCCTGGTCTATAAAAAAAAAAAGAAAAAAAGAAAAAAAAAAGAAAAGCAAACCGAATCCTCTTCTTGGGGTTTTCTCTGCTCCCATTTAGATGCATCTATTTTATTTCTCTAACTATTCCTTTGATCTCACACAATGCCCCTAAACCATCTTATGAGCAGAGAATCATCATGTCAAACATTTTAATAGTGTCCTATATGCACTGCTTCCTTTGATAAATTCTTAAAAACTCACACATAGCAGATTCATCTCTTATAACTGTGTATCATGATGTAAAGGTGGACATGACTTGACCTATAGTAGCCCGCACATCCTACAGGAAACCACTCACCCAACTCTGGAAGACTTGGAGTTAAGCACTAAAGTTATTCTTAAAAAATGAAGATGTGTTCGGGGTTTTGCCAACTGGATACGGCAAAAGTTTAATCTATTAACTAGCATTGCTCTGGTTGGCTATGAGTGTAGAGGGATTTTGAAAGATAACCGTTTATCCCGCCCCTTGGATTGAGACCTGCCAATGGTGAGTTCCCAGACCCAACAAGTCACTTTGTATTGGTCATCAGATGAAAGTAAATCCAGAGTCTAGAAAACAAATTTGGTTTATCCTCAAATGTTGCGATGACTCAGTCAGAAGAAGATTTAAAGAGATCTGATGGCTGTAGAGAAGCCAAACACATGGCTGCACCAACAGATGATTAGAAACATGGGTAATAGTAGAATCAGGCATACAGAGAGCATCATAATCAGGTTGAACTGTGGTCCAGGTTTCCAAAAACTTAAAGAGACTTAAAACCAGGATACTAGTTTGAATGTTAACACAGTCATGTAGGGATATTCTCTGGGGACATCTGCCTCTTGTAAGATCCCCATTGTTTCACAGGAGCTAGTCAACACAGCAGCTAATATAGTCAAGTCTAGTCAAGTTTATTTATATAGCACATTTAAAACAACCGAAGTTGACCAAAGTACTGTACAAATTGAAGTGCACAACACAACCACAAAAATCAAGCAAAAGGAGTAAAAATAAATAAATAAATGATACATAAAAATAAAGCAATAAATGCAAAAAATACAGTACAATATTATATTAAGATGCTACAAACCTCTAAGAGCAGCCAAAGGCCATATACAGTATGTTCTGCCAGCTGCAGCCCAGGTTTAGCAGGTCCAGCTACAGAGAGAAGTTTGCTTCCATTTAATGAGGTCATCATGATAAAAATTAAATAAACCAACATGATCTTGCTCCTGTAGGTGAAGCCGTTACTAATGGAATTTTCCTTCACACTTACTGGTTAGTCTCAGTCATTGTCACTAGTGTATTTTTGTCCTAACAGCTCACTGATGACTTTACAGGTGTATAAATACATCTAGGATAACATCAAATGTGTCATTGCTTTTAGCTGAGTTAGTGTCATTTATA
Organism: Sander vitreus; assembly: GCF_031162955.1. Taxonomy (NCBI): domain Eukaryota; kingdom Metazoa; phylum Chordata; class Actinopteri; order Perciformes; family Percidae; genus Sander; species Sander vitreus. The sequence goes on along the minus strand of NC_135858.1, from coordinate 11,479,354 downwards.
TTTGACATGTTGAGTGTTGAAGGAGAATTTACCCATTAACCTTTGTTTTTCTTCAAAAAAATATAGAAACATGACAAAATGAAAGGAATTATTAGGGTAATATATTTGAAATGTGGTTGTTTTAACTATACTATTCCTTAATATTGTCAAAAGACACATTCACATTCTCACTATGTATTGCCTTGATGTTTTTCACATTCTAAAACAAGTTTGTGGTTTTCTGCAAAAGCACACATCCTGTAACCAATCCTTTCGAGAAAAGAAATCAGTCTTCTTCTTCGAGTAGCATCACACCGTGTGAGGATATTCAAGCAACAGATGCTGTAGCCTTGTTTATCAGATTTACAGTATAGTAAGAGAGACAGACAGAGAGATACATTTGTTTGGTTAAAGCTTCATGGCCAATGAAAGCTGTTGCAGTGGGACACAACAAGATGGTAAGTCTTGATTGAAGTTCTAAATGTCATCTAAATGTGAGACGTTAACATGATCATTCTTGATGTAAGGGTTGATGTGCGATTGAAAGGGCATTTAAAACATATGTCAGCATACGTCATATCGCAGTCGAAAACACTGAGCCGGTGGTTCCTACAGCGACTAGGTAATATGATATAGAGTGGTCTCATTCCATATTCTTTTTGAAGAGGTGAGTCTATTGCCAGGAGATACGTATATTTTCCTGCAACAATGTGATCTAATTATTCCTTTCAGAAACGCTCTGATGAAACTACAACTAAATGAAGGCAGCCAGTGAAACACAGTCAGAGTCATGTTTGAGTATCGCTCAGAGAGTTAATTAAGTTGGTGCTGCTTTGCCCAAAGGCGACAACATGCAACATCATGCACAGAATGTGTTTCACATTCCCACCACAATGGGAATAATATTCATATATTATGTACATCATAATATGATATGCTGTATATTGTAATTATGTGTGTTACATAAGGTATATGTATAAACCTTATTTAATACACAAGCAGGATATATATATGTATATACTATATATCACTTATAGTGTCTCCTTAGAAGAATATTAAGTGTAAATAAAAATATTACCCTAAAATAACAACATTGGCAGTGCCTTTGTTTGAGTGTCTTTGCTGATATTCTAAAGAAGGTACTGTAGGGCAGCCTATACAGTATACTGTATAGGCTGAGAGGCCAAACCCTGGGCAAAAAAAGTCTATAAAGATTTTCATCAACTCTTCTCTTTTCTCATCTGGACTAACAAGTGAATTTCCCCATTGTGGGATCAATAAAGTCTATCTTCTCTTATCTTATTGTGTTTGGGCAGTATGACGACATGGTTCAGAGAGACTTTAGTAATAAAACATCAACAGTGAGTGGAACAAAAATAGGATTTTTATTTATTTAGGATCTAATATTTGCTGAAGATAATAGTGTATTGCCTGTATATTTTACTTCATTCAAGCGAGACATAGGTTCAGTGTAATGTAAGAGTAGTCTCTACAGTACGCTGGATAGAAAAAAAAAATTTCAAATAGGAAATGCATTCAACCTCTGTTTTTCTGATGAATTCTTGCAACAGAAACCTACTGCACTGTGCAATCGGTTCACACATGCGAGCACCTCAGTAAAAACCACATCTTCTGCTGCAGACGACATAGGTGGTGTAAATCTTTTGCTTAAGGGCACCACTGCGGTGTTGTTTCCATTATTTGTTTTTATTGCCTTGTTTTCTCAGCAGTAATTGAAACAGTCCACTGATCAGAGGCGTACACCTCTAATTATTAGCCATAAGTTATCTTTTAAACACATCTTGTTTCAGCTATGCAGTCCTTGTGACAAACCCAACCAAAAGGCAGAGATTTGTGGACAGGAAGCTGCATTCAATCTGTGCCCAACTTACAATTTACACTGACAAAATCGATATGTGCATTGTGACTATGGCAGTGGACATAATTCAGTCTCAGGGTTCTACATTTTACAGGATTGTCTAGATGTTTTGTCTAAATCTTTTATGCTGTATCAATGTCCTTTGTGCATTAATATTATGCATTTTCAACTGCCTTTGTGTATAAAATGTGCTCTATAGATAGACTTGCTTTGAAATTCTGTGTTGGCAGACACGTTGGCAGTGGGTAGAACTGTCACTTCACTGTGCAGGAGGAGTTTTCATGTTGTCTCCATTTCTGCAAAGGTTTTCTCTAGGTGCTGCTTCGGTTTCCTCACACAACTAAATACATGTGGTTATTTGGAAACGTAGAGCCTCCAGACACTGAGAATGGGCACCTTATGTTATAAAGTTAAATGAAAATATTTGAATATTCATAGATTCTGGATTTTTCAATGTGGGAGGAGTCAATATAATTTTTATATTTTGACTAAGAAGCTGAACCTTTTGGTGGAAAAAACAAATCCCACACAATTTATCATTGAAAGAAGAACATTTTAAAAAACATGTTGGGAGGGGCTATTCAATTATTTTAAATGATCCATAATCAAAAACATAGTTCTCTTTCTCTGTTTCTCCAGGTTGGAACTTGGTTTTTGTGCCATTTGAGTTAAAGGTGCTATTCATTGTTATCAGCACAATGCTGGTCCTCTCACTATCTTGGAATATTTTTTGCTGCGTATCAAAATGTTGCTCAGGTAATTATGTTATTTGCTTGTGAAAAATCCAGTGAAAACAAATTAATGTTCTGTTTTTGATAGTGAGTGTACAATTATTTATACTGCAACAGGAAAAGGGATATGTATACCAAGGACAAGACAAAGGTATGTAGTCTTTATTTTTTAAATGTTTGAAGGCAAAGGCAAACAAATTTTCTCTCTAATGGCCTTTCAGAAGTTATTGCCAAACTGAAAATTCAAAAATTATATTTCCTCTTTGTTTGCCCAATAAAAGGCAGAGCGCAAGGCAGATGGAAGACAATCCTATTTATGGAAATATAAGCTACATGCAGACAAGTAAGTGCACTGTACACCTGTGTCTCTTTCAATGCCTTTTTCTGTCTGTGTACAGTGTGATGTTGTTTTCCACAGGCATGACTTTGGTCACAGGAGCTGATCCTCAACAGTCTTCATCTTTGAGGGATCAAAATAAAGTCAATTCTGACTCACAGGTATAGTCCTTAAACTTCTTTTCAAAGATTGAGGTTTAAAGGCTCTGAAAACACCAACTCGACGGACTGATCAGTCTCCCAGAGTTGGTCAAAAAAGTGCCTTGGAACACACCGAAGCGACGCCGACTTGAGCGTACGTTCTGCGTATGCGCGAGATGTAATACGTCTCCATAACAGCAGGCGGCACTAATCTGTATTATCACCCCGGGTCTGGCTTCTCCCCGACCATAATGGCGGCTCGTTCGGAATACGATCTCGTATTTTAAAAAATAGTTCACCGAAACGTGTTTCTGAAAACATTTTAAGTGAGAAATAGGCCATACAGTTGCTGAATCTGTCTTCACTTCAGATCAACAAAAGTCAGTTTAAAAGATTTTCGTCAGATTTTGAGAGGCGTTCGGCTCATCCCGCTTGTCATTTCCGGTAATTGGTCATTGAGTCCGACTGCTCACCTTCATTTGGGCCGATTTGACATGTTGAATAGGAAGGCGGGCAGTCGGACTCAATAACCAATCTGATTGGTGGAGCGCTAACCCGGAAATGACAAGCAGGATGAGCATGACTAACACCTCTCAAAATCTGATGAAAATCTTTTAAACTGACCTTTGTCGCTCCGAAATGAAGACAGATTCAGCAACTGCATGGCCTATTTCTCGCTTAAAATGTTTTCAGAAACACATCTAGTTTCGTAAAATATGAGATCGTATTCCGAACGAGCTGCCGTTATGGTCTGGCCTTTGAAATCCGGGAGCAGCCAGACCCACGTGACGCGTTAGTCCAATCAGCTGCCGTTTTTCACTTTTTGGGCGACAATACAGATTAGTGCCGCCTGCTGTTATGGAGACGTATTACGTCTCGTGCACGCGCAGAACGTACACTCAAGTCGGCGTCGCTTCGGTGTGTTCCAAAGCACTTTTTTGACCAACTCGGGGAGGCAGTCAGTCCGCCTTTTCTGCCGAATGTCGGCTGTCGGGTTGGTGTGTCAGAGCCTTTACCTGTTGAACATTTGGTGCAGAATGCCTTTGTAAGGACAAGACAGGGTTGTTTTGGATCATGTTGGATAACTTTGCTAAAATTGTCACTATAAACCTGTCCTGTACATATAATGTTGTGTGAAGACATTGCATTATTGTTTGTTTTTTCTCTCTTCAGTCCAAAACTCAGGGCTGCTATGCCAACCTGACCTTGAAGGCTCCCAGGCCGCAGTCTGGCCGCAGCTCTCCACAGATACAGTACTCAGATGTAGTTCATTTAGAGGAGCAGCCGGAGTCAGAGAAGGAAGACGAAGGGGACGCAGATGCTGTCTCCACCCTGTCCGATCTGTATGCTTCTGTGCAAAACCAGCGCACCAAAACCGTTGACACTGCAGACAGCGGAGAGGGCTACGCCAACCATCTCTGAGATGCCATAAATGGTCTTTGTGCAGCTTGACCTGCCACCACAGGATGGCGCTGTTTGTTGTTTGACATTATATCAACAATGACAACCCTTTCTGTTTAGCAGGTGATGCATATCATACCGCTCATGCATACAAACTCAATTGTTTTACTAGAGAAAGTTCAGTAGGCTACATTTTTTGCTGTATGTTTTTGTAAGAGCATTTGATTGTTATCTTTAAATTGTTGATTATATACTAAATCACACTGAGATTAATTAATTGTGTAATCTTTACTGAAATGATACCCATGGATGATTAAACTTCCCTAAATGTTTGAAGACATAAAAATACTGTGCTTTGAAATAGAATTTGTGTTTGACAAGTGCCAGGTTTTCCATCACACTCGGCTTCCAAATCAGTTGTGATGTCACAATCTCATGATTTTACGTACACAACTTAGTGCGAGCACAGAGAAACTTTCTTCCTTAATTGGATATCCGGGAAAAAGTCATTCTGCACAGTGAATCTCAAAAATCCAACAATGAGAAAAACATAATTTTGATAGGAAGGGGGGACTTTTACATACGTGCCTCACATGCCCATTGATAAATATCTGACTATAGTCAAAAATTGCTGACCCTCTAATTTTCTACTGATAACGTCAGTTATAGCCTACTGTAAGTGCCAGCTCCATCTCCTTGCTGTAATCTTTCCTGAGGTTACATTAATGTCACTTGCTTTCGATGTTTAGGTTTAGGTTAATGTTTAAAGATCTGACCTGACCAAAAGGGGACACTGCAATAGGCAACTCTAAATAAAACTGAATGTAAGAAGTAAACTTTGTTTAAAGTAAGTCTTTAACTGGGTTTTTTCTTCTTCAGTGTTTCAGTGGTTAGTTCTGTAAAATGTCATTGTGACATACACAAAAAAAGCAGGTTCACATGTCGGATGTCGGAAGGTTCACATGATGTCGGAATAATTGGACAAATTTGTTCCCAATTGGGAAAATTGAAACAGTTTGAAAAAGGGCATGCCTTGGCGGAGGTCTGCGCTCTCAGAGTGCCCTTATAGTTATACATACTAGGCTTTTATTAGAGAGAACTGTACTTTGTATTGTATATCACCTAACCTTTTTCATGATGGCAGTGATAGCAGATAAGGAAGTAATAATCAGTGTGGAAGATATTAAACTTGTATAATGATAAATGGCTAATTGCAGCACGGTTGCAGCCTCAGCTGTACTTTGTGTTAAGTGCTAAGGAACAAATGTTAGCATGCTAACACGCTGAACTAACACAGTGAACATACATTACTTGCTAAACATCAGCATTTTAGCATTGTCATTATAAGCAATCTTGGCATGCTGATGTTAGCATTTAGGTCAAGCCACTGCTGTTCCAAGATCAACCGATTGCTTGATTTAGTTTTATGTGTAGCACATTTAAAAATGTTTAAAATACAGTTGTTGAACAGTAAAACAAACAGAGGTAAGTAAATTGACACCATCAATCTACATCTGAACTGAAATCTTTGTGGGCAACCACCAAGGTGGTGTGTTTGCTTATTTAGTACCCCAGATGTTTTCATCATCTTTGTCATCAGTAAAACACAAATTCAAATGGAGGAATTTTCCATGAAGAGAATGATCAAATCAACATCAAAGTATGTATCAGCACTGTGTGAGTTATAAACTTTATTTATAATGCAATTTACACGGGCACTGAATAGAACTTTGATGATTTGATGAGTAGATAAGGCACTTTGTTGATGCTATCAGTTAAGATACTGTGGTGATGGAAAAAGTTCTTCAACCTCTGTAACTATTGGCATGCACTTTAATATAGGCAATGACAACCCTGGCTAGACATTTATTTATGGACATTTTTATTATCTTTTTTCTTAAGGGAACAAACTTATTGACTCAAACACACCATTTATTTTAGTTAAGAGCTGAAGCTGCCCAATAATCTACAGACAAACAAAGTAGTAAATAAAATACAAGCGCTTACAGTGTAAAACAAACTTTCTAATTGGGGAATCAAATACAGAAAAGTTTGCTCTGCCTTTACCTCCAGAAAAGTAAGGAGATTTGGCATTAAGCAGTTGTTTATAGGTTAGTGAGATAACGTTATTTCAGATGCTTGATGTTTTACACTCTTTTCCTATTGTGGCAATGCACAGCTGAGCAATTTGGTTATATTTTCTATGGATATTTTTAAATATACCTATTTGGCAATGTATGTGTATGGGGTATGACTTTAGCAACTAATTATTAAAAAATGTTTGGTGAAAAAAACTTTGAAATTATCACAGAGGTTCTCAGGGACCTGCTGTACAAGAATATTGTGGAGTTTGTTAATAACAAAAAGTTTATTATTATTTATTATTAGAGTATTTTTAAAATCTGAATGAAATATTGATATGATTTTAGCATATAATCATTAAAAATAAAAGTAATGACTGAAAAATGTCCCCTTTTAAACAACCTTCGTGGACATTTGAGTATAGATCTCAGAGTTTTCTGACAGGTTCAATATGCAATTACATTACTCATCTATCGTGTAAATAATATGATCATATTTTACACTTTTACTTGCCCTTTTGCCATTTTGCATACAAAACTAGCTTTTGGTGAATGGCTAATGTTTAAGAACCATATCTATTTCATCTCTCCAACAGGAATAATAATCAATCACACATAACACTTGCGAACAGGTGAGATAGTTGTAATGACAATTTAAACATGGAATGACTCATAATGACTGCCTCAGTGTGTCGACTTTGGTGTTCATAGAGCTCATTTGTATCTTTTTATCATAGCTTATGGGGGTCTTAAGCACTTCCACACTGTCAAAGTCAGAGGGCATGTCGAAGAAAAGCTCATCATCAAAGCAGTCCTGGTAAGATGGGGATGCCATGAAAGGCAGCTTCATGACCAAACCAGTGAGCAGCCCACCAACTGCAGATGCTGCGATGGTGGAGAAGACAGCTGCCACCTGGAAGAGAGCTTGTTCCTGTGCAGTACGACCTAAGCCTGGCTTCAGCCCAGGAATCAGCCTCTGCAGTTCCAGGAGCTTCGGATCTCCCTCAGGTGGAGCACGATGGGAAAAGATCTGGTACATGCTGGGCCCGTAGGTTTCTTCAGTGGCTAGGAGGATGGCACAGATCCCTGCTGCGGATGATATGAGGCCAGTAAGCCCGTGGAGGTTGTGAATACCACATTGGTCTTGGATCCTCATGTGTTGGGCCAAAAAGGGGGTCAAGTACTTGTATCCAAAGAAACAGGCAGTGCAGCCCATGATGCCCAGGGCGTATGCAGCTACAGGGGAAATCATCATGTCCACAGAAGCCCCAACTGTCACACCACCTGCCAGAGTCACGTTCTGAATATCAGCCATTGTGAGCTTGCCTCTCTTATTGAACAATGCAGAGAGTGCGAAGGTGGTGATAGTGGATGAGCTGAGACCTATAAAAGTGTGGAGTATTGCTCTGTGTTGAGCGTCACCCTTAAAGGTCAGAGCAGAGTTAAATGAAGGCCAGAACACCCAGAGGAACAAGGTTCCCATTACAGAGAGGATGTCAGAATGATAGCTAGTTATTTCTTTAGAATGTCCCTCATTTAGGCTCGGGCGATACAGCACAAACGTCACCCCTAGACCAAAGTAGCAGGCAAACAGGTGAATAAGAATAGTGCCACCTGCATCATTGATTCTAATGTATTTCAATACCGCCCACTCTGTCAAAGAAAAGACAGAGATCTCCAGCAGTGCCATGACCAGGAGCTGAACAGGACTGGTCTTCCCAAGCACAGCTCCAAAAGAGATTAGCACCACAGCACAGGCAAACTCTGCATTCAGAAGGTTGATCACTCCCAGGTGAATTTTACCATCATAGTAAAACTGGAAGAAACCTTGCATCAGGATCGCCCACTGGATCGCAAATGTAGCCGTAAGAAAGTTGAAGACCATTCCACTGAAACCGTAGAATCGGAAGAAGGCCAGCAGGCAGCCGAAGCCTATGAAGATCATCACCTGCACGTCGGCAAAGAAGGGATAGTCTCTATACATGGAGTTCTCCATTGGGCTGGTCTTATTGTTTTGCAGCTTAGCGTTGGCATTGTCATCATAAGTGACAAAAACAGCATAAAGAACTATCATGACAACCTCCGACACTAGCACGAGTGCCGGCAGGCGCACCTTTAAACTTGTAGACACATTCATGATGATGCACAGCTTACATTTGCTCACCCAGCTGCAGCACCATTCCTTTTATACTTCTATTTTATCAGATAAGAGCAGCTCATGGCAGGGTAAGGAGCATAGCCCCGCTCAACACATGGTTAACTCTGCAGCACCTTGAGTGCAGACTCTACTTTAATCCTTCAGATTCCTTAAATCTCACCTTTTCTCTTCCCCTCATGTTATGTAACACATCAAGACGCGTGGGAAGTCATTTTCGGCAGGGGGTGCTGGCGGAGGGGGGGGGGGGGGGGGGGCGGGGTGCAGACCACTCTACCTCTGTCTCTCCCCTCCCCTCCATGAAGTACAGCTGAGCTGACAGTGCATAGGCTACTGCACAGCGAACTCAGAACATCGAACAGCTCAGTATGTGACAAATACTAAAAGGATTTGCGCTCTGGAGTTCGGCTGATAAACTCTGCCATGAGACCCTGAATATCAGATCATCCAAAATGTCTTTGTGGACGTGAAGCAGTGCGATATGTGAAAGTCTACTCTGAGTGACAGTGCTACGGAGCCAGGTTTTCAGGCAGCGAAGAGCTGAGAAAGACCTTTCGGAGCCAGCAGTAGACACTGGTAAACAGAGGCACAAGTGGATCAGCTGTTCCACGGTGAAGAGATCAGCTGTTCCACCCTGGTGAAAAGCCCTCTTGTTACTAAAATTATCCTTCTCTTCATCCCACACCCCAAACATGACATACAAAATGTCGTGGAACAGAAACCAGAGATATTTATAAGCTATCATTTTATTGTCATCGCAGTTTGCTAACAGGGGGTGCTGCAGCACCTCCAGCGCCCCTAATTCCCGCGCCCCTGCACACATCACAGTCCTGTTAAAACCTCTACCTCTTCCTCTCTCAAGGTAGATTTCAAGAGCATGATTTAGTGCTAATAAAAGATTAATAAGGGTGCCGTTAAACAAAGGCTTGAGTTAATTTGACACATTGACAAAAGCAAAATGGAGGCTGCATTCTGACAGTAAATGCTTGTGCCAATTAGGCTAGGCGTTGTTGAATTTCAGTTTTATTCACAATTACTGTAATGGCAAAATTTTATTTTAACATAATAGTTTAATATCCTACAATATTCTCTTATATATTTAACAAGATTTCTCTTATATTCTTTAATTTTGTGTAAACTCTAGGACTTCAAGGAGAAGCAACTGGCGTCGTAAAACCTTGAGCCTAGTTGAAGCTATTCTTTGTTTTCAGAACTCAGTCTCTCCTTTTTAGTAGATAAGGGTGAAGAGGGCCATAACATTTGAGCTATGTCTCATTTTCTGTCTCCTAAGCTACATTGGTGTTTAGGCTAAGTTGGGAACAGGAGCAGAGGGGAAGGTTGTAAAAGGATTTGACTATTTATGGTGTCTTTTCATCTGTGAAGCTGCTAAAGATATCCTGAATGGGGGTGGTTTAAGGGAGTTTCTACTATATAGATGTATGGATGTGTTGGCTTGGTCAGAAGACCCTTTCAGATGTGCTTTGATGCTATGTGAAACTGTTTTCTCTGCATTTGCAAATGTAAATAAATACTCAAAGACCAAACTTTGGTTTTATTCTCAGTAAGTCTTTATTAGTTTCAATTATTGTGTTTTTAAATCCACACTCCTGCTGCTAACAAGAAAACTTCCACCACATTACCTTGAGTTGTCTAATGTTATATAACATTATTATTACTGTGTATTGCATTGCTCAAATGATAATAATACACCATGATAGTGCGCCATCAACATAATTACTGTTAGCCTACAAATCTGGACGCACCCTATTTGGCAGCAAATGTAATTTTCAGCCAACATCTTGATGTGGTTCTGGCTTGTCAGGCTACATTACAGTTGCTTTGGTGTAGGATAGTTGGCCTTAATGATGGCTGAACTCCCTTTAGCTGCTTCAGTATTGTTCATGCTGACTCACTGTCACGGCTTACTGAGACACAGTAATAGAACAGAGCCATCGTATTAGTAACACCTGTGCTTATTATGTTATCAACATGTCTGCTGCGTGCACAAAATGTCTATTTGGAGTAGCCTAGCTGGAGAAAGACATCTCAGTTAAAAAAAAATGCAAAATGTCTGCACAGAGAAAGACAGGCGTGACACTGAGAGGCGACAGCTAAACAACATTTTGATTTTGTAGCTTACCTTTATGTGAAATCACGGTCCGGTTCACTTGCATGTTCACACACTCCGAAGCAGTGGCGGCAGCAGAGAGAGAAAACAGAGAGAAGAAAAAGATAGAAAATAAAAACGAGGAAGAGAAAGACGGACTCCCATGATGCACTGCACTGCCAACGTATGCAAACAGGAACATGGCTACCGGTGCTTAACATTAGCAGCCTGTCGTAAACGATACACTTCTGTTGGCCTGACACGGTCTGTGACAATATAATATCTGCTGTGCCTCCGCCACAGAAGAAACGCGTTCGTAGAGTTTATCGGCGGAGCCAGCAGACCCTCTGAAAACAGCGTCTTTCGTTGTTCATCAATCACAGACAGGTAACGGATCAGTAAGCTCGGTCCTTAGCTAATGTTAGCATTGTCGTTAGTTACCATATAAATTCACTCAAATTTTAACATTTTGGTGTGATGTCCATGTGGGAATAAGCTTGAAATGATATTCTGAAGTAAGACATCGCAAAGTCATCATGACATTTTAGACGTATGTCGTTAAATATACACGGAACACGATGTATGACATCAGTAGCTAATGTTGGTTTGACACGACTGCAGGAACGTTAACCCTTAGCTAATAGTTTCAACCTTTGGTTTCAACATGTCGTGATTGCATTTCCTTAAGAGACAAAAGTTATCATGACCTGAAGCACACTTCCGACTTATAATTGTATAATTATCGTTGGTAGGGTTAATTATGACTATTTGTATTTGGGTTAATGGTGGCCTAAAAGGTTAGAGAAGCTGAAGTTGTAGCTACTGGACAGCTTCCAGGTGTGAACTTCTAACTAACTATGTAAATGGGATCAAAGTGAGAGCAGTGCTCTCAGTAAAACCCCCACTAACTGTATCAAGTTGTATCAAGTTGAAAATAAGATTTAGGCCTTCATTCAAGTGAATCTTGATTTTTTTTAAATCTGATTAGCTTAGCCAACAGAGTATTCCTATTTTGCTCAAAGAAGCGATGCCGGTTTGAGGAATGTAAACGTACCTGTCGACTGAGTTTTTCGTAATTGATGTTTTCCCTCAGATTTACCTGAATGTCTGCATACATTTGTGAAGAGTGCCTCTTTGTGAAAACATCCCACCTGCCACGGAGTTCATCTCCATTAATACAGAAGTAGTACTGTATATTGTACTGCCTGTTTCTGAGATTTTTGGATAGCAACATTAGTATCTTTAAATTACTGCTGTAATGATTAGATGGTAAATGAATCAGGCGATCATTATATTATTGTAAATATAATACATTTGGGTTTTGGACTATTCGTCAAACAAAATTGTTTTTGAACATGTCACATTGAGCTCTACATAATTGTGGGGGGAATGTTTACACATTTTATAGACTAAATCATTTTCAGTTATAACATAACTAACAGTTTCAAGGATAAAGCTGGTGTTTTTCTATATTTTTGTTATTGTCATCAAATTACATGGAAAGACCAATAACAACCAGGCGTTCTTATAAAGGTTTCTGACTTTCTTGCCCTGTCTGTGGATCTTAAGTTCCAGGCTCATTCATTCTTAACGAACATGTAAATATATAAAACATATATAGTTTCTTTAAGAAAATGCTTCCTAAAGTCCCTTCCTAAAAGAGCTGGGCACTGTAGATTTTAGCTATCATTATTTAAACAGGAGTAAAAAGTGCATTTGTTACAGACTATTTTCAAAAAGAAACACAGAATATCACCAGACTGTGTAGGGATTACAGCTATGACTTTAGCTGTCTAACCATATCACAATCACTTTGGTCTTAGCAATATCAATCATTGGTGATCACTGCCCAATGCATTCTGGTTAGAACAGCCTGCTGCTGACTTGCTGTAGTATCACAGTGCCATGGCAATGATAACCTCCTTGTGGTGGATAGGATCATTACCTGAAATTTCTATAAATCTTGGAATTACAGAATAAGAGCTCAAGTATTTCAGAAACAATTAAAATAAATTACTGGATCAACCGGAAATGAGTTGAAAACAATTTTAAATCATCAGTTGAATCTTTTGAGCCATTTATCAAGCAAAAATGGCAAACGTGAACTGCTTCCAGCTTCTTACATGTGAGGATTTGCGTCTTTTCTCTGTTTTATATCATTGCAAGTTGAATACCTTTTGGACTGTTGGTCGAACAAACAAGCAAGTGAAGACATCACCTTCTAGTTGTTTTTTTTTTATTTATTTTTTTTTTTTTTACTATTATCAGACACATTTTATAGACCAAACTAATAATTGAGTAATTAAAAATCTAATCCAAGATCTAGATGACATCATTAAAACCTTGTTTCTCTCACTGCTATCAGCTATGAACCAGGTTTGAATCTTTATACACACTGTGGTTTAAATTAACAAATTAAAACTGACCAAATGTGTCACTGCTATTTTGGGGTGGATTTTCTCTTGAAGAGACAGCAATAGGAATGTGTTATTTACGATTTTATTCGATTTATAGGTAGGGCTGGGCGATATGGAGAAAATCGGATATCGCGATATTCTTGTCCTAATACCTCAATGTCGATATTGTGGCGATATTATAGGGTTGACAATTGGTGCTTTAACAAAATATTTTCACAATCAGATTTAAGATAAGTAATCTTCAGTAATGTAGATATAATGTCTGGGTAAAAACAGCTAGAGTAGTCTGGTAACACAGAAAATGACATCACTTTACTGTAATGCAGCTTTTAAAACCAGGAAAAGACAACACTTAGGCCATTTACAGTATTACGATTTCTAAAATCTAAGACGATATCTAGTCTCATATCACGATATCAATATAATATCGATATATTGACCAGCCCTAATTATAGGCTATTCTGAGATATAGCTTGGTAACAAAAAGTTGGATTCACTGAGTGTTAATTCCCAGGAGTATTTGTCTTTCGAACAGATTTTAACAAATGTTTTCTGCTTTGATGACTAAATGTGGACTACATTTCTACCATTCTCCTTCAGTGTGGGTCAACATGGCGAGTCCAAGGACCAGGAGAGTTCTGAAGGAAGTGAGAACCCAAGACGAGAATAATGTAAGTCTTCACAGCAACTTATTCTTGTTGCTAACTTTCAGTTCTTAGTCCAAATAGTGTCACCTCACTGGAACCTTATAATTCACACAGCAGGTAGCAGGTGTTTGGCAGGCCTGCAAAGTAGCACCTTCCCACAATCCCTCACAAAATTCCCCCGCTTTCATCCTTGTTCACATAAATGGTGGGAGTTATTTTAGGTGGGAATTTCACTGCCAGTGGACATCTTTGTTGGCCTGCATCTTTGGCAATAACAGTACACAGATATGTCTCTCAACCTAAAAATAAATGTACTATATACAGTACATATGTGTTATTGTTCTGTATTATTTAACTGACACACTCAATGTGGGTAATGCTACAAATAAACTTCAATGTACAAAAGTCTCTGTAGTTTTACTGAACAGATGTGTAAATTCATCAGTTGTCCCATGTGCCTTTTTTTCCAGCTATGTTTTGAGTGTGGGGCTTTTAACCCTCAATGGGTTAGTGTGACCTATGGGATCTGGATTTGTCTTGAATGCTCTGGCAAGCACAGGGGCCTCGGTGTACATCTCAGGTAAGAATAGTGGAGTGTACTATGATGCTGATGATTTTGGAGATCCTGGCCTGCCTGATAATACATTATTTATCTCTTCTACCCTGTCTGCAGTTTTGTGCGCTCTGTCACCATGGACAAGTGGAAAGATATTGAGCTTGAGAAGATGAAAGCGGGTGGAAATGGAAAATTCCGCATTTTTCTTGAACTCCAAGATGATTATGATCCCACCTGGAATTTACAGGAGAAATACAACAGCAAAGCTGCTGCACTCTTTAGAGACCAGGTAAGGTGTGCAGACCTAATGGTGTATGATTCATTTCTTACACGTTTCACATCTAGGACCAAATTCTCCATGATCTCATTCAGGGAGTTAAATCATGTGAGTAGTTTGTCAGTAGTAATCCATTTGTCCATTGAAAGGTTTAAACCAAAAAAACTAAATGAACAACTGACTATGAAATGGACCAAAGAAGGAACTTGATTTTAAATCGCTAATTGTAAGTGTGTATGCCAGATAAGATAAATATCTTTAAAGGTATTCTCAGAATGGTGAGATTACTATCTTGTGATTCATCAGATTAATTCACCCTCTTTCGAAACTGTTTATGACAGGTTGTAACTTTAGCAGAGGGTAAGGAGTGGTCCATTGAGACATCCCCTGCCAGAAACTGGACATCTCCTCAACCTAAGACCAGTCTTTCATCCTCTCATCGGTAAAAGTGATGGACATTTCTAACACACTCACACTATGTGCAATGGCAGATTACATGACAAGCATTAAAGCAGTGTATCCATGTTTCTGTCATACAGCTCTGGAGGACCTGGACAAAGCTCTGCGAAATCTGGCGACAAAGCTTTTGAAGACTGGTTGAGTGATGATGTGAACTCATATCAGAGGTGAGAGCCTCACACTCTTTACATTTCTTTTATTATGCACTTGTCTTATTTAAATGAAGTTTTAAAAAAAATAAATAAATAAAAAAAATAAATAAAAATGTTTATGCTTCTTCAGTGGAGGGGGCTACAGTGGGAATCAAGAGAATCGGTATGTTGGCTTTGGCAACACAGTGACCCCAGAGAAGAAGGAAGATGACTTCATCAACAATGCCATGTCTTCTATTTATTCAGTAGGTCACCATAAACATCTTTTGTCTGAGTTGTACTTTTTTCTTTTTTTTTTTTTTTCTTCCCCTGTGACAATTTTCACATTTTATTTTACAGGGTTGGAGCAGTTTCACTGTTGGAGCTAGCAAGTTTGCTACTATTGCTAAAGATAATGTAAGTGTATGTACTCAATAAATGCTGTATCGTAATTGTGCTGTGTTGAATATGTGTCTTAATTTCTGCATAACAATTTTTAAATCCAAATTGCATCCCTCATAAAAAAAATAATGGTAATTCATTAATATTTTTTGTCTTTTTTCCTTCATACAGACATCTAAACTGGCAAACCAAGCAACCTTGAAGGTAAGATGATATAGTCATGGGTAACCTGTCACCAGTACTACTAATAAAGGTTTTTGTCTGTCGGGAATCAGGATTACATTTGAAGCTTTCCTCTGTCCCTTTCTGTCTGTTTCATTGAGTAGTACCCTCTTACCTAAGGGAATTAGTATTCACAAAATGTGTGCCGTTTTGCTTGGTAAATCTCTTACCCTATAATGTAAACTTCCAAGCTGCAATAACTATGTTACTACTTTAATATCTCTTTGCCTTCTTTGGATGTAGTTAAAGGGCTATAAAGCACCCCCAGAACCGGTAAAGCAGATAATAGGTGCATGGCACTTTTCCTGCATCATATTTCTTTTTCTTTTTTTTAAGATACACTTTACCCATTTTCTTCATTTTTATTTTTTTTCGTCATTTTTTCTCTCTCCACCGTTTATCAAACATTTTGCAAAATGGTGAATGCCATCTTCTTGTGCTTCTGCTTGGATATACTGTGTTTTTCTTGGTGTCTATACTTATGTTTATGGATAACCTGTGAAAGACAGTTAACTGTATTTTTGGATGGGGATTGCCTTTAATTCCTACCCCTAATATAGAAATGTTGCATGAACTGTTCACTCACATTAATTCATAATGGTTATCCATTCATGCATGACAGTTTTTGTGTTGACTGCTGTAGAAGTGTAATGGTATGTATAAACAATTAAGTTTGTCATTAATTGAAAGCAATGCATAGCAACATTTGGTAGGTTTTTTGGTTTATAGGTGTTGGCTGCTCAACTATTCAATTTTTTTATGAATACGGCAACAAGAATAAATCCTAAAGGAAAAATCATAAATCTGTTTGTGCAGCATGTTACTCTGCAGAACTTAGGAGGCAGAGTAAAAAAAGCAAAGATGCTGTGTTTTAGTATATGACATTACAGCTTCTAGTGTTTCACTAACCTACACAGAAGAAAAGTGTTTGCAATGTTGCCTCAAAAGAGAAGTTTACTGTATACTGATGATCCAAGTTTTGAACCATTACACCCTCTAGTGCTTGTTCAGTGTCATTGTGAATGGGCATGATCAGAACTCCATGCAACTGCAGAACAAGCAGCTCAGTGTCTTGCTCTACTGTGAATGTTAAACTGTGTTTCATTCAAGTGAATTCTCCCCTCTGACTTCCAACTAGGCCACAGAGTTAGGACAGACATTAAATGAGAATGTTATCAAACCCACCCAAGAAAAGGTAACATTGATGTTTGAAGTTGTTGCTTTGGTGGTGGGATTACAGTGCTTTAGAGAAAAAACAGCTTCAGATGTGAATGTGCTATTTTCTACACTGCTTGTCTGTGCCAGTTTATCTGCTTTATGCCAGCTTACATTAAACAACAAAAACGGCAGTTTCAAGGATGCAAAAAAATCAACCCTTTTTGTAATTTCTCCCAGTTTGTGACTCAGTAATGGGATTTGCAGAAGCATACAGCTGTGAACTGTTTATTTTGGGAACGGATCTGTGTCACTGTGAACTTTAAGCACAGTCACTGGACAAGGCTTAAAAGTGCATTTAGACATGTTTAGGAGCAGAAGTCTTTGTTCAGATATGCCTCATTTAAAGGCATTTAGTTTTTAGCTTCAAAGTATCACAAAGGTCATTTATGTCTTATAAACATGTTCTGTTATTTCAAATGCCAATTCACTTTGGATGCCAGTTACATGAGCCTTCTTTACACTTAAATATACAAAGCATGTTACATTGGCATCGAATGTAATCGTAATATCAATGCTATATTCAGAAAATGCTCCAATTCTGCTTCAAAGCTGGGCCACACCCACCTCCACATATAACGACATAAATGGGTAATACAAAGATCTTAACCAAATTCATTTTCCCGTTCATCTGGCGAGGTAACTGAATTAAATATGTCACCATCCCTGAGGTCATGGTGAGTTGTTTCCACATAACTGCTCTAACTCTTTTACTGTCAAGTGGGCAGCTCCTGAATGTGTCTGTTACTGAGATCAAATGATTCCTGTGTAGCGATAAGAAAACAGGCTAATGTTCATCAATGAAGATACAGGAAGATAAACAACAGTTTTTAATTTAAAAATCTACTTTCACCCTGCTGTGTATTGGCTTACTCTCTAGGTTTGATTAATGGAAAGTGGAAAGGCAAATGACTCAAAAAAAAAAACAACTAGTATTAAACTAAATGGTTTTGTTTTCTAATGTACAGTTGGCATTGGTGACGTAAGGTAGCAATAGTATGTGCTTTTCTAACAATCTGCGATTTGTAGCTGCTTAACTAAGAGTTATTTTCTCTTGAGAACAATAACCTTTCGTTAGACTCGAGCAAAATGTTATTGTTTTCTCATGTTGATTATCAGTGCCCTTAACAAAACACAAATCACGTTTCTCACAATCTAAAAGCACTGCCGCGTATTACATGCAAGTTAGACAGACATGTGGATGGAGATTGTTGTTATTAGTTTTTAATAATAATTTGGCTCATTCAGGTAAAAGATGGCAAATTGCTAGATGAAATGGCAGTCGGCATCACTGGGCTGGCAAACAAGGTAGGATGGGCAGACCTCTGCCACACTGTAAGCACATGCAAAACCAGTCTCCTGAGCCAGTAACTGCAGCTCTGATCCAACACTTAGAACTCCGTACCTAAGCGTCTTAGAGAGATTAATCCCCGGCCCTAAACATCACAAGCCTCAAAGGAGACTGGTTTTGCAGTGATGAATGAATGTTTGACCAATTCTAATTTATTGTCATCTCTTTGTTTTTCTTGCTGCCATTTAAATCTGGTGGTGAGTACTTGGTGCTCAACCTTTCTGATGTCAAGTGTTAGAAAACCAACCTCTGTTTGCAGTTTTATTATAACTGCCTCTAACTGTTGCTAAAACTAGAAATGCAGCGTTCTATTTTCATTTGTGTAACAAATATTGATTGTTTATGGTGTTTAGATTCCTTCAGTTATCACTTCTACCACCGTTAGTTTTTCATTTCGAATTTGATTAGCACTATTTAAAGTACTATGCATTAGTGATTTGTTTCTTACAAAATGTTTTAACACTTGAAGTATCAACTGCATAAAGGTCTTTATCTTAAGTGTTCTCTGTTCTTTAGGTTCAGGGAGCTGGTTCAAAATTGACTAATCTCTTCTCGGGAAAACCGGAGGATGGGTAATAATAACAACTTCATACAATTTTAAATCTCCCACATACAAAATAGTTTGCACTGTGTAATTTAATGCAACGCAACATTTAAAGCATGTTTTCGTGTTTTTCGTGTGTTCAGGTCTGCTGGAGAGAGCTACCAGAACATGGATGCCTCTGAGGGATATCAGGGCAGTTCAAGCCAGCCTGTCGCAAAGGACTTCTGGGAAACCTTTGGCAGCAACAACTCCTTAAAGGCCAAGAAATCTCCTAGCAGTGACAGCTGGACCATCGCAGACAATTCTGCAAAGAAGAGCTCTGACAGTTGGGACAATTGGGGCTCCGAAGCAGCGTCCAACAACAAACACAGCACAGAGGAGAGCTGGGAAGCCTGGGACAACAACTGGGAGAACGCAGATGGTAAGACAAAGAAGAGTCCCACAAAACCTGCTGAGGAAACCTGGGATAATGCAGACTGGTAGAGACCTCACAACTATACATCTCCTCACATTTCTCTCTCTCTCTGTTCATCTCATTGGCACTTTTAGGGAAAGAGCTGCCTCAGCGTAGTTCCTGTCAATCCATTCAAAATATATTTATTATAAACCCAACAAACAATAAATGAAGCCTAGCGTTAAATTGAGCTCATTATCAAAGGAATATTCTTAAAATGTACAACTATACTGACTTGCAGCCATGTATTTTATTGTAAATTACCTTCATCACAAGGAATTAAGAAAAAATCAGTGTAGATATGGTCAGAACGTTCTGCCTGTGCGCCCCAAATATTATACCCTTAATAGTGAATAAGTCAGTGTTCATACTGTATGGGTATAATGATTTTGGTTCTCAATACACCACATAAAGAAACAATGCATGACAGAGAAAATCTGACATTGTAAATATAAATCCTTGTAAATACAGTACGATTGACTAAACACTAATGAGATGATTTTCAACCCCTGGACCTTTTGCACATTTTGTTCTTGTAAAAATAAATTTGAAAAGCATTTTTGATAGAATTAGATGCTGTAGTCACAAAGTGGTATATTAAATCAAAGGAACAAATGAACACTGTAACAAATCGGCTATCACTAGTCAAATCTGCGTGGATATGTCAAATGTAAATTAAATCTAATGTGTAATGAGTTGGAGCTAAATGACCTCTATAGTGTATAATATATATATATATATATTTTTGTTTGTTTGTTTAAAATGTGCAAATAGTCAATGGGTTTGAAAACAGATATATTATCATATTATCAAGACCAGAAAATGGGACAGGATGCTTAAAAGTTGAATTTGGTTGTCTCTTAAACAAATACAGTTTATTAATAATTGCCCCTTTTTAATTATTAAAGCGTTAAGTTGTCTTTGGATAAATACATTTATTGTACCACATTAGTGCATGCTGACTTAAAAGTTAGCCTTTCCTCATAATTGATGTAATTAATTTAGCATCAATGAGCTGTTAAAATGTATTTTGCTTTGTTGATGCTGTTTGATTTTACTCCGATTTTAAGACCTGGCTGCGACTGCCATTCAAACATTCATTGCAAAGTTAAAATATTCTTTGAAGCACATCCCCAACATCATTTTAGTATTTGTTTTGTTATGCAACTCCTCAAGTAATGTTACTTTTATACTGCGACATGGAGCAAGTTATCACATTGTTGTTTTTTTTACTTTACAGTTTAAATGAATCTGTCGAGCAAAAGTATGCCAGAAATCAATCGCAAAAATCTAATTTTGAATTATTAAATTATAATAAAATGTCACAATACTGTACCTGCCAATAGCTTTGAACTACTGGTGGAGAAAAGGGGTATTTATGATAATATGCTATCTATTTTTTTTTCTTTTTCTGACCTTGAAGCTTGATACTATTTGAATTGAAACATTCAAATTAGAGTTCAGACTGTATTCACTCATTGTCTTATAAATCCAGCTGATGCTCAGAAACTGAATAATGTCTCATTATGAAAGCCACTTGTTCATCAGCAATTGTTTAATCCATTTTATTTTCAAGATGCAACATTTGGTATTTTTAAATCATTTGGTGTCTACCCTATATATACAGTTTGTTGTAGATCATTACACACAAAAGTCTCTCATTGCAGGATAATGCTGTATAGTACATACAGCATTATCCTGCAAGTGTGGAGGTTGTGTTTCAATAACTGGACACGGAGGGGGACTGTAGACTACATTGTTAACTGCATGGTGTTGCCTGTGAGCCTGTAACTTCTGACCTCGACTGAACTGACAGGTCATTGTAAAATTCATCCTGTGTGAAGCAACTGTGTGTGATCCTTTCTCCACATCTGTGTCATTGCAGCACCTTGGTCATTATGTATTGTGAGGATCTGGTGTCACAGATATCTTCACACTTGTATCACCATCTAAATTGTGAAGTAACGTTAATGAGGCTCATTATACGCTGGATGCTTAGACGGTCACAGCTCTCAAACACTTGTTATAAATGAATTGAATCAACCCAGTCTATCCCTCAGTCAGATGAAATGGCAGCTGAACTCACATTGTTCATCGTAGATGCAAATGTATCATGAAAAGCTCATTGTTTTAACAAGTGGGAATGTAATTGGTGTGAAATTAGGTATTTTACAAGCCTCTGGTAATCCTAAAATCCAAATGAACTGTCTGGGTTTTGAACTAGCCAAATTTTGCTGAACCTAACTTCCCTATGTGGCCTTTAATTCCCTATAACATAAGGTGCTGCAACGTTATACTGTAAATGACTGTCAAGTTTTGTTTGCCTTACCGTGTATTAACCCACAGAAGCCCAGTCTTCAGGTGATGATGCAAACCACTCAAACTAAACCCAAGTTAAATACACTTCAACCAATTCCAACTCCAGGTCTGGGTTTGATTTGGCTACATTTGCTTAACATTCTTACAACAGAAAATAAAGTTAATGACTAACATCAGAAGACTTATAAACATCATGATTTGCACCTGATTCTTTGAAGCTTGGTGTCTGTGATCATTGGCCTGTAGTTTATAATGAACTGCTTATAGAGCAGTCTACCAGTGCAATAAAGCTGCTGGATTGTTGTTTGTTATTAAAGTGTTTTCATCTATAGGCAGTACTCATTTGGCCTCCGTGATTGGTAAAAATAATATTTTATTATCACAGGTTTTAACATGTGAAGGCTAAGTCCTGGGAACTTTATTCCATGGCCATTTCCTACCTCTAAAAAGTCTTCAGTTTACAGTTTTCAGTAGTGAACCTGCTTTTTTTCTGAACCTATCCGCATTGTTTTGATGTAGAACTTATTACAGCATGCTTTACTGTTTCTCATTTTGTCTTTGCTGAAGGAAGTGTGTTAAAGCAAAGCAACAAAGATGGGTAAAGCATTGATGTATTCTCAGTGACAATGCAATGATTTAAAAGAAGAAAAGAAATCACTCCTGGAACATTTGTGTCACTGAACCTCTGCAGTCATGTGTTCATGTATGGTCATGTGTTTAAAAACCTTAAACAGCTGTGATTGCTTTCTGTTGATACTGATGACAGTTTGCTCATGTGTCTCTGATGCAGTGAGGTGTACATGTCAGTAAATCACCATCCAATATATGTTGTTACCCTCAGCCTTCCCTATATTACTTAAGCTTTATGTCATTTATTTTTTATTTTATAATGGCATGACATAAAACATATAAACTGCCAGGAAATGAATGGAAGACTTTGTGCTGTAATATATCACCTTTTTAAAAAGGCAAATATTTGAACAGCCACTTCTGTAAAAGAGCTTATAGTGCTGATATTCCATAACTTTTTTTTTTTATTGGTGAATGTTGGGGTATACTGGTACAATTAATTCACGGATAAGCTGCAGAATGTGTAATTGACTGAAATGCATCCAATAGGTCTTGATATAAGGTGATGCTTTTTTATAAACCCAATGTAATTCCAAACGTTCCCTTTCCAGAGCAGCAGTTTGGCTCAGTGTCTGTGCCTGTCGAAAATTTGAGATTGGGTATGTCTGTGTTTGTTGATGAAACTGTTGTCAGAAATACTATTTTTGATGTTATGCATGATATGTAACGTGGAGCTAAATACATTCAGCTGTTTCAAAAGTCATTTCCTCAGTGAATTTAAGTGCAGTTGTCTGCTTGCCCCCTTCAAGTTTCACCAGCAGTCATCCCATGAGGTGAGCCAGTGTTACCTACTTGGTTGAGGCTTTGGATATTTTCCTTGTACACATGGTTTCTGTGTTTTAATAAAAATGTATTGTGCTGTGAATGCCATTTGCTGCCTGTATGGTGTGGAATTTAGAGTCATTTGTTGATCCTATTAGGGAGAGAAATTTGATACACAGCATTGTTGTATTGGTTAATGTCTTCAGCATTATAAAAATGTAAGGGAAAGGGGTTAAAGAGAAGTTGTTAAATGATGGGCTAGTGTGGCAAATGGTAATTTCTTTACATAAGCTTCTTAAGAAATATTTAGAGATGCGCCATATGTTGGTGGTCAATATTTCCTTCTCCAATAAATGAGAAAATTGATAAAACACTAATAGGGCCGATAAGGACGTATCGACCGATAACTGCAGTTCTTCTCTGCCTGGGAATAAACGACGCAAATATAATCATGTCCTACTCGAATCATCTATCATCATTCAACAAAGAAACTTAAGCAAGTGGGTGCACGATGTTACAATATGCGTCATGTTTAATGTGGGGGCTCTCCAACCATACAATGTTTTTTTTCCCCCTAAATGTATATGAATTGCATTGCTTCCTGATAGAACTTTAAGAGGGATAAAGATACATATTTGATGAAAACTAAAACTATGGCCTTTGTGATTGCTACAACATTGTAGTGACCGTGGGTGAAAAATAGTCATTCTAAAAATTAGATTGAAATTAAAAAAAATGCCATTATTTTCCTTTCACAGAAAAAAAAAAAGTAATGGTATTGATCGATAGCTACTGCTGGTATCGGCCACAACAAACTGATAAGATGTGCAGTGCACCCTACAGTATTTATGGATGTGTAGTTTGTGACTGTTTTTGTTCGTAAAACCTGCATCTGTGAAATCCTTTTTCATAACTCAAATGTTTGCATTTATGGAATGAAATATTGAGCAAAATACATATGGACCTCATCTTATTTAATGATATTCTCAGCTTAAAGTTTTCCTGTTTTGGGCTTGAAACCACAACACATATATATATATACAAACCACATATATATATATATATATATATATATATAAATAAGTAGGCTACATGGATACCGACATCCTGTAGGATCCATTTTATTTATATGGTAGGATGTCTCATCTCGAGACTTACTAAGTCAAACAGGCCTAACGTTACATACAGAAACAGTTTGAGTGTGCATGAAATTAGATGAAGAGCCTACCTCATTAGCAGACGGTGACATTTACATTGTGTCCCGCCTACAAGGCGTGGAATTGTGTCTCCTTTCCAAAAGTATTTCACTGGAGAGAGAGCGTGAGAGAGAGATTAATTGAGAGCATCATCAATGGGTGAGTAACACTGAGCACAGACATTAGCAGCGAAGAAGACTTCAGTAAAATCATACAGCAGTTTCAAAGTAGAGCCAGAAAGCATCAGGACCATCATCTGAACAGCCGCCCGGAGACAGGCTCCATCATGACTGCAATGGAGGAGCAGGCAGAGACTGGCTACATGACTGAATAACACTGGCCGCCTTTTGAGGAATAACCCTGGTACTGACTGTAATAGCGAGTGAGTTTGCTGTTAACTGTTACTTTCACACAGAATAGCGAGAGGTGGTAACGTTACCGCTGTTGAATAAACCGAACTTGTGATTGATTTCGCTAAATTTCACAAGGTGGCAAATCGCAGCCGTTGCTGCATCAGTGTGTGAGCTCCCTGTGGTTACCGTAGCTTCAGCCCAGCCTGATCGATCAACTATTAGTTAGGCCTGACACCTTTGTATAAGTTTATGATACAAGAAGCGTGTATTGACGGCAATAGCAGACTTCAAACGTCTGTGAGACAATAGCTAACAGATGATGCCAGCAAACGGTCCATCTCCTAACATGCAAGCGGGTGACTGTTATCGCGTTTTAATGCCAAAAGACTGTAGCAGTCACATTTGCCTTAATTTAATGATCTTTTTATGAGAATGGGGATAAAGGAAAATTGTAGAAGCTGTTTTTTCTTCACAAACGGAGCAGTCATCTCCTAATAGGTATTGCTTGACCAGAGGAGGCGCCACTACGCATGATCAACGAGCTAACGTTAACTAGCTATCATAAAAGTTAGGCGCTTCACAGGCTACGTTATCTTTTATTTGAAGCAGCTTAGACAGAAGCCCCTAACCACATTATAAGAATAGTAAAATGGCGTCAGAAACATCCGGGTGGTAGTGAAAAGTAGCTGTTGGGGGACAGAAAGAAGAAGAAAATTATTTTGGGTCGAAGCTCAGACCACAGGGTGAGATTTCTTTTCAGGCATGAGATCCTTCGCTGTTGTTGCTATGCTACCACTGCAGAGCGTGCAGCGAAATGTGTTGCTAAGTGGTCTCTGTTAAAACCTCCCGGTCAGTAGGCCTAGTGCAGCCCGGTACACAGTCATATAACGCAACCAGTAAAGGAAACATCAGTAACGTTATTAAGGATAGTAAACAGTTCCCATCACTACAGGAATGCACAACTGTTTTTGTTTTTCTTGTGTAGCATAAAAGGACTACACTGCATTTCGTTTTGCAACCCTGTGTTGTACAATGACAATACATACACTTTACTTTGCCATCAGCATGCATCTCTGTTCTTTCCTTTGCTGACCAACCAAAAAAGTCCTAGCAGGAACAGCATAGGTATAATTGATAAGAATAAATGTTCAAGGGCTCTTTGCATGCTCGCTCACTTTATTATTTATATAGCCGCTATAGCCCAATATCACTATTTCCCTAAAGGGGCTTTAGAATCTGTACAGGCTATGACAACCTCCTTAGATCCTGTTTGGTTGTGGTGAACCACACAACCGAAAGTGGACAGACCACATAAACACAAAAGAGGCAAAGCTCAAGCACACCACACAGAAGAAGTAAGAGACAAGTACAACATGCACACAAGGGAGAGAGAGACAAGAGGGGAAGCTGAATCTATTGGAGGACAAAGATCCAGATCCAAAACATCAGCAATGGGGCACCGAGAGAGAGAGAGAGAGCCCAAGACGGCCAAGATAGTCTCAAAGTTTGTAAGAACAGAAAGTTCTTACAAACTTAAACTTATTATTAACTTATTAACATTATTGCACTGCATATTCTGCAGAAGTAACTGGGGATGAGGAAACTAAGTTTGTATTTAATTTCATTTATTTGTCTGAAGAAAAAAAAAGAAGGAAAAATCATGAGCTGTCAAGGGTTGGCAACAGACGGCTGTTTTTTGGATAACTTTGGCTACAGTGTCAAAAACAAATCAAGGATTATGGTCATTGTTATTGATTAAGCAAGAGAAATAGGCTGCTTTAGCATACCTATCATTTAATACACCATCGTGCCATAAGAGATAGAAAACTAACCGTATGATTTACGCCATTTACGTTCCAATCTCCTGCATGTCTGCTTAAGTACAGTCGAAGTTGACTGACCAATGTGGCGAGAGGTAAGTACATCAGCACCAACATTACAAAGACAGGCTAGTGTCGCCTCAAATTTGAAAAGAAAGTGATTTGACAGCACGGATGTGACAGGAGAGACAATCGAAGCAGAAACTTCTATACTGTGTGATAGAATCAAGTCAAGGGTGTTACTGCAGCGAGTGGATTCGTCTACAAACTGAGTGACACCAAAAGTTTCAAGAAATGCTAGAAAGGCTTTACATCATAGAGGATCAACACTTCAGGTGAATATTGGAATCAGCAATAATTAAAATCTCATCAGAATGAGTAACAGGGTCCGAAATATATATTCTCTGAGTCTGTTTCATAAAAGAATTCATAGTTGAAGGAGACTGTTTTCATTCAAGAGCCTCAAATAAGTTACATTTTATATAAAATTTGGAGGTTAAAAAGGTAAAAAAAAAAAAAAAAGAAAAAAAAAAAAAGCCTAATAGATTGCGCCTCACCTTGTTGACTAGCCTGAGCAACATGGACATGAGGGAAGTCAGGTGGGGAGATTTAATTGAATGGTTTAGCCATGTTTCACATAAACCAGTCTTCTCCAGACTATGCTGAAGAATCAAATTATTTATTAGTATCTTTGGTAGACAGTGATCTGATATGTATACAACTAAATCAGAGGGTCTTGTTGGGATTACAGCTTTCAGTAAAAGGCCAATCTGTACGTAAATAGATGACTTATTAATTGGAACAACATACCTTATATTATTATGTATCAGAGCTAGGGCTGAGCATTGTGGCCAAAATCTTCTATCCCAATATAGGTCATTCCATATCTCGATAACGATACATATCATGATATAGCAGATTTTGGTGAATTTAACAAATAAATTGTCTTTATGAAATAACCACACGTTAAAGCCTACTTTTGTATACTCCTGTGTAAATTAAATACCTGACAAATGAAACGTATATAAGACTATAAGAGTATTTTCTCATTCTCACACATCAAAAGGAACATACAGTGCAAAGATAACGTAAAGCGTAGTCCAAATTACGTAAATATTGCCTAAACACTATTCGGCCACTGGTTTTTCGACATTGCCATAGAAACGATATAGAAAAATATATACAGTAGACATTTTCATATCGTTTTGACGATTTTTTCATATCACCCAACCCTATCGGAGCCACCGTTCATGTTATTAGTAACGTGATATGAAAATAAAAAATTAGGCTACACCTAATATCACCTCTGGAATTGTCTGCTTGTTGTTCATTACATTTGACTGCATGATAATGTTCAGAAGTTAAACCTGAACTGTCATTTTCACTTGCATTGTCAATTATTTGACAAATTATTAATAGATGATTCAAATGTTTAATCACTTTTTGTAGTGTTTTAGACAAACAATTATTTATCATTATTCACATAAAATAAAAGAATATGATTGTTATTGTTCATAAACATTTATAGTCCTACATGCTGCACAATGATTTGGACACACAGGAAAATAACTATGCTGCATAGATAACATAGCTGTAGCACTGCTTAACATTTTGCAAGTCTTTAACCAAATGTCAGTGCTGAAAAATGTAGATTAGCACCAGAACTTTTGGAAAACATTCTCTCCATGTATTTTAGTACAAGAACAAACTTTTACAGAAAGGCTGAGAGATTACGGATTAGGCTATGTGATGTGATGGGCAGTCTGCTTGGAGATGTGGAGGCAGTGCAGTCTCTCCATCAGATAGCTGGTTGGAATCTGAATTTAATTGTCAGTCTTCACTCTGTATCATTTGCAGAATCCAACTTAGTTTGTTGTTTGTTGTTGTAGTATACATCACCCTATCTCAGTCTGTTAGTCTCTCTAATTTGTGACAAATTATGTGGAGAATGCAATGCGATGATCCTGTTGTCAGGCGTGCTACATCTTAAATTTGTATTCCAACTGTCTCATCCGTCAGAGCTATTGTTGTCATAAACTGTGAACAGTGAACGGTTAACATATTATTTATAGACTCAGACAAACTCAGAAAGACGGTGCCGCAGTGCTAGAGATGTACTGTAATACTGGTAAACCTCTTGGGAAGCTGGTGGTTGATTCAGGTTGGTTCAGTTTATTATAGCCGTAGCAGTTTGGTGATTACGATTTATTTTTTAATTGAGCAGCTGTAAGTCGTTACAATGTGTTTTGTATTCTGAAAGCACCCTGAATCCAAAGAGCCATATTTTCTTTTTCCTTTCTTTTAAACCTTTATTTATCCAGGTAATTGAGATTGAGAACAAATTCTCATTTGGTGGAGCCCTTGGGGTTAAGGGCCTTCCTCAAGGGTGGCCTTGCTCCTTGGTGGTAACGAGGGAGGGACTTTCACTTTCCCCACCCAAATTTCATCCTGTCGGTCCTTTCATCTTTACCACTGACTTTCAATCACGAGCAGAGTCTGTATGACAGCTTTTCATGCTCCCAAAAGGAAAGAGATCTCTTTCAGTTGCCAAAGACTGGTCGCTACTGTGTTCGTCTTCCTTTTGTATTTTAGAGCAAATAATGAAACACGTTCAATAAGTGACCAGTAAAATCAAGTGCTAAAGGTGAGGTAATGTAGCTAATATAATAAGCAGGACATGTTTCTGGGTTTTAATAGTGTGCTTTTGCAATGATGTGCATTAAAAAGTTGTAAAAATTGAATTAGTATAAATATGTTATCCACATGAGAGTTAGCATTTAAATGTAATTTGAGAGCAGATAGCCTGACAGTTATATTCCATTTTCTTCTAAGTTGTAGTTATCTCTGCACAACTTTTGGGGCATGCTGTACATATAATGTGATTTTGAATTCATGTATTCATTACTCAAATGCAAAATGGGATGGGATTTTGAGGTTTATAGCTATATCAATATACACTATTACAATATCTCAGCTGATACAGCATAATACCTTAAATTGGACTGTTAAAGAACTGTAAGCAAGATATTTCCAAATTACCTCAAATATATCTATCTATCTATCTTTCAGTGCTGCAATTTCTTAACTTGTCGGCCAACAAATCTGTGATAAGCTGAAATTGGGCGATAATATAGAGGTCAGACACGATAGGTCCCACCATGAAATAGTTATGTTGCATGTTATGTTGTGTCTTTTTTTTATTTCTTCACAACAGAAACCCAGTTTGTCTTCTTCAAAGCTGTGCATGATGCCACTATGATTGGAACAAAACCAATTTGGTTGGACACTTGAGAGAAAATGTCAAACAAAAGTTAGGTAAAGAAAAGTTTAACACAAATAGGGTGTAAATAATAATAACAACATGTCAATAGCAACGAAGCACAGGAAACCCAAAGCCTAGTGTGTGTGGGTGGTCTTGTAAAACAGTCATGCTTATTGATCCGTTCACTGACAGATTCAGATGAGAGAAAATGCAGAGATGGAGCAAACTGAGCCTTTGGGCTTTAAGGAAAACAAGGTTTTGCACTGACACCACGGCTGTGTGGGTTTCTGTGTTCCCAGGGGAGCTGACTCAGTGGTTTATACAGCAGAACTGTGACAGGGATTGACCAACACTTCTCCATTAGGTGATGTATACCTTCAGTTCATATTATTCTGAAGGTTATCATTAGACTGAAAACCAAAATTTGTTTTACTCGGCCAGAGTCCAAACATTTTGACATTCTGTAGGAGTGCAGAATAAGAAAAGCACTGAGTTACAACAATGAAATTAGTCTTACATTCTGAATAGGTGAGTTGTCAAACATGATTCATTATTTATCATTTTAATTCAGTGTTCAAGTGATATAAAACGTGTTTTAACAACTGTTGTCAAATACTGTCCAACAGGTCAAGTTGTATTGAGAGAAAACTAATTTATTTCTTCTTCTGTAGGGTGCTGCAATAAGACAGCCATGCCGCCCCCAGCCGACATCGTGAAGGTTGCTATTGAATGGCCTGGTGCTAATGCTCAGCTTATAGAGATGGACCAGGTCTGTATTTGCGTAAAATGTGACATTAAACGCATCTCCGGTTTGCCTCTAATAACTCAACTTCTGTTAACTGTTAGTTTCTTAACCTTTAGAAAGTAATGTCATTATTGAAGAGGGAAATCGTGCTTTAATTTGTTCTGAATGTGAAAGGCATGAGTAATGCTAAGATCTCTTTTAGTTAGCGCTCTTAACATAAGCTGCCATTGTTGTAATAGTTGTCTTTTTGTATGTTTGCAATGTTTTTTTTTTTCTGTTTACAGAAAAGACCTTTGTCTTCAATTATACGGGAAGTATGTGATGGGTAAGCGTTACTCCCGCACATTTGAATAGTTTCCTGATGAATTTTATTGCCCCTGATTTTCTGTTTAATTACCAATTGATTGAATAGTAGCAAAATTTGATAACGTCTATGATGTGAGACTAAAACAAATGCAGTTGCAGTTGTGTAGACACCAGTTGTATCACAGCGTTCCAGTAGTTTGCACACCGAGATGAGATCTGACCGTTGAAACCTTACATAACCATTCTTACCCATTATTTCTTTCTTTTATCTCACGTCTGCTTGTGCTTCACTGTTGTCTTTGTGCTTTGTCGTGAACTTCAGCGATGAATATTGCATATTTTATCTCACCCATCCACCTTTTGGCTGTATCTACCCACTTCCTCCCTTTTCCCTTTTACATTTTAAACTGAGGATTCTTTGCACTTCACTGTTAACACCCACTGAATAATTCTCCTCCACTCTCTCAGTTTTGACACCCGTGTTAATACATCTGCTGGAGGGAGAAATGTCAACTTTCAACAACATTTTGTTCATGCATACAAAAGTATACTGCACTAAAACAAGTTTACTTTATGTCCCACTGCTTCTTTAGTTGGTATCTAACACTTTACTAATGAAATTGACTTCTTAACAGTCCTCTTCTCTCTGTCCTCATCCTCAGCTGGTCTTTATCAGGATCCGAGCAGTTTGCTCTGCGTTATGCTGATGGCCCTCAGCTTTATATTACTGAGCAGGTGAGCTTCACTGTTTTTTTTCTAAGCTTGTGTTGATGGCATTGTAAATTGGTGTTGAACGTGTAGGAAAATTCTTCCTTTATGATCTTATAGAGCCGTGGTGAAATCAAGAACGGGACCATCCTTCGATTAGCCATTTCCCCTGTGAGTCACTTTTGTTCATTTCTGTTCAGTTGTGTCTTTATTAGGACATTTTGAAATTGTAATTTTCCTTAAAATGAGATACAGTTAGCTAGTAAATGGTGTGTATTTTGGCTCCTCGCTTATTGTTTATTATTATTATCAAATTCTTATTGTGTAGTGACTTGAAAAGGTCTTAAAACATGAACATCACCACACTCTACCTCTGTACAGGCAAACTTTTTGTGTCTTGCAAGGTTCCTCTCAAGACACGCTTGTCTGTACTCGATAACCTGACCTGTTAGTACATGATGGTCGGAGAGCACCGCTTTGAAAAGAATGAAAGGGGTTGATGTGATTTGCCATGGTGGATGCCAGCCTCCCACACCCTTTATCTACACATAATGTATTATAATATATTCTTCCTAATCTCACCCTTTCTCCCAAATGCACTGTGGGTGCACCTCACGCCTCCACCACCACAACACACAAAACAAAGTGCCACCCAATGCACTGTGCACTAGGCTGTTCTTTAAGGAATCATTCAGATTAATTACAACTTGGGTCTTTTTCATGGCCGACCTCCTGGCTAACTTTGACCTATCATATTCAAAGTAGTTTGTTTATACAGGGTTTCCGCAGGGTCTTGAAAAATAAAAAAAAAAAGTCTAAAATTTCAAAATCAAACTTTAAGGCCTTAAAAAGTCTTATATTTGCTAAAGCTTTGTGTTCTAGGTCTTAAATAATTTTAAACAGGTCTTAGTTTTCCTACATGCATGTAACGCTACCTCTAATGCTCACTGAAATGCTTCCACAGCCCTTTAGAATGTTTTTCCTTTTTTTTTGCTTGTCCAAATATAATTCGCTGTATTACGACTACAAATAAGACCAACATGCCACTTATATTATATATTATATTATATAGACATAAAACGGATTGCATTCTTTAGCTACAGGGAAGTGAAAGTTTAACGCTACTTGGCTCCAACAAACGATAGCCATCAGCCAGTTCTGCCAAGTATCTGGCTGCTCCAGCCCCGGCACCAGCATTACCTCCACACTGCCTAGACGAGACCCACACAGCAGCTCCGCAACTCCCCTACGTGACCTCCATGTCACTTTTGGATCAGGGCTAACACTAAAATGGGAAGGTGCTCTGGGTCCTCCACGTGGTGACTGGACACCAGTCCTATAATGCGAATGAGGAAATCTGGGAAGACTATGTTATTGGACTCTGACATCTGATGATTTTCTTTTATTTGGGATGTCGTGATATATGTCTTAAAGTTACATTTAGAATGGTCTTAAAAAGTCTTAAATTTGACTTTGTGAAATCTGCAGAAACCCTGTTATAATAGTAGTGCATTTCTTCATGCCCTGTGCCTAAATTCCCATCAGTAGAGCCCTTAATAATGTTTTATTTGCTTTCTAGCCTTTGTAGTCATCTGAACACAAAATAATATTTCCGACAAAGGCAGGTACAATTTATATCATACAGGCTTTGTTAACTATGTTGAGCTGAAGCTGTAGTGACACTTCAGACACACCTGTCATTACATACTGCTTTTCATAGAGTGTAGTCTCATCAAATGAATTCAACACAGGTAAAAGTTTCCTTGAAATGCAAAAATACTGAAAACAAGTTTACTTCGGCACCCCATGTTGATTGGCAACATATAAAACAGTCTATAATATTTAAACAGCTAGACATTATAGTTATTTAGCACTAAAAGTATATGGAGACAATGCATCAGTGTTCAAATACGTGAAACCAACAGAATGTACAAATACAACAACAAGTACTACTTAGGTCTGTATGGGTGGATGAAGTAAACTTATCATAAAAGTGATGTTCTTTCGTGTGTCTGACAGGCTCGTGCTGCTCGTCAACTTTTGGAAAGGATCCAGTCCCACGGTATCGACGCTCGCCTGGAGGCGCTGAAAGAGCTCGCCAAGCTGTCCGCAGACCCAACCTTTGCCGCGGAGTTCATCAATATGGAGGGCATTGGGACGCTGGCACGTCTTGTTGAGAGTGGCACCCAGTGAGCACAAATTGTCATATTTTTACTTCTTTATATATACGTTTTATTAATTCTTGGTAGTCAGACCTGGTCAGATGATATGACTAACTGTTCTTTGCTTCCTTCAGCTTTGGTGAAATGCTGGCCTTCACTCTCACTGCTTTCCTGGAGCTAATGGATCATGGCATTGTTTCCTGGGACCTTATCTCCCTCTCCTTCATCAAACAGGTACTTTCCTCCAGCAAATGAGCAATTCATCCAACATTAGTTTCACAGAGCCCACTGGACAAATCTGCACTATTTAAAATGTCATGGTTGGTCTTTTTTATTCCTTTTTATGCATATGCTTTTATTTAATGACTTTAGCAACCTTTCTTCCTACATGCATGAAATGAGTGGGTGCCGTTGCCTAGCAACTCCTCACATTATTTTGAGCTCCTTACAGTATGTATGTGTTTTCTTCTGAAAACCTTGTGGCCTTGACAGTCACTCGGGGAAAACTCTTAATAATAGTAATAATAATAATAATAAGCTTAATAATGCATTTGATTTATTTAGCGCTTTTTTAACAGTCAAAGACACTTTACAAAGTTTTCAAAAGGAAATACACATACTACGAGAATTTACTTGATTTAGTTTTCTTTTACAGATAGATTTACGTTTTCATAAGGAGAGGGAACTCTACTTTTGGTGATTTTAATCTTTTACGGATTACAAGCTCTTGAATTGACTCAGAAACACACACAGTTGATGCAGTTAAAGATTCAGAGTAATCTTCATGTTGCTTGGTCTTCTCCTCTGTTCTCACTCAGATTGCAGGCTACGTGAACCAGCCGATGGTGGACGTGTCCATCCTGCAGCGTTCTTTAGCCATCCTCGAGAGTATGGTCCTTAACAGCCACAGCCTCTACCATCGAGTGGCACAGGAGATCACCGTGGGACAGCTCATCGGGCACCTGCAAGTGTGAGCACACACACATGCACAGGGGCGTCACGCACTCTGATATTGAGGGGCAGATGAGTGAATGTAGCAGTGTGGGGTAACTTAGGAAATAAAATATAAAACATTTGCCACGCTATTTAGCTCGTGGCACTATTTAAAGGGTGAGTTCAGGATGCTTAGATGACCTCAATCAAACACCACGGCTGGTGTTATTCTATATTTTTCTTATTGTACATGAAAAAAACAAAACCCAACAATGCGTTAGATACTTGTCTGTCCTGTTTGTGGCTCCCAGCCCCAAGTCCATTGGTTCTTATTGAAGATATAAACAGATCACATATACACTCTATGTACATCATTTCCTAAAACAGCTGGGCACTGTAAGTTTTAAGCAAACATGACTCAATCAGAAGCAAATACTGCAAATGTTAGGGACTACTTTCAGCAGCAGATTAATACACATTTGGTATATTTACAGCAGCAGGATGGTACGATACTTGTTAGTAGGATCCATTCATTGTTGGTTTTGGTCTTTTTATGGTAATAAAGATATTGCCAAAGACGTTTAAAATTTCCAAGATACTGTTTTACTGCTTGTTTAACAAAATGAAGAATAACATACCATTATTCAAAGCTGTTTGTGTGAAAGAGGGACTTCTAAAAATCCTGCACCCATCCCAAGTATTAGTACCGATAGCGATAAAAGTAAGATGAATTGTTACGTTGCATAGTTGTTAGCCTGTAGTTTAAACTCTGTATGGACATTTGTGGAGCACGATGCTTCTAACTGGTTGTTACATGCTTGATATCCCTTCAGGTCAAACCAGGAGATCCAAACCTACGCCATCGCTCTCATCAACGCTCTTTTCCTGAAGGCACCAGAGGACAGACGGCAGGTCAGTGCCCAGAACTCGAAGCACAATGTGCTTTCTTAAAGAAAAGGACTGAATATGCATAATAGATAGACATAGCTAGAATACTAACCATGTTCCAGCCTCACGTTACGCTCTAAAAAAAGCCACCCATACGTAATAGACTGACATTTATTCAAAATAGTGACATGTTTTTGGAGTTAGAGAGCTGCAGGTATTGCCCCACCCTGGCTGCTAATGTTTGCAGCAGTCGGTTACTCAAACTAATCTCATTAGTTAGAAGTATGTCTGCCAGCTGTCATGATTCTGTCTGACAGTCATCGCTGTAATAACACACTCACTCAAAATAGTACTCGCTTTCCTTTGAAGTTTGCACATTTGTTATGCTGCAGTTATTTCAGAATAGCTCAGCGAGGTAGACCAACTGAAAGAAGACAGTTTGTGCCAAATAGACAAAGAGCTTGGATAGGATCCGAGCAGAATGCAATAATTAAGGATTGATTTGTTTGCTAAATTTAGCGAAAAGCACTTATTTCTATTAACTCAAGGATTGGACTCTTTGCCAGCCAGTGGTACACATAGTTGACAATGTGCTTATGATGGAGAGTAAGGTGAGAGAAATCCACTGAGATGATGATGAGATGTAACCTGGTATTAGCAGCGTGGGCAAGACTTTAACAAATGTGGCATGAAAAATTATTCATATAACATCCAAATACACTAAAATGTGACTATTAAGTTCTGTTTGATTTAACAGAGTCAGACAGAAACATCCCGAACCGATGCGTTCTAATTCTGGAATATCTTTGTAGCACAACCAAAGATACTTTGTACCAAAGTACAAAGACTAAAGGAGCGAGTGCTTCTTTGGATGTCTGTCCAGTATGTCGCTCATCACTGTCATAATGTCTCATTTGTCTGTGCTCCGCTCACCCTGCGGTGATAACTTCTGTCCCAGCTCACACAGTGCACTAGCATACTGTAGTGTTTCATCCTGTTTCATACATTGTCACTTGTCCCCCGTGTGTCGTTTATAATTACGGTTCATCATGTTGATATTTGATTTGTATGTGTTACTTATGTAAACGCTAAGCCTTGTTCTTTTTAAAAAGCAGTTCTATACTAAACCGAAAAAATTATATCACAGGAATTAAATTGGAGGAAAATACAGAGAATAAAAATGAAACGGTAGAAACTTGCTAATTACATCCTACAGCGCAATAAAATCCCATTTAAATAAAACAAGTAAAACACAAACACATATCGTAGCTTGTAGCAGTCTGATAAGTGCCATGCAGTATAATTTAAATACCATACCCATTGTGCCTATTTGCCTTATTGTTATTATGAGTTGAATGAGGGCCAAATGACGCACACTATGTCCGGACAGTTGTCCTTGAACATGCATTTATCTCCAGCTGCTGTTGTTGACCACTGGAGGGTGAACTGAGTCAGTTCTTTTGATGAATACAGCAGACGGTCATACAGTACATACACTGTATGTGGTTGGCACTGTTGAACTGATTACTAACATTAATACATTTAAGAACATTAGAATGGAGTTAGGTTACATGATAAATATCTCCGCTAAGGTAGCTACCAGGACACCACAGTGATTTTCATGCATAAATGGTGGTTTAAAGATCACCTTGATCTAATTTTACAGCTCTTAGGTTTGTGAGATCCTTTCACAACCAGTTGCATAAACCCATAATGCGTGGGCGTGATACTGCATGTAGGCCATGTGAAGTCTTTTTTTTAAACAGTTGTGTTGTGACTACTTGACGTTCTTATTTGACATGTTGTTTATGTTATTATTTCTTGCATGCTGTGTCTGCGATGTATCCCTGTATCTCATTGTCCATGTGTGGGCGCTCTTTGTTCCCATCACTGTTACACCCACGTCCCTCCTCCCTCCCTTCAACCTGTAGGAGGAGTATACTAACCCGCTGGAGCAGCACCTTACTGTGAGTAGACACATTCCACAGCATCTCATTTTGTCCTCTCCATGCCTGTCTTTCTTCTTCATATCTCTTTCTGTGTCATGGAAAGCCACTGCATAAACCATGCAAATTAAGATAGAACCATAGCTTGCTGCAGCAGCAGACAGACTGTGTTGACAGATTGAAGATGTCATGTTATACAGAACGTGAAGGGCAAATGGTTCAAACCAGTGATGGAAATGTAGCTTCAGAGTGTTGCTGCATTTCAGTAGTAAAATTCCCATGTAATGGGAAGGTAGATTTGAGTAAAGTAACTGCTGGGCACTGCTTTGCTGTATATTAAAGCATCTTCCCTCATCTGCCCTGTGGTTTGGAATAATGTATCTCTTTGCCCTCAGGAAATGGCAAGCACTTTGGCTCAGAAACACCTGCGTTCCATCATCCTCAATGTGAGTATTAAGTCTGAAATGAAAGTCTGAAGGTATTTCTGGCTATTACAGCTGCATATCAGAGTTCACGCTCTGCTTCACTGGCTAGTTAGCTTTCAGACGGCTGCAAAATATCTAGGTGTGAACGTAGGATTTGAGCAGTTCTCAGAGATTGTGTTTGAAACTAGTTGCTATTAAAACATTGGAAACTTTCTGGGCGCAGCGCAAAGCCCGACACGAGTGTCTTTGCGAGTTTAAGACCGACACAGTTGTTAATTTCCCGTCTAGCGTCCGCGTCGTTTAAATAGCAAATGCACATGCGCCCATCTGTGCACCCATGGGGGTGCTGGTCTTACAGGGAGGTGTGTTCAGGTGCATTCTTGGCCTATTTCTATCTTGAGGCAGCGGAAAGTGATCGCACATTGACCAACAAAAACCTGGTCTAAAGTCAATAATGCAGCATTTCATTGTTATTTTAACAGCGCATTAGTAAAATGCGCCTAGGCTCGTGCAAAGCACGCGCACGCTACGCTTGTTACACACACTACGCTTGTTACACACACAGGGATGCAGCAGCACACAAACATGCAAAAGATAAAACATGAAATAATTACAATGTGAAATAGTATTATGATATGATCTGCTCGCACGTTTTCACTTCACGCATGAGCAGATCAGTTTCTTCTCCTGAAAATCTCTCCTTCCTGCTTAGCAAATCCACCATCATAATAGCAATGCGCCAAGGTACACACACGCCTGGCTTTTAAAGGGAATGGGAGATGACACTGATTGGTAGCAAAAGTGGATTCGTACACGCCCTAAACGCACCTGTGCCAGGCGCTTCACGCTGTGCGCTTAGATCCTTAAAATAGGGCCTATATACTAAAATACATATACAAAATCTGTTCATCTTTGAGATTATTCTATGCTGGGGTTTGGTGGTCGTTGGGGGGCTGCAAGTTTCCTCCCAGGGAACACCAGTTCAGGAAAGGTAAAGATTCACTCACTTGGAGAGCTGTGGCACAGTACCAACAAATGTGATATGGCAAGTCTGTGAAGTGGAAGAAAATCTGCTCTGAAAATGATTCCTTTTGGCACAGACTCTTGTGGAAGTGAGTGACTGAACTGGCTGCAAATGTCAGTGTGGAAGACGCTGCACTCCTTCTCCCTGGAACCATCCTGAAGCAGCTCCAGCATTTTGTGCTCTGATGGACCCAAAACCTGCCAATTTGTGCACCGTTAATGAGACCTGTTGGACTCTCAGTGTGCTTCATGATACCACATCATTTTCTTTGTCATAATGCATTATGCACGGAGCATAATCAGTCCATAAAGATGATTAGCATTATCAGCGTTCTGTCTTGAGTCATAAGGTTATTTTCCGAACGTTACAGACAACCTTTAGTTTCCCTATTAGTGGAGGAGAACAATGTATTAAGCTTTTAGATATGTTTTGTGCTGTGTGACTTGATGTGACTTTGCTGTTAACTTAGTGCTCTTCTTTTCCAGCATGTTATCAGAGGAAATCGACCAATCAAAGCAGAAATGGCACATCAGCTGTACGTGCTGCAGGTGTTGACCTTCAACCTTTTGGAAGAACGAATGATGACCAAAATGGATCCCAACGACCAGGTAAATAATTAGATAATGAATTTTCTGTTCGGCCTGTCATTGGATCATGTATTTCCATGTGTTAAAACATTCCCCCACATGATAAGTGAAATAAAAGAAAAGGCCTTTGAGATGTAAACAAAATCATCTAAAATGAATTTGGAACCAAAATTAATTAATAATTGAACGGTGATCTGCGTCCTTTAGATCTGCTTTAAGAGTAACGAGGGAATAAAAAAGGAATACAGAATTTACATTTTCGGGCGGCGCCTTTTTAGCTCACCTGGTTGAGAGGCTCAGTCCTTGCCGCAGCGGCCGCGGGTTTGGTTGCGACTTACGGCCCTTTGGTGCGTGTCATCCTCTCTCTCCCAATTTCCTGACCTAATTGGTCCTATCAATAAAGGGAATAAAAGTCAAAATAATTAACATTTTCCTGCTTGTATTCATCAGTGCTTGTTTACAGTGTAGAAGCACAAAGTGCACTGTGTAAAAGTTCCACGGACGGGAACACAATTTCTGATCTATTTTTCCTCCAAATTTTTATTCCAAAAAATAGTCATAAGTCATTATTTTGCTGCTATAATGTTAAAAGTGTCACTTTTTATGCTGATATGTAGACTGGGTAAACCCAGCCCGATCTGCCGGCGATTTGATTTCGCCCTGCAGCTCAGGCTGGAAACCTGTACGTTTATCTATCCTGCTTCTGTTACAATTTTGCGGGAACCAATCACAAACTAGCTTATCCACCTGGCGCGCTATTGGCAGGTTTTACACAATGACGATAGAGAAGTGACCAAGCAGCTTCTTGTTTACATTCAACAAGCCGGCCACCGAAGCGCAGCAACCCGTTGATGCCGCTGTCGCTGCTACGTCACCCGGATCGTTGGTCTGATTGGTTGAAGGACTATCCAATTGCGTACAGTCATTAGAACTATGCCCGTTGATCACGCCTCTTGTGCAGTAGAAAATACAGAGCAGACTCCCCAGGCTAATGTTCAATCTTAAAATATTGAGCTTGGTCTGGTGATAGCCAGACTAACTGATATGCTGATAACATGTTGTCTTGATGTGGTTCAGGCTCAGAGAGACATCATTTTTGAGCTGCGAAGGATTGCTTTTGATGGAGAAAATGACCCCACCGGTACAGAAAAGAGAAAGGCCATGTATTCCAAGGACTATAAAATGCTGGGGTTCACTGTGAGTCTTCACTACACATCTGTTTCCTCTATACTATTTGTAAAACAGCTGTATGAATAGATTTGAATAAAAAACAGTTTATTACACTGCTTTATTGTCTCCTGGCTCACGGTATTTCTGTTTCAAATGCAGAACCATGTGAATCCGGCCATGGACTTTACCCAGACTCCTCCAGGAATGCTGGCTTTGGACAACATGCTGTACCTCGCCAAGGTTCACCAGGACACATACATCAGGGTTAGTTTTGGCCTCAGACATGACTTTGCTCATCTTACAGAGGTGGAAAAGTCAGCCACAGCTAACATGTCTTCTCACTTGTGACAGATTGTCCTGGAGAACAGCAGCCGCGAGGACAAGCACGAATGTCCCTTTGGCCGCTGTGCCATCGAACTCACTCGAATGTTGTGTGAGATCCTCCAGGTTGGAGAATTGCGTAAGTAGATCATATTTATTATTAGTATTTGACACAAGGTGAAGCCATTGTACTTTTGTTAATCCACAATCTTAAAATGCCTAATTACTTCAGCCCAGGATAGTGTAAATGAGAGCGGAAAATGCCTCTCCTACTAATTTACTATTTCTTCTTTCTAATATATTTTCTTTTGTGTAGCTAATGAGGGCTGCAACGACTACCATCCTATGTTCTTCACTCATGACCGGGCATGGGAGGAGTTCTTCTGTGTCTGCATCCAGCTACTTAATAAAACCTGGAAGGAGATGAGGGCCACAGCTGAGGACTTCAATAAGGTCATAGATTAAAGCGCTCTCGCAGTCTTTAACACATTCATATTTATACATATATAAATACAGTATATACCCAACTTTTTTGTGTCCTTGCCTCCTTCCCCATATATATATATATATATATATATATATATATATATATATATATATATATATATATATATATATATATACATACAGTGTGTGTATATGTTATTTATACTTTGTAGAACTGAAATTTTCATAGAATAAAATCCTCTCTACTTGTAAATACAGATGCAAAACTACGGTGGCTGCTGTATTCAGCCCACTGAAGCAGACAGTTGAAAGGTTTTTGGTTTAAATAATACCTGACAATTATATTCTTAATTCTGTCTATTTGGATTCAAAGTACTTAGTCCAGACATTTATTTAAAAGGACAAGGAATCTATGGTTAAAAAGACCTGGAACCATCTAGGACGTAGAATTTGAAATAGTCATGCCTTTCGATGGGTAAAAGAAGTCTGTCAGCAGAATGAGTTTCTGAATGGGAAAATAATGTTTCTATAAATTACAACTTGAACAATGTTCACAGTTCACTAAAACCAATTCAGGTAGATCTGAAAACGTTGAACTGCCCATCACAGAAATATGTTTTTACTCCACCTTTCCCAACTCATTCCGTGCATGTGTGTGTGCTTAAACCCTGAGCAGGTGATGCAGGTGGTCCGTGAGCAGATCACCAGGGCTCTGGCGATGAAGCCGTCATCTTTAGACCAGCTGAAGAATAAACTGCGAGGCCTCAACTATTCAGAGATTCTGCGTCTGCGGCAGTCCGAGAGAATGAGCCAAGATGACTTCCAGTCTCCTCCCATCATGTCAGTCTGTAGTAAATAGTATAGTATTGTACACATTTGTGTGCGCGTGTGTTTGTCCCTGTCGCTCATGCTATGTTTGTCCTCCAGTGAGCTGCGAGAGAGAATTCAGCCCGAGATCTTGGAGCTCATCAAGCAACAGCGACTCAACCGGCTATGTGAGGGGAGCTGTTTCCGCAAGTTGGGGAACCGCCGAAGGCAAGGTACATACAGTATCATTACAATCACTATGCTTCTTTTCTACTGAAGGAGTACCACTGGTGTTGATGATCAGCTATGCATTGTGTTCCCTGCCTCTTTTGTAGAGAAGTTTTGGTTCTGCAGACTCTCACTGAATCACAAAGTGTTGCACTATGGAGACCTCGATGAGTCACCTCAGGGTGAAGTGCCTTTTGAGCTACTTAGTGACAAGAGTAAGATACCTTTATTCTTCGTTCAAGTGGCTCCATCTCCCAGCTAATAAACTTTTTATTACACACATGATGACACATTCACTAGCAGACCACAATGTATCTGTCAGTAGACTGACCTTAATAAACTTCTCTAATTATTAAGTTTGTTTCTTTTAAATTCCTCCCAGTCCCCGTGTCTGACATCAAGTCTGTGGTGACCGGCAAGGACTGCCCTCATATGAAAGAAAAGAGTGCTCTGAAACAAAACAAGGTAATATTATTTGAGGTTGTTGTTTTTTATTGTCATTCTAGTCACATGGCTGTTCTTTCATTCATTCTTCTGCTGTCACTGAGTTTGTTGTTTGTACCTTGTTGCTTCTCTCAGGAGGTGCTGGAGTTAGCCTTCTCTGTCCTCTATGATCCCGATGAGACACTCAATTTTGTTGCACCCAACAAGTATGAGGTAAGCTCAGCAACAGTGAGGCTTAAAGCTGCACTTTTCAATATTAACTTGGACAATGTGTCAAATATGTGTGATGTCACTTTTGTGATGACTCTGCAGTTCCCCTTGGCTCTAAGTACCATTTTAGCATTGTTCAGCTTATTGTTTTGGTTTTCTGGGCTGCAACTTTACTGTTTTGGTTTACTGACACCATATTTCATCAACTATGCTTTCAGCAGAGCAGGCAGCTATTTTCAGCTCCAAAAAAACCCACAGTATGCCACCTGCCCAATACAAAACAGCAGACAAACTAACTTGGAGCATTTAGCAGCTAAAGAGCCAGATATTTCCCTCAGGAGTTGGAGGAGACCAAAACAAAGCTAAAAGTAAAATATATATTGGAGTAACATAAATACATTTATTATTATTCCTCAGGTGGTCAGAGACACGACTCTAAATAAAGGCTAATGTTGTAATGTAACAGGCAACTGCTAACATGTTTGCTATAACCACTTTATAAGGAGATAACATGCCAGTGTGGCCAAAGAAGTCTTAATGCTGCTTTAACTAATTAGCTTAGACCTGGTATCATTTGTGTAACCACAGAAAAAAAGCTGCTCAGTCAGTACCATGCAAATTTAATTTCAAATGTCTATGACATTTGCATGAAAGACATTCAAATCACCTAACTAGCTACTGTGACTGACACACTATTGTGTGTGTGTGTGTGTGTGTGTGTGTGTGTGATGTTTTCGGAGCAGTACTGCATCTGGACTGATGGGATGTGTGCGCTACTGGGCAGAGAGATGGGCAGTGACCTGACGCGCAGCGACCTAGATACTCTCATCAGCATGGAGATGAAGCTCCGCCTCCTCGACCTTGAGAACATCACCATCCCAGAAGCCCCGCCCCCCGTGCCGAAGGAGCCTAGCTCATATAACTTTACCTACAACTACAGCTGAGGTGTGTGTGTGTATGTGTGTGTATGTGTGTGTGTTTGTCAAGGATGAGTATACTCGATCTTTTGATGAATTTAGCTGCAGACGTGCACCAGATAAGGTTACTTTTTTTTAAAATATTTTAAAACCTTGGAGACTTCTCTCCATCCGTGTTTGTGATGCTGTATGGTTAGTCAAATAGCAGTCATGTGTGAGTTCAGAGGTCAGGGTCCACTACAGAGCAGTACCGGAGCTGGTATAATCTCATTTATCAGTGCAGTCTCCAGGCAACGCCTCCCAATTATTTGTTATTTAAAGGTATAAATGCCTGTAAAGTGAAGGAATACTGTGCCTAATGGGGAATATGGATGAACGGATATATTTTAGCCAAATTGTGGCTTAACTGCTCAATCAAACCATGAGTGTGGTTCATGGCAACAGAAGATGAAGTGGCTACTATTCCAGTTTTGTGTTCACTTTGTTCAGTCTGTCCCTCTACATGACTGGCAAACAGTCAAACGTCACACAGGGTAGAATGCATGGGCCGAGAGTTTACACATTCACACACTCCTGAAACGAGATTCAGCCAGTGTCTTGCTCAAGGCCAGGAGGAGGGATACACACACAGGGGATCGAACACAACGTTTCTGGTGAAAGGACGTTTATTTGAATGGAGTCTGGTGGGTTTAGCGATAGCGAGTTCGGGGATGTTTCATGTTAACAAAAAAGATTTTGTAGGGATCCTTTCCACAATGTTGTCAGACAATTAGAACAATAATATAAGCTTTGAAGGAGTAAAATAAACACTTTTTGTGGACGTAAATTCAAGGTGAGCAATTGCCCAATAACTTACATTGTAG
Organism: Sander vitreus; assembly: GCF_031162955.1. NCBI lineage: Eukaryota > Metazoa > Chordata > Actinopteri > Perciformes > Percidae > Sander > Sander vitreus. Next base: position 11,434,396 of record NC_135858.1, on the reverse strand, counting down.
CTTGTTTCGCTGATACCGACTGCAGCGGCCTTGCTTAATACTGGACCAATTTCGAAGATTGTTGTTCCCATCAGTCAGACACAAAAACATAGGATAATAGGCTCCAGGTTAAAGTTACCCTTTAAGTGTTTGTCAACATTCAGATTAATTGCCTGTCCATCAACTAATTAATTATTACTCTAATCGTTTCAGCTGCACCAAAATGGTGCTGTCAGCTGATATGGTTTTACGGCTTCTGTTTACTCAACATTCATGCTGCTTTAGATCATTTGACTCACTTTTTTCTCAGACTAACACACCTTTTCATAGCTTGTTAAACAGTGTGAAAAGCTATATCCCATTGAATTTAAACTGTTCAAGTATGTGGTGCGAAGATATCCTTGCCTACTGTGTAGTGTCTTGCCTGTGTGTGTGTGTGTGTGTGTGTGTGTGTGTGTGTATGTGTGTGTCAATATTCCATGAGCGTGTTGCTCATGTAAGTCAGGGCCAAAGCTCCGACATCCAACACATTAAAAAACATGAATAACTCTTCTTTAAATCATAGTCACTGCATTGCCTTATCAGTCATATACTTGTGAACTTATAAATGAGTTCCAACACATTATACTATAATGTGTGTTAATGTTTTTCTTACTATGACTTCTCCTATGAAGCATTCATAACTGACGTACTGGTGTATAAACAGTTAATCAACGTTTGATAACAGTATACAGTTTAAATAATATATAATCATATATCTTAGTTAACAAATAGTCATACTGTATATCGGCTTACATCAGTGTTTCTCAAACGTTTTACACCACTTACCACTTCAGAAAATATTAGGCTCTCTAAGTACCACCATTACGGCCAATGTTAGGACAGTTCATGCAGGAGGCAGGTTTATTCCTAAAAACAATATTTAGGGTCTGTGGAGACTTCTCCGCCACTGCTTAAGAAGCGACTAGCACTTATGGTCGTCCACATTTTCTCCTCATCCACACTTCTCTTCCTCATAGTTAAAGTTTGGAGCCACAATGCAATGTTTTTAAACCATACATTTTACCTCACTGTCTTACCGCTTACTATCTTACCATCACAGCTTGTAACTAATTATGGATGTATGCGCGCTCTGTTCATGAACGTAACTATGTAGCAAGCTGATATCGAAACAAAATATTATACTTAAACAAACACTTATTTTTAGTATTTCTTGGTATTATGTTTTTAAATTAATTAATTTCAATACAAAAATATATATATATATCAGAGATTCCATCCATGTACCACTAGAGGGAACTCGCGTACCCCCAGTAGTACTTGTACCACAGTTTGAGAACCAGCGGCTTATAGTATAACAATTTTACAGTGTTATAAATCATTTAACTGTTTACATGATGATTACATGATTGAAACTATGTATAGATGTATTTAAAAGTACTGAAAATATAATTATGATTACAACTATGTTATATTGTGTTATCAAACACTGATTAAATGTTAACACACCAGTTATGAATGCCTCATAGGAGGGGTAACAGTTTTTAAATAATAAACACTTAAAAATGTCCTCGTAAAATAGAATAAAATACATACCGTTATTGTCCACCAGGATGGAAATTTGTCTTTGGCTCATCAAACGTCATATGTGCTACAACTACATAATAGTATCCTATAAACCATTTTTAATTGTTTTTATACTGCTTATAAATACTAAATTAGATTTGGGTTGAAATAAAGTGTTACCATATTTGGAAAGATTATAGTGACAAGTTACAGTGGTGTTTCTTTTCGGTAAAACAAACTTACCTGACATTCCAAGAGTTTTTGATGCCCGTTGTAATGGAATTAAGCAGTTTTGAGGCTTGGTTTCAGACTTTTTGTCACACTGCACAGGCAAACAGGATAAAAGAGCAGCTCTGTTGGCCTGTTTTGAGAAGCACGACCCTCAGATGTATGGAAGCAGGTCAAAAACGGCTGAGTGACATGGGCATCGGGAACATACTGCTCATGTATCATAAGAGCAGACAGTATTTTGTGCTTTCTATACAGTGTTATAAATTATACTATGATTGCTTGATGTTTTCTTATTTCCATAGTGTCATTGGTTTGTGTATTTTATTCATGTCACTTAATGTCCTGTCAACTTCTAAACCAGTACTAATCACTGTCACTTGTTAATGCAGAATAGAATTATATTTTTGTAAATGATTGTACAATCTTATCAGCTGTGAAGAGAATGGTGTCAAGCTAACAGCATTTTCACTTTGTGTCACTCTGTACAGTACATTCAACACACTCATTAATTGTGGATGGACATTTCTCGATTTTTGGTCTTCACATTTTTTAAAGTCACAACCACGTATTTCATACACTAACACCATTTTCATTAGCAATGACACCCACTCCAGCACCTAATGATGTCAGTGTTAATGTATCTTATAATGCTAATGGGAAAAAATGAAAATTGCCATTACTGTTGATGCTGTTTGTGAAAAGAATTATATTTGAAGTTAGTTGTTGTTTTTTTCAAATCATGTTTTTGCTGTTTGATTTTTAACTGATGTTGGAGGATATAACGGTTCTCTGTGGAGGTTTAGACCTAGTAGTGCTGTGGAGCTGTTTTTCTATGAGTGGGTGCCTGTTTTGTTTGTCTCGTACACGCAAACGAGAACACACATGCAGTAGGCTACACATTACTGCCAATGGTCCAATACGCCATTGATCAACAGGTGGCGGTAATTCACTAATACATGCGCCAATGCGCCAGTAAAGACAGGATAGAAGAAGACTGCAAGCTATAAAACATGGATGTAAACAATACTGGATTTAAAATATGTTGAAGACACGTTTGTTACAACTTAAAGATATAGACATCAGTAATACTGAATGTAAACATAACCTTTGTTTACAAGAAAATTCCACAGGGCACCTTCAACTGCTTTAAAAATGTTATTTTATGTTCCAGCAAGTCATCGAACTGCAGCTAAAATATATCAATAACCACAAAATACCAGAGTGTGTTAAGGATTGTTGCATTGGATGTACTGATACTATGACTTGAGGTTTATCTGGTACTCTTTTACATGACTTGCTAAACTATTTATTTACACTTGCTAGTGCTAGTAAAGAATGACATGTTGTTAGATAAGAAATAACAACAAATCTAAATATGGTATACATATAGATCATTGTATGTATATACAGTATTGTGTTGCCTTATTGAAGAAAATGTATTATGTTTTGTGTGAATAAATACAGAGTCTAACTACTGTTGAAATGTGTTTTTACTGACCAAGGCTTTTCCTTAGCTACCTTTTTTGATTAAAGATCCAGCCTGGATTTATTCAACCACAAGAATTAAGATATAACCACAAGAATTAAGATATATTCTCATATATATATATATATATATATATATATATATATATATATATATATATATATATATATATATATATATATATATAATTGAAAAGTGTGAGTTTTAGGAATTAGGATTTGTGTTTGTCAAAGAACGAAAATATGGAGAACTGCAGCACTTAATAAAAATGTTTTTTTTTGACAGTTTCTAAAAAAACTGGTGTAAGAATTATTCAGATGTTTTATTTATATGGAGTTGTTTTCTATGAGTGGGTGCCCATTTTTGCTCATCTTAGGCACGCACATGATACATGCGCTCTGACACGATACTGTACACTGTACTGTACCCTATTCCACTGATCTGCAGGTGGGCGAATACGCCAAGATATGCAGCAATGCACCACAAGGCAGAGAAGAAGACTGCAATCCATATTCCCTGGATGTAAACAATGCTGGATTTAAAGTGACGCACGTTCATCACGGAAGTAAAGGCTGGACTACAATAGAGCTGTTTGGAGCAGTTTGTGAACAGTGTTTACTGTTGGAGATGGTAAGTGCCTTTTGGGTGGACTTTGGGCTTTTTCACTTTGTAAACATGCACAAAAAAGATATATAACACAATAAAGGAAAGGGGAAAAGTCAAAAAGCATAATATGAGCACTTTCAGTAGAAGTGGCAATACCACAATGTAAAAGTACCCCTTTGCAAGTAAATGGTCAGCATTCAAAATGTAACTTCAGTCAAATTAAGTATTAGCAGCCAAAAGTATTAAAAATGTAAACACTTGTTGGAGGCAGATGGGCCCATGCCATCATACTACATATCTCATCATTGGATTATTAGACTGATTAATGGGCAAGTAGCATTTCGATGTTGTAGCTGGCCAAGTTGGAGATTTGGGATTTTTTCTGTAAAGAAATATGGCATATTTATAAACTAATTTTACAATCTGTATGAAAAATCCAAGTAACTTCAGCTTTAAAATATATATGTAGATATATATGTAGTAAAGTAAAAGTATTATTGAGTCAAAGTATAAAGTCAAGTACAAGTTCAAAATGTATTTACTGTAAGTTCAGAACGTCAATACTGGAGCTACTTTTGACCATTGAGAATAACATTTACTTGTTCATTGTTAGACTATGTATCCTGTCAATCAGTTTGAGAGTGATTGCACGTTCCCTCAGACTCGTGTGTTCCTTGTGATCACAGTCCGGGGCCTACTGTTCTAGGGACTATAAAGCTAAAGGATGAACCAACAATAAAGCTCCCAGCCAGCTTGTATCAGTTGTGCAAATTGGTAATGAGGACACATGTAAGGACACATGTAACTACTACAGTAGGACCATTAAAGGATATATTCACAATCTTTATGTTTCTTAACACAATACCTGCATGCCATAGCTACTGTATGTACATTGAAAAAGTGATTGGTTGAGATATTGAAGATATTGCTAGGGGGGGCTCCAATTAAAGAGATGGAAGACAAAATCTTTTGACGTTGCTCTTTTTCCTGTGTAAAAATCAATTCTTGAGTTCAGCCTTTATACAATCTAAGAGTTCAGCTGAAGTTATGAGGCTGTCTGTGTTAGACAGTGTTTTTTTAGGTTATTCTCTGTGCTACAGCTCAGCAAGGAAATGACTGTACCTTTGAAAGATAACCACTTGATGAAACATCATATTACCTGTCGCTTATCTCTGGAAGTCATTTATACACAAAACTATGACTGCAGATATAGCAGATATATATATATATATCCCCCATCCCTTACATGTCACTCTGGGAAGGGATTTCTTCACTTTTATTATGGAGAACAGGAATGATTACAGTAACTAGTAACTCATCGTACAAATGGGCATGTAAAAATGTGACTCTATCCTTTCACCTGGCTAAAGCCTCCGCTCAGTTCCAGGTCTTATCCAGCAGGGGCACACAGTGTCTTGTGTTTACTGAGTAGGTGTCAGATGTCCTGAGCTATTATCATACTTATTCCTACTGTGAAAAAAACGGCAACTGCATACAGAAAAGCAGGGAGCTGCAGATCAATCCTTAATATGTGACTTTTTATGTAATGAGTTTGGTTTAAAGGTTCTCATCTGTCATGCTGTTTACACTATGTTTATGGCAAGACAACAGAAATAGACCATACAATTATGTAAATTGAAAAGATTTTATTGTATATTAGCTCAAAATAGAATTTAACACAATTACTTTTCAGATCACATGTATGCTAAAAGAGGAGTGGGAATTGGGATGAGTATACTGTATATGTACTGCAAGATGGACAACCCAGTCCAAGGTACTAAAAGCTAAGCAAAAGGGTTGTTTACAGCAATGCAGGAATTTCATTAAGTATCAGTCTCAAGACAGAGTTTTATCTGCTTGGAGAAATAATGGTTTGGTCTGTGGAACATGTAGACAGAAAACATGACAAATACCCTGGAGGTCTGAGCCACTCTCCTCAGCAGATATACAGTGTCCCTGGATTAAATCAGGTTTTTAGTTTCAGTTCGGTGGTCATCGGCAGCTCAGACGTATTTGTTTCTCCTGTGTTCATTCTCTGTGCTGCAGGAGTATGATTGTCCACTTTTACAGAAACAATGTCAATATATACTTTATACGGTATATAAAATAAATACAGATCTCTTTCTACACCACTGCTCTGATCTATGACTCCTCTCTTCTAGCTGTAATTCACAAAGTGTATATTTGACATTTTAAGTGTGTGTGTGTGTGTGTGTGTGTGTGTGTGTTTGTGTGTGTGTGTGTGTGTGTGTGTGTGTTTTTTTTTTGTCCTGATTTGAATGTGCACAAACATAATTATCTCAGCAGTCATTGTGTAATAGCAGTTCCTTACTCTGCTTTGGCTAATGTGTGTTGCTCCCTTCTGTGTGATTGATGATCAGAGCCTTAGGACTTTCCTGGTGGATGGTACTGTGGTGCTTTCCATCCCCTTCGCCAGGCTCATTGTCCCAGGCCTGGCCTGCCAGCAGCAGCAGAATAAGTGCGAGGAGCAGTAGTGTGACTGCTGTGGAGGCCAGCTCTGGGCTTATCTGCAGGCTAGGCTGTGGTTCTGGGACAGCCTTTGTGCTGAATGACACACACTGAGGCTTTCTGCTCTCTCTTGATCTCCTGCTGGCGTGCTTGGCACCCTCATTGATCCCCAAATGTAGACACACTCGGTAAAATGTCTCTGCCTGCAGGTGGGTCAGGTTGAAGCTCTGAGTACCAGCCAGGATGCGTGTGGTGTATGTGGGCGTGTGTGCGTTTGAGTATATGGCTTGCCATGATAGACGAGTCGAATGGAGGTTGCGCCCGCTCTGCCATGACAGGATAGCATAGTGTTGTCCGAACTCCCTCACCTCCAACCTGGCTTCCGCTTTGAATAACTGATATCCCTTCATATTAGCAGCCATCCCCCACTTTCTTTTCTTTTCTCTGCCATGCACACCCACAGTAACACTGCGTGTATCTGCTCCCAGTGCATTTTCAGCTACACAGGTATACAATCCTGCCTCGCTGAGGGTGACCTTGTTTATTTCCAAAGTTCCCTCAGGCAGTAGCCGGTAGTGTTTGGAGGGGTTACAGGGAGTATCATCTTGAGGCTGGCTTGGAGAGATGATGGAGGCGGATGTGTTGAATCCCTCAGAGGCTGTCAAGCTGTGACAGGGAGCAGGAGCTTTTACTTGGCTCATTTCAGGACCAAGTCTCCGCCCAGAGGGAGTCACCCAGTACAGTTCAGGCTGTGGATCCGCAAGAGCTCGGCAGTGCAAGACCAGTTTTCCTCCTTCTCTTACCCAAACGTAGGAAGGGAGGGAGCTGGTAGGGATCATGGGGAGGCATGAGGCTGACATTTCCCTGGAGGATACCTCTCTTACCCTGCGGGCTCTCAGCTCTGGGGGTTCAGAGCACAGAGTGGCCTGGGGTTGGATGAAACGCACCATCCGAGGTGTTTGCTTTTCTTTTTGTGTGTCTTCAATGTGAGAGTGAGAGGCCTCCTCAGCGGCCCAGTGAAATAGGCAGTCACATCGCAGTGGGTTGGAGTGTAAGCTGACCTCCTGGAGACTCGGCAGGCTGAGCACAATGTGCTGGTGCAGTGCACTCAGAGAGTTGGAGTTGAGCATTAGACTCTCCAGCCTGCTCAGCTGGAGGAAAGCCTGCGGATGAATGTAGGACAGTCGCGGATTGTTTGTGATCTCAAGTTTTGTGAGCTCTGGAAGGTTCTCCAGGGCGGCTCTCTCAATGGACACTAGCTCCTCCATGTTGTTCAGGCCGAGCTCCTTCAGGTGGACCATGTCTCGGAAGTCTCCTGTCTCAATGAGTTTGATGCGGTTCTTGTTGAGGTCGAGGAACTTAAGTCCTGGCACTCTTATCAGGGCCTGAGTGGGGACCATTGTCAGCCGGTTATCGTAGAAGGAGAGGCTCTCTAAGCCCTCCAACCCTTCCAGTGCTTTTTCAGCTAAGCCTCTCAGACCCATACCACCAAGGACAAGACTCCGGAGGGATTTCAGGGCCAGGAAGCCCCGCTCAGGCAGGGCCTCCACAGGGTTGCCGCCAAGCATGAGAATTTCCAAGCTGGGCAAAGCCATGAACCACCGAGGGTCAACAGTGGTGAGTCTGTTGTTGTTGATATGCAGACGCAGTAGTGAGTCCAGACCGGTGAAGGCTCCAGGTGCTATCGAGTGTAAGTTGTTGTGGCTGAGGAAGAGTTCCTGCAAAGCTGGCAGTGAGCAGAAGGAGGCCTCAGGGAGGTGACGGAGATGGTTTTCCTCTAGATGTAGAGACAGTAGAGAGGGCAGCGAGGCGCTCTGAGTTATTGTCCTGACACTGCTGAAGTGATTCTGGGAAAGGTCAAGGTCGGTGAGGGTGACGAGTCTGTGCAGCACCGAAGTGTTGAGCTCAGACAGATGGTTACTCTGCAGGCGCAGGGTGTGTGTGTTCGGGGGTATGGGCGAGGGGAGCTTGGTCAAGAGCAGGTCGTTGCAGTCCACAGTGGGAGCTTCATGGTAGACAGAATCAGGGGAGAACCACGGCTTGATCTGACACACACACCGCACCGGGCAGGAGACGTGCCATGGTAGTGCATGAGGTAGGGAGCCGACAACGCCGGGCACACATACACCAACCAACACACACAGGAGACACTGCGATTGTAGAAACACTAAAGTCGGCCTCATAATCCTCGCAGGTCACAGGAGCCGATTCAGACAAGGTGACAAAGAGTTTGTTATGAGGATGTTAGATGAATCATTTGGACCAGTAATGTGTGTGAAGTTTGGACATTAACAGTTTCAAGGTGTGTGTGCAAACTGTAAAAGGTAGGCCAGATGGTTCACTGTCATCATTCATTAAAATCTAAACTGATTGAAGAGTGATTAAGAGGAGATTCAGATACAACTGAAACATTAAATGTGTTTGTTCCCTTTATAGTCATGGACTCTGTTATACCAAGAGTGTTTTTTATGTTTAACTTTGATTTCAGTGGTAGAACAAGGACTGCACAATGGCTGTAGCTCGGTGACGGCCTTTGTTGTCACACCATCGATCTCACATCCTGGCCACAGGTGGAGGTCTCATGGCTCCCAGTGCAGCGGCTCCCTGTTTTTGTCAAAAAACATAAGAAAGAAGGATAATCAGTGAGAAAAAGAAAGAAACTAAAATAATCTACAATCAGCTATTTGATACAGTCTAATGTGTCCCTTAAATACAAACACATTTTCAAGCACTATACCTCATCAGTTCCCACTATAAACCAATTTGTGTGAATTTGAAATGCAATAAATCTCAAAGAGAGCAGGGTCACATGGAGTTTTCAAGGATGTATTTTGCAGCCGAGAAGAGCAAGAAGAGGTGAAGTAGAGAAGACATGAGTACAAAATTTTCTTTCAGCCTACAGGCGAATAGTTACGTATGCGAGCTGATGAAATCGTGTTGCACTTAAATATTTCATGTCAGTGATTCAAATTCAGTGTTCAATATTAGAACATAGCGTCCCACACATTTTATTTATTATGTAACAGTTAAAAAGACCCCAGGGATCTTCTATATTATAAGCCTTCTCTAGTTAAGGCTACTATGGAAAAGACTCTAGCTGCTGCTGGAACAAATACGCACATAGAGGCACACACACACATACACACACACACACACACACACACACACACACACACACACACACACACACACACACACACACACACACACACACACACACACACACACACTAACGTTGCATGCTGGAGAGACACACGCAAACACCAGTTACATCAATATTTACAATTAGAACATTTGGCAGGTTCACTTATCCAGAGCATGGTACATCATCACATTACAGTTTTTTCCAATTGCTAAAACACAATTTTGCAAACTAGTGTGGTTTTATCAAAATACTTAACACAATTCACAAAACCACACACCCAAACTGCAAAATATCTCATATATCCTGCAAAATGAAGCACTGCAACCAAAACTACATATAGCATTATCAAAATCAAACTTTTGCACCACATGGCACACACTTCATTCACATTACCAGATTTTTGTCTAACCAACTACACACTGTTGGGCATAATGAAAAGCACTCTCATCTTTAGTATGCTTTGCCATAATACTAAAATAGTTCAAATTGTAGACGATTCTTCAGATTGTTCACATGCACAGACCTTATGGTCATTGCATTTCAGTGCGTGATTTTTATTTTTATTTTTATTCTTATGTATGTGTGATATATGTGTGTTTATGTGTTTGTATCTATCTATCTATCTATGTATCTGTCTATCTATCTATCTATCTATCTATCTATCTATCTATCTATCTATCTATCTATCTATCTATCTAAATATTTGCAGATACACACACATGTTTTTATTTTTAACCAAACAAGTCAGTGCAACATATGCACAGCAGATATATTTACATAGGACAGAAATATGCTCACAACAAACAGTAAACTGAAAAAGAAAATTGCAGGAAAAATATATAGAAAAAAAAGAGGTGCTCACATGTGGTTTTTTTATAGTGCTTACATCCTGATTGAAGTGGTAACAATTAAGCATTGAGGTGTTTGGCCAGGTGGCGCATATGTTGGCCAATTAGCTCATGTAGTGTCATTTTGAATGACAGTGTTTTGAAATGGCAAACATGTGACTTGCTGTCAGAGTGTTGTGTCTTATGCAGAGAACCGTGTTCAGTGCATATAAAAAGTGCCATTTCGAATTGCAAAATGTGTATAAAGCAGAAAATGTGTTTAGACTTTTGGAAACTTCAGAAGAGGTTTTGCTCTCTGTGTGTCAGTTTAAATAATTGTGCTATGCATGTCATTTTAGTGTGTTAGCAATTGGAAAAAAACTGTAATGAATCATAGACATTTGGCAGCAATGAGATCATCCTAGTAATTAGCTGAGCGGAAGTGCAAAAACACCCTATGGGGAGAAATGGTATGTGTCAGTGTAACAAGTGTCACCCTGTTCTCAACAGCATATTTTAATACACATAGTACATGGAAGTCAATATACAATAAAGTATGGCTGTACAGGCCAAAAGGTTACATGCTAGTTATTGTATAGTTACATTCAATTAAAAGTACAGCAGTCTTTTTAATTTGATTACAGTAAATCTGCATTATTATGTATAATAATAATATATAATTGTTTTTGGCCACTTGAGGGCAGCGAGACAAGATGTAAACACGACATTGATATATTATCACCTTGTAAAGTTGTTATGTTGTTCGCAAACAGTTGCTTATTTACACATCCAGCAGACACAGAGCAACGTTATCATTCATTTGGAGTCGTTCTTCTGTCCAATATTCCCTCTCCTTTTAGCTGTGTTCTCCAACATCTCCTGAGAAAAATATCTGCACTTTACCTCCTAAATACCTTTTTGCTAACTTTGTCTGTCTGCTGTGTGGTGCTGGGCAGGTAGTGTTTAGAAGGTTTTTAGGGGTCTTCGCTGAAAACAGAAATCATGCTGATAAGAGCGGCAAGCGTGAATCAAAATTAATTTAAATGATGGGTCGTAAAGACGAGCTGAAACGCACTGAAAGGCTCTGTAGAGCTGAGGAGAACTGCAGAGTCTGGTGCTACTGCTAATTGTTTATCGGTTCGGAACTATAAGTTATAGGCTACCTTTTATATTACACATTGTGTAATTGATTTGATTCATTGTTTATATCATAATATTAATTACAGCTGGTTTAAGTTTTAACCTTAGAAATAAAATGGTTTCAACAGCTTATCACACCTTAACGCCGCTATGTGTAGAAGTCTTATGTGATTGTCATTGTTCAAATTATTATGATGTCATTTCAGGCTTGTGCACAAAGAAGGAGGTGCTTGTTAATGGGTTGAATAACATTATTTTTTTTGCATTAACAACAATCTGGTTATTACTGTTTATATAATGCTTTAAGTTCTGTGATGTTTTACTGTTCTTTGTCTTCCAAATAAAGGTTTATGTGATACTGGTATTGTGCATGACGAACACACATTTCAAGAAGCCTTATTGCATAGTTGCCATGGAAACAAATCTCAAAGCCTCACTCAGTGTTATGAGATTTACTTTGGAATTTGTTTTGGTCTGTGCATCAGTTGATAAGAACACAAATGAAAAAACACTGACTGGACCCAGGGAACCTGACTACATTTTTGAAGCTGCAAATCTGTATTTCCTCTTTAATCAATCTCCAGGTGTTCTACAAATCAGTCCATTTTCTGTGATGAAGTTTTTTATGATTATAAGTAAAGTTTTCATTATGTGAACTTTGAACCTTTCCTGACACTTGCAAAGCATTTCCATCCTGGCAGCTGGTATGATAAAACATGACTAGGAAGTACTGTACAACTCGCTGTAACGTCGCTAGCGGATGAGGAGAAAGTGTGGAGAGATGCTTGCCAAGTTTTTTCTCACAAGAAGAAAAAATAATTGACAGATTCAATTTAGCACATCTATTGAGATGGAAAGCAAAGCGAATAGCATTCAAACACTGTGTAGTTTAATTGCATGAGAAGCGCAAAGTGAGGAACTTTGTGTGTACTAAGTGCAGCATGTTATCCAAACTCTGATCTGTAACAGTAAAAACACAGAAGCAGTTCGGGCTCCTCTAACACTTCTATCAGCCATTTACTTTCATCTCCACTCATTCATTTTTTTCATGTAACCTGCTCAATAATGGATTCATCATTTCATTTTGATGTGTCATTTTTTTCTCAAAAGCTCACAGTGTTTTTGGCGGTTTCAGGAAACCAGAACTGTGTGTAGATGTGTGTACACAAAGGATTATTTGAACTACTCAGAAAAGGAGGGTGAATAGACCTGTATGACTCAACAGCTACTTTTATAACTCTGTCTCTTTCCAGCTCTCCACAATATTTTCCCTCTGGATATATAGGATGCATATTTTGTCTCTTAGTGACCATTATTACTCCCCTGACTCAGATTTCTTTGAAAGTGTAGTATGGCTACACAGTTAACATATTATCCATAGCAATAGCCTTAGTTTTTAAGTTTTAATAATTGTTTTTTACATTATTTCTATCTGCAAAGTTTATTTTAATGTTATTCTATTGACTATATTTTTTAAACATTTCTTTTGCTTTATTGTTGTAATTTTGATTCTTGCAAAATGTTCAATTTTGCTATGTTAAGCACTTTAGCTGCATGTTTGGATGAAAGATGCTATATAAATAAAGTTGAGTTGAGCAGCGGCTAATGTAGCCTCGATCTACTAGCCTCAGGCAAAACTGAGTAACGGGCAACAGAGGTCTGGTAAGCTCACTTAATTCTCACTCCACACCTCAGATTGTTTTATTTTTCAAACTTGTAGTCTTCAGACCCAACTGACACTGACTCAATTGACATCACTTGAGGCAATTATAGACCTCACGCAGCTCCCTCTGGAGCCACAAAAGGCTTTAAACAACTTTTTTTTCACATATGCAGTAGCACTCTCCAGAATCTGTAAACAGACTTTGATATATGTAAAATTGGTGGAGTTCTCCTTTAATCACACAGCCAAATCTAAGAATATCTAATGTCAGTGGTCCCCAACCGCCAAAGGGTTACAATATGTTTAAAATGATTGAAAAGGGATTGATTATTTATATTATTTTTTTTACGATTTTCCTGTCTTTTTTTGCTTTATTCTAGTGAAATAGTGGATTATTTCAGGTTCCTAAAATTTCCTTAATTGAAACAGTATGAGAAAGATGTCTCGTGGCTTGATCTCAACTCAATTGTGACGAGAGGTCACAAGCCCAAAAAGTTGTGAACCAATGTCTTGCATGCTGTCTATACTGGCTGCACCATTAGTTAAATGCCACTACATTTCTTACAAAACCTGACCCACACTGACTGTCCTAAGGAATCTATTCAAGATGTATATTTGTGCATTATTGTGGACTTCTATCTCCTGACCTATTTTCAAAAGATGCTGTTTACTGGATTAAACTAACTGAACTAAAGTTCCTGGGTCATTGGACATCCTACTCAGGACAAGCTTTTCTTGTTTTTTTTCTTCTTCTTCTTTTTAACCAATTTTGAACATTTTCCCAACATATTCTCCCTCCCACACTCACCCACACACCCGATACCTGCCTTTTGCTAAACCTCCCTACTTACTGTATTAACATGTACCCTAGATGGCAACCAATGAAACAATAAATTATGAAATACATCACAAATCATGTTCATTTGGTTACCTTTGCAGGACTTTCTAATTTCTTTGTCGGCACCTCACTTGAAACACATACAACAAGTTCCTGTTTACATTCAAGCCTTCTACACATTTGCTAGAAGAGAGAAAACAAGCTAATACAGTGATACAATGAAGTGGCTTAAAGGCATACATTAAAACCCTACACACTCACACAAACACTAACATTTGCTTTCTAGAGAGAAAGAGGTCACATTTCCTTTGTGATGAACTAAATATCGTTTTAACTTTCCAAAAGCACTTCTTGCAGTATAGCTTGTGCCGTGCAATTCTAGATTTCTGATTAGACATAAAGTGTGGGATAATTGATTAGATGGTGGTCTCTATCCTCTAATGGGCATCAGGATGGCAATAGCTTGAAAGTTTTCAGAAGCCCTATGGGATGTGAAAAAAATGAAATGAAAGAAAGAAATGTTTTTTCAGACCAGTCACATGAATGCTTCTGCAGAAGTTAACGTCAAACATGCCTCTCCTTTGGCTGACTTTTACTTTGCTTTGAAAGAAAGAGAGAGAGAGATGGAGAAAGAGCTTCTAAGCCCTACATTCTCTAACGTAAAAAATACATGTTTGCATTAAACAGTCCATTTGTTTGTGCTGTGCAGCTACAACACAGAGAGACACCGCAACAGGGCGGAATAGAGAGAGGGGGAAAATTTAGACAGCAGGAGAGAGGGATGCATGGCAGAGATAGAGGTGCTGGATGCAGATCCTAATAACAAAAATAATGTAAAAAACAGAGACACATTGCCCTGCAGCTGAATCTGTTCCAACATGCACACAGACAGATATACACACACTTATGATGTTTGACAAAGGAGACTCTCGAGCTTCTCCATTTCCAACACACACACACACACACACACACACACACACACACACACACACACACACACACACACACACACACACACACACACACACACACACACACACACACACACACACACACATACACACACCTGCTACCAACACCTTTGAATCAATACTGCTTTCACTCAGCGTGAATGTGCATGCATCCACAGCTGCATGTCTGCGTGAGTGCTGCAATGACCTGTTTGCTTAAAATATTCTATTAACATATTTCAGGTTTCTTACCGCAACTGAAGCACCGACCACATCTCATCATTTCTTCCTTTCTTCATTTGCTCAGTCTTCCTTTGCAAATGCTTCAAGTGCCGGAATGTTTTTTTCTTCTTCTTCTCCCTCTGAGTCACACGTTTATGGATCTCTTAAGATTCCTGAAATATCACTTCCCTAGCTCTCCTCTCTCTGTCACTGGAGCTTACGAGTAAATTGGCACAGAATGAATCTCTCTCCCCCCCCCCCTCTCTCTCTCTCTCTCTTTCTCTCTCTCTCTATCTCTTTCTCACTCCCTCTCTCTCTTTCTCCCTCTCTCTATCTCTTTCTCACTCTCTCTCTCTCTCTTTCTCTCTCTCTCTCTCTCTCTCTCTCTCTCTCTCTTTCTCTCTCTCTCTCTCAATCTCTCTCTCTCTCTCTCTCTCTCTCTCTCTCTCTCTCTCTCTCTCTCTCTCTCTCTCTCTCTCTCTCTCTCTCTCTCTCTCTCTCTCTCTCTCTCTCTCTCTCTCTCTCTATCTCTCTCTCTCTCTCTCTCTCTCTCTCTCTCTCTCTCTCTCTCTCTCTCTCTCTCGCTCTCTCTCTCTCTCTCTCTCTCTCTCTCTCTCTCTCTCTCTCTCTCTCCCTCCCTCCAGCAGAGCTTCTGTCCCTCTCATCTCTTCTATCTGCCTCCTCTCTTTCTTTTGCCTGTCTCACTCTCTCCCTCTTTATCTTCCAGTTTTATAAGCCGAAGGAAAACCATTTGCGTTAGTTACAGCATGTGGTTTTTCTGGATGAGAAGTTTTCTTTGGCTCCTGTTGGCATTTTAGTATCTGCCATGGCCTTCAGATTAAAGACCTGCTTACATGCCAGGTCAAAGATGACAAAGGGTTAGAGGAGTTGAGAGGATCTCAGACTTACTGTGGAATGCATATATTTCCAATAACACCACCATAGCTCTGTAAGGTATAACGTTTGCCATTCATTTGGCTATATATTGAACATGACGACCAGGCTACAGCAATACAGCAGGGAAATGATACTGTCCTGTAAATAGCATGCATGCAGCATGGTAAGTAATCCCCTGTGGTAATTAACCTGGCAGTGGAAGCCACTTTACACTTAATACAAATTATGTATATGGCAGGTGGAGACTGAAGTGGAGGTTTGTTCAAATAGCACCTGCAGTTAAAGCTGAGACGCACAAGTTTTGAGAGTAAATGTAACTTAAAACCCAAAGCAGACTGTCAAATTAGTGCAGTGAGCTGTTTTGATGGGTGCAGGCTGCTCATGCGGAACACCATGACTGAAGTGTGATCACATTGGTCCCTAAATCAGTTTGAAGTGAGTTCAACATTTTGCTACCTGCCTGACAGATCTCGAAACAGAATTGGGGGATGTGTCTGTTTTGCTGTGTTGAGCTTGATGCAATTATTTGGTAAAGCTGCTATGATCAATATGTTTATATTAACAAAGGATCAAAGGACTACATAAAATGTGAAAAGTGTCACGGAGAATTATCAACAACCTCTGAAGTTCCCCCAGGATTTTTCAGCATCCTTCATCTCATTGTTTTGGTTCAGACTAACCGCTGTCATCAGTTCAGCGAGTAGAGTCCAGCGAAAAAGTTCTAAAAAACCCACTGTACGTTACCTGCTCAGCAACAAACTACAGACGGACAAAGTTGGCAAAGGACCAGCTGGTGAACATAGTTGAACATTTGGCACTAAAGGGCCACATATTTATATGGACATCCATTCATCAGGTGGACAAACACACGACTCCAAATGAATGATAATGTTACTCTGTACCATAAATAGCCAACTGTTTGCTGACATGCTAACAACTTTATACTGAAATTACATTTCTATATGCTGTTTAACAGCTTGATTTTGCTACCCCCAAGTGGCCAAACAAAATCACCATAATGCAAGTTTAATGGTGCTTCCTTCTCTCTCTCTCTCTCTCTCTGTTGCTACATCCATTGTCTCTGTTACTGTGTGGTATCTGTTGCAGGAAGGATGCTTGTGGAAAGAATTTTAGAATCAAAATAACCACATTACTTAAGCTGACTCTACAATCAAAGCTATGTTGTATACAACAGGCCCTTCAGTACCCCTTCTGATCTGTATTACTGCAGAGCAAGTCTAACCACTCTTAAAGTTGTACACATATTTAAACTAATGCATGCAAAATATTTTAATTGTAGTGACAGAACTGTAAAATTTTAAAAATGTGCATAAACGCTAAATTATTTCATCACCACCACCCTTTTTTCCCAACTATACGTTATTCATGACATTATTAAAAAATTAGTCAGTTTGAAGGGACATAACATCCAGAGTCTTTACTGGGTCAAATGATGCTGGCCGCTGCCAGAAATGTGCATGTGGACATGAATTTTTTATTTTAGCAATTAAATGAGGTGCTTGTGAAGAGTGAAGAGGGTTGCATAGAACACAGCCTCTGGTCAGTGAAGAAGCTGAGTATGCGATGTATTTTTCTTTGAGAGAATGTGAAGAACAGTTGAGACAAGTGTAACTGCAGTAAATCCCTCTTCCTCTGTGATGTGATCTAATACTTGCATTGCAAGTACTCTTACATACTTGTCCACCCAGGTGGAATTTAAATTGTGGGCATTGCATACTTTATAACTGTGATGTCTTGGTCCTGTGACGGTTTTGAAGGGATTTTGTTTCATGTTATACGGTATGGTATATTGACCTTTTGCTCATGGGGGAAAAAATGCATTTACACACACTTATAAAGCTCCCTACTTATCCTCATTGTTCTTCTTTTCATTGTACTGTAGGCTAGCGATGGAGATGATATGTGTGTGGGTGTGTGGTAACAGAGAATCAGGCAGAGTGGTCATGAAAGAGCAAAAAAAGAGCAAAGAGAGTGGCTACTGCATGAAATACTGTGAGACAAAAGAGCAAATATGTAGAGAATGAACAGAAAAGTTTAAAAAAACTATTTAGTAAAAGCAATTTTGCAGCATGTGGGCTTATATTATTTTGTATTCATGTGTATTTACATGCATATGACTGTGTGACTTGGCTCTCTAATAACCTTCTTCATTTGCTTGATTCATTCAGGAGCCAAACCCACAAAAGCACACACACCCACATGCTCTGTCTGACTGAAAGGCAGCAAGGATAAGTGGTAGCTCACTGAAAGGGAGAGCGAGGAGGTCGCCATAGCAACACTGGGGGGGTGTCGCTTTTATTGGAGAAAGAAAATCAGCTCAGCCTTATCCTCCTATCTCGCTCTGCACTCTCTCAATTCTGCTTTCTCTGGGTCACCTTCCTCTTTTCCTTTATGTGTTCATTTAGTTTTCCACGAGCTGACGTCAACTGCCTGGAACATCTACATGAGATGTGAAAATGGTCTGGTGTTGGATTATTTTATTGTAAGCACTTCCATTTTGCAACGTGGCCGAAGATTCAGTATCATGTGTCATGTGTTGCTGAATGAACAAAATGTTTTTGTAAAAGTGAGAAATAACTGTCTCATATTTTCAGAATCAAAAGAATTAGAGTTAGAATTATTTGTACCTCATCCTTGATGCAATGGTGATATAGAGAATGAAGAATTTTAAAGATAATTTTTTGGGGCATTTTTAGGCCTTTATTTGACAGGAACGCCGAAGACATGAAAGGGGAGAGAGGGGGGCATGACATGCAGCAAAGGGCCGCAGGTTGTAGCTGAACCCGGGCCCGCTGCGTCGAGGACCAAACCCCTGAACATGGGTGTCCGCTCCACCAACCGAGCCATCCGGGCGCCCGATGTGATACATATTTGAGTGTGTTTTAAGTTGTCAGTGAGTCAAGGTCCAAATAATATTCACTGATATTATTAGTTAACTGACTCTTTGTTCCCAGCACATCTGAACCGAAGCAAGCATATCTGTCAAGTAGTTTAGGACTGTGACTCATATATCAGAAGAAACTTGCACACACACAAACACACACACAGTTTGGTGCAAAAAACTGCCACGCAATGCACAATATCACATAATGGCAGATGACAGGTTGGATGTGATAATGTTGAGAATGTGCTAATGCATAGCACAGCGTTCCTTCCCTGTCACAGCATGCTGTATGAATTCTGTTTACATGTGGACCAGCTGGACAACCCTCCCACATCACAGCCTTGCATGTGAGTTTGTGAGAGTGTGTGCATAGAAAAAATGTCAGAGAGAAAATGATTGAGAATTTGCTGCCATGGTGACAAGCTCAGCAGTATCTAATAGAAATGGATTGTTAAGAAGCCTGCCCATTGTGTGAGGGTAGGTGGGTGAGGGTGGAGGGAGAGAGAGGAACAGAGATAGATAGAGGCAACTGAACAACCACTACTACTCACAGTATTTGTGTATTTTGATCATGTTCTTAGACAAGTGCAGAGTGACACCATATGGTACATACAGTTTAATGCTTTTTGAGACTAAAACAGAAAAGTAAATAACACAACTGAAGGCTTGTTATGCATCAAATATGGACTCCTACATGTCCGAAGAAGTTCACAGGCTCAAGAAAAATTATACACATTGTAGAGAGCAACTGCTAATTGTAAAAGTTAATCAAACCTGCGCCTCTGCTGGGATAGACTCTGACGTGATTGATCAAGATTAATCATCATTTCCACATGTCGTATTTCCAATTAGCACAGTGTGTGTATGTGTGTGCGTGTGTGCGTGCGTGTGTGCGTGTGGGTGTGTGTGCATATGTGTGCGTGTGTTTATGTATGTGTGTGTATTGCGTGGGAGATGGCAACAGGTCTGTTTTTATCAGCGGGTTCTCTGTGCATGGTTGCCATAGCGGAAGAGTTTGGGTTGTGGTTGAGTAAGTAACATGTTGAAAATGTGCTAATGCATAGCACAGCGTTCCTTCCCTGTCACAGCATGCTGTATGAATTCTGTTTACATGTGGACCAGCTGGACAACCCTCCCACATCACAGCACTGTATGTGAGTTTGTGAGAGTGTGTGCCCATAGAAACATGTCAGAGAGAAAATTATTGAGAATTTGCTACCATGGTGACAAGCTCAGCAGTATCTAATAGAAATGGGTTGTTAAGAAGCCTGACCATTGCAGGAGGGTAGGCGGGTGAAGGTGTGTGTCTTTGTGTGCGTGCGTGCGTATGTGTGCGTGTGTTTATGTATGTGTGCGTATTGCGTGGGAGATGGCAAAAGGTCTGTGTTCATCAGCGGGTTCTCTGTGCATGGTTGCCATAGTGAAAGAGTTTGGTTTGTGGTTTAGCAAGTTCAATGTAACAGTAAAAACAACCACAGACGTTAAGACCTGTATTGTTTGCTGTGTATGAATGTTTAGAGCATTTCAAAGAGCAGATAACATCACAAGGAACTAAACTGATCCAAACAATACATACTCATTCATTCTTGACCATCTTATACAAAGTGGACCACAATGGACTCTACACCTTACACAGCTCATTGATTCTCTCTGGTGGGGAGATTTGGTAGTGTATCTAACACGGTTCATGTTCTCACAAAACAATTAAGCAAATACAGTATTTTTACTATATCACTGGCCAAACCTTCATTCAATTATGTCCTCCCACCAACTGCATTCAAGTCACTTCTGCTGACATAAAAAGTGAAAGTCTGAGGGGGCATTTCAAAGTGCCCATGCCATTTTATTGACATTATCCTTGTCCTTCAAAAAAAGGTGTCCATTGGGCACCCGGATAGTTCAGTTGGTTGAGCGGGCACCCATATATAGAGGTTTACTCCTCAACGCAGTGGGCCCGGGTTCAACTCCAACCTGTGGCCCTTTGCTGCATGTCATTCCCCCTTTCTCTCCCCTTTCATGTATTCTGCTGTCCTATCAAAATAAAGGCTGAAAATGCCCAAAAAATAATCTAAAAAAATAAATAAATAAAACGTGTCCATTGGTATTTTTCACACTGTGCTTATCAAGTAGTTTAGCACTCAGCTGTTGTTAGCAGGGATAATACTTTGCTGCTGACACTAAATTATATTTAAGATGAAAAACAATTGAAAGGACCGGCTTTGCTGCTCAGAGGTCATGTTTTTATTGGAAACGGCATTTCATGGCATTGTGTGGACACCTTAAGTATACCAATCCACATAGCAGATACTGGCTCAGTGTTGATGGTATATCTTGTGGGTGTGGGCGTGATACTAGTTGGCCCACCACTGAATATCTCAACAACTATTAAATGGATTGCTAGGGAATTAAGTACCAATATCCAAGGTCTCCAGAGGATGAATCCTAATGACTTTGGTGATCCCTTGACATTTTAGTGCTACCAGCAGATAATTTATCCAGTAAAACAACAGTTCCATCAGCCTCAGCCGTACTTTGTGTTTAGTGCTTATTAGCAAAGGTTAACACAAGAACACGCTAAACCAAGATGGTGAACATGGTAAACATACATGGACTGAAGTTTGTTCTAAACTTTATTTATAAAGCACTTTTTTCTGTTTTCATCTCATAATTAAACCTTTTAAAATGTGACTGTTTATATCTAAATGACTTAGTGCTACAAATTACATATACACTTATAATTCATCATAAATTAAAATGTGGGTTTTAAATGTATCAACAATGTGCAAATGTCTTTAATGAACAAAATAAAAATGGACTTTCACATTTTATTTTATTATTATTTATCTTTATTAATGGTGCATACATGGCAGCTTTGAGTGTATAACATTATCAGTCAGTGTCTGTTAATGAAGATTTAGAGAGATGGCACAGCCAGTGTAAGACTAATTTCAAAAACCACATCACATTACAATCACCAAACTGCTGAGTCACATTCAAGGACACGAAAGGACAAAAAGCCTCTTTCCACTGTGATGTGACACACAGCACAGTTCACTTTAGGTGACAGACTAGCGATAACTGATATTAAAGCATGTCTAAGGGTGATAAGGCATGTAGCAGAAAACTTAAGGACAACTGAGTAAACATCAGTATCAAACAACTGTATTATAAATGGAAAATGATGCAACTAGTGTTGTTTTTGGCGGCCTGTTTTAATTTTAGTTTTAGTCTAGTCTTTGTGTCAAGCTGTCATTTTAGTTTTTATTAGTTTTAGTCACGTTCATACTCTTTTTAGTCTAGTCAAGTTTCAGTCGATTAAAAGTCTGAGCATTTTAGTCTTATTTTAGTCAGAATTATCCATGACTATTTTAGTCTAGTTTTAGTCGACGAAAACTGATGACATTTTAGTCTAGTTTTAGTCGATGAAAATTTTATTTTAGTCTCTTTTTATTAATGCAATTCTATTTAATCCAGTCAGTATAGTATAAGTACCTAGTAGTATAGACAAAACCAAAATGTTGGCCAACAAGGGATGCTTAGTACACACTAATGTCAGTCAGGTAGGAACTAAGAACCCACACACTCTCTCGCTCACACACACACACACACACACACACACACACACACACACACACACACACACACACGTTTGTCTCAGTCGTTTCTTAACTCCAGTGGCTAACGTCTAAAGCCAACGTTAAAATGAGACACATTAACCACAGCCTCATGAGTTGGCATTAGCTTTCTAAAATAGAAAGTAACGTTACGTTAATATCTTGACTTACCTCAATTTCATTATGGAATGGCTTGAGATGTCTGTAGTATCTGAAGAGCCTATACGGTTAAAGTTTGAATAAAGCTCAAAAGTGCTGAGACATAGTAAGCACTGTGTTAGTGAAGTAAGTTTAATGATTTTCCTCTCAGTGGAGTGATGTGTTGAAGAGGATGTTTTATGTGATTCTGTGAATGGGGGCTGAGTGGGATCAATGATTTTATGTGTAGTGTTGGAGCCCCCCAAAAAGACTCTGACCTCAAAGGGACTCAGACCTTTACTTGCCAACTCACATCTATTTACTTTATCTAACATGTTACCTAAACGTACCCCTTATAAGCCATGTTCTTGCTGCAGCAAGACAGAGTGCATATTGGCTTTGTACTCTCCGGGTTCTGCAGGATCCGTCATGATGCTGAAATCCTTGATGTAATAAACCTTTTTATAATCAAGAACAGTGTCAACGAAGTTCCTTTTCCACACATTGGCAACGCAGTGCTGCAACTAAATTTACCACATGTCTCTTAAGGTTCGTGGTGTTTTTTCCTGTGATTTTGTGACTGCATTTCTCCCCATCTTTTTCCACAACACATTCCGTTTTCTTTTCCACTTCTATGTAATAAAAGTTTTTCCAAATGCCGTTTATTCTTTTTCTCCCAAAGACGAACTCCGGCTGGCCGGCCACGGTCCCAGCTTTCTCTGTGTCAGACTTAATTTTGTTTATTGTCGTTTACGCTCGTCTCACTCTCTAACTCACCGCTGCATCTTCTAAATTAAATAATGCCGCGACAGGGCTTGAGGAAGTAATGTCGCCTGCGTCTGCATAGTGCGACCCGAGTGCGACCTGATGCAGCCCAGCCCCTGAAGTGAGACACAGGGAACAGAAATACCGCAAAATAATAATAATAATAATAATAATAATAACGTGACTAAACGAGACGTTATAATATTTCATCTCGTGAAGAGACATTTTAGCATAGTTTTTATTTTGTAAACCACATTTAGTCTCGTTTTTATTGGTCAACAATATTGCATTATACATTTAATTATAGTCACATGACCAGCATTTACGTTGCGTCTCGTCTTCGTCACGTGATAAAGGTTCGTTGATGACAATATTTAGTCATATTTTTGTTGATGAACCACTTGGTGGAAATATGAAGCAAATTGTAAACTTAAAAAAATTATTTAAAATGCTGTCCTGCACTTTTTGGCCAACAGCAATAACCGTGACAATCAACTGTATAGATATATGGATAATATCATTATCAAAAGGCACTTGAAGGTTATCAGTGCTTTCCATAAATCCAATGCGGCACTGGTCTTGACTAAACAAATGAATGAGTTTGACTTTTGAGTTTTGCTAAATAGACAAACCACATCAAACAAATATTACAGATAAGGCAGATATGGGTAGGAACCCAGAGTATAAAAGAGTCCTACGGTCCTCAGGTTGTTGTACAGAAGCAACATGGGCAAACTGCTTATCTGCATTGGTAAGCTGAGCTCCTTGCTCATAGAAACTTTTCAAACTTTGTTATTACACATTTTAATTTCATTTTATCTTGTGCATAATGCAAATTGATTCTCATTTACTACTGAACTTGCCTTCTCCTCACCCTCTCTAATTCTGTCTCCTATCTCTGCAGGACTGGCTCTCCTGCTGCATGTGCAGCTAGGTAATTATATCCTTTATCCATTCAGTGTTATATGTGATATGTGTAGATGTTGGTAATATAATGTAAGAGCAATTGTTACATATGTTGCAGGATCATCCTACATCCTCTCCTGTTATTTCACTAACTGGGGACAGTACCGTCCCGGAGCAGGCAAATATTTCCCCACCAACATTGACCCATGTCTCTGTGACCACCTCATCTATGCCTTTGCTGGAATGAACGACAACATGATCAAGACCTACGAGTGGGACGATGAGAAACTCTACGGACAGTTCCAGGCCCTGAAGAACCAGTTAGTACACACAAATGCTCATAGTGATAATAGCTCATAGTGTGACTCCAGCACACATGAAAAAACAAATTATTAGACATTAGCATGCATGCACACAGATTACATTTGAGAGTGGATGTTGTTGCTGCTTGCAGGAACAGCAACCTGAAGACACTGCTGGCCATCGGAGGATGGAACTTTGGTACTCAGAAGTAAGTCGTAATAAAATGAGGAACAATGCTCTCACCAAGAGGAACTTGTAGCACAGGTAGAACTCTGACCTTCTTCCTGTCTCTATAGGTTCACAGCTATGGTTTCCTCTCCTGCCACTCGTCAGACCTTCATCAGCAGCGTGATCACGTTCCTGCGTCAGTATGAGTTTGATGGTCTGGATATCGACTGGGAGTACCCTGGCTCTCGTGGCTCCCCACCTCAGGATAAGGAGCGCTATACCGTTCTGGTCCAGGTCTGTCATATTGCTGTTTAATTTATGGCTACAGATTAATTTGTGTTGTAAGTGGAAGGATACAGGCCGCTATTATTGCAGTTATACACTGTGTATATATATAGAATTTCACCTTTTAGGGGCTTTGGCCAAGAAGTCTGTCCAGGAGATTTCATAGAACTTTATATTAGGGTTATATGTTGGAAATATAGTAATCAAATGCCATTACAATTATAATCTAAAACACTTTGTCAGTTTCTCACTGCAATCACACTCTCTTTGCCCATCTGTAGGAGTTGATGAGCGCCTTTGAGGCCGAGGGCAAGAAGACCAACCGTCCCCGTCTGATGCTGACTGCTGCTGTCTCTGCTGGAAAGGGAACTATTGACTCTGGATACCAGATTGCCGCGATTGGAGCGTAAGTACATGAGCAAACACATGCAAAAATTGCTAGTCTCACATTTGTTGCATAGATGACAGCCATTACTAAACATGAATCCTCATGTCTTGTTTGCCAGTGTGCTGGACTACTTCCACGTCATGACCTACGACTTCCATGGTTCTTGGGAGCACAATGTTGGAGAGAACAGCCCCCTGTACAAGGGCCCCGCTGATCAGGGATCCATGATCTACTTCAATGTGGTGAGTGAGGGCTCCAGCTGTAAATGTATAATAATTAAATTACGGGAAAAAATTTCACACTGGCCTGAACTCTCTCATGTGTAGGACTATGCTATGAACTACTGGAAGAGCAATGGTGCCCCAGCTGAGAAGCTGCTGGTTGGTTTCCCCACATATGGTCACACCTTCCGCCTAGCTTCCTCTAACACTGCTGTAGGAGCTCCTGCCAGTGGACCTGGAGCTGCTGGACCTTTCACCCGTCAGGCTGGCTTCTGGGCCTACTATGAGGTTTGTGCTTCTATTTATGAATCTGTGTGTGAATGTATAAGACAGGACAACATACTGTATATGCATGTATTGTGTAGATCCCAACCTTAAACATCTCTCTCCTATCAGATCTGCACTTTCCTGAAGCAAGGAGCCACTCAGGCTTGGGACAGCACACAGGATGTGCCATATGCCTACAACCAGGGAACCTGGGTTGGATATGACAATGTTAAGAGCTTCCAGGCTAAGGTATGAAGTTGTATTTCTTTATTTAAATTCCCGTTCCAGACCTTTATGTTTCAAGGTTATTTAACACTTGGTTTCACCTGTCATCTGGTCTACAGATTCAGTGGTTGAAGCAGAGCGGTTTCGGTGGAGCCATGGTGTGGAGTTTGGATCTGGATGACTTCAGTGGCACTTTCTGCGGCCAGGGAAAATACCCCCTGATCAATACCATCAAGAGCGGACTGGGAACTGGAGCTTGTACGCATAAAGCACATATTCTCTGGTAATAAACATAATGAGGCTGTCTAATTTTTTTTTAATTCTTACATTTCTCTCCCCAGCCTGCACTTCCCGTGTTGACCCCCTGGCTCCAGTGACACCAACCCAGCACGCTATTCCCCAGCCCGGCGGTGGTGGCAGCAGTGGTGGCGGCAGCAGCAGCGGTGGCAGTAGCACAGGATCTGGCTTCTGCGCTGGCAAGTCTAACGGTCTCTACCCTGACCCAACCAACAAGAACCACTTCTATGAGTGCAACCAGGGAAATACCTACAACCAGCACTGTGCTGCCGGCCTGGTGTTCGATAACAGCTGCAAGTGTTGCAACTGGGCTTAAACAATCCATGTTGAACATCATACTGGTTGTTCTTAAGTTAGGAGCTGGTCAACTTTCACGTAACATAAGACCATCTAAGGCCTATTCAAGAACAGCTCTTTAACACCTGTCACTGATCTAACCTAAATAAATATCTATTTTAAATCAGATCTCTGATGGGTTTGTGTGTCCATGTATGTTTTCAGTCATAAAACCTCAAACCACTGAAGCAAAATGAAGTTACAGTATTCAATGCAGAATAACTTTGATCATCAAACATTAGCAACAAAATATATTTATTCATATTCACTCCTGTAGCGCACAGAGCAGTACAGTAAGAAAGTGAATGTGTGTATATAGGAGGTAAAGATAAATGTAATTGTCACTGCAGAAAAAACTGTTAAAAGCAGTAAAATTATAGTAGCAGAAAGACAAAGGCAACAACAGAGGTTATAATCAGTACTCTCATTATGAAACACACGCACGCACGCACGCACGCACGCACGCACGCACTAGCACATTTCAGTAGCAGGGCAATTCAAAGTGCTTTACATAAAACATTAAAGAGCAGTTGAAAACAATTAAAAAATGTAAAACATAAAATACGAGAATAAAAGTTACAGTGCAGTATAAGAAATTAACAATTATTTAAAGAAAGGCAGCATCAAAAAGAAAGGTCTCCAGCCTGGATTTAAAAGAACTGAGAGTTGCAGCGGACCTGCAGTTTTCTGGGAGTTTGTTCCAGATATGTGGAGCATTAAAAACTGAACGCTGCTTCCCCCTGTTTAGTTCTGACTCTGAGGACAGAAAGCAGACCTGTCCCAGACGACCTGAGAGGTCTGGGTGGTTCATAGTATACAGCAGATCAGAAATGTATTTTGGCCTTAAACCGTTAAAGTAGTAGTGATTTATAAACCAGCAAAGGTATTTTGAAATCAATTATTTGAGGGATAGGAAGCCAGTGCAAAGACTTCAGAACTGGAGTGATATGATCCACTTTCTTGGTCTAAGTGAGGACTCAAGCAGCAGCGTTCTGAATCAGCTGCAACTGTCTGATTGATTTTTAGGGAAACCTGTAAAGACACCGTTACAGTAGTCAAGTCTACTGAAGATAAAAGCATGGACAAGTTTTTCCAAATCCTGCTGAGACTGAGTCCTTGACTACACCATGATTTCTGGCTTTGTCTGTTGTTTTTAACATTGTCGTTTGAAGCTGAGCACTCACTTTTAATCGTTCCTCTTTTGCTCCAAAAACAACCACCTCGGTTTTTTCTTCATTTAACTTAAGAAAGTTCTGGCACATCCAGGCAATAAAGTTATGTAAAGTTGTGTGTCGTCCACATAACTATGGTAACTTATTTGTTGTTTTCCATAATCTGAGCCAGTGGAAGCGTGTAGATGTTAAACAGAAGAGGCCCCAGAATGGAGCCTTGGGGAACACGTCATATTTGTATGCTCAGATGCATAATTACCTATAGACACAAAGTAGTCCCTAGTCTTTAAGTAGGATTCAAACCAGTTTAGTACTGTGCCAGAAAGTCCAACCCAGTTTTCCAGTCTAGTAATATGTCATGGTCAACCGTATCAAATGCAGCACTGAGATCAAGTAATACTAAGAGTGAAGTTTTGCCACTATCTGTGTTTAAGTAGATGTCATTAAAGACTTTAACAGGAGCCGTCTCAGTGCTGTGGTGTGGTTGAAAACCTGACTGAAAGCTGTTCTTTAGTGACAAGAAAAGGTTGAGTTGTTGAAAAACCGCTTTTTCAATGATTTTACTTAAAAATGGAAGGTTTGATATCAGCCTATAATTGCTCAGTGGTGACGTGTCTAGATTGTTCTTTTTTAAGAGTGGCTTGATGACTGCAGTTTTCAGGGACTGTGGGAAGATACCTGAAAGAAGAGACTGATGACGCTGGTCTCTTGCTCTTTTCAATATTGTTTTTCTTTTTCTGGGCGAAGAAGAAGACTCCTGTAAAAGATCTGAAGCCAAACAATTTGAAAGATTTTTGAAAAGCCCGTTGGTAGAATATCAAGGCAACAGGAGGTTTTCAGATGTTATATAATGTCCTCCAGGTCTTTATGGTTGATCATATAAAATTGCGTCATATTGGAATTTGTTTTGCCTGGACACTGTGACAACACATATCCTGTACTTGATATGGAGGCACTGACTGCTTGTCAAATTTTCTGAATTCTTTTCACCGAAGGAGGCAAATTCATTGCAGGCCTTGATGGATAAAAGTTCAGATGCTACTGGTACTGGAGGGTTTGTTAACCTATCGACAGTAGCAAACAAAGCACAATAAAACACACACACACACACACACACACACACAAAACTACTTTCCATTATTTGTTTGTCAACATGACTTCTTCAAACTTGCCGGGGCCGGGAAGTGACGATTAGCAGCACCTGTGAGTTTATCACGTGACAGCGAAAACGCGAAAGGCGGAGCAGTATGTTCTGTATGTCCCTTACTTGCTAACGTATTTCAAGATGGCGCATGAATATGGAGTGTCTACACCAGTTCATGCAAATGCAAATGTAAAATTTCAAACCAATAGGACTACTTGGAATTGATGGTGGTAAATATTCATGAAAAGGACAAGTTTGTGAATGGGCAACACAGATTTTGAGAATGAACAATTAAAAACGTTACACACTGGACCTTTAACACATTTAGCAATATCTGATCTATATAAATATGTCATTTAAAGCAGCTGGACATCAGACATGGAGAAATAAGTTATTTATTGTAGAATATCAGAGGTGAGGAACAAAAGATGTAGTTAACTGACACGAAAATATACTTGACATAGAAAGACAAAAATTATCACTGATACAGTCACTACTGACAGAAAATAAGCATTTTGGATTAAAGACAGTGAGATAAATATAAAACCATGGTTCACTGACAAAATAAGATCCGTTACCTGATTCTCAAGCCCAATTAAGCAATAGTTTGATTTACACATTGAATCAAATTATTTCTTTAACTTGAAAAAAATGCTATTATTCCAGGTAGCTTTCAGACACTTTTCAATTGTATTTGGTCATTGGTCTGTGTGGTCGAGTCCTAAATGGCTCTGCTCTGTTTACCGTAAACATATGACCTCACACAACATTGCTGCAAGCTGCCTGCCCTAGCAGGAAATGGTGGATGGTTTGTCACAAATCACTTAATGTAACTTTAACTTTCAGTATAAAGTTTCACAGATTACACTGCTGCACCGAAGGGAAGAAAATGTAATCACACAAAAACACATATCACAGCCATGAGCTCGAGATGACATTTACATTTACTTCTGGTTTGGTTTTAGGCCTCATCCTGAGGCGGAAGTGTTCTTGTGAGTAGCGTTCTCCTCGATGAATGTCCAGGTAGGGATGCCATTGTTCAGCTGGAGAGCACAATGACTTCAGACGCTGTGGAAAGTAAGAGATTTACATTATTTCACTGTCACGTCTTTGAATTCATGGAATAAAATCTCAAGCTGTGCAATAATGCAATGCTTTGAAAAATGTAGACAACATTAGTAATTTAAATTTTTCCAGCTATCATCACACACACATACACACCTTCCAGGGGCTTCCCTCTGCTCTCATCAGTGTATACACAGCGATGACAGGGACCCAGAGGAGGATAAATACAGCTATGCACCAGCCCAAAACCAAACCCCACACTGGGAACTGGACTCCTCCATAAGAGGGTGGGGTAAATGTCATCAGTGACCAGATCAGGATCACCTAAAGCAGCCAGTTTCATTCATCAAACATGATCAAAACTAACTTCCTGAATTTAGACAAGGGGCAGTTTTATTTATTCACTTTTTCAATTTGCTCAAAAGCAGTTACATACAAACATTACATCTGGATTTAATTCAATTGTAATTCCTACAAATTCAGTGGCTGCTGGCAGAAATAACAACACCTTTTTCCATTAATTTATGTAGCCTTTGAAGCCATAATAATAATAATAATAATAATAATAATTCCTGATTCTTGATTTGATGGCACTCATCAACATATGCATTTAGGAAGATGCTGCCAGAGTCTTTTACATCAGGGTCATCGTGTGACGTTTGACTCACCACTATGATGCAGGGGCTGATGAAGAACCAACATGCTCTCCACCACAGCCAGAAAGTGAAACTCTTTTTTCCAATCATCATCTCAATGTCTTTAATAAAACGGTTGCCTCCTGTAATGCATGAAAACAATACAGACATGTACGCAGCTGGAGTGTGAGGGCTCTCTGTTACCTTAAATGCATATATCTCCAATTATCATATTTACCATATATGTAGCAGACACCAATGATCTCCAAGAGAACCAAAAATAGCAGCACCCAGCTGCCGGCGAACTGGTCGATTAGAGTCACCCAGTATATTCCTGCCTATCTCAGACACACACACACACACACACACACACACACACACACACACACACACACACACACACACACACACACACTCCTTAGTAGGTTAACAAGGCCTTTGTCTATAACCCAAAGTACACTAAGACAACCTTACCCTTGTGATACAAGGCAGACCCAGCAGGTAGAGGATGGAAGATGTTGTTATAGTCAATAAAGCTCGTTTGGATTTGAAGGTTTTAGGGAAGGCATCGAGCAGACAGGTGGTAATCACCTCTAATGACAGGAGGAGAGATTTCAGGATACAGCAATCTATCGCAACAGCAACATTATTAATGTTATGCAAGTATGAATGGCAACTTAATATTTCACCTATTCCTGCAAACTGAGAGTCCAGACCAACAGTCAAAAGCATGAAGAAAAACAAAATGGACCAAAGAGGGGAAATAGGAAGCTTAGACAAAGCATCTGGATATGCAATGAATGCCAGGCCAAATCCTGCACAAAGACAAAGAAACAAAACATCAGAGGTCACCTGGCTGTCTTCCAAATGTTTTAGTACTGTATTTGGTGCCCACATGGTGTGTCTGTCTGACCTTCCTTCACCACTTCTCCAACAGGCATTTTGTAGATGTGAGCCATGTGACCCAAGATTGAAAATATGGCAAAGCCCGCAAGCACACTGGTACCTCGGAAAAAGATGAAAATAGCAAAGTAGATGAGACAAATATATTATAATAAATATTAATTTATATTATATAGTTTATTTAATTTAATAAATTATTAAAACTTTCTTTAAATGATCATGTTACTGTAGCTGTGCTCCTACCAGCATTAGTAAGTGTTACAACAAATGAGTCCTTGAACACATTATTGTGGAAGTTGTTGTAGGAAGCAAGAGTCATGACTCCACCCCAGCCAATCGAGAGAGAGTAAAAGGTCTGAGTTGCTGCATCTTTCCAGACCTAAAAGACACAACACACAGTCATGCTTTGAATCAAAAGACTTAGATTACTGTACTGTGTTGCAGTTAATCAGGTAAATTTGAGTCCCTACCTGTGCTTCTGTCAGTTTAGTCAAATTGGATTGGGATCCAATGTAGAACTCTATGCCGTCTCTGGCTCCCTCTAGTGTCACACCTCTGATCAGCAGAATCAGAATCACCACATAAGGAAATGTAGCTGTAAAATACACAACCTGTAAAGACAAAATCCAAGAGTAATAATTGTAGAAAAAAATATAATTTCATTTGATATATTCTTGCTACTGGGAGTTCCAAGCATACCAACCCGGTCTCACGGCAGTTCGTGTAAATGTCACGTTATTTTTAATCTATTGATACGTGTTCACGGGGACGTTTTTCTCGTTTTTTAAGTGGTGGCCAGCACGAAATACCCTACGGGCAAAGGACGCCTCACACTCCGGGAGACGGCTGAAAAGGATGCTCCATATGCTGGGAGGCGGCCGCAAGGTGGCCGCTGGGGACGCGACTACGGGGAAAGGACGCCTCACATGGCGGGAGATGGCCGCGGGGGACGGCCGCTGGGGACGCGCCACAATAACGGGGCGGTCGTGATTAGGAAGACTACGGGAAACAAAATCCTCTCCTCTGCTCTTCCTCTCCTCTCCTGTTCCTCTCCTCTCCTGTTCCTCTCCTCTGCTCTTCCTCTCCTCTCCTGTTCACTCTGTATCACTCACTGTGTGTGCAGTAGCAAGTTCAGACCAAAGATTGCCGATGTGATGAATCCTGCAGCCACTTGCAATGCTGTTTACACCAATGAGACGAGACAAGATCATCTTCATATTCATCGACTCTTTGTACTTAGCTGTCTAACTTTCGACTTTTGTGTTGTTTATAAATATGAATTGGATAACGTGAGCGATAGTGAGATGCTTGCTAGAGTTGCGTTTCGAGTGAGAAATCTGCGAAAACGTTTTTTTCCCCTCTGATTTACTGCTTTGTTTTAATGCCGCCAGGCGCTCTCTCTCTTCAGTCACTCTCTACCTCGCTCGCCCACAATCGTTAGGTGTGCACGCGGGCGCTTGTTGAGCCTCTGTCTTTATATTATTATTTGGGGTAGCTTATGAACATTTTGGGGTAGCTTCGGTTTTATACAAGCTAATGGACGTTAACATTAGAGCTGGCCTGTTAGGTTACGTTACAAGGATCGTAAACGTTGGCTGCGCTGTTTCTTACCTTGCTCTACGTTGACTTTACTAGTTCCAGCTTCACCGTCACCACCTTTTTTTTAAATATTTGTTTAGAAAATCTCTAAGGCCTCTATTTTATTCTTCTCTTTTCTTTCCTTTTCTGAGCACCGGACTTGTGGACATTTTAAGCGTACTGAACTTCAAAACAAATGACAACATCAAATTGTGATCAGTGGCCAAACCATTTTTGTGTTGGGGGTGGGGGGTTCTTGACCACTATTTCAAGGACAATTAGGAAGAAAACAAATAAAAGCTTTTATGTAACTCAAATATTACATAGTTATTCCACAAATAGGCCTATTTTAATTTTTTTTTAAATTTTTTATTATTCCATAATTTAATGAGGGCCCAGTTCTGCCCCCCACCCTGGGCCCGGGACAACAGACCCGTTTGTCCCCCCCTATCGGCGGGCGTGCTTACAAATGTAAATGTTTTTGCCATGCAAATTAGTGTGTACTTTTTCGTCTCTGCATCTTGCATTCACTCACAATTCTGATCTAAAACTGTTTTTTTTTTTTTTTTTCTCAAATCTGCATACAAATGTACATTTTCACGGAATAGTTTGATATTTTGGGCAACATAGTTATTCACTTTCTTGCCAAGAGTTAATGAGACGATTAAAACCACTATCATATCTGTATTATATGTTAAAGCTATAGTGTGTAGTTACTGCTGCTCCTCCATTTAGTTGCTAGTAGTCAAGGAGGACACAGAGGATTAAAAAAACATGATGGACTCTTCAGAAGAGGTAATTATCTTCACTCGAGTTTCTGCATGCGAAAGTCGCCGGATGACAACATTTTCTAAACATAGCCAGAAATACAGAAAGTTGTGTGGAGCTGATAGTCTTATTTAGCTTTGTAGCAACTCATTTGGCAATGGCTTGAATGAAACGGACATTAATTAATATAAAAAAGTTACGCACTAGAGCTTTAAATATGTAGCTACAGCCAGCCGCTGGTTAGCTCAGCTTAGCACAACAGCTGGTAAAAGGAGGAAACAGCTACCCGACTATCAGCAACTCTAAAGTTCACTAATTAACATGTTGAATAATTTCCTCTAATGCCACCAGAAGGTAAAAAATTCAGTTTGTCCAATACTTTACTGTAAATGACAAAGCTAATGTCGTTCCCATCAGTCTCAGCTGTACTTTGTGTTGAGTGCTGATTAGGATGCTAACACGCTAAACTCAAATAGTAAACTTGGCAAACATTATACCTGCTAAACATCTGTGCGTTAGCATTGTGAACATTTTAGCATGCTGATCAGCATTTAGCTCAATGTACTTTGAGCTAAATACAGCCTCACAAAGATTCTAGCATGACTGTAGACCATACCTGCCAACACTCCCGTTTTTCCCGGGTTTCTCCTGTTTTTCAGCCCTATCTCCCGGACCCCTCCCGGTTTGTTATTTCTCCCAGGAAACTCCCATAATTTGCATGGCCCAAACTCCTTTATAAATAATCGGTCCAATATGTTTGTATAATGTTGACCAGTTGCCAGATCTTGTATGAAACACATCCTATTCACACAATCCACACACCATATACAATCTTCAACTCATTTGTCACCTCAACCTGGCAACCTACAACCCAATTCTGCAGTTAATCTCTGTGCAAGCTTCGCGGAAAGTTCAGACTCAAAAGCGAGTCGATAAAAATGGCAGGTGAAGGTAGTTTTCCCATAGACAGTATATAAGAATGGACCAACAGATCCCGTTGCTCTGGACGGAGACCAGTGAAGGATATAAGAAGCTCTTTTCCGGTGAGCGCTGAGCGTTACTGCGCAGCCTCCAACTGAGAGAGAAAGTTGTAAGTCTTCTGGTAGCTGTGCCAAGAGAAATCTCAATCATTCCCAATCTTGCAGAGACAGAGAGCATAGGTATATGTAAGGAGATAACATGGACACATGCTAATTATTGCTAACTAAAATGCTAGTTAACATTAGTAATTAAACGTAAACAGCTAATGTAAGACGAAACTGCCTGCGAGCTTCTCCGGTACTATACGGTAATTCCTCTACTATGCGACAGTAAGTCGCGTGGTTATGACACAATCGTTAGCCTATTTTTACAAAAACGTCTACTACGGAGCCATAACGTGAGGTACAAGGTAATGGAGCCTTTTATACATTGTCATGTTTCTTTAGAAATAAACAATGGACAAATAAAGTCTTTAAACGCTTCAAATGTAAAGTTATTTGCTGTCAAAGTGACGTCAAAATGAATGGCAGTCAATGGAATGCTAACATCGGGTGATCGCTTTGTAGCATCAAAATGGCGCCAAAGGAGGTTCGAGCTCTGAAGCGAAGCTTACCCCCTTGGGTTTTCCCGCAAAGAAATAGAAATATAGCTGTAAATTTCAACAGTGTTGGGCGCAACAATTTACATGCATCTTACCTAGTCATATCGACAACCTCCATGCTTTCAGATAGTGGTCAATATACTCCCTGTGCTGTACCAAGGCAGCTGAGCATGGATCAAGTTTTTTCGTCATCTGGCTAAATGAGAGATTTGCTTGCTTTGTATTGCAGGAAACCCTTCAGATAAAAATGACTGTTTGATTTTTGCAGTGGGCTTCATATATGCATTGGCCCTGACTTTGGACTGTTGACGTTGTTGTCTTACTTTGCCTGATGACTTGATGCCTCTGATGAGCGCTGCAGCAACAATCATGGAGCTCAGCAGCAGACAGAGGGCCAAGTGCCAAACTACGGGTCCGGTTTCATCCAGACCACTGGATCTCTGCAGAGCCACACGACTGAGGAGGAGAGAAATCTGACTGTACGCCACAGCAGTATGACAAGTGTGTGTATATGTGCTTGTTTGTACGAGTGTGTGATTCTTACTCCCAGTACTGCTCACTTGGGCTCTGCAATGGAACTGTGATCATGTTGGATAGAGGGCAAGTGCGGTTTCCCTGAGTCCAGTTGGCCACTAAAGAACCACTTACATTGCAGTACACTAGAAAAGTAAAAAAAGGTAATTTACAAGCATTAATTTCCCAGAATGGATAAGTTATTTTATTATTTAGCTTTGACCTGAAGCTGAGAATGCACCATAATACTGATAAAAAAAATGCACTGAACTACAGGTTTTGTTTTTAGCATACATTTCAATCTTTCATTTATATCAGATTATGTCATCTTGTCATTGTTCTTGCACCCCCACTCCAGGAGAATGACACATTAGCTTTCACCAAAAAGCAGATTTGACCCACAACTGAAAAAAGCACCTATTGGCGTGTTGCTGCAGTTACTGTCAGCCTGACTGAGGCAGCTGGACCACGGCAAAGGAGACTGGAAGGAGGCAAACATGTAGTACAGGCTGTAGGCGATGATGACGTTATAGTAAACTGATACTATTAAAGTGACCATAACCATGGCAACACCAACACCTGGAGAGCAAGAGAGAGAGGTTACAAGCCACTGTTGCTTAGGTAAGGAGTCATAAAAAAAGTTTTGGTTCCACAGTTGACCATTACGGTGGCCAACAGGGGCAAATGCCCTGCAACTTAAGAGAACACACACAAATAGACAAAATAAATTAAGAAAACAACTTCATTAATTTGACAACACATGTGCAGCATTCAGCAAACGCGCTGCAAATACACACAACACAACCAAATACATAAACGCGCTGCAAATATGAAACGATGCAAAAAGAAAAGCACACAAACCCAGAAAACAAATGCAACAAAAAAACGCAGCATCCAGATTACACAACGGAAGTTCTCCAGATCTCTAGAGGGAGCAGCTAGTGGAACAGCTGGATTTTCGACCCCACAGGGAGAGAGGGAGAGAGAGAGAGAGAGAGAGAGAGAGAGAGAGAGAGAGAGAGAGAGCAACTGCATAGACTGTAAATATTAAGTCTACGTTTGAGATATGTTTTCTCTCGTTTGGTGGGTGTGTCTCGGCTCAGGTCACAGGTGATACCCAATCAGCAGAGACGTCTGTAAACTCGTGGAGATAAAACATTTAAAACTGCATCAGCATTTAACGTTGACGTTTGTTTAAGCCATATTACATGAGAGGGTTTAATTTTGAGTTCCGAAAGGCGCATTACTGAAGTATAGGCCTCCTCAAGTGTAATTGTGATTATACAACAGTTATCAACAAAATAAGTGATCAATCTGTATTCATATTGTGGAGAATTCACTCTTGAAATACAAAAAACAGACAGGATTTATAGTCCCTCCCTGTTTAGTAAACCAGCCAATTTACCGTGGGATTTATCAAACTGAATAAATCCCGCTCGCACATATAAACACAAAACTGCTTTGCTAACTCCAACGTGTTGTAAGTAAGTTATTGTATTCATTAGCATGATTGCCGTACTGTTTAGTTCACAAACATCCAACACACCAAAGTACAAAGACATAGCGGACCAGACGCAAGCTTTTATTTTGAAAAGCCGACGCTCGGGGATGGCATCAGCCGGGAGGGCATGAGACGGGAGCATAGACTGTATATTATTAATATATTATGTTATTAATAATAATAATAATAATATTAATTTAATATACAGTCTATGGAGTTCTCCAGGCTGCAGCCATACCCGACTCTAATAAAAAGTCAGAGCGCTCTCTCCCCGTGGGGTCGAAAATCCAGCTGTTCCACTAGCTGCTCCCTCTAGAGATCTGGAGAACTTCCGTTGTGTAATCTGGATGCAGTGTTTTTTTGTTGCATTTGTTTTCGGGGTTTGTGTGCTTTTCTTTTTGCATCGTTTTTTATTTGCAGCGCGTTTATCTATTTGGTTGTGTTGTGTGTATTTGCAGCGCTTTTGCTGAATGCTGCGCATGTGTTGTCAAATTAATGAAGATGTTTTTCTTTTTGCATCACTTCTTTTTTCAGAGTTTGCGTGCTTTTCTTTTTGCATCGTTTTTTTATTTGCAGCTCGTTTGCTGAATGCTGCACATGTTGTCAAATTAATGAAGTTGTTTTCTTAATTTGCTTGTGTTTTGTCTATTTGGGTGTGTTTTCTTAAGTTGCAGGGCATTTGCCCCTGTCGGCCACCGTAGACCATTGACCAACAGCCTCATTAAATCCCTCATGTTTGACATCTTCAGATGTACCCAACTGATGTTTCACAAAACTCTTACCCTGCTTACCCTCTTACCCTTACAGTCTTACCCTGCAGGATAGGCACTGCTCTCCATATGTTAATTGGTCCTTGGCTGCAAAACTGCCCGAAGGCACTTTCCAGGAAGAAAAGAGGAATTCCAGCCAACACCAACATCACAAAGTAAGGGATAAGAAAGGCACCTGCTCAAAGTGACGGATTAAATACAATATTAACAGTGGTGCTATCAAACAGGATTTCTAACACTAACACGCATTAGACACCAAATACGTACCCCCTCCATTATTGTAGGCCAAATATGGAAATCTCCAGATATTTCCCAGTCCAACAGCATAGCCGATCATAGAGAGGATGTATTCCTTCTTGCTGGCCCAGTTCCCACGCTCAGTATTCTCATCACCATTATTCACATGTGGGTCCTGCTCATTGAAAAGGTTCAAAACTTATTAAAGTGGTAAAAGTTGTAAATTGTCTCAGATGTTGTAATAAAAAAAATCAACTGCAGTGAGAACAGTAAGGTTTAGAACAATGAAATACAAATTTCTGCGATGCTATAAGATAAGATTTGACAAAGCTCTACAGATATCAACAGTGTTTCTCAGCTGTGTGCTGAGTCACTACTGCAGCCGATTGTACTGCTGATTATTTTGACTACAGTTATTACTCCTCACTGCTAGAACGAATACAGTGCATGTTTAAAAAATTAAATATAGGCTGTTTTCACTTGGGTGTCACATTTTTGTCGATTGCTTACACACTGAAATCAAAAGTATTACACAATTATCAAAACCTCAAGGAGCAAAACATTGGCCCAGATGTGCACCACTATAAGCACAATGTCAGCCTCACACTTTTTCCAATTCCAAAGCACTGACTGTCAATTTACTAAACCTATGAGCCAATCTGTGAAACACAGCCATCAGGTGCGCAAACATATGATTGCTTAATTATAGACACACCAATCAGGTTTAAGCACTATAAAAAATGCAGCAGGTAAGTCTAGTATTTTCTGTACTGTATTTTCAGTTTTTTTCAGATCTTTCTTTTTTTTCCTTCTTTTTTTTTTACTGTAATTGTAGCCTGTACTGGATACAGTATTTTATATTTGTCTGTTGTTTGCTGAGCTAACAGTGTTATGCACACTACTGTAGTACTGTAGCATGAAAACTGGGATATGGAGAGAAATAAATTATATTTTCCTCAGTCTGCAGTATTGGTCTTGTGTAGTGTTTGGTGAATATATTGTATATTTGCACTTTCTCTGTGTACTTCTTGTGCAGCACGTCATAAAAACAAATGTTTCTAAAGTTATTACAATTAAAAACAGAAAACACGGTATTTATATTCCATAAGCAAGCAATACGGCTTGTTTTGTGTTCCTCACTAGATTACATTAGATTGTATTATCAGAAATACAGTCTTTTCCAACGTAACCATTGTGTTGTAAACTATCGAGTGAAAATCTGGTCAAACTGATTTGTAATCCTACCTGGTCGACAACAGCAGGATTTGTGAAAATTAAGTCCTTGAAACTGTTCCAGCTGTATTCCCGCATGTCCTTGCTAGTTAATGGTCTGTATAAGAAACTCAAATTACTCAGGTGGGTCTGTTTTAAAGTCCCTTCCCCTCCAACAGACAAGGGAGTGATGTTTTCCAACCAATCGCCTGTGTGTGTGTGTGTGTGTGTGTGTGTGTGTGTGTGTGTGTGTGTGTGTGTGTGTGTGTGTGTGTGTGTGACTCAGGTGAGTGATTATATACCAGTAACCACGTCTTAACAACTACTCCCTAAAGCCACTACTGTGACTAATGATGGACAGATCTCATTTTGGTCTGTGACATCTGCACATAATCACTTTGCTGTTAACACACGTAGATCTGTGTCAACCATAATCACAACCTGATGATGTGACCACAAGTATGTTAGGTGACATGACTGGTGACACAGAGAGGCAAATGAAAAAGTCCTGCTCTACCCATTACTTAACAGAATATTACCATAATAGAGGTGGTTGCATGACTGTAGACTCCTAATTGTGTTTAATCCGTCTCTTGCAAGTCCCCCATCCTGAAGTGCAGGCGGTAAGTAATAAAATGATGCAACTTTTGAGCTTTGAAAATCCAGATGAAAAATAGTTTCAGTGTGAGGTCAAACAAGGAACAAGGTACATTTTTTATTAACAGCAACCTCTCTTTATGACATTGTGTTAAAAAATATAATGAAATTAATGGAAATTGCACGGCACTGTTTGAAGTACCGCATAAATTGAGATGGCTGCTTTTGCACACACACTTCAAACTTCTGAGTATGAGAGGGGAAATGGTTACAGTAATACCCACAGAGTTACTGTCCACACAAGCACACATTATCTCTCTCTCTCACACACACACACACACACACACACACACACACACACACACACACACACACACACACACACACACATTCAGACTCTCAGTTACTGAATGACACAGCAGTTACTGAGAAAGGTTTGCATCATCAGGAAGTTTGACTTTATCAGCATGCTTGCAATGTTTCATTTTACCTTTCTTACCTACAGGACAGTCTTACAGTACACACACAAAATGTTTTTTTAGGAGATTATGCAATCATGCCTCATCAAACCAACTGTAATTACTGTAAACAGACACAATGTAGATTTGAACATATCCAGTTTTGCCTGCCTTGCAGAATGGAAGCAGACGAGAAACCACAACAGATTGACACTTACCTTTTTGTAAGATGTCATTTTTCAAAACTCTAGACACAAAACTCACAACCAATGATCAAAATACACATTTTTCAAAACTCTAACACTTTTTTCAATTGCTTGGATACAATACACATAAACCAAAGATCATTTGTTCATTTAACAAAGATCACCTGTTCAATATGACACAACTTAACATCAAAGTACTACTATTTGAAAAAGCAATTCACACATTACATGTCATTACAATGATCTAACTATAAATCGATACAACTACTCAAAATGATAAGTAACTGTTGCATAGTTGTATGGAAACAGACAAACAATATTCCATGTTTAGATCATGAAAGTTTCAAGACAACGAGATTCATTGTCACCAATTAGTGTGGAGCATGAACCAATTACACTACATGATCTATGGATGTAATATTTCATCATCATTCTTTACTGTAATGTACTACTATTTATCAGACGCTGTTTCTGTTGTCCCATGTACCACCTTTACTGTAATACTGTTTATCAGACACTGTTTCTATGGTCCCATGTACCACCTTTAAGACTGTATTCACTGTATTGACAGTACTGCACTGTATGGATGCAGGACCTTGGAATTGCTTGTCCAATTCTGCCAACTCGTTACTGATGATTGAGGTATATCATTTATATATACTTTATATATAAAGTACTGTATATATATATATATATATATATATATGTATATTACAGCCAATGCTCAATTACCTATTTTGAGGGGGAAATAATCTAAACCTTTCGCTGCGAAGGCATCCTATGCAGGACACCCACCAGACCACCGGGCGCTGGATTGTTATTGGGATGATTATCACAGAATACTGGCTGAATACACTCACCGGACGGCAGCTAGCAGCTAACAGCTAATGGCTATCTGGCTGTACACACTCACCCGAGGGCAGCTAGCAGCTAACAGCTACTACCGCACTACTGTTTTTTGCTAGGGGGGAATACATTTCAAGACGTGACTTGACCTGTCCTCTGGAGGACATAGCCACACCACCGCCGCTCCGTGTATTGTTATTGGGATGATTATCACAGAAGCCTGTCTGAATACACTCACGGCAGCTAGCAGCTAACGGCTAATGGCTATCAGCTAGCAGGGCAAGCTAGCTACCGGCAGGATCGAGACAGGGACCAGGGTAGGTGATTTTAAACAATGTCTGAGTTGAAAACCATCTTGTTGACACGTAAGGGCCCTGTTCATGTGGCACAGACATATTAATTGCATTTTGTGTCTGTTAAGAGGCACAAAGGCACTCTAAAACTTGCCCCGACCACTGCTGTTTTAGCTCAGGGGACGCTTGTAGTATGTAGCTGCAGCTTCTCCGTGTTACCGGCACTGATTCGGGTTGGGGTTTTTTCTATCGAAAGTACCCGCATAGCTATAGCGATCAAGATTAACGTAAAAATTGGCCGGAATTCTCCTTTAATGATTGTACGAATGATGACCCAGTGAAACTATGGGTAGCTTGTGTGTGGGTGATCTAAAGTAACGTTTCAATGGTATTTCACAATAAATTTGTTTTTTGAACCAATGATTGTGCAAGTGCAATATTTCTTTAAAGATATGAATGCACAATGCAATGTTTTGAATATTGGACAGCCTGTGTTACAAGTCATGACCGTTTTGAGTTTTGTGTCTAGAGTTTTGAAAAATGACATCACGGTTCTGAAATTAGTAGCAAAGGTATTGTAACAAACTGTATTGCGTCTGTGTGTGTCTGTGTGTGTGTGTGTGTTTGTGTGTGTGTGTGTGTGTGTGTGTGTGTGTGTGTGTGTGTGTGTATGTGTGTGTGTTTTTGTGTGCATCAGAGAGAGCTTAAAGTGATTGGTGTTGGTCTGGGGCTAGGGTTGGGTTCATGCTAAAACACTGCAGACTTTGTTGGACTAGGGCTTGAACACCATGGGCCAAGGCTGGGCTAAGGCTGGAGTTTTTGCTTTACAAAAAATATGGTTAATGGATATATTTTTTTTTTTTACTTTTGTCAGCATCGGTTTTGACGGTACAAACACATATCCCCTTAATGACGCCCAAATCAATTCTGGACATAATTAGTTTATCTAAGCACATTAAAGTATTCAAAACACACATTTTCATGCTGTGATTATGTAAATTATCATGGCTGAATCACACCCTGAAAGCCAAAATCTTCCAAAAAGCATGCATATTTTTTTTACAATAACCAACAAAATAGTGGATAGTATCATCAGTTCTCGCTGACCTTGTGGGACATACACAGATCTCAGCTCATGGTTCCTGTGTGTTACGTGCTCTGATTGATGCTCTTTTGGTTTATGAGCCATTTTTGGTCAGTGACGTGCAGCCACAATCTAACTACTCTAAACCCATAATATACCTTAGCTGTAATGACGGTATCTGCTGGTGTGGCCACAGATTACAAAACTTGTAGTGATGGAGAAAAACATTATAAATATAGACGTCCTGTGTCCTCTGACTATCCAGCCACTGGCCAGCTGACACACACAGGCTTCATCCCTGATGCAATAAGACAGCTCTCCCTCTCCAGCTGGGTAAGTCACGTATTGTCATGTACTAACATGACAATCATGAGACAGATAACACGACATGATTTTGGTGAACAAACAGTCTCAAAAATGGAAGGTGTTATCTATTGGTTTTATTTAGTAGACAACCCTATCATCAGTTACAGTGTTTTGGCTCTTTTTGGTTTCCTCTTTTCAAATGT
This sequence comes from Sander vitreus, assembly GCF_031162955.1. NCBI lineage: Eukaryota > Metazoa > Chordata > Actinopteri > Perciformes > Percidae > Sander > Sander vitreus. The sequence goes on along the minus strand of NC_135858.1, from coordinate 11,390,486 downwards.
ACTGGCCTCTTCTTGCAGCTCTGGTACAGAAAGACCTATTTGGCTGGAGAGGGTTCACCCTCTAAATCCTCTTTAGAGTCCAAAAGGTCTAGTGTCCTGAATGACTTTGCTGCTGCAGGAAGACACTGGCACCATCTAGAGGGTGCAGATGAAGATCTGTAGTCTTTTGAAAATACTCATACTGTACGTGATTTAATGTATTATAAAGGTGTGTCTCATAAAAATTCTCATATCGTTCACATTAACCTTTGAAAAAAGTATGTGTATTTAATAGCCAGAGAGTGTCTAGATAACCTTAATTGATAGCTGCATCAGTTTAGTATGAACAAAAGCTGACTCTGTCCTGAGCAAACTATAATACAGTGCTCCTGTGTTTCTTCTTTTTAGTCCATAAAATTACTGAATCAAACCACAAACATACACACAAAGATAGTTAAATATAGTGATGTATTAGACAAAAAGTGGAAAGAGTGGAGAGTTATTTATTCTGCAATTAGGCTGGTAAACATAAACCCTTTGTCAGTATGATGGCCAATCCATGTAATGCATACAGTAATTGAAGCATCATAATTCATACACCCAAAGCCCTTTGTGTGATTCACTACAGTACAGTGTAGATATATTTTTCACATGGAACATAGATATCTATCTATGTCTCTGAGGAAAGTTGATTTCACTGTGAAACAAGAACATCTTCCACAGACACAAACAGTCAAAGCATTTTTATCACAAAGAAAAATGAATGCAACTAAATATTGGGAAATGGTCGTCAGAGAAGTGATGAAGATATTGTCATGCTTCTACAACAGCTAATGGTTCAAAATGAAACAATTCACATCATCCATTATACATAATATTTTTATCATCAACTTATCAGACAAAACAATGGAAGGCATGCTTTGTAGGAAGATAGATAAAGACAGATAAAAACACTGATTACAAAGATCATTGATCCTCACAGCATATAAGGAGGGTCAGGGTAAGATAATTTTCAATACACAAAAACATAATATGGGGCTCCTGTATCTTATTACCTTTATTTAATCAAATAAAACCAGACTTGGTCATTCGTCTGATTGTTAGGGAAGCTCACATCTAAAAGTAGCTTGTGCAATGTGACATGCAAACAACCACATATGACAACCTTTGTTTTCACTGTGATGTGAACTGTGGATATATCAGTAAGAACTGCTGCCACCTGCTTTCGAGATTAAATTATATCATCGCCCCTGCTGTGCTTTGGCTTTGGCACGTCACACAAATTATTTCACACTTTTGATGCATGCTGTAAACTGCTCTGTGTTTGTGAGCAGAGTGCTACACATTGTGTCATACGCATAGTTAGACCTCAATGCTGGAAGCCAGGCGCAAGCAGAGGGTTAACTCTGTTGGGATGTCCTGGCGAGTGATCTCATTCCCATCCAGTCGCAGCGTCTGGAGCTTAGAGAAGTTGGTCACATCCATGACGCTGCAGAAACTACCCAGAGTGAACTCTACAGGGAAAGATGGCGAGGTGGTGAAGAATGTATTTGTGTCTTCCCAAATTACTCCAAACATCCAACATGTCAGCACCTACCATATATGTAATATTATATTTACATTATATTTATTGATTTAATTTATATTATTTATTTTATAGTTAGGAAATTAAAGCTATAGTGCATAGTTTCTGCCACCCCCATGAGGAATTCTAAGTAATGACAACATGTCATTAGTCAGTAATGTTCATTAATATCAAAAAGTTACACACTAAAGCTTTAAACTGCAAGAGGTCCAATTTTTTTGTCAAAATATTAAATACAAAATAAGCAAAAATGTAATTTAACGTGTGGAAAAACATCCTTAGTGAATGTTATTTAAAGATAATGTGCTTCATTAGGACTGTGTGTGTAGTTTGATCAGATTTGATAGACCCAGAGACATCAGCAAGTTTGATTCCACAACCTTTTGCACAAACAGGTGAAAAGAGCACATCCCAAAACTGTGTTTATGTAGAACCTGATTGCTCATAGAAGCTGATTGATAAATCTTTTCAGGCCCTTTAATACCTTTTATAAAAAAAATGATAAATAAAATGTGTATGCACTTTACCTTTGATCTGGTTGGCTTGCATATAAAGATGCTGCAGTGTGGTGCTCACTGGGGGGATTCTCTCCAGTTTATTGTAGCTCAGGTCTAGCTCCACCAGCCCGGTCACATTAAAGGTGTTGGCAGGAATACCCTTGTCTGTTAGCTGATTGTGAGCCATCCTGACATACTGCAGCTGAGTGAAACGGCCCATGAAGCCCTCTGGTAGAGAATCAATGGAGTTGGACTCCAGGTAAAGTTGGTGCAGATTTTCGGGGAGTGCCTCTGGGACCTGGGACCAATTAATGAAAATATTACTGGAGGCCTGCAGATGATCTATTCACTTAACGGGACATTTGCAAACACTCTGATATACACAATTACCTTAGTCAACTTGTTGCTGCTGATGTCCAGCAGTGTGAGGGATTTGAGTGCCTTCAGGGATGTCCCCATGTCTGCGACAGCGTTGTCATGGAGATACAGGATAGTGAGGTTATCCATTCCCTCTAGGTCTGCAGCTGTTACCTAGGCAACAGTAGAAATCATTTTAAAGTCTAATATCTGTGATGTACAGCCAAAAGAGTTAACAAAAGGGACTCTACATGAATGTCAAACTATGCAATACATTACCTTTTTAATCTTGTTGTGGTTGATTCTCAGGTCTCGCAGGGTGCGAGGGAGGTTTGAAGGAAAGCTGGTCAAATTGTTGTGTTGTAGATATAAACGCTCTAATCCCTGCAACTGCATAAATGCCTACAAAATAACATGGAGAATGAACAACTCACTAACCTCCACAGCATGAAAAAGTCCAACTGAAATCACATTAGGTTATATCCCTTGTGCATTAATGAACAGTCAGTATTATTTCAAATTCATTGTTAATATTATATATATATATGATATGATATATATATATATATAAGGTTTTTGGGGAATTATCAGAAATGCTACTTTGCCCCTGGCAGGAGAACTAGAGACACATTTAACAAACTTGCACTGTAGCACTGTGGGCAAACAGTGTGTTGTTAGCAGTTGTAAACCAACCAAAGTCACATTTGTATTTTACATGCTGTTCAAATCCACCTCTTTTTGCTTGATTTTCGCCTATTTCCCTTTACCAGAGTGTAAAGCTTATAACCAAAATGCATGTATGACGCTTCATTTGAAACCTAAATTCTTCTAATTTCAGAAAATGTGCTTGATTAGCATGTGATTAAAAAACAACATACACTACAGCAGTTCAAATATGGTTCAAAATAGTTATTTTGGTCACCATCTAAAAAAAATTTTTATTTTTGAAAAATAATAACTAAGACATACTTTGTGCCACACTATGCAGAACACAATACGCCTTCCACACTTTGTCAACAAGACTTATATAAAGTAGTGTACTGTAAATTAAGATTTCGGACACTTATTTATCATCATAATTCTGCTTCATCACTGATAGCTGTTGAGTCGTACTGTAATTTAACTGTAATTTTGCATCTATAAAAATGTGGTGCATTGTATTTGGGATTGTTAGCCGAAAGTAGTGCACATACCATGGAAAATACATGGAATTTGTAAGGGCACTATATAACGTATACATCTACACATTTGGACACTCAATTAAAATGGCAGACAGTAAATGTAGTGCTTTCGGACACCGGCAGTGTAACAGTCTGCCTATATGAAGAACAGTGACGTTACAGCTTTTTTTGCTTTATTTGATTGGCTGTATGGAAAGAAGTTCTCCATCCACATAGAGAACTAACGGATTAATACAAAGCCATCATAAAAACCAAAACATATAAATGTCTCCCGTTTGTCTGGGTTTTCTTAAAGGATAACACAGGACATGTTTTGCAGATATGTATGTAGAAAAAATGTGCAATTTTAATTGTATTAATTTCAGTTTGACTTTAAACTAAGAGTGTCCAAATACATACAAATCTACCTTTTCTCAAATGATATATGCTGCATTAAAATCATGAGTTTTTCCTAATTACACTATGTTAGCCACCTACCAGCCATCTGACAACCATTTAGACCAGGGATCTTCAACAGGGGGTCTGGGACCCCTAGGGGGTCCTCAGAGTCACTGCAGGGGGCCCCCAAATTATTGTAAATTTTTTTTTAAATTAAAAAGTGAATCCAACATATTATTAGCAAATATAAATCCCCACTGATGATAGGCTTACAGGACTATAGGTAAGGTAGTCACGAAGATAGCCATCCAATGTATGTATAAAGGCTTGAGGCCGCCCTACACGTTACTCTAGGCCCAGTTTAATATGCAACTTCATTTTATACAATATGTAGTAGGGGGTCCCTGCTCCATCTCTCTTTCAGTTAAGGGGTCCTTGGTTTAAAAAACGTTGAAGACCCCTGATTTAGACCATTATCACAACTTCATGCTCTGAGCTCACGTGTGACTGGATCCGACTGAGACCAGATATAGATTTACCTTCTTGCCAATGGCGTCAGATGTCAGCTGGTTGTAGTGCATCATCAGCCACACCAAATTGGTTGCATTTACTAGAGCTGAGTCGGACACAGCTGTGATGGCATTGTTTTGGAGGTACAAGTATTTCACACGGGAGGGGATGGTTGGCATGACTGTCAGGCCCCGCCCATCACAGTACATGGCGACTGGGAAGGAGGGAGGGCAATCACACTCATCTGGACACCCTCCTGTGGTGTCTGCCTGCAGGGAGCCAAATCTTTGGCTCTGGGGGCCGTACAGCCAGGCGAAGGGGTCTTGTCCATGGGAGCAAGAGAGTGGAAGCAGGGCAGACAAGAGGAAGACAGTCACCACACGCATGGTCACAGTCATGCAAATCTTCACTGTAATCAAAAGAGACAAACAGAGGGACAAATCAATAACATTCAAAATAGAAAATGAATTCGTTCACAAATCGACAAAATTATTTTTTTTACATTTTGAAACAGATACAGCTCAGAGTAAACTGATGGTAAAAAAGTGTTCTTGTGCTGATTCTCTGTATCCACTAAGGGAAAGTTCCTCCCTCTTATATAATATAAATGCACAGGGTTTGAAAAAACCTTTCTAGAAAATGCTGCCAAATTAAACAGTCAATGGTACAGTGCAGCTTATTGACTTTGTTTTAGAAACGTTACTGCCTGCAGAGAGGTACATTCTTAGGGGTCTTAACCCACAGGGAATCCAGAGATGAAGCATTAGAAAAAACAAAACAAAAAACCTTGCCATGAATGGCAGCTTTGTTAAAGGTTTGTACTGCTGCCCCAAAATTGTGGTAAAATATCCAATAATTACCCTCAGAATTGCAAAAAAAGAAGTTCATCTTCTATAAGGTGTCATAGAGCAATACCACAGAGACAGACACATGTTCACACACACATGCATGTACATACAAATACACATACATACACACCTACCTGATCAGAGAGGCTTGCCCTCCTTGTCCCCTCTCTCTCTCAGAGTGTGCTCAGGACTGAAGGGGACTCTGACAAACACTTTGTAAAAAACATGTTCCTCTGCTCCCTGCTCTCCTTTCAGTTCTGCCATCCCCCTCTCCACCCTCTCTCTGTTCCTTTACTCCTGGTTCCTTCCAGTCCCTCATCCACCCGCCCGCACCCCATTTTGTGTGTTTAGGCATGGCCCAGCACACCCCACACCCCACTCTGGAGCCTCTTTTTCCACATGTGAGTGATGTGAGATGCAGCAGTGGCTGTAAGGGATTGTTCCCATCTGTGTGCAGCACATTAAGTCCCATTCAGTTGAACCCCACTGTTTCTTGCGTGTGCGTATGTGTGTGTGTGCATGTGCGTGTGCATGTGCATTTTGGTTTATATGACACAAGTGTGATAGATTGTTGCTGTTCATTATCCTTTTTTTGGTAAATAATAGTGAATCTATATCCATGGCAACTTTTTTCCTGTTTAATGTAGTTAAAGGGTCATGTCATCGTTAAATGAGATTACAGCATTTGACTATTTATCTTGCAGTACTACGCTATACTAAACTACAATACTAGCTTAAGTGACAATACTATACAAAGACATAGTTTCTTGCTTTCAAACATGATTGAGATAGACTGATAATGGATAACAAAATAACCCTCTTCAGCCCACTTAGCAAAAATCCCTGTGCCAGAGAGTTTGTAGCAGGGGTGGATCTAACTCTCTCCAATCCTCCCCAACTACCTTTCATCTTGTAAAGGGTTAAATGAAAACATGTGCGACAGTCTGTCTGGTCTTAATGCGGGCCTCTTCCTGCCTCTGTATCCCTTTTTCCTCTCTCCATCTCCTTCTGTTTCTTGTTATCGTGGAACACCTTTTTATAATGTGACAAGGGAAGAGTAGTGTGATTGTTTACAGTAATAGATAGCTAAACATGTTTAAATATGAAGCAAGAGCCAGGAGACAGTTAGGGACTGTATATAAATGAATGGGGTGGTGAGGTTAACTGAACCTTATGTTTTCTACCCTAACCCTCTAACCCTCCTCTTGACTTAAAGAAAAACTGCAAAACCCTTCACGCACCATTTAAGAATAACATAGCAGTGTTAGTTTGGTACAACTTGTTAAATTGTGTACACTGAATTAAATCTTCGGATTAAGTTCTAATGTGTGCTGCCAATGTGAAAGACACTCCCATGCTCACCCAAAAAAGTCAGACTGCCCTTCAGCCAAAAATGGCCCCCACTTTTCTGAACCCCTGTACCTTCTTAATCCTTTTTGGACAATCCCTGAATGTACCACCCAATTTGGAAACAAGGGGAAACAGCAAGTCTTGCTCTTTCTAAAAGTTCAAAATCTTCCAGCACCAGCAGCTTTAAAGCCCACTAAGTAATAAAAACCAAAGTTAAAAAACAACAACACATTGTGTTACAGGGGTTTATGTGTCATGTTTTAACAGTGTTTATGCTAAACTAAGATAAGCTAAGCTAACTGTCTCCTGGCTGTTTATATTTCACAGACATAGTGACATCATGTTTTAAATCTCACTGAAGCAATGAAGCAAGTAAGCATATTTCCCAAAATGTCAAAATATTCCTTCTGCTGGACAATATGTTATCTTGCTTTTGACAAAGGGCTGCATCATCTCTGTGAGCGATCAAAGAGCAGTCTTGTCAACACTTGTCATAACTAAAGTAAGAAACACTATAGGGAAGAGTGCTATGTGAACTGGCTTAGTGCCTTACACGTTATTGAAGGTGGTTGTTGAAGCCATTGTTTCCGACGTCTGACAATTTAAAAATAAAAAAGATCAAAAAAAGGAATAAAGGAAAAACCAGATGGCCACATTGCATTAAAGCTGAGCAGGAGAACTGCAGTATGGAATTTACAAGGTCAAGATTGTGATTGTTAAAGCTTAGAATGAGAAGGATTAAACGCTGGTATGAGCTCCAAACTGGAGGTACAAACAGATACATCAAGCTACGTATCCTTTAAGCTGTACTTCTGTTTGTTACTGCAACACTTCTGTCTTTTATGTGTGTCTTCAGGCATCTGTGGACAGAAGATGCAGTGGGACAGACCGGTTGGTGCTTTGCCCAGCCTTGTGAACACACTACACCAGTCATATTTGTTATTTTAAATGTGATTTTATATGGGTAATAATGGACTTACTACTCAACACAATTTTTCTCCAAACAGCTCAAAGGAGCTGCACCTGTGAACTGAACCAGGATGACCTCCAACCCTTTACTCATCACTGATTGCCGACAACCTTGTGAACCTTATGACGTTAATAGCTCCTGCAACATAACACCAAAGGCCTGTTTGTATAGGGTGGTTGAATAGATACAATCTAATCTGTGTGTTTGACAGAAAGATACATATACAAACAACATAAAGAAATGTGAAAGAGCGTGAAATAAAAAGTGCAGCAGTTATCATTTAGAGTGAGATAAATTGATTCTCTGCTGACCAGGACTTCAAAGTAAAAGGGCCAGGTAGACTCTGCATAGCCCCCAACACTTAGCCAGCCCCCACCGGTGTCCGTCCCCCCATCTCCTGTCTGGGTCATGAGCAGTGCTGAGCAGGGATCAGAAGATCAGAAGATCAGAGGACCATGCCCTTTCCACTCAGGCTGTGAACTCTTCACAGGAATGCCACAGGAATTTGAATTCTGAAGGTTGCTTCTCTCGTCACTCACCTGCAGAAAAATAGCTAGTAAAATACTTTGAACATTGAATGGACTAAATTGTCTTATTATGTACATATGGCAGTCAGATGGTTTTGCATATGGCTGCCAACAGATGCATGAGTTTAATAGATGTGTAGTAATAAAAAAATGCAGTGTTGGTCTTTCTAAGTAAGATGTCATGTTGGAAATATGTAACTTGTATAAAACTTAAACAAAATCATGTCAGTCATATAGTCTCTCTCTCAAACAGAAAAACATGTTGTTTGTCACAGGATATTATATGTATTGTATATATGTATTGATTTACAATCTTAACAACCTTAATCATAATAATTACATGCCCAACTCTTACACTAACCTTAACCCGAAACCAAGTCTGAACCCTACAATTTAATGGTCAACCTTGTGGGAACTAGATTTCAGCCTCAAAATGTAATTTATACACACACACTCATACACACACACACACACACACACACACACACACACACACACACACACACACACACACACACACACACACACACACACACACACACACACACACACACACACACACACACACACACACACACACACACACACACACACACACACATCCTGCAATTACCAATTCAACGACATAAATAATAAAGAAAATACATTGAGTTATAACTTAGATAGGATTGTTTACTGTAATTGCATAACATTACATAAATTACATATATTCATAAAGAAGATGCGCTCATGATAATATATATTTAAGGGTTAAGATGAATTACTGTAAACAAATGAATTCTAGAAATGATAGAGATTTGGATTTAGCAGTCCCTGGACAATGCATCTCCTTAAGGTAACTTCCTAACCCTAAGCATGGCACCCCAAGGCACAGGGGCATAATAAGCCATGCGATTGAAAGCAGATGTACACACACACACACACACACACACACACACACACACACACACACACACACACACACACACACACACACACACACACACACACACACACACACACACACATAGTGCGTTTCACTATCTTTGTGGGGACCCGTCATTGACATAATGCATTCCCTAGCCCCTTACCCTAACCCTAACCATAACATAATTCTAACCCTAATCCTAAAACCAAGTCTTAACCCTCAAACAGCCCTTTAAAGTTGTGGGGTCCAGCATTTTGGCCCCACAAAGCTGTCCGGACCCCACAAGTATACTGTATTCCCGGTTTTTCGACCCCACGAATATAGTTAAACAACAACACACACACACACACACACACACACACACACACACACACACACACACACACACACACACACACACACACACACACACACACACACACACACACACACACACACACACACACACACAGATGTTCATTGTTACACCACGTCAAGCTTCTCATCTTTTTCTCATACAGATGAAAGCAGCAGATTGTATATTTTGCTTTTATTTTCATGCCCTCTTTTTTTATGGCATGCACCAAACACCAAGGCAATGTGTGCAATGTGTAAACTTACTTGGCAATACAGTTTCAGTTGCTTGCACACTTTTTGCAAAACATTACACAAAGTGATTTACAAAACACTTGCATGCATTTGACAAAGAAATTGTCATTTCCTTGCAATTTCAAAGCAAAGGCTTTCAAATGAACACACCCATGAACCAATTGGTTAAACACAGCCACCAGGTGCTTAATTGTAGACACACCAATCAGGTTTAAGCACTATAAAAAGGCAACAGGTAAGTTCACGTGTCTTCAACAAAAATGGACGGTGACAGAGGAAGAGTTTACAGTTCAATACCTTCCACCATACTCCCCCTTCCTAAACCCCATCAAGGAGTTCTTCTCAGCATGGCGGTGGAAGGTTTTATGATCTCGGCCCTATGTCCAGATGGCCCTCATTCAAGCTATGGAGAAAGCATGTGATCAAATTGAAGCAGCATCCATACCAGGGTGGATTCGTCACTCCAAAGATTCTTCCCACATTGCCTTGCAAATAAAAATATAGCCTGTGATGTTGACGAGGCCCTGTGGCCAGATCCGGCTAGGCAAGATGTTTAGGTTTTTTACAGTATTACTGTAAGCTTACAGTACAATGGTACTTCAGTAATACTGTATGAAAATTGACTGACGAGTACATAAAAAAATATATATTTTCATTAGTCTGCACAATTGGTGTCATGTGGTGTTGGTGAATATATTTTTACACTTTCTCTGTGTAAATGCTAAAAGTGTTTAACTGATTCAAACAAAATCAGACCATATGATGGTTGTGTTTATGTTATGACATCAAAATAAGGTTTTTATAAGACACTGTATAGTTTTGACAAACGTGTTCCATTTTGCAAATGATCTGAGGTGTTGTGCTACTTTGGTGTAGTGTTGTGCTGATTGTGTGAAGGGGTTTGAAAAACCGGGCCCTGTTTTCAAAATTGTGTTTAAGCAATTGAAAAAACCTTAACCTTACTCTGATTCTGATTCTGTTGATTACAGAGAACATAGTGCCCTCTAGTGTCAAAGACAGGAGCTGTTGAGAGACAAATTGAGGCAGCAGGTGGTGAGTGAAATTATGAGCAGAGGAAGAGCAAGATGCTGAAGAAGAAAGTAATTCAGGCTCAACTGGTACTGTGGAACACTTATTGTTTCAATTTCTAAAAGTAACATGTTAATCAGTGTAATCATCTGTATTTCTGTAATATTGGACAATAAAAATTAAGCAACAATTAATGAAGTAATCGCACATGGGAGAAGTTATCCTGCCAGGCACCTTTCTGCCAGAATGCCTGACGTAGTATAAAGAGCAACAAAGAACATGCAGGGAGGAGGTCATGAATAGATCAAACACAGGAGTTCATCCACAGGACTGGGTTGACTTATTATTTTGAGACTAGTTGAATTATTATTTTCTGTTTTTTAATATTATAATTATTTTTCAACTAAACTTCCTGGATAGGTTTTTGGAAAAGATCATGTTTTGGGTTAAAATAGACCCTTTCATAATGTTAACCGCATGTAATTATTGATAATATTTCACATGACCAGCTCAAAATGTCTTCAGACATATAGCCAAACAAAGACTTGCACTCACACTAGGACAGGTGAAAACATGCAACATTGTCATTATAGAGTATTCGTGGATTTTCAGGGTTCCCTTACAATATCTGACAAGCTGTTTGAAGATTTGCTGTACCTGCCAGCTCTCAAACAGGAAACCACCCTAGGGCAATATCTGTTTCGGAAAATGTAATTACTGTAAAAAGATGATGACTCATTAACAAGTTACTGATTTATTAATATTTTGTAATACTTATTTTCAGACGTTACACCAGAATTGACGTCATATCAATGTTGGTGTAATGTGTGTAGCACCAGATGTGTACTGGGTTTTGTGTTACTGTATAGGCTGTCACATTGGATGACAAACTTATTGTTCATGCTATTCAAACTCAAGTTCCTACTGTACTTTTAGTTTAACATGGAGCTCTTAAAAGATATTAAGAATGATTGTTGCTTGATGTCTTTGTGGTGTCTGAAGATTTACAACTTTGACTTAATGTTTGCCATATAAGGGAATTCCTATGAACTTTACCCTACTGTTGCTGAAACATTTGGAAACTGTTAACATTAGAAGGGGGCCCCTAAGACAGAAGATATTTTGTTGGAGCTATACCATGTATGGGGCCTTAAATTGTCAGTTCCCTACTCCAAGCATATACTCACACCCCCACTTTAGGTTACAAAATGCACAGATAAATACCATGTGATAACCGCAGAACTTGAGAGCGACAATATTTGAAGATTGGGTTGGTCGCCTCTCCGAGCTCCTGCAGAAGCTTGTAAATTAATGCTGAATTATTTGATGTAATAAACCTTTTTATAATCAAGAAACAGTGTCGGCGAAGTTCCTCTTCCACACATCGGCAACGCAGCACTGCAACCAAGACACAACATCTTCATTTGGCCTTATATACTGAATTGAATGTACATGAAATATGTGTAGACATATGTATTTTGTGGTTTCGAATGAATGATTCTGGTTCCATTTAAAAAACGTTTTTGTTGTGTTACAGCACCCCCTTAAGTTTCAATTTAGCATTTAGCTCCCCCTTCTTCCTCAGCTTTCATTTGTCATTTACAATTATAAATGTATGTATCCACAATTTCTCTACCAACTTATCCTGTGCAGATTTGGAAGGTTGAAGCCTAGCACACAATGGGTGAGAATGAATTGTATTACTAAAGCGTCAATAATTCAAATTTTATGTGACAGTAAAATAAAAACACGTTTTTAAAATCACAGGGACATTTTTAATATTCATGAAGCATGAACATGAATTCCTAGCACTGACTTGTGTGAGTGAGGTGAATATTTGTGATGTTTCAGTGAAATGTGTTAATCTGCAGCAGAGGGATCAGAGCCAGCAGAGTATGGAAGGAGGCCTTTGCCATTTCCTTCTCCTGTTTATGAGAAAACCAGATGGATACAGAGCAGAGCACAAAGTGCGTAGGATGGGGAGGAGCTGCCAACAGGCTGGTGGTGACACGCTTGCTCAGAAACCTTTCAATTCCACCAACACTCAACTAGTTAGAAATTACAATGAACCTGATACTGTTTGTCAGGAAATCAAACCACCAAGGAACAGCAGGAATAAGGGAAGGTAACACAATGTGATAAACAGAAACACTACGCCACGCTTAGTTTGTGTTAATTAGCAAATGTTAGCATGCTAACAGAAAGATGGTGAACATGATAAACAGTATACCTGTTTAGCATCAGCATGTAAGCAGGTGAGCATGTTAGCATGCTGACATCAGCATTTAGCTTAAATTGCCCCTGCGCCCAAGTCTTGTTTTTTTCTCTCTCAGTTGTTAAGTTGGAACTGAACTACACACACATGCTTCTTTTGTATTGTTCCCTACACATTCATAAACTGCATGTAAAAATAACACTGAAACTGCTGCACACGCACAGAAAGAGTGTAAGTGGCATTTACGTTATTTAAGTTATTTTCATGGTTTATGGTAAAAAGAAAATGCTCTATCACCTCTTTTTGACCCCCCAAAAAATCGTTACAGGCACTTATTATGTCATAAATTTGGCTCCATTGTAAGTGTCATTCCAAGCGTTTTTCCAAGAGGGCGCTCTTTCCATGTTATGATCGGGAAATACTATCCTGACTTTTCCCTCTTCTCCACTGTGCCTCTGTTCTTACAGTGCTCACACACGCACACAGGCACACACAAGATACACTGCACACACAGAATGGTCTCCTCGGCTCCCCAGGTACTTTGTGGTTTGAATGCCTTCAGGCAGAACACATACTGTAGACCCAACCACACACACACACACACACACACACACACACACACACACACACACACACACACGCACGCGCACGCACGCACCCATACACTTAAAGTTCGGCACCTTCTGAATCCAAACCCAGTTGCCATAATTTGATTTTTTTGTCTCTTCAGTTCCTTCTTCAGCGGTATCTCCACGGTACAAGCCAACATGTTGCCATCAAATGTTGTGGGTTCAACCATTTCCAAGGTCTGATGGAAGGGTGAAGGAAGAAGTGAGTTAGGAATGATTATGGAGGAGGTCTGGGATGTGGGCAGTATTTCAAGAAGAGGAATGTATCAGACAGTGGGTAAGCATATGCGGTAGCTTGAACACACACACACACACACACACACACACACACACACACACAGATGCATTAACACCACACACACACACACACACACACACATACACGCACACACACACACACACACACACACACACACACACACGCAGACACATTAACACCACACAGTTCCATGCAGTTTCAGACAGTTTCATTGGGAATTTAAGACAACTTGTCTCTGTTCTGTAGCTCCTGATCAAAAAGGTAAGTGTCAATCTGTTGTGGTTTCTCGTCTGCTTCCATTCTGCAAGGCAGGCAAAACTGGAAATGCTCAAATCTACGTTGTGTCTGTTTAATTACAGTTGGTTTGATGAGGCATGATTTCATAATCTGGAAACATTTTGTGTGTGTACTCTAAGACTGTGCTGTAGGTAAGAAAGGTAAAATGAAACATTGCAAGCATGCTGATAAAGTCAAACTTCCTGATGATGCAAACCTTTCTCAGTAAATGCTGTGTCATTCAGTAACTGAGAGTCTGAATGTGTGTGTGTGTGTGTGTGTGTGTGTGTGTGTGTGTGTGTGTGTGTGTGTGTGTGTGTGTGTGTGTGTGTGTGGACAGTAACTTTTTGGGTATTACTGTAACCATTTCCCCTCTCATACTCAGAAGTGTATGTCCATAAGCAGCCATCTCAAACAGTGCCATGCAATTTCCATTCATTTCAAGTTTTTTTTTTTTTTTTAACACGTCATAAAGAAGGTTGCTGTTGAAACAAAAAGTGAACTTGTTCCTTGTTTGACCTCACACTGAAACTATTTTTCATCTGAATTTTCAAAGCCCAAAAGTTGCATCATTTTATTACTTAATGTCATAGTACTGCACTTCAGGATGGGGGACTTGCAAGAGACGGATTAAACACAATTAGGAGTCTACAGCCATGCAACCACCTCTGTATTAGACACAGCAGAGCTGTTGATGTTTAGTAGGTCAGTGGTTATCAAACTTTTTCACATCAAGGCTAAACTGACACAAATTAGACCACGGACCCACATTTGATAAGATTTCGTCCCAGGGTCCCCCATCTGATAGAATTTTTGCTTTTAGATGTTTTGTTACAGAAAGTGTATTAAACCCATGATCAAAACAGTCATACATTCTGTCATTGTGTTACTTATGGATCGTATTTTAATGAAATAATTATTCCCCTTTTTGCTGGGGACCCCCTGGAACTCCTTCAAGGACCCCCTGGTAGGTAATGTTGACCATGTTAGTGTAGCCTGTTAACATGCTAACATTTTCTAGTTAGCATTAAACAAAACACAAAGTATGTGTTGTGTATGTGTTAGTGTTGCTGGTATTTGGTCATAAACCAAAGTATTTTCGAGCAATTGAAACTTTGACCTGATGATGACCATGGAGAAAAAACTTAAAGGGTAACTACCGTTTTTTTTCAACCATATTTTCCTATGTTTTTGTGTCTAAGTGACTGATGGGAACAACAATCTTTGAAATTGGTCCAGCATTGAGCAAGATCGCTGCAGTCGGCAACGGCGAAACAAGCTACAATGTAACTAAGTTAATAGGGCAATTGTCCAGCTTGTATTTACCTTCACAAAAGTGCTTGTTTTGACACTGACAGGCTCAGATTTATATTCCAAGTGTCTGACAACATTATGGAAAGGATTGCTAAGGAGGTCGAACTTTCTGTTAAAGAGTAAGATCCTTTTTTTAAAACATAAAAACCCACCAGACTCCATGTAAATAAACAGTAATTTTAGCATTGTAAAATACACTTCATTCAAAGTCGACAGAAACAAAATAAAACTATGAAAAGCCGCTTTGGGTCGTCTTTCCACTTTTCCAACCATCACAACTCTAGTTTTCGTTGAAATAAACACATAGTTTACTGATTTACATGTAAAAATATGTTGGCTCTATACATGCTAAAAGTGTTTTTTTAAATGGAGTCTGGTGGGTTTAGCACTAGCGACTTCAGAGCTGTTTCTGGTCAAACAGAAAGGTCTCAATGTGGTTTTGAAGATGTATCTCTGAAGGGATCCTTTCCATAATGTCAGACACTTAGAATATTAATGTGAGCCTGTCAGTGGCAAAACAAGCACTTTTGTGAAGGTAAATACAAGCTGGATAATTGCCATATTAACTTACTGTAGCTTGTTTCGCCGCTGCCGACTGCAGCATTCTTGCTTAATACTGAAACAATGTCAAAGATTGTTGTTCCCATCAGTCACTTAGACACAAAAACATAGGAAAATATGGTTGAAATAGACAATTCATCCTGAGATGAACATGAATATCTGTACTAACTTTCCTAACAATTTATCTGGTAGATTTTAAAATATTTACCTGATAAGTGAAAACAAGGTAATTTGAATTCATTCTCTTTTTTTTTTTTTTTAGATTATTTTTTGGGTTTTTTTCCCTTTATTATATAGTAATCGATACAGTGGATAGACATGAAAGGGGGAGAGAGATGGGAGATGACGTGCAGTAAAGGGCAGCAGGTCGGATTTGACCATTTATTGCAACAAATGGAAATGCAGTTATGCTTGGCGCTGATGGCTCCGCTCTTGATAATGCGCCCTGGACCAGCCAAGCAGCATGCTAAGCTGAAATAGGGAGCATTATGCAGAAACCCCCCTGAGTGTAAAAGAGCAAGCCAAAAGAAAGAAATTGACAACCATTTTAAAATAAAGAAGAAAAAAAAGAAAGTTGTTCCAATGCCCATGCCAAAACACCAGTGTGATATCACTTATGTAAGTCATTAGTTTACACTTGACAAAGCTCTTACAGAGCCACAGAAGACATTAACACATTTATAAAATTGCTTATCATGACTATTACATTGACTTTGACATGTAAAATCTGTTATTTAACTCCTTTTTTTGTTGTTTAATTTGCAGGATTACATATCTCACCGGCTGACCCCATGACTCTCCTGTGCTGTGCCGTGTTGGTGTCTCTGTGTGTTTTTAAATTGGCCTCAGCCACTGTTATAGCTGACATGGACTATGGAGGTGTTCCTCTGTGGATTAATCGCCTGCTGGGTGAGCCCAGTGTGATGAGCCTGCGGGGACGGATGGACCCAGCCTGGTTCCGAGCCACCAACCCCCAGGCCTGCCCCCAACAGTGTGACTGCCCCACCCAGTGGCCCACGGCGCTCTACTGTGACCACAGAGGCCTGGCAGACATCCCTGACCGCCTGCCGGACAGAACTCAATACCTGTTTCTACAGGTAGGACAAACACTGACAAGGGCACTGAGCGAGTGTTGTCTTTACAATGGTCTACCACTAGTGTTCACATTGTATACTTCCCACAGTGGCTGACCTCCACTGCGCTGTACTGTATATCATGTTTTATTTTAACTGTGAAAGTGTGAAAAATCATAGTCTGTTTCTTTTGTTCCCAGGGTAACAACATCTCGACCCTCTCCTCTTCTTTTCTGGCCAACATTACTGATCTACGCTGGCTTATCCTGGATCACAACCAGCTGCAGAGCGACAAGCTGGACCAGGTTGCGCTGCAGAACCAGGCCCAGCTCTGCTACCTTTTTGCCAACCACAACCACCTGAGATCAGTGCCCAGCGCTCTACCAGCTGGACTCAAGCAGCTGCGACTGGCACACAACCAAATCAGCAGCATCAGCCCTGGAGCTTTCCAGAACCTGCACAACCTGACACAGCTGCTGCTGCAGGGAAACAGACTACAAACCATCACAGAGGGAGACCTGAAAGGTAATAATAGTGTAATGTGTCATGTCCTTTCTTTATACATGCCAAATCTACTTTGAGTCCTGCTCTTGTGTTTCTATTTACATCATGCAAAAAAATACAGTAGACAAAAGAAAAATGCCTGGCCATTGCTGGCTAGAAGTGTCCATGGTTGAGGTCAAGGGGTTGTTTATAATTCCACAGTGATTTGATTTCATGTAGGTCTACTAAATTTTGTAATTGTAACTGTGATTAGGCCTACATCTCACACCCTGATGTTTGGCCCTGAGACAGTCTGACTACACTCATTAACACTGAATATTACTGGCATTTAACAGGACAATGTTTACACTCATTCTATCCATCATACAAATCTGTCAGTATTAATTTTAGCATTTGTGTGTGTCTTCCCCTCATTTTGCAGGTCTGGTCAGTCTGAACCTGCTGGACCTCAGTGGGAATTTGTTCTCGTCTGTCCCCAGGCATTTACCCCCTTCAGTCCAGCAGCTCTACATGTCTAAAAACACTCTTTCAGGGCTGGATGAAGACAGTTTTGTGAGATTTCTCCACCTTAAGTACCTTCGTCTAAGTCACTGTGGTCTGGAGAGCAGCGGCATCCACCTTCAGGTTTTCAACTTCTCCAGCTTGGTGGAACTGGACCTTTCTTATAACAAACTTACAACCATTCCCACAGTCCCCACCACCCTGCAGTACCTCTACCTGGAGGCCAATGAAATACAAGGTGAGGGGCATACAAAGACAAAACATACACATACACAAAGACACAAAAATGCATCACCTTTCACCCTGTGATTGTAACGTTGTCACTGACTGTTCAATGCTAATTTCCCACACTTATGCACACATTCCTAAATGTACAATTCAACAATGCACTCACTTTGTGACAGCAAAGTAAAGTATAACTGTGGTATGTGGCTGACTGACCACCTAGGGATGCCTGAATCATGTTGTGAGGGAGAAGAAGAAATGTGGAAAAAGTGACAGGAACCGCAAAGAAACACGCACAGTCCTAGCCTCCTCGAACACAGCCGGCCCTCATCACTGCATATGGGCACGGGAGGGGCTGGGGTTTGGCAGCTAGCAGGCAATGCGAGTCAGAGATGGAAGACAAGAGACAAAGAAGGGAGTGGAGGGGCATCAGAGACATGGAAAGAGAAAAAGCAAGGACAGGGTGGAGAAGAGGAGAGGGAATATTGGGTGGTTCGATCAGGGAAAAGTAGGTTAGCAAAGAAGAGAGGAGAGTGGTATGAAAACATCTGTGATGGATTCAGAGGGAAGAGTGCCAGATGAGCCAAAAGCACATGCTGTTCCTCTCTTCATGGTCTCCTCTTTCCCCTCTCTCTCTCTCTCTCACACACACTCTCTCTGTCTCTGTCTGCTCCCCATCACTCTGGCCTTTTTTGGCCAATAGGATTCCGATAACATTGCAGCAGATTGAGCCCTTTTGACTCACATGACCATCCGGCAGCAATGACCTGGCATGCAATTTTGGCTCACAGGCTCTGGCAAAGTGAAAGTATGTTCCTGACCCGTGAAGCAGCAGACAGCGGGGCTTTGTACCAAAGGGACAGACAGACGGCAAAACACTTTTACGAAAACACACACCTCATCGTCTAGCTAGCACCGTGACAGCTACCGCAGGTCTTGGCTGCCAAAGCCTACATTCTGGGCCACGGCTCTACTACTGAAATAAAGTGAGAAAGCAAAAGACAGCGTTGTGGTTTCCTCAAAACAGCACCTGCAAGACATACAGGAAATGCAGACTCTATGATAAAATCCTGTCTGTTTTCTGTCTGTTCACCACAGAGTTCAACGTGACCAGTTTCTGCAGAGAGGTGGGATTTCTGTCCTACTCTAGGATAAAGTTCCTACGATTGGATGGAAACAAAATTTCCTACCACCAGCTGCCATCTGACTGGGTCTTCTGTCTGCGAGTGCTTGAAAGTATTTATATCTGATCCATCTTCTGAACATGCAACAAAATAGGGTTACCATATGTGATTGGCCAACCTCATCTAGAAAAAAGTGTGATTCAACTCAAGGTTTTTGTTTTATATGCAACTTGCACTTGTGAAGTCAAACAACTTAGCATTATAAACCAGAGTAAAATACTTTAATTCATTATGTCTTCAATACATATCCAGGCAAAGAAGGGAAGACTGATCTTCAAAAGATGCCAAAGCTTGAACTTGTACACAAAACAAGGGTTATTTTATGCCAAAAGTCCTGATCAAAACATTTCTCATACCACCAGTGCATTCCTATGTCTCTCTCTCTCTCTCTCTCTCTCTCTCTCTCTCTCTCTCTCTCTCTCTCTCTCTCTCTCTCTCCATCTTTTCCAAGTTCTGCCTCAGCAGGGTCGTACATCTGTGTGTTATTACCAAATAGGAACTGTGACAAACCCTTACATCTCTGACTGTACAAAATAATGTGCTCTGGTTAAACTGAGTTGTATTATGGGGAAAGGGAAACATGTATGAATGGCAAAATTCAGTAGCTTTCCCATGAGAGATTCTGACTAAGTTAGCTGGACAGTGTTAAACCAATGGACACACATGGAACATAAAATGCAAAACTATTGAAAATCTTCAAATTTTGAATGTGAATTTCCCGTTGCAGGATTAATAAAGGCATGTCTTCTTCTTCTAAAACCTCTTTTTGCAAAATATTGTTACATTAAACTTTGATTTGAAAGCTGATGTCCATGATCCTAAATCGTGAAACTTGGTTTGCACAACTAACAGAAAAAAATAAAATGGACATTTAGATAATATTGTGTAGTTGTCTTCTTTTTTCTTCTTTTAAAGCTGCTGCAGTGATTAACCTATCAATACCTGCAAGACCTGGACACAATCTAGAGACAACACTTACACCATAAACTTAACCATATTAATAATTTACCATATTAATCATACAATTTAGTAAATATTTATAACCGAAAAAAAGAGTATTTTACATTAGTACCAGCCTCAATTAAGGGGAGATAATCTGCTGTATATATCTTCTTTGTTTAGATTTTGTATGTTTGTGTTTTTATAAATACAAATTACAATAGATTCTGTTAGATTGAACTTTATTGCCATACAATAAGTACCAGTGGAATGCGTTCTAGAATCTAACCAGATAGTGCAAACAGTTAGAAAGTGCAGATATATGTCAAATATGAATGAATGGACAGAAAGCACAATAAATCAATGAGGTAGTCTAATAAGATATGTAATCTCACATCTCTATACAGTATGTTGCTAGAATATGTACAGTATGAACATGCACAGTGTAGAAAGAAGCCATCATGTACAGCTAACTATGCTCAGAGTTAAATTCAGATCATGGAAGGAGCAAATACAGCAGGCACAGAGACCTACTATGTGGCAGCAGCAGAGTAACAGTACTGCCCTGTTTTGTTACCTTGACATTTGTCCTTTAATGGTGCATTAAAAGATTTGTGGTTGACTTCCATTTGTGTGTAACATTTCTGCACTTTGTTTTTCAAGTCTGCGTTTTGTCACGATGTCTCACAGTGTTTCAGTTTATTCTGTTGGAGGAAGCATCCAACCGACTGAGGAGCTCTCATACTGTGTTGAGACACATGGCACTATGGTATTAATAACAGTTGCCGATGGGAGTCAAAATTAGTAGCTTCACTAACAAAAATGATGTAACTTATTTTGTCCTGCAAACAGAATACTATTCACTTTTTTATCCAAATCTGTCGAACACACCATTCAATGCTGCATGTGTGAGAGTTTGATTGAAACCTTAGTGAGTTGATTTGAAACCTTAAAAAGATAAACAGGAGACAGCAACTGAATGAATATTACTGTATTATTTGTGCACCAGAGTGTGCTTTTATCTACAAAACACCAGTGAATTATAGAATGCCTGCACAATGCTGGCACACTAATCATCTACATTTCCTCTCAATGCCACAAACCAAGAAGGAAGTGACATGGAGTCCTTGTGTTTCTGTTCACTCAAATAGTGAAGACTCTTATAATCACTCTTATGTCATGTTTTTTATAATGACAAAACTTCCTAATAATAATGAGGTAGAGATAATAGATAAAAGCAATACATATAGTACATTTATGAATCAGTGTTAAAGAGTAAAAAGTTTCCTTAAATTGACGTTTCCTGTAAATGCTTACTGTAAGTAAAGGCACTCAACTACTACCCAATAACTACTCAAAGTACTCTATTTGTGTGTGTGTGTGTGTGTGTGTGTGTGTGTGTGTGTGTGTGTGTGTGTGTGTGTGTGTGTGTGTGTGTGTGTGTGTGGGCCATTACAAAAGCCACTATCATATTTTCCAGGTGACACTAGGTCTTTTAATGCAGTGTAAAGTGTCTGATCAGACTTGTGCTATGTCTGGACCCACATTTACCAGAATCACTAACACATAGTTCCTTTGAGTGAAGAGTATTAACCATAAAAGTCTGTGTGAGCTTGTTCCAATGACGACCAGCCGGCAGTCTACTGAAGTCATGATGGAAAGTTCACTGGTTCCATGTTGCTGCTGAGAGTCTGTAAACTCAATACAAGCAGCCCATCTGCTACATCACGCTATTTTAAAAGAATAGTTTGACATTTTGGGAAACATACTTATTCACTATTTTGCTGTCCACTCCTTTATAAGAGGCTGGAGCCAGTAGACAGTTAGCTTAGCTAGCTTAGGGGGAAACTGCTAGCCTGACTCTGTCCTGCCATAGATTCTCTATAACTGGAGATAGCTCATTTCACGCTGCCCCAATACTATGAAATGGGACACACTTCCTGTCTCCTAAGTGGGCGGGGCCACTTTTGAAAGTCAAGTTAACATCATGTGCATGGATTAAAAAATACATTTTTATTTATGTTTCCTTTGGACTGAGCCAGGCTAGTTTCCAGTCTTTATGCTAAGATAAGCTAACCAGCTGCATGGTGGCTCTAGCTTCATACATAACGGACAGATTTGGGTGAGTGGTTTCCATCTTCTCATCTAACTCCCCACAAAAAGGTGAATAAGCGTATGTTGAAATATTCTTTGAATCATGTTTAACTTCTCTGTGACCCTTATGGAGGTCAGCACTATAGAAGAACTATTGAACCAGTTAATGCTCATCATCAGCTGCTCTGACACTTGTCTTATTGTCACCTGCCTCTTTTATTAATGTGAGATTAGCTACTTTTCACCACAAACTATTTTCCTCTATATGTTTCTTTGTTTTACTGCATTCTGTAAGGCCTGTAAATCACTAGTCCTTGCACACTTAAACCAAACCTCTGCTGCATTCCTGCTTTTAAAAGACGTGAAGCACAATGATCAAATATGAAGCGCCAATTCATCAGCAGTAACAATACTGATATTTTAAAAAAAACACGCACATTTGAAATATGGTACACTACACAATCCATATTAGTAAATACTCACAGTGTCTCCCAACCAATTGAGAAGACACAGCTGTAGGTTTTTAGGAATTGCCAGCTGGCAGGTGTTAACACTGCAGGACAGAGGTACTGAAGAGCCAGATGGCACATGTGAGCACCTGAAAGGCACTCTGGCATATCACAGTGGACTGAACCACTCACTGAAGGTGCTTTTGTTGAATTAAATGCAAGGCATTGAGGTGGTCATTGTCATTAATAGCAGATAGCTAATGTATTTTTTTTCCATCACTACCTTCCAGGCTCACTGATTTGGTCAGCTAAGAGGATCTAAATAAAGTGGAAAAATGCTATATAGACATGGAAAAATAACAATGAAGGAATGTTTACTGGTAGACATCAGTTTTATGTAATTCTGTGAGATCAGCTTGCAAAAAAAGTAGCTCCAATGTGTTTACTGAATTGAATCCTTCTATTCTGGTTTCAAACCTCAGATGTTATGGGCTATTTTTCATAGAATTTGGATTGATAGTAATTCATGTTAGTTTTAATTCAAGTTATTTCTAATAAAGTATCATAGTCTGGGGGAGTATCTTTGCAGCCATTTATAAAAAGAAAATAACTCACTGACTGGTGGAATCATTAAAGCTCTGGCCATTCCTCTCCTCTGAACTAAACTCTGCCTTGGAAACCATCAGTCAAAACAATCTGAAATTAAGCTCCCTGCGGTGTCATAACAGCAATACAGAGAAGCTCAGAACCCTTCACATATCACACCCCTTAGCCCACAGACTCTCCAGTAGTACAACACTATCTACACAGGTTAGATATGAACTGGTCCAACCACCAAGAACTCTTTTGAATCTAGTTCTAATTTTATCCACTGCTGTCTATGGTCTGTATTAGCACTGTTAATATTTCCAGATGATTCTGAGTTGCTTCTTAATTTGTTCACCATTTCTTTTCTGTTTGAAAGACCAAAACAGAGCTAAAAGGAGAGGCTGTCAGGGTACAATGGCGGACTCGAATGCACGACTCAGGAATCAGAGGTAAAAGGTAAGTGGTTTATTGTTCGAAGAACAATGCAGGCAACGGTACAAGTCCAACATGCAGGAAAACGTGGTCGATAACACAGGCAAAGGATCAGGATACACTGGGAAACTAGACAAGGACACACTGGAAAGTGAGACACGCAAGGAGCTACAACAATCTGGCAAAGGGTAAGTGAACACAGGTGAGTATATATATACACGGGGGATGGGAAGACAACTAGACACAGGTGAATAACATTAGGGCGGAGACAGGTAATCAAAAACGAAGACAAGTAAATGGAATGACTACAATCAGTACATTTCAAAATAAAACAGGAAGTCCATAATACACACAGAAAACACAATAAGAGCGGAGGCAGACGTGACAGTACCCCTCCCTCTAGGGCCGAACACTGGACGGCCCAGGCTCTGCAGATTGCAGTCTGTAAAAGTCCTGAATAAGACTAGGGTCCAAAATTTTACTGGCTGACACCCATGATCTCTTTTCTGGGCCATACCCCTCCCAGTCCACCAGAAACTGACGGCCTCGACCCCTCTTCCTGACCGCCAACAGCTTGCGGACGGTATAAACAGGACCCCCGTCAACAAGACGAGGAGGAGGTGATGTGACCGGAACCAGAGCGCTCTCCTTGACCGGTTTAACTCTGCTCACATGGAAAGTGGGGTGAACACTCATAGACCTGGGCAGTTTCAACTAGATAGCCACAGGATTGATCACTTTGGACACAGGAAAAGGTCCCACGAACCGAGGAGCCAACTTCCGGCTCTCGGTGCGCAGAGGAAGATCCTTAGTGGCCAGCCACACCTTCTAGCCCACCTGGTTATGGGGCGCCGCAGACCTCCGACGATCAGCTTGCCTCTTGTAGCGTTCTCTGTTGCTCAGTAGAACCTGCTGAGCCCTCGTCCATGTCCGCCGACAACGCCTGACGAAGGCCACTGCCGAGGGCACCCCCACCTCTCTCTCGTGAGTGGAGAACAGTGGCGGCTGATAACCGTAAGCACACTGAAATGGTGACAAGCCGGTGGATGAGCAGGGCAGGGTGTTGTGGGCGTATTCCACCCACAGAAGCAAGCGGGACTCCTCAAAACCAGGCAACAAAGACCCGTCTCCATCTCCTGGTTAAGTCTCTCAGTCTGTCCAATTGAATTGTGGATGATAACCTGAAGACAAGCTGACCGTGGCCCCAATCAATGTGCAGAAAGCCTTCCAGAACTGGGAGCTGAATTGAGGACCACGGTCAGAAACGTTGGGCAGCCCAAGGATCCTGAACACATGGGCGAGCAGAACCTCCGCTGTCTCTTTTGCGGAAGGTAACTTGGGCAGGGGAATAAAATGTACCATCTTGGAAAATCTATCCACCACTGTAAGTACAGTAGTATTACCATCAGAAGAGGGTTGTCCGGTAACCGGACGTGAAGTCTTGTTTTGGACACAGACTGGACACGCAGCCACATACTCTCCAACCCCTTTCTCCATAGACAGCCACCAGAAACGTTGCTGTACCACAAAAATGGTCCTCTTGACCCCCGGATGACAGGAGAGAAGTGAGGTGTGAGCCCAATGGATGACCTGAGCCCAAAGTTCTGCAGGAACAAACAGGCGGTTGGGGGGGGACAACCCACAGCAACAGTTAATCCATCTTGAGCCCTCTTTACCATTTCCTTCACCTCCTAGGTAATGGCCCCAATAACACAGGACTCAGGTAGAATGTTCGCAGGTTCCTCGGGAGAGGGATCAGGATCAAACAGACGGGAATGGGCATCAGGCTTCACATTCTTGGACCCAGGACGGTACGACAGGGTAAAGTTAAATCTATTGAAAAACAGGGCTTGGTGAGAATTCAGTCTTTTGGCAGAACGCAGGTATTCCAGATTCCTGTGATCTGTCCAGACGAGGAATGGCTGCTCCGCTCCTTCAAGCCAATGCCGCTACTCCTCCAAGGCCACCTTAACCGCTAGCAACTCTCTGTTGCCAACATCATAGTTCCTCTCAGCTCCAGACAGCTTACGGGACAGGAAAGCACAAGGATGGAGCGTTCATCTTGCGTTGGGAGAGAACGGCTCCAACCCCCACATCAGACACGTCCACCTCCACTACAAACTGGTGTTGTAGATCCACTAGAACCAACACAGGAGCAGTGGAGAAGCTTCATTTCAGGCGGGAGAATGACCGCTCGGCTGCTGGAGACCACTGGAACGGCGTCTTGATAGATGTGAGGTCGTGAAGGGGAGCTGCCACAGTACTGAAATTCCTGATGAATTTGCGGTAGAAATTAGTAAAGCCCAGAAACCTCTGGACTTCTTTGCAGTTAGTGGGTGTAGGCCATTCAGCAACCGCTCTCACTTTCTCTGGATCCATCTGGATCTCTCCTCCCGACACTACGAAGCCCAGGAAGGACACAGTAGACACATGGAACTCGCATTTCTCCGCCTTGACATAAAGCTTATTGTCCATGAGTCTCTGGCGCACCAGGTGAACATGTTGAACATGAGTCTTGGGCGGATGAGAAGATTAGGATATCATCCAAGTAAACAAACAAAGATATTTAACATGTCCCTGAGAATGTCATTAACTAATGCTTGAAACACTGCTGGAGCGTTAGTAAGTCCAAATGGCATTACAAAATACTCGTAATGGCCTGTAGGGGTGTTGAAGGCCGTTTTCCACTCGTCCCAACTCATTATTCTCACCAAGTGGTAGGCGTTACGAAGATCCAGTTGCTGAAGATCTTGGCCCCCTGAAGCAGTTCAAAGGCAGTGGAAATCAAAGGCAAAGGATAACAGTTTTTTACCATAATGTCATTGAGTGCCCTGTTATCAACACAGGGCCGTAAAGACTTGTCTTTCTTCCCCACAAAGAAGAAACCGGCCCCCACTGGAGACGAGGAAGGACGAATAATCCCTGCAGCTAACGATGCCTCCACGTACTACTCCTTCATCGCTGCCATCTCGGGAGTTGACAGGGAAAACAGACGCCCCTTAGGAGGTGACGTACCAGGCAACAAGTCTATAGCACAGTCATAAGGTCTGTGAGGTGGCAACGAAGTAGCCTTAGTCTTGTTGAAAACTTATTTTAAGTCCAGGTAACATTCAGGAACACCAGAAAGATCAGGAAAGTCGTCAGATTTACTCTCCTGCTGGACAATAGAGGTAACAATGTCACTTCCACCAACCTCAATCTGGGCCGAAAAACTGCTCAGTCTTTTCCCCAGCTGAGTATTTTGCCCAAAAACTAGTCAATGTGAGGGTTGTATAACGTGAGCCACGGAAACCCAAGAACAACCAGGTGCACAGGGGAATTGAAAAAATGGAAAGTCAGCATTTCCGTGTGACCATCTGGAAAAGTCACCGACACAGGGGGTGGTACGGTGAGTAACTCGTTGGTTTACCATTCAATCCTGTAGCTTCCAAAGGCTTGGAAAGGCAAACAGAGTCCAGCAACAGATCTCTGGCGAGGTCCGCATCTATGAGACTGATGTCCACACCAGAATCCACCAGAACAGTTTGAATCCGTAACAGATCCGTTGACCAAGGTTACTTCCACCTTGGGTCGAGAGGGGCAAACAGGAACATGAGTACGGCTCACCAGCGCCCTCTCTCCTACTGGTGAGCCTCTTCTTTTGCTGGACAGGAAGCGATGAAATGTCCCAGCTGAGCACAAGCACAGATGCAGCGGCCCTCTCTCCTGCGGCAGTGACGCTCCTCCGGTGACAGATGAGTCTGTCCCAGTTGCGTTGGCTCCTCCGAAGACGAACCCACTGGTCTGCGAAGATCTGATGCTGTAGTGTGAGCGCGATGAAACTATCTCAACGACTCAGATGTCCTCAGCTGCCCAGTAGAGGAACTGCTCCGCTGCTCTGACATCACAGGTTGAGTACGCTGGAAAACTCTTTATGACTCTGGTGCCCTTGGCTGGTAGGTAGAGAAACCACTCCCCTGTAGTCTCTCCTTCTCTCTCTCCAACAGACGTTTGTCGATCTTAACAGAAAACTTTTCCAAAAGAAACTAGTTGCTCCTTCATTACAGGTGACAGTCCATGTAAAAAAGCATCAGACAGAGCGGAAGAGTTCCAGCCGCTCTCAGCTGCTAGAATCCGGAACTCAATTGCAGTCCGAAACCCTTCTCTTCCCTTGTTGCAATCCCACCAAGGCTCGAGCAGCCTCCCTTCCAGGAGAAACATTTTGAAAAATCTGAGTGAAAGTCTGAGTGAAACATGAATATGAATCACATACCACAGATCGGCTCCATTCCAGCAGCATCCCAGGATTCGGCTCTTCCAGAGAGATGGGAGATAATATAAGCTACCTTGGCTCGGTCCGTGGGGTATGCGGCTGATTGTAGTTCAAAATGCAATTTGCATTGCGTCAGGAATGCCCAGCAATCCCCCGACTCTCCCGAAAACCTCTCAGGTCTGGCGAGGTGTGGGAACGGTGAAGAAGGGACTCTCTCCCTGACAGAATCACCTCCCGAAACTGCGGGGCTGGAGACGGCTGTGGAACTGCTCTCGGTGCTGGATATAGCAGATGAATCTCTCACTGTCAACTGCTGAACATGGGCGACAAGCTGGGTGATCTGCTCACCTACACCAACCACCTGGTTCTCCTGTCTGCTAGCCATAGCCAGGAGTTTGTTCCGTAGAACGGCGATTTGTTCTTCCTGCTGATGCAGATGCTGACCCTGCGCCCACAGGGCTGCTCTCACCACCTCGGAGTCGGCTGAGTCCATCTTAGCCAGATTGTACTGTCAGGGTACAATGGCGGACTCAAATGCACGACTCAGGAATCAGAGGTAAAAGGTAAGTGGTTTATTGTTCGAAGAACAATGCAGGCAACGGTACAAGTCCAACAGGCAGGAAACGTGGTCGATACACAGGCAATAATGCAGGCAACAGTACAAGTCCAACAGGCAGGAAAACGTGGTCGATAACACAGGCAAAGGATCAGGATACACTGGGAAACTAGACAAGGAACCACTGGAAAGTGAGACACACAAGGAGCTACAACAATCTGGCAAAGGGTAAGTGAACACAGGTGAGTATATATACATGGGGGATGGGGAGACAACTAGACACGGGTGAATAACATTAGGGCGGAGACAAGTAATCAAAAACGGCGGGAAACAAACAAAGGCAGGAAGACAAGTAAATAGAATGTCTACAATCAGTACATTTCAAAATAAAACAGGAAGTCCATAATACACACAGAAAACACAATAAGAGCGGAGGCAGACGTGACAGAGGCAATATTGGACATAAACTCACCAGGGGGCCAGAAACACGACTCAAAATTAATACTAATGTTGTTCCGTGTCTGCTGAACATGTAAACAGGCAACAGTTTGCTAACACGTTCGTTATATTACAGTTTTTTCCAACTGCTTACACACGTTTTCAAAACTATGTCTCCTTTTTTCAAAACTCAACACTACTACTCAACTAAACACAAATCCCAGAACTGCACACACAAAATGCAAAATGCCTCACATCTCCTTCAAAATGAAACACTGCATTTAAAATACCATAAACACATCTCAAAATGAAGCATTTGCATCAAATCGCAAACGCTTTTTTCATAATAGTACATTTTTGGATATACCATGTACACACTGTTCTAAATCTAAAGCTCTTTTGTCTTTCATAGGCTTATATCTACATTTGTCCCTGATGTCATCAGAGATGGCTCTCCTTTTTTCTCTCCTCCTCCTCCTCCTCCTCCTCCCTGTTGTCGTCCCTCCCTCCTCCCCTTGCTCTCTGTCTATTGTTGACATCCATTGTTCAAAACAGGTAATCTGACCTTTGACCTATTTATAGGCCTATACTAAAGCAGTGATTGGTTAGTGTTCAGTTAAGCATAATGTGTTTGCACATGTGAGGAATGTGTGTGTGCCCTGGTAAATAAGTGTAGCATTTTGATTGGTTGTGTTTGGAAAAGGAAAGCAAGTCACTTCCTGTTAGATTTTTGTGTCTTAGGTAGAGAATTGAAAAAAGTGTTTTATGCAATTGAAAACTGAGTGAAAGGCTGAGAAATAGCATATGGTTTTGGAGATTTGGTGTGTAGTTTTGCACTTTGAGTTAGAAGTTTCAAAAATCGTGTGACATGAAAAGATTTTGTGTGTAAGCAGTAAGGAAAAAACTGTAACTATAATATGTCAATGCTTGTTGTTCATAGATTGTTGCACTGCCTCCAAGTGGCCTAAGCAATATCAACTAAGGGCACTTTTCAGATTATTCAGACACCACATGAATGCAGCACAAAAGTGTATCTGCCCCGTGATTTGGATCCGCTCCTAAAGGTGTGGACACACAGAGCCGATAATCGGCCGTTGGACAGTCTGGCGAGGTCAGTGACTCGAGTCTGTTCAGTGTGTACCGTGCCGTCGTCCGACCGAGGGGCTGTCGTCCTTCATTTTGGCCGATTTGACATGTATAATCGGCGGGGCAGGCACTGCCGGCAGACGGACTCAAATGACCCATCTGATTGGTAGAGTGCTATCCCGGAAACGGGGAACAGAATGAGTGTGACTAGAGTATCTCAAAATCTTTTAAACTGACCTTTGTTGATCTGAAATTAAGACATATTCAGCAACTGTATGGCCTATTTCTCGCTTAAAATGTTTTCAGAAACACGTTGAACTATTTTACTACAATATGAGATTGTATTCTGAACGAGCTGCCATGACGATCTGTCTTTGAATTTCCAGAGAAACAAGACCCATGTGACGCGTTCATCCAATCAGCTGCCGGTTTTCATTTTTGGGGCGACGTATTACGTGTCGTCGATTTGGTGTGTTCCAAGACACTTTTTTGATCAATTTGGGGAGACTGATCAGCCCGACTGCCTTTTCTGCCGACGTTTGGCCGTCAGCTCTGTGTGTCCACACCTTAAGTTTAATGGGTTCCTCCTTGGCCCATGCTTCACCTTTCCACCAAGTTTTATAAAAAAATGGAGCCAGCATCCTGCTGACAGGCAGACAAACAAAAAGACAAACAAACAAATGGGCAAACTGAAACAAACACATAACCTCCTTGGCTAAAGGTAATTAATGCAGGCTTAAAAGAATACTTTACCCTCAAAATGATTATTTGGATATCAATTTCTCACCAGTGTTGCCTTGAATTCTTGAAGAAAAATTGTGACCCTATTCCTTCAAATCATCAAAACTTCTCAGTTTTTTGATTCTCCATTACCGTGGAGCATGGCAGTTTCTTCTTCTTCTTCTTCTTCTTCTTCTTCTTCTTCTTCTTCTTCCCTCTCCTCATGAATTCAAGGCAATTACTTGTTGAGTAATTGATATACAAATGGTAAGCATGCAAGCTTGATGATGATGATGCAAGCATTGGCCGGTTTGTGTGTTTTCTGTTGCTGTACAGTCATGACTGACTTCAGGTCTGGCTGGCAGGTCAAAAGAGTTCCAGTTGTTGCAGGTCACTAAATTGGGGAAACAGTGAGATGGTTTTTAGATTAGCATTGAGGATTCAAATGCAAGATACATCAATGCCCTGATATGTTCCAAAAATAAGCCTCAAACTAAACATATTTAACAGGCTGATCTAAAAGGGGAATAATGTACGGAGAGGTTTAGACCTCCCAGCTGTGTGAAGAGGCTGCTTGTTGCTAGGCGGAGAAATCATTTCTAAATCCAACACAGACTTGTATGGTACATGTGGTTTTGGCTAGATGACTGAGGAAGCCGTTAGTTTCATTTACAGGACTGTTTACAAGTCTGAGACCGCCAGCCCTCTCACTTGACACCGACACATAAACACATGCACAGATGCTGATTCTGCTGTCTTGTATTGCATTTACTTCTATTTTACAAAGTCATCAACATACAGTGCAGTTAACACTTTGTTGCTAAAAAGAGAAGGCTTGCATTTTTTTTTATTTATGGCAGCAATTAAACAGAACTTCAGTAATAGTAATGGGCACAAGCTAATGAACCTCAGAAATACAGCGGCGAACACATAATCTTCACAAAATCTTCTGTTCTTGAGATTTGAACAGAAGAGAGATTTGTAATCCTCCTTAAAATCATAAGAGTCTGCAGAGTTTGTCATATACTGAAAGGTTTGACACCATTTCCTGAGGTTTTCCCACAGTCCCTGCACTGTGCTCCACTAAGCTGACAATGCAATATAACTCAGAGTAGAGTAAGTAGTTGTGGTTTTCCTCCTTACCCAGATAACACTTTAATTAAATCGCTGACAACACATTAAGAGGGGTGTAAGTGGTCTCGTCAGAGTGGTTAAAGGTGAGAGATGTGGAGTTCATGGTCCAGATGGAATGTTGTGTGTCTGAACGATGCGCAGTGTGTGTGAGAGGAGAGTTTGACTGCTTGTCTGTATCACACATTCCATATTTAACTAGTACACATCACTTCCATATTTACTGGGAATCCATTGCCTGTGCAAAACTACTGTGTATTACTGTAATTAAAAAAGCACTAACTAATTTCAGATATAAAAATCAAAATAATGTGGGGAGG
Organism: Sander vitreus; assembly: GCF_031162955.1. Classification (NCBI taxonomy): domain Eukaryota; kingdom Metazoa; phylum Chordata; class Actinopteri; order Perciformes; family Percidae; genus Sander; species Sander vitreus. The sequence goes on along the minus strand of NC_135858.1, from coordinate 11,358,034 downwards.
AAGCAATAACAACAACAACAAACAATACAAGATCCCTGAAACACATTTTCTAGTTTCCAGTTCTGATAAGTGTTGGGTGTTTTTTATTAAAAGGTATTGAAAACCGACATATTTCAGAATCAGAATCAGATTTATTGCCAAACTAGTTTGCACTTTGCACAATAAATTTGCCTTGTGTATAAGGTGCATACAGTAAACAATAAACACATTAAGAAGGGACTAAAAAATAAAGCAAAGTATTGCTACAGTCAAGAACAATAATACAGAATAGATATATTACAATGGAAAAATACACTATAACAAAAATGTGCAATATAACTGTTTGAATGGAAAAGAAGGAATGCTACTGTAATCATAAAAAAGAAAGGAAAAGAAGGCTGTACGGTTTCTGCAGGGTGTGGAAAAATGTTAATCAGTGATGTGCAAAAGTTAACAGTATATATAAATATAATGTTTATTATAATAATTCTCACAGTTTAAACAAACCAACATTTCACCAGCTGGCTTCATCAAGGTTTCTGACATGACCGTGCAAACAATGCAAATAGGATGGGTTTAATCAACCATTCCACACCAATGTACTGTGTTACATTATTGCATAAAAGGAAAAAACACTCCTTAAAAATTTGAATTCATCTTTGAATTTGAAGTCTAATAAGTAAGAACCTTTTCCAAGAATGTAGTAAAAGTCACTGTTCTCTCACTCACTGAGCTTATGTAAGTGAAGCGCATCCGTTTGGTATGTAAACCATCAGCAAGTGAGCTGAAGCCTGTCTCGGCTGGATAATGTTTGGTTTTAAATGCATGACAGATGAGCTTTGATTTGGAAATATCCACTATCGAAGTGGCTTCCTTCTAGCGGACTCACTTACTAATATGCTTACTTGTTGGAAAAGTAATTTTTAGTTGATGTCATGCATGGTGTAATGCTTCTCAGTATCATCAGCTGTCTTTGGGATCCACAGTCACTGATTGTGTTCAGAACGTTTTCATTTCATTAATGTGACGACCCCGCACAAAAGACACATAGTATTAAAAGTATGGCAAGTGATGTTAATCCAATACACTTTTTGTCAAATTCAGCGAATCTCTCCTCACGGTCGCCTAGCTCTTTATTTTCTGTGTGCCAAAAAACAACCTGGTGTTAATACAGAGCCCTGGCTGTGTAAATGGAAAACAAACAGAAAGGAGTACATGAGCCACAAAACACTATTCCAGCAAATCGGCAACAGGCGGCAACAGTAAACATTTTCATAATGAGTTTATGGTCTCAATCACTAGTTTTAAGTCTTCTGCAATAGAGAATGATGTTCATTTTTTGAATTATGGTCTCGTTGACTTTAAAATCGACGATAAAGCAGGGGGTGTTTTAGGGCGTGGCTATGATGTGATTGACAGTTCGCGGCCTGTCTTATACAAAATATAACTATGGGACAAAGATATATTTAAAACCTAGCGAAGCTAAATCTTACCTTGAATTATGTAGGCTAGCTTTCAGCAGCAGTTGCATCCAGATTGCCCGTGAAAGTGTGTAACGTAACGTAGAGTGTAAGCAGCGTTGCCAACTCTCAGCTAACGTCACAGTCAGATACCGCCCAACAGTCTATTGCTCCTCCCTCTCTCCTCCCTCTCATCTAAAATCGTCACATCTGCAACCGAGATGGCTGCGCCCGTAACGGCAAACACGACGACTCATAGCAGATATCCACAAACCAATGGGTGATGTCACACATGGCTCTGTCCATTAATATTTACAGTCAATGATGTGAACGTGCCAGCCGGCCAGTAGTTATCTGTCCCTGAATCTGGGGGGCTGAGCTTCTGAAGGGGGGGTTGTATTTGTTTGGCAGTTGAGTTCAAATACCAACAATCTTTGCGTAGCATCATTTACTGCACCTTTAAGAAGTGAGATTTTATAATTCACAGGTATTTATTTGATAGACAAAAGTAATTTTAACAATGTTATAATTATAGAAATATTTTTCATTTGACTTCAGAGATAAACAAAGGGCCTTCCAGCTACCTTTCTCCCTTTGATGAAGAGTGGTATGCACAGTATCATATTCTTAGGCAGGTTCTGGGTGGTGTAGCCAACAGTAAAAGCATGACAGTTAAACTCTAACTCTGCACTTTATCTGTGGTAGATAAAATAAGCAGTGAAGATGTTTGCTGTTTTCTTCTAATGAACATTTATACTCTAAATCCCTTCGTCCTATAAACACCATGCATTGTTTGAATATTAAATTTTTTTTCAGGAATAATGCAATAATAATGTAATTTGTGATTTATAAGATATAGGCTACATTTGTATTTGCATGAAACATTTGCCAGGATGAGCATTACTTTGGGTGTGGCCTGCAGAACTTAGGTATGTATACACAATGTGTACAGGATGCTGTATCATTTTGTTGCGGTAGTACAACACATTAGAAAGTTGTCTGTAAATGTTGGGGAGAATATAAGTATTTCTCTGAAAACATTTCTGGCTGAAGCTCATGCCTTTAAACCAAACAGTTTAATCATGGAAATTGCTCTGTAGATGACAGAACAGGCCGTTCTTGGAACATTCTAAGATTATTATACACACCAAATCATTTTGGGCTGGAGCCTAGGCCTGCCTCGCTCTCTACATCAGTTTGGAAAACATCTGCTGCAGTATGTAATAGCAATGAGGACTGCTCTGCTGCATAAAGATTTCCTGCAGTACAAGCAGGTTCTCTGCCCTATCAATGTCTCTTCTTGAATCTATAGGTTGAATTCAGCCCTGAAAAACAGAGCACTAGCATCCATTCATCTCTAGTCTCGCATTGCCAGACCTTCCTCCACAGCGCTGCGGAGGATGGTCTGGCTAATCCACACAGCATTCCGGGATGGGAGAAAAACGTGCTCTGGTTTATTGACATTTCTTTAAACCAATCACAATCGTCTTGGGCGGTGCTAAGCGCCAAGTGGAGACCCAAGCCTCGGGAAGGAACTTGTTTTGGTGGAACATGTGTATGTTCAAAAATTGTTTAACAGAAAACTCAGATTGGACAGATAGCTGTCTGGATTTACCCTGCAGAGATCTGAGGAGCAGTTAACCGTAGTTCTCATAAATCAACCAGAGTTTAAAATTCCAACACAAAGAAAGCGGAAGGTACGTACATCCAGCCGGTTACTCAGATTATACAGACATGTATATGTGTTGCATTACAATCATTTACAAATCTGAAACAAACTAAAACTTTGGCTACTTACTTCACGACTGTCTCTTCTCTCTACGAGCAGCTAGGTGGAGATGTGAGAGCTGAACGAGACAAGCTTGTCCACACTTAGGTTTTTCACTATACATTTTAAAAGAAACATGCATGACTGACTTTACTGAGTTTATTAGCTCAGACACTAAAATGAACGAGCAGTTTATTAAGGCGTAACCTGACATCCTCTGTTGGACATCCAGTCCAATGGAGTAAATTGCCATTATCATGACATGTTCTAATGATACTGTTCTTCCATTAAAATAGTGGAACCGGTAATACTACACTGTATTGCTTCCTTTGTTTGGGATCCTAGTTCGCAGCTCATTGCGCTTGCAATAAGTGGCGTGTCCCATTTAATTGTTGGCCACCTCTGTAGAGAGATCACTGCAGGCCTGTCATTTTGTGTCTGCACAATGCCAGATAGTAGCTGGATACCAACAATTTGTGGCAGACCATCTCATTCAGAGAATCACCTTTGCTTTAATTTCCAGTTCAATTCCATTCAAACTTTTTTATATGTACTGTACTGTTCTAAATTCATTTCTGATGATAGTGTAATGTGAAGGTTCAATATGCGGTGGTTGTATCACTCTGAATAAGAAGAAACAGCTGGAAAGAGATGGATAACTTTGTTGAGCAGCACATTACTGTTCTTCAGATTTCATCAGCTTCACAACAACACTTCCCCGTTTTCTCCATCGCAGGTAGCTGAACTAACTAATCAGACACTAGCAGAACTTAGACTGATGTAAATGTGAGGAAAACCACAGAGGTATATTCATAACTGCTAATGTAAATAATTAAACATGTAAATGTGCAAATACTGACTGTGTAAACACAAATATGTTAATAGTTAACTGTATAAACATTGTAAATACATTTTTTGTAAATTAACTAAAATATATGAATTAACTTGTAAACTTTACAATAGTATATTATGGAGATGATACATGAAAAATGAAACACATCATGAGACGTTGCTGTTAATGAGCAACTTTTTCCAGTGATGTCATCAATGCAGGCAGCACAAAATAAATCTTTTACAGCAAAATAAACAGTTTATGATCAGAGGAGCTGAGTCATTCAATAGAATTCGTGCACCGTCTCTCAAATGGTAGCAGAGAAAAGATAAGAAAGCAGCAAACCAGAAAGTGATGTATTTGTCACATAGACCCATTTCTCTTTATGTCCTATTTGTATTTGATGTAACCTTCCTTTCCTTGTTGGGACCAGATGTTTGCTCCCAGCTGAGGTCAATAACCCAAACCTGGTGACTGAGTGATGAGGAGACAGGAGTGCAGTGGGGAGAATTGATGAAAAGAAAAAACTAGATGAGGGAAAGTGAGAGAAGGAGGCACACATGTGTACAGTACATGTGTGTTTGAAACTGTTCCCCACATATGTTTGCCTCATTATCCTTCTGCTGCAGCTCACTGTTCAGGAATGCAGGACAGCACACATCTCCTAGCCCCCAGTGGCATATAAACACACACACACACACACACACACACACACACACACGCACACACACGCACACACACGCACACACGCACACACACACACACACACACACACACACACACACACACACACACACACACACTCACTAACACACATAGAGTAAAGGCTCACACTTTGTTAAACACAGTGCTACACAGCCCCACTTCCTGAAAAGACCCTACACAACACCATATGCCTCAGCTGGACCTCAGTAATCAGACTGAGTTGATACTGTGAGAAAAGAAAACTGACACAGAAAAGATGACGTGGAGTCAGTGGATGGATGCTGCTAATGAAAAGCACATGACTGGGTATGAGTGCAGTCATCTCAACAATAGCAGGGTGGGTGGGAGACAGCGAGATGCAAGTACAGTTGGGCTTTCCCTAACAGAGGTTCAGTGTTCACAGCATTTTCCCAAGACTTCTGTAATAGAAACACATGCTTATGCATACACACAAATATGTGCATATACACAAATATGCAAACTAGCCCGTGCACACTGAGAGATTTGAGAGACACACTCTCATGCTATGCTGCAACAGAACAAAAATAATAACATACTGTGACACAGTGCAGACACATAAAAGAGCCCGCAAAGAATTAAGATTAAACCTCACTGGCCCTGAGCCGAGCAGAGGGGGAGAAAGAACCACTCTGACCTCCAGAGGGAAAAACGCAGGGAACAAACCCAACAGGCAGCTTGTCCACCCAAGGAGAGAGAGGGGGGGAGGAGGGGAGAGAGGGAGGAGGGGGGGGGGGGGGGGGGGAGAGGTTTGGGACAGAGAGAAACAGAGGAAGAGGGAGAGAGAGGGAGGGAAAAGAAAAGAGTGAGAGAGGCAGAGAGAAGAAAAGACACAAAACTTGTGATTTGACAAAAGAGGGCAGGTAAGAAACTTCATTTGTTGTTTCCAGGGGGCTGTTTTAGATGGAACATTATCAATAAGATAAGAATTCAGACAGGAGTGTGTTTGTGTGTGAAACAGAGAGAGGCAGAAAGATCAGTGTACATGTGTGTTTGTGGACTAAGGGGGGAATCCTGGCACAGGCACAGCTTAGCCATGCTGGTGTGTTTCTATAGAAACGCTGTGCCATACAAAGTGGTACTCTGTCCTCCAGGGAGCCGCCGCACACTTCAACTCTACTAGTGCGTTTCTCCACTTCTGCGCACTCACCTTCATTTCATATAAAACTGAAAAGGAATATTCTGGAAATGTGAAAGAAAATTCTCAGGCACGCAGCTTTTTTTCCAAAATCACTGCCTGTGGTGAAACAGTGTACTGTAATATGGTTGAACTTTTAAAAATCCCTATGTAAAGAATGTAAAAGGTAAACAATTGATCTTGGTGAGCTGGCTGATGTTGAGGACAAAGAAGAAGTGATAACAGCAACATTTTTACTCTCAATTTACTTTAAAATAGCGTAATTTTATCTGTATTACTTCATCAGTCATTTTTTTGTCAGTGCACCTTCCAACACCTTCACAGCACATCTATATTGCCGTACCATAGATGTAGATCCAACCTTTGCACAGCCACTGCAGGACTGCCCCACCCACAATACTAATGCAGAGTATCTGCTGCTGATGAGGGTTTCAGAAGGAGAGCAGATATTTCTGAAACTATAATATTTCTGGTGCATGTATACCAATACATTTTAATATTAAGTCCATCTTTACAGTTTTTTCCGATTGCTAAACGACAGTGGGCACAACTGGAGCTACATGTGCAAAACTCTAACTACAGTCAGCACAGCAGTTCATGTGGACCAAACTCTAGTTCGTTTTTCGTTTTTGCTTGAACACAGTTTTAATGTATCTACACATTGTGAATTTACAGCACTTTGTTCTAATGCTAACACACTGCTTTCAAAACTGTTAACCACACATTCAAAACAGAATGGATTTCAGTCTGGTGCATTTCAAACACTGCTGATTGCAATTTCAACTGAAATACTTGTTAGTGAACACATACTGTATATAAATTATATAGGGAAAAATGATGCAGGTGCATGGCATTCCAGGACATCTAATGTTCTGTAAAGACTGTAAACTGTAAAGATTAAAAGTTTGTATAATCTGTATTGGTGTTGGATGCTAGTGTTTTTACTCTCAGTGTGTTCTGAGTGACGGTGTGTGTTATCTCAATGAGGATTGTTCATAGTGTTTGGCTGCACTGAGCCTGTTTTGAGACATGTGCGAAGAGTTGTGTTGTTTGGAATGAGTTTTGCAGGTGATGTGAACTGTTTAGCTCAGGTGACTGTTGGTAATGCAGACTGTAGTTAGAGTTTTGCACATGTGGCTTCAGTTGTGACCACTGTCGTTTAGCAATCCAAAAAAACTGTATGTTCAAATGGACTTAACTGCCCATAATAAGTTTCAGATACATAGAGATGAGTTGTCAGAAGATTTTTATGCTGGCACATACTGTACACTATATGTTATTTGCATTTTTATATTTTCAGATATCTGATTTAGATCGCTGAATTCAGCTGTGCGTGACACGGCTCATATTCAAGGCTTCATTTAGTGGTCTATCAAAACAATAGTGATATTTACACTTACATAAAGGAATGACAGTGCCTGGTCTGCCAACAAAAGAAAAAAAATGAATAGGAAAGAGCTCATCATCAAGAACTTTGTGGTAACAAAGAGTTTCGTTGGACAGCTGAGAATTATAGGTTTTTTAAATCTCCTAATACACATGGACATCTCAAGAGGACTTTCGCCTAGTACGAGTACTCATAGCACTAAAATATATATCTAATATCTAAAGCGTACAGAAATAGCTGCAGTTCAATTGTACTGTGACTGATATAAATAATATGTTGGTCATAGATGTTAAAAAGCACAATTAAAACATCTTCAATCGTGAGAAAGTAAATATTTTAATGATATATTGATATTGAGTCGTGGCTAGTCTCAATGTTAGTGGACATAATTTGAATTTGCATATTTTAGATACGGAAAACTGATATGTAGACAAGGTTCAAAATGCATTGTTGACCCTGGAAACAGCAATTGAGAATACATTCCCACCAATAGGCCCATTTAGTAGTTTTTCTGGCAGCAGATGGAGATTGCCAATGTGTCATGGAATTGTGATTCTACAAGTCCTTTTCAACTTTTTTGTACAAATGCAAATGTAAAATTATGATTTTGGTTTTAAAGTCAGATTAACTAGTTAATCATGGTTAGTGATGAATGAATTACAGTCATATGTAATGTGAATCTGATCAATGTATAATGATCTCTGACCCACTGTGTAGTTCTTGTACTGATCTGATTTGCTCATTGAGGTGACACATATTAAATCAATGAGTCAGCCATCTTTGACTTTGAGTCTTTAGTTGTTTGCCAGACTACTAATCCTGACGACAGCAGCAAGAGGGGGAGGAGAGCTGGTTCTGGTTTTGAACGAGGGGCTGGGAGGTTCTGGGTGGCTGAGAGGGAAAAGAAAGGGCAGTGCCAGGGAAAGTGAAAAGTTTGGTTTTGTTTTTCCAGGCTGGACAGATTATGGCTCTGAGCCTCATTCCTGCCCCTTGATTCATATGTGATGTTTATCAAATTGGCCAGAAGACTGCTCAACTGGAGCAAAGTGACTGGAAACTAAGGGTGCATTTTGGCTGAAGTAAACACATGCACACAAACAGACATTTTGAATAATGTAAACTTTCACTCATTCAAAATCAAGAGGACATCGCTCCAGTTTGAAAAGTGAATTTATCTGAAGGGTAAATACTTGAGATGCTAAGTTTGACGTGTTTGTGTGTGTGTTTGTGTGTGTGTGTGTGTGTGTGTGTGTGTGTGTGTGTGTGTGTGTGTGTGTGTGTGTGTGTGTGTGTGTGTGTGTGTGTGTGAGGACATGAAGTCATTACACGAATACATAAAAACATGAATTGTTCTCTAAAAAGATGTGTCAGCTTTAAACCTAACCTATCGTGGATTTACGTCAGCTTGCAACACTTTTGTATTTGCAATAAGATACAGATTGTCTCCATCAGAGTCTCACTGGGATTTAGCCCAGTTTCTTTTGGCCTCTCCTGGGTCAAAGAGCCTTAACCGACCAGACCTGCAGTTTTCCCCTCCACAACACTCCCTCTGGACCAGTGCTGACAATAGAGCCTTTATCCCAAAATGTTTCCTTTCCTCTCCCTCATAAGTACTAATTTCCTGTACCAGTATCTACCCCTCCTTCTCTTGGATTAGATCAAATTAAACAAATCACTGTCTACTTTCTTGCTCACTCTCTTTCACTTGTATCATCAAGCCACAAACCCCCATCTTAACATTTATTTTAACTGGAATAATATATCAATTTATGTCACTTTGACATTGACTACACTATACAATAACTAATTCATTCACAGCACTGATGCACATACTTATTAACAATATTAAACTCTGAAGGAAACTGGAAAGGTTGTATGAAAGCTAGGGTTAACCAGCCTACTCTCTTAGTGTACATATCTTAATTATTTTCAGCTCAACAAGACACTGAAGTCATGCATAGCAACATTTCCACTTATGTAAGCGCAGCATCAGGTATATGTACATTTGTTGAGTAAAAGTCAAAGCAACAGATTGCTGAACATATTGGTTTACAGCACTACAGTCTATGTTTTCATGACTAAGATCCAAAAGAAACATGCTTTATGTTTGTCGAAGTACTACTTGGCCAGTTCAACTCTGAAAACTCTTTCTCTCAACACAGGTTGAACAAAAATCAGTATGGCTTGGAAATATTTTTGCCGCAAGTCAAAAAGAATACTCCCAAGGCCCTTTCAAAATACAGGCAATCAAAAGGCAACTACAAACAGTTGCTTGTTGAAGTTTTCAGTGTAATCAGAGATGACTTCGTCTGGACTGAGCCTGTAAATGGCTGCTAATCAAGGAAGCAGGGTTTGTACCCACTTGAGAGGGAGCACTGCCCCAGAGCTCCCACACAGAGCAAGAAATACAAAAAAAGACCAATGCACATGATGTTAAACTTTCTGTGTGGGTAGGATGAGCTGACCGTATTGGCTAACCAGCATAACCAAAATGATAGGTTGTGTGTTGTGGGAATGCAGCTTTCTCTCTCTTAACTCTCAACCCATGTAACTGTACATACAGTAGAGTCTACAAATCAACTACCTCTGTTTTGTGCTCTGTCATAGGACGATGAAGGCCGGCGCGGAACTCTTCTCTGCATTGGCTCTGTTCCTCCTGATGGGGGCAGTGTTTACCCAGAAACCTCGGCCAAGGAAGCCCACCAAGCGCCCAACCACCACCAGGAAGCCATCTGTCCCCCAGCCTGCTGTACCGGCACAGCCAGAACCCCAGGAGCCAACAGACTTCCCCCCTCCCATCCTGGGCCCACCCTCCATGTTTCCTGACTGCCCCCGAGAGTGTTTATGCTCCCCGAGCTATCCCAATGCTCTCAACTGTGAGAACCGGAACATCCGTGTGATCCCTGTCATCCCATCTAGAGCCCACTACTTGTATCTGCAGAACAACTACATCTCAGAAGTGACAGCAGAGCCGTTCCGCAACGCCAGTGAGCTCCGCTGGGTCAACTTGGCTAACAACCGCATTCACCGAATAGACAAAAACGTCAGAAGGTTTCCTCGATTCATATTCATGATTTGAAAATCACACAAAACCATTTATACTGTAAATGTGTTTTCTGTATCTATCTCTTGTGCAGGTGTTTGAAAAGATCCCAGCACTGCTGTACCTCTATGTACAGCGTAACCACCTGAAAGAGGTACCTTCCGGTCTTCCAGCAAACCTAGAACAGCTCCGCCTCGGTAGGAATCGTATTTCTAAGATCCCTGCTGGTGCCTTCAGCAAGATGGGGAACCTGACGCTGCTCGACCTGTACCACAACCAGGTTAACTTCTATTTAAAAGTACCTTTGTGAGCATCTTACTACAATGGGCTGTTTAGGTATGAGCAGGGTCAACCATCTGTACTGCATGCATTTCTGGAGCAAACATAAGTGTCTGATGACTTCTCTCTCAGCTGAGTGACAATGACCTGGGAAAGAACACATTTAAGGACCTGAAGAGCCTCATGCAGCTCAATCTGGCTCACAACATCCTGAAAAAGATGCCTGCTGGCGTACCTAGTACCCTAATACAGCTTTTCCTGGACAGGAACCACATAGATGACATCCCAAAGCAAGTATACAGTGCACACATTGTCAAATAGCTGATAAACACACACGCATACACACATTGCATGCATTATTAAACAAAGGTTGGATGTCAAATTTTACAGTTGTTCTTCTCATCCATTGTTCTCTTCTTCAGAGACTACTTCGAAGGCTTAACCCACCTGGCGTTTGTAAGGCTGAACTACAACCAGCTGAGTGATAAAGGTCTTCCCAAGTCTGTGTTCAACATATCCACCCTGCTGGACCTGCAACTGGCCCACAACCAGCTCGCCTCTGTTCCTTTCTTCAACAGTCACCTGGAGCACCTGCACCTCAACCACAACAGCATCGAGAGTAAGTTATCTCAGCAGCAATCTGCACCATCTTAAGGATTTGTGAGAGGTAGCAGATGTTGGGAATTTGGGGGGCACAGATTCAGTCATTAGCAAGCATCAAAGGTATTTTATCAATATTAATAAAGTTATGAACATTGATATATTATTAACTTTATCAAATTGAAGAAATACTATTCAGGGACCAATAACTGAACTGTGGATACAGTCTTAAAAGGGGTGTTCTCTTAAAAATGCAGATATTATTTATCTTAAATAATTAATCTCATATTTATAAACAGTGAAGGAGTGAATCCGAGCACTGACAACCAGCTGTTATTACAACATATACACAAATAATCACTGACCATTGCTCCTTAAAGTGTAATAGAATGTATTTAATTTAAGCAGATTCATAATCAATAATTATTTAATCAATAAACTTCTATTATCCTGCTACACTAAAGCAAAAATGGCAAAATAAGCAAGCATGTGGTGTGTGTGTGTGTGTGTGTGTGTGTGTGTGTGTGTGTGTGTGTGTGTGTGTGTGTGTGTGTGTGTGTGTGTGTGTGTGTGTGCGTGCATTGTGTGCAGCGCAGTGTACAGCCACTTCCATGTTTTCCAGGTGACACCATGTTTTTTTAAACGGTACTCATGTTGTGGCGCAAATTTTTTCCCCTCCAGTGCTTGTGGCTTTCAGAATGTGACGCATTGCGCTCTGACTCTACAAGCACACGTTTTTACATCTGGAATTTTATTTAATGAGTCAGTTGACTTGAACTGCCTCACTTTATGTGGCCTAATCTAATTTAAACCTACTCACTCACTGGAATAAACCCACAGAGAATTATCATCCGACTTTGCAGCTCTCAGAAGCTTTGTGTTTTCTTTTCTAGCTCACACTTTACCTGGAGCTCAGTTGATCTGTTAAAACATAATGACTTTATGATACTCATGAGCTGCTACACTGTTAGAATGAAGACAACTGAAATAAATGTAATTCTATAAAATCTACAACATAGTGACAAAATTTCATTCCAAAGTTATTCAAGACGTTGAAGTAAAATGAACACCAGCACCAACATAATTTTACTTCATAAAAATGTATCTGATTCTGCTATTTTTAAAACTTGGCATAGACTGGCTAATGTTTATTTTTCAGTTTGAGACCAAAAAAAAGGTACTCTTTAGGTGTCTCTTGTTTTAAAGCACTTTGGACTCTGTTTTAAAAAGTGCTAAATAAATTGACAAGATTTAATTATTAGTATGATAAGCAGGTAAAATAATCCTATTCAATTGGCAGATTTTTCTTATTATTGCTTGTTTGAGGACTGGCCATTCATGACTGTGGGTTTTCCCGGCAGGCATCAATGGCACCCTGCTCTGCCCTTATAGCCCGGAGGCCGTCATGAACGATCTCAATCTGGTGCCCAGACTAAGGTACGTCACATTATGTCACAACTTGGCACTCATCAATACAAACTGGTACAGTGGCACCCTTTGGCAATAAGTAAATAGGAACAACAATAATTATGCCAGGAACAAATTAGTTTTAAAAAGCAGTTGTCATTGTAATGGCATGTTACGCACCTGTTCTGTTTTGTCAGGTACCTGCGTTTGGATGGAAATCATCTGAGCCCCCCGATCCCTCTGGATGTCATCATGTGCTTCAGACACCTCCACTCTATTGTCATTTAGGAGAAACGTGCCTAAAGGCCTGGGGTTATGCACACATGCACACAAACCACACACATACATTACACACACAAATACACACAGAGTCACTTTGTGCTAACTCAATTAAAGACAAAGCATGCTCGGTGAAAAACAAGGTATAGCAACCGTACATACTGTTGAACTGCGTTATTGAAAGACAAATAGATGAAAAAACTGTACAGCAATGATAGTTTAGTAGATTCATTGTTGCCAAATTCAAAGGAATTTAAACCTTGAACTACAAATCTACAAAGAGAGTAGATATACTGAACTTTAGGGTTAGGTTTTTGTTATATTTTATCAGTATTTGTTTTTGTTTGTAGAAATACAATGTAAAAAAACTAAAATAAGTACGCCTGAAAATACAGGTACATTGACAGACATGCTACAAATATGGAGGGTAGTTATGTTCACTAGCAGATGTGACCAGAGTAGAGTTGCCACCATGGACAACAAACAGACCTGCAGTGGATTTCAGAAGAACCAGTTTAAAACATAACTACCATGTAGTGGAAACTGTCCTAAATGTGTGTTATTTTCAAGGTACTTCATGTAAAAATGGCATTTTATTATTTTTATTCTTAGTCTTCTGTATATTATTCTTCTGTATAAAGAAGCTTTGTACAAATAATGGAAAATAAAACTTTTTTCTTTGATCATTTGATAGTGTTTGATTTTAGAGATTGTATTACCACCTTCTCATAAGCTCCGTCAGTGGTGGAATGTAAGTTCATTTATTCAAGTACTACTTAAGTACAATTGTTAGGTACTTGTACTCTATTTTCATGGAACTTTCTAGAGTGGGATTTTTCTTACCCTGTGGAGTTTTTGACCACTAGGCCTTTGCTGTATGTTTTTTACTATCTTGGCTTGTACCCCCATTGTGGTAAATGGTTCCTCCTAGGTATGTGAAATTATCAGTGTTGTCTAAGACCTTTTGTTATTTCTGTTGGTGTATTGATTTTGATGGGCGTGAATTTGGTTTTACTGCTGTTGATCATCAGTCTGTTGTCCATAGAACTGGAGTCTGTTTGTACTTTATTGCAAATGTGTGTACAAGCCAAAATATTTAAAACCGGATCAATAAAGCATGCACAACCTTCAAAAGACTTAAACTAAATTGAATATCCAACCAATACAGCAACGAAACCAAAATTTCAGATCTACCAAAGCTGTGCACTATCAACGCTACTCTACAGTGCAGAATGTTGGAAAACAACAGGACACTTACAAACTATTCACCTTCCAAATGTCATGCTTACGTAGGATATGAAGCTCAGCGCAAATTCTTTCGGGAATACTTCTAAATAACTTCAATCACCACTATCTCTTCCTAAAACTATTCAGCTGTTAAGAGGCATTCACTTTTCAGTAAACCAACCAGAATTAGCCACAACATTCATGATCCAATCACAGCATGACTTCCTGCTTTAAATGTCTTCTCTCCTTGCTATCAGCTGTCTTTTCAGGCAAACGTGCAAACCTCTTCCTCCCCTTCCACCTCCGGGCATCGTCAACCACTGCAACCGGAGTCCCTTTCCGGCAGACAGGTCCTTTGTTCAGTTTCTGGGTTCCCTCTCCACCATTACCAGTGTCTAGGCTCCATCGGAGGGAATATGTCTGGCTTCTCTACCCCTTTAAAATATTTTTAATGATGGAGTCTAATCCCCAAAGACTCTGTACATTTCTTATTATGCACATGTACAATAAATCTTTGCATATCTGCAACAAAGTCTCTACTGATTGAAATATATCTATATTCGAGCCAAAGACCATCTCGAATAATAACATTCTTAAAATCATCCAACTAAAAGACACACCAACATCAATTAGACAAGAGACGCAGGTGAACCTGGATTGGCCATGTGCTCAAAAAGGACATCAAAACAATCCCAGTGGTCGCATTACACTGGACACCAGAAGGCAAAAGAAGGAAAGGGAGGACAAAAATGAAATGGCGCAGAACGATTCCAGAACACAACCACCAACAGAGCTGGGGGACCATTGAGAAATTGGCCAAAGACAGAAGGTGGAGGGACTTTGTTGCTGCACTATGCATCAGCTCGAACAATGTGGATGAGTGAATGAGAGTTTTTGTTTTTACCTGTAGTACTAGACAGTAAACATGAACGTAAACACAATCGATCATCACAATTTGAAAATTAAAAAAACAAATCGGCTCAGTTTCAAAGGAAGTTAATACGTTCAAGAAAACATTCAATGTGTTTTGGTGAGAAACACTAAATGTAAACTTTTGTTTGTTCACAAGACCACTTCATGTGTTTAAAAAAGTGACCTATGATGATTTGTGTGAAATTAATATGTTCATATGTTCGTAAAGTAACTTTTGAGACAGTAAAATATCTTAGACCAGTAGATGATATATTCACCAGCTGTTGAAGCAGTGCCACAGATTCAGAGACTTGTGATCTGGATCATTTCAAGATTTTCCATGTTCATGAAGCTTTGTGACGACCTCTAGCGGTTAGAAACAAGCACTAAGCATTCCTGAGCTGGGAAGTGCCGGCAGCTATTTTTACTACATATACTGACAGATGCACAGCAGTATTGAATCTGGAATTTTTCACTTCCTTATTTATATTGCTAGTCTGTATATTATTTCCATGAACATAGGATATTCCTGTTTTGCATTGGACTTCCCATGCTCATGATTCATTCCACTGCATTGCATTTTCAGCAGCTATTAAAAGTTAAGCCAGCAGGTAAGCAGGTGAGCAGGTACAGTAGGTGATTCCGATCAGGACTTGTCTGACAGGAGTGATGTCACTGCCCGGTGAGATTGCTCCTCAAGGGGATATGTCTGTTCTGAAGGAGGTTTTAGTTCCAGTAAATAGCTGAATGTATCATAAAAACAAATTGATATTGGTGCAAAACACCCTAAAAGAATAGAGCAACACGTTTTAAAAGATCATTAGCCCAATAATGAAATGAGTACTATATAACGAGGAACACACAGGTGAATAAATTATTCCCTGCAGAGGTATGACGACACTGAGAATTTGATAAATGGCTCATTAAATAATTACATCACTAACAGCGAAGGTGTTTCTCATCCCATCAGGGAGGAGGAAATCTTTAATCATTATTTATTTTCCTTGCTTTTAATCAGGTATTGAGACATCAGTTCCTTTAATTGCAACATACTTCCTCCTCCTGTAAACCAATTTGTGTGCGTGTACATGTGGAGGTGCATGAGTGTGTGTGTGTGTGTGTGTGTGTGTGTGTGTGTGTGTGTGTGTGTCTGTGCAAGCAGTGCAATGCATGGTAAAAATCCCCCTAACACCACTATAAGAGGAGACAGCATGGAGACACAGAGGCACATCACTCCCAGGACTCTTCCGCTGAGTAACACACACAGGTGAGTCTAAACACAGGTGTGAGTGTGGTCTAGACCTACTCTATCTAAAAGGTGTCCTGAGATAAATTCTGTTGTGATTTGACACTATAAATAAATTGAATTGAGGTGGTGCTAGCACATGGCGTTGTGTGATTGTACCCTTAGATTAACTTAGATTTTGAAACAAGAAAAGAATGATTAGAAATTATATGCAAATATCATGTCACCTTTGAAGGATATTATATGCTTTAAATGCTATACTGTGAAATATTAGTTTATTAACAGGAAAAAAACAGCTCTATCCATCGATTAAGTCATTTAATAAGCAAACCCCCAAGCATTTGCTGGATCCAGCTTCTGAATGTTGTTCTCTATTTAACAAACACAATGTTTCTGTTAGCTCTTTCACCCGACAACCACAAAGGTGCTGATGATGAAGATGCTGCTTGGCTGCTCTCTCTGTCTGCTCCTCCTGATCAGCTGTCTGAGTGAACATGTGGAGAGCCGAACCCTGAACTTGGACAGCTGCTCTGTCAATGTTCACACACACGAACTGCGCAAATATTACACTGACATACGATCAAATGTGGTGAGTTTATTGCACACACACTCTTCCAACCACTGTCTCAAATTAAAACAAAATCAACAAATGCAGCATTCACCATAACATGCAGACACAGTCAATCACTTTACAACACAAACATATCAGAAACTGTTCACAGCAACCACCTTTAAGCAGAGAGAGATTCTCACTTGTTCTCTGTGGTCTTTACGTTACAGATAGAAGGAGACAATGAGATCGGAGTGAAACTTCTGGACAAATCACTGATGAAGCATGTTCAGGTGAGTCTTTTACCATGTAGTGCTGGAATTCTTTCTATCCTAATTTCCTGTTCAGAGTCTGAATATTTCTCTGCTTTAAATGATAAAGGCTTTATAAACAGTGTATGAGTATGTAACATGAATGTGTGAGAGCTGCTGTAATCTGACCTTTATGTGTCTCTATCAGGACGGTCAAAAGTGCTGTTTCCTGCGTCTTGTGCTGCGTTTCTACGTTGAGAGAGTGTTCGGCAACTACGCCTCTTCTCAGCCACAGCAGCAACGCTGCTCCAGCGCTCTGGCCAACGCTTTTGTCAGCCTCAGAAGAGATATACATAAATGTGTAAGTTAGCTGTTCAATAACTTAGTTGTTAGTTCTTTAATTATAAAGGCCAATAACTTGTATTAATAATTGTGCTTTGTTCTGTGCAGCATTGCCACTGTGGAGAGGGCACACAGAGAACAGTTGACGCCCTGCATGCTGAGTTTATCAAGGTATGTAGACGTTCACAGAGTGGACTGATGGGGGGGCGATTTAATTCACTTTTTCAAATGATATTTTAGTTGGTTTTCAGTAGCTTTATGGGATACAGTTGGTGTCCAATTCACACATATCCTATTTAGAATAGTTGAATATGGGTCAGATTTGACCCATTTTCTGATACAGTGCTCAGCATAAGTGAAAACACCCATGCTAAAGTTGACTAAAAAGAGGAATAAAAAAATCATCTTTTGGAAATTGATCTTAATGCCTTAATTAAAAAAAGTTAGGAAAAGTCCAACCTTTAAGGACACCAATTTTCTTTGTGAATGAATAATGTATCGTGAATAAATAAATGTTCTTCTTTAAAATACAGGGGGCATAAGTAAGTACACCCCTATGTTAAATTCCCATAGAGGCAGGCAGATTTTTATTTGTAAATTTATTTCATGGATCCAGGATGCGGAAGGGTATGTGATGATGTGGGGCTATTTTAATTCCAAAGGCCAAGGGAACTTTGTCAGGATGCATAGTATCCTGGATCCATGAAATAACTGGCCTTTAAAAATAAAAATCTGCCTGCCTCTATGGGAATTTAACATAGGGGTGTACTTACTTATGCCCCCTGTATTTTAAGGAAGAGCATTTATTTATTTACGATACATTATTCATTCACAAAGAAAATTGGTGTCCTTAAAGGTTGGATTTTTCCATTTTTTTATTCCTCTTTTTAGACAACTTTAGCATGGGTGTATTTACTTGGATTGGATTGGATGATAATAATTGTTTTTTTTAGTATTTTGGGCCGAGGTTAGTAATGGGTCAATTTTGACCCGCTAACACAGAAGATGTGTGCAGCTTTCTAACACATTACAGAGATTAAAGGTCCTATGGCATGCTGCTTTTTGGATGCTTTTATATAAGCCTTAGTGGTCCCCTAATACTGTATCTCTTTCCTGAAATTCAGCCTTGGTTCAGAATTACAGCCACTAGAGCCAGTCCCACAATGAGCTTTCCTTAGGATGTGCCATTTCTGTGTCTGTAGCTTTAAATGCAATTGATGAGGAGAGAGGGGGGGCAAGGTGGAGGGTGGAGCTGTGGCCCTGACCAACTGCCACGCTTCGCTCGTTTGCAAGTTCTATACAGAAATGCCCATCATTAAATCTACTGTTCTCTCTGTCATTTTTTTTCATTTCTTTCCATTGAGCAGTTAGAAACAAACCAGGCGGCACAGAAGGCCATGGGAGAACTGGACACTGTGCTGGAGTGGCTGGAGGAACTCGGCTAGAAAACACACACTTGATCAGTCAGAAACTCAGCAAAATCAACTCTGCAATCCGGAGGTGCCTGCAGTCTCCAAGCTAACATCAAATATGTAACTTCTGACTTGACATTACTTGTAAGCAGAAGCCAATGTACATTTCTCTATTTTGTACTTGAATTAATTTAATAATTATTTCATCCACTAACATGTGGACTGTTTTTATACAATATTTATGATATATTATATATATATTGACATAAGTGTATATGTATTCATATTTATCATTAAGTATGTGTAGTTCTACTGTACTGTTAGCAGAGTAAACTTTTTAACTTTAACAATGGTTTAATTTAAACTTCAATAAAAACATACGCTTACCTACTGACTTTGAGTGTTTCCTTTCAACATAAAGACTTGATGTCTGCTCTGCTCTGTAAAATTACATAAGTATTATCAGCAAAATGTACTTACAAGTATCAAAGATCAAATTACTCATTCTGTAGAAAAAATGGCCCCTGTGACTGGTATCTTATTATACGCGACGACAACGAGACGGCATGCTGCTGCTTGCTCACCTTCATTTTGTTGCCCTTAACTCTGCCTCTGAGACTGCACACAAATCCCGAGGACCAGGAGGATCCAAGATGGCAGCATAGAGGATAGACGTAGTGAAACCAGCTCCCATAAAGACTTCTGATTTTACCTTTATCCTGCGCGAAATAAGCCAAAAATAAGACTCCAAGCTGAGTAAGTTAAGCGTTGCTAAACTGAAAATGCCTCCGAAAAAGAATGAAGCAGCCACAAAGGAAGATAGGAGCGGAAAAACTACCGCAAAACCCAGTGCTAACACGGGCACTAGCATTGTGAGCGCTAGCTTTCCAAGCACCGATGCGCCGCCGCCATGGTTTCATAACGAAATGGACAAAGGTTTTAGACCGTATACAGACATTATTGGATCAAAAGTTAGACTCATTGGCCGTCTTGGTGGAAGCACTTATTACTGAGAATCGCGCCCTGGGGCAACGGATCAAAGAGATTGAGATTAGGCAGTTGGGTCACACCGAAAGCCTCAACTTCTTGCACGTAGACATCGGAGAGCACAAAAAGAAGATGGAAGCAGAAATCAGCGGTCTGAAAGACAAACTCGATGATCTGGAGAATCGAGCAAGAAGACAAAATCTGAGGTTGGTCGGTTTTCCAGAGGGAGTTGAGGGGAAAAACACCATAGCTTTCCTACAAGAGTGGCTCCCGAAAATACTGGGCCTGGAGACCGGAGAGTTGATCGAGATTGAGCGGACTCACCGCTCACTTCAGCGCTGACCTGATTAGGGCAGCCTCCCCCGGGCTCTGGTGGTCTGCTTTCCCCGCTTCACTGACGTGATGAAAATCCTAGACGCGGCACGGAAGAAAAGATCACTGCAGTATGGCAACTCTACTATCATGATCTTCAGGGATATGTCCACAACTCTCTACCGGAAAAGAAAAGCCTTCACGCCGCTGAAGAAGAAGCAGCACGAGAAAACCATCTCCTTTAGGCTGCTTCATCCAACCAACCTGGTCCTGGACCTCCCGGAGGGCAGACGTACCTTCACCTCCCCGGTGTCGGCTGAGCACTACCTGACCAAATTTCACCCGGATACGCTCACCTGAACTCAGCTCCCCGCCGTGACTTTTTTGAGTGGAATTAGGGTACGTTCACTTTTGCGCCATAGTTACAGTGTAAGTCAACCCACACGGTAGAGCAGGTACTTGTTTTCTTTCCTCAAAAATACTTTAATCCTTTCCTTCACCCGACAGACTGCTTAATGACCGGTAATTAACCCCAGACCACTGTTTTGTTTGCTGCGGTAGCCGGTGTTTGTGTAACCAAGGCGTGGCGTACATAAAGCCAGTTTATTTATTTCTGTAATGCTTGAGACAGTGACTCTATATACTTGTGCACTTAAGGTTAAATGCCTCCTCTCTTTTTTCTCAGCTGTCCCCCCCATAACTCCATTTAAAAGTGATCTATGTATGGCTTTAATCATGAGCCCTTGACCATTTGAGTTTTAAAGGATTTAAGCCTAGACTTTAAAGGTGGGCACAAATAATCTCTTTAACCTAATGGGGGACATTTCAGAGATGCATTTTATTAGTTTTGTTTCTACTCGGTTTATTACACACTGCCTAGTTGCGGGTAGTCTGGTTTCACTCGTTGGGAGTGGTGTATGTTACTACGTTTGCCAGCAAGAATAGGTAAATGGTTCTTCTTTTTAGGGGGTAGGGGAGGACTTCCAGTCAGGGCAGCAAATGTTTTGTAAAAGGTACCAAATCTTTCTCATTCTAGTACAGAACATTATCCTGTATATCCTACTACCATATGATGTAAACCATGTCTACTACCACTACGTATAAATTCTTGAATTGGAACATCAAGGGAATTAACCAACAAATAAAGTGCAGGAAAGTCCTAAATTTCCTGATGAATCATAATATTGATATTGCATTTTTGCAAGAATCTAACCGAGGCAGAGCACCTTAAACTGGGTAAACAGTGGCAAGGCCAAATATACTTTTCTTCATTTAGCTCTCAGGCCCAAGGGGTGGTTATCTTAATTTAAAAAAAAGTTCCCTTTTACTTAAAACACACAGTAAGGGATAAAGGGGGCCGATATGTCTGGGTCAGTGGTTTCCTAGATAACGTTCCAATCTCTATGCTAAATGTCTACGGACCTAATCAAGATGAGCCAAAATTCTTTACGGATCTTTTTCTTAATATACCCTGTCCTCCTACTGAGCTTATCATTGGAGGAGACTTAAATTTTTGTTTTGGACCCTGTTATGGACAGATCCTCTTCAACCTCTAAAGCTCTATCTTCCGCGGCTAAGGCTCTTAAAAACGAATTGGCTGACCTTAATTTAATAGATGTGTGAAGGGCGAGACACATATCACTGTGTGGATACTCTTTTTACTCACACGCACACAAAGTATACTCCCGTATTGACGTTTTCTATCTCCATGCAGGGAAGGAGCATCTGGTCAAATCTTGTGAATACCTGGCTAAAACGCACTCGGATCATGCCCCTCTTTTGCTCCACTTAGCCAAACAGGACCAAAACATAAAACCTAAACGCTGGAGATTTCCTGTCCACCTGGTTAATGACGAGGAATTTATCATGAAAGTTAACGAGCAAATTGATCTTTTTCTTACCACAAATGTAGGCTCTGCCTCCCCGTCCATAATTTGGGAATCCCTCAAAGCTTTCATCAGGGGCTATGTGATTAGCTACTCCTCGTGGAAGAAGAAACAATATCAAACCAAAACCGTGTCCCTAGAGGATGATATTAAGGCCCTTGAAACCGAGCACTCTCACTCCCAATCACAATTAATTCTTGATCAGTTGATAGCCAAGAGGGCTGAGTATGATGCTCTTACGACTCGAGAGGTAGAAAATGCAATGGCCAGGTTAAGGCAGCGCTATTACGAACAGGGCGACAAATCGGGGAAACTATTGGCATGGCAGATTAGAAGAGAAGAGGCTGCTAGATGCAATCCTGCTACTGAGTCATCGGATGGTAGTGGTGTGGTCCGCGATCCTAAACTCAACTTTTACAAGAAGTTATACTTGTCTCAAGGTGGAGATAGCTACGATGTGGATGGTTTTCTGGACAACCTGGATATTCCAAGGATAACAGAAGAGGTTCAGATTAGACTTGAAGCTAAAATCTCTAAACATGAGGTGATGGAGGCTCTGGCTAGGCTCCCAGGGGGTAAAGCCCCTGGACCCGATGGGTTCTCAATGGACTTTTTGAAAAAAATTGCTAATAAGTTATTGGATCCTCTTATAGATATGTTCAACCATGCAATCAAGACCAACAGATTACCCCAAACTTTAGAACAGGCTCTAATTATAGTTCTGTTAAAACCAGGGAAGGACCCCAATTTTTGCGGCTCATACAGACCCATCTCCCTTTTGTCAAGCAAATATAAGGTGCTCACTAAAATCATAGCTATCCGGCTTGGTACAGTGGTCCCCACTCTGGTCCATCTGGACCAGACCGGATTTATTCAAAACCGTTCACTGATTGATAACTGGATGCGGAGAAGGCTTTTGATCGCCTTGAGTGGCACTACCTCTTTCAGTTCTGCGTAAAATGAATTTGGGACCAAACCTGATACACATGATTGAACTATTGTACCTGCACCCCACAGACATGGTCCAAACTAACTCGCACATCTCCCCCCCTTTCCCTCTCTCACAGTGGCGTAATGAGCCAACACCGGGCCCCTAAGCAGGATTATCAAGGCGGGCCCCCCTACTACAGCACGTGATGACGACGCAATGTCCACGAGTAAGCTACCATCAATAGGACAGGATAGGATCATAGAGACACAGCATATAAGAGATGAGATGACTGACAAAATCAGGAGTAGCCTACACGCACCACAATAACAACAACAAAAAAACACTGGTGAATGCGCACCATAACACATGAAAAAAACACACAAGGGCAGTCCCTCCAGGATTTCGTGGCCTTTTAGATTGTTGTGGCCCAAAATGCCTGATTTTGCAATAAAAGTTGCGATTTTTTTTGTATGTTTATTGCAATGAAGTTGCAGAAGACAGTGAAAAGTTTTTTGTATAGTTCTTTAAAAAAAAATTAAAAAAAGAAATTACTCTGGGCTGAGACTTCCTAGGAATTTTACCAAAAAGGCTCAGGATGCTGCAAATGTTGTTATAATATGAAAATGGCTGGTGGATTTAAGACAAAAAGTAATAATTTATTGAATGAATAAAAAAAAATAAAAAAAACGAGTGTAGCTGTCCTCAATTTAGGTCGTCCTGTACGTCTCATCTCCGGTTTTTCCTGCATCCACCATGGGTGATTTTGTGTGTGTGTGTGTGTGTGTGTGTGTGTGTGTGTGTGTGTGTGTGTGTGTGTGTGTGTGTGTCAGTCGTGGGGTGAACTCAGCAGCCCCGCCCGCTGCACAGATCAGACAGGATGTAAACAGCAGCAGCTTTCAGTGACTTTAGAGTGAAAAAACATTACCGCGTACATTAATGTTAAAATGTTTACAGGTTGGCAGGACGGTCTGAAATGTTCTTGTCTTTCGTTTTACGTTTTGTTGGTAAATGTGAGATGTTCCGAGTCACACACGTGAAGAGAACGGTCTCTGAAACAAGGAAATGAATTTGACCCGTTCTCACTCTCGCTTGGTCAGTGGCCAAATGCTATAGGGGGCCCCGGCTGTCAATCAATATCTTCCAGTCACGCGGGCCCCTGATTGGTCCGGGCCCGTAAGCACCGCGTACCCTGCTTACCAATAGTTACGCGTATGCCCTCTCACGTGGCACCCGTCAGGGATGCCCGCTCTCACCATTGCTCTTTGCGTTAGCAATTGAGCCCTTAGCTATTGCAATAAGATCCCACCTGTCCATCTCAGGGGTCAGGGTGGAGGATGTGGACCACACCATCTCGCTATATGCAGACAACGTAATCCTGTTTTTAACACATTTGAACTCCTCCCTGCCAGCTCTTATCGACTTGCTCTCCACCTACAGCAGCATATCAGGATACAAAGTAAATCTGCAAAAAAACATGGCTTTGCCTCTTAATCCTCCAGCGGAGCAATTTTCACAAGTAAACTTTCCCATTAAATGGGACGTCCAGTGTATAACATATTTGGGTCTGATGATCCCCACTCAATTAGACAGAACCTTTTTGCTTAATTACAACCCCCTACCTTTAAAGGTGGAGAGGGATCTGGACAGATGGAGGCATCTACCTATATCTTTGATAGGTCATATTAACTGCATAAAGATGATAAAGATGCAAGGTGGTCTAAAGTTCCTGACCTTTTTTGAACTATTCTACTGGGCGGACCAGCTAAGAGCCATTTGGATTTGGCAGACGGAATTGGATAACCCCCTGCTTGGAAGCAGATTGAGCAGTTCCATGCAGCTGAGGTATCATTGGCTGGTATTCCCTTTATACGCTCATATTATGCTCTGAAAACTGGCACAAGTAATCCTTTTATAAATCACACCTCCAAATTGTTTTCCATTATACAATCCCGCCACAAATGCTTAATGACCTACATAGGAACATGCCATTCCATACCAATCCTGCTCTTCCACCTGCTCTTAGAGACGGGCTTACAAGGCTATGGTTTATGAACGGAGTCAAATCATTTGGCGACCTCTATGAAAACAACATACTTAAATCTTTCAAACAGCTAAAAAGTGCCTTTAACCTCCCCGGAACACACTTTTTTAAATACCTGCAGATCAGACACTTTATTAGTTCACAGAAGAATGAGCACTTAACGTCTTCTGCCTCTCACCCAATTGACATCATCTTAAAAGACATCCAAAACCTAAGGGGCTTTGTGTCCCTAACCTACGGTAGAATGTTGGATCTTTTGGCAAATAATGTGTTAAAATCCCGGGTCACATGGGAACAGGATCTGGATCACACCTTTAGGGATAGTGACTGGGAGGCAATATGTGCAGAAGCCCAAAACTTCTCCTACAACAGCCGGCATAAACTCTTACAGCTTAATCTTATCCATCGTATTTATTACACACCAGAAAGACTTCATAGAATGAACAGTTCTATCTCAGAAACCTGCCCTAGGTGCAAGACAGACACAGGCAACCTGATGCACATGTTTTGGAGCTGTACAAAACTAACACACTATTGGGGCTCCATTTTGGATATACTTAAAAAGGTCATAGGAGTCGAAATTCCTCATTCGCCAAGACTTGTTTTGTTAGGGGACACAACAGCTCTGCCAGCTGATAGGAGGAAAAATATACGCTTCATCAAACTAACCTTGATCGCTGGAAACAAGTGCATTGCTATCATGTGGAAAAGCGAACTTCCCCCTCCTGTCTCCTTATGGTTGAAGGAGGTTACCTCTTCTAGGGCCTCAGAAAAAATTATGTTTTATCTCAAAAAGAAACCTCATCTATTTGTAAATTGCTGGAAGGACTTTAGGCAGTACCTTAATAATACGCTCCAGCCTGCTGGGCAGCCTCTTCCATTGGTGTTACAATAGGCAAGGAAGTAACTCACTTTACCCTGCTACTATTGATGCCTTAGCTCCCTGACTTTGCTCCTCAGATCTCTGCAGGGTAAATCCAGAGAGCTAGCTAGACTATCTGTCCAATCAGAGTTTTCTGTTGCACGACTAAAACAACTTTTGAACGTTTTCCACCAAAACAAGTTCCTTCCCAAGGCTATTTTGCAGCGGCACCGTGGCTCCGTCCGGCACTTAGCGCCTTCCATGACTATTGTGATTGGTTTAAAGATATTCCAACAAACCAGAGCACGTTTTTCTCCCATCCCGGAATGCTGTGTGGACTAGCCAGACCCTCCTCCGCAGCGCTGTGGAGGAAGGTTTGGCAATGCGTGACTATGCTTCTAACAGCTCATTTAATAAACAGTATGGTGTGTTCAAGCTGCTGTACATGTAATCTGACCTGTATTTGTCTCTATCAGGATGGTCAGACATGCTTTTTCCTGCCTCGTGCTTTATTTCTACATTGAGACAGTGTTCAGTAACTTTGCCTCGTCTCAGCAGAGAAAAATGGGCAGCAGCCCCGGAGCCCCAAAAATTGAGTGTCACAAAAGTCCCCCAGGGTCATTGCATGGAGGGCGGTAGGTGGGGGGTGCCCTGAGGCCACATGTTACTCCAGCAACAATGTACATAAATGTTTACATTTGTTATTTAACAATTTACTGTGCTTTAATTCAAAACAGATGTGTTTCATGTAGTGTATTAATAAATATGCTCAACTTTGTGCTGCACTGTCACTATGGAGAGGAGACACAGAGAACGATCAAGGTGTATAGTTATTGAATAACCGCTCACAAACATTCTCACAGTGGACTGCAGAGGGTGCTAAGGAGTGGGGTAAGGAAACCCCAGAAGCAATTTCATTTCACTTCTGTAAAGATAATTTAGTTGATTTTAAGCTAAGTTATTGACTTTTGATGTCTAATTCATGACATTTCTGGTGCAAAATGTGTTTATTTTGTCTATTATATTAGGTATCACTTAATAATATCTCAGATAACCTGCACACACAGCCACCACACATCTATCAGGATTTTATTTGGGATTCACAGTGTCCTACAACTTATTCTACTTCTTGTAGATTATATGAATATTTAGTTGGTTTTAATCTATCTTCCAAGAAAACAGTTGTCTGGAGGTCATTAATACTTTGAGAAGAAGCCGTATTTTTATTCAATAATATGTTGCTAATTTCAATGTATTTTGTATGTATTTTGTAATCTAGTGAATTTAATCACATTCTAAAATGACTTTACTTCTGGCTGAAATACTACAGTACTGTATTGTGGAGGTGGGCATGGTTTGCATTCAGTGGCAGAGGAGGGCTCAAATCTGTGAGCAACTGAACTGTTCGCCAGAGAAGCCGGGCAACCCGAGGCGCACGGTTGAAAAGTTTATTGAATTTATTTTTAAAGTGTGTAACAAAAATCATTAATAAATACTGTTGTCGGTGAATGGACTGTCGTGGCTGTGTGAGCTGAACTCATGGTGGCAGCGAGACCTACAGTACATGTATATATCATAAACACATGATCAGACAGAAACTCAGCAACGCCAAAGTGCCTGCAGTTAATGAATACGACATTAATTATAACCATTACTGTGCAAAAAAAAGTTTTATTTTTATGCATTATGTAGCTTATTGATTTAATATTTATATAGTTTTACTCATTTATTAACACAACTTCATCTAAGTAATTAGAAGCTGTTCTGAACCACAGCAATACAAATATTTTTTTCATTTTATTTGTTCAATCATACCACCTTCAAGTAGGTAGGCAACTGTTAATTAGTTAGTTAGTTAGTTAGTTACCGGTGGTTAAGCTTTATTTACAAGACAGAACAAAATACATAAAGAGTATACAGTATAACGCCTCAACAAGACTATTCGACCCCACAGTCATTATACACACACACACACACACTGTCACCTATATGAAAAATACCAGCCAGAAAAACTTGAACGAGTGACTCAGTTTGTTTTGCAGTTTATTCCAGTAGTGAGGTGCATAGTCCTGTAAAACAGTCTTCCCCAGTTCAGAGTTAGTATGAGACTTAAAACTCAACTAAGGATGTTAAATATCAATTGAGCAATTGATCATTGTGTGACATCTTTAAACAATCATCTGTGGCCTTGACTTGAAACCATCAGCAGCAATGGTCTAAACTCTACCAGACATTATATATTATAATCAACAGTATCAAAAGCCTTTTACAGAGTGCAGCACAAGTGATGCTAGCGCTTCATTATTGCCCTCTAGTGGCGATCAGTGAAAATACAGTGTTTTATCCACTACAGGTGAGCAGGTGTAACATAGCCAACATCGTCGTGACCATCAGCAACAGCAGCAGCATGATGGTGATTGACCACAAGGGTTATATCTCCTCTTTTCACTTCTTCATACCCACCCCAGTATCTTGCTTGACATCTGAGTATTGGTAGCCCTTAACCAAATTAACGTAAATAAGAGTCAATGAAACTGTGATTCATCATTCAAATTGCATTTAGAAACTGTTATTTTTACTTTCACTAATTCAGCACTCAGATGTTTGAACGCCATGGGAAAATATGAGCCATCACAATGAGCAGTGCTTACATAAGTGCGGTTAACGCCTTCACAGGTACATATGCGAATGGCCATACGCATGCATGTGCTTACGCACTTCCACCCTAACGCGCATAAATAGAGTATGGAGAATTAGGTGTCATACTTTTGGAAGCATCACACTGGAGTATATCAATCACTGATTGATGACTGATGAACCGGAAAACTGCTTGCGCTACTTTAATCTTACATTACTGACAATGTCCAGGTGAAACTGAACTTTGCGTTCAGTGGGAAAGTTTCATCTCCTCAAATAGATGCTTGCTCAGCAGAAGGACAGGGCTACTTAAGGTTTCAGATTACAGCAATACTTTCATCTCATGTCGCTTGCTCAGCTCTGTGGAAATGATAAGGTTTCGGAGGAAGTTTGCAGTTATCTTTTTTTTTGTATTTATTCAAGTTCACATTTGAATGATTTATTTTAAATGTGCCCGCTTATTATTACAGTTCCATTGAAAGATCTACTACAGACACACAGTTGTTCAGATCCACAGAGTGAAGTGGGTGACATGCCAACTACACGACAGCTCACATTCACCATGACATGTGAACTGAGAGGAAGTCTCAATGACTAAAGAATTCATCTGAAATCCAGAAGGGTCTCTGCAGGTCATAGATGAGACAGAAAGTATTTTCCGCTCTGCACAATCCTTAATAATAGGCCTCTGCCCTCCTACATATCAGCTGTCAAAACAACATCCATTAATGAATGTGAATTTGTGAGTGGTTGGACAGGACGCTGTCACCCTGTTGTCACCTCATATATATTTCTCCTTTAACCCCTTTCTTTGTAGGTGTATTGCGACAACTCTAAAACACCAGCACATACTCTTACTACTATTATTTATGTCCACATTTCAACAACCACTTGACATAAACAATAACAGAAACAGACGTCTGAAGGATTCAATGCTCCACACACACACACACACATCCGCAGTCAAATAGACGACAGATGTGAAAGTGAAATGTGGTGAATCTATTTGTAAAGACAGATAGATTTCCTCTAAAGGCGAGTGTAGACTATGCAGACACTCAATATGCACACACAAATAAAGAAAATGTGCATATATAAGGAGAAAAATGCAAAAGCATAATCAACTAAGCTGAATCAACTGGATATGATATCAGCAGTCAGGGTTCACGTAATGTGGTGCAGTATTGCTGACTGCAGATCCTGAGCACCGGTTAGTGACAATATCAGAAACTGACAAGACTAGAGAGAACAAAGAGACACATTGACACATCTCCAGAGCAGACAGCGTTCTACTGACTGTGATCGACAAAGTGAAACATGAAAGATAAGATTTAACTGATTCAGCTTTGGCCCAATGCTAAGGAGGCAGAGTGAACAGGATATGGAGCTGACTGAAGAAAACTGTTTGATCAGAATAAGCAGTGCAAGAAATATCACTAGCTTTTTATTGTACCTCTGGTTTGAGTGATTGATTGATTGATTTTATTTGACCACTTAAATATAAAAATATGAAACAGTACATGTGTCACACATTAAAAATACATAAACAGTCAGGGATGACACAATAAAGCCCAAAGACTTATTTCCATTGTGGTCCCTATTAACATTAACTTGCTGATATGAAGCCTCCAAAGGGTTAACACATCTAACTCACAGGATTATAAAAATGTGATCAAATTAGTTTCAATATTACCACATCAAAAAAGCAAAAATAGAAAAATCCGTCAGTTTATTCTTTTTTGTCACCTTGGTGATAATGGTAAAACAAGAAAGAAATGCAAATAGAGCTTAAGAGACATAGCTAAATTAATGTGGCTTTCTTTGGTGCTACAGACTTTTCTGAAACCAGGGAAACAACTTGTGACTGATGAATATCTCATGATACGATTGGTAATACACATCATGAAATATACTTATACTTTCATGACACCCCAATTCTGTGTTACAGCTGTCTTAAGATCTTGATGATCGTGCGTGACATTGGTTTTATCAGCAGTTGCTCTTGTCACATCTGGTATTTGGGTTTGATTATGAGTTGTGTGCAGGAAAGAAGAGCTCTAACTAAATGCTAAAATTGAGTTACTTTATGAACAAAAACTATATGACTTAATAGCGGATTCAAAATCTCTCTCACATGCACATAAACAATGCCACAACTGAAATCCCACTAGACCTGGGGGAAGCATCTCAAATGCAATTGCAACCACAGTCATAAAATCACACAGCTAAATGCAGACATGCATGCACGCACACACGCGCACACACACACACACACAGTTAGTGCCAAAGTCAGATGGGTTTCCCATAAACTGAGTACTGCTGACTCAACCTAATTTCACATATGTATAGTATATACAATATGTACATATATAGCATCTTTAAATGTATGAGGTAGGCCTATATTTGCTGCTTGACATTCTTTGCATTCCATATGTTTTGGCTGCTTTAAGGAATGATATATTAGCAAAACTACTTCAAAACACTTGAAATATTGGTTCGACATCCACTACGCTTTTACAACTTTTGAAATTCAGAGTTGGCAAAAGACTATTTCACATTCATGTTGACTAACATCTTTGAATGATATGTGTTACTGTAGGTAACACATGCACAGAACTATATAATATTTATAATGCCTAATTAAAAACAAATGAAATAATGCTCATTATTTCATAAATTTCTCTTTGTTTTTAATTGTGCGTGTGTGTGGATATAGTACTTTTATCATGTTTTTAATATAACAGATTTAAAATAAATTATTGACGATTTTAAATAGTTAAAACAGTCACAAAGTATGTTCAAATATATTTAATATTAAATGTATTCTTGGGGGAAGACCTTTTCTCTGCCTTTATTTGAAGGGCAAGTGTATCTTTATTAAATCTGTGGGATTTATTTGGTTTCTGGTTGCAGACTGATCTCATGAAGTGGCGTATGTATGACACACCAATTCGTATGCCATTATTGGCGTGTTATTAAGACGCATACTCGCTTTTTAGAGTGTTTATCAACACCGTTTGGCCTCCATGACTTCCATTACATTGCAATTGCGTGTGAATTTATGCCGTAGCAAGTAGTATGAAAGGGCGAAAATCCGCGTAGGGAGGTTGGATGGGGTGGCGGATTGGTCAAACACAGGACTTTCACTCAGGAGACCGGGGATCGTGTCCCGCGTGTCACGTTTCCTTCGTGTCCCACGTGTCACGTTTCCTAAACTCAACCGTCGCTTTCTTCTATTACTAAAGCCAACCCTGTTGTTCTTTTCCTAAACCCAACCCGTCCGCTGTATACGGCGCTCAAAATGCGTGCAGATAACACGGCACTTGGCTTAAGAAAGTGGGCGTGTATGTTTACGCGAAGTCATGATATCACATTCCTAGTTGGTTTCTTTTTAATGCGAAGTGAAAGGGTCATTGCAATTCAAAGTTCCTAGCTAAATTAGGCCTTGCTATGGCCCGGCCACATAATCAAATTAAATGTTTTGTAAAAAGGACAATATATAGATTATTGTCTTTAGTAATTGAATTAATCGTTTTCCATTGTTACTTGAAAATCAAATCACACAGAAAACAAAGAGAAAAGGTTCGTTGCATGTCAGTGTTGTCCAGCAGAGTGCAGCAAAGAGGGAGCATTTTCATTTTTGAAATGGAAACGCTATGGACATGCAAAACTGAAAAAAACTGTCTATAATGCTTTCTTCTGGTCAACACTGAAATGCAATACACCTCTGCACTATGGCTTGCCGTGGTAGTCGGTGTAACAAGGTGTAACAAGGCGTTCAGGCATTCACAGATTACATTTCTTGGCTACCCTACTCTACTCTTTGTTTTCTGTGTCATGATTTTATTATATTGTGACATGGAAAATTCAATAAAAACAATAAGTCTGTTATCAAAGACAAAAAGCTAAACAATTGCTCCTTTAACATATCTTTTTTATTTGATTATGACACTGTAAATGCATGAATGTATATTACAATGAATGTTATATATGTATTTATTTGTTTTAATTTAGGCATTTAAAATCTTCCATACTTTAGGGCCTTTTAAGAACAAACTAAAAAACATGTTTTTAGCAAACTTCTAATTATTGTATTGGTACACTGTTTATCCACATTTGTCTGTGTTGTACCAGGCATTTGTTTTTATTTATTTTACTTTTTGGAAAAGCACACTGTGTTATCTTCAGCATGACAGACACTTCATGCGGTAAATTAACTTTAACTTGAACTGACAAATCATCCTGAATTTTATTTGCACAGATTGTGAAGCCTTCACTATGCTCAGATAATCACTAGTAATGATTTTGCTGACAACACTTTTCAAAATACCAGTGTTGCCCAACAAACAAAGTGTGCATTGGAACGACAGAGAGACGTTAATTGTGGCTAAATGGGCATTCCATACAAGAGAAAAAGTACTGACGGAAAAACACCCCTTACACTGCCACTACTAAGAGTCCCGAAACACTTCTCTATGTAGTTTCTCCTTGTATAAAGACACTATACATATTTGCCTATGAATATGTAAACCTCCCCAAAGAGAAAGAATACCATGACCTCAATCACATAAGCAAAAAGCAAAGATGATGATGTCACGTGTCTTCAGTCTTATTACACATCTGACATATAGAGGGAATCCACTGCGTCATCAAACACAAACCACAGCTTATCAATTCCATCTGAATGGCACTATTTCCTCTGTTCTTGTGAATGCATGGAATAATATGTGATTTACATTTGATGCCATTTTAAGCGCTATTTTTTGCACCTATAACGATGATTTATGATTTCTGTGCTAATTTAGCAGACAAAGGCAATGTTAATGTATTGTATATGGGATTGATATTGTCATACACTACACTGATAATAAGAGTAACATCAAAAACACATAATAATAATAATTATTATTATTATTATTATTATTATTATAATAAATAGTATATAATATTAAAAAACATAATGATACAAGAGAAAAATATGTCATGTCAAAATTCCAAAAGGTGCTATGTCACATTTGTTTTCATTGAGAGTTCAAGATCTTGAGATCTATCACCAGCCTATCTCATGGGAGGAGTAACCCATATGTAATGTAAGATTCTGAAAAAGAAAATTTCCCCGCATGTATGAAGCATGTTTAACCGTTTGTCTTCCAGTCAGTCTCCTCCCTATCTGTCCCAATTTGGGTATAAATACAGACAAGAGATGAGCCAAAATATATATGCACCTTTCTCTTCTGAGCTCTTCATCAAGATCCTACTAAGAAGATTTCGTCTCTCAGAAGTCAAAAACGTCATACGTCCACTGAGCCACTCGTCCTCTTGAGGGCTCACTCTTCTCTTCTCTGCCTCTAGAAGATCCATCAGCGTGTCCAGCATGACTCCTCGGTCTCTCCTCCTGTCCGTCCTGGTTCTCTTGGCTTTCTTCAGCACAGCCTGCTGTTCTCCCATCACGTGCAATAACCAGTGCTGTCGTTTCGTGGAGGCCTTCCCTGGCAGGCTAAAGAAGCTCAGAGAGGACTATTCACAAATCAGAGACTTCTATGTGAGTAAAAGCACAACATTAACTCTGAAAGCACCTTGACAGTTGCATGCAGCATCATTCGGATACATGTGGCCATGTAGTCCTGTCAGTCCCCAGGTGATGCTGTGTTGGATGCTGCACTTGCTCACCTCTGTCTGTCTGCCTCTGCTGGCACTGGCACTGAGATCAAGCTTTTTCTTCTGTCTGCAGGAAGCAAACGATGACTTGGACACAGCGCTGCTAGACCAGAGCGTCGAGGACTCTTTTAAAGTAAGTTCCTCTTTTAACTCTACATGAAGTTCATTCATAGTCAGAACAAATTCACTGTGTTTAAAGTATAATCAGAAAAAAGCCTAAAATTATTCGACAAGACGAACATGGTGCACGCCAGTCAAGAGTTAAACGACGTCGCATAACCAGATTGGTGCTTTCCTTCCCCCTTTAGAGCCCGTTTGCCTGCCACGCCATGAACAGCATACTGGAGTTTTATCTGAGCACTGTTCTGCCGACAGCCATGGCCGGAGTGACGGAGGAGACCAATAACTTAAAGCCTTACATGGAGTCCATACATCAGATCTTTAACGACCTCAAGACAGATGTCACCAAATGTGTGAGTAGCTGACACACGTGTTACTACTACAGGAGAATAGAAATGTAAATACGTACCTGGTGCGCGCTGCCGAAAGCTCCGATGTAGCGTGTAGTGTTTATAGCATTCAGTGCGCAATTCGCAGCAGAATGTAGGAGGAATGAGGAACAGAATTAAAATGGATCTCCAAGTTTAAAGTAGATCTTCCAACATAAGTTTCAGGGATATGTCTACATGCGATTAGTCTAGTCTAGCCCATGTCTGACACAGCAAAACCATCGAAACCGCCTTCTGGGTTTGGACTTCATCCCAAAACCATCCAAATCGTTACCACACTATTGAGGCAAATGGATGACCATGACAGAAAGGGGAAGAGGGGCGCACACAGGACAAGTCATAATATTGCATTAGTCAGTGATTCCTCAACTGCAGCAGCGTGCATAACTGTGCATCATCCAATTCTTGCAAAAGGGGAAGAGGAGGAATGGCTTGCTGCTACTCACCAAAGTTACGTCTTCTGTGTGGTGGTTGGTCTTGGTTGAATTCAGGGCTTGACTGTCAAATGAAAGTTGGGAGCCCCTGTGGTAACATCATCTTTTTTTTATTGTTCTTCCTATAGAGAAATTACTTTTCCTGCAAGAAACAGTTTGACATTGAAAACCTCAACTCTACTTACACTCAGGTGAGTGTCGACATTTCATCTTTAATTGTGAAAATATGTATGTTTTTTCAAATACAGTTTGCATGTGTTCATGCCTGTATTTCAACAGATCATTTTAATAAACAGAACCATGTGTTTGTCCACAGATGGAGAGTAAAGGTCCATATAAGGCCATGAGCGAGCTGGATCTGCTGTTTAACTACATTGAGACCTATCTAGCTTCTAAACGGCAAAGACACAGAATGGCCGCTGTTTAAAGACCTGCTGACCCTAACCAAAATGTGATCTTGTTCATCTCAGGAAAAAGAAAACACAGCCTTGACCCTTGCACTCTTTTGCAATTAATCCATTATTTTCAGTGGTATGAGTGTTGCCACATGTTGGAGCCTGCTGAACTGATGTCTTAGTAATTCTGAGACTTCTGGTTTTGTCCTGAGGACAAGTTTCTGTTTTAAGACCATATTGAGTCCTACATATGAAGTTACAACTAAAACTGTCGCTTATGAAGCTGTGATATTTATATATTTTATATCATATATAATAATATGTATGTTGTTTTTTTATTTATGAAGACCAATATTGTATTGTTGTAGATGAATAAATGACTTGTTGATAATAAATTACTCTTTTGATTTTATTTGACAAGACGATACAGCTGCTATACTGCAATTTATTAAGAATGTGTAATTGGTAGAGTGAAAACATAACATCCTGCAGTTCTACTGTCTATATGTGGGGAACCACTTAGAGTGTAAACTCAACATGCTGATGCACTAACCTCAAACGTGACCCATATACATCACTTACCAGCAGCAGCCCTGTATGTAACTTACCGTAACTGTAACTAGCCAGCCTCACCCTCATGGCATATGCACAGTTGCACAGTTGATGCACACACAAAAACACACACACACACACACACACACACACACACAAAAGCAATCTCACTCAGTCACACAGACATAAAACAGAAGTAGCACACAGGGTGAAATAGAGCTCCCCTGCATACAAATCTTTTGCATTTTTATTAACTTCATCACAGTTACAGAGCCAGAGGGGGTAACTGCAGGGTTTAATTCATCAGCTGTACTATAATGCATTTCTACCTGAGCAATAAAATATTAACAGAAAGGATGCTAAAAGATGCCCCTGTAATAACATTTGAATGTACGTACGTGCAATGACTGCGAAGTGACGAGATTCCTGACTTGACTCAGGCCCCTGAACTGAAACTACTCTATGACATTTTATGTCACTTGCTTAGTCAACATAGGATGATCTGAATAGTATCATTCCAGCGATGACAGTACCTTATGCAAAGATATCATTCATAACAATTGTCTGATAAAGCATGACCAATTTTATTTTGACAGTATTAAAATCATTGTAATCAGTGTTGTGTTCATTCTTTTAAAAGTTCTTAAAGTGTAGGTTCAGACTTCTGTCTCCCTAAAATCAGTGTTTACATTTTGAATCGCATGGCTGTTAACCTGCTGGTTTAGATCATGTCTGGCTGTTATGTAATGACTGGATGTGTCTGTACAGAGAGCAATGGTTTCGAGGCAAGGTGAGGAAAAAATGGAGACCATCAGTTATGGGCTCTTCCACACTGTAGGGACGTTGATGCAAAACTGCAGAATCACTGTTTTGAGTGATCATAATTAAAGGTCAAATTGTTTTACTTTTAATATCTATAATATGGATCTACCATGGCACACCACTTTTACCTCAACAGTTAAGATAACCCAAAACCCCACAACAAGAAAGTCCTGGGTTCAAACCCCACTGCTTTACATTATTAAACTGTTAGGCCTACTTCGAAAGACTCCAAATGCTCAGCAAATCATTATTAGGGGACTACATAAAAATACTGGGATGAGGTGCTAAATCTTATAATTTAATTTATATAAAAAAAAGAAAGGCTATCCACATCATTCCAAATATTTTGAACGCTCCGCCGACTCAATATTCTTCCAATACACAAAATAATAAAAGGCAAAATAGAGACAAAACAGCCAACTTTCTATTGAATGAAGGCTCATGTTTGAGGTTTCTGCTTACACGTGACGTACAAGATTGTTGTTCCAAATATGCTGATGCTGCTTTTTATGCAAAGTGACACACTTTCTATTATGACCACAGTCTGTTCTTCTAAGATATCCGTACATTACACTTCAAAAAGACAAAGAAAATCAAGCAACCAGTTACCCCGACAGTAAAAACTGATTTCCAGCACATGTAAACGATTAGCAACTGTTGTTGTACATGTAAAACTGACAACGAAACCGCTTTCCATTTGATCTTGTCTGAAAACCTTGCTACAGTTCACTGCGAGCTGTGGGTGTCTTGCGGAGAGGCTGCGTGCCGTCTCACTGCTACCTTGTCTGGGGCAGGTCAATTAGCACCCTTATGTTGGAGGATGTGTGAGAATCAGGATGGCATGCCACTTCAAAGAACTCTGAGCCATGACTCACCACATCAGCGGAGAACTCTGGATCCTTTATATTTCCCCCACACTATTAAAAAGGATGTACACAGTAATGTCGTACTGGCACATTTGCGTTTAAACCTAGAAAAAAATATTTTATTTGAACAATTGAATATCTTATGATGGAACTCCTCTGATGACGTTAAACTGTTAAGGTGGCTTAGTGATTACTTCAGAAGCTACATAAACAGTATGTACTTCACGTATTGCATTTCCCACCTGTTAGAAAACAAAATGGTGAAGGGGGCCATCCATCCCTTCTGAAGAGCGTGCTGGGTGGGTGGGTGCCCTGAGGTTTGTAGTGGGCGGGGTAAGGGGGTAGAACCTCCACAGGACTACTATCATGAGGAACTCCCCTGAAGCCCCATTTACCTCCTTTCTCACTTACCTGAGAGAGAGAGATGACTGTAGGTTTCGTCACACTCAAAGCTGGAAGCTGAGTGTCTATGGCTGCCTCACACCTGAAGAGAAATAAGCTTATGCATTAGCGGGAAGCTGCTCTAAACACCCCAGTGTTGGCAAATGTCTGTGTTGACTCAATGCCACCACACCGTTTTGCTACGCAAATGTGTATATTCCAGGAGTCACTCATGCTAGCAAGTATGATACAAGTTTGTCACGAGTTGAGTCTGTGCACTCCGCATCAACCCACAAATCCCAAGCCAAACCGACAACTTGAGTCATAGTCGGAGACGTGATTGAGTAAAAAAAATTCTGTCAATGTTGAGGCAAAGGTCAAATATAGAGAATATTTAAATTTGATAGATTCATGATCATCTGGACCAAGAATCCAAAACAAACATGTAACAACTAGACAAGCTGGCTATCATAAGCAAGTGTTTGCATAAAGAATTAAAACTAGAATGTTGTACTACCTTGGTAGTAACTATTCAAATAACTTGACTGCTTCGGAGAAAAAATACAAGTGAGACACTTCCATAGAAAAGACGTTATGGTTCAGACCGTTCAGAGCCAGTCTACGGAGAGTGTCGGTACACGATCCGTGTTGCCTGCACGATCCGTTCTGGGCATGTGCAAGATGTTCGCGCAGATGATAATCCGGTTGTACGAGGATTTACGACACTGCACGATCTGTTCCACGCTTCCGGTCGTAGTTGTAGCCATAGACATATACATATATATATGTCTATGGTTGTAGCGGTCTGCTGTAGCCTCCACCAGAAAGCCAACGTTAGTTTAGCAAACAGCTAATTTGGCTAACCGCTAGCTGAGATAGCATGTTAAAGACCCTCAAACCTGACCTGACAAACCGTTAAAATATATAACAGCTGTTATGTCAGTTCTACTTTACCTGTGCTCATTTAAAATACAATCACTCAATACTTGTCTTTATTGTTATTACAGTAAAGTCTTAATTTAGCTGTAGCCTGCTTTTCCCAGTGTTTAATTTGAGTTAACGTTCCCAGTGCAGTGTTTAGTTTGAGTTAACACTATTTTAGACTGAATCAAGCAGTCTTAAGAGAACTCGTAAAACAGGATTGTCATCTTGCGCATGTGCATAACGGATCGTGTGGGCAGCACAGATTGTGTACCGACAGGGAGCCTGTTCACTCTCTAATTAGCCCCATTGTATCAATTTTGGTTGCAGTTGCACCGGAGTTCCACTTTAAAAGGCTTTTTAGAACAAAAAAACTACTTTAAAAAAATCTAACACCCAGCAGTGTGTATTTTCTCAGCCTCCCCTTTCGAATGCAACATTCAAATTACTAGACGTAATGTGGATTTTGAGGGGTATAGCTCCATAGACCACCATTCATTCTGCACTCGCCTGTGAACATCCTATAATGGAACCAGAGTGGAACTACAACCAGTTCAGAAGCCGGAAGTATCCAGAGAGTGGAAGTTCTCCCCTTATTAGAAATTCCCTGGTTCTCGTCCATCTTATCCATCCATTTTACACTGACAAAGTTATTTCGTATGCAGAAATGGAGATAAGAGAGCAGGTTTGTGTTTTCGGTGTTTTTTTTTTAATCCAAAGCTGAAGCAGACAAAAGTATGGCAGGGGGAGCATTAAACAGACTTGATGACAGGGGAAGACATTTCTGTGCTTCCACTACAAAAAAGGTGTTGAGAGGGACGAAAACAAAAACAGGAGGAACATTGATACAAACATTCAATGAACATTTATACAGTGAGAATTGTAGGTGCAATGTGACAGGTAATGTGATGTGATTTTACAAATTGAAGTGGACCAAACTGACAAAATTAACACAATCATTTCCCATGATCCCAAGTGAGCTGGAAGTGTCCGGTTGCGTTAACAAGAACATTGAAGAGAAACCGGGCATCACACCCAGTCTACATGCGATGACAGCTTGCTGGTGGTATTGTCAAAGATTCTGCTCTGGGATGAGGAGCAGCTCTTAAAGTACTTATTACTTCCTATTAATGCTACAGGAAGTTTATGAGGAGAAGTGTTGGAGAACACTGGCATTGCACCAGATTAGTCCCACTGAGCCTCCTGACAGTTGAGCTGGTGCAATCAGCAGTCTGTCTGAATTATGTATTCCATAGAGTGTATGCTACTTCTTACATAAACACACACAAACGCTGCCTATTGTTGCTCGACATTTCTCCAACACATTTGCAAACAAAATCAACAATAATGAAAAGGTCCTAGCAGTACTTCAAGCTGACAAACACATCTGCATAGCATTAACCTGAAATATAATCTGGCAATGGTATAAATTGGGAAGCATTACATTAGTAAAAGCCTGAACCAAATGGTAGGTAGCGGTTAAAAGTAATCTGCTCTCAGTAAGGCCTATGCTAATATGTTCATAAAATCCATGAAAAAATACAGTATCAGTTGGCTCCCACTCTCCTATGAGCTACATGTGGGAGAAAGGTTGAGCCAGTTTCTGTTCTTAAACGTGGCGTCCTTCTCTGCCCTATAAACTATGCACCTGAAAAACAAGCGTAGATTAAGGTAGGAGAGAGGGGCCTTTGTGAGGTGCTCTGTCAGAATGGCACACGGCCTTTGTGAGTGCATAGGCCTCTGTTCAACATTCACAAAGATAAACTGAATCTGACAGACACTCCCGCTTAAAGTCACAGAAATGGGTGACTATTTCCAGCTAATTCCAACAGTCAGGGACAGAGTCCTTACATTCCACTTGTCAGTTCAAAATACATCTGCTTACTTTGCATGTACATAAAAGAAACCTTCCCTTGCTTTTATTTTTGGGATTTAGCCATTTGATTTAACATTCACAGGTTGGGGCCTAGAGCTAGAACAGGGCTGTGGGGTCAAAGAACTACTGCTAATTCTAAGGCTTCATGTCCTATTTCAACATCCAAGCCCCTCTGAGTACACAACCTGATATTTGAGAAAGGAGAGGAAAGAGATCTCACCGATTCCCTCTTCTCTCCTTTTCTATAATTCATAATCTCTTCACTGGTGTAAAAACACAGGTCAACATCCTCTCTGCCAGAGCAGAGGTGTGGGTTTGTTAAAATGGTAGAGTAATAAAAACAAACACTCCTACAAAACATTTGCCATGAAAAATAAAACACTGAAAAAATCCATGCAACGCGACTCACGTGTCGACAAATTATTGCTTCCTTTTTACAACCTGTGTCTGTATGTGCATGCATGCATGCATGCATGCATGCATGCATGCATGCATCTTTCAGTGGGCAGCAGACTGTGGGTCCTGCATGGGGTTACTGGCTTTCTTCCTCCGTTTCGTTAGCAGTGGATTGGTCGAGTTCTCGATGGTCTTGATCTTGATTTGCTCATAGTCAACCCTCATTGTTGCCAAGGCACTGGTCATTTCCTCCTGAAAAATTACGAAACGAAGCTCATCAGGCCACTTGCTTTACCCAAACAGTCTGCGGTTTTTGTATAGTGATCATACCAATCTGCTTTCAAGCTAGCGACGCAGAACATGACTCTGTCCAGTGTGATGCTACTTTTTTACATTATGAACATTTGTTTTTTTTTCTTAACTGATGGCATTTATTGTAACTATCTAAACTATTTGATCCGGTTTTATATATTACATGTTATAGCTTAACATTTATTGCAAGGGACTTTGTAACTTTGCTTTAAAAAGGTGCTATATAAATAAAGTTATTATAAGCAATATCCGCTGATACTGAATGAAGTAACCAACCAGTATGGAGTAAACATTGTAGTTTATTAAGCTAATCATAGGTATTTCTGATATAATTGGAAGGATTCTTTTATCAATCAAACATCAAACATTTAGAGTGGGTGGCAGGTAAAAAGTCTTGCAGATCAAGACATTTTTCTATTTAATGTAGCATACATTACACATACAGAGAGAGCAGTCTTTTTCCATTTTTTCAAGCAAAACTTGAGCAAAACTTGATGCAAAAAAAAACAGACAACTAACCTTGACATCCTCCCACGCGT